>NC_061800.1:43856616-45093283 GCF_021462225.1 Girardinichthys multiradiatus
TGACAGCTGAGAGATCCATGGATGGGAGTCTTTAAATGTGGAGCCTTGAAGGATCATTGGCTGAGGATTATTGCAGACTTGAAGCTGATTGGTTGGCGTGGAGACACACGGAGAAGCCATTGGGTGAAGCTGGAGGAGGGGTGAGTCTCCCAGATTGAATTTTTGTCTTCGACTCCATTTTGAATAAGAACCAAATCTTTCTGGAAAAATGTGCTTAATGGTGTTTACTTAGTTTTCAAGTTTGGTAAAATAATATTTAGGGAAATATTATTTTACTGAATTGAAAACTAACAACCTTTTTGGGTAAATTATCTTTAGCAGGCAAGCACGTGTTCTTAGCTGTTAGCAGTTAAAGCTAACAAAAGAAGCTTATAGCTTATCATCAGAATCACACATATACCTTTAAAATACCCCTAAAAAAAGGGGTTAAAATGCATAAGCATGGACGGCACGTTATGGCCGATCTTCTGTGTTTAAAATCACCCTTTAAACAAAGTTTGTCTTAACTTAACTAAAAAAAAAACACAAACACAGAACACACAAACTGAGCTCGTGTGCAGAGCAGATAATCTGCTAGCACTAAGATAGCTGAGTTTCAACACACAAAAAAAAAACAATCTTCATAAAACGAAAATAATGTTTAGATTATTTAATTCTGAACTACTTCTCTCTCTGCCCAAATCTAACCTCTTATGTGAACCGTGCTGAGGAAAAGTTGTCCGGGTGACGAAGTTAAAGAAAATATCTGTAGCTGTGGGGGAGGGGCGGCTCGCTCTGTTGGCCGGCCTAACTGCACGTTACTGCTGTAACCCCGTTGATGCGGTCCTGTTGTCCTTCCTTCAGACCGGGAAAACTGCTCTACTCGGCATTGTAGAGACAGGGTCTCTGCTGGGAACTCTAGAACACAGTTCGGCTTCTGTAGACCTCAGAGAGAACGTCAAGCAACGCTTGTACCTTAATTACCCCTGTTCATGAATGAATACCAGATACACAAACAGCAATTCATTCGTACTTAACTTTCTGATGAAAATTAAAAAGAGAGATCATATTTCCCCTACTTTAGCTTCCCTTCATTGGCTCCCTGTTAAATCCAGAATATAATTTAAAATTATCCTCCTTACATATAAAGCCCTTAATGATCTAGCTCCATCATACATCAGATCTGATTGTTCCATACGTTCCTAACAGAGCACTTCGTTCTCAGACTGCAGGTTTACTGGTGGTTCCTAGAGTCTCTAGAAGTAGAATGGGAGGCAGATCCTTTAGTTATCAGGCTCCTCTCCTGTGGAACCAGCTACCAGTTTTAGTCCGTGAGGCAGACACCCTGTCCACCTTTAAGGCTAGGCTTAAAACTTTCCTTTTTAATAAAGCTTATAGTTATAGTGGCTTAGGTTATCCTGAGCTATCTCTGTAGTTATGCTGCTATAGGCTTAGGCTGCTGGAGGACATAATGAGCACCTTCACCCTCTTTGCTACATTCTCACACTACTCTCGAATTTTGCATTATTTGCTGTTATTTCAGTTTTTAACTTTGTTCTCTCTCTTTTCTCTTCCTAGAAGCTACACCTGGCCTGAACCTGTCTAGCTGTGACACCTTTCTGGAGAGGGGCATCATCCAAGCTTCTGCTGGCAACAACTTAATGCTCTCCCTCTATCGATGATCCACATAGCCCTGTCTTTCAGTGTTTAACCCTTTCTCTCTCCTAGACATGGCAATTGACAGAGCTTTTACTGTGTGTAAGGTATAACTATCTTGTCATCATTGCTGATTCTTAGAATGCCTCAAACCATGCATTCAGTTATTTACTGTTGGATTAAGGCTAAAATGCTATAATGCTACAGTATCTGTTTGATATACAAGTCTTTGTGGGAGATGCAGAGGAAATGTTGGGACCACAGCCATGGGTTTCAACACTAAAACTCTGGTACATACTTTCCTGGAACTTTTCAAAATAAAGTGCATTAACCTTCTTCCAGCACAGCGAGGAAAGGGGGTAACTGCAGACTTCCTGTGGCACCATTACCCAAATAAAAGCCCCCACCTTTCCACAAGTCTTTCTCTTCCACGCGGCCTTCCATAGGGACCGGATAGGAGAGGAAAGTGCACTGATGTCTTTTGCTGGCAAAAATATATAAATTCAACTTAATCCAAAGCCGTACGATCATCGATCATATGCAAAGTTAAGTAGAATGAAATACTGTCTGTGTATCTGGTATTTTCATTCATGAATGGGGAACTTAAGGTGTAAGAGTTGCTTACATTTTCTCTTCGAGGCCCCACATAAGCAAAACTGTTCGAGAGAGAGAGAGACCCCGGCCAGGACGCAGTCTCTCAGCCTGAAGGAAGACGGTAGAGACCGCAGCGGACAACGTTCGTTCTTCATCCACAGCTGGAGGTTAGCGGGAAGCTAACCTTTTGTTCACAGAACGAACGCACCTTCTGATCGGGAGGAACTGAGGAAGTTAGCGGGAAGCTAACCCTATCATTCACAGAGCGAACGCAGAGGTTCCGCTTGTTTGACTGTGGACGTTTCGTCGAACCTCATTGCCCTTGGACAACATATCCTCGCTACGGTCAGAGGTTAGGTTTGGGCAGATGAACAGATAGGTTTAGGAGGAAATGATCTAAACGTTTTCATGTTATGAAGTTTTGTTTTGTGGAACCTGGCGATCTTTAGCGCTAGTAGGCTAGCTACGTCACGCGCTGGTTCTGTGTTCTTTGTATGTTTTAAAGCTAAGATAAACTTTATTTAAAGGGTGGCTTTAACCAGAACATTGCTCATAACGCGCCGTCCGCACTTATGCATTTTAACCCTTTTATTGACCTGGTATTTTAAAGGTATGCGTTGATTCTGGTGCTAAGCTATTAGCTTCTTTGTTAGCCCAACAGCCAGCCGGTAAGAACACGTGTGTGCCAGCATTAAGGCTAGTCAACAGAAAGGTTGTTGGTTTTCAAGCTAGTGAATAATAGTCCCTGAACATCATTTGCTAGTTGATAACTAAGTAAACACCATTAAGCCCCATTTCTCCAGAAAGATTTGGCTCTTTTCCAAAATACTCAATAATATTTCTTCAAATATTATTTCAATAAATAAAGGCAGTTAATCAGACACCGTTGAGAATTAGTCATCCAGGAGGTTGGTTTTATTCGGCAGATCATTATTTAAAACATTATTTTATTAAAATAATATTTTACCTGATCTTGCATTGTGAAGGGTTGTCTAAACGTTTGCTGATTATTTCCTAAGTTAGTTCCAAGACTAACTTAACTTCACTTCCAGATTCTTCAAGATAATCCTTGGTTCTCAAACATAAACATTGCATGGTAATGTTGCATCACTCTTTTTGGTCATGATTTCCAATCATCTTTAATCAACTTGTTTATATTGTACATAGCCTATTAGTCTTCATTATTCTTTAATTCTGCTTGGTAGTTTAGTTGAATTGTTTTAGCATAGTAAAGAGTTTGTTGATTGAAATATGTTTGACTTTGAGTTGACTTATTTTTGTTAATAAATTCTTGTATTTTAAGAAATTGTGTGAATTCATTCCATATATGTGCAGAGTTTATGCTGTTCAATAATGCCAGAGCTCGTCTCACACCTTTCTATTCTGTCCTAATACCATCGCCTTACTGGGCTGGTATTCACAGGACAATCCTTAACAGACCAAAATATTATTTGGTGAAATATTAAAATAATAATATACAAATATTAATATTAAATATTAAATAATATTCTCAGATTCATATTTACAACAGAAATAACAATCCATTCTGCAACTTCCAAAACCCAAGCTATAGTAACAAATTAATTATTGTTGTAATACTTCTTTGTATAAAGAGTGGAACTCTATAAGCTATATCTATATTCTCGTGTTTTCTTATGTCATCAAAATTAAGTGCAGATGTGCCATAGTGTCACACGGTATTAGTGTTGTTGGGTTAATTTATCTTCAATGCTATTAATATCAATTTATCTGCGTACCTTTCTGAACCTAAAAAAAACTTTAAATATTAATACCCGTTCATACCCAGATATTAAATCAAAGAAGACAAACATCATAATTAAGTTCTTTATACTGTGCCATGCCGCATCTCAAGAATAGATGTTCTTACTTTGAAATCTGATTAATAAATCCAGATTTGTGATCTAAATTCATCTGCCAGAAGGATACATTGTCCTGAGAAGTTTGAGAGAGTGTGATCCTGGTTATAGAAAATACAACTGAAAAAAAAAATAAGACAACAGATGTCTTCTACAAAGGAAACGAAAGTTACGTATGTAACTACGGTTCTATGAATCCCTACTGACCGCCAGAGGCGGTGCTTCAAGCACTGAATGATCATTCTTGCGCATGCGCAGATCGAGAAATTAATAACAACATGGTCACATGTGACCTACCGGTGGCTCCCGTGAGTCTATATAGTCACATGACACCGGGAGCCCAGTCCCGACAATCTTCTTGCTAGCACGCGGAGACCGAGGGACCGAGCGCTCTGACGGTCATCCGGGAATCTTAGAACCGTAGTTACATACGTAACTTTCGTTGTATTTCATCCCTACTGACCGCCAGAGGCGGTGCTTCAAGCACTGGATGACGCATACCAACAGGGTCCCGAGGGATCCTACAGAGGCGCCAAGGAACACAGCAACACCACTAACCTCAGCGGGACGCAGAAGGCGGTTGCTCCAGTATTCCCTGCAGGGGATGCGGCGTGGCGCCGTTCACCCTGTAAAACCTGGAAAAGGTGCTTGGCGCCGTCCAGGAAGCAGCTTCACAAATGGCCTCCAGAGGTACCCCGCTCATGGCAGCCCATGAGGTGGAAAGGCTCCTAGTGGAGTGATAATGCATGCCGCCCGGCAGGGGCTGATCCAGCAAGGAGTAAGCCACAGAGATCATCTCCACAATCCAATGTGCCAACCGCTGTCTAGAAAGGGCCTGACCCTTCTGAGAGCCAGCATAACAAACGAAGAGACAGTCAGTCGGACGAATGGGTGCTGTGGAGCGGACATACGCCTCAAGCGCTCGGACAGGGCAAAGAGGCTCGGAGGGGGCACCAGGATTAAATTGTGAAAGCCGGAGCGGCAGCACACTGCCAGCCACTGCAGGCACCTTTGGCACAAAGGAAGCATTATTCCACAGCGTAACACTGGAGCCATCCGGGTTCCACCGACAACATGGTTCAGACACAGACAGAGCATGCAATTCCCCCACCCGTTTAGCAGAAACTATGGCCAACAGGAAGGCAGTTTTCAGGGAGAGCCACTTGAGGTCCGCCCTTGTAATGGGCTCAAAAGGGGGGCACTGAAGAGCCGCAAGCACTAGCGACAAATCCCACGTAGGGGCCACGGGGCACCTGGGCGGACACAAGCGCCTGGCACCCTTCAGGAACAGCGCGACATCCCCATGCCGGCCAACAGAGCAACCACCAAACCCAACATGCCAACGGGAAATGGCTGCTACATACACCTTCAAGGTGGAAGGGGATCACCCTAGATCCAGCAACTCCTGAAGGAAGGACAGCAAATGGGAAACAGGACAGCGAATAGGGTCCAGTCCCTTACCGCGGCATCAGCCGGCAAAGACCGCCCATTTAGCATCATAGGCGGCCCGCGTGCACCAGTCATGGTCTGTCCAACCCTGCCTCCATAATGGGAGAAGGCAGAGCCTGCACCTGTAGAGGCCAAAGCCAGAGTTTCAGGCGGCCCGGATCGGGATGGAGAATCCGGCCTCCCATCTGGGAGAGGAGGTCTCTCCTGAATGGGAGGCGCATCGGCAAGCTGGAGCAGAGCCTGCGCAGCAGAGGAAACCAGGTCCTCCCTGGCCAAAAGGGGGCTACCAGCAGAAGCTCGTGCCTGTCCTGAAGAACCCTCAGAAGCGTCTGGGGGATCAGAGGAAACGGGGGAAAGGCGTAGAGAAGGGTCCGGGGCCACTCGTGCGCCAGTGCGTCGTAGCCCAGAGGACTGGCGTTGTCCATCAAGGAAAACCAGAGGGGACAGTGAACTGCATCTCTGGAGGCAAACAGGTCCACCTCTGCCCTGCCGAAGGATCCAAATGCGATCCACCACCTCCGGGTGAAGCCGCCACTCCCCCGGAAGTGGCACCTGCCGAGACAAAAAGTCCACGGAGACGTTCTGTGGACCCGGAATATATGCTGCCCTGAGGCTGGCAAGGCGTGGCGCCGCCCAGACCAGGAGCTGCCGGGCCAGGGACAGTGGTCTCAGAGACCTGGACCCCCCTTGGTGATTTGTATGGAAGACAACCGTGGTGTTGTCCGATCGGACCAACACATGTCGTCCTAGTAGCCCTGGAAGGAAAGCACGGAGCGCCAGGAACACAGCCATCAGCTCCAGAACATTGATTTGGACCCCGCACTGTCGCTGGGACCACACCCCCTGACCCGCACGGTCTTGCCAGGTCGCTCCCCAACCCTTGGCATCTGTATGGACGACTTCCCTCCGACACGGAAGGGGGCCGAGCGGGACACCCGCCATGATGTAGGACCCGTTCTGCCACTGGGACAGAGACTGTAGGCACCGAGGCACAACCCGAAGCCGTCGGAGCCGGTGAGTATGCCGGGAGGGGTCCAGGCCGACCACGTTCAACCACATCTGCAGGGGCCACAATGAAAGAAGCCCCAGAGGCACCACACTGGACACAGCAGTGAGCATGCCCAGAAGACGCAGCCACTCCACAAACCGTGGAGCCCTGCCAAGGCGGAAGCACGGCCAGGATATTGCCGACGCGCCGAGGAGAAGGACAGGCGGTCATGGAACCAGAATCTAGAGGGCCTGGGGAAACGCCGACCGAGATGAGCAGACCGAACCGGGCGCAAACCCTGGGCCCCACCTTGGTCCCTTTGGGCCCTAGTCGGTCTCGGTCTAAGAGCCGTGCTTGTAGACCCCACAAAAGGGACAGGAGGGGGGAGGGAACCCCGGAACGAGTCCCTAGCTGCCCCAGCAGCAGCTGGCCGGCAGGGAGGTCTATGGAGACCCGCCAGTTGCTGTCATGTTCGCGCGGCAGAATCGAAGAGTTCTCCCGGAACTACAGGAAGAGCCCTCAGCGTTCTCCTGCAAGGCTCGGTCAGGGGCGATTGCGTCAGCCATACCTGGCGCCGAGCATGGACCAATGTAGAGAGCGTGCGTCCCAGCTCACGCGTCATCAGAGCGAAGGCCTGCAGAGAAGCGTCCAACAAGCCCTGAGTTGACTGGTCCAAGGGAACTGACTCCAAGAGGAGAGGCCCAACATCAGATGGGAGAGGGAGTTCCCTATGCAGCCCATCCAGGCACTTGAGTCGTAGGCCTTACACAGCAAATCGTCAGTGACACGGCATTGCGGTCGTGGACAACGGGCATTAGTCCTCAACGCCTCATCGGGAGGAACGATGAGGGAGGCAATGGCAGACTCGACAGGGGGCACGCAGCCCAACCCGAACTTGGGTGCCTTGTGCATGGCAGCCAGGGCCCTGCCATCCGCTGTCAGGCGGGAAAAGGCCCTTGTGTCCGTCCAGCAAGCATGCAGCTCCTGGACGTATTCTGCTGAGGGAGGAACAACAAAGGCAGCCTCGGCATCATGGCGCCTAAAGAAAGCGCTAGATGGAGCAGGCTGGGCCAGGGGAAAGTCCAGCTGCAAACGGCCCAGAGCCGTTTTAATAGCTGCAGACACCGGTTCCCCCGCACCTCCCAGGGAGGCACCGGAGCCCGAACCTGAGGTCCGGCAACCCAATTCCGGAAAGGCCTCTCGAAAGAGGGTGCCTGAGGCCGCGACCGAAATAACATCATCCTCGCAATGCGAGGACCCGGCCTGTTCAGGAGGGGAAGACTCACTGCGGTCACCATCCCCCCGGAGAAACTGAAGGAGGGCCTTCATCTGGGCCAGCTCCGTAGAAAATTGGTCTACTCTAGAGGACAGTCCCGGGGGGCCTCGCCGCTTGGCTCTCCTCCCACACACCAAGGGCACATCCTCAGCAGACCATTTTGTGGAAGCTGCACTTTGTCCAAGCGGCAACGGATCCTGCTGGACAGAGACCGTCCAGTCAACAGGCTGCTCCACCGAGGATAGCCGGGCCAATCGCACCGCTCGGGGCAGAACGCTGCAATTAGAGCAGGCATGATCTGAAAGCGCCTCCCTGAGATGGTCAACACCAAGGCAGGGAGGGCACATGTCATGACCGTCCTCCAGCTGTAGGGGAGCCGAACAGGACGCACAACAAAGATTGTCCATGACCCAGTGGACAGATGGGGTCGAATGGGCAGAAAAAACGCTGTCAACACCCTGTTACAGCAACAAGCCCTAAGACTCAGCACAAACAGAAGCGCCACCGGCTGGTCGGACAAACAGATTGCGAGCAGTAAACTACTGCCGAAACTAAACTGACTCAGCACGAGCAGAAAACGCCACTGACGAGCCAAATCAAAGCGAGCAGCAATCACTGCAGAAGAAAGTAATTAGACTCAGCACGAGCAGAAAACGCTACCGTCTGGTCGGAAAAACAGGAATAAACAAAAGCGAGCAGTAAACTACTGCCGAAACTAAACGGACTCAGCACGAGCAGAAAACGATACCAGCGAGCCGGATAAACTTACCAGAAACCCTGGAATAAAAGGCACCTTGCGCAGCCTCTGAAGGGCAGAATCATCCGCAGCTCTGACCGCAAACGATCACAAGGCTCCCAGCAGCAAGCAGCAAGAGGAACAAGGAACAAACAAACACAAGTCAACACCTGCATTCATCAATCTGCGCGCGAGAAGAAAGAAGGGACTGGGCTCCCGGTGTCATGTGACTACAGGTCCTTCTCAAAATATTAGCATATTGTGATTAAGTTCATTATTTTCCATAATGTCATGATGAAAATTTTAAATTCATATATTTTAGATTCATTGCACACTAACTGAAATATTTCAGGTCTTTCTTTGTCTTAATACGGATGGTTTTTTGATTTTGAAAACCCAAAATTCCTATCTCACAAAATTAGCATATAATTAAAAGGGTCTCTAAACGAGCTATGAACCTAATCATCTGAATCAACGAGTTAACTCTAAACACCTGCAAAAGATTCCTGAGGCCTTTAAAACTCCCAGCCTGGTTCATCACTCAAAACCCCAATCATGGGTAAGACTGCCGACCTGACTGCTGTCCAGAAGGCCACTATTGACACCCTCAAGCAAGAGGGTAAGACACAGAAAGAAATTTCTGAACGAATAGGCTGTTCCCAGAGTGCTGTATCAAGGCACCTCAGTGGGAAGTCTGTGGGAAGGAAAAAGTGTGGCAGAAAACGCTGCACAACGAGAAGAGGTGACCGGACCCTGAGGAAGATTGTGGAGAAGGGCCGATTCCAGACCTTGGGGGACCTGCGGAAGCAGTGGACTGAGTCTGGGGTAGAAACATCCGGAGCCACCGTGCACAGGCGTGTGCAGGAAATGGGCTACAGGTGCCGCATTCCCCAGGTCAAGCCACTTTTGAACTAGAAACAGCGGCAGAAGCGCCTGACCTGGGCTACAGAGAAGCAGCACTGAACTGTTGCTCAGTGGTCCAAAGTACTTTTTTCGGATGAAAGCAAATTCTGCATGTCATTCGGAAATCAAGGTGCCAGAGTCTGGAGGAAGACTGGGGAGAAGGAAATGCCAAAATGCCAGAAGTCCAGTGTTAAGTACCCACAATCAGTGATGATCTGGGGTGCCGTGTCAGCTGCTGGTGTTGGTCCACTGTGCTTTATCAAGGGCAGGGTCAATGCAGCTAGCTATCAGGAGATTTTGGAGCACTTCATACTTCCATCTGCTGAAAAGCTTTATTGAGATGAAGATTTCATTTTTCAGCACGACCTGGCACCTGCTCACAGTGCCAAAACCACTGGTAAATGGTTTACTGACCATGGTATCACTGTGCTCAATTGGCCTGCCAACTCTCCTGACCTGAACCCCATAGAGAATCTGTGGGATATTGTGAAGAGAACGTTGAGAGACTCAAGACCCAACACTCTGGATGAGCTAAAGGCCGCTATCGAAGCATCCTGGGCCTCCATAAGACCTCAGCAGTGCCACAGGCTGATTGCCTCCATGCCACGCCGCATTGAAGCAGTCATTTCTGCAAAAGGATTCCCGGCCAAGTATTGAGTGCATAACTGTACATGATTATTTGAAGGTTAATGTTTTTGTATTAAAAACACTTTTCTTTTATTGGTTGGAAGACATATGCTAATTTTGTGAGATAGGAATTTTGGGTTTTCATGAGCTGTATGCCAAAATCATCCGTATTAAGACAATAAAAGACCTGAAATATTTCAGTTAGTGTGCAATGAATCTAACATATATGAATGTTAAATTTTCATCATGACATTATGGAAAATAATGAACTTTATCATAATATGCTAATTGTTTGAGAAGGACCTGTATATAGACTCACGTGAGCCACCGGTAGGTCACATGTGACCATGTTGTTATTAATTTCTCGACCTGCGCATGCGCAAGAATGATCATTCAGTGCTTGAAGCACCGCCTCTGGCGGTCAGTAGGGATGAAATAGAACCCAAGTACTAAAACTTCACATCAGTGCTTTAGTTGAGTAACTGTCAAACATAATTTTCCTGACCTTTCACCCCTGTTTCACGGTTTCAACACATTCAGCTGAAAATCAATGCTTACTGTATAATATCTATGTAGAAAGTGCTTTTTCCCATTGTTTGAGAGAGCTGAGTATTTAAAACCCAGTGGGAGGTTGTGATATGACAGATCTGTCACAGCCAGCCAACTCATTGTGGTCCTCCAACTAAGAAATGCCTGAGCTACAGGCGTGCCCTTGGGATGTGCTCTTAAAAATAGCGGCCGAATATGCAGCTGCATAATTGGAATATTAGATAAACTCAAAGAAGTGTGAGTTATGACAACCGCCTTGAAGGAGAGGCAATAAAAAACATCTTGTACTGAGACATAGAGGGAGAGATGGAGGGAGGAGAGGAGAGGCGAGGAGGAGGTGTAGCGATATATCTTTTACTCTCCCAACCCTTATTTTCCACAATGATTGGAGGCCCTCTGTAGATGATGAGGGAGGCAGCTGTGAGAGTGTAGAGGCTCTGCAGGTTCACAGCAAAGTCAACAACGTTCAATCCCTCTAAACCCTCACACCGCTCACCGCAGAGCAGCATGCCAAAATAAAGCCAAGTCTGCCTGTGCTTGAGCATGCTTAAATGTGTGCTAGGCTTGTGTTTCCCACTGCCTCTTTATGTACACATGTATTCAAAAGCCTGAACGCTCACTTCTAATCCAGAACCATGTGGGGTGGAGTGTGTCTACAAATGTTCTCACTTTCTGAAGTGAAGCCCGGAGTTTGATATTCGAGAGTACCTGTGGCATTCACTTCTCCACAGGATGAATCCTAATCTTCTGAAATCTCAAACGTTGCAAGCGGGTTATTACTGTGTTGATTCAGTTTCCCTTTGAGTGGAAGGTCAGCGCATAATTGACATTAATGAGGATTTATCTGAAATATAGCTCTATTTAGTCCAAACCTCACCCAGCCCTAATTCCACAAAGAGTCAATAAAGTCACACACAGCACACGGAAAACAACTCTGTGAGACACCGAGTCTCCTTGTACAGTTTAATAATCTGCCAATTTATGTGAAAAATGATAATGCAAAGGATGGCGTTGAATATCCAAATAAAAGGCTTAAATCAAAAACCAAGTCATTATCTTGTGAACAATAGACAAATTCAACCCTGAGGCTACAGATAGACCTCATTTTAGATATAACACACTGCCATAAAACTAAAAACCTATGAATAAAGTTTTCTGTCTAGGTTTTGTTTAGATAAGGTAGTTTTGCTTTCCAAACCTTATTTATAGTAAGTTTAGGTCATGGCCAAAAGAACGAGCACGGATACAAGCAACTGAAATGAGCTTCCTCTGCAGGATGGCCTGGCACTCCATTAGAAATAGGGTGAGGAGCTCGGTCATCCAGGAGTAGAGCTGCTGCTCCTCCACACTGAGGGGAGTCAGTTAAGGTGGCTTGGCCATCTGTTTCGGATGCCTCCTGGACGGCTTTCCCCAGGAGGTTTTTCCAGGCACATCCCACCGGGAGGAGGCCAAGAGGAAGGTCCATGACACACTGGAGGGAGTATGTATCCCGGCTGGACTGGGAAGGCCACAGGCTTTCCCCCAGCGGAGCTGGAGGAGGTGTCTGAGGAGAGGGGTTTCTGGGCATCTCTGCTTAGACTGCTGCCCCCGCGACCCTGTCCCGGATAAACAAAAGACGACAAGTAGGGGTATGACTTATGTATTCTTACCCAAAGAAACAATAATTTACTGTAATGTCAAAGGCTACCAAATTAAATCTGAGTATACTTTACGTTTAGTAGAATCTTGGCCATACTGAATTTATGAAGCAATTTTTTTGTTTCATTAACTCATTCAGCTGGAGAGCCGAGATTGCCTCAGGTTGCAGTCCAAGTCAAAGAGAATAAAGAAAATTGTGTGAATTCCACATCCAGCTCCTGCTGTAAACTTAGTAAAAAACAAAGCTACAGAATATTTGCAAGTATAATTTGGTCTCAGGGGCAAAGACTGTGTAAGACTGGTTACGCTGTAAGACATTCTCTTTGGTTTTGGATTTTTGCATTAGTTGCAAATGGAGATATTGACCCTTCGAATCTTCCCTCCGGGTCAGTGCAGAAAGCTCTGTGGATGCGCACACTGTAAAGAGACAAGATACTGGGTTTGATTTGAGACGGCCAGCTTCTCTCTAATCAGCTCTCCATCCTCTCCAGGGCCTCTGTTTCCAAGGCAGCCGTGTGCTATTCACAGTCTTTCATTCTGTTACAGAAATAGACCAGATAACATTGTCAGTGAAGAATAGATGAATAGAATATCTACTTTGAAGGGTACTAGATGACATGCTGGACAGTATTTTCAATTACTTGTTGTTCAGGTTGATTGTTGGAGTGATATCTCAACTACTGCTTGTCAGATGGCCATGAAACACAGCAGAAGTATAAAGAGCATGCTGTCCAGTACATTTCTTCCAATTTTTAGATGTTTTCTAGGTTAGTTCAACATTTTTATTTATTTTGTTTGCTGATAAAGCATCGCCAAAAGACTCAGTCATAAATCCCAGTTTTGAATCTGTTGCTTGTTTTAAGTGTGTTTTACTGGTGAAAAAAACTACATAACAAATTATTTTCTTCAGTTTTTAGAAGAAGAAACCATTATATACACAACTATAATATTGACCTGTTGTTTCTACAATCCCAAAATAAGGCATCATTACACAGCGCTTCGGTTAACAAAGCAGCAATGGAGGTTTGATATAAAACTGCAAATGATGTACTACAGATTACATCTTCCTACTATGTAAGAAAGAAACAATAATCAATAATAAAATTGGTCCACAATCAAAAACGCTCACCGAGTCACTAAAGAAATGTATTGGTCACAATTTAATGAAACCTTTCCACATTTTTCAGGTTACAAATCACAAATTCAATATATTTAAATATATTTTATGCAATAGATTCCCACAAAGTAGTGCATAAATTTTGAAGTGGAAGAAAAAGTGATTTTAACGTACTTATTTTTGCAAATGAAAATCGGAAAGGTTTATCATGCATTTGTATGGAACCAAGGCAAGAAGAAAGCCATCGAGGATCAAAGTCACACGAAGGTTCTCATCCAGTGTGAAGGCAATTAAACAGTTGAACGACAAGAACCTTGCAAGATAAGAGTATTTCAACTCTTGTTTGTTAATGTTTTTGACAATTCCTGCTCCTGAAATGCCATTGGTTTTCAGTGACCCTGAGCAGTTTTGTACATATGATTTTCTTTCTCAAGTATTGTCTAACTAAGTCAAAAGATCTGCAACTAAAAGCTGTGAGTCACAGAGACGGTTTGTGACCTTGAAGAACTCATAAATCCAAAACTACATTAGTTTTCAAAATATCACCTTGTAGCCTCTTCACATCCCATTCTGGCTAATGTTCATGCATTTTTGTTATATTTTTTGAAAGGAATACATTACGATGTTATGGTTGCTTTAGTTTTGGTTTTCCTTTTTCACTCAGCATTGATTTACCTACATGTCTGAACTGACAGTTGCTTTTTGTAGATACCGTATTGTTGGTAAAATCTGAGAAGATTTCAGTCTTCTGGGAGTGTTTATACTTCCAGACTTCTTCGGACTCATGAAAGGAAAGAGCCAGATGCAAATTATTTGTAACTGTTTTAAAAATGATTTCTATTTTCATCTGTCGAGCTACTTTTAATTTTTGCACTGGAATGGAGAATTTTTGCAGAACATTTATTGTTCAGAATTGTTGTGAAACGTTGGTGTTCTAGTATGGAAACTCATTAAAAGCAATAATGGATAGGGTTTTCAAGTGTTCCTGACAAAAAAGAAATATGTAGGGTTTTTCTGTCAGCTGAAAACACTCAACATAAATGTTTCTAATTGTGGCTCTATTTCTGCCCTCTGACATTATCCAGTGAGGCATAATAATACTGTTTCTGTATCCACCTCTACAGTATAAGCAAAAAAAAAGAAAAAGCCATCACGGGCACTCAACTCTCCACCCTCAATCGTTTACGCTCCACTGCCAAGTCAGAGGTCTAATTATGCATTTGAGCAGGAGAGTTTAATTTGTGCTTTTCATTTGGAGTGATTGGCACTCACATAAGTTATGCTGAATGCTGTTTAACTGTTTAAGGATGCAGGATATATTCACCATGTTCCATCACAGAGGTTATTCCTTCTGCTGTTGCAAGCAGGACTTTTTGGACCATATAACTGCTTCTTTAATTTTGCTGGTGTTTTACTCCAACAGAACAATGATCTGTAATGCAGTTCTTGTGAGTGTTGCCAACAGGGAACCTCTCAATTAATCATGGTAGCTCTGGAGAGGAAAAATGAATCCTCAGCATTTTTGTTGTGAGGTAAAGGCATCTACAACAAAACAATAACAATACAAAATATTATTGCTGAACGAATACTTGCTAGAATTTTTTTAAACATTTGAATTTTATAGGTAATAATAAATTGTAAATACCCCTATTACATTATATTCCAATGAGAATATATAAATGCATGAAAACTAGTTCAATAAGTGCAGTAAGCAAACAGTTTCATACACCTGTTAACTAGTAATCTGGTTTATTGAACTCAAAAATATAATAATCAATTTTTATCATTCGATTAAAATACGATCAGGCCATAAAACGTTTAAATAAAATCAGCTCATAAAACCTATAAATATTGAAAATATGAAACATACATAAATCGTAATTATCTTTCCATTGTTTTGCTAAGCACACAATTACTTGTAAAGCCCTTTTTTAAAAAAGAATAGCCTTTTGTATACATTGTATGGACTAGTCGCAACAGAAGTAATGCTTGCAGTGTTGTCGTGAGTATTATGACCAGGTCCCAAATTCTGCTGTTTCTCATTTACTGATGTATATCTTCTGTTTTAACACATCTTCTGGTTGACCACAGATTCCATTTTTTGTTAATTTATTATTATTTTATTATTACTTCTATTGTGGCTTTTGTATTTCGATGAGCCACCAGACCGTGGCTGAACAGGGCTCTTTTAACGATAGTTAGGGGGAAGGTTACAGAGCACCAGGAAGGCTCTGACTCTTGGTCCAGATGTGGACACATTTTAAAGGAATATTCCCCTGTTACCCAGAGGTGTAATTGGCCAGAAGAGTTCTAAGGAATTGCCTCCTTCCCAGGGAGAAATGTTTAATTTTATGTTAAAAAAGAAAATACGGACCATAAAGCACCAACTACATCAATGAATGGTTTAAAACATCAGATTTTTCGACAGGGACCTCGTTCGGCCCTGAAATATTAAAATTCATACATTTTTGTCTGTTGTCCAACTTTTCTTTAGTTTTGAAATTGTTTGTACTTCCCCTAACGTGCCACTGCAATTCACCTTTTTAGTGTTTGTCACTTTTTTCATCATGCAAAGCACTTTGAATTGTCTTGTGTCGAAATGTGCTCTATAATTAAAGTTGCCTTTTGTTTGGAGGCAACTCTTTCTAATACAAAAACACAATTTCAAGCACATGTGTCACTCTTTTATGGCAGTCAGTACTGATTGGATTGCAACTGATTTTAGCTGGACTCAATCTTACTGAAGTGCAATTAGCTAATCTTTTTTTGTAGAAAATACTGTTATAATGAGCATTGTTATTTGGCAGTCTGCATCTGATAATGCTGCACAATCATCCTAATACAACATAAACTGCATAAAAAACTAAAACTGCAAAGTTGCCAAAAAGTTTGCCTATAGCCACATTTATTGAGTCACAGGTTCCAGTTTTCTTCTGTGTTAAGTTTTAAAAGATGAGTTTGGTCTTGAACTGATGCGAAAAAACAGACTAAAATAGATGTACAAAAACTATGATGCTTTACTTAAAATAAATGAAGACTCTATGTCACTGAAATGTATCGGCATACTCACTCGAGTGTACAAACTGAAGAGGCAGAAACAACAGTCAAATCCTATTCCACAATCACTTCAGCCTCACTCCACCTGCACATTTTATTCTGCTGTGAGCCAAGAGCTTTCCTTTCCATTGCCCTTTCTTTTTCTGGCCATCCCCTCCGTCACCTCTTTTTTTCCTCAACATCCCTGCCTGAAAGCTGCAGCACTGAACAATTTCCTTCCATTCTCTCAAGCAGATCCCCATGTGGTCAAACACATTACAGAACGCCGCATGTTTTTGGCTGCTTATTACCCTTGCCAATATGTTTTAATTTTGGGTGAACAGAAACCCACACTCACAAATAATTCCCTGATTAAACAATTTGTAAAAGGGAGGAGGCAGCCAGATGTTGGCAACAGAAAATTGCTGCTCTAAGAGTTTGGAGAAGAACCATCGGCTTTTTGTAATCGCACTTGCATGTCTGTTACGATTATATTTAACACCATGCAGCTCTGACTCCTTAAGCTCCATCTAGGCGGTAATAATGGTGACAACTGTGAGTTAAGTCTTCGACGTCAGTTACGTGTGAGTCAAGCTTTGTGTGAGGAAGCCAAAAGATCCAAACCAGAATTAAAAGAGGATGAGGAGATAGTTTTTGTTTTTGTTGTATTTTCCACAACAAGCTTCTTTTTTTTAGCTCTGCCTCACTTCTTTTTACCCATTTGCTTCCTCAGCTGTGCACCTGGCCCCACTGATGGTGGAGCTCTCCCAGCAGCACAACAAGAGCTTTTATTTTACTTTATGTTTAATTCTCTTTACTCTTGCAGTGCTGGCAGCAGGTGAGTGATGACTTCACCCTCCGAGGGCTCAACTATGGTTTTAATTTTACTTTCTTCTCTCATGTCTTAGTGTATAATACATTGGATGAGTGAAACTCTGTAAGATACATGTCAAAAACCTCACATGTTTCTCAGAACAGCTTTAAATACATGAATATGTGGATTATTTTAATGGAACCAGATATTGTAAACACAGGCTTAGTAAAACATATGAGTCCATATGTTGAAGTCCACTGGTTATATTTGGATAACAGGTATCCATATCAAAGAGAAAACATCCTACCTGCTGTAACACTGCATGCCAACATGTGATATTTTGTTTTTGGGTTTAGTTCCCTAAGTGGACTTCTGTATCTAGAAGACAACCAGTTAATGGATCCACATTTTTACACCAGTTTAATGTCTTGAAGAGACAAGAACTGAGCATCTTTTTGCTACTTTTTAAATTGCTAAAAAGGTTGACAAAGCAACAAACTCCAGTATGAGGATATCTCAAAGATTATTTTTGTCATTACCAGTGCTTTGAAAAAAGGCGTTTGCTGAACTCTGAATCCAGTTTTGGCTCTCCCAGAATTTCTGCTGGGCATTTTCCGTTTACTGCTCCAACACGGATTAGCTAGCAAAACGTATACAACTACACATAGATATTTATATACGCAGCATAAAAAGACCCATGACCTTTCCTTCCCAGTGCCTGACATTAAAATCAGAGTAAATCTTTTCTGTTTTAGATCAGGAGGGATTACCAACATTATTCCTGTGTGATTAATGACAAAATAATGATAATTTATATAAAGCAGTTCTTATTGCATTCTTTAAATTCAAAAATGTACATACACTACTATAACTTGTGGCTGCAAGTGCATGTCCACTACATGCACAGTACATTTATAACCTCTCCTGGTTGGGTATGGCTATAGGCCACCAAGTGCAAACTCTATGTTATTTGATTGTTCATGGGACATGTTCAATATGGTGTGTGACCAAAATAATGAAAAAGGTTTTGACTAAGCCAACCAAAGTGTGCGCTACAGAAGATGGTTCTAAAACATCAACATCCAAATATCACACCTACAGGTCCTTCTCAAAACATTAGCATATTGTGATAAAGTTCATTATTTTCTATAATGTAATGATGAAAATTTAATATTCATATATTTTAGATTCATTGCACACTAACTGAAATATTTCAGGTCTTTTATTGTCTTAATACAGATGATTGTGGCATACAGCTCATAAAAACCCAAAATTCCTATCTCACAAAATTAGCATATTTCATCCGACCAATAAAAGAAAAGTGTTTTTAATACAAAAAACGTCAACCTTCAAATAATCATGTACAGTTATGCACTCAATACTTGGTCGGGAATCCTTTGGCAGAAATGACTGCTTCAATGCGGCATGGCATGGAGGCAATCAGCCTGTGGCATTGCTGAGGTCTTATGGAGGCCCAGGATGCTTCGATAGCGGCCTTTAGCTCATCCAGAGTGTTGGGTCTTGAGTCTCTCAACGTTCTCTTCACAATATCCCACAGATTCTCTATGGGGTTCAGGTCAGGAGAGTTGGCAGGCCAATTGACCACAGTGATACCATGGTCAGTAAACCATTTACCAGTGGTTTTGGCACTGTGAGCAGGTGCCAGGTGGTGCTGAAAAATGAAATCTTCATCTCCATAAAGCTTTTCAGCAGATGGAAGCATGAAGTGCTCCAAAATCTCCTCATAGCTAGCTGCATTGACCCTGCCCTTGATAAAACACAGTGGACCAACACCAGCAGCTGACACGGCACCCCAGACCATCACTGACTGTGGGTACTTGACACTGGACTTCTGGCATTTTGGCATTTCCTTCTCCCCAGTCTTCCTCCAGACTCTGGCACCTTGATTTCCGAATGACATGCAGAATTTGCTTTCATCCGAAAAATGTACTTTGGACCACTGAGCAACAGTCCAGTGCTGCTTCTCTGTAGCCCAGGTCTGGGGAATGCGGCACCTGTAGCCCATTTCCTGCACACGCCTGTGCACGGTGGCTCTGGATGTTTCTACTCCAGACTCAGTCCACTGCTTCCGCAGGTCCCCCAAGGTCTGGAATCGGCCCTTGTCCACAATCTTCCTCAGGGTCCGGTCACCTCTTCTCGTTGTGCAGCGTTTTCTGCCACACTTTTTCCTTCCCACAGACTTCCCACTGAGGTGCCTTGATACAGCACTCTGGGAACAGCCTATTCGTTCAGAAATTTCTTTCTGTGTCTTACCCTCTTGCTTGAGGGTGCCAATAGTGGCCTTCTGGACAGCAGTCAGGTCGGCAGTCTTACCCATGATTGAGGTTTTGAGTGATGAACTAGGCTGGGAGTTTTAAAGGCCCCAGGAATCTTTTGCAGGTGTTTAGAGTTAACTCGTTGATTCAGATGATTAGGTTCATAGCTCGTTTAGAGACCCTTTTAATGATATGCTAATTTTGTGAGATAGGAATTTGGGGTTTTCTTGAGCTGTATGCCAAAATCATCCGTATTAAGACAATAAAAGACCTGAAATATTTCAGTTAGTGTGCAATGAATCTAAAATATATGAATGTTACATTTTCATCATGACATTATGGAAAATAATGAACTTTATCACAATATGCTAATTTTTTGAGAAGGACCTGTATACCAATTTAGTTAATATGTGCTCAGAAGCATTTTCCACACCAGTTGGCTTGAGTGATCATAACTTCATAACAATCTCATGTGAAAAATATTTGCAGGAAAGTGATCCAAACAAAGCACTTGAATAAACTCCATCAATTAAAAAGGTAACTGTCAGAAATGTGCAATCTCCCTGGATTGATGATGAATTAAGATGTCAGAAAGATGTATGTCACAAAGAGATCTAGCTAAGAAAATAGCCACATCATCAGGTTATGATTCTGATTAGCAGGTTTATAGTTAGGTCAGAAATAATTCCACTAAACTGAATAAAACAAAGAAGAAGTCATATTATCAAAATCAATGTAAGAGATGATAATAAAAAAAGTTATGGAGCATTTTAAATAATATGGGTAGAAAAGCAAAGTCAAATCCCTCATTTTTGGAATCAGATGGCAATTTTATAATTAAATGAAATAATATTACTAACCATCTGAATAATTATTTTATATCAATAGTAACTAAACTAAGAAAATGAAATGGATCAAACATTGGACAATCATCTAATATGATAAAGGATAAATTAATGAAAGGAAGAGAATGTGAATTCAAGTTTCATAAGGTTACAGAGAGGTTTGTTAAAAAAAAAAATACTTTTGGGAAGTAAGGATAAATCACCAGGGATTTTGAATTTGGATGGAACGTTGTTAAAAATTGCAGCAAATAAAATTTTGGTTTCAATCTGCCATGTGTTAATTTTGAGTTTGGAAAATATTTAATTTTCAGCAGCATGGAAAACTGCTAAAATAATACCACTGCCTAAATGTATAAATGCACCTTTCTCAGGTCCCAACTGTCATCCTGTTAGTCTTTCACCTGCACTAAGTAAGATCATGGAGAGAGTTGTTTATAAACAATTACAATATTATTTTTCAGAAGATAATTTGATTAAAATAATTTGATTTATCCTTTTGACAAAAGGAGGGTAGTAGAACTGTCAGTTGAGGTTTACAAGGATCATTTTTTATTTATTTATTTGTTTTGTAGTATGTAGACAGGAAAAAGGGGCAAAGAGAAGGGGAGACATTTGGCAAAGGGACTCGAACCCAGGACAGCCACACCGAGGACTATAGCCTCTGCAGATGGTCGCGCACTTAACCCCTACACCACCTGCACTGCACCCTACAAGGATAATGTTTAATAAATAATATTAAAAAACCGCAGATGAAACAAGAATGGCTTCCAAAAACATAAAATTTAAGATGGCGTTTACTAACATCAAATTTCAAACATATGATTAACCAAAAGGGCTAACATAAAAAGCTTTCAGTTACAAATTAAAATTAAACAAACAAAGCCTCACCAAAGTGAGGCTTCTGAGCCTGTCTTCAGAAGCTCACAAATGCTTTTAAATTCATACTAGACAGGCCTCTAACCAAACTCTCAGTTGCAACCTAGACCTGGCAATACCAACTGGTTTGAGTTAACAAAAACGTCAACAAACAAGTGAAAGACATTCACAAGACTCCCAAACAAAGAGACAAGCTGCTCAGATTCTTCTTCTTCTTGTATTATTTTTTGGCAGTTGGCAAATAACTTTATGATGTGCATTACCGCCACCGACTGGTATGGAGTGTGGTTCTTCATGGTTTTAAATCTTATTTACTATTACAACAATCAAATTCTATTTATTAATTTAGTGCTCTTGAAAAATCTAATTATAATTTGAATATGCTTGCTACCGAAACTTCTTTGCAAAGTATCTCTCAAAATAAAATGTTCTTTAATATCTACAAATTCTCTCCTTAAAATTGTTCTTTCTTGTTCATATTTCTGACACTTCAATATTACATGTTCTATTGTTTCCTCCTCTCCACAATGATCACATTTTCCTGTATTATGTTTCTTTATCTTAAACATTGTAGAATTAAATCCTGTATGTCCAATTCTTAATCTTGTAATTAATCTTTCCTCTTTTCTGCTCCTTCTTCCAGTTCTTACTTCTCCTACTATCTTGTTGATTCTGTAAAACCATCTTCCTTTCTTTTCTTCATCCCACCTTTTTTGCCACTCTTTCCTGATTCTCTGTTTAATTATATTTCTTGCCTCTGACCTACTAATATTTATTATAAAGCTAATGTTGTTTTGTGTTGCCTTCTTTGCTATCCTGTCCGCCTTTTCATTCCCTCCAACTCCTACATGTGCTGGTACCCATAAAAACACTAATATTAATCCCATTTTTTGTATTCTAAATAAAGTATGTTTTATTTCCAACAAAATGTCTGGTCTACCCTCTGAATGATTATGTTTTAAACTTAATAATGCTGAACTTGAGTCTGAACAAATGATTGTTTTTAATGGTTTTATATCCTCCACCCACTGCACTGCTAACAATATTGCTAATAATTCTCCTGAATATACTGATAATCCATCTGTAATTCTCCTTCCTACTTTTATTTTAAATTCTGGTATTACAAATGCTACTCCTATTTTTTCATCTGTTTTTGATGCGTCTGTGTAAATCTGGACATAATAGCTGCTCAGATTAAATCACAGCCACCCTTTTGACAGGTGAGCGGAGTTTGAACAGAAGGGTCTCTTCTGTGATTGGAGGAGCTGGAGATGAACAATCCAATCAGGTTTGCAAAGAATGTCTATCGGGAGGTGTTAGTAGAGGCCAGCCAATCCCAGACGTGTAACTGCACAGCTGGGCCAGCAGATCATCAACCAGGAACTGCACAATCTTATGCAAACTAAATGGCCTCAGGCCGTAACAGATGGAAAGTGAGTTAATATTTTTTACAGTGGTTGAAAACAAAATTTAGAATGGGCCAACTTAGAGTTTGCAGGTCAGACCTGAAAGAAAAAAATGGAAATTTGTATTGGCCACCTAAAACCTGATCATTATATTTCCAGGTGGTTCAAACATCCTTTTCCCTTTTTTATTCTATCGAAATCTCTAAAATATAGACTAAATTTAGCCCTCACATCCTGTCCGAATTTAATCTTAACAATGAAAATGGAGGTTGGAATTGGCTTGCCAATTTCATCAACACTAAATAGTTTTTAACCAATCTTACACATCAGTAGATGTCTTTATGTGGACAGTGGCACCTTTCCCTTTTCAAACAAATGTACTAGTACAGAACTAATCAAGGAGGTATCATTTGCTGTTTTAATAGGAATATGTTAGTGAGACAATGTGTGCTCTCACCCTATCTATTCTTTCCTGATTTCTGACAATCTCCAGTATATAAGAACTAAATATGGGACATGAATCATCTCTCTACGGGTTTAGACATGATTCAGGCTGCATGACACGTTAGATCCTAGCTGAATCCTGTTAAACACTTATTTTACTTAACCTTCTTCAAAGTACTCGATTGCATATCTAATTTGCTTTTATCTATTTCCTACATCAACCGCACTTGGTAACACCCCGTTATTAAAATGACAATGCCAGCATTAGTCTCAGAAAGTGCAGCAGAAAATACATCAACAGAACAGCTCTTTACTCACCTATCACATTGTGAGGTCTAGCATGATAAATATTCATTGCATTTTGAATAAAAATCTGCATCTTTTGTTCACTAAAAATGCAATTTTTTCCTTCACCAGTGAGTCCCATGATCCTGTGGAAGATGCAATCTGCCACATGGACACAGATGTTTTTAGTGTGCTAAAAAAGCCTCGTATCCATTCTCTGGTGTTGATTTGTTTGCATTTATTCCTCTGTTTAGCTGCTGTTTGTCCACAAACCTCACCACAGGTATATTGCCTGCTGAATTATTAAATAAAACCTGATTGGTCCGTCACAGCAGAACGAGGTTAGAGGCAGTTGTTTGCTGTAAAGGAAATCAGCAAAAGTAAAATCAGGTGATTGGTTGAAGATAAGAACCCAGCTTCCCTATTCATTTTGGGAGTGGAAGATAGATAAGTGACTAAATAATTTCTAATCTCAGAGGACATGCAGCAGAGGACAGGTGACAGGGGGTGTTTATTTATGAAGGCTGCTGGTTTAGACCGGTCCAGAAAATAATCCTCAAATGAAAGCAAAAAGAGGGGTTGGAATTTCATCTTTAGAGTAAATTATTGTTCTTCATGCTGCTGCAGCTCCACAGTGTCTTGCATAGGTATACATACTGCTTCAGGTTTTAAGACTTTACATTTTTAACCAGGTCTCCTTGAGTCAGTACCGGTCTTTAACTAGGCCATCCTAGCTCATAAATCTGCTTTGATCTAAAACATCCCATTGTGGTTCTGGCTGTATGTTTAAGATTGTTGTCCTGTTGGAAGATGGACAATCACGTCTTGTCCAGCCTCTAGCAGGTATTCTCAAAGGGTTGCCCTGCATTTAGCTCCATCCATTTTTCCATCAACTTTGACTAGCTTCCATGTTCTTATTGAGGAAGAAAGCACCCCCACAGGGTGTGTTCTTGTGCACCTAAAAGTAAAAGTTTTATATTAACTTACCAGAACACCTTCTCCCAATTGTTCGCTGTGACCCTTACATGGTTTGTGAAAGACAAACTGCAAATAAACACTTCTTATGACTTTATTTTATTTACGGCTGCACGACATTAGGTAAACATGGATTAGTTCTGAATGTCGCAATAATGATGTGACATGCAATAAATCAACAAATAAGTAAACAGTGTTAATATCTTGCTGCTTGGGCTCATAGCAAGAATAGATGCCAGTTAATGAGTGGCCCATCCAGCTACAGGAACAAAGCTAAAACTCAATTGTTCCCTCTCTACAACAAGGTTTTATTGACAAAGTTGCTTCTGTTCAATGTCTGAATGCATTAAAGCTTAATAATTAGCTAACACTCATTGCAGTCCAGGCAGGTTTTCGTGATATGCAAATTGCAAAGTGATAATGATAAATTTATAATATATTGTGCAGCCTTACTTTCAGCAAGATTGACAGATTATCTCACTTGACTAATGGACCTCTGCAGCTTCTACTGAGTTACCATAGGCCTCTTGGATGCTATTCTGGTTATTTTTTGTGACCTAACCCTGCTTTAAACATCTCTAGAACCCTACATGTGACCTGTCTATTGTGTTGCTTGGTCCTCATGATGCTTCTATGCATAGATATTTATCTACAGTTATCTATGATTTGTTTTGGTTGATCACAGAAGATCCCCATTAAATACATTGAAGTTTGTGGTTTTAACATAACAAAATCTAAAAACATGTAAGAAGTATGAAAACAGTAAGTATAGCCAATGCAGTTGTCTATTGTGAACCTGCAGAGCATCAAGAAATTCATTGTTATTGCTTTTAGGCTTTTTTTTTTTTTTTTACCAGCTTCATATTTTATTTTTTATTCTTTTATTTAGGGCTTGATCTATCATTCGTCTGGATCTCTTCTTTCATCTGCACTGCATCATTTTTCCCCTGAAAACATCTTAGTGTTATTTCTTTAAGTCTAATCTTTCCTGCTGACCTGGAAGGGACTAAAGTTATGAGTGGAACAAATAGTCTGTGCAGCAGAACTGCAGCCTACAAGGCTCCTTGATGAGCCCTAGCAGGGATCCCTTGCAGGCAGGCTGGTGTTTAATCAAGCCCCTGGAGTCAATTCCCAGCAGGCCCTTGTTCCCCTGACCTACACCATCTGTGGAGGCCTGAGGTTACAGAACACACCCCCTATCCTAGACTACCTGTCCTTGGGCATACTCCAGTATTTGCAGGAGTATGGGTTTATATATATATATATATATATATATATATATATATATATATGTAAACCTTTTAACATGTACCCACTTAAGGAGCACACACAGCAAAGAGCAAGTCTAGAAATGATCAATGGGGCTTGCAGGAAAGACAAAGACAACAGCTGAGGATCAAGGGCAGGCATCCAATTTAGCTCTTAGTCCTTTAACAAATCAACAGAAACATAATATTACACAACCCAGTCCCCTAATTTAATGAAACTCCCAGTTTGGCTCTTAGAGCAGCAAAGACAATCCGTAGCCAGAACCACAAATATTCCTTTTATGGTTCTTGTCCGTCATCAGTGCTTTGAGCGACTGAGTGCTCCCAAAAGCCATCCAGCCCAAAGCGGTCAATTGTTCCTGTGCTCCTCATCATGCCTTGACCACAACGAACATCTTATCAGAGCTGCGTCTGCTGCCGATCTGAAGCCCGGCTGACGGATTGAACCGAGCAGTCAGAGGCTGACTTTTAAGCAGATCCATATCGAGGTGATTGAGTTGAGTTTGGGCTTTGGTTGGCAACTGCAAGTACTGCTGGTGCTGCTATTGCTCACGCAAGTGGAGGTGGTGACACGATAGCTGCAGTGATGGATAGACAGGCAGAGAGATCCCTGAAGAAAAAGGGAGAGGAGGAAAATGGAAAGGTGACAGAATAAGAGGAGCAAACAGGGAGACAGGATGAAGCTAATAAATCAAAGAGTTTATATGTGTGGAGTTATTCAGGCTTCATGTGTGTGACGTTTATTGCATGTAAAATGGATGTCAGTCATTATAGCCTCAAGTGAACCCTTCTTTAGAGCCACTGTTCAAGTGGACAAAATGAACATAATTATCTCTCAAGTGAAAATGCATTAAGTGTGACATTAATCAATGCAATTATCATTGAACAAAGGGTAGTAAATACGGCATCTTGGATGAGAGATGTAAAGATTGGTTGATGCTTATTTCAGGCATCTGTGCATTCACTCATACAATTAGGATTAAAAAAAGAAATTAAAATGAATTTTAAGCTTAAATTACACAAGCCAAATATGCATTTTCTGTGTTAATTTATACCTTTCAATCATAATGTCTGACATTTCTAAATTCTTCTATGGCAGAATTGCGAAGCTTTTATAATTTTGCACTTTTTTACATATCCCATTTTTGTTTTCCCCATCAGCATAAAAATATTCAAATGTTTTTGGCACTAATATCTTCAATAAATAAAAAAATTTAATTAGTTTTTTTGTTTTTTTAAACTTTAACTGGCTGCAGCTCCTTGTGGCAATACAAAACAACATTTGGCTTAGAATTGAACGGCTGCTTTAAAATTAGATTTTAAGACAAACTCTGGTACTCTGGTAACTCAATGCAGAACAAAGTTACCGATGTTCTCCCTCCAGGACAGCGTGTTGTCAGCTGTGGAGCATGATCAGGCTGTCAGACATTTCCTCATTCCTGCCCTCATTCTGCCACAACCATGTAATAACAAGACAAAAAAAACATATTGATGTGTGCTTGAATAAGATCAGGACTTATTAAACCAAAGCATCAATTTTGTTGTTTTTCAAAGTATTTAGCATTAAAAATGCATTCTTAGAAAGTCAGCAATTTAGTTCAACTTCACTATTTGTTTTTGGAAAAAACAGCAGAAATGTGCCACTTAAAAAATCCTTGAGTTAGTTTTCCATAGTAAAATATAATATCTATGTGAAATATTCAAACAAGAATAATTAAGTTGGATTGATTCAGATCTAGTTCATGTGAAGTGTGAAATTTACCTTTCTAGTAATTCCTGTGTGACTTTGGATCTGTGACATTTTACCCACAAACCCTTTTGACATTAAATTTGTTCAAAACTATTACAGCAGGACAAAGAAACATCTGGTGATGCCTTGGGGCATCTGGTATTGCGGTGTTAGCTCTAAATCGTTTGGGAGATGGGGATCATAGGGTAGTGTCCCTGGATTTCCAAGGTTGTATAAGATCCAAAAAGATTGATCTCTGGGGAATTTTGAGCCAAGGTAAAAGCGTCAAACTTTTTGTTGTGTTTACAAAACTGTTCATAAACACTGGGTCAATTACCTTGGAGACTAATTTAGAAATTATGTTGAGCAGTGAAGGAGACGTTTTCCTCTCAAAGCATTTGCTCATGGGAGGGATTGTCACCTTAAATTATGGATGAGCCGTCAGAGCAGTCTAGGATTAAAAGTTAATACAACAAAAATGCAGCAGAGAAATATATTTCACTGGAGATCATTTACAAGGTATTACACCTGGAATTCATTATGTTCTGCTGATTGAAACACTTTATTTATAAATTCTTTGCAAAATTCTAATTTTGGCATTGAAACAACCCTGTTTAGTTTGTATCAGCCACGTAATTATAGTGAATTTATGCAGATCAGTGTTGGTTTAAAACAGGTAAAACAGGTACTACAGGTATATGCACCTATTGATACACCGTTTAAAAGGGAGGACAAACTCTGCCTATCAAGCTTATCAGTGCAGAGCAAATAACATGGAGCCAGTCTGTAAGGAGACTAGATTTATATTCCTGTTCCTGTTCCTGAGAAGAAAATGGCTTGCAAGCTAAATCTGTCACATTTAACTGCCCAAAAAGCACCCCAACTAGTAACTGATTAAAATTTCATAAATTTAATGAGCCAAAAGATCAAATGGTGGCAGCATACAACGTCATGAATCTCGTTCTAAGTACATGAAACCAAAAACATTAAATAATGAGGGACTAAATCCAGAAAATGTACCATCATAGACAAAATCCAGGTGTATAAAACCACAATCAACTGAACACTACATGTCAGTCAGTTAATGAAATAACAAAACTAAGTCTACCCTAAGATATCTACAAGGTACTGACATAATATCAGGAAACAGAAGCCCATTAAAAACCTGAGCACAAACCCCACAAACCCATAATGACAACAACATGTAGGGCTGGCATCACACTGTACTCTTCAGACAGTGCTGGAGCTCTGAGTTTAAAAAGCATGACTCTTTGGGCCAAATAGCTGTTATGGATGTATGATTCTGTGGCCTTTTCTAATCATCTCTTTGCTGCCTTAATTAAATATATCTACCCTTGTTGCTTATCTGCCGCACCGCTCAATGCTACAGCTTACACAACATAACTGTTGGTATCACATAAGACTTAACACATAGTCAAGGATAAAATGATACAACAGGATGACACCCTTTAGGAGGGTTAAGAATAGGCATAGATAAAAGCAGGACTCATGCTACATTCTTTACTCCTCTTGGTTCATCCCTAAGATGGGCTGAGGGGGGCCCGGTACCGAAGGTGAATGTCATTCTCTATCTGTTAAATTGTATACTCTGTATACTGATCATTTTGGCATTAAATCTTGATTTTATACTTAACTATTTCTCATTATTTCACAAGGTAAATACTTTGCTGGTTTTACTGGTTGGGTCTTGGAACTGGAGAGAAACGGACCCTGTGGTGGTCTCTTTCCAGGGAGGAAAGAGAGTAAAATCTATCATACCTGAAGAGTAAACTAGAGGGTTACATACACCAGTTGTCTACAAAACAAAAATTAAAAAAAATAAATAAATACAAATAAAAAACTCAAAATGTAGAGTTTTTATGTAGACAATAAAGCAATTTTAGTAAGTGTTGAAGAGAAGCAAGTTCCTAAGTGGGCAAAGACAGATCCCAGAGGTGGACCACTGTGAGGGAAGTCAGCCCAAGATAGGATAACAGCTTAGCTAATCAAACACATTGTTAGACCAGGAGAGGAGGCTCAATAGACTGTTGAACATTAAAAATGTGTATGACGATCAAACAAAGATAATGATCATGTATGCACCTCTAAGACAAATTATCATTCTGTGTCTGTCATGAAACAAGTTGTGGTAGGACCAAAGTGCAGAGAGGTACTCTTGGAACTTGGTGAATGAAGGTAGTCAAGTCAAGTTTATTTATATAGCGTTTTTTAGGAACAAGGCACTCAAATCGCTGTACATGAGGAAAAATATTACAATGATACAGAAAATCAAAGGCATAAAAACAATTCAAATTACATTAATAATCCTTGGGAGTTTGCTGGTAAGAGCTGGTTCTAATCCAATCTTTCTAATAGAGGTAATTAGCTCATTAAGTCCTCTGTGGTAAGGAATTAATCCTATGCTAGAAGAAAAATGATAATATTAATCCTTGAGGTTGCTGGTATGAGGCAGCTGTGGTCCCATCATTCAAATAGTAACAGTCATGGGCACTCACTGAAGTCTAAGTAGAGAAGCTGGGTCACTGGTAGGTCCAAACTTTTTAAATACTAATAATGTTTGGCTTTCACTGGTATGAAATTGTTGTAATACAATCCTTCTAAGAAATCTAAAAATCTCTGGTCATTGGTGTAAAAACAGCTTTAGTCAAATTTTCAAATACTAATAATATTTGGCTTTTGCTGGTAATCCTTCTGAGAAATTTGAAAATCTATGAAAAGTAATGAAATCTCTCATCTAGGTAAAGTAAGATAGGAGGAAAAAAAAATCATATTTCAGAATCTATTCTGAGCAGAATACAGTCTGAAGTAGTACAAAAAAAACCTCAGCAGGGGTAAGCAACACACACATAAGTAAACATTTACCAAGGGTATGGTGGAATTTTGAGGGTGCAAATGTATAAATCAATGAATGTATAAGTAAAAGTGTGTTTGCAAGAATTAGACTGTCAACATTAATAGAAGTGTCATTGTCCTTGAGAAGAGAGGTGGAAGTTTTATCAATTGGCCACATAGTCCTATCAGCACACAGCTGGAAGGAGAGTGCTGAGGAAGAGCGTCGTGTTTATATAACATCCAGGAGATATTTTGTCGATAGCCAGTTAGCAGACGTTGCCAAGGCCACATTGGGGTGCCAGATTTAGAAAAAATATATAAATATTGTGGTTCAGGCAGTTGTGAATTTCCAACTATTTGTCATCCTATTTGTCCCATGGGCCCCAAATCTCGTGGAAATGAATTGTTTAAATCCTGCTGGTTGGAGGGAACAAGTAATAAAAAATAAAGTGCAGCTTTAGGCAAACGCCAGCTGCCAGTACCAAAGAATACCAAGGTTTGAAAAAGTTATGGTTTAAAATCTCTGGAATGAGAACAAAACGCTGGAGTGACTGGAGTTTTTCTTTTTTTTTCTGGCTGTCTGGAGCAGTTAAAGCATTTCTAGATGTGATGAGGATATTCAAACCAAGCATCAAAATTGTCAGTCTCAGTCTGTGTGTGTTGGTGTATGTGCTTGTGTGGGTCTGGTGTACTTGTCTTCATAATCATTCAGTGTTTCACAGTTGGTGCTGGAGTTCTCAGGTGTGCTGGATGACAGGTGTCTCCTATCTGCTGATTGCTTGGAGGAGTACTTAAGCGGGAGGCTGCCAGCACTTCGATGCCAGAGTGTTTGCCTTAGTGGTAACAAGCTCAGCCTCTACTGATCTTTGCTTCGTTTTTGAACTTCAAGTAACTTTGTATTTTGTTTCCACGCAGGTTTTTACCTGAGGCTTTGTTTACATTGCTGATGTAATGGAAATTCTTTCAGTAGGCATTCCACAATGTATGACCTTTGGGTTACCTCACTCCCCTGAACCTCTGTGTTATTGGAGAAAGCTGTAAAAGTCATTATCAGAAGTTTAATGGTTAAGGCCATTTTTTTAGGGTGATGCCTTTGGGAGAGTAGATGGTTGTTCCTAGGTAACCTTGTCACCTTTGAACCCGAGAAGGGTCTAGGGTCGTAAAACACAGACTCTTTGCAGTTGAGATAACACTGTCATGTTCTGGTATAAATACTGTGTGTAAATGTTGATCGGGGCTCTGTTTCACTGACTAACCTCAGTGTCAGGGTCTTCAAATGCTGAATGCCTTTGAATAAAACTTATAAAGACAAAGTCCGGATTTTCTCTTGTTATGAGTCAACTTCTACCCACTTTGATAAGAAAATTCCACAACAATTTTGGCATCACGAACAGGATCTAACGTGCCAGAGGAGACCGCAGGAGGGGACACGGACGCCTGGCCAGCCTGAGAGTTGTTCTCAGTCCACTTCCATTTTATGGAGGGGAGTCCGGGTGCCCGCCTGCAGCTTCTGGCCGATTGGATCCGAACTTCAAATATATCTGGGTGAGAAGTTGCTCTGTATAATATAATGTAAATTATAATTTTTTATTACACATTAACCATCATCTCCTAACTAATTAATTAGGTTCCAGAGTTGCGAGAGGGAGGACATCAGCTGAGGGCCCTGTCACCCTGCAAAAAGAATTGCAGGGAGGTTCTCATTGGTAACAATGGGATAAAGCAAAACACAGGGTTTTGCGGGTGGTTTTTAGCAATTTTCTACACCTCATAAAGGAGAAAAGCCAGTCGGCAGACGTGCCGCTGAACGGGTAAAAAAAAATGGTTCCGGAACCTTGAGGCATCAGGGGTGTCTCCTTCTTCATACTCTGATTTATAAAATAATGAAAGGAAAAAGTGGGGATGATTGTGTTAAATGTGCTTTAATTTGGAAGATAAGTTTGGTTTTTCACAGCGTGGAAGTTTGAGTGTAAATAAGTTAAATAGTTTAAATAGTTTCAAGTAAAACAGTTGATGGAAAAATTAAAAAAAAAACATAAGAAAAAGCTTAAAAAGCACAGAGTGCATCAATTAAGGTGTTAAAGAGTTAAAACTTTCCTGAAGGAAGTTTCGTTTGTCTTAAATATTGCGATCAGTCGGAAAATAAGGTAAAAGTGAAAAGGGACATTAGAGATACGAAAATAAAGTTGTTTTAGAAAGGAGTATAGTGCATGTTATGAAAGGAAGTGACAGGCAGGGGGACAACTGACTGACTGACTGATAATATTTCTTTGTGCAAAATCTGAACCTATACTAAACTTTTCTTTTGCCTCTCTCACACACAAATACACACATATAGGGGATTTGAGTTCAACATCTGCGTTTCTGAGTCTGAATTTTAGAAACCTGCCCTTCTCCATGGCTACTCCACCAGAGACGCTTCTCCAGCACGGCCTGAAAGAGAGAGATCTGCCTTCCTGTTGAAAATCGCAGTGTGACTTTCTACAAGAAAAAAAAAACGAAACTCAGAAGAAGTCTGGACCCACTGAGATGGACAACGATCCATGCTGTTTGCAAGAGACAGAAGAGTGATACACTGGATTTATATTGAAAGCATCTTATGCGGGCAGAAGAGAAACCGGAGCAAAGTTTCTTCTTTCTCCCTCCTGGAGAAGTTAAAGTGGACAAAGAATGATTCAATGTCTCACCAACAGACCTGGGAAGGGCCTGGTTGTTTTTTGGACTGATAGAGAACTGTGTGCCATGACAGTCTGACTCTGGAGCGATTAAGAAACTGATGGGGGTAATGTACAAACACACACACATTTGCATAAATCTTTTCCTATTTACTGCAATGAAGAACGCTTATTAACCGCTGCTCATGTGACGCTTGCTTGACGTTGACAGATATAGCAGGTTAAAATTTTATTTTAGGGTTAGAAAAGTATCTTTAAAAGGGTGATAACTCATTTGATACTTTCCGGTTAATTCTTTTAGAGAAACAAGTTCTCTTTCGTCGTGAAATATTCAGGGTCAATTATTCTAGTTATTAAAAGTTATGAAAAAGCAGAGGAAGTTACAACATCTCCAAAACTCAGCAGTAACCATGTGTTTCTATGTTATTCTCAGGACAGATCTCATGAAGGAGCATTTTTAAAACCCAGCGCATGCGTAAAACCTGATGGGTTTCTCCTTCAGGTATTATTTTCTGTTGTCAGAGTTTGTATTCCATAAATCTAATGGGTAGAGACCTCATTAAAACAGGCTTAGTTCTACTGCAGATGGTGTTCATATAGTCTCTGACACAGTACTTACAGTTTGGTGCAGTTTTTGTCTGCTAGTGTTAATTTACGCTTATGGAAAGTACAAATTCATTGTTTTTCACAGCAGCTGCTGGGAAGAGGTTATATTAGGGTTTTTCTTCCCTCTTCTGATTCATGTAGCGTGTTGATTTACACTGTACCTTATATCAGGTCCTGACAAAACACATTTTCCTTGGTAAAACAAACCTTTAAAATGAGAATGAAAAATGGGGTTATTTAGAAAGAATCTGATTGGACAGTGGTATCACACAAAAATTAAACTAATCTCATGTTTCCTAAAATATTTCTAGAGGAGCTTCCTACAACCGCCCACCTGTACCAGACTGGTGACAGGCAGCTTGAAGCCACTCAGGAGAGACAGCAGAATTTTTGTTTTTTAAGTTGTGTTTATAATTTGTTTTCTTTGGAAAAAGCTGTTTGCTTTCAGTACCAGAAGAAATTACATTCCACTTCAAGGTCACGATGCAGCTATATGGAAGGTGGTCTGTTCTGATGCTAATGATTGGTATTGCAAGTATTTTTATAACTCTTGTGTTCATTTTGGGAAAGGTACAGCAAAGACAATGTGTGGTTAATCTGACTAATAATACTCATCAGCGGATTCGAAGAGAGATTCAACACTTTTCTGACTGCTATGATCATACTGATAATGTTTGGTGGCAACTGATGCATCAAAACTGTGAGGAATTATAGTGTAAGGGAAACCAGAAATGTTAGTAGATTGTCTAGTGAGACTAATTTAACATGTGCGTCTACAGGAACTCTTTATAGAATTCGGGGTAATAGAAATCCGATTAAAGATCCAGATATTTGTATTACACAGGAAGTAAGTAGACCTTATTTCCTTGGGAAGACAGTAGGTTGCAAAGCTGTTATATCTGTTTTATGTGCTTTAATCAACAGACATAAATTTGAGTCATGTCCTATCAGAACTGATCCTTATACTATTTCAGAATCTTTGGCTTCAGATCCCTTTGTGTTAACTCTTAATCTTACAGCCTTACCGGATGGAGGTTAGTTGTATAGCCAGGCAGGTAAATTAACCAGGGTTTTTGTTCCTTTTCCTTTATGAGATGGGTACTCATGTCCTCAGAACATGGGTTGGATGTGTGGAAATAGATTATATTTGTATCTGCCTGCTACTTGGTCTGGAGTATGTTATCTAGCTCATTTACTACCTACAGTCACAACTTATACTTCAATCAGCCTAAGCTATTAGAACGATGAGTTTGCAAACTAGAATGGCTTTGGATTATATGTTAACTGAGAGGGGTGATGGTTTTGAAGAATGTTCCTTTAGTTGTGATTATCTTGTAATCAGAAGAAAGGAGTGTAATGGGAATTCTTTCAGTAGGCATTCCACAATGTATGACCTTTGGGTTACCTCACTCCCCTGAACCTCTGTGTTATTGGAGAAAGCTGTAAAAGTCATTATCAGACGTTTAATGGTTAAGGCCATTTTGTAGGGTGATGCCTTTGGGAGAGTAGATGGTTGTTCCTAGGTAACCTTGTCACCTTTGAACCAGAGAAGGGTCTAGGGTCGTAAAACACAGACTCTTTGCAGTTGAGATAACACTGTCATGTTCTGGTATAAATACTGTGTGTAAATGTTGATCGGGGCTCTGTTTCACTGACTAACCTCAGTGTCAGGGTCTTCAAATGCTGAATGCCTTTGAATAAAACTTATAAAGACAAAGTCCGGATTTTCTCTTGTTATGAGTCAACTTCTACCCACTTTGATAAGAAAATTCCACAACACTGAGTTCCGACTTTGTTCTAGAGTTTCTCTGAGCATCTGGATTATCAACTTCTGAGTTAAGGATCTATCTTCCTGTGGATATCTCTCTCTACCGCCTGTACCTTTCGGACACGGACCAAGCCGGCAGCTTCCCGTTTCCTCCAACTCCAGGACCCCAGCATCAGCATACACTGTCCTTCCCTCCATCTCTAACGTTGGCACCTGAGCTCAATTTGGCTGGCACCAAGATCACAACAAAGAAGACAACTGAATGATCTTCCTTCGCAAGTTAAGACTCAGAATCTCTCTACCCCTGGTGGTTCAAGCAACAACAATTTAGTAAGCCATTTCTCATATCTAAGTAATCAGTTACTTCATATTATTCGTTTGTTCACCAGTCCATTCTTCTTCCTTCCCGTAGAATTGGTGTTTCCAGTCCTCATCCCAGATGACTTTGCTGACCGTAAAATCCATAAAACATTCTCTTCTGAATGTTCTCTGTATGTGGGTCAGATGTATACTGAACATGACAAAAATAGGAATGAAATGAGATTTAGGTGACTTTGAAAGTGGCATAGTTGTTGGTGACAGATGGGCAGGTCTGAATATCTGAGATACCTTCTATCTACTAGGATTTCCACACACTACGGTCTACGGGGTTTTAAGAAAATGAAACCATCCATTCAGCAGCAGTTATGTGAACAAAAGTTCATGATGTCAGAGGTCAGAGAAGAATTATCAGATCAGTTCAAGACAGAAAATCAACAATAGCTCAAATAACCACCTGTTTCAACCAAGGTATGCATGCTACCATCACTGAACGGACATATTAAACATTGAAGCAGAGGGGCTACAACAGCACAAGACCATATTGGGGGCCAGTTCTGTAAGCTAAGAACTAGAACTGGAGGATACAACTTACACAAGCTCACCAAAATTAGACAATGACATTTGAAAGATATTTCCTGGTACATTGAGTCCTAATTACAGCTGTGTTATTCAAATGGTAGGGTCAGAGTTTATCCAGCCTTTTATAATTGGTTCAGGCTGGTGGTTGGTTTGTGATGGTCTGAAAGACATTTTCACAGCTCACCCTGAGCTCCAGAGTACCAATTGAGCGTCATACATCTAGCAGCCTGTTAAGATTTGGGGATTTAGATGACCCAAATGCAGGTGTTGGGACCCACAGCCATGGAAACATTAAAACTCCAGTACAAACTCTTCTGGAACTTTCAAAATAAATTGCATTTAACTGACTACAGGCAAGTGAGGAAGGGCGGGGTTACAGTGGACTTCCCATGATGCCACTGTCCGTATAAAACCCTCACCTTTCCAATGGTCCTTTCTCTACTGCCCGTACTCCGCTGAGAGACTGACCGGAGAGGCAAACAGACACAAACTCTTCAAACTGGATCCAAGGGTGTCATACGATCATCGATCATATGCACTAAGTTAAGTACGGATGAATTACTGTTGAAAGAATCCGGTATTCATTCATAAAAAGGGGTAAATTAAGGTATAAGCATTGCTTACTTTCTCTCTGAGGCCTGCAGAAGCAAACTGTCCCAGAGAAGTCCCCAGTAGAAACGCTGTCTCTACAAGCCAAGTGAAGCGGTTTTCCCTGCCTGAGAGAAGGACAATAAGTAGCCGCATCACCGTGGTAACATGCAGTTTGGTCGGCCAAACAGAGCGGCCGCCAGCCACTGCTCCGGAGGTTAGCTGGAAGCTAACCCATTGTTCACAGAGCTCTCGTCAAACTTCGTCATCGCCCGGACAACTCCTCAGCATGGTTCATGAGGTTAGGTTTTGGGCAGAGAGTAATAGAGAGATATTTAGGATGAAATGATCGGAACGTTTTTCATTTTATGAAGTTTGGTTTTGTTTGTGTGAAACTGCTATCTGGGTGCTAGCAGGCTATCTGCTCAGCACACGTGTTCAGGTTGTGTTCTGTGTTTGTGGGTTTTTAAAGTTAAGACAAACTTTATTTAAAGGGTGATATTAAACACAGAAGATCGGCCATAACGCGGCGTCCACGCTTATGCATTCTAACCCTTTTATTGGTGGTATTTTTAAAGGTGTGTGTTTGATTCTGGTGCTAAGCTATCAGCCTCCTTTGTTAGCTTCAACTGCTAACAGGTAAGGACACGTACTTGCTGCCAAATAATAATTACCCAGAAAGGTAAATAATGTGTCCCTAACATCATTTTACTAAATTTGATAACTAAGTAAACACCATTAAGCCCAATTTCTCCAGAAAGATTCAGCTCTTTTCCCAAATATTCCCTAAATAATATTTCTTTAAATATTATTTTAATAAATAAAGGCAGCTATTGAGACCCCGTTGAGAATTAGTCATCCAGAAGGTTGGTTTTATTCAGCAGATCATTCTTAAAACATTATTTTATTAAAACAAATATTTTATCTGATCTTGCATTGTGAATGGTTGTCTAAGTTAGTTCCAAGACTAACTTCACGTCACCTCCAGATTCTTCAAGATAATCCTTGGTTCTCAAACATAGACATTGCATGGTTCTGTTGCATCACTCTTTTGGTCATGGTTTACAACCATCTTTAATCAACTTGTTTATATTGTACATAGCCCGTGAGTCTTTGTTATTCTTTAATTCTGCTTGGTAGTTAGTTGGATTGTTTTAGCATAGTAAAGAGTTTGTTGATTGAAATATGTTTGACTTTGAGTTGACTTATTTTTGTTAATAAATTATTGTATTTTAAGAAATTGTGTGAATTCAATAATGTCAGAGCTTGTCTCACACCTTTCTATTTTGTCCTAATACCATGGCTTTACAGGGCTGGTATTCACAGGACAACCCTTAACACACTGAAATATTATTTAATAAAATATTAATAATAAATATTAAATAATATTCTCAGATTCATAATCACAACACAGGGAACAAGATGGGAGAATCATTGTAGAAGTCTTTAGAGAAATTTATGGATTTAAATGACCACAGGAGGAAAACAGCCGGGATACCAACAGTTAGCACACTTTTGAGGAATACGTGGAGAGTGACTGTTGTGGAAATGGTGAAATGCACTATTTAATGTAAAGAGTGTATTTAAACTGCAGGATAGTTATTGGGACTAGGATCTTGTGAGTCTAAATAATATGGCACACCAGCTAAATAAGGATGTTAATAGAGATGCTGAGGAGGAATAGCTACATGGGGCACATATGATTATCTAAACTGGATCATCACAAACACAGGAATGGATAAACCATCACAAAATAATCATTATTAAACACTAGAAAAATCAAAACATAAGAATGGACCTAATATGGATAAATAATGTATTGTTGGTGACCATCTTTCTTTCTTAACCACATTGTCCCCATCCTCTTTTCTTATTCCAGCAGGACACTGCACCACGTCAAAAAACTAAAATGATCTTAAACTGGTTTCTTGACCATCATAATGAGTTCACTGTACTCCAGTGGCTTCCACATTCACTAGATCTCATTCCAATAGTGTAGTTTTCAAATGAGGTTAATTTGGATGGATGTGCAGCTGACAAACCTGCTACAACTGTTATGTCATCTAAATATGGACCAAAATCTCTGAGGTCTTTTCCCACCACCTTACTAAATCTGACAATGACAAGGAGACTTAATGCAGTTCTAAGGACAAAAGCAGGTACAAGCGAGGATCCCCTAAGAAAGTGAATTTGTCCATAGCTTTGGCCATGAAAATGTCAGCAGCAAAGGATTCCTACACCAATCTTGATGTAGCATCACATAAATCAGAAATTTGTGCAACATTCTGTTCCTGTACAGCTAAAGTTTGAACAATTTTTTAAGTGTGTTTATGCTGCATAATACGTCAGTTTTAAACTAATATCCATGCAACTCTGCTATCTGGTCTTACTCCAAGTTTCATTTTCCTTTGTTCTATATAATTGATTTTATTTGTTTGTTTAACAGTAATCAACTTTTAGACTTTCAGGATGGCAAGGAGGTTGTATTAATAATACTGCAAAAATCTATTTTGATTCTAAGCTGTTCTGCCAAAGCCTTGGAAAACTCTCAAACAAAAAAAAGGAGATTAGTTTTACCCCAGTTTTCTTTCTCCTTTTTGGTTTGTCTATATTCAGATGGTAATGGGAGAATCTGACTTGCAATGAGAAAGAATCACACGTTTCCCAGATTTCAAACATCTGATTGAAGCTGCAATACCCCAGAGAAGCTGGACAAAAGCCAGTTACAGAGAGCTAGCAGGCAGGGCAGAAGCTATATAAGCTTGGGAGTAAACACTCAGCATTCTGCTACTATACTTTTTTTTTTTCAATACTTACTCTATCAGCATGGCAAATAAGAGCTGTGACCCCTCGTGACCTGGCCCTTCACAGAGATAAGCACTGCAAACACAGTTTGAAGTGGCTCAGGCAGCCATGGTCACACACGGTGGAGCTCACTAAGCCAGCTGTCCTTCCACACTGACAGACGGCATCCTCCATCGAGTGTGTGTGTGTTTGAGGGAACAGAAAGTAAATGAGTCTCTTTAGGAGTTAAGTGTCGTTCGGTTGTGTGTTCATGCTAGTCTGCACACATGCGTGTCACTTCCTATTTGTTGTTGGGATGTGTGTTTTTGTCTCACCTTTATCACTCCTGTTACATACCATCACAGCACTGACAGATACACCAGTCTCTGTGTTTTAGAGCCACAGAAGAAACAAGGTAAACAAAACTCTGGAAGAGGAGTAGCCTTGTTTCTCTTTCAGGTGTCAGGAAAAGACAAACCTGAGGGTTTGACAGACCAGTTAGAATTGCTGACATAAGATGCCATTTGATTGCTGTCCTCCAGTGAAGTGGGTTTAAGCTATTATTATAAGCCACAGATATGACAGTGTATGTTTTATTTCAAGATCCAGCTGTAACGATGTTTGAGACCCTTATCTTATTTTGTGGAAAGAAAAGATGCATCCCGAGCTGGACTTTTCTATTCACAGAACTGAAAAATAAGGACTTTTCTTCAAACTGGCTGACAAAACTTGGTTTAATGAGCACTTCGGTAGTGGCAGAAAAATAAAATGGTGACAGAGCAACAGAGAAGTTCTAAATGATTTTTAAACACTTTGAGAATACTGTGTCTGATTGTTAGCTGGTTACTAAGCTAATGTTCATGAATTCATAGCTTTTTGTCATGCCTAAAGTAACTAGTTAAAGTAAACATCTTAGTTTTAGTTTGCTATTGGCACTACACTAAGCTTTTAAGTCAGTCTGGACTGCATTTCATGATCTCTAAAAAACAAAACAAATCTTAAACCTGTATAGCAGAGTGAGATCCCACAAAGAAAACCCACAAAAAGTAGCTTCTTCAATGAATTGGCTTTACGACTACTAAAAGTTAAACACACCCAAGGGTCAAAGGCAGCTTTAGGTGTTTTATTATTGGGGATCATTGAATGTGGACCACAGTCGTGACTGCTGTGAGAAGGTCCAGAGAGAAATCTCTGAAAAGTTCAACTTCTTATAGCTTGGAAGGAGCCCGCCCTAACTGTGAACTTAATCAGAGGATCTGGCAACTAGTTGCCATAGAACCTGGATTCTAATAGGTGGTGGAAGATTTTCCTCAGCAGACCAGGAACTTGTTTAGTAGAGTTAGGGTCAAACAAACATTGACGTTTGTTTTGTTTTGTTTGTTGAGAAAGAAGGAGTGTGGAAATGTTCTATTTCACAAACTGAATAATCCATCTTTTAGGGGGTGTGTGACAAATCTAACTCTAATCTACTGGATCAATTTACTGAGTGATTCATATTAAACAGGACCCATAAAATGAATTGATTTTACCACCTCTAACTGCCAAGCCAAGCTTGTGAACCCCCATCTGTAGCTGTAACTGTGCGTTATGGAATATGAATCTACTGGTGGGCCATCAATAACAGATACATGAAATTATCTTGCGGGCCAGATACAATCGTACCACAGGACTTGAGCTTCACATGTCTTCTCACACTGATACAGATTATTAAAAACACAGTGATTTATGAACCACTATAAAATCCTTAATTCTTACTTTTTCCAATTGGGATTCATATATACAGGGGTTGGACAATGAAACTGAAACACCTGGTTTTAGACCACAATAATTTATTAGTATGGTGTAGGGCCTCCTTTTGTGGCTAATACAGCATCAATTTGTCTTGGGAATGACATATACAAGTCCTGCACAGTGGTCAGAGGGATTTTAAGCCATTCTTCTTGCAGGATAGTGGCCAGGTCACTACGTGATACTGGTCTTCCTGATACACGGCACCGCCTTCAGGATACAATGTTTGAACCATTGGATGCACATGGTCCTCAAGAATGGTTCGCTAGTTCTTGGCAGTGACGCACCCATCTAGCACAAGTATTGGACCAATGGAATGCCATGATATGGCAGCCCAAACCATCACTGATCCACCCCCATGCTTCACTCTGGGCATGCAACAGTCTGGGTGGTACGCTTCTTTGGGGCTTCTCCACACCGTAACTCTCCCGGATGTGGGGAAAACATTAAAGGTGGACTCATCAGAAAACAATACATGTTTCACTTTGTCCACAGCCCAAGATTTGCGCTCTTTGCACCATTGAAACCGACGTTTGGCATTGGCATGAGTGAGCAAAGGTTTGGCTATAGCAGCCCGGCTGTGTATATTGACCCTGTGGAGCTCCCGACGGACAGTTCTGGTGGAAACAGGAGAGTTGAGATGCACATTTAATTCTGCCGTGATTTGGGCAGCCGTGGTTTTATGTTTTTCGGATACAATCCGGGTTAGCACCCGAACATCCCTTTCAGACAGCTTCCTCTTGCGTCCACAGTTAATCCTGTTGGATGTGGTTCGTCCTTCTTAGTGGTATGCTGACATTACCCTGGATACCGTGGCTCTTGATACATCACAAAGACTTGCTGTCTTGGTCACAGATGCGCCAGCAAAACGTGCACCAACAATTTGTCCTCTTTTGAACTCTGGTATGTCACCCATAATGTTGTGTGCATTTCAATATTTTGAGCAAAACTGTGCTCTTACCCTGCTAATTGAACCTTCACACTCTGCTCTTACTGGTGCAATGTGCAATCAATGAAGACTGGCTACCAGGCTGGTCCAATTTAGCCATGATACCTCCCACACTAAAATGACAGGTGTTTCAGTTTCATTGTCCAGCCCCTGTATATATAAAACTTAAACATGTGCTACCTACAAATGTTCATCATAAAACAGTGTTTACAGTCTATTTCTCTATTTCATTAAATTAGTCTTCAAACCTTCAGATTACATTTAAGCATTTAAATGTATTAAACATACAGCACATTGTGTTATTTTAATAGAATTAACTCTAGACATATTTAAAGGTCAGGTCAGGGTATTCTGTATGGTTCCAGTCACGAAATTCTCATAATTTATTTCTCTTGTTTTTTTCTAGCACTTGATAATCTGCTGCACTTAACCATTTACACAAACAAAAAGCTGTCAACATAGCTGAAGGCTTCCAGCTGAGTCACTTCTTCCACCAGATGTATTGGAAAGAAGAGAGAATACAATAAGAAAAAATAAACTGAGATGGAATTTCTCATCATGCATTTCTGGCTGGTATTTCAACTCCCTGCTGTCACTTTTCAGCAGCCATTGTGCTGTGTGGGGCAATTCTTCTTTCTGCTCCTCACAATAAAGAAGTGAGCAGTCATATTCTGAGAGAAACTGGAGTCAATTGCCATCGTTTCTGCCCACAAACACACCATTATAGAGGTCAGCTGCTTGAAAGCTGTGCCGGCTAAAGAAAAAAAAACCTTTTCTTTCTCGGTTTTTGTCACTAACTACTGTTATTCCCCTTTTCCACTGGCTTGATTTGGCCCTACTCGACCTCCACTCGGCTCGCTTTGCGAGGGTTTCCATTACAGTTTTTACCATACCGGTACCTACTTTTGTGGTCCTTGTTCCTGAGCAGGTCTAACCGGGGCTGAGCAGGGAGTACATGTGACGTGACCAGACTGCTTTTCACTGATTGGCCGTGGGAGGAGGAGAAATTACAAAGTTTTCGTTGAGACGGTGCAGGAAAAGGTCCAAATAAAACTCAAGAGCAACTGAAATAATATTAAGGAACACAGCGCCCGGAGCAGGTCATACATGTAATTTTACCATTTAGAGATCATAAACCAGGCCTGAAGGCTGACAGAAAAGAAAAAGGACAAATCACTTTTCTGAATTACATGCAGGCAGAGTGCTGTATGTAATAACATCCTAAACCAGCTGATCACACATAAAATCAGCTGTTCAGAGGCACAAACATTTCCCCAAAACACACAAAACAAACCACCATGAAGTAATGTGTATGGTTCAGATATTTATTTACGGTTCATTAGCGAACCAGTGTCTGCAGGAGGAGGGCGCAGGCAGAGAGCAGCTGCCCCATAATCAGACTGCTTGCATCAGACCAAACAGGAGGACGGGCTCGCTGAATCTGCGGTGCACAAATATGCAATATCCAACCTAAAACTAACTTAGAAGGTCAAAAGTCTGCGGATTTGCGCTTTTAAGTCCTTGTCCTCGTTATCACCATGGCTGAGACAAAAACCTTTTCATAAAGCCCAAAATTGTAACTTCTTTAGGCAGACTTTGAAACATCACCATCCAGACATCAGCGTCTCTCCTCTACTGTGAGGGGTGGGGTCAGCCCCATCAGAACCTCTGAGCCTTATTTTAAGTTCTGGCTGGGCTGTGGTCCAGATAAATATCCCAGTGGAACATTTAAGACATAAAAACATAAATAAGACATTTTTGCATATACACAGTACAGACCAAAAGTTTGGACACACCTTCTCATTCAAAGAGTTTTCTTTATTTTTATGACTATGAATATTGTAGCTTCACACTGAAGGCATCAAAACTATGAATTAACACATGTGGAATTATATACTGAACAAAAAAGTGTGAAACAACTGAAAATATGTCTTATATTCAAGGTTCTTCAAAGTAGCCACCTTTTGCTTTGATTACTGCTCCGCACACTCTTGGCATTCTGTTGATGAGCTTCAACAGGTAGTCACCTGAAATGGTTTTCACTTCACAGGTGTGACCTGTTTCGTTGTCCGCTGAGCCAACCCCTCCCTACTACTTCCTTAATTCTAAAAGGGATTGCTCAATCCAGCTCTCCATCCAACGAGTCCCGACTTCCCTAAACCTGAGAGGTCTTACTAAATAGGTTTACTGAAAGTTCTGTTTAAGCTGGTGTCGGGAAATGACTCGCCTAGCCTCTGACAGCCTACATCCAAAAGTCTCACCCTTCCTCAACTGGAGGTCCGGGTGACCGAGTAGCCTCTCGCAGTCATCCACACCTTCGACCGTCACTTTTGTTCACGGCTGCTCATTCCCTAATTTACAACTGGCACTTGGTATATGGGCTAGGTTAATTTTGGTAGCTCGGAACAAGCTTCAAGGGCATTGTTTTGTCAAACTTTGGCTAAGGCAACCAATAAAAACCTCCTAATACATCTCCGAATGAGGCAACAAGACTTTTTACCACCACTGAAAAACCAACAGTACAGTGACTCAAATAATTGAATGTCCACGAATGAACTAGAATTTTATATGCTTGCTTTAATTAGTAACGCTTTGGCAGGAATCAGTCACAGCTTAAATTCAGCAATACAATTAATTATCACAAAAATAGTAATGAATCAATCAACTCAACCTGTCTTTCCCTGATGCTGAAACTAGTGGATTTAAAGAGGCTTTTGAAGACGGAGACTCATCCATGAACCTGATGGAGAAGAATTCTTCTGGTGACAACGAGTGGTTCCTTGAAGGGAATATGACTTAATCTTCAGTTTTCTTCCTTTAAGTGGCATGTACTGATGCTCCAAACTTTGATGGTTAAACCGGATCTTTGTTGTTCTTTGTCCCCAAAGGTAGTGGTTTCCAGGGGCTGAAGAGTTGAGGGAAAACCGGAGACGCAAATGAGTTTGATTCAGGACTTCCAGATGCCTGAATCTTGGAGCAATCAGCTGTTCACCGATCAAGTTCACTTCTGTTGTCTGGATAAAAAAGCTTTCAGATGAAATCAGATTCCTAATTATGAGGCACAGTCCTTCAAAGGCAACGGGTTGATTCTCCGTTAAATGCAGTCGATCAGCTGGTCTGTGTCTCGGGTTCTCTGATTCCTCTGTGGCATCTCTCCGATCTTGTTTGCTGGTCTTCTGCGAGGAATACAACCCTGTTTCCTCTTTTTCCATTGCTTTTATAGTGCTTGAAGTCCTCCGCAGTCAAGCCCTTATTAGGAAACTAAGTTGTTGTATACTCATACTGGGACTTAGTCATCTGGCTCTCGGCTACAGTTCTTCCCCTATTCTGCTAAGTTTTAACGTTGTTCAGTGTTATACATGTCATCTTTCAGCTGTCAATATTTAGCTTTTAAAACATTGTTTCAAAATCATCACATCACTTCATTTTCCAGTTCTTAACCACATTTCTATCATACCTCTTTTGATTTGTTAATCAAAATCTACTAACTTTATTCATTACATGTGAAAGATATAATCATCAACTAACCTTTATTCATTACATACAAAAATATAGAATCATCATACATCATTCCTTGGATATAATTGTTTATACTTTTGCATGAGAAAACATGAGACAGATAATTCATGGCTCCATACAGGCCTCTCCAGTTTCTCAGCTTGATTATAAGAACATTGCACACAAGGATATTTTTGTTATAACTTTTATGGGGTTAATTGTGAGCATTTACTATGTGCAGCATAGATTACATGGCAAGATCTCATCTTATTTTGACACCCCCTACTTGAGATCAGACTGTATCCATGCCTAAAGCCCAAAAGTCAGAGAAAGTCAAGGTCCGTGTCATAAACACACAAGGAGAGTGCCTCATCCTCCAGGTAATCTGAGTAATGTGGTGACGGGGGCACTGGCGTCGGTGACCAGACGTCGAGAACCTCAAACTCGTCGATGAAGTCGGGATGCATCAGAAGGGGAGATGACATAGGCTCCCTCCGAAGGACAGGTGGTGAGGGAGAACCATCAACCCAGGAATGTTCCTGAGAGGCGGTATCAGCAGGGCTATGGATAGGTGAGATGATTGGGGGCAAGTGTGAAGGGGGGGAGAAGGGTTGAGGAGTAATCGTCAACATAACTTCTTCCAGCCATCTGTCAGACAGCTGTGGAGGGCCCGCTTCATGCATGGGTTCCTCTGCGGGAGAAATCTGAGAGACCAGCTCCTCCAGCGGCGTTGGCTGATGTTGCCCTTCGCTGTCATCGGCAGACGTTTGGCAGGTGACGTTCTTTGTGATGACAGAGGCCTGAGTGTCGCTGTCTTTCATCGTGGTAGACACCTGATGTACCTGGATACCGATGCCCCGAGGGAGCGATTCAGGGGAGCCAGGGGAGCCAACAGCAACGATTCTGCCGTCAAGGAGATGGAGGGTTGGTAACCAGAACCCCTCTTTTGGGTCTCTCCAAATGTAACGAATGATAGGGAGATACAATCCTCCCTGATATCTCTTTATCTTGAATGTGTGTGCAGCAGCTCCAAAGGCCGATGTCCAGATCACCTGGTAGCGCCTCTGAAGATCTTCGCTGAGGGTTACGGAGATATAGGGAAGATCTCCAAGTCCCTCATTGCAGAAAACACTTGTCACTGTAGCATAGTTGACAGCAATAGGGAGACAGTGGTGACACGAGTGTGTCCCATGCGTGCTCCAGAGGTATCCGAGCTCCGAGGCCGAAACTCCACATCTGGAACAGGCGATGAGCTCCGAGGTCGAAACTCCACATCTGGAACAGTAAGCTGAGTCCTGGAGAGATATATTGGAGGTCTGTCAGAGGATCCTACATACACATTATGTGAACCCTGGATCGGTACTACCAGGATTCAACAAGTAAACGAAAAATGAACTAATTATAAGAGCAAGCGTTCTAGCGGGCGAAATTCAGACTGTAGTTCTAGGCTACTTCTCCGTTCTGTCTCTGAGCGGCCAACCAAGGGGAGTCAAATGGTGGAGAATGAGGGTCAGTCAATAATGCGTCGGGGGTTGCCGCTGAATAATGGAAAAAGGCTGCATAGGTCATGAGCCAAACCATAATAGCTAGATCAGAAGTGAGTTGCAGCCAATACAAGACGGAGAGTATTCCCTATCCTAAGGTCCAAACCCCCAAGCCAGCTAATCTAGCAAGCCAAATCCATTTGCCTTGTCCTTTGAGAGAGAGAGTTAATTGCCCTAAATAGGCGATGATGGCAAAAGCTAAGAGTGCCTCCATAACAGCAGTAACTATTTTAGCAGGTGCACGACGTGTGGAATGGGGTCCGCTCAACAAGATTTCAAGCGATAAAGCGGTAGTATCAACACCAAGCCACAGCGCTACCATCAGGCTTCTCTTCCAGTCAACACGGAGTCTTCCTAAGAGATAGGATGCAAACAGAGACAATGCCACTTCCCATCTGCGTATCCAAAAATGGCCAAAGATTAATTTAGCATAGCCTTGAAACACGATGAGAAACCGTTATGGTTGGCTGACCGACCAGGTCCCGGTGTGGCAATAGCAAAGCCATCCACAGAGAAGCGCATAAAACTCCACTGTACTCACTTGGACAGGCTCGGAGGTTGTGGTAGAATTGGGAGCCATGATGAAAAACGACTGCAAAGGTTTAGGCTCAACCGCTGACTTCAAACCCGGAAAGCAGAGTGACTCAAGCTCCCCAAGCCCCAGGTCTTATACCCGGGGTGGCCCCTCCTTCAAGGGGAGTGGCTGGTAGCTCCTCCCCCCAGATCTGAGCATGGACCGATATACTAAAATATAACTAAACTAATCACTCCTATTGCAGCAAGCAGGTAGGGCCATAGCATCATAAACAAATTAGCGATCCAACCTTCAACTATTGAAACTCCTTCTCTTATAATGTGTCCGGCTTCCTGAGCAACCGTAGTAATTACATTACCGACTGAGTGTCCTAATGTCTCATACCAACTACAAGCATGTTGATTCGCTCCTTCCCCACAATTCTTCCAGGTTTCTTTAGGTGGCTTACATGTGATATTGGAGTAGAAATGATTAAATCCTACCCATTCTAAACCCTTATCTATGTTGCCAGAGCATAAGTGCTGTATAAAAGCATACAATTCGGCCAGAGCAATTACTGAATTGGGCATGAAAGGCGCAATAACATCCATGATGCTTTTTCTATGCCTAAGATTATGTCCCAGTATGACCTCGGCACAGGTCGAGCCTCCATCAAGAGATCTTCCACACCACTTCATGTGCATATGTGTTGTACTCATTATCATAATGGGATTGACATAATTCAGTCCATCCTGTAAGTTCTTGGCAGGGCCTGCGAGCAAGGCCTATGGTGCACTGAGTCTGAGCATCGTTACACTCCATACGCCAGGGTCTTGGGTGGACAAATCTTTCCGGCCAATAGAAGGGTTGAGGCCAAATGTCTCGCTCTTTGGAGTAAACCGTTGCTAAATATTGGTATTGGACCCAGTAATTATCACTCTGGGACAGGCATGGAAAAACCCATTCTGTAACTTCAGATTCCTGCAGTCCCCACCAGGTTCGGGACAAATCTCTGCTACGTCCTTCGGCCCAGGCCTGCAGGAGCGTCTTTGCTGTTTTGATTGTAGTTAAGATGGAGCAATCATATCGCCATGTTGACATGACTGAAATGTCGGCTTGCCACAGGTCACATCGAGGGGAAGCTCCATTGCTTGACCACACAGAGTTGTTAAGACTCTCAAAAACTTGTTTTGCCACACACTGGTCAATTCTATAAAAATCTCCTGCTGTTACATTTAATAGTTCATCTGGTTTAGGTAGTTTGTGGACATACACATCTGCATAATACGGCCCTTTCAATCCACCATGCGTCCGGCTCTCACCCTCTGGGAAGTCTCCTTTGAAGTGAGGAACACCATATGCTTTCCAAACCCAGGGGAACGTTGTATTCAGCCATTCTTCATGTTCAGTCCAAATGGTCTTTGACCAGGAGGTTATGAAGGAGAGGTAGACTCGATGGGTGTAAAGACGGGCTAAGGGCAGATAATTCTGAGTTCGGCATCGAGGGAATATGTTCCAAAAACAGCTGGGCAGATGTTTGAGCTTGGTATCAATACATTGCTGCAGGGCTTTTCGATTCCGAAAAGCCAATGGGAAACTTGTACTGTTTCTGGTGGATGAAGTGTTTCTACGCCGAGGAGTGCTAGGAGGGTGGGTGCGATTCTGAGCTGTTGTGTTGGATCTTCTTTCAGAAACGAAGAGGCCCCAGTCGGTGTGGTTACTCGTGTGCTGAGTTGCGCCTGGTTTAGTAGACACAGTCTCGCCACAGTTTAACTGATATTTTCCCCAAAATTCCCAACGGGGAAACCAGGCTGGGCAGGTCACAACTCTTGAGGGAGCCTTGTGGATAACTTCAGGCTCCCAGTAACCGTGGCCTCTAAACTGTACTAAGGGCCGACACGCCCAGTCGCAGTGCCACTCCGGGACTCCTCGATCAGGGTGAATCCAATTGCAGCGAATTGTACGGCGGATGAGTCGATGCAGGATTCTTACCCATATTATTAGTCCTTCATCAGTGGGTTCGAGGTTGGAGATTGGCCAGGTGCGGTTGAAAAGCTGTTGGGTTGTGGAGTCGTTCATCCATATTGGGTTTCTCTGTATAATCTTTTGTAGTTGGGTGAAATTGTTTTCTTTGCTCTCATGAAAGAACCCTGACTGGTTCTTTAGGGGAGGGTTTTCTGTCCAAGGCAAAAAGACATTCAGAGAGGTTGTGTTCCAGCAAGTTTGGTTGGCAAATTTTGAAGGACCATGAGCGACCTTGACATGGGTTCCATGGTCCCACTCCAGCTTGATATAGTATAATTAACAAAATAATAATGCCTATAAGCAAAGCAAAAAGCCTAAGAAAAGTCTTTAAACAAGACGCTTTATCCGTAATCGTTATCCGTTTCCATAGCTTGGGTCGAGTAGAGGGACTTGTGTTGTCGGGGTCGTCAGGAGGTTCTTCATCTTGGGCATTTTAAGTAGCTGAGTTACTGAGAGGGATTATATCCGAATGAGTCCCTGGCATGGTTATCCTCGAGAATAGCCTGCCAACTCCAGTTGATCTGCTTCTTCGGCTCTGTCCACTCGTCCTTTGAGCAGGGTTTGATAAATAGGTGATGGGTAAGGCAATCCAGGTTCCAGCCCCTTCCACACCCACGTCCACTGGTATACTAGCCAGTAGTCAGGTTGTACCTGTGGTCCTGCAAGCATATATCCCGCCTTTGTCTGTAGGACTCGTAGGCCAACCCGACCTCTGACAGGATACAGATTGTTGTGTACAGCGGGTGGCTGTGAATCAGAAGTTCGACCCGACGGCTCGGCCGAGCCGGTATGGTGCAGTGCGGATGTGGAGGGTTAGGGTAGACCGTGCATTCTCTTAACGAGATGGGCAATTGGGTGTTGTTGAAGACATACTTGTCAGGTTGACGCTCTCTTCTCTTGACTTCTCTTGACATAGAAGGTGATGTGGCCCAAATTACAGCTCCGGCCACTGAAACTTCATAATACATGCCTTGTAATGGTTCATGATAATGTGGTCCCCATCTGATTCCTAGAACTGCTCCTTTTACTTTAAGGTGGACTGCATTGAATACCCATGGCAGATTTGCAGGCTTTCCTGGTGCGGGTGCAACTTGAGTAGCTAGCCCCTGGACTTCTCAAAATATTAGCATATTGTGATAAAGTTAATTATTTTCCATAATGTCATGATGAAAATTTAACATTCATATATTTTAGATTCATTGCACATTAACTGAAATATTTCAAGTCTTTTATTGTCTTAATACGGATGATTTTGGCATACAGCTCATGAAAACCCAAAATTCCTATCTCACAAAATTAGCATATTTCATCCGACCAATAAAAGAAAAGTGTTTTTAATACAAAAAACGTCAACCTTCAAATAATCATGTACAGTTATGCACTCAATACTTGTTCGGGAATCCTTTTGCAGAAATGACTGCTTCAATGCAGCGTGGCATGGAGGCAATCAGCCTGTGGCACTGCTGATGTCTTATGGAGGCCCAGGATGCTTCGATAGCGGCCTTTAGCTCATCCAGACTGTTGGGTCTTGAGTCTCTCAACGTCCTCTTCACAATATCCCACAGATTCTCTATGGGGTTCAGGTCAGGAGAGTTGGCAGGCCAATTGAGCACAGTGATACCATGGTCAGTAAACCATTTACCAGTGGTTTTGGCACTGTGAGCAGGTGCCAGGTTGTGCTGAAAAATGAAATCTTCATCTCCATAAAGCTTTTCAGCAGATGGAAGCATGAAGTGCTCCAAAATCTCCTGATAGCTAGCTGCATTGACCCTGCCCTTGATAAAACACAGTGGACCAACACCAGCAGCTGACACGGCACCCCAGACCATCACTGACTGTGGGTACTTGACACTGGACTTCTGGCATTTTGGCATTTCCTTCTCCCCAGTCTTCCTCCAGACTCTGGTACCTTGATTTCTGAATGACATGCAGAATTTGCTTTCATCCGAAAAAAGTACTTTGGACCACTGAGCAACAGTTCAGTGCTGCTTCTCTGTAGCCCAGGTCAGGCGCTTCTGCCACTGTTTCTGGTTCAAAAGTGGCTTGACCTGGGGAATGCTGCACCTGTAGCCCATTTCCTGCACACGCCTGTGCACGATGGCTCTGGATGTTTCTACTCCAGACTCAGTCCACTGCTTCCGCAGGTCCCCCAAGGTCTGGAATCGGCCCTTCTCCACAATCTTCCTCAGGGTCCGGTCACCTCTTCTCGTTGTGCAGCGTTTTCTGCCACACTTTTTCCTTCCCACAGACTTCCCACTGAGGTGCCTTGATACAGCACTCTGGGAACAGCCTATTCGTTCAGAAATTTCTTTCTGTGTCTTACCCTCTTGCTTGAGGGTGTCAATAGTGGCCTTCTGGACAGCAGTCAGGTCGGCAGTCTTACCCATGATTGGGGTTTTGAGTGATGAACCAGGCTGGGAGTTTTAAAGGCCCCAGGAATCTTTTGCAGGTGTTTAGAGTTAACTCGTTGATTCAGATGATTAGGTTCATAGCTCGTTTAGAGACCCTTTTAATGATATGCTAATTTTGTGAGATAGGAATTTTGGGTTTTCATGAGCTGTATGCCAAAATCATCCGTATTAAGACAATAAAAGACCTGAAATATTTCAGTTAGTGTGCAATGAATCTAAAATATATGAATGTTAAATTTTCATCATGACATTATGGAAATTAATGAACTTTATCACAATATGCTAATATTTTGAGAAGGACCTGTATGTACACTGTTGCTCCTAGGTCACCCAAAACTTCCATCACAGCTGACTGGAACACGTTAGGGGAGTTTTTGTACCCCTGGGGTAACCTTTGCCACACATAACTCTTGCCTTTGTGTGTAAATGCTGTCTTGCCTTGTGATTGCTTTGCGAGTCTGAGGGAGAAAAATCAATTTGCTAAGTCAATGCAGGATTTATATTTCTTGACCCTTAGCGTCTTCAATGCTCCTTGGGGATTGATTAAGCTGGCTCGGTTTGCTATGGTTCTTCGATTGAGGGCCTTGAAGTTGATTACTAGCCTCCAACGTCCTCCTGCTGACTCTGGTTTCTTTACGGCTTGAATGGGACTGTTAGTGATGGGATTAAGCTCTTCTCTGATGATCCCTAGAGCACTTAATTCTTTTACTATTTTGTCCATTTCTTCAACAGCACCCGGGTTCAAGGGGTACTGTCGAACAGGTGGATGCACTCCCCCTTCTATGAGGTGTACATACTTCGGTCCCAGGTCTCCACAGTCGTTCTTCTTCAGTCAGGCAACATTAGCTGAAGTGATGATCTTCCGTAACTTCTCTTTTCCAGCCGGGGAGAAGTCGCTTTCTTTCAGCTTCTGTACAGTTACTTCTGGCACATCCACTGCCTTGTACCACTCTTGAGCCCCGGTTCCACCCTGAGTCGATCCTACTTTTACCAACCTTGACTGTAGCTGGCTCAGCCTTTGTGATATAGGGCGACGCTCTCCAAATGGTTTGTTGAGTTCTTTCAAGTCTGTGACGGTGATGAGTTTGTATGGACCCTTCACCCAAATGATTCCTTGCCAAGTTCCATACAGCATTTCTTCCACGGTCCCGTTGGCAAATTGGACCGTAAGGTATCCTGTCGTCTTTAGGCCTCTGCGAGTCATGGACACCTCAGCCCCTGTGTCCACTAGATAGGGTTCTTTTCCCACTTCTGTGTAGATTTCGTTTCCCTTCCAGTAGGCATTTTCCAGGGTGACTCGCGGCCGTGTCATCATTACTTGGTAGGCCCTCCGGTCCCCGATCTACGGGACTCGTAGAGGGCCTTCTTTTCTTCCGTGGACAGTTTGTGGTTCTTCTCTTCTTTGAAGCGGTGGTCTGTTAGGAGGGTTAGCTGGAGCTTTCACACTTGCTTTAGTTGGTGGTCTGGCTCCTTGTCCTGTCTCTTTCTTTCTTCATAAAACTGCTGCTCTAGATCATAAGAAACCACTGCTTGATCCATCTGTGGAACTGTGGTGCTCTGCATTGGCATTTTGGCAAAAGCAATCTCTCCTCTCCTCCCTTGGGTTACCTCTCAGAGGGCTTTCACATATCTGGCTGGTGAGATTGTTTGCTTAAGCACATGCCACACCGGTGCAAGGCGCTGTCCCGCATCCATGCGCAGTTTAGCTCTCTTGATCTGGGAGTCTTCATCATCCATGTCTTCTAACACCAACCTCCTATAATGAACTTCAGCTGTTCCTTGCTTGTCTAAGGGATGGGCTGTTACATGGCTCAGCCACAGCTTTTTTGCTTCATCACTTTCAGTAGCATTGGTAATCATTGGCCACACATCTTTGATGTAATCTTCATTGCTTTCTTCTGATCGTTTCTCTCTAACTAATGTCTTGATCTTTTTGTACTCACGAAAACTATCAGCTTCAGGGTTGGATGTCATGTGTTGTTCAGACATCTTCCCTGTGGGCTTGCTTGCGGAGCGTGGTACTGACGGCAATGGAGGCTCCTCTTCTTCCTCCTCCGCCGACAGCTCATCGACCTGTCGCTCGATTTCTTGTGCATACTTGTACGCGGCTTTCTTTAGTCGTCTTAACATCACATCATGCACCACTCCAACATAAGCAGACCTGAATTTGCTGGTCAGGGGCTGACAAGTTGCTAGGGTGTGGTAGGATGGCATCATTAGGATGTTGGCCCATTCCCCAACTGTTGCTTTTACCCTGAGTTCGACTTTGTCTTCCAGCCAATCAGCCCATACAGCCGGGATGTGGTAGTCTTTCTGCCCAGCTTCTGGTATGTACGCTCGACGGCCATCATTCGCTTGAACCGGCCCCTTTGTCAGGTCTCTGGCCATTCTTTCTGAGGCCCGGTAGATGTCAAACACTTCCACTGCTTTTTTTTCTCCTTTTCTCTGTCCTACTTTGAGTGGTTCGTGAGGGGTCACTGGCTGCACTGGGATTGAAAGTAGGCTTTCACTGTCATCACTCTCTGCCCCCGAGGTCTCGTGTTCCGACGGTTCTTCTTCTTCCGAGCCACTGACTTCACTGTCTTCTCCTTCTGGGTTTAAGAGCTCCATTCTAATTGGACTCAGAAACTCCTCTTTGGATGGGCTTTGTCTTATCTTCTTCTTTGTTTTTAAACCTTTTGTTGGAACCGGCCCTGCTTCCTCAAGATCTTCCAGGCTGCAACTAGCTAGGCTACGTTCCACAGCCCGCACGGAGGTGGAAGGGGCAGCTGCGTCCCTTTTTGCTAGTTTTGGTCTTTTCTCCAGGCGGGATTCTTGATTGGTCTCACTCTTGTGCAGGTAATGTTTTTCATCAGGGTGTGGTTTGATTTCACTCCCTTGTTTGATTCTTGTCATTTCTAATTCAGGAGAATTTTTTGGTTTCTTCTCATCCATCTTCTCTACTAACGCCAGCTCTCTCTTCCTCCTACTCTCATGCTGGCTAAGGGAAGTGACGATGACTATTTCATTCAGTGAGGCACTTGTCAACAGATTCTTGACTACATGGTGTGCTGTCGCAACGGCTACCTTTTCTGCTGACTCCCAGGGCAGGTTATGCGATCTCAGTCCATCTAGGCATATCATCACCCATCCGAGGCCGTGGTTGATGGCAGCATTCAGTCCTTCCTCCAGGGCTACCCACATTTTTTCTCTGTAGTCTTTCAAGTCTTCATCTTTTTTGTAAGCGGCAATGAGAGAGTGGATTACAGCATAATAAGCGAGGTCGGCCCCACTAGTTAGATGCACTTTGGTTGCTTTGTTCTGGCTCACTTTCCTCCTCAGCTCTCGAACTTCTTGTTTGTAATCTTCCCCTGCCTCAGCTCTTAACTTTTTTCTAAATTTGGTGTTATGGATCTTGAAGTTATCATTTGTGAAAACTAACAACCCGTCTCCCTCCATGCACCAAGGGTCTCCGATAACTTGATAGAGTCGGGTCCCATTCTGCAGGGAAATTCGTTTTGCATCTGACCGTATCGGGTCTAGTGCTCTCCTCATCATGACTTCGTCTGATTTCTGGCTAACCTTTCTTGGTTCTTTCCCTTCAAAATCCATCTTTTTTGTCGTTCTGGGTTTATTACTAGCACTGTCTTCTTTAGTTACTTGTTTATTTTGGAAGGTAAGGTCCCTTACTTTATTTTGTGCAGGGTCTTGCTTCCTGTAGCTTGAGGTGTGGACCAAACGTTGGAGGCTCTCATTATGGTGCTCGAAAGAGGCTAATACATGAGCTCTTTGCCTGGCGGTTTCTTGTAGTTCTTGAGTGGCCAGAGCAAGCTGTTGATGTGACTTATCTTTCGTCTTTGTGATGAATGGGGTAGTGGCTGTTTCTTGGCTAGGATCAGCATTTCTTTGATCAGGCTTTTGTTCTGCCTCATTCTCTTCTTCTTCACTCTATGTCTCTTCGGTTAGGTCGACAGTTGGTTCTACTGAGTGAGCTCCGTTGTTTTCTTCCTGATCCGATTCACTAGCCTCACTACACTCGACCATTAAACTCACTTTGTCGCTGCTTGAGTTTGCTTTAAGTTGCTTTACGTACTGGTTCTTCTTCCTGTTCCCCACTTCATGTTCTGTCCCTGAATCTCTGGGGTCGGGGATTGTGAAGTACCTTTTCTGTGTAACGTCACTACACTCCTCGAGCACACTATCTTGGTCATCATCTTGGATGGTTTTAAGCTTCTTCTTGAACTCGTTCATCCTTTCGATCTCTGCGGCATATTCTTTATACTTTGCCGCTGCTCTGGTGCTGGATCGTATGAGGAACCCGTTCAGCCCAGATTCGCTGGCAACCATCTTTACGATTGGGTCATATTTTTCGGATGGACTGTACAGGGAGGTCAGTTTCCCCAGTCCCCATAGTTCCATGAACCCTGTCCACCACTGCAACCACCGAACGATTCCTTCCTTCTTCTGGATTGCCGTGGGGCAGGGCACCACAACAGTCTATATCCGTGTTTTAACTTTGAGCAATAATATATGTCATCTTTTTGCAGGTGATCCGTTAGTTCATTCTCTAGTGTTTCTTCCGATTGTTCGTCGTTGAAACTTAAGAACATCTTCTTCATTGACAGATTCCATGTTGAAAATCCGTCCCCACCTAACAGCACCTCGGTGGGTATGTTGTGCAACTGTAACCTTATCGATATCGGTTGTTCTGTTTACGGGAGCGGTCCTTCAGCTCCTTGTTCCATCTTTTTCTGTGGTTCACTCTCTTCGTTCATCGCTATGTCTTTGTTGTTGTTTCGAGTTGTCCGTCTCCAAAGCCTCTCAAGGATCCTTCGAGTAGGGATGGATCTATTTGGCTACTAGCTTTACTGTCTGGGTCTGGTCATTCTACCCTCAATAAAGCCCTATCCTCACCCGCACACTATGCAGTTACTGCGAGGGTTGTGACTGACGGCCCTATCAGTCACGGACAACCTTACTCCCTTTCAGGCTGTCGATCCAGGGTACTCAGGCAGAGACGTCCTTCTGCTGAGCATCCTTCTTCTGGGGCCCCTTTATCTCTGTTAGGGTCCCTGTTCGGGCGCCACCTTTCGTTGTCCGCTGAGCCAACCCTTCCCTACTACTTCCTTAATTCTAAAAGGGATTGCTCAATCCAGCTCTCCATCCAACGGGTCCGGACTTCCCTAAACCTGAGAGGTCTTACTAAATAGGTTTACTGAAAGTTCTGTTTAAGCTGGTGCCGGGAAATGACTCGCCTAGCCTCTGACAGCCTACATCCAAAAGTCTCACCCTTCCTCAACTGGAGGTCCGGGTGACCGAGTAGCCTCTCGCAGTCATCCACACCTTCGACAGTCACTTTTGTTCACGGCTGCTCATTCCCTAATTTACAACTGGCTCTGGTATATGAGCTAGGTTAATTTTAGTAGCTCGGAACAAGCTTCAAGGGCGTTGTTTTGTCAAACTTTGGCTAAGGCAACCAATAAAAACCTCCTAATACATCTCCGAACCAGGGAACAATACTTTTTACCATCACTGAAAAACCAACAGTACAGTGACTCAAATAATTGAATGTCCACGAATGAACTAGAATTTTATATGCTTGTGTGATGGAAATTCTTGCAGTTCACTCCAGTGAACATCTGTGTTAGAGGAGGAAGCTGTAAAAGCCATTATCAGAAGTTTAATGGTTAAGGACATTTGTTACGGTGATGCCTCGGGGAGAGTAGATGGTTGTTCCTAGGTAACCTTCTCACCTCTGAACCCGAGAAGGGTCTAGGGTCGTAAAACACAGACTCTTTGAAGTTGAGATAACACTGTCATGTTCTGGTATAAATACTGTGTGTAAATGTTGATCGGGGCTCTGTTTCAACTGACTTGCTCGGTGACAGAGTCATTCAAACGCTGAATGCCTTTGAATAAAACTTATAAAGACAAAGTCCGGATTTTTTCTTGTTATGAGTCAACTTCTACCCACTTTGATAAGAAAATTCCACAAGACTTGCTTTAATTAGTAACGCTTTGGCAGGAGTCAGTAACAGCTTAAATTCAGCAATACAATTAATTATCACAAAATAGTAATGAATCAATCAACTCAACCTGTCTTTCCCTGATGCTGAAACTAGTGGATTTAAAGAGGCTTTTGAAGATGGAGACTCATCCATGAACCTGATGGAGAAGAATTCTTCTGGTGACGAGTGGTTTCTTGAAGGGAATATGACTTAATCTTCAGTTTTCTTCCTTTAAGTGGCATGTACTGATGCTCCAAACTTTGATGGTTAAACCGGATCTTTGTTGTTCTTTGTCCCCAAAGGTAGTGGTTTCCAGGGGCTGAAGAGTTGAGGGAAAACTGTAGATGCAAATGAGTTTGATTCAGGACTTCCAGATGCCTGAATCTTGGAGCAATCAGCTGTTCACCGATCAAGTTCACTTCTGTTGTCTGGATAAAAAAGCTTTCAGATGAAATCAGATTCCTAATTATGAGGCACAGTCCTTCAAAGGCAACGGGTTGATTCTCTGTTAAATGCAGTCAATCAGCTGGGCTGTGTCTCGGGTCCTCTGATTCCTCTGTGGCATCTCTCCGATCTTGTTTGCTGGTCTTCTGCGAGGAATACAACCCTGTTTCCTCTTTTTCCATTGCTTTTATAGTGCTTGAAGTCCTCCGCAGTCAAGCCCTTATTAGGAAACTAAGTTGTTGTATACTCATACTGGGACTTAGTCATCTGGCTCTCGGCTACAGTTCTTCCCCTATTATGCTCAGTTTTAACCTTGTTCAGTGTTATACATGTCATCTTTCAGCTTTCAATATTTAGCTTTTAAAACATTGTTTCAAAATCATCACATCACTTCATTTTCCAATTCTTAACCACATTTCTGTCATACCTCTTTTGATTTGTTAATCAAAATCTACTAACTTTATTCATTACATGTGAAAGGTATAATCATCAACTAACCTTTATTCATTACATACAAAAATATAGAATCATCATACATCATTCCTTGGATATAATTGTTTATACTTTTGCATGAGAAAACATAAGACAGATAATTCATGGCTCCATACAGGCCTCTCCAGTTTCTCAGCTTGATTATAAGAACATTGCACACAAGGATATTTTTGTTATAACTTTCATGGGGTTAATTGTGAGCATTTACTATGTGCAGCATGGATTACATGGCAAGATCTCACCTTATTTTGACACCTGTCAGGTTTAATAAGTGGGATTTCAAGCCCACCTCCAGCCTACACTCATGGCTGGAGGTGGGGCTTCAGTCGCCATAGCTTCAGCCATTGGAGGGTCAGTGGAAAAACAATAGTTACCCTACCGAGTAGAGCAAAACCAAGTGGTGCAGAGCTGCGCCGACTAAAACGAGCCAGTGGAAAAGGGGCATTAGATCTCCCACCATGGGCACTGCATACAGTAAAAGCACCAAATGGTCTGGTTTGAAATGTTTTTCTAAATAAACAATATTTTGTGTTGCCATCTGTAACTTGACCATTTAAAAACTCTTTAGAAATATAGAATTTTAAAACAAGGGTAAAACAGTAAAAAGAGTGAAATCGGAGAAAAAAAACAGGTCTTCTACAGATTTGCCTGTAAATGACCAGGGACAGGCAATTCAGAAATCCCCTAAAGACGGTGATTGGACAGATAAGACACTTCTATTTCTGCCATGTCTGTAATAACTGTGGCCTCTTTATTCCCCAGGGATCAGTGCTGTATTGAAAATGGTATCCTGTCCCAGCATAATGATGGCTAATAGAAGCAGCAGCCAAGCCCGTTTATCGGTTATCATTTCCTGCTTCGGCTCCCTGTCTGCATCCTTCCTATTTTTATGAATTTTATTCCATGTTCCAAGGATTAGATGTTAAATAAGATGAAATGGTTGTATTCCTCTTTCTTTTCGATAGTCTCCTGGTGGTTCCTCATTTCTTACAGTATGTTCACCTCTCTCTTTTCCACAGCAATGAAAATACTATAAAAATAGGACAATGATGAGATTTAAACATTCCCCTTGCACACAAATCCACATCCAGCAGCACTGGGTCGTGCTAGACAGGAAGTTATATGTCTTAATGTAAATTTCCTGATCAGTCAGACTTGACATGTTGGAGGCCTTTAGACTGCCAGCTACCAAATACAAAGTGCAGATATGAATAAAACCGATGTGTGAATTGAGCAAGTATAATCCTACCTCGAAATAAGTTAGGAGGATGTGGATAATGTAAAGGAAAAACACTGCGGTTGCACAAAAAGTGGCATATTTGCAATGTGTCATCAAGAAAATTCTTAAAATCATGCCGCAGAGGAAGCAGCAATGCATTATGACCATTTCAAAGAATCCTATGAGAGCTAATGAAAAAAACATTTTTGTTAGTTAAAATGAACCGTTGAATTAAAAGTTAGCTGATTTTTCAGACAACCTGATGGAAAACAAGTCCGCTAAATATAAAACCCCTACATTTTCATCTTAAGAGTACTGAGTGCAAGCTCAAAACCCACCAAAGCCTAGCATGCTACATCACAGGCATTCTTAGTACACCCTAGAAGACCTTGCCAACATCATGCAAAGGTTATTCAAATTATGAAAGATAATAGCAGGTTATTTGAACAAGAAGCAATTTTGCTTCAAACAAGCAATAAAGCTGTATATTTGAGATTGGGCATAGTTGAGATTTTACTCTTCAAACAGAAGGTCAGATATTTGATTCAAAGCCTTTCCACATGATAAAATATCATCAAAGCTATCCAATGAGTGAATCCTGCACAAACTATGAAAAATCTCTCCAGAGTGGCAATCTGTGAAATAATTATTGAGATAATTTAGTCTGGACAAAAGTGACAGTCTGGTTAATAAAACCATTATATTAGTCTTGCTATACTTAGGCCTGTAATTTAGCTTTGGTGCTGCTTCCTCTGTCATTTGCTTCACTTTAATCTCTCAGCAAACAGACACTCAGGCTTCATATCATCTAAAAGCTGTCACTGCAGCTCCCATGCAGGGTAAGATCAATTAGGTTTAGATGAAGCTACAACAAGGCAGAAGTTTAAAAAATTAATAAGGCACTTTGTGTTCAATTAGTCTTTCAGGAGGGCTTTGATTGTGCCATGAATATACATAGCATGAAGGAAAAAATGTTTGATCTTAGCAGAACATTCTGGACTGCATTTTGAATTTCAAAATTTCTGTACCAAGTCCCTGCTGGGTTTTATTTGGTAGAAATAACTAAAACTGTATGTTTAAATGTTCACAGCAATATTTAAAAGGTGTTTGTGTTTTTTAATCATTTAATCTAGCCATCAAGCAAACCCCTTCACAATGATGACTTTCTAACATTAAAATTTACAACAATAAATTTTTATTTTTGTATGTGAAAGGGTTATGTGAGCAGGTTGATCTCTTTTACTTGCTGTAGTCCCTTGACTGCTCCTCTTCAAGCTCACATGCTGGCCACCTGTTGCATTCCTGTTAAGCATAAATATTGTTGTTGATCCCTGTGTTCACCAACCACCAGCAGTGGTTGGTGAACACAGGGATCAGGAACAAAAATTAAAAAAGAGAGGTAATCGGAGTGGTTTGCATTATGTGTGCAAGTAATCAGACCTTTAGTAAAAGAAGAATAAAGTCTAGAAACTTTGTTTTTATGTGATCAATACATTTCAGACAGATTAACATGGTAGTCTTTAAATGTCTGAATGGGTGGTTTGTACAATGTTGGGTTGAACCAAGGGGGGACAGGTGTCAAGAATGGGAAATCAATGAACCACCGACACATGAACTGGATATTTGTCATTAGAAAATTCCTTTGCGCACACCACTTTTAGATTCAAGGTAATCAATTTCTGTACAGGTGTTTGAAAATGTTGACAAACAAATGGTCCCATGCAGTATGAAATCAGATTAAAAAAACATAAATAAGTAATGCTAAACGATGACAACCAAACACCAACATACATGTTCCAGATTGAATATCAGAGCAAAGCAGCAACAATAATTTGGCTTATTGGTCTTTTATTAGATGTGTTTTTACAGTTCAGTTTAATTCTCCTTATCCTATACTGCAAAGTTTTAACAAAACTCATCTGAGGGAACTCTGCAGTAGAAAAAAGGTGTTACACTGTCCAATGCAGCCAAGATCTGAGTCCAATCTTTTTCCTTGGAGTCCAGTTTATTTCAATTATACCAATTTGATAATAATTAGAAGATAACATGTCTCAGAAAAGAAGTGACCTGCATCAATTCTATACTTCAATTCAATTCCCCATGAAGGCAGCAGTTAACGGGCAGACATACAGTTACATCTCAAAAAAATAAAATATTGTACAAACATTTGATTATTTTTGTCGCTTTTTTAACAAAGTCGAACTTGTAGGCTGTATTATATAATGCAGTCATTACAAATCATTAAAATATTTTAAGACCTTACTTATTGCAATTTTGATGATTATGGCTTACAAAAAACTATTTCGGAAAATTAGAATATTACATATCACCAATAAAAAAGCAATTTTAATAAATAAATGTTATTTTTTCACTCGTTTTGTAATTAATCTATGAAAAATAGAGTTTCACTCTCTGAAATGACTGTTTTTTGTGTTGTACCTGTATAAGTGCTACTTCAGTTTATCCCTTTTTGTCTACCTGAAACACCTACATGTATTTTCGTTTATTGCCAAATTATCCTAAAACCTTTGCATTGATCTCACTTACAGGGGTTTTGCTGCAGCTATCTGGAATACAAGTAAATACCACTGAAGCACATATTTTAATAAAACCACCAGAAAAAAATGGTGCACTTTGAATGATAACTCTGAATGAAATACTCTGAATGCAGAACTGGGTTTGTTGTAAGCGTATATTTTATGCAGTTTTTTGGTGATTTAAAAGGACATGACAAAATAAATATAAGCCCACAGTAGAATTTGCTTTGATATAGGACAATTTCTATGTTATCTGGGTTTGACTGATTTGAAAGCAAATCCTGGCCAGTAAAAAAAAAAAATTAAAGCTCGGTGCCCGGTGCTGAGACTTGTTTCCCTACAGAAGCTCAGCCCACTGCTTAGTGTCCATGTCAATCTCCATGCCCCTGGGACTAATCTGCTTGGTCATAGGCTAAAGGGTCAGCCACAGCATCATGATCCTATGGAACCTCCTGGCTTGGATTGTTTCAAATTCACATCCCTCTTTTCATTTGACAACACCTTCCTCTTTGGTGCCTCTTTTTACTCTTCCTCCACAGGGACCTCTAAGCTCCCACACTCCCCTTCTCATACCCCCTGGTATCTGTGTTAAACTAAATCGTGCACGCCTAGAGGGGCCCCTAGTCTTTTCTGGAGCCATAACTCTACTCTGTGGCCCCTGGAATAGAGACATTCCTCTGGATGAGAGGCTGACCCAAAGCCTGAAGCTCAGGACCTGTGTGAACCTGGTTTAATTATATTAGCTGCAGTATTTTGACCCCTCGGCCTTGGCTTTCAAAAGCACTTTAAGTCAGGACAGGTTTCATCACCACCTGATTTGCAAAGACCCCCTCGTGTTTTGGTGTACTGCACTAAACCCTATCATCAAAACTATTTGTTGGACAAGGTCACGTCACATGAACCTAATGTGCACAGCCCAGGCCCCTATTTGTCATGTTTCCATATAACAGCTTCTTTTGTAGAGAGACGGAGCTGAACGGCAGTTGCTGCAGGCCAGTTTCCCATTTACACAGCCGAGCTGGTCAAGATTATGGACTATATTCCCCATCATCATTATCCATGCATATTTGGTTGTTTTTTTCTCTGTCATTGAGCACTCTTGGATCCCCGGGTAGCTGGTGTTTGGAAGCTGGCTAGATGCCACAATCCCAGTAGGGCATGGTTAAAAAAATAATAACTAAATGATTAAAAGTCACTTGAAAGCATGAATTTGTGGTGTCTACCTATGTAACGCTTGTCTGCACAGTGCATTATCATTTCCCACAGGAGAAGAGATTAAATTAGCGTTGTGTTCCACCTAATTGCTCAGCTCAACAAATTAACATGGCCTCATTCAACCTTGTGTTTGTGAAATGCAATTCACACTGTTTGTTTCATGTTTAAATAAGCGTATTTATACATGAAAAGATTTATCAAGTCTATTAGCTCCTGAATTTCAGAACATTTCGCATCTTGCCTCCTTGTAGCTCAGGCACAGTTTTTGCAGAGTTCACAATTCTGACAGACACAAATCCAGAATTTCAGTCTATCAGGGACTTAAAGAAAAACCAGCTACTCTTTCACTTGGAACGAAATGAAAGCTGCTCCAATCAACGCTTGCATTTTTGTTAATGTTAATTGCAAGAGTAAATTAACGAGATATACAGTGACCTGATAGCTGCTGTTGCAAGGAATTTGTTTTTCAAGAAACCCCCTTGCACAGCACAGTCACGTTAATAAATACAGAGCTTTCAGCATCACTGCAGGGTAGGAAAACACTCCATTTTATTTATGGCTTCAATGACAACAACATAAAACATAAAACACAAGATGCTGGCTAAATGTTTTCCAAGTTTTTTTTGACAGCTATCGCTAAATCATGATACACTTAAAATTTCAGTGGAGATGTTCGACAGAAGAGATAAAGAGCGTCTTTGTTTCACCTTCCTCTTTTCTCCATTTTATTGTTGAAGTAAACCTTGACCATTAAACTGTAAATACAAAGACTGACAAAGACTAATGTACAAAGTTCAGCACCCAGAGAGAATCATGTGATTTGGTCAATATGCAGACCAGTGATTAGAATGTATATGATTTAATAACTAGATCCTGGAAAATCTATAATGGCCACCAGGCAGCAAGCACATCAGTACTATGAAAGGGTATCAGCATCTGATTCCAGGTATCACCTCTGGGTCTTGATCATATGCTTTTTTAAATGATCAATATTGGAGTCATTTTGTGGGGAATGCTGTGGGAGTACAGGAGTTCAGCAATCCTATACTTAAAGCAAGACTCCATCAGGGTGTCTGTGTGACTGGAAAGGCACTATATAAGTTTTGTTCATTTAAAACACAACCACAATAGTGGTTGAGGGCCAGATCCAAGCCAAGTCTCATGTCTCTAACAAATTAAATAAACATGTCTTCATCAAATCCACAACATCTAGTGCACCCTTCATCACTGTAGGTTAGGAATCCTGTACTGTTTATCCTCAGGCATAAAATATTACACGAACATTTGAAAATCACCTTTCAATTTCTTAATATTCATAAACAATTATGTGTTAATCTTTTAACACATAATTTATTTCAGCATACCAAAAACTGTCAAAAGCTGTGTATTTTGTTTTAAAAATTTATCAAATATAGTATTTGCCAATTAGAAATATAAGAAAGCATTTATGGAAAAATAAAAAAGATTAAAACCTGTGAATGTTGAATTTCTAAATGAATCAAACTGTCTTTGTAATGACTAAGTTAAAACCTGTTTATTCCTCTTCAAATCAACCACTCCTTAGTTAAATATTGCACTAAATATGATTTAGAATGTTTTCTTCTCCTCACTCTGAGCTGGGGAATAGTTTTATATTGGGAAACTAGCTTTTTTTCGACTCTAGATAGAAAATATGTTTAAATTTAAGGTATAACTTACAACACAATGAACGAGACAAAATTTAGTAAGTGAATAAGTGAGTGTTAAACATCTGAATGAACAAGCAGGAAGTGGTTTTGTTTAGCTTAACAATGAAAGAGTGTTACAGGTAAATTAAGTTATTTTTTTTCTAAAGTCATCTAATACAGTGTTCAGTTGAAGAGAAATTAATGTGGTCATTATTGTGAAGCTACATCTAACATGAACATGTTGTTATGAGCCATGAACATCCCGTAATCCTTCAACATCACTGGATAATAATCAAGCTCATCCTTTCACAATAAAACATGTGCAGCAGCTGCAGTCTGGAGCTCACCTACGAGAATCCTTTCACTCTTCATTACATGACATAAAAAGTGTTACATAGACTCAAACAAGGAGTCTTTGGGGGTTAATTCTAAGCCGAGTCTGGAGTGTTTTATTTTGCAACGTAAGTGCGACTCGAGTCACAGTCTCAAACTCAAGTCTCCGTCTCTGGCGTTGGAGCCAAAAAAAATCTGGACCCATTCAGACTAATAAATAAACATTTTTAATTCAGGAATGTGGGCTTCATGAAAAGTATGGTCAATAAATGCTTAAAGGTTGTTATTTCTAAAGGTACTTTTCATCTTGCAAACGAGCCTCATTGGAACGCACATTCTAATTTATGGAGTTTAAACGAAAATTCAACATGGAAGACTCACCACCCCGTCTCGTCCAATCACTCCTCACTGGCTGCTCCAATCAACGGCAGGTCCGCACGCCTCCTCGGCCAATCATCTCCCAGGGTATCACTTTTAAAGACCCTCTGCATGGAAGACGCTCTTCCGCTGAGCTTTGAGCCTCCTTCACCCCTTTTTCACCATAGGCCCCCAACTCATTCCAGACCAAGGCCTACGCTACCACCAGGACCGGATCCCAGGGGGGAAGACGTACCTAATCATAATCATAAGATGTTTATTCAAACTCATTTCATCCTCAGCGTTCATGTCTTCCTCAGGGGCCCGAGTGCCAAAGAAATAATCTTTCATTAATAAACTCTTGTTGTTTCTCCATTATGTGAGTCTTTCCAGGTTGAAATTGCATATTACTGACAAACTGGCTAAATAAACTACGCCACCAGTTGTAAATCAAATATCCATGTCTGTAAATTCTATATGTTTTTTTTTTTCATGCTGAAAACAACTCATGAAAACATGACATCACAGAAAACGTAGATTTCCACTAAACTTAGACCTTACTGTCTTTTGCACATCATTTTTGTAATAAAGCACATGGCATATTTTTTTTGTGGGACTCTATAACAACCCCCACCATCAGCCACTGTTGTTCATCTATGTACAAGCCTTCTTGTTGGAGGACTTCCAGCTAAAATGAGCTGGTGGGGGTTAATGTACTGGAGACTAGCATGCATCAAGGCCAAAGTGATCTTGTATGTGTGAAGCAGAGAATTAACAAGTACAAACTGATTTGAGAGTATAAAGTGCACTGAGAGCAAGGGTGTGTGTGTGGATGGGGTGATTAGATTAGATGTATGTTTTGTCCATTCTTTCAGTTCATAAGAGATAAATGTTCTTGGACTGATCGGGGAGTTTATGATTTATTCACGACGTCCTGCAGCCCATCTGAATCTCCTGACATCTGCGAGGCTCAGACATGAATGCAAAGATGTAAACAAACAGCTGACCGACACAACAGAGTTTTTGCTCTTACTCACATAGAAACAACCCAAGGTCCATCGTTTTACTTACTTACGGCATTCTGCAAGGTACGTCACTGTCACATCACTTAGTTTGTCCTTGTGTTAGCGATGCAACAGTCGTGTAAAATCAATTTTGATCAGCAGGAGCCAGACAAACAATTTGCAATCGGATTTGATTTACAGAGGACACTGCCAGGAAGCTGTCCAAAGGGATTTGTTTTACAATAAAAGTTCCCTAAAGATCATGAGATATAATTACTGTATGGGGCAAAAAATACAAATGATTATGTAAACAGAATTTAAACATTCTCTGTCATTTTATTTGTCTCTAGTCGAATCTATGGCATGCCGTAACACTGTTTATATGCATTATTACACTTTATACATCCAATTTATATCTCAGTGCTACTGTTGATATTAAATCGGGAAATTGTAAAAAATTATGTTTGAGACCTTACAGGAGTTGTTCTTCAGATAAAAAGACAACAGCTGTAAAAAAAATTAAATTTACTTTCAAAATTAAAGAATCCCATCTGGTAGTCTGAGACACACCTACAGACATCAATTAACGGTCTGTTTCGTCAACGCTGTTATCATGATTTCAGAGGATCTGTGGAGCAGCATGAGACAGATTAGATTTAGCACACAGAAACACAGCTCTCTTTGTACCTTTGTTTTCAATAGCGACTGATTCCGCTGCAGCGGGCAGAAAACTAACCACCTGAATGTTTTTGATCATCCTTGAAGTGAAAACAACCCTTGAATTGCCAACAGGATAAAACATGCAGCAATGTGGGGGAAAAACTCAATACTATGGTAAAAAAGTGAAAAAGATGTTGGAGAATAATGTGAACAGAAACATTATGGTGAAATAGGCCTTCAGAGAAAATTTAAAAAGGCAAAGTTGATCACAGGTTCAAATAAATGATTTTGGTAACAGGTTTTGCAGGCTATCCAGGGATTTTCTTTAGAATTTAATACTTTCAGATGCAATGTTTAGAAATGTTATGTTAGATAAGAAAGTTTTACTTGGGAGGCTTTATTTAAAAGTTAAAACGAATTTGATTTTTACAGCCAAACTAAATCCTGTCATTTCAGGGTGTGCTACAGGCAGATTCTGTAATAATGCTTTACCTGTTAAATATTTAAATAAATATTTCCTGTGTATATCTTTGAGTTGGTGGTTTATCCATTCATAGCACTACAAGTCTACAATTGCTGAAGGTGTAATATTAAATGCTGAAGAAACTTTTATATTAAAGGTTATTCATCAGCAATATAAATCTAGGTCTACTGCAATGCCAGTACTGAAAACTACTGAACACAACAACAAACTGTCAAGATCAGGAAGTAAATCACAAACCAACCATATATAATTAAAAAATCAAAGTCTCTTGGGAGTTTTGAACTCCTCTTGCTAGCAGCAGCTAGCAATGCTACTGAGCTAATATTAATCTATTATTTGTGTATTAAATTGAGTTTAGCCTTGCTCATTGACGTTTTTAATTCATTGTTTTAAATGTCACCAGATTAGAAGTCATTTTAAAATCTGTTTTATGAAATTGTTAGAATAGTAAACAAACTATTTCCAAATATTTATTATATTATTCTAATATTCATTTTTTATCTACAGAGCTCAGTCATGATGTGCATGTTAATGACTTTCTTTTCCATCATTCTCATCCATTGTCTTTCCCTGCTTATCCTTGCAGGGTCACTGGGGAGCTGTCATTGGGCTAGAGGTGAGGTACACCCAGGACATGCCACCAGCCCATCAAAGGAAACCATGTCCACTCACTTATCCTTAAGAGGACTTTAGAGACACCTACTAAGCCAACAGCCATGTTTTTTAACTGCAGAAGAGAACTAAGCTATCTGAAGAGAACCCATGCATGCATGGGGAGAACACGCAAACTCTGTGAAGAAAGACCCTACCCTGGGATTAAAACCATGGACCTCCCTTTTCTATTTTTAATATAAAAAATGTATATAGCCCCCCCCACCCCCCACCCCCCAAAAAAAACAAAATAGCAGCGTACTTTAGAATCCTGATTAATATTTGTGTGTAAATACCTTGCTATACATTGATATACTGGCTAAATTAATGGAGGGGAGTTAATAGGTAGCTGTGTGTTTGCTACAGCAAAATATATTGGTGCATTTCATTAAACTTGGAAGTCAGAACTTCCCACTTTTTAGATTAAAGGATCAGTCTGGAAGACCCAGTAATTGCATAATAACTTTTAGAAGTTGTACTTTCCTCGCCAAAGCCAAATTCAAAATTCAATCTACCTGCCATGCAACAAAAACATAATAATAGCTGCAGAAAAGAGAAGCTTTCAGTTTACTATTTTGACCATTTTATATCAATACATTTGTCCCACACATTGGAAAATGCAACCATAATTAGTGAACATGTACATATAGTGTTTGAGTGCATAAAATTCACATTATTTGCATTACAAATAGAGGTTAGCTTTGCCTGGTATACAATTAAGTTAATAATTCCTCGATTTCAATTATGACTAACACAGAAGATTAAATGCATTTGGATTGATTGACTGATTAATAAATGTGTAAAAGTTCAAATGAAACAGAATATGATGAGAAAAAATGTTTGCCACACATTTTACATTTTATTTAAAAGGTTTTATCTTTGTTCTGATTTTTAGCAGTTAGGCTATTTGGAACCTGTTTTGTATTTCCTTAATGTCATTCTTCATCTTTTTGGCTATAAACAACACATGTCCCAGTTGATATCTTTGCTTGCCCACTGCTTTTAATACTTTACAGAGCATGCACATATTTGATCTTCAACAATAAGCATATCCTTATTTAATGTGATTTATATTAAAGATACTCCATACTTCCCTTTTTCTTCTGGTTACACATCATGCAGAACGATCTGTGGGCACCCTGAAGGCAACATCTTCTTTAATCACCATGAATCAAGCATAAAAGACTTTGCCTTGTTCCTTGTTATATCCTCTAGCATTCCCTTTTTGATAAGGTTTTTGCTTCCTCCCTCTTTTTCCCTCCTTTTTTGACTCACTCTGCAATCTGTCACACTCTCTCCCTCCTTCATACATTCTTTCTCTTTTATTCTCCCTCCCAGTCACATAGATTTGCTGTGCTGATGCTTAGGGGTCTGGAGAGCTGCCTTCTACAGCAAGCTTAGGTGAATCAGTTGCCATGGCAATCAAACCCAAATAACCAACAATGGCATGTTAATTATGGTTATTACTGTACGAAGACTGTTCCAAGAAAATGAGCGACGGTACTTTTCTTTGTAAGGATTAAAGAAAAGAAAACCCTAACCCTGAGGTGAGGCAGTTTAGACAACATAATTCATAACAGAGCCTCGACTGCAAAAGTGTTCAGCTCTACAAAGGGCTGCAAGCCACCTCGGCTGTTATGGTGCTAAAATGGAAGGTCCACAAATAAGCCCAGTGGCCTTGGTTTTAAGGGGGAAACAGGAAAATCTGTCAAAATCTGTACTGAGAAATTGGCAGCTGTAGCTGCCCAAAAAAGAAATGATGTCATTGGAGCAAATAGACCTTTGGCTGCCTGTAAATGGAGCTGGAAAACAGGTTTATTAAAAAAATAATGTGAACAGATAAAATTTTAAATCTTAATTCGTACTATGGCTGAAATAAACTTGAATTCTGAGAGAAATCTGAGAAGTGTTGCCTGCATTGATGAACTTTGAAGAACTGTAAAGGCTTTTACAGGGCTATTCACTCTGCTTTGTTTCCCTGCTTGAAAACTGTTGTCAGTCTTGGTATCTTTGTTTAACGTGTTGAATCTTTTAAACAGACATAGATTATCAGATTTTGAAAATCAAAGAAGATACTGCTTCATTGTCATACTGTGCTATTTTTAAAGGTGCAGCTGCATTTTTATATGTGGTAAAAACAACCCAGAGAGATCCCTTTGGTTACAATGTGTATCAGTACAGAAGTCAGGGATCAAACTCACCAGCTCTGAGTTACAAGCACACCACTCTTTCTCAGCTACTTACCTCTTGCACAGATGCTGAAATGATACAGGCACTTCATGAGCCATCATGGTTCTGGTCGAACTATGATTCACACTGATCGAACATAACAAATACAATTCCACTTCATTGTACATAACTAACTGAAGATATCAGCTCTGCATCGTCTCTGTTACAAGGTAGCCTACAAGGAAACGCTGACACTCTACTGTTATAATATTAACATTAAATGCAAATGAATCCAGCTAACTACAAAAGCTTAGTGAACTATTCGCTTCTCATTTTGGTTACAAATATAAAAACTGATCCAAAATGAAACCTACTTGTGAGTCCCTGACTGGGCTCAGCATAGTCTAACTAGACACATGCACACTCAATCCACCCTCAGAGCAAAAGGTTCTTGGTCATAAAAGCAAAATTTAACTGTCAGCTGGTAAGCTTCAAGAGACTTTTTGTATCATCGATAAATAGTAGAGGATTTTAGTAATTGAATGATTTTTGATGTATCTGTCGAGAATCTAAGGGATACAGTTGTGTACCGTCGAACAGTTCTGATGACAGTAACACAACACAGAATATTCCTACCATAAAAAAAAAAAAGAAATTCAATGTGTTGATGTCATGACAGTGATTCCTAAATATTTACTGTATGGAGAAAGTTCTAAAGGAGTACTTGGTACCATACGTACTGTTTTCTGAGATAAATAACAAGTGAAAGTTTTTGTTCGAATGCTATATCCAGCTGGTTCTGCCACCTGTTGTCCAACTGTCCAACATGATGACATTATCCGCATCACTGTATAGCCAAATGAAGCTACGATGCTTGGGCAGAAACCACACATTTTTCTATCTGATACAACATAAAGGAAAAAAAAAATCTCATTATATTCATCACTACTTTCTCAAACAAACAAAAGTGCAATATCTCACCAGAAAAAAATGGTGGCAATGAAATTTAAACCAATTGTCTGATTACATTGTCTAGGTTTGATTTGTATCTCCTGGCATTTTAGCATGATTTACAGACTTTGGTTGGGTATCTTACAAGCTTTCAGTTAGAAGTGTCTTTAAAGGTATTATTAATTTGGGCTCACTCCAAAATATCATTGTTTGACCTGTCAACCCTCAGTGCTTTGATGGAACAATATATGGTATTCTATAAGCAGGAACACCTAAATATCATGGGTCTGGTTGCCGCGGGTTGTGATGGGTCACTCTTTGGTAGCTATAGGTTGTTTAAAATTTTTTACTTTATGTTTTTTGTCCAGTATTTCTTACTGAGAAATGAAGATTAAATTAAATAATGAGATTAATCGGCCTTTCGAACAAGTGAAAATATACTAGCTTTGCATAGCAAGCTGTTGCTATTGGTAATTTTAAGTTTTTAGAAAAGATATTATGTCATGATATGATATTAAGTCATGACTGTTTGAGCTCTTTCCAGTCCTGGACCTCTGAGAAGAGTACAATCAGGAAAAAGTTGCTAGTGCTTCTTTGTTCTTTTCCTTGGATTACAAATCTGCAACTATTGGAGATTAATTTGATCTGGAAACAAATACTGAATTTAAACACTTTCCAATTGTACTCCAATGGTCATTGTTAATATTTATTTGCAGACTGGTGATTACTCATGAAAGAAGCCTTTAGCTTGGTAAACCTTTATTACAGAAGGGAAATAGTCCTGTGTCAGTGCTGCTCTCATTTTCTACTCAGATATACTTCCTCAGTGGTCCAGCGGTACTGTAGCACTGCTCAATTATCAGGTGAAATTTGAATATTCCTGTATTTGGGGAAAAAAAAATATAAAATTGACTGGATTTTGATGTAAGTTACAATTAAATTTTTAACCAGCCTGATTTTCATGAGTGGCAAAGCTCTTAAAAGTACAGCTTTTAAAGACATAAAATTTTTTCAGTCAGTCAGTCATTTTCTGCCGCTTATTCCATAGTGGGTCGCGGGGGAGCTGGTGCCTATCTCCAGCAGTCTATGGGCGAAAGGCAGGGTACACCCTGGACAGGTCGCTAGTCCATCGCAGGGCAACACACAACCATGCACACACTCATTCATACACCTAAGGGTAATATAGAGTGACCAATTAACCTAACTGGCATGTCTTTGGACTGTGGGAGGAAGCCGGAGTACCCGGTGAGAACCCACGCATGCACGGGGAGAACATGCAAACTCCATGCAGAAAGACCCCCGGCCAGGAATCGAACCCAGGACCTTCTTGCTGCAAAGCAAAAGTGCTACCAACTGCGCCACCGTGCAGCAAAATTCTGTTTACAGTGCAAATGCTCCTTCTGTTGAGCAATGCCTACCCTTCCTATAATGTTTATTTAGTGTAGCTCAAACCACTGCAGACAAGTGGACATAGTAAACAGGTCATTGGTCAGTATTTGGAAACTGTTGAAAAGTTTTCTTTTTCAAATAAATATTAGGATTTTAGCTGAATTTCTAAATGAAAAAATAACTACAATTCCCTACTACCCTTGCTTTGTGCTTGCAAAATGCATTTTTAATCTGCAATGTTTGAGATGTAATGTTTGGTACTTTTAGGTAGCAATGAAGGCTTTTTTTCCAGCATAATGTTTCCCATTGGCAAAGCATGTCTGTCAGATTTAGCCTAATGGCCTTTACCCAAACACACAAACATTTTCACATCTGCTTACCAATCAGCTACACTGCCACCCTAATCCTTGTCACTTGCATACAGGTGTTGGGACCACAGCCATGGTTACAACGTGAAAGGCCAGTATAGACTTTCCTGGAACTTTCTAAATAAATTGCATTTAACCTACTTCCGGCACAGCCAGGAAACAGGGTAACTGCGGACTTCCTGTGACATCACTGTCCAAATAAAAGCACCGCTCTTGCTACATCCTGCCTCTTCCACACTGGTGATCATCGGGATAGGGGAGGCAAGCGCGCTAATGTCTCTTTGCTGTCAAACAGACATAACTCTTCAATTGGATCCAAGAGTGTCATACAATCATCTATCATATGCACTAAGATAAGTACAAATGAATCACTGTCTGTGTATCCGGTAGATTCATTCATGAACAGGAACTAAGCTACAAGCCTGGCTTTACTTTCTCTCTGAGGCCTGCAGAGAGGCTGTCTCTACGAAGCAGAGTGGAGCAGTTTCCCAGTCTGAAAGGAGGACAACAGGAGCCTCATCCTGTGGTAACGTGCAGTGTGGTAAGGGGACAGAACGGGCCGCCCAGCCACAGCTGGAAGCTAACCCTTTGTTCACAGAGCTTTCTTCAAACTTCGTCGTCGCCCGGACAACTCCTCAACACGTTCATACGAGGTTTGGTGTTTGGGCAGAGTAATGGAGAAAGATTTAGATTGAAATGATCTAAACGTTTTTCATTTTATGAAGTTTGGTTTTGTTTGTGTGAAACTCAAATATCTTGGTGCTAGCAGGCTATCTGCTCAGCACACGTGCTCAAGTTGTGTTCTGTGTTTGTGTGTTTTTAAAGTTAAGACAAACTTTATTTAAAGGGTGATTTTAAACACAGAAGATCGGCCATAACGCGCCGTCCGCCCTCATGCATTTTAACCTTTTTATTGACGGTATTTTAAAGGTAGGTGTTTGATTCTGGTGCTAAGCTATCAGCCTCCTTTGTTAGCTACAACTGCTAACAAGCTAAGAACGCGTGCTTGCCTCCTAGGGAATATTTAACAGAAAGGTTGTTAGTTTTCAAGCTAGTAAATAATAGTCCCTAAACATTATTTTACTAAATCTGATAACTAAGTAAACACCATTAAGCCCCATTTTTCCAGAAAGATTTGGCTCTTTTGCTAAATATTCCGTTAATAATAATTCTTTAAATATTATTTTAATAAATAAAGGCAACTAATGAGACACAGTTGAGAATTAGCCATCCAGAAGGTTGGTTTTATTCAGCAGATCATTCTTAACACATTATTTTATTAAAATAATATTTTATCTGATCTTGCATTGTGAATGGTTGTCTAAACGTTTGCTGATTATTGATTATTGCCCAAGTTAGTTCCAAGACTAACTTAACTTCATTTCCAGAATCTTCAAGATAATCCTTGATTCTCAAACATAAACATTGCATGGTAATGTTGCATCACTCCTTTGGTCATGATTTTCAATCATCTTTAATCAACTTGTTTATATTGTACATAGCCCATTAGTCTTCCCTATTCTTTAATTCTTCTTGGTAGTTTAGTTGGATTGGTTTAACATAGTAAAGAGTTTGTTTATTGAAATATGTTTGACTTTGAGTTTACTTATTTTTGTTAATAAATTCTTATATTTTAAGAGATTGTGTGAATTCATTCCATATATCTGCAGAGTTTATGCTGTTCAATAATGTCAGAGCTCGTCTCACACCTTTCTATTTTGTTCTAATACCATCGCCTCACTGGGCTGGTATTCACAGGACAACCCTTAACAGACTGAAATATTATTTGATAAAATATTAAAATATTAATATCAAATAATATTTTCAGATTCATAATCACAACACAGGTAAAAATGTTCTGTACAACAAGGTGAAGGAAGTGAATAACAAAATCATGAAAAAAACAATTCCCCGAGAGACGAAATAAAATGAGATGTAAATTAAAATACGATAAGACAGTTGAAACACTGTAGGTGGTAAGAAAGCACAAGACCAAATTTAATATCAGCACAATTACATCCACGTCTAAAAATAATTATACAGTGATAGAATCCATCCATCCATGCATGCATCTGTCCGTCCATCCATCCAAATTGTTGATTGGCTAAAAGTACTTGGACAGAACAAACAGTAACAAACGTGTATGCCATTAAAGGGCATAATTTAATAGATTTTTTCCTTTATACAATAAAATACCTTAAAACAGTTTTTGTTGTTTTACAGTAAGTAATAACTGGAACGTCCTGGCTCTTTGGCAGTGGTGTTTCCTAGAGAAATTTGTTTTATTAACAATTCAAATTGTATCTGAACGATGTGAATTACTATTTGTTTGGACTGAGATGCCAACAAGAATATCACATTTATTTTTGGTTTTCACTTCTTTTTCTTGACGAAATGAAGCTGATAAAAAAACATTTTTCTTTTAGTATGTGATATTTTATTCCCCCTCTTGGATACTAACGGACATATCGGGTTTGTGCGCAGCTCGGAAAGCAGACCCTCTGGCACACACGTCAGCACACATCTTCAAATGATATTCTAACTCTTAAGTCTTTCTAAAAGGCTTTCATAACATCCGTGTTTACCAGAGTGAAGGGCCTACGCTGACGATGAACGGGAAGCAAGCCGGAGACGTGGAGATGAGAGGGAAAACAGGAGGTGGATCAACAAGATGATGCCTTGCCATTTTCCAAACCGTCTGTTCCCTTTTGCATTTTGCCATTACCAGAGTTAGCATCTCATTGTCAGTTTTCTGGCTTATTAGATCCAATGCTGTCTGAGTGTGTATGTGTGTTACAGTTGTTGTCATGGGAACAGTCTTCCTCTATTACCCCACTAACAGAGCTCCAGCAACTTACCACCTTTTATACACCCACGTTTTGTTTGCTAATATGTAAGTTACTTCAGCTTCTGGTGCTTGTTTACTGAGAGCAGCAACTTTCAGAATGTAGCTTCAAACTCTTGACAAGAACCTGATGAATTTATCCAGAAGTAATAAAGGATTAGATGTTGATAGTTGGTGGATGATGTGGTGATGATAATTATTATGCGCCAGCAATTTGAAAAACAGCTTGAGCTCATCTGATGATTAAGTCTATCGATGCAAATCACTAACAGAGGTTGAAATGCAAATGTCAGGTCACAGGGTTAGGTGAAGAAGTTCAAAGGTCAAACCCTTTAACTGGTGTGTGTGGATTCACCTTCTTCTGTTCTGCTGTTTTTACAGGAGAAGTGTGTTGTGTATCAGGCGGAGTGGAAGCCAGAGTGGGAAGGGCACTACCAAGGAGGTTTAAGCTGCTGTCAGTCAACGTCACTCTCTGCTATTTAGATTCCAATTACACCTGTCAGCTCAGTCTGAGGCCTCGTCTGTCTCCCTCTGTGTCTGTCTGCGTCTTTAAAGCCCTTGCACACTCTATGTCCCTATGTTCAACAAGACTATGTGCTTATTCTTCTCCTTTCTTTTTGCATCTAGCCTCTCGCCGTGTCAGTCAGTATTACCGTCTCTGAGATTTTTCTTCTTTGCTCCTGTGTATTCATCATCGCTTTAATCCTCCTCTGTCTGTATTACCTTTTGGACAGAGTGTGTGTGAGATTATTCCTGACAGATTTCAGACATGGAGTAGGGAAAACAGGAATTTAACACTGCTGTCGCTCCTGGTGGTTACTGCATAGAAATATGTGCTTCTAGTAAGTTCATAGACATTGGACTAGATTAATAGAAGAACACATGACTCTGTGTATAAAAACATAGACGAGACAAAAGTTCCATCCTTCATCCAAATTGTAATGATATCGGAGCTGATATGACTACCAACCGAGCTGTCCTCTGCAGTGGTGGCCCAGGGTTCCCATCTTTAATCTGCCTTTTAGGCAATACATGGCATACCATAACATCTAGATAAATATAGATTTCACCTTACACACCAGTCATACAACTGGGACGGTGGAAGGGGCGAGCGAGTGGGCTACGGCCCTATTATACTTATTCTCTTCTGTCATTTTTCTGTCCCAGGGGCCCGGGCCGTGGGATGTGCACTTCTGTTTGGCCTTTGAGGGTCAGAACTTGTGGCAGGGTGATTTGGGGGTGCGATTCTTTTGGGGCCTGACACCATTTCATTTAGCAAAATTATTCTAAAATGTCCGTACTGCAGTGATTTAAGTATTGCTGTCAGTGTGTCAATTTTTCTGATGTTTGTCAAGATATGGATAAAAACTGAATCAACAAATATTCTGTTATGATCCTTCAGTTTTAAGTTTTGGTTTAATTTGTGTTTGTATTCTTACCGTCTCCCTGTTGTTAATTAGGTTTTGCTGTACTTACGTTATTTCTTTGTGTTCATTAGTGTCTGTAATGTCTTCCCATATTAGTTAATTCCCTTAGAGTTAGTTTCTTACTTCTTTCTTGTGTTCTGTTCCTTGTGAAGTTTAGTTTATTTTCTCAGGTTTGTATTCGTCTTTTCTCCCTTGGTGTATTGTTTCATTGTGTCTCCGTTCAGTTCCCTCTGTGTTAATAAGTCTCCCTCCCTCAGTCTTCCTTCTTACCTTCTGCCTCAACTGCTTCATATTATTTGCTGATTAACATCGGCACCCAGTGTCTTCTCCACACTTCCCTCAGTATTTAAGTTCACTGTTGGTCATGGATCCTCCTGTTAGTATGCTTGTTAGACTTCCAGATTTTTCCCATTACTTCTACGTTGATCTGATTGTTTCTTTGTCCATTCTCCATGTCTTGTTCTCCTCATGCCGTCTTTTTTTTTTTTTTGTCTTTTGATACTCCAACTGAACAATGATCCCCAAATACACATAAAACTAGATTTTGGAATGAATATAACAGGCAGCAAACCAAGCATTTAAAAAAAAAGAGTTGTCAAGTATCTAACCAAAGTATATTTTTTGTTTAAGTTGCTAGACGTTTTACAGAATAACAGTGGTAGTGTATGTCCATATTTCAGCGACCATGCATAATATAAGTTAAAAGAAATTTAAAGATTGGGTCAATTAGAGTGGCTCAGAATGTCAATCATTTTAAATCTTTGCTCTAAATATGTTTTCACTAACGTTTAATTACATTTGAGAAGGACATTTAGACTTTATCCTTATTTCATGACTATGCTGTGCAATCATTCCAACGTGGAAAAAAAACCCAAAAACATCATTAAAAGACCAAAATGAATGGAAAATATTGGCTCTTCTCTGCACAACGCAGCTAAACATTAAGTTTACCATGATGAGCTGCAGTCAATTCAGTTTCTTCAGGTAAAAACAAGCCTTGTTAGGTTCCAAATTTTCAAAAACTAATAATGCCTCTCAGGAACCTTTGAACCTTAACATGCACAATATTGATAAGTTGACAGAGAAAATATAAACAACAGGCTAGATACGATCACATATATTTTAAATAAATGGTAAAAAGTGCATTTTTTTAACATCTTTGTAGTTTATAAACAAAAACAGCAGAATACAAAAACTAGGAGTTTCCAAAGCAGGATTTCATAAAAATATGCATTTTTAAAAATGCACATTATAAAAGTATACTACTGTTTCTGCATAGTTAACTTTGGGGTCACCCAATGTTAGAGGTGGTCATAATGACTGACAATAGACAGCAGGCAAAAATAAAAACAAGTTTGATATCAAGGTCTGACTTTCAAGGCAATTTGTTGTTCTTTAGTAAAACTATGGTGGGCAAGTGACTCTGGACAGAGTCTGATCTGGATTTTAAGCATTCTTATCCAGTCAGATAGACTTAGTCATACTTGTCGTCTTCCGCTTATCCGGGACCGGGTCGCGGGGGCTGCAGACTCAGCAGAGACGCCCAGACGTCCCTCTCCCCAGACACCTCCTCCAGCTCCTCCAGGTGGAGCCCAAGGCGTTCCCAGGCCAGCCGAGAGACATAGTCCCTCCAGCGTGTCCTGGGCCGTCCCCTGGGCCTCCTCCCGGTGGGACGTGCCTGGAACACCTCCCGAGGAAGGCGTCCAGGAGGAATCCGGTATAGATACCCGAGCCACCTCAACTGGCTCCTCTCGATGTGGAGGAGCAGCGGCTCTACTCCGAGCCCCTCCCGGATGGCCGAGCTCCTCACCCTATCTCTAAGGGAGTGCACGGCCACCCTACGGAGGAAGCTCATTTCAGCCGCTTTTATCCGTGATCTCGTTCTTTCGGTCATGACCCAAAGTTCATGGCCATAGGTAAGGGTAGGAACGTAGACCGACCGGTAAATTGAGAGCTTTGCTTTTCGGCTCAGCTCTCTCTTCAGCACAATGGACCGGCACAGTGCCCCCATTACTGCGGCAGCCGCACCGATCTGTCTGTTGATCTCCCGCTCCATTTTTCCCTCACTCGTGAACAAGACCCCGAGATACTTAAACTCCTCCACTTGAGGCAGGAACTGCCCTCCAACCTGAAGAGGACAAGCCACCCTTTTCCGGAGGCTTTTCGAGCTAAATATGTTTTCACTAATGTTTAGTTACATTTGAGGAGGACACTTAGACTTTATCCTTATTTCAGACTATGACCGAAGGAGCATACCTGCTGGAAACAGCTTAGCCATATATGTTTGAGCCATGTTTGTTTGGTCACTTAACATTAATATTTTTGTTGTAAAGTATCTTGGGTCTGGGTAAAGTGGATTTATCATCACTTTGTCTGCATGCAAATCAGTTTTTGCAGTCTTCTGACGGTTGTTTTGCAGGTCCCAGCTTTAGTTGGTACTTAAAAATAAAATATGCCTCCACACATTTTACCATGACATACCACCCAGAAGGTTTTCTGCAGGTGTATGGAATACAAGTAAAGCCAACTAAAGAACACATGTAAATAAAACAACAGAAAATAATACAAGTAGTCATACTTTGAACACATTAGCTGTATGTGGCAATACCCCATACTGTATACCAGGGGCACTCAATTACAAATCTTGAAGGTCCACAACGACACTTCCAAATAGCCAAAGGTCAATTTATTATAACTGGTCAAGCCACTAGGCTAAATATTCTCATATACAAAGCAAAATGTTCTTTTCATTCAAAAAACAAACATATATGCATACTGATTTTCTTTTATTTTAATTTAAATATACATTTTAATATTTGAAAACAAAGGCCTGCAAAAAAAAATAATAATAATAAATTTAGCACATTAGTCTGGTGCTGGTTGGAGGGGGATAAGCATAAAATGTTCAATCCATTCCTCTTTACTCAAACTTAGCAGGCCGATTCTCAACAACGCATACTTCTTTTTTCTAAATACTATTCTGGCTGCAGCAGTGAACTCTCTGTGACCCAGTCACAGCCTATCAATGCATTATTGTCACATCGTTAGCACGTACTAGCCAAACCAAAGTCGCACAGAGACAGTTTTCAGACCTGGAAAATCCAGACAGGATCAAAAGCCATAGGCAGCATAGGATAAACTTTCACTGTTACGCTGATGATACTCAGCTTTACTTCTCCATAAATCATGATGAGCCCAACCAGTTAGATAGACTACAAGCATGTCTTGAAGACATAAAAACTTGGATGACTTTAAATTTTTTGCTTCTAAATTCAGACAAGATAGAAGTTGTTGTCTTTGGACCGGAGTCTTTAAAAAAAGAAACTGCTTAGTCAATCACTTAACCTGGATGGCAATAAATTGACCTCCGGTAATAAAGTAAAAACCTTGGTGTTATTTTTGACCAGGACATGTAATTTAAATCCCATATTAAACAGGTTTCTAGGATTTCCTTCTTTCATCTCCGGAACATTGCCTAAATTAGAAATATCCTATCCAGGAGTGACGCTGAAAAACTAGTCCATGCATTTGTTATTTCAAGGCTGGACTATTGTAATTCGTTACTATCAGGATGTCCACAAAATGCAGTTAAAAGCCTTCAGCTGATTCAAAATGCTGCAGCAAGAGTTCTGATGAAAATTAAAAAGAGAGATCATATTTCTCCTATTTTAGCTTCCCTTCATTGGCTCCCTGTTAAATCCAGAATAGAATTTAAAATGCTCCTCCTCACATATAAAGCCCTTAATGATCTAGCTCCATCATACATCAGAGATCTGATTGTTCCATATGTTCCTAACAGAGCACTTCGTTCTCAGACTGCAGGTTTACTGGTGGTTCCTAGAGTCTCTAGAAGTAGAATGGGAGGCAGATCCTTTAGTTATCAAGCTCCTCTCCTGTGGAACCAGCTCCCAGTTTTAGTCCGTGAGGCAGACACCCTGTCTACTTTTAAGGCTAGGCTTAAAACTTTCCTTTTTGATAAAGCTTATGATTAGAGTGGCTTAGGCTATCTTCCTTATATTTTACCTCCGCCTTCCTCCCTCCCTGTTGGATGGAGTAAGGGGGAGTCAGGTTGGGCCTAAACCGGCTCAGTTATGGTTGAGGTGCAAACACACCCTCCATTTCTGCTACCTGAATAACCCCTTCTCTTTTCCAATGGTTATAATCAGTCTGACAGAGAGAGGTATCCCAATCTTTGTGGTTTTTAGTATAAAAATGGCCATCAGTGGGCTCTAGATGGACAAACTTTATCAGTTTATTATTTTACTTAGTGCCCCTACACATGGCCTGTTCTGGGGTGGTCGGGCTCTGGCTCGCGGTGGTCGGGGAGGCCAGGCGACGTTGTAAATAAGCGCTATATAAATAAATAAACTGAAACTATCTCTGTAGTTATGCTGCTATAGGCTTATGCTGCTGGAGGACATAATGACCACTTTCACCCTCTTCGCTACATTCTCACACTACTCTCCAATTTTGCATTATTTGCTGTTATTTCAGCTTCTAATTTTATGTTCTCTCTCTTTTCTCTTTCTAGAAGCTACACCTGGCCTTACTCAGTGTCTACCTGTGACACCTTTCTGGAAGGGGGAATCGTCCAAGCTTCTGCTGGCAACAACTTAATGCTCACCCTCTATCGATGATCCACATGGCTCTGTCTTTCAGTGTTTAACCCTTTCTCTCTCTTAGATATAGCAATTGACTGAGCTTTTACAGTAACTAATTATATGTGCTCTCTTTCAGACTCTAACCTTGAAAACTGGCTCAGAGTTTATCTGTTCTTTCTTTCTAGGTGAAACGACTAAAGGAGCTCCATCCATTAACATTTACTTTTCCTTCCCATAGAAAGTATTCCTGGATCAGTGCTTCTTTGTTCTCTTTGTGTCTCTGCTCTGTTCTCTCAAACCCCCAGTCGGTCGTGGCAGATGGCCGCTCACACTGAGCCTAGTTCTGCTGGAGGTTTCTTCCTGTTAAAAGGGAGTTTTTCCTCTCCACTGTCACTACATGCATGCTCAGTATGAGGGATTGCTGCAAAGTCAACACCAGTGACTGTCCACTGTCTCTACATGCTCATCCAGGAGGAGTGAATGCTGCAAGTCATTGACTGGACGCAATCTGCTGGGTTTTCTTAGATAGAAAAACTTTTTATCCAATTTGAATAAATAACTGAATCTGACTGAACTGTTCAATGGTTAGGATTAATTGGAATGGATGTACCTGACTTTGTGAAGTGCCTTGAGACAACATGTGTTGTGAATTGGCTCTATATAAATAAACTGAATTGAATTGAATTAGTAATACGCCTTTTAATAAATGTGCTTATAACAGGTAAGGTGAATACATATTTTATAAATCAATAAAAAAAAGTTTTAAAAAACTGTTTCTTTCGGGGCAAGATTTGTAGCCAGAAAAAAGTTTGTTGGATAGATGGATGGAGTAGTTTGGCAGACAGGAAAATCAATAGGAAATCGGGTATTTGGCTTTATGGTTGGATACATGCTGTGCAAGCAGGATGGATAGATGGATGGACTGACTAATGGATGGATGGGAGGACATATAAAAGGAGGCCTGTGATGCAAGATGGGCAGCGGGGTGGAGGAATAGATGGATGGATGGACTGATGCAAAGAGGCAGACGAGGTTGCCCTGCAGGGGAAAAAGCATTAATCAGGACTTTTGACAGTTTGAGTGACTATATCCTGCCTGTCTAAACCTTAGTGGCATAACCCACCCACCCCGTCAAGAACAAAAATCAGCCATAGAAACTGTGTTGGAGGAGGGGAGGAAGAGGAAGGAAGAACACATGGGTGGGGAGGGGAGCAACTAAATCGTATTTTGAAGAATTAAGGAGTTCCATAATGGCTCCGAGAATCCAAACTTAATTTGATAATTTCTGTGATTATCACCTCTCTGAGTTCCATATAAACCTAAAGCAAACTGTTTTCCTGCTGAAAGATCCAGTTTATGAAACAAAATCAAGGCCATTACAGGGTGAGACACAATTTGAAGTGTCATGAAGCTGCCAGCTTGCACACAATTGCACACAAAGATAATAAAAACAGTATTGTAATTTAGGATAAAAAGCAGATCCGTCTGATCTGATGTGTGCAACTGCTGGACGCAAAAGCCGTCAGGCTCCATCTGTGGCGGATAATGGTTAATGCGTTGGAGGCCTCTCTCTGTCACAGCTTCTGCCACTCCATAAATCACAGACATCTGGACTCCTGAACTTCTTGCTGTTGGAAGCTGGTGGCAAGGAAACCGTGAGGCACAATAGTGCATGGAAACAAACGGAAGAGCACACTCCAAACGTTACACAAATGGAATTAATTTACAGTTTTCTGCCAGAAAAAACAGCAATGAAATGCAATCAGTTTGCAGCTGCAGTGATGTTGCATAGGCTTTTATTTTATTAACTTGTGATTTTATGATTGGACTTTTGAAAAAATCTTGTGCAAATGTCACAGAGTGACTCAGGTCTCCTTTAGTTTTAGACTTAATTATTGCTAAAAATAAAACAGAAAGTTGGCCAAGCAACATCATCTGCCCTGACATTTTTGCTAGTAGCATTCTTATTTACCAATGGAAACACCTCAGATATGTTTTGTAATTATCACCTTGGAAGCCTCTCATTAATGTCAAACATGGCTTTTAATACGCTCTGCCACTCAGACAAAAAATGGCTTAACAAAATGGTTCAAAAATGTTTGAAAATATTGTAATGTTAATATTTAAGAATAAAAAAAGTTCAAAGCATCTGACTGTGGAAGCCACTAATTATTTGTTCTGTTGCTTTTAATGTACAAGAACATTTTTTAAAAGGAAAGGAGAAGAAGTATTTTGTTAAAATAGTATGCAATACATATAATCTTTGAAGGTAAATAGAGTAATAAAGTAAAATATAATTGTGAATAAGCAGTAAACGAAGCAAGTGTTTTTTTTTTTTTTTTACAAAATATCAAAAAAATATTGGGTTCAGCCCCATTTACTCTGATACCTCAAATAAAATCAATTATCTTCAGAAGTCATCTCATTAGTAAAAGCAGTCTACCTGTGTGTAATATATTCTCACTATACCTACAGATGTTCTGTGAAGGCCTGAGAAGTTTGTCAGAGAGCATTACCAGACAAACAAGCTTTTAAAGGATACTGTTCAAACAATTGTCAGAAAATGAAAAAACAAAAATAAGTAACATTTATAAACTTTTAAAGACATGACCATTAACCTAAATTGATCAGGCTGGAAAAAAACATTCATTAGAAAAGAAACCAGGAGATCTTTGGTAACTATGGAGCATCTTCATTGATTCTTACCTCTGGTGGCAGAATTCATCAGCAGGATGTCAGTTGTGTGCATCAGTGGCAAGAAGACAGCCCTTGTTAGAAAGAAAGCCTTTAGACGTCCTGCTAGGAAGAAGAAGCTCTGATCCCATGAGACCAAAAGTTTACTTTTTGGCCAATATACAAAACATTAAAGAAAAATCAACTTTCATAATGAAAACAACATCTTTCACTGTAATCCCAACTGTGAAAGTAGCCCCACAGCAGCATGTTGTGGGGCTACTTTTTTGTAGTAGGCACAGGGAAGCTAGACAAAGGTAATGGATGGAACTAAAAAAAGCTCAATCCTGGGTGAGAACCTGTTTGGGTCTGAAGCTGGGATTGAGGTTCATTTTTCAATAGGACAGTGTCCCTAATCTTAAAGTATCAGTGGAAAGACTCAAAGATGATCTTTGTTAAATCTGACTGAGCTTGGGGCATTTTGCAAAAAGAAAGGTCAACCATTTCAGTCTCTAGATATGAAAGCTTGGTAGAGAAATAGCCCAAAGAACCTACAGCTGTAGAACCATCGGAACATGGTTCTACAAAGTACTGACTCAGGGTGTCTGAATACATTCAATATGTATTTGAGTTTACTTGACTTTTAATTGTAAAACTTTAGAAAATCACATGCTTCCAAATGATTTACTACTTTGTGTTCATCAATCACATAAAAAACCAATTAAATACATTGAAGTTTGTGGTTGTAAGGTAACAATATGTAAAAAAGACACAGAATGTAATAAATTGTTTTAAAATGAATGAACCAATGAGAATTTTTACAAAAAAGTATTTTTATTACAATTAGAATCATAAATTTGAAGTTGCTGAATAGAGTTTTAGTTTGCTTTTATTTGTAGGGATTAACTCCATATAAAAATATAATTTTCAGTGTCACATTATAAACATTCTGTGCTTGCAGTGCCTGCATTTAATTTATTTGCAGCCAGAAAATAGCAGTAAGAAGTGTAACCATTTTACATCCATGGTGGATTTCCTAAACAAATTTATAAAATGCTACACCCACTAAAAAGAGTCAATTAACTCCTTTAACTTTGCCCCGAGGAACATACAGTGGTTCCCCTCTTTGCTTCAAGACTGAAATACATTCAGGGCTAGCATACTACTTCCCTGGGGATATGCCTTGACAGCATGAAATAATGACAGTACCACGTAACCTAAACACTGGTTTTGAAACTCAGTTTCTTGAAATCACCAATTTCTAAAATAGTGAGTCGTGCCAGCAATTTGCACTGCCTCCTTGACATTCAGCTTAAACAGCAGGACTATTGCTCAACAAGTAAAATTGATAATTCTCATGTCAAATGTGTGTTTCTATATGGATAATATGAGCTGTGCTTGCAGCCCCAAGTTGAGGAACTTCTAAGTGGTTGTAGATGTGGCATTAATAGCAATCTTGAATGGGACCATAGCTGGTGAGGTTCACTGACCACAGCAGAGTGAGTTGGTACAAAACATCTAACTTTTAAAAACAGCTCCAGTGCACTGCATGGTTAATAAATGGAAGAATAATAATGGTAATAAGAAGAATAATATCAGCTGAGTAATAAGGCTTTTTTCAGTACTGACAGAAAATTTTAAATTAGTACAGCAGAACTTGGTTTATTGTAATGTCATAAAAACTTTGTAAATTAGATGTAAATTAGATACCAACACTAAAATAATACATTGTGAAGTGACATGATAGTGTAAAAAGGTCTTTGTGTAGTAAAGGGAACCCTTCTGAAAGTAATGCACAAGTAAATGAGAAGATAATTGTCCTTTCCTTTGCCTGATTTTTTTTCTTCTCTGATTTATTTTTCTTTTTCGGAACCTTCTTCTTAATTTTGATGGGAATACAACTTACATCTATGCAATCCTATATACTCTAACCCCTTATGTGCAGCAGTGAAATTGCATTTGCACAACTGCGCTCTGTTAACATTCAGTTCATGTAAAATGTAGGGTGCTAATTCAAATGCATACATTATGACCTACAGCTAAACGTTGACACCTGCATTATAAGGAAAAAGCATGCTACATAACACTTGTTAACTTGACCTCTCTTCTTTAACAGGGGCAAAGAATGAGCATATTTGTGTTCAGCTCTACATGCAGTCATAGAAACATGAGTAACATGAAAGTAAAGGAATACATGCTGATGTACAGAGGTGACTGGTGGGAAAGTCTTTGTGTTCCAGTTAGATAGGTTGTTACCACAGTTAGGTACAAAAGTTTTTAATAATGAAGAAAGTGTACAATAATTAGAAACACCCTGTTTTATCTTTATTCCCCCTAGGCTCTGCCCTCTAATGGACATGTTTACGTCATATACACCAGATTAATTATTTTCATCAGGGTTCAGCTGCATCACATTCTGCTCTTCCTTTTTTTAATATAATGTTTATTTGATAGCTAATATAAAATGATAACAGAGAATTCAGGCTCCACAGAAGATAGATGCTTTATTTTAGGGAACTGTGTCATAACCCCCCTCCTGGTAATACCCCTTCTAGCTCCACCCAACAATGCAGACACAAATCAACCTCATGTGATGGCTAAGTGGGGTATTCTGGCCCCTGACAGCTGCCCACCTGCCTTGATTGATGATATTGTTTTAAAAAAGTGAAAATAGTTTAGAAGGTTTTTCCTGAGTGGTGGAGGTGATGGTGTGCGTGGGAGGTGCACTCTCACCAAAAAGTGACATTCCATTGGGAATAAAGGCTGGCATTGTGGAGACTAATCCACTTCAGTAAAAGACTGCTGTTCTGTTCTGAGTTTGTGTGTGGGAGAGGACAACAACAGCATTATCTTCGCTGTGAGTGAGCTGTGAGTGAGTCTGAGTGTATTTATTTGTAGCTGCTACTTTGTTTAAAATCAGCATAAACAGTTTACAGTGCGTAAAATAAGTAATACAGATAATAATGATTTTCTCAAAAAGTATATACTAAAATGTCTAAAGACATCACATCAGATGTTGGTAACAACCCAAATAATCCAAGTGTATAAATAAATCAAAGCAAATTAGTCAGCCAATGAAGTTTTGGGTAAAAAAACAAACAGTTTGATACAGATAATAGGTACTGAAGACATTCAAAAAAGAATAAAAACACTTTGTGGAATAATGTTTTTGTTCATGACTTCTTCAAGACATCTGCATAGAGGAACTAGCCACATGCATTGCTTAAGTAAGATTTTGACCCATTCTTTCACAGAATTGCATTTAAATCTCAAAGGTTCTACAGATCATGTATATGACCTTTAGTTTTTAGTTGGATACATTTCATAAGCCATTCTTACTCTAATTATATTAAATCTGCCATTAACATATTATGTAAGACCAGGATGCCCCCACCTGTACTTTCGCCATGGTATTTTTGGTGTTATTTGCAGAACCATTCCTCCTCCAAACATGGTGTGTGCAAAGACATCCAAAGATTTCAGCTTTAGGCCTCACCTCACCAGACTATATTCCCCCTGTATTTCACTGGCTTGTCCAGACCTTCTGCAACAACCTTTATTTAAGCTTCAAATTCCTTTTTCTTTAGCAGTGGAGTCTTGTGCAGTAAGTATGGATAGAGGCCATTGTGGTTGAGTAAATATTTATTTTTATCATGGGAAAAACTGTGCCTGCTATTACCAAGTCTTTCTGAAGCTCCTGAAAGAGTTGACCAAGAGCCAAGAAGCACTTTCTGATTAGTCTTTTGAGTCCTCTTTCAGAAATGTTGCAGGGGGCACCTGGGTGTGGCTGATTTATGGTGAAATAATGTTCTTTCTACTCATAGCTGATGGCTTCAACAGCACTCTCTTGGATATTAAAAAGTTTAGAAATGCAGCTGTAACCACTGGCATGGGTATGTTTTGCAACAGTAAGAGATTTATGTCAACAGCTCTTTGCTTTTATCAGCCATGCCGCTTTGTGGAATACTTTGGTGATTACAAACCTTTTTATTGGCCATCAGTTAATTTTAAATTAGATGATATTGATCTTCACATCACAGCAGCAGAAATGTTTTCTAAATACTTATGGTAAAATATGTATAAGGCGTGTTTTTAAATTAAAAACATGCCTTTGACAACATTATTTTAGAGGCTGCATGAGGTCCATCAGAGGGCGGAGTTTTTCTTTTTTTCAATAGATTCTTACTTTTCAGAAATCTAACATTTTTCATGCCTTTACAGCCATGTTGATGGGTGGAGTAAATCCATTTGAGGGGTAAGACCTTTCTGCTGAACTCACTGCAGCTTAGCATCCTCGTTGCTCAGCAAGATTTCCTAAACCACTGAAACCACCAAAGCGTGACCTTCAAAATCAAGAGTGATTTATTTTCATCTCTGAGTTCCATTTTGCCACATATTTTATAATTATTGGGCTTCCAAGCCAATTACAGGACCAAAGCTGGCCTTTGTGGAAAAGCATTAATCCTTTTCCTAAACTGTTTGAAATGCTGATGGGAGAGAAGCATGTCCTGGGAGAAATTATGAATAGTGGCCTTTACTAGGCTGCACTCATCATTTTTAAAGGATTTCTGCCAAGAGAGATATGTGTTGATGAAATTACCTGCCTGTTTCTGAGAGCAGAAAATGTGTTTGATTGTTCATTGCTGCTAAACACTTTTCAAGCCCAGACCAGCATTTATGAACGCAGCCCCAAACAGTATTTTTTACAGTGTTTCAAAGGCAGACCTTTAAATGCCAGCTTGTGAAATAAAATAAAATAGCTGGTGAGGTTTATGAATGAAGTTACAAAGACAGTTTATGAGTTTTCTTGAAAACAGGTTGTAAATGCTGCTGGTTGTGAAGCAGGGGCAGCATTTAGGAATGAGAGATGCAAATATTCTAAATATACCCGCTGCCTCTAAAAGTTGGATCACCTCTTACCTTCATCATCACCATAGCCTTCTATTCTTAACTTATTTTTAACTTGTTTAATTTTTTTTTGTTTAATTTGTTTATTTTAAAGTACTTAATAAATAAAGGTGGAATAGTATGGTATACAGCTTTTAAAGTAGTTTTCAGAAAACTTTATTATGCTTACAGACTCACCAGCATCTGCTGCCTCGTTCTTTCATCCTTTCTTCTCTCACGCTCTCACTTTTCTTCTCTCTCTTCATTCTCTCCTCCACTTCACTCTAATCTCACATACTCTCTTCTCCACATGCTTCTTTCATCACTCCCCTCGTTTCTGCCTTTCTTTTTCCTTCCCCAAGTGCCTTTCGTTTTCTTTTCATTCATCTTGGTTCTTTTTCACACTAATGCCTCCTTTTCTTCCCCCACCTCCCTCAGTCTCTGTCTCCCTCCTTATCAGAGATGAGAATGAATGGTGAAAGGCGAGGAGGCGAGGGTGAGACTCGAACCCGATGCCTCGTGTGTGGGAACTTCATTGTGACTGGCAACTCTCATAGGGAGACGCAGCTAAGGTATCTCACTTCTTTCCAGTTTGGTCGATAGAGCAGACCCTCTCATCTTTCCTCGCCTTGAATGGCATCAGTATGCTGGCCGGCTGGCCCGTGGATGGGAGGCAAAGGGGGGAGCATGGAAGGAGAGGGATGGGCTGATGCATAACCTGAAAGAGATGCATGAGAATATCTTCATCTCTCCAAAATTTTCCGAAAAATGCCAAGCCATGTCAACATTTCCATGAATAATATTCAGATGAGTGCATTGAGCTAAGCTAAAACTATTTATAATTTTTTCCAGCTTTCCATTTTATTTAGTCATGGTAAACTGCTGATTCTGGAATGTGACATTCTTTTGTCCATTCTTTAAAATTGTACACAAGGTGTCTGAATTTGAACATGTGCTTGTTGCCCAATTTGTCATTAACCTTTTCCGCGCATAACGAAATGACTAAAAGAGCATTTAGCTTTAAAAGTTAAAATCAACAACACAGACAGGCCTACATCAACAAAATATTCTGAATATTGTTTATCAAAAGTAATTAATTAATCAAATGTTCATCTCTTGAGAAAAAAGAAGCATCTAATTTGTTATTATCCACCTGCAATATTAATTTTAAATTATTGTAACAATTATTTCCTCATTTGTTCTATATTATGGAGCCACATTGCTTTATTAATTAATGTATTTATAGTTTTTTAATATATCTTTTAAAATGTTCCATGACCAGCTTTGATTTTTGATTTCTAATTGAGCACTAAGGATACTAATGATGTCACTTTACCATACCATACCATACCATACCATACCAAACCATACCATACCAAACCATACCATACCTTATTATTATAACCCCTGATGATTTGTAAAACCAACTTCTGGAAAATAACTCTTACATGTAAAGAAATAGCAATGTAGCTAACAAAGTGTTTGTTAAGGACAAAGAACCGAGGTAAAATTATAAGTTAAACATTTGTCTTGATTCCTCATCTATAGGTAACCGATGGAAAACAATCACCGGATTGGAGGAAGAATCCTATTTAATTTCAGAGTTTGTTTAACACAAACCAGCTGAAGCCACAAGTTAAGCTTCATCTGATTATAGGTGCCACTGCAAACAGCACAAAATGTGCATGTATCAAGATATGTCCAGTTTTACACGGACATGTCCCCAGGTGTGTGATTATTTAAATAAAAAGGAATACAGAAGGGAAGAAATTTGGCTAAACTGCAAAGCAGTTACTTAAAAAATACTACATACAATGAGATACTAAAGACTTATACTACACACATCAATCTTAGAGCAACACTGACAGGAATAGGACAGGTGACAAAAAACAAATAAACTGTTGAAATGGAGTTTAGACAAAAATTCAACTTGGAAGACTCACCTCTACCTCTGGCTCCATCTAACTACTGCACCACCTTCTCCGCTCCAACCAATCAGCTTCTGGTCTTCATTCATCTTCAGCCAATCATCCCTCAAGGCTTCACTTAAAAGACTTTCATACGCAGAATCTCCAGCTGAGCTTTGACCCTCCTCCACCCCATCTCCACCATCAGTCTTCAAGCTCCTTCCGACTCCCTTATCTTCTCAGGCCTCCACTCCACCACCAGTATCAGGATTCCAGGGGGAAGACTTCTCTAATTCCATCCCTAAGATGTTCATTCAAGCTCATGTCATTATCAGCATCCATGTCTTCCACCGAAGTCCGAGGGCAAAACGAAAACAAACACCAGCTAATAAACTTCTTTAATTGACATCTCTGTGTTTCTCTCATTTGTGAGTCTTTTCAGTCTTTATCGGCTGAGCTACTGGTGCCAACAACTCAATGTTCTCCTACAGATGATACACTTGGTTCTGTCTTTCCGTGTTTAACCTGTCCCCTAGACATACTGACTGAGCTTTTACTGTGACTAACTGTATGCGCTCTCTTTTATCCTCTACACTTGAAAACTAGGTCAGAGCTTTTTTGCTTAGCTGTGTTTTTCTCCCAGATGAAGCCACTAAAGGAACTTCTATTGCCAATGAGTTTTATTTTTATTTTTTTTAAATAGAAGCCTACATCAGTGCTTCTTTGTTTTTAAGTTTTTTTGTGTGTATGCTCTGTTCTCTCAAACCCCCAGCTGTTGACGCAGATGGCTGTTCACACGGATCTGCTGGAGGTTTCTTCCTGTTAATGGGGAGTTTTCCTCTCCACTCTCGCCACATGCATGCTTATTATGAGGGATTGCTATAAAGTCAAAGGAAGCAACTGTCCACTGTCTCTACATGCTCATCCAGGAGGGGTGAATGCTGCAAGTCACTGATTCGATGCAATCTGCTGGGCTTCCTTAGACAGAAAACTTTTTAAACAAATTTGAATTATAAACTGACCTTGACTGCATTGTTTGATGTATGAACTAGACTTGAAATATCTGTATGATTCAATTGAACTGGACTATGATAATAAAAAAAAAAAAAAAACATATTTTTTTCCAGCCATATACAGGTCCTTCTCAAAAAATTAGCATATTGTGATTAAGTTCATTATTTTCCATAATGTAATGATGAAAATTTAACATTCATATATTTAAGATTCATTGCACATTAACTGAAATATTTCAGGTCTTTCATTGTCTTAATATGGATGATTGTGGCATATAGCTCATGAAAACCCAAAATTCCTATCTCACAAAATTAGCATATTTCATCCGACCAATAAAAGAAAAGTGTTTTTAATACAAAAAAAAACGTCAACCTTCAAATAATCATGTACAGTTATGCACTCAATACTTGGTCGGGAATCCTTTTGCAGAAATGACTGCTTCAATGCGGCGTGGCAAGGAGGCAGCCTGTGGCACTGCTGAGGTCTTATGGAAGCCCAGGATGCTTCGATAGCGGCCTTTAGCTCATCCAGAGTGTTGGGTCTTGAGTCTCTCAACGTTCTCTTCACAATATCCCACAGATTTTCTTTGGGGTTCAGGTCAGGAGAGTTGGCAGGCCAATTGAGCACAGTTATACCATGGTCAGTAAACCATTTACCAGTGGTTTTGGCACTGTGAGCAGGTGCCAGGTCGTGCTGAAAACTGAAATCTTCATCTCCATAAAGCTTTTCAGCAGATGGAAGCATGAAGTGCTCCAAAATCTCCTGATAGCTAGCTGCATTGACCCTGCCCTTGATAAAACACAGTGGACCAACACCAGCAGCTGACACGGCACCCCAGACCATCACTGACTGTGGGTACTTGACACTGGACTTCTGGCATTTTGGCATTTCCGTCTCCCCAGTCTTCCTCCAGACTCTGGCATCTTGATTTCCGAATGACATGCAAAATTTGCTTTCATCCAAAAAAAGTACTTTGGACCACTGAGCAACAGTCCAGTGCTGCTTCTCTGTAGCCCAGGTCAGGCGCTTCTGCTGCTGTTTCTGGTTCAAAAGTGGCTTGACCTGGGGAATGCGGCACCTGTAGCCCATTTCCTGCACACACCTTTGCACGGTGGCTCTGGATGTTTCTACTCCAGACTCAGTCCACTGCTTCCGCAGGTCCCCCAAGGTCTGGAATCGGCCCTTCTCCACAATCTTCCTCAGGGTCCGGTCACCTCTTCTCGTTGTGCAGCGTTTTCTGCCACACTTTTTCCTTCCCACAGACTTCCCACTAAGGTGCCTTGATACAGCACTCTGGGAACAGCCTATTCGTTCAGAAATTTATTTCTGTGTCTTACCCTCTTGCTTGAGGGTGTCAATAGTGGCCTTCTGGACAGCAGTCAGGTCGGCAGTCTTACCCATGATTGGGGTTTTGAGTGATGAACCAGGGGGGGAGTTTTAAAGGCCTCAGGAATCTTTTGCAGGTGTTTAGAGTTAACTCGTTGATTCAGATGATTAGGTTCATAGCTCGTTTAGAGACGCTTTTAATGATATGCTAATTTTGTGAGATAGGAATTTTGGGTTTTCATGAGCTGTATGCCAAAATCATCCGTATTAAGACAATAAAAGACCTGAAATATTTCAGTTAGTGTGCAATGAATCTAAAATATATGAATGTTAAATTTTCATCATGACATTATGGAAAATAATGAACTTTATCACAATATGCAAATTTTTTGAGAAGGACCTGTATATGTATGTATGTATATACAGGGGTTGGACAATGAAACTGAAACACCTGGTTTTAGAACACAATAATTTATTAGTATGGTGTAGGGCCTCCTTTTGTAGCCAATACAGCATCAATTCGTCTTGGGAATGACATATACAAGTTCTGCACAGTGGTCAGAGGGATTTTAAGCCATTCTTCTTGCAGGATAGTGGCCAGGTCACTACGTGATACTGGTGGAGGAAAATGTTTCCTGACTCGCTCCTCTAAAACACCCCAAAGTGGCTCAATAATATTTAGATCTGGTGACTGTGCAGGCCATGGGAGATGTTCAACTTCACTTTCATGTTCATCAAACCAATCTTTCACCAGTCTTGCTGTGTGTATTGGTGCATTGTCATCCTGATACACGGCACCGCCTTCAGGATACAATGTTTGAACCATTGGATGCACATGTCCTCAAGAATGGTTTGGTAGTCCATGGCAGTGACGTGCTCATCTGGCACAAGTATTGGGCCAAAGGAATGCCATGATATGGCAGCCCAAACCATCACTGATCCACCCCCATGTTTCACTGTGGGCATTCAACAGTTTGGGTGGTACGCTTCTTTGGGGATTCTCCACACCGTAACTCTCCCGGATGTGGGGAAAACAGTAAAGGTGGACTCATCAGAGAACAATACGTGTTTCACATTGTCCACAGCCCAAGATTTGTGCTCCTTGCACCATTGAAACCGACGTTTGGCATTGGCATGAGTGACCAAAGGTTTGGCTATAGCAGCCCAGCCATGTATATTGACCATGTGGAGCTCCTGACAGACAGTTCTGGTGGAAACAGGAGAGTTGAGATGCACATTTAATTCTGATGTGATTTGGGCAGGCGTGGTTTTATGTTTTTTGGATACAATCAGGGTTAGCACCCGAACATCCCTTTCAGACAGCTTCCTCTTGCATCCACAGTTAATGTTGTTGGATGTGGTTCGTCCTTCTTGGTGGTATGCTGACATTACCCTGGATACCGTGGCTCTTGATACATCACAAAGACTTGCTGTCTTGGTCACAGATGTGCCAGCAAGACATGCACCAACAATTTGTCCTCTTTTGAACTCTGGTATGTCACCCATAATGTTGTGTGCGTTTCAATATTTTGAGCAAAACTGTGCTCTTACCCTGCTAATTGAACCTTCACACTCTGCTCTTACTGGTGCAATGTGCAATCAATGAAGACTGGCTACCAGGCTGGTCCAATTTAGCCATGAAACCTCCCACACTAAAATGACAGGTGTTTCAGTTTAATTGTCCAACCCCTGTATATACATATATATATATACACGCACACATATTTATATCAAACAATTTTTTTAATTCCAGTATTCTCTGGAATTTTGAGAATTACCTTTGACATCTTTGACAGATTCTCCATTTAAGTCAGGACTCTGGCCGGGTGGCTCCAACATAATGAATTTAACTTGCTGGTCAAATTAAAAAATTAACTTTAAATCTGTCAGAGGTGTGAATTTGTTAAGGTTATATCTGAAGGCTGTTGGTTGCACTGTATCCAACATACAATTAAGCCCAGTGAGTAAATTGAGTCCACCTGTGTGTACTTTTATCACATTGTGAATACAGCTATCATTTGGAGGTTTCAGAAGAGAACATTAGTCAACAAACAGCATTATGAAGACCAAGGAAGACCACAGACAGCTCAGGGAGAAAGCTGTGCAGAATGTTTAAGCAGTTATGTTATAAAACCATGTTCCAAGCTTTCAAAGTCTCACTAATCTCTGTTGCTGTTACTCTTTCAATTATCTTAAAAATGGAAAGAGTATAGCATACCTGCACCACAAGACATGGCTGTACACCTAAACTAACAGACCAGGCAAGGAAAACATCAGTGAAGCAGCTAAGAGGTCCCTGATAACTCTGAAAGACCTGCGAAGATTCATCTTTTACAGATCCTCTGATAAACACGCAAATTATGTAACCAGTGAAAATGGTACAAAGACATGCTATATATTTCTAGAAAGGTGAGTTTCCCTAGTTTCTAATTAAACCAGAAATGGCCGTAGCGTTTTGTTTAAAGAGTCAGCCATGTCTGAATGGCCTTTAAATGTCATTGTGTGTGTTTAAAGTGCTGTAAAACCAGCATCTGTGAAAAAACATTTTTGGTTTTAGAAACATTAAAGCCTCCTCCTACAAGGGATTTAGGAAAAAAATTTGATCGTGTTTGACCTACTTTTACAGATGGTGAAAAATGGGCGTTGCTCTACTCATACCGGGACTGGCATGCTCGGGCTTAACAGGTTACAGAAGAGTTAAACAAAAATTGTTGAAAGAAAGCCATTGGACATCTCCTATAACGTTGAAGAAGGTGCTCTGGTCAGATAAGACCAAAACCTTTTTAAATTCAAATCATGATATATGGCTGAAATCACTGCACAGAAGAATAATCATATATTTTCCATCGAGACTCATGCCTTTTTTTTCAGCAGGGACTGGGAAACTTCAGTATTTGGACTCCAACTACTGTGGAGCGAACTGTCAGGTTTATTTTGATGCTCTGCAGGTTGAGGAAGTGATAAGGGTCTGAGAGCTGTCAAACAGATTCTTGTGATTCTTCTACTGTGTTGCTCCCACCTTAATGTTTGCTATTTACCATCTTTCACTTATTCGTCTTGCAAATCCTGTAAATGAGTTCACTTAAACTATGAATATACAGGGGCTTGCCATTTAAACCACACCTGTTTTAACATTTATCAACACTCAAATGTTTGGATGGTGGGATCAGGCTGTTTTTCGCATGTTTTATGTATCTCATGGGGAAGTTGTCTTATGATCATTGCACCCAATTCTGCCAAGGTTTTGATAAATTAGACTTTGTGAAATAATGCAGATTTGAAGATGAGGACTGGTTCCGTGGTGAGAATGTCAGGTACTGCTGTTATAAGCTTTAGGTCTCCAACACTTTTTAGAACATATACATGATTTTTAGATTGGGATAAAAAATTACACACAATGCTTCATATCTCACACACTCAGTATGTTCTAAATTACATAAATTGGTTTGGGTTATTAGAAATACCATGCCTGAGAAATTAGAATAAATAGAGAAGCACAGTGCTTCTGAATTAGACCAATCAAACAGGGGTCAAATTGTAAAGACACACTGTATTAGTCTTTCATCTGGGACAGTTTGCTATCTCAGATCCCCCTCAGACAGACGGACCGCTTTGCCATGGGGGAGAGGGGGTTTTCAGTCGGAACTCACCTGTCTACTTCTATTAGGTTTTGTAGTCTAGTGTGTTTTCATGCGGTCACCCTTTATAAACTCTTCTATCTGCACCACTGCAAAGTCTCTCCTTTCTCTTAGCATAAAATATTCAGGCAGAAGTCAATTAGGGATAAATAATTCATCTTTTAAGTGTCTGTTTTTGGTAAATAATCTCTTGCAGCTTTTTATTGTCCTACAAAGTGTTCATGCCATTATAAACAGACCCTGACCCAGACAGTGGCTTTGGTATTTAGAAATCATCCTTCAGTACTAAACCCCAGTTTTAGATTTGGGTTTAATTAAATTACTCCATAATTTCTGGTAATGAAAATGAATAAAAAGAAGTGTGACAGTTTTGAAAATGAAGGCAAAACCTCGCCAGTCAGCAAGGGTTTATAGCAAAGTAAGATTTATCTGAGACTTGCCATTTAATATATATAATACTTCTCTCTTATAAAAGTGTAAATGAGATGAAATCAGAAACTTTTTATTGTCCATACATATTTTCAACTTCAGTATGAAGAAATCGTATCAAGATATATCTTCCAGTTTACCCTGCAGCATTCTAGAGCTGAGTGTGAAGCAACCATTATGAGTGTCAGCTCCTCTAAGTCTGAAGCTATGGAACTAAACTGGAATAAAGGTGTATTCCTTTGTTGAGGTCAGATAGGTGCCTCTGCCTGGAGGCTTGTGATGGCAGGAGGGAGTGGGAGATGAAAAGACAGCTCAGGAAAAGTTTTCGAAGGGATGGAAATCAAGGCTTTGTGATGCCCTCCAAAAGCCACTTTTTACCTTATTCCTTGGTATGCTTAGAGTCACTGTCACACCCACATGTGGCTAAGCTTTTAATTCCTGTCAGATGTCTTAATATTTAGCCTCAATATTTCCACATAATGTTCTTTTATCATAATGTAATCTATTTTTGTTATGACGTGGTGTGGTGGTGGACCCCAGAATGAGGACAGGCAGGAAGCAGCATGGTGTGGTGAGTAACCTACAGTGGCTGGGGGGTGCAAACCAACATTACAAAATCTAAAGCACTTTTACAAACCTAAAGACAAATTAACATTTCAGAAAACAATTTAACAAGATGCAAAACACTTTTACAAGTACTGAAACAAATTTACATTTGACAAAATCAACCGGAAAGGGAACCTACCAACCCCGAGGCTGACCCGAAAGTCAGCCTCAGGGGCTGCATCCTTCGAAGGACCCGGTCTACGTGGGCAGGTCCTTCATTGACCGCTAAAACCAGCGCCATAGAAAGAGAAAGGGTCCTTCTATGGCGCTGGCTAAAACCACGGAGGCCAGAAGTGAGCAGCTGCGGATTGGGACGGTCTAGCCTTTATCAGCTGTTCCCGCCCTCACCTCAGCGTAACAGCTGTCGCCTAGCAACCATTGCTGTGAGGAGAAAAAAGCAGTTAAAGCAGAATGGAGCCGAACTTCTGGTAGTTTTATTTTTAATTTTCGAGGAACTTCAGCAGTTTTATCGTCGTCACAGACATCTCCTTTATCTCCGGCTGAGAGACAATCATGTTCAGGTAAAAAAGATGTTTGATTTAACTTAAAGCTTCTAGCCAATAAACAAATAGATAGCAATTTTATCAGAATCAGGATCAGCTTTATTGCCAAGTTTGTACATACAAACAAGGAATTTGACTCCGGTACACTTTGCTCATTGGTTTTGTTTTTGTATTACAGAATATACATATTGACAATGTACAATATACACATATATAATAAAAAGGTGCATTTGCAACATCTGTATGCTGTTGTTTTGTACTTTATTGAATGTTCAACAGAGAAACAGCCTGGGGGAAGAAACTGTCTCTGTTTTTAGTCTGGTTTTAGTGAACAGTGCTCTGTAACGGCAGCCTGAAGGTAAAGCTCTGAACAGTTTATGTGCAGGGTTTGTGGGGTCTGCAGAGATTTTAGCTGACCCTAGACCTGTATAAGTCCTGGATGGAGGGAAGGTCAGCTCTGATTATTCTCTCTGCATTCCTGATTATTCATTGCAGTCTGCACCTGTCCTGTTTTGTGAATGAGCCAAACCACACTGAGATGGATGAAGACAGGACAGATTGAATGATGGCAGTGTAGAAGATGACCAGCAGCTCTTGTGGAAGGTTGAACTTCTTGAGTTGCCTCAGGAAGTACAGTCACTGCTAGGCCTTCTTTCGAACAGTGTCTATGTGTGAAGACCATCTCAGGTCCTCAGAGATGGTGGTCCCTAAGAACCTGAAGTGGTCCACGGCCGATACAGTGTTTCTGAGGGTGGTGAGAGGGGTGTATTGGGGTGGTGTTCTCCGAAAATCCACCACCATTTCCACAGTCTTGAGTGGGTTGAGTTCAGGTAGTTCTGACTACACCAGTGTATCAGCTGATCCACCTGCTGTCTGTATGCAGACTCATCATCGTCCTGGATCAGTCCAATGACAGTGGTGTCATCTGCAAACTTAAGGAGTTTCACGGACGAGTCCGCTGAGGTGCAGTCATTTGTGTACAGAGAGAAGAGGAGTGGGGATAGAACACACCCCGGGGGGGCACCAGTACTTATTGATCTGGATCGGGAGAAGATGCTCCCCAGTCTCACCTGCTGCTGTCTGTTTGTCAGGAAACTGTTGATCCACTGACAGGTGGAGGCTGGGACGTTGAGCTGGGTGATCTTCTAGTGGAGGCTGTCTGGTATGATGGTGTTGAAGTCTGAAGTCTACAAACAGGATCCCGGCGTCCGTCCCTGGACTGTCGAGGTGTTGCAGGATGAAGTGTAGACCTAAGTTAGCAGCGTCATCTGCCGACCTGTTTGCTCGGTAAGCAAATTGCAGGGGGTCCAGCAGGGGGCCTGTGATGTCTTTCAGGTGCTTCAACACCAGCCGCTCAAAAGATTTCATGACCGCAGACGTCAGGGCTACAGTCCTGTAGTCATTTAATCCTAGAATGGTGGGTTTCTTGGGCACCGGGATGATGGTGGATCGTTTAAGGCAGGAGGGGACCTCACATTTCTCCAGTGACTTGTTAAAGATCCTTGTGAAGATCGGAGCGAGTTGATTTGCACAGGCTTTCAGGCATGATGGGGAGACGTTATCAGGTCCTCCAGCTTTCTTTGTTTTCATGCGCTGAAACAGCCTATTTACATCTTCCTCGGAGATCTTTAGTGCAGGCAGAGGATCTGAAGGTAGGGGGTTGGTAGCTTTGTGGGAGGAATTTGTTCCTGAATGGGATGTGGAGGAGATGATTTGAGGTGTGAATGGCTTCTTGTCATGTCTGCAGTAGAAGCCATTCAGACGGTTGGCCAGGAGACAACTTTGTTCAGGATGGGTGGGCGGGCTCCTATAGGTAGTCAGGTTTCTCAGACCGGTCCATACATCTGAAGTGTCACCAGTAGAAAGGCTGCTCTTAAGCTTCTCACCGTAGCTTCTCTTGGCTGCTTTGATCTCCTTTGTTAGTCTGTTTCCTGGCCTGCCTGTACCGTGCCAATCTCCACTGCTGTGAGCTTCTTCTTTTCCCTGCGCAGGTTCCTGAGGTGTGGAGTAAACCATGGCTTGTTATTCCCAAAGGTGCAGAATGTCTTGGTCTGCACACACGTGTCCTCACAGAAACCGATGTATGATGTCACCACATCAGTTAGTTGGTTTCAGTCAGTGACTGAAGTTTCAAAAACAGTCCAGTGTGCATTCAAAGCAGGCCTGTAGTGTCTGCTTTGATTCCTCAGTCCACTTCTTAACAGTGTGAACCTTGGGTTTGGAAGCTCTTAGTCTCTGTCTGTAGGCTGGGATGAGGTGTATTAGATAATGATCCGAAAAACCCAGAGCAGCCCTGGTAACAGCATGATATGAGTCCTTTAAAGCTGTGTAACAATGGTTCAGTGTGTTGTTGTCTCTGGTGGGACACTTAATATGCTGTCTGTATTTGGGGAGTTCATGGGAGAGGTTTGCTCTGTTAAAATCTCCCAGTATTATGATGAAAGAGTCCGTGTATGTTTTCTCCACGTCTGCAATCAGCTCAGCAAGATGTTTTACCGCGGCAGAAGTGCAGCCATGCGGTGGAAAATATGAGCCAATTATTATAAACGCGGAAAACTCTCTTGGTGAATAAAACAGTTAACAGATTATGGAAAATTACTCCAGATCCGGACTACATGTTTTCCCCAGCACTTTTACGTCTCTGCACCAACCTTCATGGCTAATTTATGTCGATATATTTTATATATATATAAACAACTATCAATTTTAAGATAGATGGGAATTATAAAGTATTTGATCCCCTCTGGCTGGTCTTTGTTGTGGTTCTATGTTTTGACTTTAGTTTGGTTTTGTAGTCATGGTTGTTTGTTTATTTCCTGCCTCCTAGTATTTGTTATTGAGGGTCTCTGGTCACATTTCTGATATTTTCCCATCTGTCCCATTCTCATATACAGAAAAGATGATAAAAATTTTAGAAAACATGATTGCTCTCCAGCTATTTGCCCCAGTACTGTAAGAATTTACTTCAGGAAATAAACTAACTAAAGTAAAGTTGTTTAAAGACAGGTGTCCTGTGTCTTGAACATTTTAATAATTTATCTGAACAGAAAACGTAATTCATCTACCTATTAAATAAAAAAAAGCAATACAATACAATAAAATGCAGTTTGGTTCCACTTAGAGGGGTTCTGTTTGGTCAGGATAGTTTGTAACAATGATCAAAATATAGAAGGAGCAGACAGAAGACCTCAACTGTTAAATTCTCTAAAATTCTCTTTTGCTATTTAGCATAAGAAATACTCAAAAATGCTTCTTCAGAAATAAGAATATTTTTCTCTGTTTTTTAAAGCTACAAATCAGTGCTGATACTGTCATAGCAATAAAGTCTACATACTTATTTGTTGAATAACTTTTTTTTATCACTGCACTTGAGTGTAAGTGAAAACACTCTTTTCTAGTTTCTAAAGAACAAATTAGGAAGAGAAATATAGACAATTTTTTTTGACTAATCAACACTATCCTTTCTTGTCCTATCAACAGACAGTTTAGAAAGAAATATTACCACTTCATTAAAACTGCAAAGTTTAGTACAGAACTGATCCTACAAGGTATGAAAAGTCCTGCAACGACACTTCCCTATCAAAGTAAGAGAGTGTCTCTGGGTGTGAATGGTGCTGAGGTGAGCAGAGTGAGATAAGGAAAGGACAAAAAAGAGCCACTGCTGGTACATCATCACATCAACCATAACTCCAGCGTCTGTTAGGGCGCAGCCAGCAGCAGCTGGTGGAGACGTGACTCATGACGCACTAATCCGCAGCATAAATGGCAACTTCTGAAAGCGCTTTTGGAGGAATCAGAGCGAGGAAATTATGCAGTGGATGAACTGGCTGAATCCAGGGTTAGCCAGAGACCAGCTGCGTTTTTACAGCAGGATGCTCAATACTGAAGTAAACTCTGCTAAGAAACTGTGACAGACATTAAGATATGATCTTTGACTTAATTCAGTGTCCCCTCATCCTGAAAACCTTTTTGGATTTACAATACCTTGCAAAAGTATTCCTTAAACTTTTTTGTCATTTTGTCAAAATTTTAACCACAAACTTCAATGTATTCTATTGCACTTCTATGTAATCGATTAACACAAAGTAGTGCATGATGTGGTTAAAGATTTATCAGTCGTTTCCTCAACAGATATGCTTTTGCAATAAGATTCTAATATACTTTCTTAGATGAAGTAAGCCATGGAAAACTCGCCTGTATATTCAAGAAATCACATTCACAGAACTTCCTGAAAACATGAATTAAAGGATCCCGAAAAGCAAAACATCATGGTCTAAATTCAAAAACATGACAAAGTCATTGAGAGCTCTAGTCTGAAACTGAAAGCCATCCCTAAGGCTACATTTACACACCAGGCAAATGTGACCCAAATCTGATTTTTTTTGCCCAAATGCTGGCCATATCTGACTTTTTCATGGCAATCTGAAAGGCCCAAAAGCGATTTTTTTCACTTCCCAAAAGATCCAAATTGTGCCACGTCCATATGTGGTACCAAATCGGATATGTATCCAATAGTTTTCAAAGCGTTCACAGTCTGAACGGTAATGATGCATTTCATCTGACTTTTACATCTATGCAGACTTCTCTACAGCCCGAATGCTGTAGAGAAGTCACTGCTCCACAAAAAGCCATTTTAATTAGTTGGGCTCTCCTTTTTCTTATATTATATCATTTTGTTATGATGTAGTTATAATATTGACTGCCTTTTTGTAAACAGTGTGCTGCTGTGTGATGTCAATATTCTACTTCTGCGCATGCAGTTCATTTTGTGGTCGTGAATGCAAAAGAAATATGATAGCAAAAAAATCAGCATCCATTGGAAAGTTCCAAGGTAAAAAACCACTAGACAAATTTTTTAAAAAAAACATCTTGATGATCCCCCCAAGGCTTTTGGGAAAACGTTCTGTGAACTGATGAGAGAAGAGTGAAACTATTTGAAAGGTTTGTGCCACATTACATCATACATTAAAATAACAGCATTTGCGAAAAATAATCATATCGACAATTATACATTCCATGATCTGCAGCTGCTTTGTATCTTCACAGCCTAGATGAATTACTATAATTGACGAAACCATGCATTTTGCTCTCTAGCAGAGAAAATTGAAGAAGAATGTCTGACAATTAAAGCGTGACCTTAAGCTCAAGCACACTCAAATCATGCAGTGGAACAATGAACCAAAGTACACCAGCAAGTCCACCTCTGCATGGCTGAATAGCTGAATGAAGGTTCTGGAGTATCCAGTCTGTCTTGTCTAAATTCTGACTGGTATGCTGGGGTATGACCTTAAAGTCAAGTCAAGTCAAGTTTATTTTTATAGCGTTTTTCAGCAACAAGGCACTCAAAGCGCTGTACATGAGGAAAAACATTAAAATGAGACAGAAAATCAAACACAGAAAAACAAATCAAATGACTAATAATCCTTGGGAGTTTACTGGTAAGAGCTGATTCTAATCCAATCTTTCTAATAGAGGTAATTAGCTGATAAAGTCCTCTGTGGTAAGGAATTTTTCTGTGCTAGAAGAAAAATGATAATATTAATCCTTGAAGTTGCTGGTATGAGGCAGTTGTGATCCCATCATTTAAATAGTAACAGTCATGGGCACTCATCTAAGTCTAAGTAGAGTAGCTGGGTCACTGGAATAAAACAGTTTTAGTCTAAACTTTTTAAATACTAATAATGTTTGGCTTTCACTGGTATGAAATTGTTGTAATACAATCCTTCTAAGAAATCTAAAAATCTGTGGTCATTGGTGTAAAAACACCTTTGGTCAAATTTTCTATACTAATAATATTTGGCTTTTGCTGGTAATCTTTCTGAGAAATCTGAAAATCTATGAAAAGTAATAAAATCACACATTTAGGTAAAGTAAGATAGGAGGGAAAAAAAAATCATATTTCAGACTCTATTCTGAGCAGAATACAGTCTGAAGTAGTACAAAAAAAAAACCTCAGCAGGGGTAAACAACACACATAAGTAAACATTTAGCAAGGGTACGGTGGAATCTTTAAGTCAATGAATGTATAAGAAAGAGTGTGTTTGCAGGAATTAGACTCTCAACACTGATAGAAGCGCCATTGTCCTTGAGAAGAAAGGTGAAAGTTTTATCAATCCGCCGCATAGTCCTATCAGCACACAGCTGGTAGGGGAGTGCTGGGGAAGAGCATCCTTTTTATATAACATTCAGGAGATACTTTGTCGATAGCCAGTTAGCAGATGTTGCCAAGGCCACATTGGGGTGCCAAATTTAGAAAAACAATAAATGTTGTGGTTCAGGGAGTTGTGAATTTCCAACTACCTTAAGAGTTTTACTGGTATGTCTCAATTGGGAATCCAAATAGCCAAATTCCTGGTACTTTCTGCAGATCTCAAGCGTACAACATCTCCAAGATTATTTCCTTTAAACTCTGAGTCCAACCGCTGTCAGGCTGCGATTCTGATCTCTTAACATTTCAAAAGAGGCCATTCATGCTCAAACCCTTTAGTATGGCTTAAAATTAAAAACTCTAAAACCTCTTTATGGCAGCTAATGCTGCCAGGACTGAAGCAACCAGGCATTAGGTTTAGGGGTCCATTACTTTTTCACATGGGCCAGGTTGGTTCTTCCAATGTTTGATTTTAAAACAGAATTTTCTCTTTCTCTTGCCTGATATTAAAATTAGTTTGATGATCTGAAAATGAAAATGTGACAAAAAAGCAAAAACATTAGGAATATGTAAGGGTATTCTTTTTGACTGCACTGCATGTAAAAAAAAACCAAAAAAAAACAGCCTGCTAGATTTGTATAGCGTTCTTCTGTTTAGGTAAAAAAGTACAAGATGTTCAGATGCAGTCAGATTACCAGAAAGCCCTCTGAGAAAAGGGTTTGCATACATGTTCTTCATTTACTTTGAAAAACAAGAAAGCACAAGATGTTTCGCCAAAGAAAATTAAAATGAGCAGTAACGTTTTTCTGCTCAGTGAACACAGAAGGCCAAGTTCAGCACTGCTCCTGAATGGGAGTTGCAGTTTAAGCATTAAAAAACATTACATTATAGTTTTACACTGAGTCGGGTAACGATTGGAGCAGCTATTACCAAACTAAATGGATTTAATCCCAGCTGTGTGAAAAAGTCACTTTGGTTGACATCGCTGCATGAGGCAAGTGGATTAGCGCTGCTTCCTTTATGTTCTTCCTTCTCTAATATTCATCTCCCTCTCTTTTTCTATCCCCACTTCCTAAAATATTTAGTTTTTCCTTGCTTGCCAATATTCTTACAGTTATTAGTGTTTTTTATTGTCTTCATCTTTCAGCTTAAAAGCTCAAATGCACAAGCTGACCTCCTCATCCTCATATATTTGCTTTGGTTGTCGTTAGCATTTATTTGCGTGCATAATAAAAGCCTATAATCATATTCTACACACCCACATACTGTTTGAGAGTTTAAGCTTTGCCGTCTGAAGCTGAAAGAATAGAATCATCATATTAATGGTAGTGGTGGAAGATCCTCGTCATTGTTGCAGTAATGTTTATTATCCACACTGTCTATCAAACTTGCCAATTATTTCCTCGACTGACTCATGGAGGAGGCAGATAAATGAGAGCAACAGATGCCTAAGAGCACAGAGGCAGATATCCGAAATACACAATGAGAGAAATCAAAAAGGCAGCCAGAAGATATCATGTCTGAAAATAGCAATATCAATGTCAACATTTGTGGGTCTACATCTTATTATTTTGGACATTGTTTTAATGCAGCTTACTTTGCAAAGTAAATTTTTTTATCACTGAAAGCACCAAACGTAAGCACTATTTAGCGCCAATGATGATGTCTCCCAAACATGCGGTGTGATTCTCTGCTTGTAATGTAAACAAATCAACGAATCCTCATGCTGGGAAAGCCTTGAAAAAAAAACTTCAAACACTGTTCTTACATTTTCCCATGTTGTATAATCATATAATTTCAATCTTTCAAAATCAGTATAGGCAGGTCACAACTTTCTAAAACCCGGTGGTGAGATGTTGGTCAAATTCTAAATGGTGTATTTCTATTCATAAGTTCAGTGCATTTAGTTGGGTGTAAAAATATTTTTCCTTAAAGAGCCAAAAAGTGTTCCTTAAACTGAGCAGCCTTATACATCTGTAAATACTACCTCATCGGTGTAACTTGCCACAGTCTGAATCTGTACCTAAACATTGAGATACTGCATTTCCACATCTTCAGGCAAAGTGGTATAATTTTAAAGCCAACTACAGGTCTTTCTAAAGACTAATCAAATGGTTCCCTCAGCTCACCATAACCAAGAACCTTTAGCCACTGAAAACCAAAATAATTAAGATGTTTTACAGTGCTGGATGAGACACATAACATGTTGCTTCATGCATGCTGCATCTCCTATGTTGTGCTTTCTTTGCATTTCCTCTGGTTGGCTAAGAAGCAGACAGTGGAGGAAAAGCTTCCTCCTCCTGAGCCATCGAAGAACTGTGTGCAATATGAGAGAAAGTGCAAAGTGTCTCTGTGCTGCATTACCGACACAAAGCTGTTCTCTCTATATACCTCAAAACAGCTAAACTTAAGTGAGCAGAATATAGCTATCAGGTCATGTCATATAATTTATTTTGTTGATATTTTCTAGATATTTATGCCAAGGCATGCCTGGCACTTAATTCCTTCTTTTCACCGTCACCCTATGCTTGCTCAGGATGAGGGATTATATCAAAGGAAAAATGCAAAGCCATTTCAAGCGTTTTTGAAATTTGTACTGATTGGTCTTAATTGTTTGCAAATGCTTTACAGTTAGACCAAACTAGACTCATAATATATTAGCTGGTATTGGAGGGAATGTAAATCACACTGTTATGGCTGTAATAGTTGAACTTGGATTGAAATCAGACATGTTCTTATTAAATTTGTGTTAATATATGCAATTGCATGTCTTTTCATGTTTTGTCTTCCCTTTCTCTCAAATGGTCTAATTCTATATATCTGTACTAGATAAGGTTCTTTTAAATCTCAGCTTTTTTCAATCAGAATAATTTCAGGTTTGTTATTTACCTCAATATGTTCAGCTAAAAACAACTGTGCATATGTTGGGACATTACCATTGACTTTTGGTCACATGTCTAAGTCCATTTTAATAGCGCAACAGCCTGCCTAACCTGTTATCACAAATTGAAGCTCTGTGATCATTATCAACACATCAAAAGTTGCCAAGATAGAAAATGGATGTATTTTCTTCCCATTAAGATGTTAGTGATAGCTCTAATGTTAACTCTATTAAATTCCAAACCACTGTCTCCAGACAGTTGCATGCAAACACTGCATAGTGCAGCTTAGGCTCTAAAAGCACCTTGTATGTATATGTTCTGGATGTGTATATTTATCTACGTGCTTGTATGGATGTGCGTTATTTCCGAGCAGCTCACGTTTTGTCCAAACTCCAAATATAAATAAACAGCTCAACACTTTTCCTGCCTCTCAGTCTCAGTGAAAGAGCTCTCTGTGGGGTTTTCTTGCTGTGGGGTCTGTCATCTGTGCTCAGTGTGGCCTCGCCTTCACTGTACCCCACGATGCTGCAGAAATGAGTTCCTAAGCTGCATTTAAAGCACTTCTTAGCGAAAACAAAACTGCACATATGAGTGTAACCATCAATTTCAATGCAGAAGTTGTTTAGACTTTATATAAAATAGATTTAAGATCTGCAGAAATGTTAAGACTGAACATATGTGTGGCTTTCAGCATCAATCTTTGAAAGTTTACTGTGACAGCTAGGCTTGCAAACAGAACAAAAAAGGCTTTTTGTCTGGTCAGGTAGCAAACCACACCATTCTGAAAAATCCAGCTGACGTCATTTTATTGAAGTTTATTTCCCCTCATTCAGTCAGAGGAATATGACTTCACTGCTGAAACAAGCTAAACAGTGCTAGCTGAATGGGTCCACCTGTTCACAATTAAAGACAACGAGACCCACTAAGGAGAATAAGTTCAAGGCATCTTCTGAGAGCATCATGAGAAAAGATTGAAGGGGTTGCTTTGTAGGTTTACATTTTTACTAGGCCAATTTATGGTGTTGTTGCAGTCCATATTTACTTTTAGTTAAACACAGAGTTAATATAGTGTGGCTCTGGTCCAAGTCATTTTCGCTTTGATACGGAGTATGCAATAAATGTGACTTTATGTATTCATCATAAACTGTTCTGGTGCCGCACTTACATGCTTCCAAGGTCCAATTTTGTGTTCCTCAAAATAAGATCATGAATTAACATTCAGATAATCTAGATTTGACATTTATTAATCAATACAGAATCATCCTGGAATGCAAATTAGATTGAACATTTGATTTTATCTCCTTCCCCTATTTCTGACTCTCACCTATGGTCGTTAAATATAGATTTTGACAAAATGAAATCCTAGACATAGGCATCTAAAATTGGCTTGCTTCGTAGGTTGACTGGACTCATCCAACATCATATCAGCAGGTAAAGAGTTGGTTGTCTCCTGAATTTCCTCACAGCCAATGTTGGTTTTTCTTTTTTATGACTCCTTCTAACCAACAGGTATTCATCAGCTCTTAAATTTTGGACAAAATGCTTGAGTTGGAGCTCTTTTATGATGCTAAAGTATGCTCTGAAGAGGGCATTGATCTGGCTGTTGTCTTACTTTTGAATCCCCCTCCTTTTTTCTCGAAAATCTGTATACTTCCACTTCTGTTTGCTGCAGTTCAGGCATCCTCCACTAGAGCTGCACAATTTTAGATCATATATAACTGCACTACTAGATGGGCTTTAGCATCTCAGCCACTAACAATATACAGAGCCTGATTGCATGACATTTTTATTTTACTGTTCTACCAAATACTGGGTCCAAGCAGTCCTTTTCAATTGCAATATTGCACACACAGATATGAAGCAATGCAACATATTGTGCAGCTCTAACTTATATTGGTAAAAACTTCACAGAAAAAAAACAAACTTATTTTATTGATAAAACACAATTTGGTAAAATTTTACTGACTGATCAAAATTGTATAGTGTTACAGACCAAATTCATTAATAATTATACAAAATATTAAATTTCTGATATTGGAAAGTGGGAGGGTCATTTCTACTATAATGCAGTAAATAAAAGTATTTTATTTTGCTATGGCTGAAGGTCAGTTCCTGTGGTATGGTTTTATACATTCAGAACAAAAAGATATTTAAGACTTTTTTATGTCTTTTGTTCTGTGTTTTGTTTATTTTTGTCTTGGCTGGTAATTTGGGGGTCAGGATTTTCCTGAAGGACACTTTCAAGTTGTGAGAAAAGAGCAGCTGGGGTTTCAAACCTTCGACCCCAACTCTAATGGCTGGCCCCTTCTCCCACCTGAGCCCCCTCTGCGGCACGAGCTGCATGTTTTATTAAACAGCTGACAGAGTGTGTGTCAGTGTGTGTGTGAGGGGGAAAACCAAGACACAAGACCAAGTCAAGACACTGTGCTTCAGTTTCCTCTTGAACAATCCATACTGTGAAGAAAATTTTACATGAAAAGATTTTACATCCACTCATTAAAGCAGAATATATACAAAAGCACACACATGCAGATAACCATACGCTCACTCCTGGGGCCAATTAGTCAAGTTGAAACGTCTTCATTTTTCATTTGAGTGCTCAATGATCAGTATAATTGGAATTAATAAGCCATTTTCGTTTGGCAGAGCTGGGAGTTTTTGGCACTTGTTTTGAGCACCATCACAGTTGGTTTATGGGGGAGGAAACCACAAAACAAGGGTCTCATTAACTGGGTCAATTATAGTCTAAAAACATCACCTTATTAATCTTCTACTGCCTGACATAATAAAGATGCTTTGGTATGCTTCTCGGGCTGTGTTTATGATGTATGGTGTTTTCTGCATCCCAAGCCATATGCTCACTGCAGCACAGTAATTGTGTGAGTTTGGATTTTAAGTGGTTCTCTCAGTTTTTTCAGTATGTGTCAAACAGTACTGCCAAATTTATTCTTTTCAAGTTTAACAAATGTATTAAATATGCCAGAAGACTGATCAAAACGTGTGCAGTCATCCCCAAAATTATAAAGGATTTTATTATCAGCCCAGTATTGATTTAATAAGGCAGCTGCCTAATTCTTTGACATTAGTGGCAGATGTTCCAGGAGTCAAGTCAGATATCAACTAAGTCATGTCAGAAATTGTACTTGTAAGACACCCCAGCATCATGAAACATACCTTGTTTGCTTTAGGTAAATTAACTCTTATGAGATAGGATGGTGTGGATATGAAGAGATGTTTCAAAGAGAAGATGTTTGCCGTTTCTACTCTGGTAGATGCCTTCCCTCTTTATTTCATCCTCTTCCTTCCCACACTCCTGCCGAAGAATAATGTGTCCTCCCTCTCTCTCACACACACACACACACACACACACACATGCACTCTTACCACATCCCGGCTCCTACTTCTTTACGAACACATACAAAGGCCGACACACATGTAGTGAAGCGCAAACTGTTCCCAGCTCACAGTAATAAGAACAGACATGTTCGCGCTGCTTCTCATTTGGATGCCTCTGCATGGCCTGGCCTCCTTTGCTTTATTAAAAACTCAATTCATATCATTGTCAGAGCTACAAACAGATGGTGGCAAATCTGCTTGGCTCTCATTGAGGTCATGTGAAAGCTGTTTTTTTTTTCTTGCTCGGTTTATTTGGGGGGCTCTAACTGGAGTCTCTCTCTGCATTAAAAATGATTCCTCTCATCTACAGTGTGACACATCTCTGAGAGGGTGCAAGATTTTTTTGCCTCTTCACACCATATTTCTTCGCGCTCTCAGGGGTGATATTTTTGTGTGAATTTTGCACTCAAAAACATTATAAATAACCCTGTTTGCATTGAGTGGATCATTTGCCCATCTGTTGAGTGATCTTGTTGAGGACTCTGTCTCTCCATGGTTGGAACTGAGAAAAACTTGTGAAAATAAAATCTACTGAGTCACATTGCATTCAAACATGTGTCTAAACTGTAACCATTTAGTTGGGTTGTTTTTAGTTCTGGCTTGTTTTAAGATGTTCTCAGAGTTTATTAAAATCAGTGACATTTGAGTCATCTCTATGTGTGGTTTATTTGTTTTCACAGCAATGAATCACAAACAAGTCTTTCATTTTTAAATACAGTGACGTGGTGAATACCTCCCCCTCATTGGAGGTCAAAGAGGCTAAAATCAACCTTATGAAAGTTTCTGAACCTGACTAGCTGTGTGGAGACATGGTGCAGTGAACTAAAGCAGGTTAAAGAAGCAATGATGTTTAAACCAGCTCCACGTCTAATTTATATATTCCTAACCAAGCTAGATATTGGAAAAGAAAGCCAATAATATCTCTGCAATTTACACTTTAAACAATATATCAAAGGAAGATATTGTTATCGTTTTAATGGTTTTGACCCACATGCAGAGAGACACTCAGGAGGCAGGAGAAAAGTTTTAAAAGGTTTATTTTTACAGAGATGAATGGTGGAACTGGAACTGGGACTGGAAACACCAAATGGAGATGGAGTTAAGTTCGGTCGAGGGAGATTGATGTGGAGCCTGGGAGAAAGGTTAATGCAGCTGCTGAGTCTACGAGTCAGTCCAAGAAGGTGGTGAGTTCTCAGGAGAAGGTTCAGGTAAGATGTTGACAGTTTGATTTTCATTTGTGTTACCTGGTGAGATTTCCGAAAGCTGTATGTGAAAGTAATGGTTGGAGGGTGAGCAGGGTTCGTTTACTGAAGGAGGAAGGCTAGAGCTGTCAGCTAGTACTTGAGCCAGGTAGGTTTCTTGAAGGTTTGGAAGCTCTGACTAAGATGGTATCCAAAGCTGAGACTTTGAGCCAGGGCTGAAGGTTGTAGGAGCTTTGAGGCTTGGACTTGAAAGTTACTTAGGAAGGAACACATAAAAAGGTAAATATCTATGAACTTTGGCAAGAATACAGAACTTAGAGCTTGGCCAGATGACGTTACCACAAAGGCTAACACTCAGGCACTGAAGTGCCGACAGCTCCACCTTCTTATGCTCCTTCAGGCTGATGAGAATGAGGAATACCTGCTACCCTCAGCACCAAGGGATCTTGGCGGCATCTAATGGTAAGTTTTAGCAGCAGGCAAAAACAATACATGAAAAACTCCCGGACTCCGACAGATACAGGCTGCTATACTCTGTGTGGAAGATTAAATAAGATAGAAATAATTAAATGCAAAGTTATTCTAATGGTGAGTGTCAGAAAGTTTTGCTTGGCAGCCATATTGCCTTTCAGATAGGGGTTGTTGAGAAACCTTTTTACTGTTATTTATTTCCAACTAAAGGATTTCAACTTCTTTGTAAAATCGCAACACATAATTGTATAGCATCACTCAATCAAGCAGTACCAACTAATAAAAATGTGTTTTTTTTTTCATTATATGATCAATGCTACGCTATTCACACATGCCTGTACACAGACACACTGAATGCTGGTGCATGTGTTTAGGCTAGCTCCGACGTACTGAGGTACCCAGGCACGTCTTTAGGCCTGTCACTGGGGTTTCGAGGGCTAAAGCCCCAGATATTTTCTGACTAGCCTTGAATCTCATTATAGAAGACATTGTAGAAGTGCATATCTGTTCAAAAGATGCATTAAGTCCAGTTTTACAAGTAGACAAAAAAATGTGTTGCTCAATAAACCAGGTAAATATCTCCTGCTGCCTGTAACACATAGTAGAAAGTGTAAAATTTAGCCTCCCTCTTCTCTTTCACGCAGCTTTGGGTAGTTTAAAGGTGCAGTAATAGTTAAAACAAAATAGCCCATAGCAATTAATCACAGGTGTACCATTAATTAGTTAACTCCTAAAAATAGTTTATAAGTGGAATTAATTATTTTTGAATTGAATTTGAATTTGCTTTGAGGGGCAGAAAAGATGGCAATAAAACAGCAGGTTCATAAAAAAGGAACATATTTAGAGAATCAATTTTAATCAAGTGTTTGAAAAGCTCTCACCATGATAAAATTAATAAATGTATTTTTGGAGAAATAAGATTCAAGAAAATCAACTTTACATCAGTTTCCTTTTTTGAAATGCAAGAAACAAAGACCCTTTAGCCTCAGGAGTGAAACACTTCGATTTACATGAGAAAGGACGGACATTTGTTGACCCATATTAACCATGCTCTCTCTACATTTAAGAACAACTTTCGTAAGATGGACTGAGCAGAACATCTTATTTAATTTGTTTTCTAGATATCACAAAATGTCTCATTCTCTGCTTCAGCAAAATGTTTTTTTGTTTCATCAGATTTAAACTATTTTTCTTCCTCCTTTACTTAACAAAATAATGAAAATGTTTGTAAACCGTTTTTGTTGGATTCACAATAATTCACAAGTGAAAACCCAGCCAAGGCAGACAACTGGTACCACATGTGTTTTATTTAGATTAATTCTAAATTACTTATAAACTGGGTCGCTGTCTTCTAAAAAATCAAACTATTTAGGGCCTGGACTATGTCCCCAATGTTTCAAGACCCTAAAAACACCCATTTTGCTGCCTATACTTTGTAATTTAATTTGTTCCACAATGGAGCTCTTTACTGGAATTATTTATATATGGAATCCATTTCCTCATTGAAATGAATTAGAATGCAAATAATGTGTTTTAGACCCCCCCGAAACACCATGATGCAACACTCATTAATATAAAGGTGGACTAAAAATGTAAAATATTTGGTGTTGAAAAGTAATTGTTTTATTAATTGTTGAACTGATGTGAAACAGAAAAGGTGAAGAGTAAATACCAAGAATACATATATATAAATAATGACCTTCTTTTTCAAGGGGCTGCACTGTCTAATGCACCACACAATGAGGAAGTAACATCATGAACAATCAAATAAATTTGTGTAGGGGAAGTAACACAATTATTGCCCTCCACTGTGTTTTTCTGTGATAATGAGGAAATTGAAAGTGGAACAGATTCTTTATAGGTTGTTAGAGCATTGTCTGTTAATGATCTACTATAATGAAATTTTCTTTCAGGTGTGGAGTACTCGGTTAAATTAAACTCAAAGGTAATAAAAAAATGGTCAGACAGGACAGGGCTATGAGGAAATACTGTTATTTCTTTACAGTCAATGCTATATGTCAGCACAAGGTCCAGAGAATGAAGACAAAGGTGGGTAGGTTTGTTAATGTTTTGAGCAAAGCCAATTGAGTCCAAGATAGCATTAAATGCTATATTTATGCTATCACTTTCAGTGTCAACATGAATGTTAAAATTCCCCACTATAATATCTTATCTGTATTTAACACTAAGTCAAATAAAAAGTCTGAAAACTGATGTAAAAATTGAGTGTAAAGGCCTGGTTGATGGTACAAAACAACAAACAGAAGTGGTTTTAATGCTTTGCAATTTGGATGAGGAAAACTAAGGATTGAATATTCAAAAGAAGGACTAAATATTCGAAAGAAACGTGCATTACTATGTTTTCCTATATAAAATTTGGATTTTAACCTATTAAACTGGTGCAGCATTATTTTAGTAGATTTCTATCAATATTTGATTGAGCTAAGAGAGACTAAAACAGTAGACAACAAAGTTTTTTTTCAATTTATTTTCTCAGAAAAAGGTAAATAATTTCTCCAAAATCGTCTAAGGCCCTGTTTGAATGATAATGTTTGCTGGTCAAAACTGAAAAGTTTAGGTAATGTAAGCTGCAGTCATTAAGGGGATAAAACTGTGACATAAACTGCTTCAGTTTAGCAAGCTGTCTCGGAGAGTTTCACCTTTGTCATGTTAACAATTCAATTCTAGAGTGTTTCAAAGGTCAAAACCACTCATCCAAACTCTAACACCATTCCCTGACAGGGCAGCCCTTCTGCTTACCTCTATCTGTGGAGCAGCCCGAATCTGATTTAAACAGTGGTGGTCAAAAAATAAAATGGACCTAAATCCAGACTGCGTAGCATTTTCATTCAAGTCAAACAGAACGTTTTCATACCAGTTCAATCTGTTTGTGTTGTCCTGTAGTATGCTTCATTGTACATGTGCCAGGCCTCTCGCAGAAAGTTTAATTTTTCTCATCAGATGAATAATTTTTATTTTTTAAGCAAAACAATTGAACTGCATAAACTTGTCACTGTACAGCCACAAAGATTTATCAACCAAATCTGTCACAAAAATACTCTGAACCAATTTGTTAAGTTGACTTTTGTGTCATTTTGGTCATTCAGCTTGGTAAGATATCATGTGTCCTGTGATCCTGTGCAGCTTTAACAGAGGTCAGTATAAAGACTTACTGATTCGAAGGGACCCCTCATGCTTGCAGACAGCAGTGTCCATGCTACAAAGCACACAGCCTATAAATATAAATGACAGTATTAATAAAAGATGACCTCTTATTGAAATTCTTTATTATGCATGCAAATAGGTTTTAAAAGAGAACATGGGCAAATTGTGGTCTAATGTACAAATTGTAATAGTTACACAGCTGCTGACCTAAAGTCATTAATATTAATTAGAGACACTGTTTGAGTCTCCACCGCAGCCGATGACTTCAGATAGGGATCAGCTTAATTTGACTTTTCATTCATGTGCAAAGTCTTTGAACATATGAAGGGACGCAATGCTACTCTACATTGTGACTAAAATGAAAACATCTCTTTCACATTCATATAAGTATTCATTTTTCAGAAAGACTTTAAGGTCGAAGATGTCAAAACTAATATTGTTTTCTCATATTTTAACCCACTAGTGAACACCTCTGTTCTACTAAATCTACTTAAACTGATACAGATGAAGAAGGTCTGTAACCCAAAAGCATTACCAACCCCAAGCTTAACATGAGCAGAAACCCAACAAGCAAACAACAAAAGCCCCAAAAGGTTCTAAGAAGGAAGAAAGAGCTTAGTTATAAAGCCTGATGGTTGTGATGATAACTACTGTTCAGGGAGGCTTATTAGCACCAGGTGTTTCATACTGAAATAGGAATAAACTCAGAGAAAAACGGTGTAGGTGTCCCCCCCCCCAAAAAAAAAGGAAGAAAAGTTAAATAAAGGACTAAGAGTAAAGAGATATATATTTGAAAATGCAAACTTACTACAGACTCTGGAAACAAATAAGGGAAAACTTTTTTGAATATAAATACTAAACCACCTGCAAACAACCCAAGCAGCCCACTGTTTGGTTAGTGTCACCAGCAGAGCCATGTCTTCAATCCTGATCGTTAGAGACCTGCCGCCCTGCAAACTTTGATGTTTCCCTGGTGTGTTGGAGCAGCAGTGCATCTAAGGCCTGCATGTCCCCAAGGAACATGGTTGGGGCACACTGCTGTAGAAAAATAACTACAAGTCTGTGCAAAAACATATTTCTGTTTCTTATTCAAGGCTGCATGGTGGAGCCCTGGTTGGCAATGTTATCTCTCAGCATGAAGGTCCTGGTTCAAATCTCAGCTGGGCCCTTTTGGTGGCTACTGGAGGACATAATGAGCACTTTCACCCTCTTCGCTACATTATCACACTACTCTCCAATTTTGCATTATTTGCTGTTATTTCAGTTTTTAACTTCATGTTCTCTCTCTTTTCTCTTCCTAAAAGCTACACCTGGCATGACTCTGTATCTACCTGTGATACCTTTCTGGAGAGGGGAATCGTCCAAGCTTCTGCTGGCAACAACTTAATGCTCACCTTCTACAGATGATCCACTTGGCCCTGTCTTTCAGTGTTTAACCCTTTCTCTCTCCTAGATATAGCATTTGACTGAGCTTTTACTGTGACTAACTCTATGTGCTCTCTTTCAGACTAACCTTGAAAACTGGCTCAGAGTTTATCTGTTCTTTCTTTCTAGGTGAAACGACGAAAGCAGCAACATCCATTAACATTTACTTTTCCTTCCCATAGAAAGGACTCCTGGATCAGTGCTTCTTGTTCTCTTTGTGTCTCTGCTCTGTTCTCTCAAACCCCCAGTCGGTCATGGCAGATGGCAGCTCACACTGAGCCTGGTTCTGCTGGAGGTTTCTTCCTGTTAAAAGGGAGTTTTTCCTCTCCACTGTCGCTACATGCATGCTCAGTATGAGGGATTGCTGCAAAGTCAACGCCAGTGACTGTCCACTGTCTCTGCATGCTCATCCAGGAGGAGTGAATGCTGCAAGTCACTGACTGGATGCAATCTGCTGGGCTTCCTTAGACAGAAAAACGTTTTATCCAATTTGAATAAATAACTGAATCTGACTGCACTGTTCAATGGTTAGGATTAATTGGAATGTATGTACCTGACTTTTGTGAAGTGCCTTGAGACAACATGTGTTGTGAATTGGCGCTATATAAATAAACTGAATTGAAAACTGAACTGAATTGGTGAAATGTGTTCTAATATTTCCTGGTAGATGGCTGTGTTGACTGTTGACATCAGAAAACCCAGTGGACCAACACCAGCAGATCACATGACCCTAAACCATCACTGACTGTGGAAACGTCATACTGGACTCCAAGCAACATGGATTCTGTGCACATCCAGGCTTCCTCCAGAATCTGGGACCTTGATTTCCAAACAAAATGCAAACTTTACTTTCATCTGACACACTGAGCAACAGTTCGTTTTTTGCTCCTTATCCCGGACAAGATTTTTTTGACATCATCTCTGGTTCAGGAGTGGCTTGACACTAATACAACATTTGTAGCCCATGTGTAGGATTCGTTTATGTGTTATGGCTCTTGATGCGCTGGCTCCAGCCATCATCCACTCCTTGTGAACCTCCCCCAAATTCTTGAATGGATTTCCCTTGACAATTGACTCTAGGCCACTTTGCAATGATGTAGTAGGTCATGCTAAATGAGGCCTAACCAAGCACCGGGCGCATAGACATGAACATACTGTTCAGAAGCCTGTCTAAAGTATAACTTTTTTATTGATCTTATATAATATTCAAATTTTCTGAAACACTGAATTTTGGTTTTTCATTATCTGAAAGCCATAATCATCAAAAGTACACGAAACAAAGGCTTCGAATATTTTACTCTATCTGTATTGAATGTATATAACAGTTTCACTTTCTGAAATCAGTGGCAAAAATGCAGAACTTGTTCATGATATTGTAATTTAGTACTTGTATATTTATTCATTTGTACCTAAATATATCAAATGCAGACACTGTAAAATGTAAATGGATCAGAAATTCTGACTACCTGGGTAATTCTCATGTTTGTTCTGTATCTCTTTTGTAGAACTCATATCTGGTCCTTCTGGGTCTGGTTGATTTGCTTTTGCTTTTTGATTCACAATTTTAAAGCTAAATTGTTTATATTGGTAATTTCGCATCCTCTAAGCCTTTATAACTTTTGTCACAGTTTTATGAGCTTGCTTACCAGTGAGGTTTTGCCACCCATTAAGTGTCCTCACATACTGACATAGTGTGAATCCTGTGCTGAACAGGATTTATTAATGCAGTGTGCATTGTGTACAGATTCTGTTTGACTACCACCTCCTCGATGAATTATCAATGTCTACTTTCACTTCTATGGTACTCCAGCTCCTGTGAGGTTCACTTAAAAATCCACTAACAGACTGAAGAAACTCATTGAGCTCTCTGACCTGCATGCCAGTCTGAGATCTTTGTGCCTGCATCTCTCTCATAGGGATCCTTTATACTGTAGTTGTATTATAAATATGCTCAGGAGTGAATGTGTTTACTACCCTGCTTCTGTGTTCAAAATATTGAACAAGAAATGGGTTAAAACGTGTTCTTTATTGTGCTTATTATGTTTGTCTTGCTACAGTCATTTACACAATAAAAAGCAGCTGCTGTTTCGTTATGATGTTCTAATGTCCTCATACATTGCAGTAATGTTAAATTTTCTCTCAAACACAGGTAAAATATGTCCTTTGGTTGCCTGAGAAATTGTTGCAAAGCAAGTGTTATATGATTTTAGTATACATAATACAATAGCACAGCTTTATATAAAAAGCACTTTAAAAATAGTGTTGACTAAAGTGCTGCATACATTTAAAAGAACAAAGTAAAACTCAAAAATACAAAGACTTAAAAGTTCTTACAACCATAAAAACAATACAATCAATAAAAACAGGAACAATAATGACTGGTTAATACATCAGTTAAAGCCAACATCTAAAGCTGACTTAAATGAAAAGTTAAAAGAAAAAAATGTGTTTTAAGAAAGAGCTGCAGAAAGCTACAGAGGCTACTTCCTAATGGGTTGGGGTGGGGATGAGGGGGAGGGGGGGGGGGTGTTAATGGTGCCATGCCCATGGAATAGGGGATCCACAATTGGGCCCTCCAACCTTTAAATTATGATCAACGGAAGTAAAATCTAATTATAAAAAAATTATATATTTATGATTTAACCATATCATTGATTAGTTTAGATTTCAAGTCAAAAGGAGTAATACCTTAAAGCCTTAAAAATATGCAAACACATTAAATTATTTTTCTGATTGATATAATTTCAATTTAAGAATTGCATCACTTTTAGCTTTATGCAGCAATAATATCATCTAGAATGTTTCTAAGGAGGAAACATCTTAAATCCATAAATATAATATGTAGCAGATAAGATGAGGAGGAGGAAGAGAAGATAAGAGAAGAGTAAGGGAGAAAGAAGGAGACAGAATGCAGTAGCAACCATGTGTTTAAATCAGAAATATTCATCATACTGAAGAATCTTGGATGGCACTAAAAAAAGGTTCATTGTTAGGTAAAATTTGTCTTTAGTCTTCTTGAAAATTGAGACAACAAATGAGATGATCTTTTAGCACAATGAAAAAGACATGGTTAGGAGATTGGCATGTTCAAAGATAGAATTTCAATGAAACAACATTCAAATTTTACAAGAAAAGGTCCAAAGAACAAATCAAAATCCAGATCTAAGTGGCAAAACAGATAACAGATGATCTATTAATGAATTTCATTTCTTTTCATTTAATTGTTAAAGCTCCTTCTAGGGAGGAATGTTGTGAACTAGGCAGGGCTATAAAAACTGTGATGCAGGCATCAGATTGTTTTGAGGTAATGATCTATGTTTATTGTATCTGTCCCAATCAAAAAAACATTAAATAAAAAAAATAATAAAAGGAGCCAAGGGGGAAGTAATTGTGAGTAAGAAGAGTGATACTATAAGAAGAAGCAGGTGAGGTTAATAAAGAGAGCAGTAGCAGCTGAGTGAAACATGTAACACTAAAAATAAACTAATGGAAGGAATTCAATGAAAGACAAAAACAGAAAATGAAACTATGACCGTAAACCAGTACTCCGTTTTCTTTCTATACATTTGCCACAATATTTCCTACACAATCCCACAAAAACAAAAATTAATCAAATGAATAGTTAAAATTGTGTATTATTGGTTGTATTCTTGGTGTTTTTGACTACTGTAAAAAACTAGTATAAAGCCGTGTTTACTTGAAATATTGACTTTTGTTTTTCACACCACATTACTTTTATAAAAGGCAGTTACTCTGCTCAACTACACTAAACATATTCAGTTTAGCTGTGTTTTATGAAGGAAGGTCATTGTTAACATCTTACTATTTATTTTAGAGTAAATAATCAACTAACACAAATATCACAGTGGTTTAATCATCAATCAAACGGCTGTAACTTTTTTATTTGGAACTCTGTTAACATTTTATATATATCATATACAGTCACCTACAAAGGGTAAGTTATAAACTTCTCATACCTTCCAACAGAACCCCTGCCAAAAAAAAACTAAAAACTCTGAACTTTCCTTTTAAAGGCTTTTTGAGATTTTAAAAAAATCTGCACTTGAATAACCTACACTTACTTTCAAGGTCTTTCTTAAGGTTTTTACATATTGTACATGTCAAAGTTCTAAAAATGTCATGTTAATCAATTGAAGGACATCCTTACAACCAACTAAATAAGGATAAAAAGTTATAGTGTCAGTTACAACATAAAAACATTGTACAGATGTCACACAGAGGTTGTGACAGTAAGCAGTGTGCAACCAAAGTTTTGATCTTTATGTTATGTAAATCTTTCTGACAGATCCGTTTTTTGGTTTTTTTTTTGCCTCAGTTCCGCAGAAACACTATTAAGACATATAAACAGATTCAGTGCATAATCTGAATTAAGTCACAGTGACTTTGACTTTGCTGGAAAATAATATGGACATAATGCAGACTCATAAAAATTGTACCTGTTTAAAGATTTTAAATGAAAAAACTGAGATGTGACTTCTCTATGAAAGTGGTCCTACTAACTCAACTTTCATAAGGTGTAAATGAGTTTAGGCCTGATTCTGTGGTAGAACTCCTAAAATAAAAACTTATTTTTGATTGAATGTAGTATGTTTGAAACTTCTCAGTTTAAAACGAGACTATGCCTAAATTAATTACTTCACCCCTCCTGAAAGCAAGATGGTGCCGACAAAGGGAGCCTCGGAGCTTCGCTCTCTGTTTGTGTATTTTGTGTGTTTATATGTTTTTGGAGCCACAATTCTGTGGTCTCATTCAGTAGAGAGGAACTTCTCAACATCAGAGAGTCCTCTCTTGGGATTTGTTCACCATCTTTCATCGATCCGAGGTTCACTGAGCTTCTGGCAAGCGGAGCCGCAGCACTCTCTGGGATACTGCACCATAAGCGCCGGAGGGGAAAGCATGCTGGCGCGCTGGTAAAACTCTGCAAAAGAGGACTTCTCACACCACTGCCTTCAATCCACCTGGCAAATGTCCGCTCTCTAAGTAACAAGATGGACGAGCTGCTTCTCCTCACCGGTAAAAACACAGACCTCCACGGTTATCTGCTTTACCAAGACATGGCTGAGTGAAAACATCCGCGCACTGCTGATGCCGGACTTACAGCTGTTCAGAGCGGATCGCAGCCCGGAGCTATCGGGAAAGAAGCGAGGAGTATTTTATATAAATGAAGGTTGGTGCAGAGACGTAAAAGTGCTGGGGAAAACATGTAGTCCTGATCTGGTGTCATTTTCCATAAACTGTAAATATATAAACTATATAAATATATATAAATATATACTTATATAAACTTTATTCGCCGAGAGAGTTTTCCTCGTTTATAATAATTGGCTCATATTTTCCACCTCGTAGAAGGTGCAAAAACATCTCGCTGAGCTGATTACAGACGTGGAGAAAAAACACATGGACTCTTTCATCATAATACTGGGAGATTTTAACAGAGCAAACCTCTCCAATGAACTCCCCAAATACAGACATCATATTAAATGTCCCACCAGAGACAAAAACACTCTGGACCATTGTTACACAGCTTTAAAGGACTCATATTATGCTGTTACCAGGGTTGCTCTGGGTTTTTCGGATCATTATCTAATCCACCTCATCCCAACCTACAGACAGAAACTAAGAACTTCCAAACCCACAGTTCACACTGTTAAGAAGTGGACTGAGGAATCAAAGCAGATGCTACAGGCCTGCTTTGAATGCACAGACAGGACTGTTCATGAAACTTCAGCCACTGACTTAAACCAACTAACTGATGTGGTGACATCATACATCTGTTTCTGTGAGGACATGTGTGTGCAGACCAAGACCTTCTGCACCTTTGGGAACAACAAGCCATGGTTTACTCCACACCTCAGGAATCTGCACAGGGAAAAGGAAGAAGCTCACGGCAGTGGAGATTGGGTGCGGTACAGGCAGGCCAGGAACAAACTAACAAAGGAGATCAAAGCAGCCAAGAGAAGCTACAGTGAGAAGCTGAAGAACAGCCTTTCTACTGGTGACACTTCGGGTGTATGGACCGGTCTGAGAAACCTGACTGCCAACAGGAACCCCCCCCCCCCCCCCCCTTCCTGAACAGAGTCCTTGCCTGGCGAACCGTCTGAATGGCTTCTACTGCAGACATGACAGGAAGCTGTTCACGCCTCAAACAATCTCCTCTACATCCCATTCAGGAACAAATTCGACCCCTAAAACAACCAACCCCCTACCTTCAGATCCTCTGCCTGCACTAAAGTTCTCCGTGGAAGATGTAAACAGGCTCTTTCAGCGCATGAAAACAAAGAAAGCTGGAGGACCTGATAACGTCTCCCCATCATGCCTGAAAGCCTGTGCAAAACAACTCGCTCCAATCTTCACCCGGATCTTCAACAAGTCACTGGAGACATGTGAGGTCCCCTCCTGCCTCAAACAATCCATCATCATCCCGGTGTCCAAGAAACCCACCATCCTAGGATTAAATGACTACAGGCCTGTAGCCCTGACGTCTGTGGTCATGAAATCCTTTGAGCGGCTGGTGTTGAAGCACCTGAAAGACATCACAGGCCCCCTGCTGGACCCCCTGCAGTTTGCTTATCGAGCAAACAGGTCGGCAGATGATGCTGTCAACTTAGGTCTACACTTCATCCTTTAACACCTCGACCATCCAGGGACGTACGCCAGGATCCTGTTTGTAGACTTCAGCTCGGCCTTCAACACCATCATACCAGACAATCTCCACCAGAAGCTCACCCAGCTCAACGTCCCAGCCTCCATCTGTCAGTGGATCAACAACTTCCTGACGGACCGACAGCAGCAGGTGAGACTGGGGAGCATCTTCTCCTGCAGCAGATCAATAAGTATCGGTGCCCCCCAGGGGTGTGTTCTATCCACACTCCTCTTCTCCCTGTACACAAATGACTGCACCTCACCGGACTCGTCCGTGAAACTTCGGAAGTTTGCAGATGACACCACTGTCATTGGACTGATCCAGGACAGTGATGAATCTGCATACAGACAGGAGGTGGATCGGCTGATACACTGGTGTAGTCAGAACTACCTGGAACTCAACCCACTGAAGACTGTGGAAATAGTGGTGGACTTTTGGAGAACACCACCCCCATACACCTGCCTCACCATCCTCAACAACACCGTAGCAGCTGTGGACTACTTCAGGTTCCTAGGAACCACCATCTCTGAGGACCTGAGATGGTCTTCACACATAGACAATGTTCGAAAGAAGGCCCAGCAGAGACTGTACTTCCCGAGGCAACTCAAGAAGTTCAACCTTCCACAGGAGCTGCTGGTCATCTTCTACACTGCCATCATTCAGTCTGTCCTGTCTTCATCCATCTCAGCGTGGTTTGGCTCATCCACCAAACAGGACAGGTCCAGACTGCAACAAATAATCAGGGCTGCAGAGAGAATAATCAGGGCTGACCTTCCCTCCATCCAGGACTTATACAGGTCTAGGGTCAGAAAAAGAGCAGCAAAAATCTCTGCAGACCCAACACACCCTGCACATAAACTGTTTAGAGTTTTACCTTCAGGCTGCCGCTACAGAGCATTGTTTACTAAAACCAGCCGCCACAGAGACAGTTTCTTCCCCCAGGCTGTTTCTCTGTTGAACATTCAATAGAGTACAAAACAACAGCATACAGATGTTGCAAATGCACCTTTTTATTTATATATGTGTATATGGTATATATATATTCTGTAATGCAAAAACAAAGACCAGAGAGCAAAGTGTACTGGAGTCAAATTCCTTGTTTGTATGTACGAACTTGGCAATAAAGCTGATTCTGAAAACAAGTGCATTGAAAAGGAGCCAGCTCTGAATTTCTTCACGGACAGCCTCACAGATGTCTTCACAGCAGGCTAACAGTAACTCAGAAACGCACTAAATGAGAGATCACATCCCCGTTATAGTTTCTTTTTTTGATGGATATAATTAAAGAGATTTGTAAATGTTCCAGACCACCAACTTACATTTAATCTGTTGTCAACAAATCCAACAGCAGGGTTAAGCAGTAAGAACAATTGTTGTTTTGTTGTTCTTCAAAATGTTGCCAGAAACCACCGCTTTCTCCCCAAGGACAGAATGCCTATGCTGTCTGCCAGAGCTATGCTTTGCTTTAATTCACTTAATCAAAACTCTCCCTCAGTATGCTGCTAACTGTGGGAAGAACAAGGACTATGAAGTCAAAACGGAGCTTTGTGGATGCATAAATCTTTCCAATTTCCGATAAAGGGAATTACTATAAAATGTTTAACTTTCATTCTTCATACCTTTTGTTTTCAAGACAATGCAATGTAATATCCAGCGAACATGTCTCCTGTTCCTAAATCTTTTGACACAGTTGTGTAGTCCTCAGACCTTTTCAGCAACAGTATCTAACATTTTTTCTATCAAAAGGATTGTATGTGCTAATCCCCTGTGTAGTACATTCTGTTCACTACTATTGGAGGGTTTTACTCTGACTTTGAAGCCCAAGAAGTCAGTATCTCTTCTCCACACACATTGAACACACGCTCTCTTTAACTTCTTTATGCAGCCAATACTCATTGCCTATTAGTCTACATAAACAGCCACATGCATACTATCATAAATGCCCGCCCATACTAAATAAAAACCTCCTGATGCGAACAAACATTCCTGCTGGACCCCATACTGTGCAATACTGAATAGGACCTGGGTCTTCTGTAACTGCTGCTGGGAGAAATTGGAACCTCTTCTTTCCCCATGTCAGTAAGGCTGACGTTTTGGGTCAGAGCCAGCACATAGCCAGTCCTTTTCTGGTCTATTCCTCCTTTGTGATTTTTCTTTACTACTCCTGTCCTCTCTCCCAGCATCTCACTGTATTCTACTGTCACTGTGTCCATCTTGCAACATGCATTCAAAACATCTTCCAAGCACTAAATGCACTTGGCTATGCTTATGGCAACATACAGAGAAGGGGAAAACAAAAATAGTGCTCACCAAGAACTGATTCAGTCAAGAAGATGACACAAGCTGGGAGAGAAGGTCAAGAAGGATGGAGTGGGGAGTGGTTGACAGGGTGGTATGGTAGAGAAGTAGCAGTACAAGCTTTATTCTTGTTTCTGATTCTACCTAACATTTGCAGTTTTTTGCTGTCATATGGATGAGACACATACGAAAGAGGAGATGGTGTGACAATTCACTGCAGTGTCACCCAGAGCAGAAGACTATCATAAACCTTTAATACACTCTGCAGCTCCACAAGTCAGTGTCAAGTAGGACAGGTAGGTAGATTGCATATAAAAAACACTGGACTCTAGGTGTTCAAATATTGGTTTCGGTGTTTTAAAGAAGCACATTCTAACATCTTTATAATTTTTTAAGAAGAGAGGGAAAGGACCTACAGACATGGAACAAATTGTTGGTACCCCTCGGTTAATGAAAGAAAAACCCACAATGGTCACAAAAATTACTTGAATCTGACAAAGGTAATAGCAAATACAAATTATATAAAAATGAACAAATGAAAGTCAGACATTGCTTTTCAAACATGCTTCAACAAAATTATAAAAAAAAATAAACTAATGAAACAGGCCTGGACAAAAATGATGGTACCCCTGAAAATAATGTGACCAAAGAGACATGTTAAGTCAAGGTGTGTACATTAATTAGCATCATAGGTGTCTACATTCTTGTAATCCGTCAGTGGGCCTATATATAGGGCTACAGGTAGTCACTGTGCTGTTTGGTGACATGGTACCACACTCAACATGGACCAGAGGAAGGGAAGGAAAGAGTTGTCTCAGGAGATTAGAAATAAAATTATAGACAAGCATGTTAAAGGTAAAGATTATAAGACAATCTCCAAGCAGCTTCATGTTCCTGTGACTACAGTTGCACATATTATTTAGACATTTAAGATGCATGGGACTGTAGCCAACCTCCCTGGACGTGGCCGCAGGAGGAACATTAATGACAAAACAAAGAGACGGATAGTAAAGCTTCTGTGCGAATGTCCTATGGACAGATGAGACAAAAATTGAACTTTTTGGCAAGGCACATCTGCTCAATGTTCGCAGATGGAAAAATGAAGCATATAAAGAAAAGAGCACTGTCCCTACCGTGAAACATGGAGGAGGCTCTGTTATGTTCTGGGGCTGCTTTGCTGCATCTGGCGCAGGGTGTCTTGAATCTGTGCAGCGTATAATGAAATCTCAAGACTATCAAGAGATTCTAGAGAGAAATGTGCTGCCCAGTGTCAGAAAGCTTAGTCTCAGTCGCAGGTCATGTGTCTTGCAACAGGATAATGACCCAAAACACAGCTAAAACCACCCAAGAATAGCTAAGAGGAAAACATTGGACTATTCTGAAGTGGCCTTCTATGAGCCCTGACCTAAATCCTATTGAGCATCTTTGGAAGGAGCTGAAACATGTCGTCTGGAAAAGGCACCCTTCAAACGTGAGACAACTGGAGCAGTTTGCTCATGAGGAGTGGGCCAAAATACTTGCTGAGAGGTGCAGAAGTCTGATTGACAGTTATAGGAATCGTATGATTGCAGTGATGGCCTCAAAAGGTTGTGCAACAAAATATTAAGTTAAGGGTACCATCATTTTTGTCCAGGCCTGTTTCATGAGTTTACTTTTTTTTTTTATAATTCTGTTGAAGCATATTTGAAAAGCAATGTCTGACTTTCAATTGTTCATTTTCAGATACTTTGTTTTAACGCATCCCTCTGTATTTTAGAACACTGCAAGTTGAATTAACTGGGTTTTTAGCCAGGCTAGCTGCTCAGAGAGCCAACCTTCAGTCGGCTGCTTGACACACATGCTGCTCCAGCTTGTTAGAATGCCAGCTGTACTTTCAAAAAACATTACCTTGATAACATTACTGGGCTGTGCTCCTTTGGTTTCCGTGACATCGCTTTCCAAACACAGAGTAAGATAACTATTAGTAGAAACTGGCAGTGCACCAAAGTTGGATATAACTGATAGATGTGACCAAGTAATCAGAAATATATAGAATTTCTGAGTATTGTCTGGTCAAGCTAAAACTTGTCTGATTCTTGTCAACTTTTTATTCATCATTTCTTTTGTCAGATTCAAGTTATTTATGTGACCAATGTGGGTTTTTCTTTCATTAACCGAGGGGCACCAACAATTTTTTACATGTGTGTACAAAGCTTCTACTTGGTTCTAGAAGTGACATCAAACCCAACTTAACCCTGTTCTGGTTCCAAGTTTGGCAATCAGTGGGATTTCCTAATCATTATGCTCATTGACCAAACTAACCACTACTAAAATAGTTTTCTTTGCAGTTTGTTCACTAAATGAAGAAGCAACACGTGCATTCCAGCAGTTTACTTAAAGTACTCTGTGTGTGCAAGATTTAATGAAATACAAATGGCCAAAAGGGTTAATAAATCTTCATTTTTAATCAACCATCACTAGGCTTGAACCACATGGAAGCAGTTTGAAATGTTAAGTTTTAAGTTCATGAGAAACTTATGACTTTTCAACAATTTTTCAATTGCAACTTCAAAGGACCTTTCTGTTAATTTACCAACAAACATTAAATTTCAACTGTGTAAAAGTGAAACACACAATTAAACTGCATCCATCAACCAGTTAATTAGTGCTTGGAATAGTTTATTTGCAGAGGTGGTACTTGATATGGAAAATCACTGCTCTAGTGAGTTCTGGGTCTCCTTCCAGTGGGACCAAACTGGAACTCCTCCAATGCAAAACTGTGTTGGTAGATAGGCATTGCCCCTGACCTAGAGAAGCTGACTCTCCTGCTGGCTGCTTCATATGTGGCTGTAAAGGGCTTTTATAAATGATGAAGGTTATCATTTAAAATTTGATTTATTCTAATCCCATTAAATTACAAACAGCCATAATTAGTAATATTAGGTACAGATTAATGTAGTACAACTCAATAATGACAAATGTAAAAATAAAATTTTATTTTATTGTGTTAATCCTGAAAACCAATAAATCTCATCACTGATCAAATCCAGCATACATTTCTGAAGTAATAAGATTATTAATCTCATAAATGTTTTCTCATAAAAGGTTTTTTAATTAAATGACCTTTGTTAAAAGTAAATTTATATATATATGTATCAATATTTGGCACAGAGTTTTCTTAGACCATCCAAGAACAAGGCATTGAGGTTAATGTAAATGTAAGTGTGAAATGATGATACCAGCCCTTCTTTTGGGGACTACCTTGGGGAAAGGCAGCAAATCTGCACACACTCCCTGCAGCAGCAGTCTCAAGTGAACTAAATGGTCTGGTTTTGTTTTATCTGATGAATGTGGCTCGGTACACATGGCTGAAACTCTCTTTAATGATACCAGTTTGTGATGACAATAACCTATAGCATGTGCAGCCACTGCTGCTGAACAAGAGAAAATCTGAATCTGAAAAATCTGCAAACATCATTAATTTAAAAACTAGAGGTCATTATGTTGTTTGGATTGAAGTGTTAAAGACTTGTACAGTCTCATCACAGCGTAATATATGTTTTAATTATCTTGCACAAAGAACTGTATTTTTGCTAAACTTCAAAACCTAATTGGTTCTGTGATGCCGAATTTGCTGCATACCATGACAAATGTATGTTTTTAGGAAAATGTCGAAGAAAAGAACACAAATGAATCACAGGTGTTGATCTTTTTGTGGATAATTAAAATGATAACAACATGATTATTTTTTTAAAGTTATACATGTCTCTTAGTTTTTATTTCATGCAGCTGACATTTTCAAAACACCCTCTGCAGTGGTCCCAAATACAGTAAGTGTTTGGTTTAAATGGAAGAGTCAGTTGGCCAACCAAGTGGCCGGCTCAGAGTACCCCTGGTGCCACTTAAGAATCATGGGAAAAGAATTTTCTCAGCTCTTTTTGTCCTGATTATATCAGATGTGGAGGAAATGGAGGGACTCTGGGTGGATGCCAGCACCACAGGGCCTTGGGGACTGGGGAATTGGTAGTTCAAGGGAAGGGGCAGTGTAGGGGAAGAAAGGGTGGATTAGAGGGAGGGAAGAAGTGGGACCTGGCAGGGGTGCTCAGGACCTCCAGGGACTAGAGGGTCGAAGGGGGAGCAGCGTGTCTCATCACAACTATGGAGAGGGATCATCTCTGAGCAGCTTAAGGCACAAAATGGATGCAGAGGAGGTCTTTAGTTTTGACACACACACACACACAGCAACAGACGATTAATGACATGGTAAATATGTATTTTTTCTTATAGTCATTTTGCCCTTATTAAGACAGGCCTTACCCACCAAGAAAGACCTGAAGAAGTGGCTCAGGAAAAAACAGAAGATGTGACTAATCATGAGATCCGTGATAACAACCTCCAGTAGTTTTTTTCATTTTGTCTCTCTGGAGAAGATTTTTTTCCTGTCAAAGGGCAATTCTTTTCTCCTCTATAGGTAGGTAGGTAGGTAGGATAAAACAGAAATAAATCTGGCGGTGTGTACTAAAAGGAGTGATAAATGCTTTATCTTTTCAAAGTCTTACAAGTATGTCTACCTGGTTGCAAAAAGGTATCTTTTCACTTAACCTAAGATGCTTTAAACTACTTCAATTTAAAGGTAAGCCACACATATTAACTGTTAAATTAGCATGCTAACAGGCGATAATTAGTTTTGAACCAAAGTTTAGATGAGGCTAATGAATATTTCCTTGACTTGAATGAAACTTGAGTTGAGAATGACAACATTCACTGTAATTCTAAAGACTAGCCTATCAGAAAAGTTGTGTTATGGATATTTTCTGACATGTACCTTTCAAATGAGCACTAATTCTAATAAGGCAACATACAGGTCCTTCTCAAAAAATTAGCATATTGTGATAAAGTTCATTATTTTCCATAATGTCATGATGAAAATTTAACGTTCATATATTTTAGATTCATTGCACACTAACTCAAATATTTCAGGTCTTTCATTGTCTTAATACGGATGACTTTGGCATACAGCCAAACCCAAAATTCCTATCTTACAAAATTAGCATATTTCATCCGACCAATAAAATAAAAGTGTTTTTAATACAAAAAACGTCAACCTTCAAAAAATTATGTACAGTTATGCACTCAATACTTGGTTGGGAATCCTTTTGCAGAAATGACTGCTTCAATGGAGGCCCAGGATGCTTCGATAGCGGCCTTTAGCTCATCCAGAGTGTTGGGTCTTGAGTCTCTCAACGTTCTCTTCACAATATCCCACAGATTCTCTATGGGGTTCAGGTCAGGAGAGTTGGCAGGCCAATTGAGCACAGTGATACCATGATCAGTAAACCATTTACCAGTGGTTTTGGCACTGTGAGCAGGTGCCAGGTTGTGCTGAAAAATGAAATCTTCATCTCCATAAATCTTTTCAGCAGATGGAAGCATGAAGTGCTCCAAAATCTCCTGATAGCTAGCTGCATTGACCCTGCCCTTGATAAAACACAGTGGACCAACACCAGCAGCTGACACGGCACCCCAGACCATCACTGACTGTGGGTACTTGACACTGGACTTCTGTCATTTTGGCATTTCCTTCTCCCCAGTCTTCCTCCAGACTCTGGCACCTTGATTTCCAAATGACATGCAGAATTTTACAGTCCAGTGCTGCTTCTCTGTAGCCCAGGTCAGGCGCTTCTGCCGCTGTTTCTGGTTCAAAAGTGGCTTGACCTGGGGAATGCGGCACCTGTAGCCTATTTCCTGCACACGCCTGTGCACGGTGGCTCTGGATGTTTCTACTCCAGACTCAGTCCACTGCTTCCGCAGATCCCCCAAGATCTGGAATCGGCCCTTCTCCACAATCTTCCTCAGGGTCCGGTCACCTCTTCTCGTTGTGCAGCGTTTTCTGCCACACTTTTTCCTTCCCACAGACTTCCCACTGAGGTGCCTTGATACAGCACTCTGGGAACAGCCTATTCGTTCAGAAATTTCTTTCTGTGTCTTACCCTCTTGCTTGAGGGTGTCAATAGTGGCCTTCTGGACAGCAGTCAGGTCGGCAGTCTTACCCATAATTGAGGTTTTGAGTGATGAACCAGGCTGGGAGTTTTAAAGGCCTCAGGAATCTTTTGCAGGTGTTTAAAGTTAACTCGTTGATTCAGATGATTAGGTTCATAGCTCGTTTAGAGACCCTTTTAATGATATGCTAATTTTGTGAGATAGGAATTTTGGGTTTTCATGAGCTGTATGCCAAAATCATCCATATTAAGACAATAATAATAAAATAATAAAATGTTTATTTAGAACCCAAATATTGTTAAGTTTGCCCATATTCCAGAATATCACCAATTCATTTTTATCAAAGTTTTGATTGCACTGAGGCCAATCAGCTTTGCCCTCATATTTCCAGATAATAGTATAGGGTGTATCAATGGTGCACCATAGCCATTTCATACTACAGGGTTAATAACAGAAATTTGTTCTGAAACAGACTAATGTATCTAGCCTCTTTAAAGACTTGATACCAGGATTTAAAGATCTGTGGGTGAAAATCTCCATGTGCATTGAAGATTTAAATATGGTAAAAAGTGATACAATTGAAGCTAATTTTACAGATTTGGTTTCATTTCTGACATTCCAAGTGTCAAGACAGCAGGTTTATGTAAATTTACAACAACTCCTACACTCACAATGCAACTGCCTGATATCTGCCTGGAGTTGAAATAAAAAAAAATATCAATATGAATGTCAAACTTGAACAAGAACCAACACTTGACTCTATCTATACCATGTCAGACCATACTGTAAAGTTTTGACGTTAACTAGCTGAAATGCAAGAGACATCAGAGATGATCCTGTGCTGAAGATGCCTTCTGGATGTTATAAGTCTAAATGTGTGTTTATGAAAGAATTGATAAGTATTCTTAAGACTATACAGGCTACATTTAGACGTGTATGTTAGATATCTAAATCTCAGTTTAGATGTCCATTAATATTTCAATTTTAGGCCAAATTTAGACATATTTATTGCCCTAAACTAATCACATACTGTATGTATTAGCTAGCCCAGATGTGCTTCCTCATTTGCATGATTTTTGCGTGATATTTGAAGTAAAATATATTTTTTCCTTGCTAAAGCTGGTTGTCCTTAAAAAAACTATTAATACAACTTTGAAATAAGAATATGTCACTGTTCTTGCAGTTCAGGGGGCATCTGAGCTTCCCTTAGAGGGTTTTCCTCAGGTTACACCCAGAACCTTCTGGAGGGACTATATACGCCTTCAGTCCTGCCAACGCCTTGGGAATCCCTAGAAATAGAGAAACAGAAGGGTGTTGCTGAGGAGAGGGACATCTGGGTCTCCCTAATGGACCTGTTATGGATACTGCCATTTTTTGTCTCGCTGAACTCAACTTGCAGAGCAGAAGTGAGTTTGTGTGATGTCAGAGCATAAGATCCTAACTGACATGGTGGTTTTACTTTAACTAGGCTGAATGTAAACCATACACATACCAGTGGGCGCTGCCCGCCCATCAGGCTTCTCTGATAAACATCTTTATTAAAATGATGAATGTAGTCCAAAAGCCATTATGGTCTACAGAAATGACTCCTTACTATACTGTATTCTGTTGCATAACAGACCTCATTGGGAAATCAACTTTGCTCCTTGAACACACATGTCCTGTTCTTAATTTTCTGTGGAAAACATTGCATTAGATCAGAGATTTGTATGGACTTATATACAAATGTGTCATATGTGTATTAAATTTAAAACACCAGAGGCTAAAAGGATTCCACATGCAATTGTGCAAATCATAATCTTTCAAACTGAGAAATGGATATCAGAATTAACTTTTTTATATAATTTTTTCACCTCATAGTTTTACAAAATCTCCTATATAAAAACATTAAAGACACACACAGGAAGAGTGAAATCAACGTGTTTTGGATTACACATGCATGTATGCGTGAATACAGGTTGCAAAACTTTGTTACATAACTATAAGTAATGCTACACAATTTGTTTATTTAACGAGCCAAAGTTGTCATGAACTTCACTGTGATTTGGGTGGTCTGAAGCCTTTCAGCATGGTAAAAAGGGAAAATGTTGCGCAATTAAAGTGTACATGGGGTGGTCTCTGCTTGGCCCACCTTTAATACACGAGCAGAATGTAGCAGTTTTGGTTCTTTATTAAAGATGACTTTGAAGTATGAGAGCAAGGCTGTTTACCAAACTACTGTATGGACAGTTCCGGCTTACAATATGTACCCGTCTGAAAACTTTGTTTCTCCAGTGGAACTCACTGTTTTTCCTGTCAAATGCATATGATAGAACAAAGCGTTTGTACTAAATCAAATTCTGCTTTGGCATCTGAATTTTGTTATAAATGTTTACCTTTTGAGTTTGTTTCAGAAAACGTTTTTTCTAGGAAAAACTATTTTATGCCACACAACTGATAACAAAAAAATGTTCCTGCATCACAAGCCAAAGGAGCTGAGGCTCGACCACCAGGCCAGTGGCCTTGTGTTATGTTTTTTTTTATATTACATTGTCTTCAGACTCCGCTGGCTGGCCTGCTGGAGCAGTGAAAATCGCCGATTTCTTCGTTGCTGTCAGTTTTGCTGCATGAGACCTCTCCTGTTGGAAATCCCCTGGTTGCTCTCTTCTTCGCTGCTCCTGTTGGGCTCAGATCATCCTGGGAGCTCGGCACTCTCCCTGCTGGACATCCCTGAGAACTCGTGTTGGACTTTTCTTTTACAGCTCCTCCAATCACAGAAGACACCAGCATATATAAACTCTTCACACCTGCCACTAAAGGCGGCTGTGATTTAGTCTGAGCATCTTGCCTCCTGGGTACTTTTGTTATGAATCTGAGAATATTATTTAATATTTAATATTAATATTTTAATATTTTATCAAATAATATTTCGGTCTGTTAAGGGTTGTCCTGTGAATACCAGCCCAGTAAGGTGATGGTATTAGGACAAAATAGAAAGGTGTGAGACGAGCTCTGACATTATTGAACAGCATAAACTCTGCACATATACGGAATGAATTCACACAATTTCTTAAAATACAAGAATTTATTAACAAAAATTAATCAACTCAAAGTCAAACATATTTCAATCAACAAACTCTTTACTATGCTAAAACAATCCAACTAAACTACCAAGCAGAATTAAAGAATAAGGAAGACTAACGGGCTATGTACAATATAAACAAGTTGATTAAAGATGATTGAAAATCATGATCAAAAGAGTGATGCAACATTACCATGCAATGTTTATGTCTGAGAATCAAGGATTATCTTGAAGAATCTGGAAGTGAAGTTACGTTAGTCTTGGAACTCACTTGGGAAATAATCAGCAAACGTTTAGACAACCATTCACAATGCGAGATCAGGTAAAATATTATTTTAATAAAATAATGTTTTAAATAATGATCTGCCGAATAAAACCAATCTCCTGGATGACTAATTCTCAACGGTGTCTAATTAACTGCCTTTATTTATTAAAATAATATTTAAAGAAATATTATTAAGGGAGTATTTTGGAAAAGAGCCAAATCTTTCTGGAGAAATGGGGCTTAATGGTGTTTACTTAGTTATCAACTCTAGCAAATGATGTTCAGGGACTATTATTCACTAACTTGAAAACTAACAACCTTTCTGTTAAATACTCTTTAGTAGCAAGCATGTGTTCTTACCGGTTAGCAGTTGAGCTAACAAAGAAGCGGATAGCTTAGCAGCAGAATCAACACAAGCGGTTAGCTCGGTAGCTTCGCGGGGGGTTGAAGGTGTGTTCGCTCTGAACAAAAGGGTTAGCTCCGGAGCTGTAGCTGGGCGGCCACCGCTCCTACAGGGCTCGGAGAGAAAGTCAAGCAATGCTTGTACCTTAATTACCCCCGTTCATGAATGAAAATACCAGATACACAGACAGTATTTCATTCGTACTTAACTTTGCATATGATCGATGATCGTATGACACTCTTGGATCCAGTTTGAAGAGTTTATGTCTGTTTGCCAGCAAAGAGACATCAGTGCGCTTGTCTCCCCTGTCCAGTCTCTTTCGAAGGCCGTGTGGAAGAGGGTGGATGTAGCAACAGCTGTGCTTTTATTTGGGTAGTGGCGTCACAGGAAGTCCGCAGTTATCCCGTTTCCTGGCTGTGCCGGAAGAAGGTTAATGTACTGTATTTTGAAAATTTCCAGAAGAGTCCGTACTGGAGTTTAATGATGAAATCCATGGCTGTGGGTCCCAACATTTTGAAACATGGACTTCGGGATTTTCACTGCTCCTGCAGGCCAGTCAGGGGAGTCTGAAGACAAGGTTATAAAAAAAAAAAAACAATACACACGGCATAAAAAAATTTAAATCTTAAAAGACTCACAAAGAAAGGGATGGCAATTAGAACAGTTTTCATGATGTGAAATTACATGGTTATTTCTTTGGCGCTCAAACCTGGTAGGAAGACATGAATGCTGAGAATGACATGAGCTAAGATGATCATTTGGAAGGCTTAGATTTAGAGATGTCTTACCCCCAAAATAAGGGCCAAGGCCTAATTGAGTACTAAAGGGGGCATCTATCAGGAAGTAGAATGAAATAAGAAAGGAAGAGAGAAGCGAAACCCACGGGAAAGATTAAAGCAGAGAAAAGAAGTTTGTAAATAGGCTATAAAGCGAGGAAAATAATAGAGAAGCAAAGAAGATGATAGGTATGCCGAGAGGGGCAATGCAAGGTGATGGATATGCCTTTTGGTAATGCCGTTTTTGCAATGCGAGATGATAGAAATGTCGTTTTTGGCAACGCTTGATGATTAAGCTTAGAGAGCAGAGCAAGGTGATAGATATGCCATTTGGCAATGCATGATGATATATGCTCAGAGAGCAGAGCAAGGTAATAGATATGCCGTGCGTATATTCCACAGAGGATTTATATATAAAGATACGGAATAAAGCTATGAACAGATCAGCAAAGGATACGAATAGATAGAATGGGCAATGCAGGAATAAAGGCAGGAAATGAGAGGGTAATTAAAGGGAAGAAGGAGTATAAATGAAACGAGAAATAGGATTAGTTAAAGAAGGAAAGATAAAGTGAGATGAAGAAATTTCAGAAAACTATGCAGATGAAGATAAGAAATAAAGCTATAATAAAGATCTATTAATAGGGGTTGGAAAATAAATTGAACATCAAGGCAGAAAGCAGGGGGGAGAACAAACATACTCGAATTAAAGCATAAGAATACAAGGAATAATCGGCCTCCAATTAAAGAAGGGTGAAACAAATGGAAAAGTACTTTTCAAAGAACATAGGTGAGCTAGAGTGAGGGAGAAAATTAGACAAGACTGGCAGGTGCTGAGGGGAAGAGTCCTGCAAAACAGTAACATGACGATTGAACAAAGCCAATGATGGATAAAGGCCAACCATCACCAGAGATTGTGGGGAGCTCTTACCTGAGAGCTGATAAAACATTGAGCAGATAGAACGGAGTGGAAATACGGGCGAACATAGGAAGAGAAGGATGAAGAAGACTAACGACCCAATTGCTGGAGAGCGGCAGAGGGAGACATTGGGTCGCTGCAGTAGTGGCTGCTCCTATTCTGAAGGAATGGCGTGAAAACTGGATGTGGCGTAATGCATTGAACTGGGACATGCCTATAATATTTGAAGAAGCAGGATGCGGTCAAGGGGCTCCTTCTAGCGTGAGAAATGGGGTATGCGAAGGAAAATTATCTGAAGGTAGAAAAAGGTTAAACCTGATAAATAATAGAATCCGGTTTGATATTAGCAAGGATGAAGAGATGGATTCAATCAACCTTAGGACTTTAAAAGGAGAAATTGAAGTAGACTGATGGGGAGAAATAACAGAAGACCTAGGAACTACATAGAATAACCTGGAACATGATGGACAGGAATGATGAAGTTATGAGTTATGACTTGCCAGGATGCACTGGAGGTAAGGCATAATGCCTTAGAGGACAAGCGGCTTTGACTAACGGGATTGACCACTGCTGCATTATCAGAAAAGCGGCAATGCGCTTCTTCCAGAAATACCCCAAATGCACCAGGTTATAGTGATGAGATGATCTCATAGAAAGCTGGGGATTCAGATTGGGGAAGAAAGGAAGCCTTGCATCGGAAACGAATTGCCCTGAGAAACCCCTCAAAACCTACGGACGGAGCTACATCCGTGTAAATGACATACTAAAATTGACTGTTCATAAATTGTTTCATAAGAGTTTGTTATTCTGCTGCGGCAGTAGAGCAATTAGTGCTCATGTTGAAACGCATAGTCCAGGAAGGTGCTGTAAACCACTGAACGGAGCAGTGCAAACAGTGTGCAGAGAGAAAGTGTGCTCACAATTAATACGGAAAAAGACAGTTATGGTGAATATCGAACGGGAAATAGTTTCTTAGCGGCTGGATGATAAGGGAACATGGTTGAAATATAATAATAATGATAATCCCTGACTGGCTGCCTGGGGTTCCACCATCAGGTGATAAGGGTCGCCAATGAGCCACATGCTTGACTCCACCCCTGGGAGGTCGTATCCACCTGTTCGCAGATTACGGTGGAGAATGGTGCCAGCTGCCACAGACAGGAAGAAAGAGAGAGGAAACGTTCAATGGTCTCTTAGCCAGGCACTAAGGGAAGCATCTCAACTTGTTACTCAGATGATAAACACCTAAAAGTATATATAGCTAAACTCTGCTATTAAAATGACTTTCTCAAAGCCTTTTGGGAATAAGACCATTAAGACAGCCTTTCTTGTCAACTAAAAATCTGGCTGCTTCCAGCAAAAATAAGTGCTTACATATTAAAAGCTGCATCGAGGACAAAGATTTGTCGCTCAAGTACAATTTCTTTTTTGTTGAGAGTCACAGAGAAACACACAGGCTCTTCCTTTACAACTCGGTGTTTAAATGGAAGACAAACAGAATAGAAGGAGTGCAGCAAGGTCATGCGCTGAGCTTATTTGACATGCGAATACCAAGTTACATTATTTATTTAATAATAGTTTTTTTTTTTTTTTCTTTAAATAGAGGATGCCAATATTCTTAGTACATTATGCACGCTTAATCGCAATACGAATGTTTATTAGGTTCGATATCATAAACTAAGTAAAGTCACAGACAGTTGAAATATATATTTTATATCCTTTCATGGCACTTGGAAATATAGGGAGGTGAGATGTTTAATAAATTTATGGCAAAATGGGGTAAAAGCTCTCAAGGAAAAGATTGTCACGGACGAAAGGGTTGTAATAATTTCAGATTAATAAGTATTTTATGGTAAGGTAATGTGGCAAAGAGGTTAAAAGCAGCATATAGATTGAGTTATTAAAGGTATTACATTCTGCATATCCTTAGATCTTACAATGTGATCACATGCAAGGCTCTTTTGACCAAAGGATTGTGAACCATCCGCTGAGAGACCTTTTAAACCGGGACGCTACAGACTGTAAAACTTTAAACGAGTCAGCCGAACGAACGACGATGCTGGAAGAGGAGGAGATACTGTTCCAGTTAGAAAGGAGACTGGAGCGGAAAGCCCGGCAATTTGTGACCATGTAGAAGTTCTGGAAAAAGGAAGAGAAGAGCAAAATGCTCTGATGGCCGACCAAGCCACTGGAATCAGAAGGTGGCTTGCAATATAAATGTCAGTGGAAAGAACAGCGCAGTCTAAGCGGGCTCTTGATTGAGCGAGGGTGGATGCAGCTAAGGCTGAGAAGGACTAGAGATACTGATAAAAAACAAGCAGCCAAATTAGAAATAGAACAACGATGAGGGACGGAAAGAATTGAATTATCTATGCTCGGGTGAAACTATGCAGCTGGCAACTCTGAATGCTGAGCGCCAAAAGAGGATCCTAAGAAATGTTAGGGAGAATCTTTAATAAAGATGAGAATACACATCGACACACGTACGGGGATAAATGGCCTAAGGTCTGACATGAATGACCTGTGGCTGTGCCACTGGGTTTTTTAAAGGGAGTAGCCGATAACTGTTTGATTAGAATGCCGCAGCACACTAGATTAAAAATGGACACCAGCTACACAACCTATCAGACAGACACCGCAATGGTGACACGTAATCTACTGATAAACAGTAGGGAAGTACACATCTATTGCTTTGGAGTACCAGATAAAAAAAGAAAAACACGTGTGGCCTTCTTTCGGGGCTCTTTGTCATCCTTTCACATACAGCAATGATCCGAGACGCAGAGCGCAGATCTTTGTAATCATTCCTCTGCTTAATTTAGAATAAAAGAGCAGAAAGTTAGAAGCTGTTTGAGAGTCGTTCCTTTAAGAGTAGAGAGTGTGATCACTTCTGGGGACCAAGGATTGGAGAAACTGGTCTGACCGGCAGGAGGGTGCGGTAGTTCGGACAGAAAGCCGGGGATGAGATGATTTAAATGAAGCAGAAAAGTTATCAGAGGAAGCGATACATTTAGACCGCCTCGGGAGATGGTAAAATGAGAGAAACCAGATTAATGAGGTGCCTCCGTAGGATTTAGAGCTGAGCCTGAACGAGATGGTAAAATATATGGGAGTAAATGATCAACCTGAATGAAAAGAGGGGTGGGAAACACCGCACGTTTGAAGAGCACATTAATGAGAAAGATAGAGAAGAGAGAGAGGAATGATACATCTTATCTACAGACAAGCTAGGCTGGGCGTTAGCAAGGGCGAACGGTGGTGGGAGGAGCCGAGGAGCAGGCAGCTAAGATGGAGAGGGAAAGAGGAAATGCTGATGTGGCAGAGATGGCAGCGAAGTCACAGAGCAGGTGAGTAAGGGATGACGTGGAACGCTGGACAGAATCCATGAACGAGATGAATGAAGCATGGAAATTTGTAGGATGATTGGTTTGAGGGATGAAGATGGAAGGAGAAACTGCTGGAGAAACCAGCCCGGGTGACGCAGCGCCGGGAACCGGTGAGGAAGCAGGGCTACCTCGGCAACGCTTAGCAGGAGAAGTGTAGGAGTTCTTGATGCGCTTTCCACTTGCCCAAAGCTGAGACAAGGAAGAAATGAGCCATGAAGCGAGGCGAGTGTTCCTACGAGTGGTAGGGGAGGAAGGATTATGAGAGTCTGTTACTAACAGTGCGAGGAGTCGTCGGAGTCGTAGACGAGCTCAGCTGACAAGTGAGGATGAACACAGCTGAAGCTCCTTTAAAAGCAAGGCATCAGAAGGTGATTGGATGGAGAATCAGATGGACAGGATGCTGATTGGAAGGCTGGGAGACGCACAGAAGAGTCACTGGAATGTGGAAACGGTGAAGGTGAGTCTTTCATTCTGAATTTTCGTCAAAACTCCATTTGCAAATTTCTCTGGTCCTGCTTCATTGTAAACCTAAAATTGCTTTTAATATGACCCCTATCCTGATGCCAACTTGCCATGGGGAAAACTCTAAAAGTGGCAAAAGTACTGGACAACTCCTCCAGGTTCGGAGTGGTAAGCTAACCCCTCCACCTCATTACAGAGTCGGATCTGTGGTTGACAGATCTAGCACACTATTAACCAATATTAATTTTACAATGATCAAAACTTCCTCAGAATGAAGGAAGAAAGTGCAAGGTTACCAAAACATTACATCTCCAGGATGCATTTTCTGATTGTACATTAAAGCTGTAATATTTTATTAAAATAAACTCTGCTAATGCTACCCAAGATGCATCAATCAGTGCAAACAAATGCAGGGTTTGGAGAGGAGATGAGTAGCTTACAGATTTTTCTGGGGTACTGAAACACTGAGAAGGGATAGAAGTTATTTTCTGAATGAGATTAATTCTGTTTACAAGGCAGCTTTAGGGAGGTAGAGATACATTATCTTGTAATAGAGGGGGATGTTACAGATCTAAATGTTATCTCATTCTCAGAGTTTATTTCCCCATAAAATGGCCTGGAGGGTAATAAATAAAATCTGACTGGATTAAAGCTACAAAACAAAGAACATAGATGACCTAATGGAACAATCTTGCCCTTTTCAAAATAAATAAACTTTCGAGAAAAGCAAATTAAGCCAAGAAAAACAACTAGTGACTTTCACTAAAATACTTTCAAACCAACGCCTGGAACAGTATTGTTTCATTGTTTGATTGGAGGTGTTATTTGCAGGGGCAGGGTGAACTCACAGCCTCTCCCATTTATGTGAGATCCATTAATTTGTTTACTGGAAACTCAAAGAGTACCTTGTTTTTGGTTGAGTCCTAATTAAAATGTGAGCAGGTGCACAAGGAAAAGGAAGCAGCTGGTGGAAGAACCAGGAAGACATTACAGTGGCAGTGGATATTGAAAAAGGAATTTACATAGCTTAACCTCAGGTGAATTGTCATCTAAATGAAAAACAAATGATCTCATGCTGAGCTGTAGAAGGAAGAAGGAAGTCAACAAAGCAAATCAAACGTTGCATTTGTCTGCCCATCAGCCACAGCATTAACAAAATAACTGCACAAGTGCAGAAATGAAGATGATCGTCACTCTGTATGTATATGTATGGACATATTTAAAAACCATTCTGGAAGCAGGTACCATTCTGGTCAGACGTTTGGATGCACTCATCATGCCAATGAATATCATAGTAATTTCTGGCTTTAATTGAGCATTTATACTGTTTTTAGGCAGAAATTATAATACAAAAACAACTTTATGTGAATTTATTTCAAATTTTTCTCAAATCTACACAAAGTAAAAGATTATGCAAAACAGGCTCAAATATATACATACACACGCATTACTTGAATTTTGAAAACTCTACTAACTCTACTAATTAGAAATAGAAGGACTCCTTTAAAGTGGTTGCTTTCCTAAAAGAACCTGACTTTTAAGCATATCCCATACATTTCCAAAATGATTATGGTAAGGGCCTATCAGTTTTACATTTCAATGGATGGAGAGGGTGCAAACCCTGAAAGAAACCCCTGTTCAAAAATCAACAGGTTTACGCTTGGCTGAAATGTGTATCTAGATATATCACATACCTACAAATATTTGCAAAAAAAAAAAGTTTGACTTTTGGTAGTAGTGTTGCTTTTTTGTCACCAATGGTGGCCCCACTGGAGCATTACACCCAGTGGATGGAATAACTAAAGAAGCACTGCCTCCAAATTACATGACTTTACCACAAATCATCTGCTAAATGGTTAAATCATGGACACTTTAGATGTTCTCAAATGTCCACCTATGATCTAAAACATAAATCCAAAATGGTTTGTGATTACAGAAAGTAGGTTAACATTAAGCTTTTAGAATAGCAGTGCATTCAGCTCTATCTGTGATTCATGGACTGTATTTAAAACCTGGGCCCGGTTTTGAAATCCAATATGTTTAAATGGCAAGCAGGGGGGTCGAATATTCAGTCAGAATTATTCCAGAACTTTCTCTGCAACTTAGTATAAACTTGAGTCTGTATATGTTTGAGCATGTAGGTCAGGGAAAATTTACTATAAATTTAAACTTGAGCACCAGATTCTTATTTTTAGTCATGAAATATTTTTCCACAATATCAGTCCACTCAAAACAAGAATGGTTTACATAAATATTAGCTAAAAACCCAAAATTAATATGATATCCTTGTAGATGTTGAGTGTATGCAAAGTTCTGACCAGAACTGTCTGCATGACTGATCCAAAACTCCTATCTTTAAATGGTTTATAATACTGCCACTAAACTACTGGTCTTCAGTTAACAAATAGACAAATGAGTTTAGTCTTTATCTGTGAGAATCTCTCAGCCGGACACAAACCACAGCTCCCCTGCAGACTGAGTCATGTGGGTGTCTAGTTTTTTTCAATTTTTCTTATTTAGGATTAGCATGCCTAGAATCATGTTTACAAACATGTCAGCCCTCTGTTAACCACGGCATCAGCTCTGTTCAGCATTTGCAGGAGATTTCAGGTAAAATACCAATGTGCACTTTGAAATATTGCTTGGTTAAAATGTGATTATTTCTCCATTATCCTAACTGTTGACATTCTTCATGCATGATTCCTCTTCACAGACAGACAAGAACAAGTCTGTACTCCACAAATTGTGGAAACGTTAATATACAAACAACAAACAAGGAGGTGGTAAAATATTGTACAAATGAATTCCTGCACAGTTCATAAGTCACTCATGAAAATAGCTAAAAACTACAGAAAATAGTAACAAATCATGTTCTTGTATTAAATCATATTACAATAGATGAGGAAACAACAATGGTTAAAAGATTCACTTTATATACAATTCGGGTAGCAGTAGAATTAAACTAATCAAACTAAAAAAGATTATTTTTGAAGCTGTGGTCAAGTTAAATTATAGCAAGTCATTTTGACTAAGAACCATAATTAGTCAAACTGATATTCAAAAATATTCTTTCATAATAACATTTAAGTGGTTGGATATACAAATCATATCAACCCAAAAACAGTAAAAGCATGTCTTGGGTCAGTTGACTTCTGTAGCACTGAATTAGCTTTAACACCTGCCAAGGTCAACATACCCTCTAAACACTGGACGTCCTTGGACAGCATGTTTTAATTTAATGTCCATATTTACTATGTTTAAAAATGTGACTTTATTTAGCCCATTTGTTCCCTCAACATTTACCCTACACAAACATTGAAAGGCTGGTTTGGTCACCTTGATTTCATTATGTTGTAGCAACCTTTGAACCATTTACACATTGATGAACTGGAAGGAACCGAGTTGTCTTTATGCCTTTTACAAAAAACTTACCTAAAGAGAGTAGAGTATTGAGAAGTGCTTCAAGATTGTCGTATGGAATTAACACAGACCTTGGTTTACAAGTTAGCCTTAGGTGTTAGGTATGGACTTAGATATAACAATACTGTCTCAAAGGAAGGATACTTCTCAATGTCTGCATGCATAAGCAGTTAAAACAAGTCAGCAGAGGTGATTTTTATAGGTGACATGGCTTTTTGCCTAGAGCAGCATGATAAGTAGGTTCCACCTAGAAGTAAAAAACCCTGAACCCTGGTTATCAGGAACTCCTATTTTGACCAACTCCTGCTAGTCAAATTAGGAGACTCTAGATTGTCATATTTTTGATCAGGGCTACAATGTGGAGAGGCCTTCAGTAGTATTGCCTTAAAGCAACAAGAACCTTGGTTTAAAGTTCAGCTGAAGCCTAAAGGGCAGAATATTCGGGTATACAGAGGTTTCACCAGGATATTTTATGAGTGTGGGCTCCAGCAATCGACCGCTACATGACCATGCCCCCTTTTTAACTCCCTAGCCCAATGACTCTGGGCAGGAATCAGGAGGTAGACAAAATGATGAACAGACGGGTGAAAAAAACAAACAGGCAACCCCAACCATAATTCATTATTATTGTGTTTTAGAACACACAGACGTATATTATAGTAAAATAAAAAAGCTGTAAATAAAGGTTTTCTCCTCCTGAGTCTTTTTATTTCCTTATGGTCATCAGCTTGTTGTGATTTTTCTTGTTAAGCTACAAATTAATGAAATAGCTTCACTTGTTCCCATCGGCGGATGCAGATCAATCAGCTGCTGTGGCTAAAATGAGCTTCTTGTCTTAATAACATTCCTTCAGCAGAGACTGATGCAGCCGGATGGTGCATTATAGATAGATCTGAATGCAGAGGTCATTCCTTTAGATATCTGTAGACATATGTGTGCATACATTAGCATCAGGCTGGAAATGGTTTAAAACATTTTACCCCAAAAGGACGCAGAAACCTCAAAGCCTTAAAACACATCTGTAATTTAATAGCAGCCACATCTGTTTTTATCTTCTTTATTACATTCTAATCTCTTTCCTGCATCTTAATCTTTCATTTTTTCTGCCCTTTTGAACATTTAATTTCTTCCGCTTTGTTTTGCTAATCTTTTTCCACATTTATCTTTATTGTACTTTCAACTTTTTTGTAGTTTTGAAACCTTACTTTTCTCAATTTTTTTTTCTACCAGCATCAGAATCCAGTATCTTTGCTGTTCTTTACATTTAATGTCACAGAGCTGGAGTGTGTGAAGTTGATATGATTTATGTGCGATACATCCTCTGCATTGAGATCCATCGAATTCCAGCTTAGTGAAATGTCAGAGATGTGTGAAAGTAATAAAATCATACATCACAGTGAGCTGAAATGTCGCATTAGGGGACATGATGGATCTACAGAACCCCACATCACAGTCGTTTTAACATGAGAACGCTTAGTTTGGAAATGTAGGCCAAACAACCTTGGCTTCCACTTCCCTATTTTAGGACAATTAGTTTTAAGTAAAGAGCTCGTGATTATATATCTGAACACACATCTATACATGTGCTTTAAAAAAGAAATAGCTGAGGCTTATGTAGCAGTGAATCTTAAGAAAAGATAACCGATATTATGCAACACAGAGGTTTTGGGTTAGGCGGCGACAGCTGTCAGTGAACACTCTATAATCAGTTATGACAAAAAACTCTGTCACACTCACAAGAAAAACACCATGAGTGAGACAATCAGAATGCTGAAAGGATTTAATGAGGGACTTTTTCCTTCTCTCTCTCACACAGTTCATGTGATGATTGGCTCAACCTCGCACTCTCATTTAGGCTGAGACAAGGTGATAATTAAAGTCACACTCTTGGATCTGTTTGCATCGGAAGTGTGTGTCTTTGTGTGTTAGCATGTGAGGGTGAGATGCATTTGTATGTGGAGGTTGAGACACTGGGGATGTGCACCGTCTAGCAAAACAAATTTTAAGAACTTAAATAAAATAAAAAGAACAATGTTGGAAACTTACGTTTGTGCAATAATTTCAGCTCCTAATATATTGAAGTCTAACACCACAGTTCTTCTCCCTTTGTGTATGATGTTTCCAGAGAGTACTGACAAAACTCAAGAAGTACTAAAACCAACGTTCAGTTTTCTTAGTTTGAGTAAGCCATGCAAACTATACTCACTGAAAAAATATTTTAAAAACCAAGTTGAGCACTTGGTTTTTAACACCCATCACTGTGCATGTGCACCAAATCTGGACAGAATTTGGTGCACTTGCTTATCAGTGATGGGTGTGTAAATGATTTGATCGGCTGGGAGCTAGCACACCAACAACAGGCAAAAGAGGAAATGGGGGCAACATGTTGAGAGATGGTGTTAATTGGAAATTGTGGAATTGTGAAAATGCCCAACATGTGTCAGCCATTGCAGGATATAACTACCTAACCTCATTCAAACCCACAATATCACTCCATCAGCTGCTTGTAATGGTGTCTGATCTAAGGCATTGTCTCTATCTGCTGATTGTCACTCACTGTTTTGAGTGACTGTTGGATGCTCCTGCACCTGCCTGATGACTATCATTCTACTCATCGTGACACCTTTTTTCCTCTCTGCTGCCCGTTCTACACATGCCAGCTCCTTGCAAATCAAATCCTTTAAATACTCATCACTGTTATGGATAAATACCAAATTACATTAAAATCAGACCATTTTATTCTGTGCACAGAAGAAATATATCAGTGGTTGTAAAATAAACATAATCAGGAAATAATGTACTGTATTTAAAATGTGATTTCCTTCAGGGGAAAACAACAAACATTTTATATCTGCATCTCAATAAATGTGATGTGAGACCAGATTACTTATTTTAGAAATAGATGAAGCAGAGATTAAGGATTTGTATCAAGGTTTGATGTATAAAATAAAGTCCCACAGGTGAAGTGAGGATAACATAAAAAACACAGTTGTATCAAGAGAGTACCAGAAATAAACATGGCATTTTCCAGCTCAGAAAGCAAAAACACGAGTTCTTCATAGAGCAGAATATAGATGAATTCTCAGAAAACATTCATTAAATGTTCTGCTCATTAGCTTTAAAGACAACATGCCAGTGGGGGTTGATCAGCCATGGTCTTTCAGTGATTAAAATGTATATTATCTGGGCATCCTTTCTGGATCACTTTAAGCTATTCTGTTTCCAAGAAATGCAGTAGAAACTTATAAAACTAACACATTCCGTTGTAATTATTAGTTTTTTTTTTCTTTCTTCTGGTTGACAAAAAGGTGATAAATTCTATTAAAATTTCACATAATTTAATCACAATCAGCTTTATTTCCCAAGTTTGTGCTCACAAACAAGGATTTATACTTCAGTTCCACTTTACTCTCAATGAAGACTTTTTTAATTTAAATGGAAAAAAAGGGGAATAAAAATACATTTTCCTTGCATGTACAGTACAGACCAAAGGTTTGGACACAACTTCTCATTCAAGGAGTTGTCTTTATTTTCATGACAATGAATATTGTAGCTTCACACTGAAGGCATCAAAACTATGAATTAACACATGTGGAATTATATACTGAACAAAAAAGTGTGAAACAACTGAAAATATGTCTTATATTCAAGGTTCTTCAAAGTAGCCACCTTTTGCTTTGATTACTGCTCCGCACACTCTTGGCATTCTGTTGATGAGCTTCAAGAGGTAGTCACCTGAAATGGTTTTCAGTTCACATGCTAACCCTGTTAAGGTTAATAAGTGGGATTTCAAGCCTTATAAATGGGGTTGGGACCATCAGTTGTCTTGTGCAGGAGGTGGATACAGTATACAGCTGATAGTCCTACTGAATAGACTGTTAGAATTTGTATTATGGCAAGAAAAAAGCAGCTAAGTAAAGAAAAATGAGTGGCCATCACTTTAAGAAATGAAGGTCAGTCAGTCCGAACAATTGGGAAAACTTTGACAGTGTCCCTAGGTGCAGTCGCAAAAACCATCAAGCGCTACAAAGAAACTGGCTCACATGAGGACCGCCCCAGGAAAGGAAGACCAAGACTCAGCTCTGCTGCGGATGATAAGTTAATCCGAGTCACCAGCCTCAGAAATCGCAGGTTAACAGCACCTCAGATTAGAGAACAGGTCAATGCCACACAGAGTTCTAGCAGCAGACACATCTCTAGAACAACTGTTAAGAGGAGGCTGTGTGAATCAGGCCTTCATGGTAAAATAGCTGCTAGGAAACCACTGCTGAGGACAGGCAACAAAAAAAGGGGGTTAGGGTAGTGCTTTGGTCTGATGTGCTTTGGTCTGATGAGTCCAAGTTTGAGATCTTTGGTTCCAACCACTGTCTTTGTGCGGTGCAGAAGAGGTGAACAGATGGACACTACATGCCCGGTTCCCACCGTGAAGCATGGAGGAGGAGGTGTGATGGTGTGGGGGTGCTTTGCTGGTGACACTGTTGGGGATTTATTCAAAATTGAAGGCATACTGAACCAGCATGGCTACCACAGCATCTTGCAGCGGCATGCTATTCCATCCGGATTGCGTTTAGTTGGACCATCATTTATTTTTCAACAGGACAATGACCCCAAACACACCTCCAGGCTGTGTAAGGGCTATTTGACCAAGAAGGAGAGTGATGGGGTGCTGGGTCAGATGACCTGGCCACCACAGTCACCGGACCTGAACCCAATCGAGATGATTTGGGGTGAGCTGGACCACAGAGTGAAGGCAAAAGGGCCAACAAGTGCTAAGCATCTCTGGGAACTCCTTCAAGACTGTTTGGAAAACCATTTCAGGTGACTACCTCTTGAAGCTCATCAACAGAATGCGAAGAGTGTGTGGAGCAGTAATCAAAGTAAAAGGTGGCTATATATATAATTCCACATGTGTTAATTCATAGTTCTGATGCCTTCAGTGAGAAGCTACAATATTCATAGTCATGAAAATAAAGACAACTCTTTGAATGAGAAGGTGTGTTCAAACTTTTGGTCTGTACTGAATGTATATAGACAGTGTTTTTACAAAAGAGAAAGACAAGGTTAAATTAGTGCAAATATACATAGTTTATCAATGAGCACTGACTGTTAAGTGTTCATCAGAGAGACATCCTGAGGAAAGAGACTGTCTCTGTTGAAACAGCTTGTGCTTGGCATGTGTAGGGTCTGCAGAAATGTTAGTTGCCCTTTTCCTGAACCTAGACCTGTACAATCCAAACCACACAGCAATAGATGAACACAGGGCAGACAGAATCATGGCAGTGTAGAGGATGACTAGCAGCAGGTTGTACTTCCTGAGTTGCTGAAGGAAGAACACTTTCTGCTGCGCCTTCTTCTGAAGAATGTCTGTGTCAGGATCATCTCAGGTTCCAGATATGGGTGGTTCCTAGGAAGTGAAGCTGTGTAGAAACTTTGTTTTTCTAAGTTCCTCAATCCCCCTGTAGCAGCAAGCCAACACTGTTTAGTCCTGAACCTTGTTGTTTGACATTGTATGCTTCCATATGGAAAATGAGTTGTAAAAGAAGACACAGTTGCAGCATTTAGACTTTTCTTTGGTACTTTTCCACTCCTCCTCACACTACATTTTATATTTGTTTGCCAGTCACTGATTACTTATTTTATTTATTTATTTTTTATTCATTTATATTGCGGCAATTCACAACACATGTCGTCTCAAGGCACTTCACAAAGGGTTTGGAATGGTATAAGGTGTTGGGGAGGTTAGATTAAAGTACTGAGTGTAAGAGTTTGGCCATTTTAGAATGGGCTATGTGTAGCCCAATATTAATTATTTGGGTTATTACTTAAATCTGCGCTGTTTGGTCTAGAAAACTGTGTGTGAGGAGCAGCGACAGGCCAATACTGATGGGATATCCCGAATAAATCATTGCATTTCATTAAAAGACAAACAATAGTTTATTTTAATAAAATTACTACAAATCAAGCTGTCCTCAAATTCAGTCCAATAACAGTGACTTCAATCTCAACCTGATCTGCTTTTCAAAACAAGTGGATTCAAGACATTAGTAAGAATTTATCTGAGGAAATCAGAAGAGTGTATTAAGTTGTTGACTTTGCAGCAAACCCTAACCCAGAGCACATTTATGGTGACAGAATGAAACCTCCAGCAGAACCAGAACCAGGATTAGGGTTATAGTGACCATCCTTCTCAATTGACTATTGGTTGAAAGAAAAGAGAAAGAATAAAATTATACCATTAGCAACAAAAAGCTAGTAAGACAGAAAAGAAGCAGTGTTAGTGATGACAATAATATCCATCAACATCAAGTGTAAAATGAAAAGGCCTAAGAAAAGATCATGAGTTTATTAAATCCTCCAGTAGCCTAAACATATAGCAGCAAACCTACAGAAATGTCTCAGGAAAACCCAAATACTCTAACTGTAATCTTTATCAAAAGGGAAACTTTTCAGCTTAGAGACTTTAAAGTAGACAGGGTGTCTGCCTTTGTGGAGAAAAACTGGGAGATGCCTGATAACTGAATAATCTGCCTCCCATTCTGCTTTTAGGAACTGAGAGTGAAGATCTCTGATGTAAACACACGGAATAAACAGATCTTGAATTAAACATAGAGCTTGATTATTAAGACAGTTATGTGCAAAAAGGTTCTAGTCTAGATTTAACCATGAAGAGCAGCTAAAACTTGAGAACACAATGGCTATGATTAAGCGATGTGGCTCCATCTGTGGCACTACAACAGTTTGGAAGTATGTTTAATACCCGTTAGATTTTTTTTTTTTTTTTTTTATCTCAGTAAGGTATAAAGTGAATCATTTGAACAATCTCAATAAGCTGTTAAATAGTTTAGCTTTGTCTGCAACTGGAAACTAAATGGTTGATACAAGAAATAATTTAAACTTAATAAGAATCTAGGCTGAATTTACAAAAAACATATTTTTTGTCTGCATGTGTATAATTTTACAATGAACAGTGTATCACACTGTTTTTTAGCATACGGTGCCATTATCAGCAGCCTTTTTTGCTGCTGTATTTTGTCAAATGGTGAACAAAACATGTCTTGGATACAATAGGATTGCTGTGAATATACAGCTTCTTGATCACTTAATATTTCCTTAGTATTCTGCTAGGAAATTATTCTTTTTATGACTAAGAGAGTAAGATATTTGCTTTGGATCTAATCCAAAAATTGCATTTTAAAAGTGATTGGCTTATATCAACAACTTTACAAGCTTTTTCAACAAAGTGGATAATAACAAGATATTATAAGACATACAACATTCTTGAATCATCCAGAAAAGCCAAAAGTGTCAAGGGACCAAAAGTGCTTTGGTTGCAAAACAAATAATTCCATTAAAACATTCTATTACATCCATGGAGTCATGAACATACACTTCCACTCATGTGATGCTGCTGAGACTACTTAGACATACACTGAAAGACAAACACATATGAACAAGAGTAAAAATATAAGTTGAGAGAAAGAAACAAGCAGACCTCCTCTTCTCCAAAGGAAAACATATGCATCCACCCACAAGTGGTGGATCTGTCCTGTAGATTGTATATTATTGCCATCCATTAAAACAATCATGGCAATGGAAGAATGTGCCAAAGCTTTTAAAGCGATTCAGTGGATGAGTAATGACCCATATGTCCGACACATGGAACACCTCACTAACCACTCCATGAGCTGAGACCGAGGTGATATGTGTGTGTGTATGTATGTGTGTGTCTGTCTGCGGTGAGTTTTTCTCTTTCTTAGTGTATATGTATTGGAAGGAATGTTATGTGCATGATGATATTATTCAGCACTGTCAAGCCACAGACTCCTATGGACCTCTGAGGGTGTGTTGTTGTGTCTGTCTCTGAGCAGTAAGCAGCATTTCCTTTAAATTCTGTAAATTGGGAGGTGGGATGTCCATGGATCTGACCTGTTTTGTCCCTCACATACCACAAATTCCTGGTTGAATTGACCTCTCGAGAATGTTGAGGCCAAGTCAACACCATCAATCTGGTTCTTGCACTCCTCAAACTAATCTGGAAGGCTTTCTAGTCGATTAGATAAGATAGACTTTATTGATCTCACAATGGAGAAATTAACTTGTTACAGCAGCTCTTAGTAACACACAAGTAGGGTGCAGATAGTCAGGAAAATGTGCTAAATCAAGTATTAATAATATAATAAAATGAAAAAACAATCATGTAAAATGAATGGCAATAAATAGTAAATGAGAGAGAGCAGTTTCCTGTTAAAATAGGCTGAGTCATCAGATAATACAGGTTTGGTGAATGTCTGAACTTGTTAAGCAGCAATCCCAAGGTAGAATCCACATTTTAAAGTAATACCCACATGAATGTGTTAGAATTATGATTATTGATTAATTAATATTTATCAAGAATTATAATTTAAAATCATAATTTGAGAAAAAATATTTTCTTAACCAAAAATCCTTATTTATTAATCGAAATCAGAAATGTCCTCTGGTGTTGTAATTTGTGGCTCAAAGCCCTTGATAATTACAATTGTTAAATTTTCAGTAATAATTGATAACTATTACTAGATGTTACTGTTTAATCAACTGTTTCACCGCAGGTGGAGGATCTTCGACCCTATTTTGACTGACAAATCAATCTTGCTCAAAATAAACACAAATGCCCTCCCTTTATCTACGTGAATATTTATTAAATCAACAACCCTAATACACCACGCTCTTCCGATTCAATAATCTTCACCTAATCAAACATGCAAAGTTCTACATAAAAGGGTAAAATATCTAACTAAACAGAATAAAAAAAAAAAAAAAACAACAACATTGAGTGTGTATGAAAATCCAACCAGCAGTTATGGCAACAAGTGATAATATGGTGCTGAGTGAAGCTTTGGGAGCAGCCCCACCGAGATGTAGTTCAGTGAAACACAACCCACAGGGTCATAAAACTCCCCCCCCCCAAAGTTGGAAGCTCAGCGAACAAAGGACAATAAAACACTTGGCGGCAAACCAGTAAAAAGCAACACACAGGATGCAGACAAAGAGATGGTGAGTTTCCACCATGAAATTCTAACGGCCCAATTTTAAAATGTACCCTGAGCTTGCTCTCAGGTGTTAAAACAACACAGCAAAATACACAGCTTGAAAACCACAGCCTTCAGATGTCCAACAGCAATCAAAGTTTCAATGAAATATTGCATGCACATACAATTTAGAACACATTGGACTATAGGTGGCGATTCTAAATCACCCTAAAATCCTACTCTATCCTCGTAGTCGTCGTCTTCCGCTTATCCGGGACCGGGTTGCGGGGGCAGCAGATTCAGCAGAGACACCCAGACGTCCCTCTCCCCAGACACCTCCTCCAGCTCCTCCGGGTGGAGCCCAAGGCGTTCCCAGGCCAGCCGAGAGACATAGTCCCTCCAGCGTGTCCCGGGCCGTCCCCTGGGCCTCTTCCCGGTGGGATGTGCCTGGAACACCTCCCGAGGAAGGCGTCCAGGAGGCATCCGGTATAGATGCCCGAGCCACCTCAACTGGCTCCTCTCGATGTGGAGGAGCAGTGGCTCTACTCCGAGCCCCTCCCGGATGGCCGAGCTCCTCACCCTATCTCCAAGGGAGTGCCTGGCCACCCTACTCTATCCTGCCCAAGCTATTTCTAAAAAAGAAAAAGAAAATAACACGGTATTACTTGATGTTGTCTCCTCTGAGCAGAGGGAGCGAGAAGGAGGGGGAAAAGTTCCACGCGTCCGTGGATAACTCAGGAGAGCGGTCAGCTTCGTCCTCTGGCCTCCTTGGCGAAAAGGAATGATATGATGGACCGTCAACAGTTGACTGGAACAAAAACAATGGTGGTGATTCCGTCTCCCTGAACCCTCCTTGGGGTTTTTTTCTTCTGTTACGTGTTAAACTCACGTCTTCAATCGGTAAAGTGAAATTTCTGGCCTTCCTATTCCAGAAACTTCTTTCATGAATTTTGTTCTTGTTGGCCAAGGGGGGGAGAATGAATGAAAGTCCATGTGGGATTTTCTTCTGCAGAGTGATGCTCCAGTTGCCTGGTAACCGCGTCTCGGTTTCCAGCGTGAAAAGTAATGGTGGGTGGTCTCAGAGTATGTTATGTAGCCCACTGTGACATCAGAGCTGCGACACCCCCATCCTATCAGCCGTGGTTCCTGCTGGGATTTGTAGTAGCAGACTATCCTGGGGTACAAAATGGCTGATGATGCCAGAAGGCATATTGGCATCCAGCAACGTACAAATGGTCCAACAACCCCCCCTAGGTTCAAAGGGTGAGATGAATTGCAGTCTTTGAAGCTACTGGGACCATTCTGTCCTTAGCTGAACAATCAGTGATCCGTGGCGAAACAAAACAAACAGCAAACTGTCTCTGTGTTCCTCAAAAGCCTATGATTGGGCAGGATAGAGGTTAGCCTGGGCAGGGCTAAACTCTGACTCATACCTTTCTATGTTGTACAATGAGAAAATACAAAACGATACATTTACATCATTATTACATTATTTTGGTCATCAGCTTTGGTAACCCTGAGACAAAGTGAAACAACAATAAAAAGATACAGTACGTATATATGTATAAAAAAAAAAATCGAAATCATGGTTCATAGCTTATTCGTCCACTTTTCATTAGGCACTGGAACCTGACTGTGTCATTGGCAAAGGTGGTGCTATGAACCGTGGGGAAATTATGTGGGGGAATCAATCCTGACTTCTAAACGCTTAACCTGCCTGTATGCGGTGTGTGCCGTCACGACCCACCTGATTACAAAGAGAACTACAGTAATGGTCATAGTGTGGGTTTCTGTCCATTCTGTTCGCCTGGGGAATTGAGGGAGAGGTGTGAAGCTTAACTCTGCAGGCGTAAGGCTGAACTTAATTAGTTTGGTACCTTCCATTACAAGTTGTTCTTCAATACTTGCATCAATGCTGAAATTATATCCTTTGAAGGCATCCATAATTTCAATTTCTGTATCATATCGATAAAAATTAAGGTGATGAAGGATTATGTCTCCGAGGTGGAGGAGTGCACCCTGGGGTATGGAGACGAACATCGTTTGGTTGGGTAATTTTATTCGGGTAACTGTGTCGTGCTGATCGTAAGATAGCAAGGCTTCTGTCACTGAAACCACACATGTAATTGGTGACATCTCTAATAAAAGGATTACTTGGGCACACCCAATGAAGGTCCTTGGTTTTGGTGCACAGGTCTAAAGTGGGAATTAGAGAAAGTTATGGGTCAGCATCGTGGTAAGCTAAGAGTGATGGGGTTTTCAGGTGTACGTGTGTATTTTCCTTCCAAAACCTGACATTAAACACTGTTTTAAGCCTATATAAATTTGTTCTTTCGATGATAGGGAGATTGAGCATAGTTTGTACTTCCAATAGTCTCTGTTGAAGGAGGAGTCTCTGTTGGATTTCCGGCATTTCTTCATCTAATTCTTGTACGTGCCTCTGAATAGTTTTCAAGCTAACTGAATTTGCTGCTGAAAGGCAAATGGAAAACAAAAATCCCAGCGCCGCCGCTGAGGCTATCAATCCACCTAGAAATCTCTTTGGGCATTTACTGCCACTGAGGTCCTCTTTGGTGACCATGAATTTCTGCAGTTGTCTGAGGATATAGATTGTAGTATGTTTGGCATGGTCTATGGTGTCGGGGGTTTGAGGCCCCTGCGGTCTTCCTTCAGTCATCAGTGGAGGAAGGCGGATGTGTTTGCGGTACATGTTCCACGGGTCTAGACATATGAAAACCCTTTGCATATGAAGTCTACAGTGTGTAATAAGGAGCCCGGGGGGGTCTTGCAGGACCGTGCCGGTTGGGAGTCCTATCTCTATTACACCAGTTGGCAGAGCAAGTGTTTAGCAAACAACAATGCCAATCATCCAGATGACCTCCATCCTGTAACAGAGAAATCCTGATTATAGTAAGGAGTTTGCTGCTAACATACTTCTTTAGCATGGCCACTATGGTACGGTTCATCCGCTCCACCTTACCCGACGATTGTGGGTGCTAGGGAATGTGAAATTTTAATTCCACTCCCAGAATGTCAAAAGAGCTGTCATTACACTTCAGGTGAAATGTGTTCCTCTGTCTGAGTTAATGGACAGGGGAAGACCCCACCGGCTAAAAACATGGTTCAACAAAAGAACAGCCGTGGTTACAGCTGTGTCGTTTGGTGCAGGTAAGCATTCAACCCACTTAGTGAAACTGCACGTCACTGTTAGGAGGTATTTATTACCTCTGGTCGATTTGGGGACTGGTCCAACCTAGTCGATTTGCAGGTGGGACCACGGGAATGTAACGCCCCTTCGAGCCTGAACAAGTGGCTGGGTTGGTTGGAACTGACAGCAGGTCAAACATCCTTGGAAGCCATCGAAGGCCAGTACACCACCTGTTGGAGGGTATAGAGTGTGGCTTTAAAACCCCTGTGACCGCCTACAGGAGAGTCATGAGCATAGGCTAACATGACCCTCTTATGGTCAGTTGGTACCACACATCGGGGCGTCCCGTGCCCGTTGTGGGTGTAGACTAACAAACTTTTCTCCAACTTCAGATGGGACAGGTTACGTCGGATGGTCCGCAGTTCTCTGACAACCCAGGGTTCAGACCAGGAAGCAGGGTCGTAGTTTAACACTCCTCTCTGCAGCTTCTGTACTGCTACCCACCCATTACCCTATTAAGACAGTGTCTCGCCCACGGCCAAAATTGAATAGATTAAAAAATTATCTCAAACGAGGAAATCAAGAAAATCTAATAAAAATAAACACAACTCAGACTAAAAAGAAAAATAAAACAATTAAATGTGGCTTACTGAACATAGGATCTCTGTCTTCAAAGACATTGCTAGTTAGTGACCTGATTTGTGACAATCCGATTGATTTATTTTGCCTCACAGAAACCTGGCTGCAGCAAGAGGATTATGTTACTATAAATGAGTCAACTCATACTAATTTAAATTTTCACATTCCTCAAAATACTGGGGGAGGAGGAGGAGTAACAACCATCTTTCAGTCCGATTTATTGATTAGTCCCAGACCGATCAATATCTACAACTCTTTTGAATATTTAATCCTTAGTTTTCCTCATCCAAATTGCAAAGCACTAAAACCACTTCTGTTTGTTGTTTTGTACCATCCACCAGGCTCTTACTCTCAAATTTTAGATCAGTTTTCAGACCTTTTATCTGAGTTAGTGTTAAATACAAATAATGTTTTTATACTGGGGGATTTTAACTTTCATGTTGACACTGAAAGTGATAGCTTAAATATAGCCTTTAATACTATCTTAGACTCAATTGGCTTTGCTCAAAACATTAACAAACCTACCCACCTTTGTCTTCATTATCTGGACCTTGTGCTGACATATGGCATTGAGTGTAAAGACATAACAATATTTTCTAACCCTGTCCTGTCTGACCATTTTGTAATAACCTTTGAGTTTAATTTAACCGAGTACTCCGCACCTGAAAGAAAATTTCATTATATTAGATCATTATCAGACAATGCTGTAATAACCTTTAAAGAATCTGTTCCACTTTTGATTTCCTCATTATCACAGAAAAGCACAGCGGAGGGCAATACTTTTGTTTATTCCCCTTCACAATTTGATTCTCTTGTTAATAGTGTTACTTTATCATTGCGCGGTCCATTAGACAATGCAGCCCCCTTGAAAAAGAAGGTCTCCATGGTTTAATTCAGAGCTACGTACTTTAAAGCACAATGTTAGAAAATTGGAGAGAAAATGGCGCTCTACACACCTAGAGGATTCCTACTTAATCTGGAAAAATAGCCTACTGTTGTATAAAAAGACACTTCACCAAGCTAGAACAGCTTATATCTCATCATTAATAGAGGAGAACAAGAATAATCCTAGGTTTCTCTTTAGTACAGTTGCTAAACTTACACAGAGTCATAGCTCTGTTAAGCCATCCGTTCCCTTAGCTCTCAGCAGTCATGACTTTATGGGATTCTTCCAAAATAAAATTGATTCTATTAAAAATAAATTCTATGACATACTCCCGAAGATGATTACTTCATCCTCAGCAAGTGAGACAACATTGGAAATAACTGTAGAACCTGATCTGTATTTGGACTGCTTTGATCCTGTGGAGCTTCCTGAGTTATCATAAATATTAGCTTCATCTAAACCTTCAACTTGTATGTTAGACCCAATCCCAACCAAATTATTTAAGGAAGTGTTCCTTCTGATTACCAGCCCCATTTTAGGTATGATTAACCTATCCTTAGTAAATGAATATGTACCACAGGCTTTTAAGGTAGCTGTAATTAAACCTTTACTTAAGAAACCTTCGCTTGATCGAGATGACTTGAAAAATTACAGACCTATATCCAATCTTTCATTCTTATCTAAAATTCTTGAGAAGATAGTTGCTAATCAAATGTGTGAGCATTTACACAGCAATGACCTGTTTGAAGAGTTTCAGTCTGGCTTCAGAGCTCATCATAGCACTGAAACAGCTCTGCTGAAAGTCACTAATAATATTCTTATGGACTCAGATAATGTGTCTGTACTTGCCCTGTTAGATCTCAGTGCTGCAATTCATACAATCGATCATAATATTCTCTTAGAAAGGCTAGAATATGCTGTAGGGATCAGGAGAACAGCGCTAGGCTGTTTTAAATATTATCTGTCTGACAGATTCCAGTTTGTTTATGTAAATGATAAATCATCTTTAAACTCCAGGGTTAATTGTGGAGTACCACAGGGTTTAGTGTTTGGGCCAATTCTCTTTACTATTTATATGCTTCCAATAGGTAAAATTATCAGGCAGCATAGGATACATTTTCACTGTTACGCTGATGACACTCAGCTTTACTTATCCATGAATCCTGATGAGCCCAACCAGTTAGATACACTACAAGCATGTCTTGAAGATATAAAAACTTGGATGACTTTAAATTGTCTGCTTCTAAATTCAGACAAGACAGAAGTTGTTATCTTTGGACCGGAGTCTTTAACAAAAAACTGCTTAGTCAATCACTTAACCTGGATGGCATTAATTGACCTCTAATAATAAAATAAAAAACCTTGGTGTTATTTTTGACCAGGACATGTCATTTAAATCCCATATTAAACAGGTTTCTAGAGTTTCCGTCTTTCATCTCCGGAACATTGCCAAAATTAGAAATATCCTGCCCAGGAGTGACGCTGAAAAACTAGTCCATGTATTTGTTACTTCAAGGCTGGACTATTATAATTCGTTACTATTAGGATGTCCACAAAATGCAGTTAAAAGCCTTCAGCTGATTCAAAATGCTGCAGCAAGAGTTCTGATGAAATTTAAAAGAGAGATCATATTTCTCCTACTTTAGCTTCCCTTCATTGGCTCCCTGTTAAATTCAGAATATAATTTAAAATTCTCCTCCTCACATATAAAGCCCTTAATGATTTAGCTCCATCATACATCAGATATCTCATTGTTCCATACGTTCCTAACAGAGCACTTCGTTCTCAGACTGCAGGTTTACTGGTGGTTCCTAGAGTCTCTAGAAGTAGAATGGGAGGCAGATATTTTAGTTATCAGGCTCCTCTCGTGTTAAAGCAGCTCCAAATTTTAGTCCGTGAGTCAGGCACCCTGTCTACTTTGAAGGCTAGCCTTAAAACTTTCCTTTTTGCTAAAGCTTATAGTTAGACTGTCTTAGGTTATACTGAGCTATCTTCCTTATTTTTTACCTCCATCTTCTTCCCTCCCTGTTGGATGGAGTAAGGGGGGAGTCAGGTTTAGCCTAAACCGGCTCAGTTATGATTGAGGTGCAAACACACCCTCCATTTCTGCTACCTGTATGACCCCCTCTCTTTTCCAATGGTTATGGTCAATCTGACAGAGAGAGGTATCCCAATCGTTGTGGTTTTTAGTATAACAATGGTCATCAGTGGGCTCTAGATGGACAAACTGTCTACTTTTAAGGCTAGGCTTAAAACTTTCCTTTTTGATAAAGCTTATAGTTAGAGTGGCTTAGGTTATCCTGACCTATCTCTGTAGTTATGCTGCTATAGGCTTAGGCTGCTGGAGGACATAATGACTACATTCACCCTCTTCACTACTTTCTCACACAACTCTCTAATTCTGCATTATTTGCTGTTATTTCAGTTTTTTACTTTATGTTCTCCCTCTTTTCTCTTCCTAGAAGCTACAACTGGCCTGACTCTGTGTCTACCTGTGACAACTTTCTGGAGAGGAGCATCGTCCAAGCTTCTATTGGCAACAACTTAATGCTCACCCTCTACCGATGACCCACATGGCCCTCTCTTTTAGTTTTTAACCCTTTCTCTCTCCTAGACATGGCAATTGACTGAGCTTTTACTGTGACTATGTGCTCTCTTTCAGACTCTAACCTTGAAAACTGGCTCTGAGTTTATCTGTTCATTCTTTCTAGGTGAAATGACTAAACCCACTAAACACTGGACGTCTAATGGACGTGCAGATCAGGTCTATATTAAGTCCGTTGGGCCAAGACCAATTCTGGACGTCTCCATGACGTGCAGACAAGGTCTGCAATTTGCCCATCTAACGATGACCCCTCTTGTATGTCAATAGGCAGTTAAATGTTTGAACATCAGACTTTTGGAGGTCATACAGACATCCCAGACATGAATAACATGAATAATTACGAAAATAAATTATTTCAATATAAACATAATTTAATTATTTATTTATTTATCGACTATCTTATTTTTTTTATTACATTTTATAACATTTTCTTAACTGTTTTATTGTTATTCAATTAATACAGTTATCAATTCAAAATAATTTCTACTGTGGCTGACTGTGCATGGTTACACACTCATGTACAGTAGGTGGCTATATATACCGATGAAGTTGTTTGCTTTCCGTCATTAGTTAGAAGATGAAGAAGAAGACTTGAATTCAATTCGCGGGCTTTGGAGCCACAGCGTTCTAATTTGGACTACTAAACGCCACTCTGATTGGCTCAGGCAGCACGTGATGACGACCCAACCAATCAAGCAGAGCCCTTCTGCCAGTCTGAGAACCTAACCTCTATGTCACTCAATGGTCGGCTTGCATATGCGACAACTTGCATGTCCTGGTCATATTTCTGCTTCAACGCAGCACTTAGACACTTGGAAGAGAAACTCGCTTCCAGGTAGAACTCCTTGTCCTTATCTGGGTAGGCCAGGCAAGGAGCAGAACCAAGTTTCTGCTTCAAGAGCTGGAAAGCATGCTCTTGGGGTTCTCCCCAAGTGAAAGTCTTTGCACAGGAGTTCTGTGAGGGATCTGGCCATCTCCGCATAGTCTTCAATAAACTGATGGTAGTAGTTACAGACCCCTAAGAAACTTCGAAGATCAGACACATTCATTGGAGCCTTTATGTCTCGGATGGCCCGGATCCTGCTGGCTTGGGGTTCGATGCCATTTGGGCCCACGGTTAAACCAATGTACTCCACTTTTGTCCGGCACCATTGGCCTTTGGCGAGTGCTAGCTTAGCCCCCGCTGTGCCAAGCTAGTCCAGGAAGTGCCGGAGTTCGGCTAGATGTTCCTCAAACGTCCTGCTCCTCATAAGGATGTCATCGACGTAAATGAGGTTTCCCCGGGCTGCGGCGTCAGACATGGCCTTGTGAAGGAAAATGTTAAATTCGGCCGGAGAGTTTGAGTACCCAAAGGGGCACCTGTTCCAGGTATATTGGTGGTTCCCGAAGGAAAACGCCAATTTGTACTGGTCGGTCAGGTCTACCTACATTGTCCAGAAGCCATTCACCATGTCTACTGTGGAGAAAAAGTGAGCATCTCTCACCTTAGCTAACTCCTGGTCCAGGTGAATCATGGGCCAGTGTGAGAGGGGTACCTGCTTGTTCAGTGACCGGTAGTCGATTGTCAGGCGCCATTTCCTGGTCGGTTTTAACACCGGCCAAATCGGAGAGTTGTACGTGGAGTTGCATTCACGAATTATCTGTTTCTCCAACAGCTTGTCGAGGATCTCCTGGATCGACTCGTAAGCACCCAGAGGGATCTTATATTGGCACACAAACATAGGGGGTGCGTTTGGGTTCGTTGGAATACAAACCATGTGGAGGTTGGTGACCCCACAGTCATGGGAGTCCTTCGAGAGAACTGATTGATATTGATAAAACAGCTTCTTAAACGCTTAACTTCCACTTCGGTGTTTAGCGCATCGGCTTTCTCCAACTGCTCGCTGACCTCAGTCTCAAAACTGGGGTAGGGCTCGCTGGATGGGTCCCTGGCTCTTCCTGAGCTTGTTGCCCTGGGTGTGTTACCAGTGCGTACACCACCAGGTTGCCTTCAGCCCCCAGGGTAGCATCACAGGTGGATTTGGTTGTTAAAACCTCATGTCTCTCAATTGTGATCATGTCCGATGGAAACGTGGACAAAACGTCTGGAGAGTCCTGTCTACCGGACACAAATAAGGGCATGTCTCCAATGACGGGGATGGTTAGCTCGAAGTCATGAAAGGAGCTATCTATGAGGATCCCCAGGGGTTTTCTTGTGGTTACCTGGATAGGCACTTGGGTTGGATTCTCCACCAAAAGATAAGTTGGGCGGCAGCTCAGCTCAAGCATTGGGGTGCCACAGACTACCAGGTTCAGTTCCCGGAAGTAGGGAAGGGGTTGAAAGAAAATGCGGGTGCTCTGAAGCTTCTGTCCCTTTTTGACTATCAGGTGGATCGGTACCCCTGCTGTCCGATGTGGTATTACTGAATCGGTCTCACTAATGACCTGGCAGGCCTGTGGAATGGTTTGTCCTGACAGCATGACCTCAGGGGTTCCCAAGAAGGGACTTAAGGGAGCGTTGACTCGGGTCCAAACAACCTGGTTGAAGGTGTCTAACTGGGTGCCAATCACAACCCTCAACTTGAAATAGTTTACCAAGAGCGAACATGGCTCTACTAACCTCCTCAAACAGGATTGAGCATATCAGACTAATTTCTGATCCTGTATCCAGGAGTGCGTTTGTCTTGACGCACCCCCTATAATGGTCGGACAGTATAGGCGTGTATAGGTGTGTGTTGTGGGTTAGTTTGCCCAAGAATTTTAGGAAGTGAGTCCGGGGTGTTTCTCCTGATGAGGTCCCAAGGGGTTCTTGAGGTTTCTCAGGTTTGTCTCCCCACCCGACCAGATAGACTCTGGTTGCCGTGGAGACGGAGTCCACACCTAATCATGCTGATGGGGATTTCAGATCTGGTTTACCTGGAGGGTCGGTTTCCTGTTTCGAAGGTTGTGGTGGTGTGGTGGCCTGACACACCACTTCTGTCGCCATCTTGCGTAAGGCCTCCTCCATCTCTTTTCCCATAATCCCTTCTGTGTGTCGGTTCCACCCTTTTCCATCAGTCTTACCTTTAGGCCTCGCTTGATGGTCAGGGCGTCTGCTGGACCTGGGGTTATCCGGTTTACCAGACTTCGGTTGCTGTTTATTGCCAACCCCCTGGTACTGCTGACCAAACCTACGTTGTTCCCTGAACCTGTTCTTAATGTGGGTTCCTGTTGAAGGCATTTCCTAACCTTCCAAAACAAGGCTGGTTCTTTCAGTCTCGACCTGTAAAACCCTAGCCTCGCTCTCTGATCCCTTGGTCTGGTGAGCAAGTGTTTCCCACGCCATCTGAGCATATATCCAGATCTCTTGCATGCTCAGGGTCTTTGTTCTGCAATACATAGTAACATCGTATCGCACACTTTCATGAAGGTTGTGGAGGAACAGGGATTTAAAAGAATGTTCCTCCTCAATGCCAGGAGCATTGCGTCCTTGGAAGTAAACAGCTCTCAAGCGCCAGTAATACTCCCTGGGTGCTTTGCTTTTCTTTTGCTGGATAGCGAAACACCAAGTGTTGCGGAGGCCCAGTCTATATACATAGAATATTCTTCCCTTAAAGCTTCGCAGAGGGTTGAATAACAGTCTCGGACTGCAGGGGGCAGGCTCTCCAAGAAAATATGGACGCTCTTGGATGTTGTCTTCCAGATGAGGTTCAATTTTTCCCGTGCTGATGGGCAGTACAAATCTAAAAGACAGCGTTCAACTTCCCTAAGATAATCATCAATGTTTGACCCTGCATTATTAGGGTCAAAACGCTCTATGTCTTTGGCAAGAGACTCAAACTGGCGGGTGCGCAATCCGCTCTCAGGCACTGGTGCCGGCCCATCTGAGTCATCATCTGAGAGTTCACTCCGGCTGCACTCAGGGTGTGTCAGTGCATCACGCCTCATCCTCGGAGGAGGCAGTGGAGGTTGCTCAAGGTACAATGGTGGGCCCTGTGTTCCCCGGACTCAGGTCCTGGGCATCGGTTGAGGGCGGTATGAACCACCTGAGTCCCAGGGACAGCTCTTCTGTCACCTTGGCGGAGGTGAGGGATTGTAGAGGACCGTACTGCAAGTCAAGTTTGAAGGCTGCTCGCCTCTAAACCTTGAACTATTTACTCCTACTGGATCCACAGCCAGGAATTGTCCATGGCTGCTGACAACAGTGGGGTGGGGCACCGCACCACTGAACCTAGTCCGACTATTTACACCTGTTCTGGACTCAGTGGATGTATGGGGAACCCCATGAGCCTGGAAAGGTAATCTCTGGAGATCAGTTTCTACATCCTCCAGATCTGACCTGCAGGTTCTCTCAGGGTATCGCAGGTATGGCTCACCTTCAAAGGTTTCAACCTGTGAGGTGGGTTTCTTTTTGCCCCCCCCAATTTCTTGAAGGATGGGGGAGTAGCCTGGCTGCACTCAACTGTCTCCATCCTATTTCCAACTTCTGTTAGTTCACCTCTAAGGACATCCACCGTCTGCAAAGTATCATTCAACTCAAACTGCAGTTTAACATGCTGGTCAATTTCCAACATTAACCTTTGCTGATACAACAGAGTGAGCTGTCCTAACACATCTGCGACCCGTCTTTCTTTTGGTGGGTTTTTAATGACTTGGAGCAACTCCTGAATCCTTGTTTCACATTGCTCAATGCTATAATCATTGAGACCTATGCACTCCTCTGGGGACAACAGATTCAGTAAATGTCAGAAACAAAGCTGTACCAAATGAATTCCTGATGCCATGTTTTCCAATGGGTTTAGAACCATCAGAATTTACCAGAGAAGGCAACTTTTAGTAGTCTGGTTAGTGAAAACCAGTTGGCAAGGAACCTGATGAATAGAAAGCTGACAGCCTGAGGAAGCAGTTTTAGCCAAGAGACAACATTTTGCCATCTCCCTACAAGAAATACAAGTTGTGGTTCTTATAACTGTCTCTGAGTCAGTCAATATGAATAATAACTTTGAAGAGGCAGGTTAAGAGCAGTTTAGGATAAAAGTTGATGCAACCCATTCCATTGACAAACTTTCTCTTTCTAACGTCACAACCCAGAAAAAAAAGGCGACATCATTCTGCAAGGACCAATACATGACTATTTTGCCGGCAGACAAAGGGAGGTAGGAATAATTGCTCCATATTAGATGATACTGCTATCTACGGGGCCCTAAGGAGGGATGAAACAATCATTTACAACAAGAAGGTAACAAACTATCTGCAAAAAGAAAGTGGAAAGCATAGCACTTAACCCCAAGGGATCAACACCTATACCTTGGTTTAAAAATGTGGTTGACAAATGGATGAAAATCCAAGCAAAAGAATGTGAAGCCTTATTGAACACATCATCTCAGTGGCCCATGAGATCACCTTCACAATGGAGAACACCGAAGACAACTACCTACCTTTATTGGACTGTGAGACAGCCTCACCACTGAAAATCCATGGAAAATCCATACATAAGGACCCGTACCTACTTTTTGAATCTTATCACCCACTGGAACACAAGCTGTCAGTCAACAGAAATCAGCAGCATCAAGTTAACAGGTCACCACAAGGACAAGGGACACAAACACATCAACAAAATATTTCTAACCTGCGGACACCCTAACTGGACTTATCAGAATTTCAAGAAACACTCAACTCAGTCCACTGAAGGAAAAAAATATATACATTGTTTTCTATATGTGGAAGTAGGGAAGATATTTTTCATGCCTAAGAACACACTCAGACAGAAACTGGTTGTCATGTCACATTCTTCAGGTTTAGCCCACTTAACAAGCCCCAATTTTTATGAAAAAAATTGAAAGAAAACATAGGCTTTGGGACTTTCTTTTCTGAGTATGTTTTTTAGTTGTATACAAGAAAAGTACATTTAAAGTGATTTTAGTTCATGGCAGAAAAGAAGCAGATCTACCTAAATCCTCTGCAGAGAGAAAGAGAGCACAGGAAAAAAGAAAGCATTTTAGGATTAGTTTCCAATTAACTTCTGTTATCAAGCCATCATAGGTAAAAGGCTTGAGGTAGAACAGTGAGTGATTGTTTGCAGAGGAGGATTACAACACTAAAAGGATCAGAAGCACAGGTTCAGATGCAATTGTAGGATGATGGTGACGTTGAATATTTCAGCTGAGATGATTTACCGCTGAAAACACTCTGCTCCACCATGTTCATCTATTCATCTGTCTATCCATCTATCTGTCTTGTGTTTTATTTTTATATCATTTTGGGGACATGGATTCTGAGGAACAAATTAGTGGCATCAATATTGAGCACAATAATAGCATCTATTATTCCTGAAATGCACCCAAACAAGTTCTGAGATCCTTCTACATGTTTAGAATCAGTGACAACTGTTTGAATATATTATGATAAATACTGAAGAAAGAGGATCTTACTCCTGTATTAAACTGCCTATAAGTTAATAGAATCGAGAAAAAGACGTATTCGTGCAAATATACTCAAATCTTGGTCAGACATGAACAGTCAGTGGGTTTGCTGCTCAGTCTCAGCTGCCCAGATGACTAAGAGATGAGGTAGCTTTTACTGACAGAGTCTATTTAAAAGCTGCATGGGGCACAAGACTGACACTCCCAAACAGCCTGGTCTGCAGAGATAGAGCTTTAACATGAAGCTCCAGCCACAGGCAAAATATCACCCAGTTCTGAACAGAGTTAGTGAGGTACACAAAAAAACATGTAGATGTTTCCCTCAAGGTACACTGGGCTCCTCTCAGCTTATCTGTGCTGAACTCTTCCATACAGGCTCCGTACTACTGGTAAAAAAAATAAAGTTCTCATTCAGTCTGACTTCAGACTTTCAGATTAACCCATTCTTAGGCAGATAATCATAAGTTTATGTCTGATCACTGTAAATTAAACTTCCCTCAGTGATGGGAAAAACTATAGTTTTATTAAAAAGCTCTTTCAAATGAAAATGAACTGCTCTTTTAATTTTCTTCTACTTCAGTTAAACGCAAGAATCGGCTGCAGTAAAAGCTTAATAACCTTGGATGCTCTGGAAAAAGCATGCCAGAGCTGCATTTACTGGTGAGCTAGCACTCAAGTCCATTAAGATTGCTACGGTTATTGAAATTAGGTCAGCAGATCAGATTTCATCTGATCAACAATAAAAACCTCATCACCCGCCAATGCTTTATTTCCGCTTATTTTTCAAAATATTGTGGCTGCAGCTCAGCTGTGTCCAACCAACCAACAAATGACCTAAATGGCTGAAAGTGTTTGTTTCCCTTTGTAAAAACAGCATAGGCAATGTGTGTGTGTGTGTGTGTGTGTTTAAAATGTTTTCCAAAGCTAGTAAGCCCTGGGAGTTGTGGTATGAGGTCAGGTTACATGTGATGGTGCAAAGCTGTTAGTGGGCAGACCAAAAGAGACAATAAAATTGTGTCCGAGGGGTTATAGTGCACGCTTTACAGAATCAGATGTATTACTTATTTCTTCCTTTCATGCAGCATTCAAATGCTGTACTCAGTTCAAATGTCAAAGACAAGGGGTAAAAGATCAAATTTTGTGGATATTTGACTTGTGACTATTGATCTTGGACTTTGTTTCTGTGACCCGACCCAAGCTGAAGCACAGTGTTGGTGCTTTCTGCTGACTAGCAAATTAAATACTCTATAATCAATATGATTCTGTATTTTGACTTTTATGACCTTGAGTTATTGACAATGTATTAAAAACCATTCTTTGCCCACCTAAAATAATAAACAACTTTTCGAATGATCAAAGGAGGAATTTCTCTTGATGAAAATTATGTTTCTGATTAGTCTAGTGGTTTGTTTACCAGATGTCTGATTATGGAAACAAGAGAACCCTCAGTCCTTTTTCTTGTTTTCAATGCTTGAAAAGGGCCTCAAATCTGATTAAATACTAATTAAGTTAAGCCCAATCTTTCCTAATTCACTCAAATATTCACATACATGAAACAGATAACATTCTTTCTGATATTGATTCATGAAAGATCATCAGTGGTGTCACTATATTTTCCAGTGATCTTTTGTTGGCTCTTCTTTTCAGTTGGTCATCCTCCTCCATCTCTCCCTGTTCTTACTTTCCTCCTATGTCACACCATAGCAGGTGACTTAATCAATACTGCAGACTGGAGCAAAAAAAAAGTATAATAATTATAACCATTGAATTGAAAAATGATTTAAATCAAAAACATTAAATATGTTAAAATATGCTTATTTTCATCCAGACAGGAGAGCAAATCATTCAGAAATGGGCTTTGATGTGGATGCACTGCCGCCAGCCCAAAAGCATAAAAAACTAACTAAAAACAAAGTTGCAGAACTGGAATAAGATTTCTCAGTTAATTCAGGCCCAAAGTTGGTAAGTGAAGAAATAATATTTCAGCATCGACTTTCATGCGCTGTCAGAGCTTGCATAGTTCATTTTGAGTGTGAGTTGCTTTGCACCATCAGAGAGACCATTAGTTCTGTGAGCACCTTTTAAAAGAAAGCTACAGTTGCCTGACACCAGAGTCTCTAAGCAGTATACTCTTGTTTCTGCTGTTTGTGCTGAAGGTTTGGCCACCAGTGGATGATCACACAGGACTGGACACACGGGATCCCGTAAGGACCTGGGCTGCAGGGCAGCTGTGGTGGACTGAGGCTTACGATGAATGAGTGACACAAAGGCAGTGTTGTTTTTTTTTTTATCTTTTTCGTTTTTTAATTTCTGAGTTTATTTTTTCAGTAGAATGTTTTAATATCTAGTATTTATTTGTTACTTTGTTTTAAAACAAAAACATCATGTTTTTGAGAGGTCTTCTATTTCAGCATATGTTATTTACGTGCCTCAGTAAAACAAACTAATCATCTTTATGCAACACATGTTTATTTACCATTTATTAATTTTATTTGTGTCGGTTTGACAGAAAGTGTGACATGGTGATGAAGGTCAGGTCAGGATATCCTGTCTGGGCTTCTGGTTATGTTGTCTTAATAGACCTTACAATGTTTAGTCCTTGCAAGGTCAGTGTCAGTCCAATGTCACATTCCTTTAAAAAGGCCATGAAAGGTCACACATGTAGGTAGCATAACCTACACCTTATCTCATTATTTGGACATTTCTATGATAAATATTTTCCTTCCTGTAACACTGATTCCAACCTTCACTCCCATGCAAAGATCAACTGAAATGGCAAACTGACAGTTTATAGGAAAAATGCACACACGATGTTATAGATCTTTTGATTCACATGCAATTAACACGCAGAATCCCCAAATTTTGGGTTTATTGTTATTCAGCCAGTTCCCTTTTTTAGTTTTTATTTAGCATCATAACAATTTGGCTCAAGCTTTTTACTACAATTACAATTTCTTTTCATCTTTATTGTTCAGCTGAATTTAACTTTACTAATAAGGTATTTTTCCATCTAAAAGGCAACTCCAGGTGCTGCAAGCAAAACATTAAGGATTGCATCAAAATAAAATAAATTGCAACAGATGTACACGATTTGTCAAACAAAGAAGTTTAAAATATATAATATAGATCAAGTGTACAACACACTGAAGCAATTATTGTGCATCTATATTAGTAAAACATGCACTCTTTTAAACGAGAAAGTAAAAGGAGATGGTAACTATTTTTCATGCACTCGGGTTATGACCTGCCTGCACAGGATGGGATCCTGACAATACAAATATCACATTCTTACCATGGATACACAAAGAACACTGAAGGCCTCAGTTACATAGGAACAAAGATATCTTTAACATCACCATCAACATGTCAGTTAAAAGCTTTTGTGCAAAATGAAGATTGAAAACCTTTAAGATGTTTTGTTTTAGACCTCATATAGAATGGAAGTCAAGGTTAACACAGGAGGTCACATTTCTCTTGTTTACATGTGAAAATGCCAAACTGCCAACTGTGTTGTTGTAGAAAACGGTTTCGTAGCAAAAATGATTCCAAATTCACCCACAGGAACCACAGAAGTGCAAAGAAAACTTAACTTGACAAACTTTGTTACTTCTGAAGAATTATTTTTGATCCTTCCTGAAATTAAGAATAGGAGATTCCTGGGAATATAGTCCCTTACTTTTTTAAAGATTTCAGAAACTGTTATGCCTCCTCAGGCTAAATCATAAATACATCTGGTCATAAGTTAGAGAAATAAGAAAATTAATGTCATTTTCAAGCAACCAAAACTAAAGAGAAAACCCCTGGACCAACTATCAAACTCTGTTGGACACCATAACTATTTGTGAAAGATATCTCCTTTGGAGATTCCCAAATTGCTACCCAACTTTTTAAAAATGTTTTTAAATGTTTTAATAAAGTGACAAAAAACACTTTCTATCATGTATTCAAGTCGTATTGTTGTGTAGTTTTTGAGCTGGAAGTTGCCGACGGAAACTCAGGAGCAGCGTGATGAGTTCAAGGTTTGAATTAAAAAAGTAAAAACCTACAGAACAGCTTGAGAAGATCAGAACATGATCGTGGACAGGACAACAGGCAGAGCAACCTAGAAAAAAAGGGGTTGGTAATGGGGAGTATGCCAGGAACAGAAGAATCCAACAAAGAGCAAAGACAAACACAGAGCCTAAATGAATGAAGGAACAGGTGCAGTCTATGGACTAAATGAGGCAGCCCAGGTGAGCAGAATCTACTTCATTGCACGATAGCAATAGCTGAGGGAGGAAGGCTAATTACCATGAATGGAGCTAAACACGGATACAAAAAAACTACAAGACATGAGAGAAAGAAAAACAGAGATCTTAGAGAAATAAATCTACCACAAAAGGATAGGACCAAAGAATAATCTAGGAAGCTAAACACAAAAGAATGAACTAATATGGAAAACACCTAATGAGGCCGGTGAAATGAAGTGAAGAAGGCAAGACCTAAAAACAACAAGGAGAAAATTAATAACACAAACACAAAAGAAAAAGAACGTCTAGAATGTGACACTTTAATCTAAACTTCATAGTTTGCCTAGAGGTCTGCAAGGATATGGCTAAGTTGACTTAAACGTTTTATTTTTTTTGCTTTTCAACCAACATAAACAACCACTAAAAGGACAAAAAGATGGATGTGAGAATGTCATATCATTTAGATATCATTCAATATGATACAAAATGCCTTTTTACAATTTAAAGTAACATAATAGACTGATGTATGGCAGGTAAAGTAAGTGTTGAACTTATTAATGTTTTTGTCAGTAAATATATTTTTATATCGATTTTGACATGAAATAATGCTGTTAACAATAGTAATTCACACATACAAAGAAATCAATTCAAATTAGTCCACAAATGAAGTTATATGTATTCTCTGTACCATTCCCCTCCATCACCCACTAGATGGATGGACTGATTTGTTTAATTTCTTTTATTTATTTATATTACCCACTGTAGATGGAGCACTGACCCTTTCATCATGCTACTAGACCAGTTTAATTATTCAAAATTGTTCAAGTCCAAAACCTGTCAAATGAAAGTTGTATGTGCAAATAAATGCATTAATAAAAATTAAAACACAGTCTCTTATGTTTGTCTTAAAGTAATTTCTTTAAAAAAAACAAAAAAAACATCAACAAATTAAGCTGATTTACTATCAGATAATCCACTAACTATATAACAAGATCTTCCTACTCAGCCCACAGCCATTTTCCCTCCTTCACTGCCCAACTTTCCCAATGCAATTACCGAGAAACATGAGATTAATTCAGCTGAATAGTGGGGTTTATGTTTCCAGTATTTTGAGTGAGTGAAGATACAAGTTCCAATATGTTCCTTTATGCCTGAAGATAATTCAATCATCTTTACTTCCAGTTATTCCAAGGGACAAGGAACAACTGCCTTAGGTCCCCTCTGATTCTGGTAAACAGTAAGAAATGCATTTGTTTTTCCTCACCAAACAATATGCTTTTATCGATAAACAAACACATTATATTTTTTTCTTATTTCATTGTTTTATTTGTCCTTCGAGATAAGCACAGATCTCCTTCAATAAACCATAAGTTTATTGTTCCATGGTTTGATTGTTTGCCAGAGGCTCTCAAAGGAATTACAAATGAGTTATAACCTTATCCAGCACTGTCCAGATCACCTATCATAAAATGTCCTCCTTTTATGCCTTTGTTTGTCTCACGCTGGACCACCTCTAGGTTTAAATTAACCATTGTCAATCTGTCAAAATAGAATGCATGACCATGAGATATGGTACTAATGCATGGTGTTAAGTAGGAAGAGGATCAGATGAGAAGCAACCAAAATGGCAGGCGAAATTATACAAATCCAGAGAGGTTTGCTATTTGTTTTACACTAACAGCTGCTTCCTGTGTAACAGGCTACACTTAAGGCCAGGGAGCTGGCCAAACAACAAGAAGTTTATACCCGTGTTGCATCTGAACCGGGATGAGTGGTCAGGCAGGCACAGAAAGCGAGCAGACACAGAAGCCAAAGTGATAGGTTCCCTTCCTCTTTGCAGGGAAGTTGTGGCCTATTATCTACTTCTGAGACATGCTTTGACAGCTTTTGATGTTGGAGGAAGACCAGAGGTCTAACACTTTGTTTGTTGAGAGGTCATGGCTACAGAAATACAGTGTAAAAATGAAAAGCTAAATAGGGATGTTTCATTGCAGTAAGTGGTTTTCCACCGAGCTCTCCAGACCATTGTTCAAACCATCTAAAATCTGATCCTCTCATCCACTTTTCCATCATCATCTGTTTCCCTTTATCTGCCCATCCTTCCTCACTTTGTTTGGAAGAAGACATGGGTGTAGTCATTTATGGGTGTAGAGTAGGTTTTGCACTGTTGGATGTGGGATTTGGGAAGGAAGTTGGTAATGGATTAAGAGTCAAAGCTTTCAAGCTTTGAGGAGAGAATGTGGATAGAATAAGAATACTTAGATAAAACAGACAGACCGTATTGTCCACTGGTGTAACCCAGTGTTCAACTCACAAAATAGTAGTTAAAGAGTAGAATTTCATTTTATATTAAGACTGATTCCCTGTTTGATATCTGCTATTTCTAAAATATTCAGCAATGAATACGCAAAAGTATGGGCTAAAAAAGGTAGTAACTTACTAACAATAATGAGCACAGGGAAATTAATTGAATATGGCCAGACCAAAATAACACCAAGAGAGATCAAAACATAATCCCAAAAGAAAACCAAGAGATCTTTGGATCGTGATTCCAAATGCCAAACGTGACGCCGATGTTTGTTCATAACTTTCGAGAGAAATTGTGTGTGCCATCACAGAGCAATGTTAACCTGTGTTTCAGCAGGGGCCCCATGTCCTTGGGGAGGTCCCGACATCTCAGGAATATCTGCCATGACAGCGACTGGCTTTTGAAGCAAGCCAGTGGCCTTGTCTGCACCCATCCAGCCTCTGATGGCAGATGAGATGATTTTAAAGTAACATGGAGAAAAACGCAGTATGGTTGTAATTGTGAGAAGCTGGATTATATTAGGTTAATTAGAAACATTAGCTCAGGGCTTGGTTGTGTCCTTGGATAAAGGCAGTTTGTTTCCCCAAGGTCCAAAAAACAATAGTTATTAGGAGGTTTTGCTTTATGCAAAATCATGTTAACTTTTCAATGCCATGTGTCCTTTTTCAAACACTTACATACTCTGAGTCACTATTTGGCACACACAAGCTGATTTAGCCATACATTCTAATAGTCTCATCCTTTCTTGAAGAGAAAAATAAATCATGGAGACTTTCTAGGAGCTCAGCTTGTCTTCATCCCTGGGTTTTATTTAGTCATCTTAGAAACAAATGCATTCTTGATGAGAAAGAATAGATCTAATTATTGTATTTAATTCCAAACTGTTGGTTGAAATCCAGCAAGGAAATAAAATGCATCAACCACGAGTTTTTCTTGCCTTCCCATCCATTTCCTAGCCTCACCAAGGGTGATGTATCTTCATCATCGAGCAAAAAAAACATAGTTTTATTAATGATTTTTCAGATGCTGGTAAAATATCTCCAATCAATGAGGCTATAATAGAGAGTGTGTGCACTATATTATATCCTGCTATTTTTCCATATTAACATGAATCTGTAAAAGTTTCATCTGAAAATATTGAACTGTGTATTCTTACCTGAATAGAGAGTTTTATTGAAGCTCAGAAATAAGCTGTCTGTAGCTCAACAGCTTTTAAATTTGAACAAATTCAGCTTTCATTTGTAATAACACAGAAAAGTGTAGCAATAAAATCAATTTTGGGAGTTATCCCACAAGAACTCTAACACTAAGAGTTTTAAAACTCTCTGGGGATCTCAGCATAACTGAGAACTATTCAAAAGGAAAAAACAAAGAAACCACTGAATCAAATGTTTTCTCCTGAGCTATTGTTGCTGATATTGGCTCCTCGTGGAAATCCTAAAACTCACAATTTAACTATCGTGACACAGTTTAAACATAACCTGGTGCCTATTGAGCTTCTGCTTCTATATTTAACAGTGTTTATTAGAGGCCACAAGGTTTACAAAGCTTATATTTAGTTACCCTTTTGGCTTTCCATAAATGTGCAACTCACGCCAGCTACGTTTGTAGAATGCTTGGGAATGCAAAGCTGTTTTCCTGACTGCTGATAAAAAACATGCAGTTTAAGTTAAAGTTCTTGTCGCATCATTATCAGCCAATGTTGCATCACTTGGTTTGGAGAGCTATAGGTAGAAACTTAATCTACAACTTTTCTGTTGTGATACTTAAAGTAAAAAGGCAAAAGAAAAAGTGACACATGACAATGGCCCCTTCTGGATTAGAATCAGGTTTTAGCCTGATGGCAACTACCAGACAGCGATGTCTGTGCCATGATAGTTCATTATGAATTAATGTACCGCTACACACCTCATATAAATTGAATAGTGAAAAGTGATACTAAGAATTGTGAGATGATTAGCAATGTGGTTATAATGGCTACACTTTTGTCATACAAAGAATATGTGAAAGAACCTTTTAATTAAATTATCTTCAATGACAGTATTGATGCATGTAGAGAGATTTTAATTTCAAACTGTTCCTTTGACTTTGGCAAAGGACCTCTTTAATTGTCCTGCCAACATCTGGAGACATGTTCTCCTTTTGCATGCCAATAAAAAATCAGTCATGTAAGCTCATCTTGCTGAGTGCATTTTGACGAGTGTGTGTGTGTATTGTATGTGCCAAACCTATTACACATGACTGCCGAGTCTGACGCTGTAAAAATTTGGGTGGATTTTTTTTTTTTTTAAGGCTTGACTGCAAGTGATATTACTTTACTTTGTCAGATGACAGATATTCTCCAGTAATATCTCAGTAAAGCCTGATCTGGACAGCTGAAAACATGTACAAACCAATCGATGACAAATGGTCGAAATGCTTCAAGGGAAATTGAAGATAAAACCGCCTCACCACCACACAGCACCAACCACAATGCACTTGGCATGTCCTGTTTTTTCTCCATCATCCATCTGAATTCTGCAAGACACACGATGTAACACAGGCAAAGTGTTGTGTACTGTAAATTACTTTTTGATCTGTTCAACATTTAGAAACCCTAATATTCAAATAAATTCACTGGATAATGGCGCTGACAGTGGTAACAGCCTACATGTTTGATCGGAGCTGTGCAGCTCTTTTCATCCATGACCTCATTTCAATGGCAAAATGTGAACAGTAATCATTTTAGAGCTGACCCCCAAGTTGCTTTTTCTATGTTATTATACTGTTTTGCCAAGTTACTGGTTGTTAGAAACACACAAATGTGAAGTCCCTCACTGCAACACTACAGTTATCAGGCAACCCAGATTATTCTTGAAATATCCAACTTTGAAGTTTCAACAACAGTAATATAGAATATCTAAGAATCAGAACAGAGAGATCAGCAGTCTGTAGTGCTTGGATTGAATTGTGCAACTTGTTTCAAAGCTTTTATGAGCTAAATTTAGCAGCAGCAAACATTTCAAAGGAAGAAACCATATTATGGTGTTGAGGTTGAGTCAATAATTACATTCATCCGGTGGCATGTAGCCTCCTAATGTACTAAATGGCTCTCATAGACAATAATGGATGGACTTGCTTTTTACTGCCGCATCCACATTAAACATAATAGCACACCCAGAATTACCTAGAAAGTAAAATATTGGGGAGCAGTTTCACCTGCAGGCACATATTCAACCTTTCTAAGCCTGAGTGCTTCCTGTTCGACTGCTAGATTGCTGTTAATAACACATTTAGTAAATTATTAAATAACCAACATTTGAGGTTTCTTTTTTGTGCGTTTTCAGATAAATTATATGACTACAGACATCACCTGCTTCATGTAACGTTTCTCTCAAATGTTCCAACCCAACATACTCAGTTAATTAACCCTGTTCTCCTCCTCACGTCCTCACAGTTTCACATTCATATTGTACACAGTTAATTCTGGTGCATTTGGTACCTGTGCTACCAAATGGATCACATTTATTTCAAAATTAGAGGGTTAAAATTTTAATAGGAGATGAAAAGCACAGACTAGTTGGAGCTTCTAATTATTTCTTTGAGAGAAAATCGCTTAATGGACTGAGTGACAACCTAAATACCAAAGGGTAAAACTGTGGGACAGAATGGTAGGTAAGGATATCAATTGAATAAAGTGTTGTTTAATAACACAAATACTGCAAAAAGGATGCTTTAAACTTGGATCCTTAGATTTACACTTTTATTGTTTGTTAATGGTAAGGTAAGGTAAGGTAAGTTTATTTATATAGCGCTTTTCAGCAACGAGACACTCAAAGCGCTGTACATACAATTACAGTACAATCACAAAGCAAATAAACACAGATACAGACTAGAGGCTGACATTTTTTCGGGAGTCCCACGGATCACGGGATTCCCATGGGAATCCCGCGGGATGGGAGACACCATTAGTAAAGATTACGTGATTGGGACGGTAAAGGATAAAAATGAACGGGAGCAGACGGGAGCGGGAGCTAACCAATAGGACGGAAAATAAACTAGGATCAATTGTCTTTGGAAATGTAAAACTGAGACTTTGTTATAAACTTTAAGAAAGAAAAACTTGGATCGAGGCCACCATTGTGTTGTTTTTTGCCAAGAAGCCTATACTATAATGCGAGTCAAACGAACTACACGACCCACAAGCCAACAGTGCTTCTGATTGATGTTTTCCACCTGCGTTCAGGATGGAGGGAGCAAACGCAGGTGGAGAACTGGACCTGGTAAAATTGGATTTGCAACGTAAAGTCAGAAGTAAGGACTTATCTATTACACTCATAGAGCTGACAGGAAAGTCGCAAATATTACCGAACTTCAGGAGAGTTGAATGTAGCGGCGTTAACACGCAGTCTGCTGCTTGTAAAACGTGTTTAGTTGTAATCAAGTTCACCAGTGATTAAGGGACACTTGTAAGACAGATTCTGGATTAAATCAGCCCTGCATCTCTTCATTCGTCAAACCAAAAGTACCATCATGTGTCAAGTTTTTTTTGCAGTTATCTGGTTTGGAAACTATCCCACAAAGTATTGCGAGATAACGCAAAGACTATTGCGTGAGAATGCAAAAAGTATTGCGTGGGAATGCAAAAAGAGACAAAATTCCCCCATGTCCCCTCACGGGCTCCGTAGAAAGCCTTCATCAAGGGAAGATATTAAATAAATATGTTGTGAAATAGAAAAAAATTGAATGTACCATTAAATGTACAATTTATTTAATACATCATTAAATATTAAGTGCACCACTAATTACGTCATGTCATGTCTTTAAAATTATACTTAATTATTCCGTGGCACATTTAATTGCATAATAGTCCATTTCATGATATAATGATACATTTATTGTTTCTAAAGATGCATTAAATAAATGGTACCTTTAATTTAATGACACATTTAATGTTACATTTCTTTCATGTTACATTACATTCACAACATTTATTTATTTAATGATGATTTTATTGTATTAATTTTGTCCAGTTTGACCCTCCATTTTTGATGCCTGTATAGGAGGTCATGTCAGAATTTGAATCAGGTGTTCTGGAGCAGACAAACATCTAAAACCTGCAGGGAAGGGGTCCCTGAGGACCAGGGCTGTGAACCATTGAGGTATAGTTTCTAAATTGTGAAGGTTTTGCCTTTTTGTCCTTTTGTTCACCAAGTACAGTTCTCTTGCTAGGTGCATTTTTCTTTCGTTTCAGCAACTTGAAACATAAAATTAATGTCATTGTTCAAAGGAAACAGTCACTTAATAAATGAGTAAAATACAACTATGTACATTTTATTTATTCAGCTAAGATAGGCATGGTCTGTTTCCTTGTTTGATATTTTATTATTTCTTCATTATTATTCTTTTTACTTTAACTGGCCTTTACTACAACTAAAAACAGGGACCTAACTGGTCCTTCAAACAAAGAAATTGCCAAAAGACTAAATGAAGAAAACAAAAAATGGGAGTGCCACTGGAGTGGGAGTCGTTCTGAATGGGAGCGGGATGGGAGTGGGAGTCAATTTACCAGGAGTGGGATGGGACAGGATTTTTTTCGTTATGCTGGCCTGGGATTGGGATGGGACAAGATATTTTTCTGTGGGAGCGGGATGGGACAGGAGAGAAAATCCACTCCCGTGTCACCCTCTAATACAGACACAGAAAAACAAATTAAATGATAAAATCAAGCAACAGATGTAATTTAAATAAGTAAAATAAAATAAAGAGAATAGAATAGAATAGAATAGACAGGAAAATGAAAGGAAATTAAATGAATAAAATGTGCATGACTAGGTTGCATAAAGGAACATTTTTAATCCGTAACCAGTTAGCCTTTAATTCCGCAGTTGTCAGAAGTTTTCTATAAGGACATCGTCATGGCAGCCTTTGTCTGTAAAAGGGGCTGCTGCTCCTCCACAATGAAGTCATTTTAGATGGTCCAAGCATCTCACCTTCCAATCTCTCTTAGTCCATGTCAGATAAATAATATTGAAAAATAAATAATCAAGGAAATTAAGGATTTTTAAATTGTAAATTATCACTCAAAATGAAATCTGCACCATGTTTTTATATCTAAATAATTCACACTTATTCATAACAGCTATGTAGGTTCTCCAAAATGCTTAATGTGTGTTTTTGACCAACTACACACATGCACATTCACGTTAATACAAATGTCCTTATTTAATGAACACAGTGATTTATATATGCCACACACACATTGACGTGCACATGAGGGGCAGTGGGGCATGACAGTGCTGTTAAAGGTCTCTCCAGTGCCAAACTCCTGAATTTTGTGTGTCACTGAACTTAATTTTTTCAGGGTCTTTAATTTCTCTGCTGTTCTTGTGTTTTTCCATCCTCAGTCTCCCAAATAAACTAACTAGTACATAATGGTAATATGTCCTGAGTCCACTCTGTTGGACTACATTCTGTCTTCTCCTGTATCTCTTCTTCAATTTCTTTCAGTCTGTATCTTTTTTCTCCTTAGAGGACCACTCCACCTCACTTATTTTTTCTCACAGTGCCAAACCTCGTACCCTCAATCTGTCTCTCATTCAGTTTGTTGGAATAATTGAATATAGATTTATCTTATATTTTCTTTTCTTATATTGATTTTTATTTTTCTGGTATTTCTGGGAACCAGTCAAGATGAATTAGAATGTAACAACATCTGTTATGAGTTATATGAAACAAGTAGCGCTAAATCAAGGTAGGCAAGATAACCTAACTATGTGCACTAAACAAACTTCTTATACTTATGGTATTCAAGTGTGTGTGGAATCTAAAACCATAGCTGTGGTGCTGATCCCACTCATTAGCTTGACCAAATGAGGAAGGAAAGGACAGGATTATAGAAGTTATAAATGGTACTTAACTAATGACAGAATAAACACTTCATGGTCCATGATGGTAGCTGATGAAGGAAATAATTGGACACCAGAGTGGTGCACCACTGCTTATGCTAGTTATTAAAAGAAGTTGTTTAAGTTCCATAAAGCTGATAATGTAATCCAGGTAACAGAGCGAAGAGAGTGAAAATTATGTTAGGAAAGTTAACCATAGATGACTAAATTCCAGGTTATTACAGGAGTATCAGGAACAAATTATAACTGATTATTGATGGTAGAACAAGAGGCTAACATGACTAAAAGAGATTGTGTTGTGTGTTTGGGTTCAAGGCTTTTATTATAAATAATTCCAGCTGTGATACCACAACTCTGTGTGATGGAAGTAATGAATCAAACTAATCCTAATGAAATGTGTCAGCACAAGGATTCTGTTTTTCCTGTAATTAGAGCAGATAAGGATAAATCAGTTTTCCATAAGCGAATCACCACTGGACACTATACATGTATAAATATGACAGAGAGGGGTAATAAATTGGGAAATCTCATTGCAGTATGGTGTATTACAATTGTAAAAGTAAATAAGTGTTTTAAACTAGTCTCTAGAGGAGACATTTGGTGGTGGTGTGATGACGACAGGTTGTTTGATTGATTACCTTCAAAAGTAACAGGACTCTGTGCTTAATTACTTTATGGTTATATCCTATGTTAGTAGATGGAGTAACAGATGGACTATTTAGTGTTAAATCCACATGATTGGTGTGATAGGAAGTGCAGAGAAGCAGCTTGGCAGACTGAGGGAGACTCTACATACATAGATGCTATAGATGAAGATAAATTAACTGATCAAGTAGTTGCAGGATTTGAATCAAGTATCTGTTGGTGATGTATGTTGAACAGAAACGTAGACAGGATCAACTATATTCACTACAATGTACAAAAACGAGGAAATTGGACACAAAGCGGGTTTGAACTGTCCATGATCAATTGGCTTCAACTTCCCTGATAGCATTCCAGAATAGAATTGCTTTGCACATGTTGTTAGCTGAAAAAGGAGAAGTTTGTGCTATTTTCGGAGAAAAATGTTGCACATTCACACCTAACAACACTGCTGCTGGCTCATGGCAGCCTAACAATAGCCATAGAAGGTTTGAGATCTCTAAATGGCTAAATTAAAGAGCATTCTGGAGTAGATACCTCGATGTGGGACTCCTGGCTGGATATGTTTGGGAAGTATAAAATTTTAGTATAATGAGTAATAATTTCCTTTGCAGTGTTTGCTGAAATTTTGACATTGTGTGGATATTGTTGAATGCCCTGCTTTTGTACTGTTAACCGTCTTATCACCACAGCTATTTCTCCTATGGAAAGCAGAGTTACACAACTCTATCCATTATTTAAACATCAGGATGATGAAGATGACGAGGATGGTATTGACCACTTTTCTGACCTGTATGCAGATCCATTTCTATATGATTCTGTGATTTAAATGTCAGTAAGTACCTCTTGTCTTTGTACTCATGAAGATAAACTTACAGTTACAAAATCTGACAGAAGTGGCTGTTAAGTGATATGAGAATATGAGCAGATATAAGACATACAGGGGGGAAATGTTGGAATAAATGCATATAGATTTATCTTTATCACGTTAAGTGTTTGAATCGGACCAAAGTGCAGAAAAGAGCTTGGCAGCCGCATGATGAGTTAATCTTGAGGTTTTATTCCAAAACCGTCAAAAGCGTCACAGAAATCACTGCAGGTACATAACCAGGAACAAAAAAAAAAAAAAGAGTTCAGGCGGGCGACCAGGAGGTCGTCCCCAGCAGGCACAGAGTTCAGGCGGGCGACCAGGAGGTCGTCCCCAACAGGCACAGAGTTCAGGCGGGCGACCGGACCTGTACCACAGAGTTCTGAGCGGACGGCGGCGAAGCCGTGGAGGTCTGCAGCGATGTAGCCAGCGAAGAGGCCGACAATCCGGAGATCTGTGGCGATGTAGCCAGCGAAGTAGCCGGCGATCCGGAGGTCTGCGGCGATGTAGCCAGCGAAGAGGCCGACGACCCGGAGGTCTGCGGCGACAGAGATGCAGGCGTCTAGGAGGCCTGCAGCGACAGATATGCAGGCTGCCTGGAGGCTGGCAGCGGAGATGCCAGGCAAACCCACGAAGCGAGTAGTCAGGCGGTCTGCGACGTGGAAGCAGGTGCCTCGGAGGTGTACGGCGAAGCCAGAATCGCGGCAAAGACTTGGGCCTAGGCAGGACCCGCAGAGGCCTGGACCAGGTGTCCAGCTTTGGTGTGTCTGGCAACGAGTCAGGCTCTGGTGTGTCTGGCAACGAGTCAGGCTCTGGTGTGTCTGGCAACGAGTCAGGCTCTGGTGCGTCAGGCTGTGTGTATATGTCAGGCTCTGGTGCGTCAGGCTGTGTGTGTATGTCAGGCTCTGGTGCGTCAGGCTGTGTGCGTATGTCAGGCTCTGGTGCGTCAGGCTGTGTGTGTATGTCAGGCTGTAAAACCAGGAGCACCCCCCAAAGAAAAAACAAAAGGTGTTCCGGACCCGGTTGTGGAGGTAGCCCGCCCACAGGCTCCTCCGGGACCAGGCGAGGAAGTAGAGGCAGCCCACTCACGGGCTCCTCCCGGATCAGACGACGAGGAAGTAGAGGCAGCCCACTCACGGGCTCCTCCCGGATCAGACGACGAGGAAGTAGAGGCAGCCCACTCACGGGTTCCTCCCGGATCAGACGACGAGGAAGTAGAGGCAGCCCACTCACGGGCTCCTCCCGGATCAGACGACGAGGAAGTAGAGGCACTGTAGACCCGGCGGCGGCCGGCTGAGGCTCTGTAGATCCGGCGGCGGCCGGCTGAGGCTCTGTAGATCCGGCGGCGGACGGCTGTGAGTCCAGAGGCTTGGCAGCGGATCGCTGTGAGTCCAGAGGCTTGGCAGCGGACGGCTGTGAGTCCAGAGGCTTGGCAGCGGACGGCTGTGAGTCCAGAGGCTCGGCAGTGGACAGCTGTGAGCCCAGAGGCTTGGCAGCGGACGGCTGTGAGTCATAATCCTCGGAGCTCTGTGCTGCTCTAACGGCCACAAGAAGAGGGTCGAAGGGACCTCCAGTGGAGACAGGAGCTGGAGCGTCGAGCCATCCCTCGGCAATGAATTCGGCCTGTAGCACAGAGTGCACTAGATTCAGATCCTCTGGATGATCCATAAGATGACGCACAAAATGACAGCAACGTCTCTCCATGCAATCTTTTTTCATCTTTTTCAGCATGGCTTGAACCCAATTCAGGGCTGGAGGCTGCACCAGCGACTGGTGACCTGCAGAGGGCGCTGGGTGACCACCCACCAACTCTGGGGAAAGCAGCTGCGTGGAAGCCACCCCAATGGCGACTGTTCCGCGGCGATGACATCGTCCAGGTCGGGAGCTGAAACCAGCGGGGAATTCGGCCGCAGCAGGTGCCGCTGCAGACGAGGATGGCTCCGCAGGAGCCGCTGCTGGCGATGATGACTCCGCAGGAACCACTGCTGACGTGGATGGCTCCGGCGAAGCAGCTGTGAGCAGGGTGAGCTCGGCCGGGGCTGCTGCTGCTGGAGTGGAACGCTTGCGGCGAGGGCGACGGCGGCGTGAAGAGGCGGGGGTGGCTGAGACTGTTGGAGGCAAACTGGAGCGGATCCGACCCGGTATGAAGGCTGGAGATACCGGCGTCGGTTGGCGTCCTCTAGCTTCCTCCATTTCCTGAAGCAGCATGGGTGAAGGTACAATTTCCACCTCTTCTCCATACATCCTCCTCAATTCCTCCTCCTGCTGTGTCGCCCACTTCTTCAGCTCTTCAGACTTATCTGCTTGGTCCTGGTACTGGCTGGTTTCTTCTATCACGTTAAGTGTTTGAATCGGACCAAAGTGTAGAAAAGAGCTTGGCAGCCGCATGATGAGTTAATCTTGAGGTTTTATTCCAAAACCGTCAAAAGCGTCACAAAAATCACTGCAGGTACATAACCGAGTTCAGAGCCAAAAACCTACATGAGTACTCAGTTCTCCAACGTAGCAAAACTGAACATCAACAAGGGTAGTGACGAGAAACAGTGATGGAGAAACCAGCGGGGAACAAAGAACACAGACCAACTAATATACAGGGAGAAAACAAAGGCAGGTAATCACAGAAACTAAGAACAGGTGTGACAAGCTGACAGGGAGGCAGAGGGGACAGGTGGAACTAATAAACAATAAAGGAAAACATAAACCTAAACACAGTTAACACAAAAACACAAACCAAGTCCCAGGATGTCATATCATGACAATATTATATTTTCTCCTATTCATTTACTTGACTATTTGATCTCATAACCTTTCATGATGTATGTGTGAGAAAGGATGTGATGAGTTTGTCTGCAGGATAATAAATGGAGCTGAACTAGCAGAGAAGGAAGCAGTCCAGTTGAGGAGGTCATAAAGATGAAGGCTGATTACACTCAACAAAAGGCACAACTGACCCTACAAGTTGGAGGAGACTGTGGGAAATGTGTTGTTAATGTATAAAGCTGTTTATGACCTGTTTACGATGCAGCTGTTGTTTTCCCCCGTCCTTTAGAGAACAACGTTTTTGTAAACTAGGGACCCCCGAAAGACAATAAAAAGAGGAAGCGGTCGGATAGGCTTCAGAGCGGTGCGAGATCTGTAACTGAGCAAATCTTGACCATTTCTCCTCGCAAAGCGAGTAAAAGGAACTAATACTTTGTCTCTCTTTTCTTTTTGTGTTGTTATAAGTATTGTTAGGTTGGTTAAACCTGACACAGTTGTCCTTCCCTAAATGAAACTGCTCTTGGCCTGTCCTTTGGTTTTATTTATCTTTCCTCTGATTCTCCAAAATTCTAATTTCACCAGCCTTGCTTTTAACTTGTTGTTGTGCTCCTCATGCCATTTCTGAACCTTTGGTGCTTTATCACAGGGTACATCATCCTGCTAAAGGAAGCCAAAACCAATCAGGGAATACTATTCTATGAAAGTGTACATGATCTGCCATAATGGTTAGTAGTTGGTACCTGACAATATAACATGGATATACACCCCAAGGTCTCCCAGCAGATAATTCCTCAAAGCATCGCATTGCCTCTGCTGGCTTCCCTTTTGCTCATAGTCCATCCCATTGCGTTTTGCCCATGTAAGCAATATGCATACACCCAGCCATCCACAGGATGTATAAGAAAACATGACTCCTTCCATTGCTCTATGGTCCAGTTCTGAAGCTGAAATGCCCCATTGTTGGTGCTTTGGGTAAACAGGGGTCAGCATGGACACCCTTATTGCTCTGCTGCTTTACAGCCCCATACTCAGTATACTACAATACACTGTATATTCTGATGCCTTTCTATCAGAACCAGCAGGTAAGGAGCAGGTCAGGAGCATCCTGTAGGAGCTGCAGTTTTGAAAATCCTCTAATCGTCAATCATCTAGCCACCACAGTTTGGATTCATACATTTGCCTGTTTTCTGCTTCTTACACATCAACATTGAGAACAAAATGTTTACTTGCTGCCTAACATATCCCACATACTAACTGATCCAAAGACAACGACATAGTGTTATTTAAGAGCATGTAAGTGGTGACAATTTTATGTTGCTTACTTGTGTATGTAGTTTACTGAAAAAGTAGGAATCAGCCTATGACAACAAATTCAAGAGATCCTCTCATAACTATAATTAGCAAATAGAAATTAGGATTTAGTTGATTTGTCAATTTCAATAAATTTTTTCAAATGAATAAAATAAACCATATGTGAAGTGCCATGAGAAAAGTAAGAACAAGTCGACAGAGTGCAAACGGAGAAAAAGAGGAAAAAACATCTATTTCTGAGAAAAGAGTGATTTCTGTTTTATTGCAAAATGTGCATGTTGAAGTTATGAAGTAACCACTCAGTGTTATATGACAGTTTTGAAGGTTTTAAAATGGTAAATTTTGAGTTTAAACGCGGCCTGTTTTCAGCATAAAAACCAGCCGGCCCGCATCTGCATATTGGAGAGAAAATCCACAGCTCATTTATATAGCAGCTTTGCTTGGCTGTGCACTGGCTTTTGTTAAGCCTGTCGGTTGATAAGCTGCATGCTTGAAGTAAGTACATGGCTACCTAAAACAGCTGCTATTTGAAAAAGAATGTATTTCTTCAAAATGGACAAAGCTGATCGGATCACCCAAGAACTGAACCGCGGCTGTTTCACCGCTTCGCTGTGGGAGTACATGTTCATCAGGACCAATGGCGATGCCAGACTCTCTTCAGATTCTAAATCAGAAGGAGATAAAGCGGAAGAAATTGATGATAGCGACTGCATAACTTCGCAGAACATTCCTAGTTTCCAGCTGACATTAACCCGAGACGAAGATGACGAAGAAAGCTTTGGACTGGCAGCAGAGGAACTAAAACATAAGATATCAGAAGCTATAGCCATCACAATATTTGAAGAAGACAGAGACAGCCAAACGGAGAAGATCTATAACTTTGACTGTAAATGCTGGGGGAGATGACAGGAAAATTCTTTAATTGTGACACATTCCTATACCAGCAAAATTTCTCCAGAGCTCATGCACAACATACGGATGGATTCTTTAGTAGCAGAAAGGGAGCGGCAGGGCATGAGTATCATCGGACATCTTGAAGCAAAGTAGAAACTTCAGCAATGACATCATCCACCAAGAAGACACCAACAAAAACAAAACACGTCAGGACGACTTATTTGATCAGAGGCATCAAAGTCTGCAGGAATACCTTTCAGTTCCTCATGGGGGGAGTTTGACAACTTAAAAAAAAAAAAAACTATTATGATAAATCATATTGAAAATAAATCATGTATTTTCACCAAAGCAAAAATAGTTCACTCAAACCTGACCAGTCAAATATTAAAAGAAGAGGGAAATATTTCCTTTGTTTCCCCTGTTCAGAAAACCTATTCAAAAGGTGTAAACTATTGGCCCATAGCTCTATTCATACCTGCATTCTGATCAGACACACACATTGCTCACCAACTCCCAAACTGCAGTTCTGAGTGATCAATTGCTGTTAACTGGAAGACTGGTTGAATTTCTTTGTATTTTAAAATGGCCCATAAAACATTTGATTTGAAAAGTTCCTTTAAAAAACAAAAAGAGCAATTAAAAACACCAGGAATAAAAATGTATCAACATGTTCATTTCAGACCAAGTTGCAGTCATGATGCAATTTGCAGACACAAATAACATGCAGAAATAAAAACTTAAATAGTTGACATTTCTCAATTTTGTAAATGTCAAGTGTTTTAAGACAAGATTTCTACTTAGTTTTTCTTGTGTGTGTGTTACCGTTAAAGGTCTCTCCAGTTGGAAGATGTTTGTGAAATGCACACAAATATTGTAATGGAGTGCTGTAAATTATCTTTACATAGAAACATAGTGCTGTAAGCTCAATGACAGTGCAGTCATTGGAGCTTCTGTTGACAAATGTTGGTGGAGGAGTTGCAGCAAGCCATACAAAGTTTTTCAAATTAACAGCTTTTGTTACTGCTCAGCATCCAGGGTGATTCTTGCAAAACATTGAAACGTGTTTTCTCCTTAAAGTACTTTGGGGAGTGTCAACATTCAAATGGCCATAGCTTCTTCAATTATTTTTCAATTTCCACAGGTTTGACATCATTGGAAAGCTTACACTCCAGTCGTTCAGGATCTGTAAATAACACAAAATGACCCCGGGTAGATTTGGTTTTGCCACAGTCTGACACAAATTCAAAGTGCACAACACATGCTTTTCAGAAAATACATGTCACAAGCAAATAACTTGAATTCCAAATCTTATTTGAGGTCCAAAGATGAATGTTGCATCAGTTTAGCAGCAGACAAACACTGTTGATAAGTGGATGTATGTTGACCTGAATGCAGGTATCACGTGACCTAGTTAAGGAAATCTGAAATTCCAAATTAAATAATGTGCCATGTCTCACTTCACATCTCCTGTCTGGCTCCATTTTTTCTGGTGACCCCCACACCTCCTTTTATTCTCTAATTCTGAATGTTTTTTAAATTTTTTTTTATTTGCATATAGCAGGCAAAGTTAAGTTTTTATATTTATTCCATTACCTAAGCATTATTTTAATGTGTATAGTTTATGTATTTATGAGGGAACTATTGACCATTTAAAGGAGAGTAATTTTGTATTATTATACAACTGAAATTAACCTACTAAAAGAAAATTAAGAAAGGAAAATAATACATATAATATATAAAATAAAATAAATAAGAAATGAAAAGAACAAAAAAGAAAAATGACAAAATTGGCAAAATAAATAATTAAATAAAACTAAAAACAAATTAAATGCAATAAAAACAAAAAAATACAAGTTAAAAAAGCATAGTTATAAAGAAGTACTGAATAATATATATCTTTTAGATACCTAGAATCAGGTAGACAGCAAACAAAGAAGAGCGTGATTACAGCCATGTACAGAAAAAAAAGACGAACCTACCCTGAAGATTACTTAAGTCTTATTAGTAAGTGATAGTTTTTTTTTTTTTTTTTTTTTTTTTATCAAACTCAATAATTGCCTTACCTTGTTTTGCATAATAAATAGTCTTTCTTCTATTAATCTCCTCAGTCTGACTAATCTTTGCTGACTCAGTGTAAGAAGTTGGGTTTGTGTTTTGATCTCTCTTGCTCGTTCGTCGGTTCCCTGGAGCTCCAAGCATCTGACAAATATTTTGTGTAGGTGCGAGGGAGAAAGATACAGGGAATGATGCAGAAGCCCTTTATCCTTCTCTTTTTTAAAACTGTAGATCTCCTCCAGGGGCCTATTGAAAATGGGAAAAGAAAGACGGTCAAGTGTGATTTCATGATCAAAAGCCGTTTTTGTGGTCTGTGGGTAAAAGTTTGTTGATTTTCTTCTGATATGTTTATACTGTGACTGAGAGGATGAGTATTCAGTCACCAAATCAAGGCCTATTGTGTTAGAAAGATTCTCCAATCCAATCCACAAACAATCAGCACAGCACACTGCACCAGTGTGATGGTATGGTAGTGAGGCTTGTCGTTCTGGTTTCTTAATGCCTTCCTGCATCTTGTTTTCTCTTTTTCTCATTTTCCTTTGTTCTCTCTATTTGAAGTTCTTGTGAAGCAGGTAAATGCAATTTGTCCAACTCAGAAGCCAAAGAGAAATAATCGATCTGTTTGTAAATGTAATACAAAAAGAGGTGAATACACAGGGAAACCTCAGAAAGCACTGGAGGTTAGATCTTTAAAACATGGTTTAAAAAACCATACTATTTTGAAGGTAAGCAGAGTTACAGACAATTTACAGACCAGGATCATTGCACTGTCAACATGCACATTGTATGCATGCATGCACATAAGAAAAGAAGGATTCAGTTGACACTTGTCTCATTGATTGTATCATTGTGTCACTGAATTTTTACATTGCACTTTTATTGTTAACTCATGAAATCCTATTTAAAGGCATCAGTGCCAGTCCGTATTGGCTTTGGAAACTCTGAAGCATGAATAAACTCCAGTAACTACTAAATAATCCCTCCAGTCATTGGAAATATGTGGCACTTCACTGTATGCTGAACTGTAAGGCTAAGGAGGATAAAAAAAGATACCTTTTACATTTCTACAACATTGTGTTTGTACTGCGTTTTACAAGTGTTCCTATCTCTTGGACTTATTTAGAATTGTTATATTACAATAACAAACTTCAATGTATTTCAATGAGTTTTTGTGTGATAGACCACTAAAAAGGACCACATAATTATTAAGTAAAATTGATAACATGGTTGTAATGCTCTTTTACTACCAAAAATCTCAAAAGTGTTGAGTGCTTTTTTATTTTTCCCCCTTTTACCTCACACAACTAAGGAAAATCTACTGGAACCAATTGCATTCATAGGTTATTTAATTAGAAATGCATCAGCAAACATTCATGAAGAGTTGAGATGTTTAGACCAGGGTTCCGTTGTGAAACAACGCCCCAAGCGTTAAACATCCCACAAAGCCCACAGTGCCATACCAATTCAAACACTGAAAAGGTATGGCACATCAATAAACTTACCAATATGGTGGTCCATCTACATTGACAGGTCCACCTATACTGATAGCGCAGGAGGAGGATTATTCAGAAGAGGAAGCCCAGAGCCTGATTGTGACTTTGGAGGAGCTGCAGACATGTAGAACTCAAGTGGGAGGATCGGTATGGACGAGTATGATATCTACTCCAGGTCCTCCTGTCAGAATCTTCCCAAATTTGATGTCATGTTTCTGGGTGTCTAACACCTTTAGGCTTATTATAGTGGACACACCATAAGCATATTCATCAGCAGCCTGAGAGAATGCAAGCGAACAGGTTTTCTGTCCGGATGGCTGAGGACCACCTAATAAATGTGCCGTTTTGCACACTTCATTCTTGTTGTAATAATTATAATATGGCATAATGTTCTGTGAGATTACCTTGTTAGGTTCATTCAGGAGAAATCCTACTAAGCTACACTGATCAGAAACCTTAAGTTGTTTTGTATTTCCACAAGACACTTTCCAACTCAAAAATACAGGCTGTCACATTGAACTCTGCACAGTTTTAAGCAAAATAGATGTAGTTGTTTTTCATCTGTGTCAGCTGAAAGAGAGCTTTCTAACGATATAAACAATATGAGTCTTCTTTCTTCTTCTCCTCCTGTCTGAAAGATACACACTGCATTCAAACTAGAGCATAAAAATCTTCTTTCAGCAATTAGAGATGTTTGAGCCTAGAGGACAGTTGGGAGATGTGCACCCTTCTTCCAAGCTGAAAGTATCACTCCAGAGGAGTGTGCACCACATATTGTATGTACATTAAAAAAACAAAAAACATATTCTTTATTATTGAGAGCAAAGTGTACTGGAGTCAAATTCCTTGTTTGTCTGTACAAACTTGGCAATAAAGCTGATTCTGGTTATTTTGTGCTTGTAGCCTGAACATGGCACAGGCATGTGGTGAGTGTGCATATCATCTGCATTCATAATCTGCTCCAGAACACCTTGAAAGATATCACCTGTGTACACAACCCAGTTGAAATTTTAGGTTTTTGTGCTGTAAATAGTTAGACAATAATAAATATAATATGATGTGTATTCTGTACAATTAAACAAACAAACAAAAAAACAAACAAAGGTAAAAGCTACAACCACGTAGGAGTGCAAACACTTAAACTAGGCTCGTTTAAATCTTATTTGTCAGACAGTTTGGTTTTTTTCGATAGAAAAACATTTTAACCAATTTGAATAAATAACTGACTCTGACTGCATAGCATTGAATTGACTTAGCCCATTTTAAAGTCACCCACCTTTCACACAATGCAACAGGAAACAACACTCGCCAATTATTTTTACCTCTGCCTTCCTCCCTCCCTGTTGGATGGAGTAGAGTAAGGGGGAGTCAGGTTTAGCCTAAACCAACTCAGTCATGGCTGAGATGCAAACACACCCTCCAACCCCGCACAATTCCAAACCCTTTGTGAAGTGCCTTGAGATGACATGTGTTGTGAATTGGAACTATATAAATAAAACTGAATTGAACTGAATTGACTGAACTGAAAAGTGGTTGAAGCTCCTTTTGATTCCATTCAGCCTGTAGTCTTCTTTGGCAGCAGTCTGCCAGCATCAGACATTTTGACCAGTTTGACAGTTTGTCTACTCTGTCTTGCAAAGGGTTTCCAAATCTATCAGATTTTCAGCAAATCTCATGTCCACTGATCTTTTTAGATCACTCTACATATTTTCTGTCATTGTTAGTTCTGAACTCTGGCTCAGCTATTCCAAATATCAGGAGACCGTCATCTTGTTAATTTGGATGTATGCTTATCCTCATTGTGATGATCAAAAATTAAAATGCTTCTTTGTGTTCAGCTTTCCAGCAGACACCTGAAGGTTTTAGACAAAAAATAACTGGCATTTGGAGTCAAATGTAAATTGGAAATTGATACAATGACTTTAAATATTTTAAAGATTTATTGAAAAATCAAATGTTCCACTGGGGATCATATTCTGCAGTTAGTGCAGCATTTCTGCATTCTGCACGAATTCATAAGAACACAGGAAAGTGCTTTGTAAATATTACCTGATGTGAAAAAAGATGCTTAACGTGTAGGAAAAGGGTGTTTTTAATTTATATAAAACAAATTAAGGTTGAATTGTATCAGCAGGCAACAAAATAAAATAAAATAAAATAAAACAAATGGGAACAAAATGGATCACATATACACTCCCCATTCAAAATGACATAAGACATGAGAATCTTTCTGAACTGTGTTCACATGTTAACAGCACACTACAAGAGAATTTATGGTGTCAGCCAGCTGATAAAACACTGCTGAATTTGTGGTTGAACTGGCAGAGCAGCAAATATCACATATCATTGAGAGAATGAGATCCCTGTTTGACCCAATGTAAAAGCGGAATGTCCGAATGTTTAACTGTGGATGTGTTCATCAAAGAAGAATGTCTGTATATGATTTCAGTGCTTTTCTGGCTTCCAGCACCTGCATTTGAGGCTTGTTAAAACTTTATGAACAAATGAAAGGTCTGGCCGGTCTTTAATATGACATAGATAGCCCTGTAGAAGTATGATGAGGTTAAGTGAATGTGCAGGGTGATGTTTTATTGAAGAAGGTCAGTACTTATATAAAGTGAGTTTCATTCTGGTGGTTGTTTTAATACAGAAATAGTTCTGAGTGGTGTTGGGTCCAGCCATGGGAGGAGACAAGAACTGAACTACACACAGAGAAAAAAAGAGACTGATCCCAGAATGCACATTATTAACCTATTTTAATGACAGCTCCCAGGAAGGAGAAGTTCCTCACATCTGGAATCCCTGTGACATCATAGAGCTTTAAAACCCAAGGTGCAGCAACTCTCTCTCTCTGCCCACAGCCCTCCACATGCTGCATTGGGGAGGACATGCACATAAATGTCTTGATCTTGCTGGCCGAATGAAGGACTGCATCTTCAAAGAGTGGCCTGGAGGCCGTCCCCGGCAGACCCCGAGTCCAGGTGGCCGGCCTGGAGGCCGTCCCGGGCAGGTACGGCAATCAGCAGGCCGGCGACGTAGGGGCTGATCAGGCCAGTGAAGTAGGAGCCGATGATCTGACGGCCTGCGGCAGGACCAGAAGAACCCACGGTGGAGCTCAGGCGCGGTGCGGAGACCACCGGGACCTTCGGCGAGGTCGTGGAGCTGCCGAAACACAGCAGGCAGAGAGGGTGTGTCCTCGCACCCCTCAGGGACAGGAACAGGAAGTGGAGACAGGTCCTCCACGAACTCCTCCGGAACAGGGACGAGGGATGGAGGCAGTTCGTCCTCGGAGCCCTCCAAGACAGGACCGGGAACAGGAGCAGGGAGTGGAGTGGAGAAAGTCCATCCACGAGCCCCTCGCGGACAGGAACAAAGTGTGAGGGCGGCTCTGCTTGGGACCCCTCCGGAACAGAACCAGGAACAGGATAGGGGTGTGGAGGCGGTTCATCCAAGAACCCCTCCGGAACAGAACCAGCAACAGGATCGGGGTGTGAAGGTTGTTTATCCATGAACCTCACCAGAACTGGACCAGGAATAGGATTAGGAGTCGGAAGCAGCGGAGATGGCTGATCAGGAGCTAAACCATGAGCCAGAAAGCCGCCTCCAGCTTCAGTGGAGAGGCGAGCAGAGAAGGGGGCAGGAGGTCTCCTCATTGAAGCAGCAATTTCTCCGAGGGCCCTTTGTCGCTTGGGCTCAATGGTGTAGTGGATCCGAGATCCGGAAAAAAATCCTTCCTCACCTCAAGACAGCCAGTCTTGAAGGCTGCCAGCTATTTCCAGCCTTCTCCATGGTGAGCTGGGTGAGGTCACCAGGTGAGAAAATAATTTGACCAGAATCTCACCCCTCTTGAATTCACTCACCATTCCTCCTGCTTGGTCCTGTTGGCTGGTTCCTTCTATCATAAAGTGGGTTTTTGATGGACCAAAATGCAGGGAAGAACTCCTGAAGCTCGAGGTTTTCAGGTAAGATGAGTATTTATTATCCATGGCGGGACACAGGTAGCCAACACACGAGATCGCACTTACACATAACATAAGGAACCAGCGGGGAACAATGGAAAAAAAACTAGCTTAAATACAAAACTGAACAGCAGGGGGAACAAATGACAAACATGACAAGACAATCAGGGGAAAACACAGAACAGGTGTGGACTTGGGGTGCAGGGAGACAGAAAACAAAAGACTAGACCAGGTAATTTAACAAAAACACAAGCTATCGGGCCTCTGCTTGGGGGGTGGTGTCCCGGGGTTTTGGGCCTCTGGGTCCATGGCTGGATCTGCTCGGGCGTGGACGGCTGCCGGTGGGGCCTGTGGGCTCGTCGCTGCGGCTCCCTGGGGCTTCTGCACTGTCGCTGCTGGGTGGTTCCCCTGGGACTTTCCACTGCTGTTCTCTGGGGGGGTTGCGGTAGTCCCGGCAGTGGTTCCCCTGGGGTTCCTGTGCTTTGGGGGGCCTTTAGATGTCTGTGGCTCGGATCTCCTCAGTGTCCGTCCAGGGACCATGGAGCAGGCCTGTGGGTCCTCACACTCGCTATTGCATATTTTTGTGGAGAAACCTTGTATACAAAAGCGCGTTCACACTCATACTCACAGGTGTTAAGCTTCAGGTGTTGACAGATACACAGATGTTTTAAATTGGGCTGCACCTCTCACTATGTACAATTTACATTCATAAATACCGTGTACTATTTTGTTAAAAAAAAAAAAAAACAGCTCCAGGTGTATAAGCAAGCAGGGTGTAATCTTGTATTCTCTTCATCCTTCTTTCTCTCCTCCACTCTTTCCTCCTTTTCTCCAATTTTTCCCCCCATCTCTCTCTTTTTTGAGCTTCTTTTTTCTTTTCATTTCAGTCTCCGTGTCCGTAACAATTGAAATATTCCCAAATAAGTTTATAATAAAGTCTATTTTATAAATATCAAGCAGAGCTTTAAAGCATTAGCTGTGATGCTCTGCTTGTGAAAGTAAATCTGTTGGGCAATTTCCTGGCACTCAGACAACAATTCTGAGCGATTCTCTGCTGGACAGGACACGGTAAAAAAAAAAAAAAAAAAAACACAAGCAGGCATGACAGGGCAATATTGTCCAAGATGATACATGTGGTCCGTAATTACAAGGCAGATTTCCTTCCACTACCCTGAAGAAGAAAGCTTTTAAGACTGCAGCTCTACACACCTGACAGATGCGCCACTCAGAGCAGACGCTCCTCCCAACCATTAGACTGAGAGAGTCTCACACATCTTTTCTGTTCTTCAAACCTGCTGTACCTAAGGTATTCTGCTGTTAATCAGAACGGTTCACAGTAGGAGGTTGTGTCTGGGTAAAGAAAATTAAAACTGAATAAATCTAAATACTGTTTATTTCATTGTGTGAGTTAAAACAGTGATGCCCCAGAATGTGAGCTTTATCCACTCTGTATTTGTCTTTAATCTCTTTACACTAACCCACATAAAGGTTTGTCAGCATATAGTCCTTATAAACATGCTAAATTGTTTCACCGTAATCCCAGCTTCTAATGCTAAAGCTAAAGCTCTCCTAATGCTAAGATGGTAGCCACCATTAGTTCTAGTGTGTTTACAACACAGCTCACTCTGTTCGCGCTGCAACTAGCTGCAGCCAGCCCTCAAACACACAATATGTGTTTTAGTGGTACTTAAAGCTACATGTGGGACCTGGGGTGATTAAATAGTGGCAAAGCCGTTATTTTCTTTGTCGTTAGCTAAGCCGCAAGTCCAGGATTTGACATCACCGCGGTGTCCATAAGTGCATGAGAACATTTTTAGCTTCTGTCTTGGCAGTCCATCCCTCCATTCAATCAGTCTCTATGATGGCTAGTTAAAACAATACAGACCCATTCAATAAATTAGAATATTGTAAAAATTGTCATTTATTTTATGTAGTACACGTCATAGAGATTAATTCCACACATATTGATGTTTGCAAGCCTTTATTTTTGGTAATTATTATGATTTTCTGCGTAAAAATCCGTTCAAACATTCCAAACCACAAGTATAATGGTGGAGGGCTGAAGATTTGGGCTTGTTTTGGCCTGAGCACCTTGAAGTTGTTGAGTTAACCATGCAGTCCTCTGAATATCAAATTACTCTAATGCCACATGTGAGACCATCAGTCTGACAGGTGAGGTTTAGCCCCAACTCGGTTATCAACAGATGTTACAATAGTTCTGTTACAACGGGCTGTCAAAGTCCAGACCTCATTTAATGGTTTGTAGATTTTGCATGTTTTAGGACTTGGTCTAGTTCTGAGGACAGTTCTGTTGAACTGGTTGAATATGGAGGCTTACTGCGTTGCTACATCATAAATATGAAACAGACGTTGCTCTGGTGTTCCATAATGTTAGATAGGAATCTGAATAAAGCCCATCTGATGTGTCATGTATGACCACATGTCAGTAGATGGTGTCAGAACACGGAACACGTTCATGTCCTGAGCAAGAAGCCATCAGTCTTTCCCTGCCAAGACTCTGTCACCTCCATCTTCTTCTGGTACTCCCCCTCTGCTCATTTAAGAGTAAAACCATGAGGCCGAGCTGGAGCAGAGGGTCCAGGTGTTGTGTGTTAGAGAGCTTCACTTCAATAACATCATGCAATCAGAATCTTACACAGCTCGCACAGCAGGCTGCCTCCTCAGTCAGGAGGTGCAAACAGCCGGTCACAAATTAGTAGGCCTGCACGCCTCATCCATCATCTCTTTCATTATTTGTTTCTTCTGATTTTCTCCCACCTTTTTTCCAGTCCAATTTACGTAATCATGCCATATGCTGGCTGGATTATTACCAAATTAACAGAGGTAGAAATAATAGATCAAAATCTTTGTTTGTCCTCACTCCCTTTCTCCTTTTCCATGTTGCAAGCTGAAATTAGTCCTGAGGTTGCAATTACTCGTCTGATTAAAGTAGGAAATTGCAGCTTTATCAAATGGCGTTTATAAATGACTCCCGGGTGCATCGATACTTGGAATAAAGTGGCTGTCATGGCGTTAGTACGACAAAAACAAGTGCAATCTGCAGCAATCACACAGTCGATATGTAGAGTCATGTGGTCACTGTACTGGGGTGGTGTCACATTGATTTGTTCCGACTGCTGTAAAAAGACAAACTCATCTATGCTCACCAGTGGCCTGTGCCTGTCTCTTATCTTCATGCATATGCATCACAGTGTTTGTGTATTTGTGGTCATGCATGCTATGCCTTGATGAAAACCACACATTTTATCAACTACTTCTGAAAAAGCTAAATGTACTCACCCATGGTCGATTTTCCAATCAATATCCCAGATATGTTTGCGATGACACAATGGCTTGCAGATCTTCCATGTAGGCAAAATTCCTGCAGTAGAGAATATCATATTCTGGACACATGCACATACCTGCATATTACCATCAACTCTATATGGCATTTCCAATCACATTAGAGCTGAATGCTTAAACCAAAACGTTCTGACAGCAATCTATAACCCTATAAACCAGAGTTCAGAAAACATCTAAACCTAATGGCACAACTGCACTGTGAAAAATATAAATGTTTCTTTTACAAAAAAAACTGGCAGCTGTAGTTGCCAGAATCATTCTGTGAAAAATACTGTGAACATGTATACAGTTTTATGGAATAAACAGTAATTCCAACAGTGTTAAACTGTAACATTTACTGGTTGTCCCAAAATTCTGGGCAAATTTTAAGTGTAATTTTGAAAGCGTACTTTCTATAATAAAATAGTTTTACAAGGTAAATTTAACAAACTTTACCTGATCCTGATACTGACAATTACATGTTCTTCCAATAAGATTTACAAATGGTTTTTTTTTGCTGCACATGAAATTTCATTTAGTCTTGTTGGGACCCACAGCCATGCATTTCAACATTAAACTCCGGTACAGACATTTCTGGAACTTTCAAAATAAAGTGCATTAACCTTCTTCCGGCACAGCCAGGAAAGGGGATAACTGCGGATTTCCTGTGACGCCACTACCCAAATAAAAGGCCAGCTGTTGCTACATCTGCCCTCTTCCACACGGCCTTCCAGAGGGACCGGATAGGGGAGACAAAGCGTGCTGATGTCTCTTTGCTGGGAAACAGACATAAACTCTTCAACTGGATCCAAGGATGTCATATGATCATCGATCATATGCAAAGTTAAGTACGAATGAAATACTGTCTGTGTATCCGGTATTTTCATTCATGAACGGGGGTAATTAAGGTACAAGCATGACTGTCTCTCCGATTCCTGTAGGAGCAAACGGTGTTCGAGAGAAGCCCCTGCAAAGACGCGGTCTCCCAGTCTGGAAGGAAGACAGCAGTGAGCGCAGCGGACAGGACGGGCCGCCCAGCTACAGCTCCAGAGCTAAGCCTTTTGTTCAGAGAGTGAACACACCTTCTGATCGTGAGAAGCTGAGGAGGTTAGTGGGAAGCTAACCCTTTGTTCACTGTGGATACCTTCTTCAAACTTTGCCCTCGGACAACATTCCTCACCACGATTCATGAGGTTAAGTGTTTTGGGCAGAGGCAGATTTAGAATGAAACGATCTAAAAGTTTTTCATTTTATGAAGTTTTGTTTGTGTTGAACTCAGCTATCTTGGTGCTAGCAGGCTATCTGCAGCACACGTGTTCAGGTTGTGTTCTTTGTGTGTTTTTATAGTTAAGACAAACTTTACTTGAAGGGTGATTTTAAACAGAAGATTGATCATAACGCACCGTCCGCGCTTATGCATTTTAACCCTTTTATTGACAGTATTTTAAAGGTATGTGTTGATTCTGGTGCTAAGCTATTAGCTTCTTTTGTTAACTCAAATGCTAACCGGTAAGAACACATGCTTGCTACTAAAGAGTATTTAACAGAAAGGTTGTTAGTTTTCAAGCTAGTAAATAATAGTCCCTGAACATAATTTACTAGATTTGATAACTAACTAAACACCATTAAGCCCCATTTCTCCAGAAAGATTTGGCTCTTTTCCAAAATACTCTCTTAATATGTCTTCAAATATTATTTCAATAAATAAAGGCAGCTAATGAGACACCGTTGAGAATTAGTCATCCAGAAGGTTGGTTTTATTCAGCAGATAATTCTTTAAAACATTATTTTATTAAAATAATATTTTATCTGATCTTGCATTGTGAAGGGTTGTCTAAACGTTTGCTGAATATTGTCTAAGTTAGTTCCAAGACTAACTTAACTTCACTTCCAGATTCTTCAAGATAATCCTTGGTTCTCAAACATAAACATTGCATGGTAATGTTGCATCACTCTTTTTGGTCATAATTTCCAATCATCTTTAATCAACTTGTTTATATTGTACATAGCCCATTAGTCTTTCCTATTCTTTAATTCTGCTTGGTAGTTTAATTGGATTGTTTTAGCATAGTAAAGAGTTTGTTGATTGAAATATGTTTGACTTTGAGTTGACTTATTTTTGTTAATAAATTATTGTATTTTAAGAAATTGTGTGAATTCATTCCATATATGTGCAGAGTTTATACTGTTCAATAATGTCAGAGCTTGTCTCACACCTTTCTATTTTTTCCTAATACCATCACCTTACTGGGCTGGAATTCACAGGACAACCCTTAACAGACCAAAATATTATTTGATAAAATATTAATATTAAATAATATTCTCAGATTCATAATCACAACAGTTTTATTGAAAATAATTATCTTGAATAACAGATTAAAACTGTTGAAATGCAAGTATAAAATGTTTTAGTATTTTCTGTAAAACTGAATTTGAAATTGCTCTAAATGTTTTCCTTTTTAGTAATAATTATACTTTTAAGCTACATTTATAGACATCAAATTTTAAGAAACATTTACCACTATGTAAAGAGTATCCAAAAAGAAAAAAAAAAAAAAAAACATACACTAGCATGCCTTTCAAAAATGTATTTTCAATGCAGTGTTCATTTGTCATTTCTGAATGTAAAACTTTAAAAAATAGAGCTGCTAAAAAGATCACTTTTACCTTGGTATCAGAATTAATATAAGAAACAACTTTCAAAACTAGTTTGACATTTTTTTGGTAATATTTTGCCATAAATCACAGTACAATCAACTTCTATTTTGGGTTTACTTTCATAAGAACATTATGCTCTAGTATTATTAAATACTGCATTGATGTATCAGATGTGATTAAACAAAAATATTGTTTGTTTTTTTCTCCTGTCAGAATAATCCGATGAATCCTAATGAATCTAGCATTTTTATTGTCACCATCTAAATAAGGTGTGGATTTTATGGCAATTTATTAGACTAAATAAATTTTTGGTGTGCAGAGCCTAAAGTATTTATATATGCATGCTTGTGCAGAAAAGTTTTGCAAAGGTTTTGCTGAACCAAGGAGAGTAATGTTATGTTAGACCTATTGGAAAAATAATCTGCCCTATATGCCTCTACCTTATTCAGACGATAGAAGTCAAGATGACAAAAGTCACAGAACCATTTTCACAACTTCGTGATTAAAGAAAGAAACAAGAAAGCAGGTCATGGCATAGCCTATAAGATTATTCAGTTATCTTGTTACCAGATTTTACTAAGACAAATTTAAATTTTGGCACATTAGCAGCTTCCTATCACCTGTGAGTTGCTTTGTGATTTTAGTATTGTGTAAAAAAATGTCTCTAGAGATTTTTTATAAAACCCAACAGAACTTTGGAATTGGATTTAACTCACTCAAATGTAAAAATATGGGGAAGAATCTTAAGGTCTACAAAACATTTACAAAGAACACAAAAAAACCTCTGCTTTCAACCTTAAACCTTTTATGAATTATGGAATGCTACTTTCTAGAACAGTAACAAAAGTACTAACAAAAAATATGTATGGATTTGCTATTAAGCAAATACAAAAATAGAGAAACATATGGATGCAGTCTTAACTTTTATGACATGACTTCTGGTTGGAAAACTCACTGACTTTAGTCCATTATAAGACATCATGCCCCTCATGATCTGAAAGTTCCTGGATCAAGGTGAGGACTCGAGGACTCTTCCACTTTACTGCCCTTCTCTGGGTTGATTGAGAAGAAACACCTTAAAATAAGGAAGACAAACAGAAAACTACATAAACATTTGCTTCATGAAGAAAACTATAGATTCAAGCTATAAAAACAAAACAATGACAAGGGTCAGATTTTAACTCTGTAAAACTAAAGACATCCTTTTCTTCTACAACAATTTAGTTTTTGGTAAATCACATCTAAAAACTCATGCCTCTGCAGAAACTCCAACGTAGATGTGAGACCTGGGTAATGAATGTTGAAGCAATAAAAGCTCCCAAACATCATGCAAAGGGCAGCTATGAAGCAGGAGATGTTTATGTCCAATCTCTTGATCCACAATCAGCATGAATCATCTAGCATAAAAGCAGGATTGCCCTGAAGAGAAAAAAAGATAAACTTGGACTCCTGATAGAACAAAACAATATCTATGTGAAATACAAATAAATTAAAGAAAGAAAAAAGTACAAAGAAGAAAAAAATATTTCAAGTATTTAGAGGATAAGACATTAAAAAAAAAGAAAAACAATAATGAAAAAATGAAAGAACATAAATACAAGTACAGAGGAAAATATAAGAACATGATATTAGCAAAAAAAAGACAAAAAGGGTAAAGAAAGGAGACAAGACAACAAAAAAGACAACAGGAGAAAGAAACTGAAAGAAAAAAAAATTATGAACTCACCACAGATAATGGTGGGAGTCAAGGAGACATTACCCATCTGTACTTCTTCAGCCAGGCATGTGTCGTCCACATACAAGAACATTGCTTCTTCCTTTTCATTAAAGTAGCAGAGAAGAAGGATCACTTTTACATCTTCAGAGTAACCGTCCAGCTCTCCCCTTATCATCTTCAACTGTGGTTGAGCCTGGAAAAACCTTTTGCTATTGTTTACACAAACAGTGTTCATGTAGTGCAGCAGTCGTTTTCCCTTCAGATCCATGTTCCACATGAAGGTTTCCTTCAGTCCAAGCCCAGTGAGTTCCTCATAGTGGACAGCCATGCCAATGTCTTGAAATAAAAGTGGCCACTTACTTCCAAGACATCTCCAATGCTTTTACCTTCGTTAACATCTTGGCGCTGTGTGTAGAAAGTTGCCTTCATTAATCGTTTCATCTTCTCAGGATTTGACTCCTTTTGCCGACACATCAAAAGTGTCAGCAATGTTTGCTCAGCCATTTCTGGAATAAAATCAATCAGACAAGTTTTTATGTGAAAGGAAGATAATTGTAATTTAACACATAGTCAACTATGTACAGTTCAAAGAGCCTTATACTTAGTTTCAACGATAATATGCCTGTCGCAGACATTTTATTTATATACGTCCTTAAATTTTTACCAAACTCTTCTCTCCCCCTTTTTTGTTATTCACATCCACATATCACACAAATTTGTTTTCAATTGGATTTACATCATGGTGTCCTAAGACAGTTCTATTTTGAAAACACAATGTTTCAGAAGAATAACTTGTTGTCCATTTACCTGAAAAGTGTCAAAGGGTAAAAGTCAACTAAATCATTTATGTTAAGACACAAAGTGCTTGAACTCTGTTTTGTCACCGGATACAGATGATATTCAGAATGATAGATCGCTGTTTGTACATCTATAACAAAATACAGGAGTTTCATTTCGGATTAGAATTAAAACAAGTTCTCCAAACTCCATACACACATCATATTTTGATACCAGGAAATTCCCCTTTTTATACAATGTTCCCTTATATTGTATCTCTGTGGAAACATTTGTGTATTTTTCTGAAAATCCAAGGTCTTTACTGCATGTTTTATTACATCACTGTAGAGGCTGGAATAAAAAACACAACTATTTTGGGCCAGCTGAAATGTATGCCTGAAAGATCTGATGTCATTCTGATAGTGTTAGGCATATGTTTTGAAGTTTTTTAAATGCCTTGCACATTTCTTTAAGCCGCCATGTTTACTCTCAAAACACATTGTCCACAACCTAAGCAAAGGGCCAAATTTCAAAATCAGCGCTGGTTAGTGCCATAAGAAATTATGATTTGGTTTTAGTGAAGTTTCACCAAATTAAGATTTTCTTGATTACAAATATTCTTGGATTATTATTTCAATATAGGCAACTTGTGGCAAAAAAAATGTTTTGTGCACAAATCAAATCAAGATGTCTTTAAGCCGTAGAGTTGTCTACCAAACCTCGTCTTGTGGATTTTGTATTGTGTCACCAATGATCACAGGCAACAATCTCAATAAGTTCCAATTTTGAATAGCTTGACCTAAAAACCTGGTTGCCTCAGAGTTGACAGAGCATGGCTTTGTGAGAATATCTGATCCTTTGTACTTAAATAGCTTGACTTACCGGTTCAACGGGGAATAAGTAAACCATTTCTTTGTTTTTACAAAATATTGAAAGTACGGTGGAACATTAATTGAGAAGACACCCTCAAATAATTAATGGCCTAAACATGGTGGAAGGCCAGGTTTGCGAACATGAAAAGACTTAAGTGAGTTGACATTAGAGTTTACTTTGACACCTTTGATGTCTTGATTGCTTCCAGTCTGTAGATGATGGAAAGCCACGTTGTAAGCGGCAGGGATTTGCTGTGGACCACGAGTATTTGGATCACTTTTAAAGTCTTTTCTTGTGATTTCACAGTGCCTACAAAAGTACTGAGAGGTACTAAAGTTTTCAGTAAATCCACCGATGCTGTGGGATCCTAAATTGTCACCAGTAATACAGAACAGAGTCCCTTTGATAGTTCCTTCACATGCAATAATGCCATGTTTCTCTAAATCTCTTTAATCCATGAGAAGTTCAGAGAAAACCTTAGCAGTCCCAAACTGTTTTAAAGCTTTCTCTGCACACATGAAACAAGAAACATGTGATCAGTGCTTGACTGCACATGAGCAGGTACGTCAGCTCCAGATAGATAAACAGCAATAATTTTGTGTTTCTTCATTGCTGAACCTAGAGGATTTACAATTTCGAAGGCATCTTGGTACAGAATAAGCTTTAGGCACCCGGGATTTTCAATGAAGAACTGGATGCACTTGAAGTTTTGTCCATCACTTGCGTCACAGAAAACATCCAAGTATCTTTCTGTGGATCCTTAACTGGTTACTGTTGATCACATTGGGTTTCACAATATAAGGTTGTCTCTCAGGGAATTTCCTTTTTGATGTTATAGTCTGTTTCAAGTCACCCCACAGCATCTCAATGACATCAGGATCTGGGCTTTGGCTCTGCCCAGGACCTTCTGTTCCTTGTTTCTGTTGGATTTACTGATATGTTTTGGGTCATTGTGGTGTTGAGGGTCCAGTTCTGTTTCAGCTATCATTATTTCTTAGATTTTCTGTCTGGCACACTCTGATACAGGGAAGAAAAGACCAACACACCTCATGCAAGCATGTATTACTAATACCTAAAATATGATCATATTTTATAAGACGTTTAATAAGATACATAATAAGGTCCTATGTTGCTCCCTATGTGAACAAAATATAAGAAACGCCTCACATATCACACTGGCAATACCATTTTAAGTCACCCAATTGTGGCTTTTCTATTTTAAATACCAGCAAGTAGATCATGCTACCTACAATGTTTGTAAATATCATGAAACCATGGTATTTTTTCTCACATTTATCGTGCTAATCAAAGCTTATAAATTCACCTTTTGCCCAGTCCCTTAGAAACAGGTTCAATGGCACAACTCCACCCTTGGACATGCACGAACACACACGCCCTGATGTCATGGAGTATCAACAGGTGCCAAAGGCAATTATTAAAAAAAGTTGGTAATTTTCAACAAAATTACTAAGTCGGGCACCACCTGATTCTCAGGAATTAATGGCCAAACTGCTCTCAGACTCTGTCAGTTGTTATTTTATGAATACCTGCTTGGTAAGGCGTGGTAATATAAGACGGTAGATGAAGAAGTGAATTCACACACTGCCATTCTTAAACAGGAAGCCCTGCACATAAATGCAGAATAAACAAATGTCTCACAAAAATATAAGAATTTATTAACAAAATTATTTAACATCCAGTTAAATACTTCAATCAACAAATTATTTAACTAGGCAAACATTCAACTAACCAAGTAAAAAGTAAAATAACATGGAAAACTATGGAAACAAATATTGAAGGGAAACAAATAAGAATAACACTGTAACCAATAACCAAAAAAAACAAAAAAAAACTGTTCAGTCTGAATATCTTTGTGAATTTGTTTAAGCACCACGTTTTTTTAGAGGAACTGGTTGAGGCAAAATTAGGTCTGAAAGGAAACAAGGAACTACAGTTCTTAGATGTTCAAACAACAAGTTCACAGTGGAAAGCAGAAGGGAAAATGATTATTTTAAAAAAATGTTTTAAAATAATTTGCTGAATTAGAAATTAATAAACTTTCCGACAATGGATTCCTGATGTTGTGTTAACTAGCCATCACAGTGATTGAAGGGAGTGCTGGGCTATCGATACGTCAACTTAAAATTAATATAGACAGGGCATGGCGATGGCACAGGGCTAAAATGCCTGACTTATATTCAGAGGCTTCAGTCATTGATGTCTTCCCCCTCTCAATGTCAAAGAAATTAGAAGAATAATGGCCACCGGTGCTGCAAAAAAAAAGGCTATAGACTAACAAAATAGCCCACAGACTGCAGGTGGAATGATGCCACAGCTGGAATTAGTGGCTCAGCATAACAATAAAGTAAATAGCAGCTGTGGCAGTATTTAGCAATGCCTTTAGGTCCCACATGTACCTTAAGCACAACTAATACAAATATCAATGTGTGTATGAGTGCTGGCTGAGCGCTATGGCCATTCACAGAACAAACAATGATCTGTTTAGTAAACACAGCAGAATTAATAGTGGCTACCGTCTTTACATTAGCAGAGCTTTAACTTAAAAGATGTGAATGGCTATTTCACATTAAAGAACAAACTGCCAAAATTGGCAAGAAAATTTAAAGAATGGAGACAATCCAATCAAGCTTGCCAACTCTCAGTGTCAAGCGTGCCCTCCCTACTTGATGAGCTACCAAACTGAACATGTAGTACAACTGCTGAATACAAATTCAGTTCCTCATTGAGTTCCAGAGACATGTTGTCTGTGCTCCTCACCGGCTCTGTGTCATGAATGCCACTTATATGTTGGTAAGTTTACTGCACAGGGAGATTGGTGCAACCAATGTATGGGAAAGCTGAAGATTCTGGTTGGAAATCATAATTTAGGCTAAACAAGTTCCAATTTTTCATTCTTAAAAATTCAACTCCTTCCTTCATGCCAGCAGCTATGGCTCTTATTGTATAGCATGTGCAGCTTAGTGTCTTTATGAAAATAGGTCTTGGAGATTTAATACCCTTGGTCTGAATTTGGTGTGTACTTTTAAACATTTGTGTCAAACTCAGGGTTAAGTCTGGACTTAATGTTAAGATGGTTTCTAGCTGAAAGCATGTTTATTGTTTGGGGAGCTGGGTAGACTATGATGGTTTGATGTATTTATCAAATAATATTTTTTTGGCATCTATGGGTCCTCAACATTTCTTCCCTTTGCCATTTTGTACAGTTTTAGACAGTTCAACTCTAAAAAAGTCAGGTATGAGATTGTGACATCTACTGCAGTATGTTTCGCACCAAATAGGTGTTGGTGTAGGTACCAAATAGGTGTACCCTTCACCTCCTCCACAATTTCCCTTTACCTTTTTGGGTGAGATTTAACATGTTTAACATCTCTTACCACAACACGTCAGGCCACCTCGACTTTGTTTTTTCTTTTGCATGGTGCTGAAGGTTGCTTCAAGGACTAAGGGCACAACTCATTTTAATGCTTAGAGTAAGGCACTGTCCTCCAGGCCAAGTAGAAATTGGTCTTCAAGGTGAGTTTTAGTGGGGGCTTCCTCTGCATCATGTGATTGTAAGCTCTGGCACAGCTCTCTCAAACAGAGTACATACGTCTGCACAAACTCACCCGGTAAAACAGACACAGAAACTTTATTTACATACAAATCATCCAAAAAAGAAAATATTTTTGCAACCCTATCAAAAACTAAAATACTGAAGAGAAATTACAAAGTTCTTCAAGATAAATAAACAGAGCCTAAACATCCAGGAAGCGTGGTCTTGGCCCTTGTCTCTTAGGTGGCCTTCTGCAGGCCTCAACCCCCAGCGATCGACCCAATTCTTGGTCCCATACGTCTCCGGCATCTCCTCCAAGCCTCACTCCATCCAATCTGTCCCTAGGGCTGGACGGCTCCACACCATGCAGCACACGTGCATAGCACCTTGGTGAGTACTTGGCTTGGCATCTCTGTTGCCATGGGCCTTACTGGTCGCTGTCCTCCCAGGATCAACAACTGCCTGAACCACAACATTTATTGTTTTTCTAAATCTGACTCCCCAATGTGGCCTTGGCAACTTCTGCTAACTGGCTATCGACAAAATATCTCCTGGATGTTATATAAACCCGACGCTCTTCCCCAGCACTCCCCTACCAGCTGTGTGCTGATAGGATTATGCAGCCAATTGATAAAACTTCCACCTCTCTTCTCAAGGACAATGGCGCTTCTATCATTGTTGTCTAATTCTTGCAAACACAGTCAGACTTATAAATATATTCGCACCCTCAAGATTCCACCATAGCCTTGCTAAATCTTTACTTATGTGTTTGTTGCTTACCCCTGCTGAGGTTTTTTGTACTATTTCAGACTTTATTTTGCTCAGAATAGAGTCTGAAATATGATTTTTTTTCTAAATGTGTGATTTTATTACTTTTCATAGATTTTCAGATTTCTCAGAAGGATTACGGGCAAAAGCCAAATATTATCAGTATTTCATTACTTTTTCATTGATTTTTTGTTTTATACAGAAGGATTATAAGCGAAAACCAAATATTATTAGTAATTTGGACTTTAGCTGCTCTTACACCAATGACCCAGCTTTCTTAATTAGACAACAATGGACTTTTATGACTTAGTTCAACTTCAGTACCAGTAAAAGCTTAGCACAAGATGCTTTCTCCTACAAAGATGACTTAATGATATAATTATTTCTTTAGAAAATTGGTTTAGAACCAGCTCTTACCAGTAAATCCCAAAGGATTATTAATGTTATCTGTATCATTGTAATGTTGGCCAGAGATTTTTAGATTTCTCAGAAGGATTCATAGATTTTTAGATTTCTTAGAAGGATTGTAGTATCATTTGATTTGTTTTTCTGTGTCTGTATCTGTGTTTATTTTCTTTGTGATTGAATTGTAATTGTATGTACAGTGCTTTGAGTGTCTCGTTACTGAAAAGCGCTATATAAATAAACTTACCTTACCTTACCTAAATGATTATAAAACTGCTTCAGTGAGAGAGGTCCTAAAGTACTATTCTGCATTCAAGGCAATCAATTTTTCTTTTCCATTGAGTGGAGAATGTGTTTGCTTTTTTTGTTGAACACTTAACCATAAAAAGAAGACAAGAGAGGAAATAATTTCCTATAGAAGACATCAGGTAACTGAATTCAACCTGGAAAGACTCACAAAAAGAAGACAGGGATGGAATTAGAAAAGTTTATTAGTGAATGTTTATTTCTTTGGCGCTCAGACCCCAGTGGAAGACGTGAATCCTGAGAATGACATGCGCTTGAATGAACATCTTAGGGTTAGATTTAGGGATGTCTTCCCCCCTGGGATCCGATCCTAGTAGTGGAGTAGAGTTCTGAGGAGATTTGGAAGGAGTTTGGAAGCCAAATGGTGGAGATGGGGTGGAGGAGGGTCTAAGTTCAGCTGCAGAATGGAGGGTTCCATGGATGAAGATCTTTTAAAGCGGAGTCTTAAAGGATGATTGGCTGGGGAAAAATGCAGACTTGACACTGATTGGTGGAAAAGAGCCGCATAGAGGACTAATTAGACGAAGCTGGAGGTGATGGTGAGTTTTCCATGTTGAATTTTCGTTTAAACTCCATTTGCAAGAAAATTTGCACAGGAAAAACACAAAACAAAAACCTGCATCCAAATTGTGCAACCAACCTTGGCTTAAATTTACTTTAATAAGTCATCTCAACCTCCAGAAAATTTGCTATTATCATAACAAATATAAGAATCTTGACCTCTAGCTGTCCTAATGATTAGCAATTGTCCATGCCATATTGTAGGATTAATTTGCAGTTCAGATTTTTGATTCAGAATGTCTGGTTCACTTTGCTGTCTAAGTCATATTTGCTATTTATACTTACTAGGATTTTTATTAAACCACCATGGAAAAACTGTATTTCAAAAATTCACACAGGAGAGTGTTGTGATTATTAATCTGAAAATAGTATTTAATATTTAATATGAATATTTTTATATTTTATCAAATAATATTTTGGTCAGTTAAGGGTTATCCTGTGAATACCAGCCCAGTAAGGCGATGGTATTAGGACAAAATAGAAAGGTGTGAGATGAGCTCTGACATTATTGAACAGCATAAACTCTGCACACATGGAATGAATTCACACAATTTCTTAAAATACAAGAAATTAACAAAATAAGTCAACTCAAAGTCAAACATATTTAAATCAACAAACTCTTTACTATTCTAAAACAATCCAACTAAACTACCAAGCAGAATTAAAGAATAGGAAAGACTAATGGGCTATGTACAATATAAACAAGTTGATTAAAGATGATTGAAAACCATGACCAAAGGAGTGATGCAACATTACCATGCACTGTTTATGTTTGAGAACCAAGGATTATCTTGAAGGATCTGGAAGTGAAGTTAAGTTAGTCTTGGAACTAACTTAGACAATAATCACAATGCAAGATCTGATAAAATATTATTTTAATAAAATAATGTTTTAAAGAATGATCTGCTGAATAAAACCAACCTTCTGGATGACCATTTCTCAACAGTGTCTCATTAGCTGCCTTTATTTATTGAAATAATATTTGAAGAAATATTATTAAGGGAGTATTTTGGAAAAGAGCCAAATCTTTCTGGAGAATTGGGGTTTAATGGTGTTTACTTAGTTATCAAATCTAGTAAATGATGTTTAGGGACTATTATTCACTAGCTTGAAAACTAACAACCTTTCTGTTAAATACTCTTTAGTAGCAAGCACGTGTTCTTACCGGTTAGCAGTTGAGCTAACAAAAGAAGCTAATAGCTTACCACCAGAATCAACACATACCTTTAAAATACCGTTAATTAAAGGGTTAAAATGCATAAGCGCGGACGGCGCGTTTTGATCAATCTTCTGTGTTTAAAATCACCCTTCAAGTAAAGTTTGACTTAACTTAAAAACACACAAACACAGAACACAAAGCAGAGTGCTTCACTCATACTTAACTTGTGCATATGATCTCGTGATCTTATGACACTCTTGGATGCAGTTTGAAGAGTTTATGTCTTTTTGCCAGCAAAAGACATTAGCGCGCTTTGTCCCCCTCCTATCCTGATGAACACCGGTGTGGAAGAGGGCGGATGTAGCAACAGCTGTGCTTTTATGTGGGTAGTGGCGTCACAGGAAGTCCGCAGTTATTTCGTTTCCTGGCTGTGCCGGAAGAAGGTTAATGCACTTTATTTTGAAAAGTTCCTGAAGAGTTCGTACCAGAGTTTAATGTTGAAATCCATGGCTGGGTCCCAACAAGAGATCTTTGCCACATATTTTGATCACAAACCTTCAACACTAATTTTGAATGTCAGGATTGTTGTGCCTGTTGTAACCAACACAATAAATATTAAACCATATTTCATGTAAGGTTTAAAAATAATTAAGGTGTATCCGTGAAACTTTTTTTAGGAAATACATCTTTTATTATTCATTCATCCAGTTTACAAAATAGATATTTATCAGCATATTAGTCTTTTTCAGGCTATAAGGTTAACTTGCTGTAATCTCTTGTTAATGAGGCTAAAATAAAAATAGCAGACATCGAGCAGATGTCTGAGGTAAGAAACAGCATTATAACAAACCTTAGACTATTTTAAAGGCCTCAGATGTTTTATAATTATGAAGAGTAATGTATAAGAAAATAAAATATATTTTATTCCTTAGAATGAGTTACCTTTTCCAGACTAAAGAAATGTTTTTTGAAAACAATTTTCGATTCTTGCCTTTTACCATCTTTAGTGTCTAAAAGAAGCTCCATGTTGCATAATCGGTAAAGGGACAATCTAGTCTGATGGATTTCTGGAGTTGCTTTTAAAGTTAAATAAATGTACTATACATTACGTGAGAGAGTGGAAATCAAAAAAATAAATGCTGAACTATAATGTTGTGATACAACTGCTAACCCATTTTCTGCTTCTTCATATATGGATGGGTTTCCTTAATTCTAGAGAATATGTGCATCAGAATGATGAAATCTCTAAATTATTGGAAAACCAGAGTACACACAGATAAACACACAAACCTGCTGTTCCCTGATGAAATTATATTTGACAAACAAGATCTTGTCTTTCATACCTCATTCTATGACTACATTCTCTCACGCACACATTGACACATGAGTTAATTCTTCTGCTTACAGATTTACACAGCCAACAAAACCCACACAGGTGGTCTGCCAAAGGCCTTTCCCCTCTTTTCCTACTCAACCTGAATACAAACAATTAAAAAGCAGAAAAACGAGGGCTGAACGTGTTAATGCGTGAAAACATAACAGAAGTGAGCCTGAAGGTACAGACTGTGGATTACAAAGTGAATCCAGGCTGTGCAGCCAGCTCGAATGCTTTTATTTTGCACACACATGCTGAAGATGCAACCATACTGTGGTTCGTGTTCCCACCCTGGAACGTTCTTAGCCTCGTGGGAAATGTGGCAGATAAGATGTTAACTCACAACAGGCTCGGAGGTGCCTGAAGAGGAGAAGTAAGCTGATGCTGTCAATGAGAAATCAGCATTTCATAAAGAATGACTCAGGTTATTTATCTTGTGCAACTGAATGTGTTTGATGTTTCAGAAAGCTTCTTGTGATTGTATGCCAGGCACATCAATCAAAAATATAAAACAACATTTTTTGTGTTTTTTTTTTTTTTTTTCTTCAAGCAAAGTAGATTGCCTTCTATGACACACTAATATGCAAGTGTATAATTTTAGTTTTCTATGGAGGTAAGTCTGGGGCAAAACATTTTGTACACTGTAACTGTGAATTTGAAGCCACAGAGAAATTGTAGAATTGTTTTTCTGTCTTTCACAAGTAGAAAACAACAATTACACCTCTTCAGATTCTTATGTACAAGTACACAAATTGTACTTTGTAAGTCACACATTAAAATCGTCTTATATTCACTGTTTTGCTCCAATTGATCCAAACCAATAACTATTCTAAACTTTATAAATTGTATCTCCATTATCCCAGCTGCTATTGCTTAAGACAAGGGATTTGGAAAAATCTGCACATTGCTTTGGTTCCTGAAGGGGTATTTGGAGTCTGTATATGATAGGTACCAGAAAAAATGTCAAGCCCTAAAAATAATTGGACATTTAATTGGTGAGTTTTATTCTAGGTTAAGAATCTGTTTGGATTTGAATGATATGAGAGTTTTCAGCCCCCCCAAAAGAAAAAAAACTTTGGTGGTCCTCTACCTGGGTCCTGGCTAGACCATAGTGGCAGAGTTGCTATGTCCAATATTTGGGGTCCTCATTGCTCTTTCTTGGTTGTTTAAGATTTTAAGCGGGGCTTGCCAAATTTACCTCAAGCCTATGCTGCAACCTCTACAGAGATATAGTGTTTTGCTTATATGGCTAGGTCTAACAACTGTGCCACTGTATAGCTCACATTTTAGCTGAGATTTAAAAAGCAAATTTTAGTAAGTTTAGTATTAGTATCATGCACCCTGCTTGGGATCTCATTCCAAAGCATAAGGGAGTCTTGAGAAGAAATGTTTTGGCTCCCTTTGTGGACCTGAATACTTTAGCAATAACTAGTAGACTAATGAGATAGTATTGTGGCATGATATGGAATAATAGGCCATTTAGGTAAGATGAGGCAAAGATTGTTTTTAACTGATCTCTTGGTTCAACAGGGAGCCTGTAAAGATAATCCAACTCTAGGTGTAGGATCTCAGCTCCTCTCCTCCTGGTTGGTTCTGGCAGCTCGTTATCAGCAGCTGCAGCTCATCTCCTGATGAGCTCACTGGGCTTCTTAAGGCAGCTGCTGGAACAGGTCTTCACTGAAAAGAATGTAGTGAAGTAATAAAATTAAGAAATAAAGCATTTAAAATGTTAAAAAGTAACCCAATTTATCAGAACCTAATAGAGTATAAAAGAAAGCAAGCAAAAGTGAGAAAGATCATTAAGAATGCAAAAAGAGAATATTGGAGAAACTTTTGTAATACCGTAGGGAGAGAAACAAAAATAGAACAAATTTGGAAAACAATTAAAAGAATGAATGGTATTAGAAAAGAATATGGATATCCTATATTAAAAATAGATAATACAACTATAACGGAAGATAAAGAAAAAGCAGAAATATTAGCTAAAACATTTAGTAAAATTCATAGTTCAAATAATATTAGTGAAGAGGGAAAGAAAGGTAGGGAAATCACAAAGATGAAATATAAAGATTTAATGCAAAATAATGTAGATACGAATAAATTAATAAATGAACCATTTACACAAGGAGAAATGAACTTTGTAACCAGGAAAACAAAAAATACATCACCTGGAAAAGATCAAATTTACTATACAATGATAGAACATCTCAATGACAAAGCAATAGAAAAAATATTATAATTATATAATAAAGTCTGGGAGGAGGGAGAGCTGCCACAGAGCTGGAAGGAAGCAATAATTATTCCAATAGTTAAACCAGGAAAAGATAACACAACACCAGAAAATTATAGACCGATTGCATTAACATCAAATATTTGTAAAATAATGGAAACAATTATTAATAATAGATTAACATATTATTTAAATATTAATGGATATATATCTAGAAATTAAAATGGGTTTCGAAAAGGGAGAAGCACAAATGCCTCTGCAATATGTTTAGAATATGAATGGGGATTTAAATTCTCAGTAGAAAAAACAAAAGTAATGGTGTTTACACAGAAAAGGAAAAGAGAAAATATAAAAATAAAATTATACAATCAAGTTTTAGAACAAGTCAAAAATATAAAATCTTTAGGTATTTGGTTTGATGAAAAAATTATATGGAAAGTACATATAGAAAGAATCATAGATAAATGCAAAACAATATTAAATATTATGAGATGTATGGCTGGTATTGATTGGGGAGCAGATCGAACATCATTAAAAATAATTTATACAGGATTAATTAGATCGAATATTGATTATGGAAATATAATTTATGGATCAGCAACAAACACACATCTTATAAAATTAGACAATATACAACATCAAGCTTCAAGAATTTGTACAGGAGCAATCAGAACCAGTCTAATAGCAGAACTCCAGGTAGAGATGGGAGAGATGCCATTAGATCTACGAAGGAAACAGTTAGCAATAAATTACTGGATAAACTTACAAAGCAATAATCTGGATCATCCTACACGTGATATTTTAAAACCATGCTGGGAAAAAGAAAAAAAACAAGTTAAGAGTTTTGGTTGGATTATCAATAGTATAGCAGAAGAATTTCAAATATATGAAAAAGAAATAAGTTCAATGTTGCCTTTGCCAGTAGTGCCACCGTGGCTGTTACCAGAAGCAGTGGTGGATATGGCATTGATGGAAAAGAAAAAGGATACGAAATTTAGATTAGATTCAAGTATAATACAGGAATATATAAACAATTACTATCATTATGTCCAGATTTACACAGACGCATCAAAAACAAATGAAAAAATAGGAGTAGCATTTGTAATACCAGAATTTAAAATAAAAGTAGGAAAAAGAATTACAGATGGATTATCGATATATTCAGGAGAATTATTAGCCATATTGTTAGCAGTGCAGTGGGTGGAGGATATAAAACCATTTAAAACAATAATTTGTTCAGACTCAAGTTCAGCATAATTAAGTTTTAAACATAATCATTCAGAGAGTAGACCAGATATGTTGTTGGAATTAAAACATACTTTATTTAGAATACAAAGGATGGGATTAATATTAGTGTTTTTATGGGTACCAGCACATGTAGGAGTTGGAGGGAATGAGATGGCGGACAGGATGGCAAAGAAGGCAACACAAAACAACATTAGCTTTATAATTAATATTAGTAGGTCAGAGGCAAGAAATATAATTAAACAGAGAATCAGGAAAGAGTGGCAAAAAAGGTGGGATGAAGAGAGGAAAGGAAGATGGTTTTACAGAATCAACAAGGTAGTAGGAGAAGTAAGGCCTATCTACCTGCCTGCACCTGGTAAATACTCACCTATGGACTGCACTGTAAATATGCTCACCATCAGCACTCTCACCTTGGATTCCTGGATTCCGTCCTCCTCCCCTGGTTCCTGGACAACACCAATGTATTATCCTAGGCAAGCCTACACTAGGAATAAACTTCACTTACCGTCTACATCCTGCGTTTTGAGTCTGTTTTCATCCTCTGGTTTGCTCTACTTCAACTACCTTAGTGATTCATGATATTATGTTCCAGCCATCTAACATGTCGAAGAACAATTCAGATGATGAACAGACTTACATTAAAGAACGTTTACATTCTAATGAAACCATGCTCCAACAGCTACTGCAACAACAAAGGACTACAGACTCCCATCTCACAGAACTTGGTGGTATGGTTCATGCTCTAAGTGAAATATTAACCAAACTCTCACCTGCTTCTCCAACTCCTCCAGTTCAAATAGAGAATCCACCAACGTCCTCAACCCTCTCTTCTGGGATCCGTGAGCCTGACTTCCGTCCATCTGAATTATTTGATGGTAATCCTAATAACTTTGGTGGCTTTTCTCTCCAGTGTGAGTTAGCATTCAGTCGTTCCCCCTCTCTTTTTCCTACCGCTGCCTCAAAGATTACCTATATTGTAACCTCGCTAAGGGGACCTGCTCTGCGCTGGGCGCACGCCTATTTGGCATCTAACCCTGTTGAGTCTCTTAGTTATGCTACTTTTTTCAGTCACTATAAGAGGGTCTTCGACCAACCACTCCAGCAGGAGGCAGCGGCTAAGAGAATACTCACCCTCAAACAGGGAAGGAGAGCGTTGGTGGAGTTCTTCATCGACCTCTGGGTGGCAGCGCAGGAGGTGGGTTGGGATGAAGCAGCAGTCAAGGGTATTTTTGTTAATTCCCTTGCAGATCAAATAAAGGACCAATTGGTTTTGAGAGATGAACCCGAAAGACTGGATGAATTAATCAACCTATCGATCCGCATTGACAACCGTCTAAGAGAGAGACAAACAGAAAAAGACTACAATTCCCAGTGGCATCACTCTCTGGCACCTCGAACCACTTTTCTCGACGCACCCACTTCTGTTCAAGCTACAGAGGGGTCTACGGAACCGGAGCCGATGCAGATTGGCCACACTCGACTCTCCCCAGAGGAACGACAATGACGCTTTGAAGCTGGTCTTTGTTTATATTGTGGACAAAGAGGACATTACATCACAAGATGCCCTAAAAAGGGAAAAGAGAGAGCTCGTCAATAAAACAGGGGACGTTGATGAGCATATCCCATTCTTCCCCTGTCTCCCGTGTTTTCCGATCACTATTATTGTTGGCCAAGAGAAGTTTCCTGTTGATGCCTTTATTGATTCTGGTGCTGAACAAAATCTTATTTCCTCGGACCTGGTTAATAAACTTCAAATTCCCTCTCAGCCTCTCAACCACTCCATCTCTGTCACTGGCATCACTGGTCAGCCCATGTCTCAAGTGAGACTTAAAGTTCCTCAGCTTCACATCATTACCTCTGGTAATCCTCATGAAAAGGGTGAGTTCTTTATTATCCCTTCCATCTCTCTACAATTAGTTTTGGGGTATCCTTGGTTGCAGAAACATAATCCCACTATTAATTGGATGGAGGGCAGAGTAGAGAGATGGAGTAAGTTCTGTCTCCAGAATTGTTTAAGAACTGCCATCTCTCACTCTACTAAACAAGTCAAACCTCCTGAGCCTGTTGATTTATCCAAAGTTCCACCTGAATACCATAATCTCGCACCTGTGTTTAGTAAAAAAAAGGGGCTCTTTCGCTACCTCCGCATCGCCCTTATGACTGTTCTATTGATCTCCTCCCAGGCGCTCCACTACCATCCAGCAGACTCTATAATCTCTCCGGACCCGAGAAAGAGGCCATGAAAGAATACATTGAGGATTATTTAGCATCTGGGATCATTCGTCCGTCCACCTCCCCTGTTGGCGCCGGATTTTTCTTCATGGGTAAGAAGGACGGCACATTAAGACCTTGCATTGATTATACAGGTCCTTCTCAAAATATTAGCATATTGTGATAAAGTTCATTATTTTCCATAATGTCATGATGAAAATTTAACATTCATATATTTTAGATTCATTGAACACTAACTGAAATATTTCAGGTCTTTTATTGTCTTAATACGGATGATTGTGGCATACAGCTCATGAAAACCCAAAATTCCTATCTCACAAAATTAGCATATTTCATCCGACCAATAAAAGAAAAGTGTTTTTAATACAAAAAACGTAAACCTTCAAATAATCATGTACAGTTATGCATTCAATACTTGGTCGGGAATCCATTGGCAGAAATGACTGCTTCAATGCGACGCGGCATGGAGGCAATCAGCCTGTGGCCCTGCTGAGGTCTTATAGAGGCCCAGGATGCTTCGATAGCGGCCTTTAGCTCATCCAGAGTGTTGGGTCTTGAGTCTCTCAATGTTCTCTTCACAATATCCCACAGATTCTCTATGGGGTTCAGGTCAGGAAAGTTGGCAGGCCAATTGAGCACAGTGATACCATGGTCAGTAAACCATTTACCAGTGGTTTTGGCACTGTGAGCAGGTGCCAGGTCGTGCTGAAAAATGAAATCTTCATCTCCATAAAGCTTTTCAGCAGATGGAAGCATGAAGTGCTCCAAAATCTCCTGATAGCTAGCTGCATTGACCCTGCCCTTGATAAAACACAGTGGACCAACACCAGCAGCTGACACGGCACCCCAGACCATCACTGACTGTGGGTACTTGACACAGGACTTCTGGCATTTTGGCATTTCCTTCTCCCCAGTCTTCCTCCAGACTCTGGCACCTTGATTTCCAAATGACATGCAGAATTTGCTTTCATCTGAAAAAAGTACTTTGGACCACTGAGCAACAGTCCAGTGCTGCTTCTCTGTAGCCCAGGTCAGGCGCTTCTGCCGCTGTTTCTGGTTCAAAAGTGGCTTGACCTGGGGAATGCGGCACCTGTAGCCCATTTCCTGCACACGCCTGTGCACGGTGGCTCTGGATGTTTCTACTCCAGACTCAGTCCACTGCTTCCGCAGGTCCCCCAAGGTCTGGAATCGGCCCTTCTCCACAATCTTCCTCAGGGTCCGGTCACCTCTTCTCGTTGTGCAGCGTTTTCTGCCACACTTTTTCCTTCCCACAGACTTCCCACTGAGGTGCCTTGATACAGCACTCTGGGAACAGCCTATTCGTTCAGAAATGTCTTTCTGTGTCTTACCCTCTTGCTTGAGGGTGTCAATAGTGGCCTTCTGGACAGCAGTCAGGTCGGCAGTCTTACCCATGATTGGGGTTTTGAGTGATGAACCAGGCTGGGAGTTTTAAAGGCCTCAGGAATATTTTGCATGTGTTTAGAGTTAACTCGTTGATTCAGATGATTAGGTTCATAGCTCGTTTAGAGACCCTTTTAATGATATACTAATTTTTTGAGATAGGAATTTTGGGTTTTCATGAGCTGTATGCCAAAATCATCCGTATTAAGACAATAAAAGACCTAAAATATTTCAGTTAGTGTGCAATGAATCTAAAATATATGAATGTTAAATTTTCATCATGACATTATGGAAAATAATGAACTTTATTACAATATGCTAATATTTTGAGAAGGACCTGTAGAGGGTTGAATCAAATTACTATTAAAAATAAATACCCACTGACTCAGTACATGAACAACTACATTCTGCCAAGATCTTCACTGAGCTCGACCTGCGCAACGCATACCATTTGGTCCGGATCCGTGAGGGCGATGAGTGGAAAACAGCTTTCAAAACCCCGTAGGACATTTTGAGTATCTAGTCATGCCTTTCGGTTTAACTAATGCACCCGCTGTTTTTCAGGCTCTCATTAATGATGTTCTTCGCAATTTCCTCAACCTCTTTGTTTTCGTTATCTGGAGGACATTTTGATTTTTTCCCAGGACATAGAACAACATCACCAACACGTCAGAACAGTTCTCCAAACGTTTTATGAAAATCAACTCTTAAAGCCGAAAAATGTGAGTTCAGCGTCACCTCCGTGTCTTTTTTGGGTTTCATTTTTGAAGCAGGCAAATACAGAACTGATCCCGAGAAGACCAAGGCAGTGGCAGAGTGGCCTACTCCAACTGATCGCAGGCAACTTCAAAGGTTCTCGGGGTTTGCAAATTTCTACAGGAGGTTTATAAGGAACTACAGTCAGGTCACTGCACCTCTCACTCAACTCACCTCCTCTCTGAGAACATTCCATTGGACCCCTGAGGTGGAAAGGGCATTTGGTGAGTTAAACACTATTTTCTTCGGCGCCCATATTTACCCATCCTGATCCATCTGAAAAATTTATCATGGAGGTTGATGCTTCTGACATTGGAGTAGGGGCCATTTTATCTCAACGGTCCCCTGTGGACAATAAAGTACATCCATGTGCCTATTTTTCTCGTAGCTTGTCTCCAGCAGAACAAAATTATGATGTGGGCAACCGTGAACTTTTAGCCATAAAGTTGGCCCTTGAGGAATGGCGGTATTGGTTAGAGGGTACTGAAATCCCTTTTCTCATTTGGACTGATCACAATAACCTCTCCTACATTCAAAATGCCAAGAGACTTAACCCCAGACAAGCCCGTTGGTCTCTGTTTTTTGCTCGTTTTCATTTTTCTATCTCCTACAGACCCGGTTCCAAGAACACTAAGCCTGACGCTCTCTCTCGCCAGTTCTCTCATTCTAACCAACCCAAGACTGAAACCTCCATCCTGCCGGACTCTTGTATTATGGGCGCCCTCACCTGGGCCATTGAGAAGGACATCAGAGAGGCACAGAGGTCTGAACTTGACCCAGGTACTGGCCCAGTGGGCAAGATGTTTGTTCCCAACTCTGTCATCAATAAAGTTCTGGATTGGGTGCTCAACAATAAGCTGACTTGTCATCCTGGGGTGACTCGCATGACAACATTTACCAAGAGGTATTTCTGGTGGCCGACTATAAATCTCAACATTAAAGACTTTGTTGCAGCTTGTCCCACATGTGCTCGGAACAAGAACAGCAATCAACCCCCTGCTGGTCTTCTTCAACCTCTGCCCACCCCTAGCTGCCCCTGGTCCCACATTTCCATTGATTTCATTACTGGTCTCCCGCCATCTGACGGTAACACCGTCACCTTTACTGTTGTTGACAGATTTTCTAAAGCAGCCCATTTTGTTCCATTATCCAAGCTCCCGTCTGCATTTAAGACTGCCCAACTCCTGGTTCTCCACATTTTCCGCATCCATGGCATTCCTATGGATATTGTTTCTGACCGAGGCCTGCAGTTCATCTCGCAAGTCTGGAAGGAGTTCTGCAAGGCTCTAGGTGCCTCTGTAAGTCTTTCATCAGGATACCACCCACAATCTAATGGGCAGACAGAAAGATGCAACCATGAACTTGAAGTCGCCTTAAGGTGCGTAATAAATGACAATGATTGAATATGCTCATAACACACATACTTCCTCTGCTACCGGTTTGTCCCCCTTTGAGGTTTCCCTTGGCTATCTACCACCGCTGTTTCCCAGTATTGAATCTGACATCCTGGTCCCCTCTGTTCAGCATCATGTTTCCGTAGGATTTGGCGACAGACCAGGAGGACCCTCCTACACACTCTGGAACAAAATAAGAGGTTCGCCAACCGTCGCCGTTCTGCTGTACTTGTCTACTGAATCAATCGGAGGGTCTGGCTATCTACCAGGAGTATTAAATTAAAGGATGCTCCCAGAAAGTTGGCCCCCCGTTACATTGGTCCTTTTCTCATCGAGAGGATCATCAACCCATCTGCGGCGAGACTCAAACTACCATATTCCATGCACATTCATCCTACTTTCCATGTTTCTCAGATCAAGCCAGTCTCTGAAAGCCCCCCCTGAGTCCACCTACCAAGCCTCTCCCCCCCGCTCGACTCATTGATGACCACCCTGCATATACGGTCAATCGTATCCTGGATGTCTGGCGTAGGGGGCGTGGATTTCAATATCTCGTGGATTGGGCAGGATATGGACCCGAAGAGAGATCCTGGGTTCCCCGTTCTCACATCCTTGATCCTGCTCTCATCACGACCTTCTACAAACGCCATCCTGAAAGACGTTCTGGATTGCCTGGAGGCAATCGTTGAGAGGAGGGTACTGTAGGATCTCAGCTCCTCTCCTCCTGGTTGGTTCTGGGAGCTCGTTATCAGCAGCTGCAGCTCATCTCCTGATGAGCTCACTGGGCTTCTTAAGGCAGCTGCTGGAACAGGTTTTCGCCGGAACATAACCTCAGTTATGTGGACTGCCTGTCTGCCTACCTGCCCGGCTACCTACCTACCTGCCTGTCTACCTGTCAACCTGCCTATCTACCTGCCTGCACCTGGTAAATACTCACCTAAGGACTGCACTGTAAATATACTCACCATCAGCACTCTCACCTTGGATTGCTGGATTCTGTCCTCCTCCCCTGGTTCCTGGACAACAGCAACTTATTATCCTAGGCAAGCCTACACTAGGAATAAACTTCACTTACCGTCTACATCCTGTGTTTTGAGTCTGTTTTCATCCTCTGGTTTGTTCTACTTCGACTGCCTTAGTGATTCATGATACTAGGGGAATGGGATTTCTCATGAATATGCTGCCAGCATCCTGGCTACAGGTTGGGGTTGTGGAGCCTATAGCGAGGCCATTTCCCAGACTGAAAGCACATTAAAAGGTTAATAAAGCTTTTTTGAGTCGAGTGCTTCTCTGCAGGCTCTGCTAAATTCCCAAACCCTGAAGGTCACTAACTCAAATGTTATGATCTTTAAAGTTTGATGCATGCCCATCTGTGAAACCATTTGGATTTACTTATCATCTCAGGCTTTTCTATAAAACATGAATTTAAAAGACTGTCTCCTCCTAAAACTACCTTCATCAACAAAACTCCTTTCAGGGGGTTTCACCATGAAGGTTCACCCTGAATTAAATGCTGTAAATGGTGCTCAATCACACGGTCCAAATACTTTCCAACTATCACATTGTCACATAGTTATAAGAGTTTTTCATGACTGGGCTTCTTTGTGGGCAAAGGGTGAGCCACATCCACCTTATATTGGCTGAACATGGAATGCTGGAAGCACCTCTTTCTATAAATATGAAAGCTTTACTGCAGCTGTGCTGCCATTAGGAAGAAATACATTCACTAAATCTTTGATACATCACACCAATAATCACTGACAGTCAAATAAAAAGGTCTCTGTGTTTAAACCCAAGCTGGCTTTGTTCCCACAGAGCAGAGTTGCTTCATTAAATCACATGTGATCAGTGCACTTACTGTAAAGTCAGCAGTCTTCTTTGTGTTTTGGCTTTGCTTATGTTAAACAAACATATGCTGGAGGTTTTTAAGCAAACTTGGTAAAGCTGCTTATGCGTTTCCCCTGTGAAATGGAGCATATAACTGACCCTGGAATCACATGAAATTGGACATTACCTCCTGTAGATTATATTTAATAGGGGCATGCTGTGTTATGGTTGTCAGGTTCTCTCATTAGCTGCATCTGATGTTCTCTGAGCTTTGCACATTTCATTTAGAATAACTTACAGCAGTAATTTCTGAATATGGAGAAGTGTTGCTTATTACAGGGTGAAAAAATAGGTACACTATATTGCCAAAAGTATTCACTCTCCCATCAAAATAATTGAAATTTGGTGTTACAATCACTTGGCCACAGGTCTATAAAATCAAGCACCTAGATATGCAGACGCTTTTACAAACATTTGGGAAGACTGGGTCACTGTCAGGAGCTCAGTGAATTCCATTGTGGTACTGTGATATAATGCCACCTGTGAAACAAGTCCAGCTGTGATATTTCCCAGCTCCTAAAACAGTCATATCTGTCAGTGGTATTTTAATAAAGTGGAAGTGATTGAGAATGAAAGCAACTCAGACAATGAAGTGGTAGGCCTTGTAAACTGACAGAGCAGGGGCAGAATATGCTGACGTGCATAGTGCGCTGAGGTCTCCGACTGTCTTCAGAGTCAATCACTATAGACCTTCATGTTGCCTTGAGGCCCAGCATGCGGCGCAGTGTTAGAGCGCGCAACCCATATACGGAGGCTTCAATCCTCCGTATATAGATGCAGCTGTCCCAGTCTTGCTCCATGTCTTCTCCCTCTCTTCACCCGACTTCCTGTCTGCCTCTTAAAATACCAAAAAAAAGGCCACTACTACCATTTCTGCTACCTGTGTGACCCCTTTCTCTTTTCCAATGGTTATAATCAGTCTGACAGGAGAAGTACCCCCAATCCTTGTGGTTTTTTGTATAACTCTAGATGGACAAACTTTATCAGTTTATTATTTTACTTAAAGCTTCTACACATAGAGTTTGGACATTTTAGAATGGGCTAACGCTCAGTAGTTTATTCTAACTTCCCCAACAACCCTACACCATTCCAAACCCTTTGTGAAGTGGCTAGAGATGACATGTGTTGTGAATTTGCGCTATATAAATAAAACTGAATTGAATTGAATTACCACCGCAAAAAAATCTTAAAAACAATATATATATATATGTATATATATCTATATATATATTCATGTGGCTTTTAAATTAACTCAAGGACAATCCAGATTGAGCTTTATGAAATGGGTTTCCATGGCCAAGCAGCTGCATCCAAACCATACATCACCAAGTGCAATGCAAAGTGTACAACATGCCACTACTGAACGCTAGAGCAGATTGTGTCAGCTCTAGAGTCCTGAAGGGCTGTACAGAGCAGCTCTGTGGAATTCTGCAGCACCTCTTCAACCTTAGCCTGGCCCAGAAGAAGGTTCCGGTGTTGAGGAATACCTCCTGTTTTGTTCCGGTACCAAAGAAAACTCAATGTCCTCAATGACTGATAGGTGACCTGTTGCCCTGACATCCCACATCTTGAAGGTCCTAGAGAGACTCCTGTTGGCCCACCTGAGTAAGCAAACAATGAACCATCAGGACCCCCTTCAGTTTACTTATCACTGTGGAGTTGGAGTTGAAGATGCCATCATACACCTGCTTCAACAAGCCCACTGTCATCTGGATAAAGCCAGCAGCACCGTGAGAATCATCTTCTTTGATTTCTCCAGTCCATTTAACACAGTTTAACCTGATTTTCTTTGTCAAAAACTCCAGAAGACTCAGGTGGAGGCCTCAACAATCTCCTGGATCAAAGACTACCTGACAAACAGACCACAGTTTGTGAGACTGAAGGGTTGTGTGTCTAACCAGGTAGTCAGCAGTACAGGAGCACCACATGGGACTTTACTCTCACCATTCCTTTTCACTCTGTACACCTCAGACTTCCAGTACAAGACAGACTCCTGTCATCTGCAGAAATACTTGGATGATTCTGCAGTCGTGGGGTGGATCACAGATGGACAAGAAGCTGAGTACAGGGAGCTGGTGGACCAGTTTGTTGCATGGTGTGGAAACAATAATCTGATCTTGAACGTGAATAAAACAAAGGAGATGATTGTAGATTTTAAGAGACACAAGAATAGGTCAGACACTATTTCCATCATTGGGAAAGAAGTGGAGATGGTGGAGGAGTATAAATACCTCGCCTGGACAACAGCCTGTAGATGAGATGCAACTGTGAAGCCATCTACAGGAAGGGACAGAGCAGACTGTACTTCTTGAGGAAGCTCAGGTCCTTCAGTGTTTGCAGCAAATGCTGCATATCTTCTATAAGTTTGTTGTGGAACGTGTGATCTCTTCTGCCATTATCTGCTGGGTTAGCAGTGTCAGAGCCAGGGACTTAAAAAAGCTCAACAAGCTGATAAAGAAAGCTGGCACAGTTCGGGAGACTCCTCTGGAACCTCTGGAAATCATTGTACAAAAAAGCGTTCTCCATAAAATGAAGAACATTATGGAGAACCTTGAGCATTCTTTTCATGAGACTGTCATACAACAACAGAGTGTTTTCAGTCAGAGGCTTCTTTAGATCTGCTGTAAGATAGACCGCTAAAGGAAATCTTTCCTGCCCATAGGCATCAGCATCTACAACGGCTCTTTTAGGAAACCTTTATAATATGAGCTACAACATTTAATTTCCTTTTGGGATTAATAAAGTATGGTGTGATTTGAATTGAATTGAATGCTCTGTTTGTACTGTAAGTATGAGTAATAGGTACATGCACTTGTGTTAAAAGACTGTTTCAAGTTATTATTGTTCATTCAACCAGTTATTTTTTCCAAGTTGTCAAATAATCCGATCTCTGTCAAAGACCCGATTGCATGGTTACTCTGCATTAGAGTCCTCTGCATGAAAACTGGCTCCAGGAAGGAAAAAAATGTATAACATCTATGTACACAATTAATAAACGTGTTTTTGCTTGTGGAAATATATTCCTAAAAGTCTCTGTCCTGTTAGAGCAAAGAACAGTTTTTATAAATAGAAAAGTAAACGTTTAAGGCAGAGGCTCACACTCTAGTCCTTAGGACCTGAAAATCTGCGATCGTGACTTTAAATTAGTGGTCTGCAGTCATTTAGTTTAACAAATACATGCAATGCTGGTTCAGTGCTTTCATTACAAAACATAACCTGCCACAAATTTTAAGCAGTCTCTTAAACTTTCTCCACACTTTCACAAGAGACTGATGATTCTGTTGTCCCAGTTGAACAAATTCTGTGTTACTACACTAAAGTGGCATTGGTGGAGGACCTGTCTGTATCAATTTGTCTCATCTGCTGAAACTTGTCAGTCCACTGCACATCCACAAAGAATGGGGTGATCTTTTGGACTGAGAATCAGGTTTTCAGTTGTGCAGAAGCATCTTATATGGTACTTTCCTGGACTTGTTTAAAACGATCTTGTTTGATTGACCATTAGCTGATCAGGCAGGCTGATACAACTGAAAACAGAACAGTTTTCTTTGAAAATGTAGACTAAAACATCTTCTAATCTAGGGTGGCATACAGCATATATCAACATTTTTGGTTTGAGTTCCCTTTAAATTGCTAAACCTAGCTAAACCAAGGGCCTGTTTGACTTGCTGTTAGCCATCCCATGCTTTAAGATTTATTATTTTTCTACAAGTTAACTGGGATTTCATACCCTTCTCCTACAGGTTATGGAACATCCAAAGATTTTACCAAACCCTTGCATAAAAATCCCTTTCCACTGATCCAACATAACTGCCGTGTCAACATGTTTTGTAAAAGCCTGTTAATGACCCACTGAAGACTTTCTTTAAGCATGTATTTTTGCTTTGTGTTTCATATTTAAATATGAAAATTATCAACAAGGTATAAATGTCTATAATCTGATTTCTATAGTGAATGATAAATTAAAAACCTTTACATCCCTAAAATAACTATTTCTTTAAACTTTGGTGGGTAAAGTGGGCATGTGCAGACGGCAGCCAATAAGGACATTTCACCTTGAAAATAACTTTTTCTTAAAACTCTCCTTTTAGCACATTTTGAACTTGTAATTCTAAAATGCGCCTTTTATACATTTGTTAAGCTTTGGCTGATAACCCTATAGTGGAGCAATAACAGCTAAACATAATGGCCCTATTTGTACTTGACTTTACAGGTTTGAGTTAGAACATCCATTATTTTCCTGCAGCTCCTAATACCACTAAAATCTGTCATGTGTGACTGCACAAAATATATAGAGTTTAATTTTGAAGTTTCCTTAATAAACTTTTGCAGCAAAAGTTTAAATCTGTGTTTGAGAATATAAAACACTGAGCTTAGATTATGTCCAAGCTAAACGTTTTATCCAACTAAAACCTATTGTCACACATATAAATAACTACAATACATACAATAAATAAATAAATAGCAGATTATGCGCAATTATAAGTTGAAATCAAAACTGTTTTGAGGCTCCCAACACAACAAAGAATGCTGTTATGGTCTCTGGCCGTGCAGTCTTTTCTTCTATGCAGATTCAGGTGTAGGAGCACACTCAGATGATTGGCTGCCTGGAGGCTGCTGATGAACCTGATTGGACCTGCTGAATCACCAAGTCAATCAATGGATGATGAGACCCACCTGCATCCTACAAAAGATTCCTGGATTCATTATTTAAGTGGGGCAGCTTTTGGAAGAGGTTTTGTACAGCTGACCCACCGTTTGCTTTGTGTGGTTTATTTGGAGATTGTTTTGGCAGCTGCTGACCCACCTTGCTCTGCTTACCAGTTTGGTTAAGTGCTTGTTTGTTTTCTAGTTCAATCTAGTGTTGTATTTGAGAAGATTGGGCTGGATTTGTCATTTTCTGTCAGCTGTGTTGTATGTTGGAACCCTGCTTCTTGTAATAAATCCCCTTAAATGTTCTCCTTTTACCTCTGGACTCATTTTTATGTTACCACCCCCTGATCCCCTAGACCTGGGGTTGTAACAAATGCAAACTGGACTTGGGAATGTTTGTTTTCACTTAGGTTTAAATAACAATTACAGAAAATTAAATTTAACACATTTTACTCAGCAACTTTCCAAAAAATAATATTTCTGTGAATCTGAGGCCAGACTCAAGGAGGTTCTTGTTATTTCATGAGGTATTGTTGAAAGATAACAGCAATGTAAAACTCAAGTAGTCTTAGCCCAGGCTCTCAGGCCTCAGGTGGGTTTTAGGGAGCTTTGAAGACTGACAGTGTGGATTACCAACCCCTCCCCTGCTGAGAGGCAGTAGAAATGCATGGAGTCTGTTCAATCTCTGTCCATGGGGAGAAGGATAAGTAGAGAGACAATAGACACAGCACACATACATAATTGAATCCCATTTGCCTCATCTCTGGACATCCGTCGGGGTATAATGACAGCTGGAAACCTATGGTGAGTTGCTCCAGTGTTAGACATTTGCAGACTCATCTTCATTATTAGTTATGCAGGGAAACTTGAATAATTGCTAATTTCTTTTCTAAATATTGGTCTAAAAGTTGTCAGTGGTGTGCTAGTTCTAAGAATATCTGCCAACAGGTGGATTAGCAGCAGCCGCTGAATAACTCTGATGAAACCTTCAACCTTTGTCTTCCAGTTCATTCAATATACCTCCCTTCTTTTTCTCTCTATCCTGGCGGTTTCCATTTTGCATTAAAACTCTATGTTTGAAGCTTTGAAGTCATTCTAATGTACAGCAGTGTATGTCATAATGCCTCCAAACCTGCATGTGCTCTTCTTCTACAGGCCTCCCAACTGTATAATGATGATAATACCTTCAAAGATAATTATCTGCTTCTGTACAAGAACTGCTTTCACAACAAGAGCCTTCGGTCGCTCAGTAGCATCGGTGTGCTAATCGGAGAAACGTTTATTCATATCAACAAGGTGAACAGGCTAGTCATTAACGATAATAACCTAATGAGCTCCCACTGAGGGAGAAATAAAATTAATGCTTGCGTTTAGAATTCATCATGTGTTCAACCTTTCATTTGAAAGAAAAATGGTTAACATTTCCAGCTTTCTATTTCTTCAAATTCAAGGTGAAGTTCTTATAGTGAGGGTCATAGCATGACAGAAAAAATATGATAACACACCACATTTACAACCCTTGCTGTATTCCCATTTATGACTAACACACATTCTGTTTAGGCAGTTTATTTTATTGTTGCAGTAAGTAATGTAACAGCACTAGTGGGATAAGATGGGACTAAAACTGCAGAGCATTTAACTAGGAGCTGTAATTCTTACTACCTGCTTGGAAGCGTGTGCAGAGCTGGGAAGAGCTGGGTGCTTACTTAATGGCCAGTTTAGAAAATGCTCTAATAGCTGCAGAGAGAGGAAGTGTAATGACTGGCTCACAGAACTTATTCTCATGAGCTGAGCCTCTATACCCTCTATACAAAGTTGTGGCTCTGTCCACATTCTCTCCTCAAAGTTGAGCTCATTCCCAGTTGGACTCCTCCAAGCCTGCCCTTTGTCTCCAATCCTGTTTGTGGTGTTCATGGACAGGATCTCAATGCACAGTTGTGGAGAAGAGGGAGTTTGGCTTAGGGACCTCAGGTTTTAATCTTCTTTTTGTATATGATGTGGGTCTGTTCATGCTATGACCTTTAATAGAGAGCACTCTGCAAGCGAGTGTGAAGCAGCCAGGATGAAAGGAAGGTCTTGACTATTTTCATTCTTGTTAAAATACTCTTAATGTAAAACTTTAAAATTTTAGTTGTTGTATACTAGAACCTATGTAGAGTATCAGCCAGAAGACCCGAGACCTTGTAACACAAATTAGTCACGTGACACCAAGGAGCAAAATGGCTAAGTGGGTTAAATTTGGGCATTATCTCTTAGGGGTGTACTTACTTTTGCTGCCAGTGGTTTAGACATTAATAGCTGTCTGTTGAGTTGTTTTGAGGGGACACCAAAATTGCACTGAACCGAAGGTTATTTTTATTTTTATTAGTTAGTTTATAACCATCCCTGCTGATTTTATAGCTGGAATTAGCTGGTCAATACTGCGCAAATATCACCATGACCACCTATAATCACCTACAGCCAGTGTTCTCGTTTTATGAGTTTTACATTGAACTGTGATTGATTCTTTTATTTTCACAGAGGTTTCAAGAGGCTTTCATTTTTTAAAAGGACTTATAATGTGACAGAATAAGAGTGAAAAACTTGACTGCGTCTGATGGCATAAATGAGCCAAAAAAAAGTTGGGAGAACTAGTCCTTTTATTGTAAATGACAGCTGTAGCCTCTGATATTAGTCATTTTGAGTTAGAGGTGTTTGGTGCCCTTTAAGGACAGTAAAACACTGTAATTCTGCACTCTGCTGTTCAGATAAGAGGTTAACTAGAGTTTTAGTTGAGGAACAGATGAACGGCACATTTAATTTTAATTGCAGGCCAGATGAAGTAAGTACGATGAGAGTTGGCTGAAAGAAATCAAGCAATACATGGACATCTGGTCTTTGCGGATGAACTCATTCCTGGGCCAACAGTACACAAAGCAAATGCCCTTCAGGAGCACACAGGAAAACTAGCAGGTAAGATTAGCAGGTGCATTTAAAGAGAAGCTTTCAAATAAAGCCAATTTTGAAACAGAGTGGTACAGAAAAATGGAAGAATGACCCACAGTTACAATAAAGTGGGAATAAAATATAGGGTTCTTTTAGGCACTCCATTGTTTTAAAGTCATATTCACTTCCACTGTCATTATTCTGCTAGATAAACTGCACATTTTTAATTACACTCCATGCTAGGCATTTAAGCAAGGACCTCATCTTTATCTTTTCCCCTTTTCCTGTCTCTTCCAGCCTCTTTTCTTCGTCTGCTGCAAAAGGTTTAGAGACACGCCATGCTTTTTCCAGCCAGGAGAAGCTCTGAAAACGGACTAATTTCAGCTTGCCGACTGTCTTGTCATTCAAGGCTAATTGCATGGTTTAGCCCAGCTCTGGCAATTACAGCTGCCCTCCTTTTGTGTAAGCGTGATAGCTTTCAGGGGTCTGGCAGTTAAAGAAGAAGACTTTTTTTCCCTTGCAAGATTTAATTTGGTGTTTTACTTGTTCTTTGGATGCAGATGTGTTACAAAAGTAGTAGAACAAGGAGGTTCGGGGCAAAATAACTGGAAAGCTATATAGAATCAATGCTCGTTCTGCAGTGTTAATATATCAGATCATTTAATTTATTAGAGAAACTATGGTGGGGGAATGGCTGCTATGTTGTATGATCAGACTAGGTGAATAATCGACTACATAAGCAATGATAGACTGGAAGTCATGGGTAGAGAAGTAATTTAAATGACCTATGAATTTGCCTACATCAGAAAGTGGGGGTATTTTTTTGTGAACACATCCACACACATGCAACTACACACACACACACACAAACGTGTACATCAGCAGACATAGAGCCTCAGGGGTCAGCTCTGTCTAGTGAAAAAGGTCAAGTGTCTGCTCTGTCTTGTTTTTAAACACCAGGAATGCTGAATACAAAGTTTGTGTTTTCTTGTTTTAAAAAGGTGCTAATAATATGATTCAAGGTAGTACTGCTGGTATTTACAAGAATATTCAAAGAACAACCCCTTGATGGTAAATTTTAGGTAAAGGGAGGAATAAACAGACATAAATAGATGCCTACAAACAGCGAAGCAAGGCTAAAGTGCCAGAGGCATTTGCCAGCAGGCGTCTAAGAGAATTTCACACTCTAAACAGAAGAACCACTGACAGGCCACGAGCATGCACAACAGAGCAACGTCTGCAAACAACGGGCACCTCCCTTGTGGCTTGGAAACAGTCAGAGGTGGTCCAAGGGCACTTGGGTTGGAGCCCACTCAAACAAGACCAAAGCTAATGACTCCTTGGTTGGATAAACCAGAAGCTGATTGAATCTGTTGTTTTAGTCAGACGGCCAAATGTAAAGGGATTGTAAGGAAATGTAGCTGTAATAAGGGTTGACTCATGATGTGGACGACCAATAATAGGATCATATTAGTTAAGGGTTCAGGAAATGTTAACAGTCAAGGCTGCTTTTATTATATATATATATACACGTCCTTCTCAAAATATTAACATATTGTGATAAAGTTCATTATTTTCCATAATGTAATGATGAAAATTTAACATTCATATATTTTAGATTCATTGCACACCAACTGAAATATTTCAGGGCTTTTATTGTCTTAATACAGATGATTTTGGCATACAGCTCATGAAAACCCAAAATTCCTATCTCACAAAATTAGCATATCATTAAAAGGGTCTCTAAACAAGCTATGAACCTAATCATCTGAATCAACGAGTTAACTCTAAACACCTGCAAAAGATTCCTGAGACCTTTAAAACTCCCAGCCTGGTTCATCACTCAAAACCCCAATCATGGGTAAGACTGCCGACCTGACTGCTGTCCAGAAGGCCACTATTGACACCCTCAAGCAAGAGGGTAAGACACAGAAAGAAATTTCTGAATGAATAGGCTGTTCCCAGAGTGCTGTATCAAGGCACCTCAGTGGGAAGTCTGTGGGAAGGAAAAAGTGTGGCAGAAAACGCTGCACAACGAGAAATGGTGACCGGACCATGAGGAAGATTGTGAAGAAGGGCCGATTACAGACCTTGGGGGACCTGCGGAAGCAGTGGACTGAGTCTGGAGTAGAAACATCCAGAGCCACCGTGCACAGGCAATGGGAAATGCAGGAAATGGGCTACAGGTGCCGCATTCCCCAGGTCAAGCCACTTTTGAACCAGAAACAGCGGCAGAAGCGCCTGACCTGGGCTACAGAGAAGCAGCACTGGACTGTTGCTCAGTGGTCCAAAGTACTTTTTTCAGATGAAAGCAAATTCTGCATGTCATTTGGAAATCAAGGTGCCAGAGTCTGGAGGAAGGCTGGGGAGAAGGAAATGCCAAAATGCCAGAAGTCCAGTGTCAAGTACCCACAGTCAGTGATGGTCTGGGGTGCCGTGTCAGCTGCTGGTGTTGGTCCACTGTGTTTTATCAAGGACAGGGTCAATGCAGCTAGCTATCAGGAGATTTTGGAGCACTTCATGCTTCCATCTGCTGAAAAGCTTTATGGAGATGAAGATTTCATTTTTCAGCACGACCTGGCACCTGCTCACAGTGCCAAAACCACTGGTAAATGGTTTACTGACCATGGTATCACTGTGCTCAATTGGCCTGCCAACTCTCCTGAGCTGAACCCCATAGATAATCTGTGGGATATTGTGAAGAGAACGTTGAGAGACTCAAGACCCAACACTCTGGATGAGCTAAAGGCCGCTATCGAAGCATCCTGGGCTTCCATAAGACCTCAGCAGTGCCACAGGCTGATTGCCTCCATGCCACGCCGCATTGAAGCAGTCATTTCTGCAAAAGGATTCCCGACCAAGTATTGAGTGCATAACTGTACATGATTATTTGAAGGTTTACGTTTTTTGTATTAAAAACACTTTTCTTTTTTCGGTCGGATGAAATATGCTAGTTTTGTGAGATAGGAATTTTGGGTTTTCATGAGCTGTATGCCAAAATCATCCGTATTAAGACAATAAAGGACCTGAAATATTTTAGTTAGTGTGCAATGAATTTAAATATATGAATGTTAAATTTTCATCATTACATTATGGAAAATAATTAACTTTATCACAATATGCTAATATTTTGAGAAGGACCTGTATATATATATATATATATATATATATATATATATATATATATATATATATATATATATATATATATATATATATATATATATATATATATATATATATATATATATATATAACTATATAATATATATATAACTATATATTAGCATATATAGTTCCTTTCAATGAATTCAGTTAAATGCAATCATTACAGCAGCAATTTTTAACAAATATAATCTCAAGGCCACTTTAAAGACAAACTAATAAGATAAGATAAGATAGACTCTATTACTCTCACAATGGAGAAATTAACTATCAACAATACATTTTGCTTCAAACTATAATGAAGCCAATTAGGTCCATCTGCAATTCATTTTGGCTTCTTTCCAATAAAACCCGGTATATATTCAGATTCAGATACTTTTAAATACAGTGTAGCTCTGTCCTGATTATAATACAGTCAAAATGCCTGTCCAACTAAAACATTTTAAAACATCTGTCTCAGAGTTGCTTACCTCATGGACATGGTTACCATAATGACACCTTTTTCTTCAAGTCTTGACATTAGCATTCTATATGTATAGATATTCAAATAACAAAACATGCTTCCTGTAGTCCATAAACTCATCAGGAAAACTGTTAAGATACATTTTATTTTTATCTTAATTGTTGTTTTTAATTGATGTTTTTTTTTTTTTTTTTTCAGATTTCAAATCCAGAATACAATTTCGTTGATAAAAAACTGATTGTAAAAATACTTACATTCAGTGTTTGTTTTTTTTTTTGTTTGTTTGTTTTCTGATATTTGTATTTACATATTTAAGGTCTGCTGTAAATCTATAATGAACATTTGCATTTATACTTTAAAAAGTAAAACAACTGACCAAGACATCTGGAGATTTGGCCTTGGAAAATTTGTGTTTTAAAACAAATGTGTTTGTTAATCATTACAAATACCAGAAAGTTCAAATCTAAAATAAAGCTTGACATTATGTATTCTAAACTAAATAAGTTATGTGACAAAGACAAAATGGTAGACAGAAAAGAAAACAGGAGCTACAATTATTCTGGCAGATTTTTTTGATACTTTAGCTTATCCATTATTTAGCCATGCTCACTTGTTAATGTCAACGTTCATGCGTTCTACTACAGCACAGGTGTTAACAACTGTACAGTGTTAATGACTGTAATGCTGATTTTTTTTTTCAATAACCGAAGATAACATATTTTTCTAAATAAAATCTCCAGAGAAATGTAGCTCAGGTCTCACATTTCTACTCATTGTATTCTGATCTTGGCCAAGGTGTCCGAGAAAAAATTTAGATGTTTAGTATTATCAACCAGAAAAGGCTCAGTGATAAAGTTTTAAATAATTCAAAACAAGGTGGATTTTAGTCGTCTAAAATATTGTAATCAGTATGAATGATTGTGATAAGTCGTCATCACCTAGAATAAACATTAAAATTTGAAAGCTGCCAAGTTGCCAGTTTTAACTGCTATCAATGTAGGGTGCTGAAACAAGCGTGTGATCTTGCTTATGTATTCATTTTGGAAGTTAGTGGTACTATTTCTAACACAATCAAAAACAAGCTCCTTTGGCATATTAGTGAGTTATACATCAAATCTAGAGTTGTAAAATAATTGAGCCAGCAGGGATTAGCAGACAGAAGTACATTAGCAGAGAGGGGTGCTGTTAGTTATGTAGTTGAACCGCTGAGAGTCTGAAGTAAATGTGCATACTGATAAGTAGTAGCATTAAGGATAGAGGTTGGTTGTTGACTTTAAAGAGATACAGTACATGTTCTATCAGGTTATATCTGTGAATGTGATTTGAGAGACACTGTGGAGCTTTGGTGGTTTGATAATGCTGTGCCAAGACAAATGCACACTGTGCTTTCAAGACGCAGCAATAACGTTATTTTTATGTGTTTTTTTATGTAAAAACCGTATATGTTTAAATTACAGATGGCCGGTGGTATTAAGATGTCTTAGTCAGTATTAAGGAACCGCATGGCCTCAAATGAATGAAAACCGTTGAATTTGGCCAAACATTATATTGCTCGATAACAGCTATCCTGAACATCCAATTAATTTATTAGTTTGACATGTTGACAAATGACAAATGTTTATGAGTGCGTACAATTTTCCAAGATCCATTAAATTACGAAAAGTTTCTATACATCAAAGACAAAGAATTCACCCCCCTCCAGGACAAAGAGCGCTCCACCTTAATCCCTTCGGCCATTTTTGTAGTTTGATAGCAGAGATAGAATTAACTATCGGCGCAGAAACAAGACAAAAACGGCAAAACAATGCAAAACTGTTTATGTAATAATAATATTCAAAACACGCAGTTACAGGGGTTGGACAATGAAACTGAAACACCTGGTTTTAGACCACAATGATTTATTAGTATGGTGTAGGGCCTCTTTTTGCGGCCATTACAGCATCAATTCGTTTTGGGAATGACATATACAAGTCCTGCACAGTGGTCAGAGGGATTTTAAGCCATTCTTCTTGCAGGATAGTGGCCAGGTCACTACGTGATACTGGTGGAGGAAAACGTTTCCTGACTCAATCCTCCAAAACACTCTAAAGTGGCTCAATAATGTTTAGATCTGGTGACTGCTCAGGCCATGGGAGATGTTCAACTTCACTTTCATGTTCATCAAACCAATCTTTCACCAGTCTTGCTGTGTGTATTGGTGCATTGTCATCCTGATCCACATGCGCCCTTCTAGCACAAGTATTGGGCCAAGGGAATGCCATGATATGGCATCCCAAACCATCACTGATCCATCCCCATGCTTCACTCTGGGCAAGCAACAGTCAGGGTGGTATGCTGCTTTGGGGCTTCTCCACACCGTAACTCTCCCAGATGTGGGGAATACAGTAAAGGTGGACTCAGAGAACAATACATGTTTCACATTGTCCACAGCCCAAGACTTGCGCTCCTTGCACCATTGAAACCGACGTTTGGCATTGGCATGAGTGACCAAAGGTTTGGCTATAGCAGCCCGGCCGTGTATATTGACCTTGTGGAGCTCCCGACGGACAGTTCTGGTGGAAACAGGAGAGTTGAGGTGCATTTAATTGGTTTTATGTTTTTTGGATACAATCCGGGTTAGCACCCGAACATCCCTTTCAGACAGCTTCCTCTTGTGTCCCCAGTTAATCGGTTTGGATGTGGTTCGTCCTTCTTGGTTGTATGCTGACATTACCCTGGATACCGTGGCTCTTAATACATCACAAAGACTTGCTGTCTTGGTCACAGATGCGCCAGCAAGACGTGCACAAACAATTTGTCCTCTTTTGAACTCTGGTATGTCACCCATAATGTTGTGTGCATTTCAATATTTTGAGCAAAACTGTGCTCTTACCCTGCTAATTGAACCTTCACACTCTGCTCTTACTGGTGCAATGTGCAATCAATAAAGACTGGCTACCAGGCTGGTCCAATTTACCTCCCACACTAAAATGACAGGTGGTTCAGTTTCATTGTCCAACCCCTGTATGTCCTCAAGAGCTAAAAGCAGCACACTACACTAACATAAGCAGAAGGCATGATGCTACTGCTATCAGAACAATGGCCAGGATATCTTATCAACACACAATAAGATTATGTCTAAAATATAATTTGTTGTCATTATAGTATTATTTGCAGCTTACCGCTTTGCTGTATCCGTTGTTTCTATAGACAGAAAGAACTGACCCGTTAATCAGAAGAAGTCTTTCAGCAAATCCTTACTGGCAGAGGATGACGAACTCCTTGAAGTGCTCATGCAGATGAAGATGAATTTCCCCACTGATGTAGGAACATTTCCATGAAAAAATAAGAGTTAACCAGGCAGTTCAAAGAGGTTCTGATGCTGGGGGATGGTGTAATGAATTGTGTGGATTAATATGCACAACAACCGAACATTTAGATTTATCTTGATTTAGATTTACTTGCAGCATCGGCATACTTGAGCTTGAACTACAAACTTGCACTGAGAAATAAAAATGGCAGATACTCTAAACTGATTAGTTGGAAGTCCATCACCATGTTTAGCGGTTCCACAGCAAATACTGTGACATAACAGTTAAAAACATTTAATAGATGAAAGATAAAACTGAACAGACTGAAAAATACGACCCAAACAGAATATAAAGACATCTACAAACACCTGAAGTGTCGAAATTCAACTTTTGGCACTCCTATGGAGTCCAATTACACAATAAAATGTATTTAAGGGCTAAAAAAGAGGATTTTGCATATGTCCCCTTTAAGGTCCTTCCTGAACTCAAACCAAGAGCTGGTTCTATTATTGGCAACTGGCTTTATAAAGCTCTATGTTAGTCTTTTTAATCAGTCAAAGTGCTTTTTTCTCTGCAAGCCTCATTCACTCATTCACTCACACAAACACACACAGATTTCCAGGTTGATGTGTAATTTAAGGTTAAGTAGCTTCACCGTGCAAACTTTAAAAATCTTGCTTGGAGATGCTGTAATCAAACCTTTGTTGCTCCCCTCTTGTGTTTGTCAGCACTGCTACACAGGGGTGTCCAAAGTCAGTCCTCGAGGGCCAGTGTCCTGCATCTTTTAGATGTTCCCCTGCTTTAACACACCCGATTCTGGTGATTGCAGTTAAGCAAAAGCCTGTTAATCAGCCATTAATGTAAATCAGGTGTGCTGAAGGAGAGAAACATCTAAATCTTTAGGACAATGGCCCTTGAAGACCGACTTTGGACACCCCTGCTCTAAATACACAGTCTTCCAGTCTGAGAGTACAGGTCCTTCTCAAAACATTAGCATATTGTGATAAAGTTCATTATTTTCTATAATGTAATGATGAAAATTTAACATTCATATATTTTAGATTCATTGCACACTAACTGAAATATTTCAGGTCTTTCATTGTCTTAATACCGATGATTTTGGCATACAGCTCATGAAAACCCAAAATTCCTATCTCACAAAATTAGCATATTTCATCCGACCAATAAAAGAAAAGTGTTTTTAATACAAACAACGTCAACCTTCAAATAATCATGTACAGTTATGCACTCAATACTTGATCGGGAATCGTTCGTTCGTTCGTTCGTCGTCTTCCGCTTATCCAGGACCGGGTCGCGGGGGCAGCAGACTCAGCAGAGACGCCCAGACGTCCCTCTCTCCAGACACCTCCTCCGGCTCCTCCAGGGGGGGCCCAAGGCGTTCCCAGGCCAGCCGAGAGACATAGTCCCTCCAGCGTGTCCTGGGCCGTCCCCTGGGCCTCCTCCCGGTGGGACGTGCCTGGAACACCTCCCGAGGAAGGCGTCCAGGAGGCATCCGGTATAGATGCCCGAGCCACCTCAACTGGCTCCTCTCAATGTGGAGGAGCAGCGGCTCTACTCCGAGCTCCTCCCGGATGGCCGAGCTCCTCACCCTATCTCTAAGGGAGTGCCCGGTCACCCTACGGAGGAAGCTCATTTCAGCCGCTTGTATCCGTGATCTCGTTCTTTCGGTTATGACCCAAAGTTCATGGCCATAGGTGAGGGTAGGAACGTAGGCCGACCAGTAAATTGAGAGCTTTGCTTTTCAGCTCAGCTCTCTCTTCACCACAATGGACCGGCACAGCGCCCCCATTACTGTGGCAGCTGCACCGATCCGTCTGTCGATCTCCCGCTCCATTCTTCCCTCACTCGTGAACAAGACCCCGAGATACTTAAACTCCTCCACTTGAGGCAGGAACTCCCCTCCAACCTGAAGAGGACAAGCCACCCTTTTCCGGTCGAGTACCATGGCCTCGGACTTGGAGGAGCTGATCCTCATCCCAGCCGCTTCACACTCTGCTGCGAACCGCCACAGCGCATGCTGTAGGTCTTGGCTAGAGGGGGCCAGCAGGACCATGTCATCCGCAAAAAGAAGAGACGAAATCCACTGGTCCCCAAACCAGACCCCCTCCGGCCCTTGGCTGCATCTAGAAATCCTGTCCATAAAAGTTATGAACAGGACCGGCGACAAAGGGCAGCCCTGCCGGAGTCCAACATGCACTGGGAACCGGTCCGACTTAGTGCCGGCAATGCGGACCAAACTCCTGCTCCGCTCGTACAGGGACCGGATGGCCCCTAATAAAGGGCCCCCGATTCCATACTCCTGGAGCACCCCCCACAGGGCATCACGAGGGACACAGTCGAATGCCTTCTCCAGGTCCACAAAACACATGGGAACCGGTTGGGCAAACTCCCATGAACCCTCGAGCACCCTGTAGAGGGTATAGAGCTGGTCCAGTGTTCCACGGCTTGGACGAAAACCACACTGTTCCTCCTGAAGCCGAGGTTCGACTATCGGTCGGACTCTCCTCTCCAATACCCTTGCGTAGGCCTTACCAGGGAGGCTGAGTGTGATCCCCCTATAGTTGGAACACACCCTCCGGTCCCCCTTCTTATAAAGGGGGACCACCACCCCAGTCTGCCAGTCCAGAGGCACTGTCCCCGACCGCCACGCAATGTTGAAGAGGCGTGTCAACCATGACAGCCCTACAACATCCAGAGACTTGAGGTACTCAGGGCGGATCTCATCCACCCCGAAGCCTTGCCACCGCGGAGCTTTTTAACCACCTCGGCGACTTCAGCCTGGGTGATGAAAGAGTCCAACCCCGAGTCCCCAGCCTCTGTTTCCACCACGGAATGCGTGATGGCAGGATTGAGGAGATCCTCGAAGTACTCCTTCCACCGCCCGATAATGTCCTCAGTCGAGGTCAGCAGTCTCCCGCCCCCACTATAAACAGTGTTGGCAAAGCACTGCTTCCCCCTCCTGAGGCGCCGGACGGTTTGCCAGAATCGCTTCGAGGCCAACCGGTAGTCCTTCTCCATGGCCTCACCGAACTCTTCCCAGGCTCGAGTTTTTGCCTCTGCCACAGCCCGGGCCGCAGCACGCTTGGCCTCACGGTACCCGTCAGCCGCCTCAGGAGTCCCACAAGCCAACCACAGCCGATAGGACTCCTTCTTCAGCTTAACAGCATCCCTTACTGCCGGTGTCCACCACCGGGTTCTGGGATTGCCGCCACGACAGGCACCGCAGACCTTACGGCCGCAGCTATGGGCAGCAGCATCGACAATAGATGCAGAGAACATGGTCCACTCGGACTCTATGTCTCCAACATCCCCCGGGATCTGGTCGAAGCTCTCCCGGAGGTGGGAGTTGAATACATCCCTGGCCGAGGGCTCCGCCAGGCGTTCCCAGCAGACCCTCACTATGCGCTTGGGCCTGCCGAGTCTGTCCGGCTTTCTCCTCCTCCAGCGGATCCAACTCGCCACCAGGTGATGATCAGTGGACAGCTCAGCCCCTCTCTTCACCCGAGTGTCCAAAACATGCGGCCGAAAGTCTGATGATACGACAACAAAGTCGATCATCGACCTCCTGCCTAGGGTGTCCTGGTGCCAAGTGCACTGATGGACACCCTTATGTTTGAACATGGTGTTCGTTATGGACAATCCGTGACTAGCACAGAAGTCCAATGACAAAACACCACTCGGATTCAGATCGGGGAGGCCATTCCTCCCGATCACGCCTCTCCAGGTGTCACTGTCGTTCCCCACGTGGGCGTTGAAGTTCCCCAGCAGAATAATGGAGTCCCCGGGAGGGGCACTATCCAGCACCCCCGACAGGGACGCCAAGAAGGCAGGGTACTCTGCACTACCACTCGGCCCGTAGGCTGAATTGATAGTCAGAGACCTCTCCCCAACCCGAAGGCGCAGGGATACAACCCTCTCATCCACTGGGGTAAACCCCAACACGAGACGGCTGAGCTGGGGGGCAACAAGCAAACCCACACCAGCCCGCCGCCTCTCCCCGTGGGCCACTCCAGAGTAGAAGAGAGTCCAACCCCTCTCAAGGAGATGGGTTCCAGAGCCCACGCTGTGCGTGGAGGCGAGCCCGACTATTTCTAGTCGATATCTCTCGACCTCCCGCACAAGCTCAGACTCCTTTCCCCCCTGCGAGGTGACATTCCACGTCCCTAGAGCCAGCCTAAGCATCCGGGGATCGGGCCGTTGAGGTCTCCACCTTCGTCCGCCACCCAATCATCTTTGCACCGGTCCCTCACGGTTCCCCCTGCAGGTGGTGGGCCCACTGGGGGATGGTCTCGCGTCTCTCGTTCGGGCTTGGCCCGGCCGGGTCCCGCGAGGAGCAACCCGGCCACCAGGCGCTCTCCGACGAGTCCCGACCCCAGGCCTGGCTCCAGGGTGGGACCCAGGCTCCGCCGTACCGGGCGACGTCACGTGCCTCGATATTGTGTTCTTCATGAGGGGTTCTTGAACCATTCTTTGTCTGACCCATCACCTAGAACCTGTTTGCCATGGGAGACCCTACCAGGGGCATTAAGGCCCCAGACAACATAGCCTCTAGGATCATTTGAGCACTCAAACCCCTCCACCACGTTAAGGTGACGGTTCTTTTAGATGTTCCCCTGCTTTAACACACCTGATTCTGGTGATTGCAGTTAAGCAAAAGCCTGTTAATCAGCCATTAATGTAAATCAGGTGTGCTGAAGGAGAGAAACATCTAAATCTTTAGGACAATGGCCCTTGAAGACCGACTTTGGACACCCCTGCTCTAAATACACAGTCTTCCAGTCTGAGAGTACAGGTCCTTCTCAAAACATTAGCATATTGTGATAAAGTTCATTATTTTCTATAATGTAATGATGAAAATTTAACATTCATATATTTTAGATTCATTGCACACTAACTGAAATATTTCAGGTCTTTTATTGTCTTAATACGGATGATTTTGGCATACAGCTCATGAAAACCCAAAATTCCTATCTCACAAAATTAGCATATTTCATCCGACCAATAAAAGAAAAGTGTTTTTAATACAAACAACGTCAACCTTCAAATAATCATGTACAGTTATGCACTCAATACTTGGTCGGGAATCCTTTTGCAGAAATGACTGCTTCAATGCGGCGTGGCATGGAGGCAATCAACCTGTGGCACTGCTGAGGTCTTATGGAGGCCCAGGATGCTTCAATAGCGGCCTTTAGCTCATCCAGAGTGTTGGGTCTTGAGTCTCTCAACGTTCTCTTCACAATATCCCACAGATTCTCTATGGGGTTCAGGTCAGGAGAGTTGGCAGGCCAATTGAGCACAGTGATACCATGGTCAGTAAACCATTTACCAGTGGTTTTGGCACTGTGAGCAGGTGCCAGGTCGTGCTGAAAAACGAAGTCTTCATCTCCATAAAGCTTTTCAGCAGATGGAAGCATGAAGTGCTCCAAAATCTCCTGATAGCTAGCTGCATTGACCCTGCCCTTGATAAAACACAGTGGACCAACACCAGCAGCTGACACGGCACCCCAGACCATCACTGACTGTGGGTACTTGACACTGGACTTCTGGCATTTTGGCATTTCCTTCTCCCCAGTCCTCCGCCAGACTCTGGCACTTTGATTTCCGAATGACATGCAGAATTTGCTTTCATCCGAAAAAAGTACTTTGGACCACTGAGCAATAGTCCAGTGCTGCTTCTCTGTAGCCCAGGTCTGGGGAATGCGGCACCTGTAGCCCATTTCCTGCACACGCCTGTGCACGGTGGCTCTGGATGTTTCTACTCCAGACTCAGTCCACTGCTTCCGCAGGTCCCCCAAGGTCTGGAATCGGCCCTTCTCCACAATCTTCCTCAGGGTCCGGTCACCTCTTCTCATTGTGCAGCGTTTTCTGCCACACTTTTTCCTTCCCACAGACTTCCCACTGAGGTGCCTTGATACAGCACTCTGGGAACAGCCTATTCGTTCAGAAATTTCTTTCTGTGTCTTACCCTCTTGCTTGAGGGTGTCAATAGTGGCCTTCTGGACAGCAGTCAGGTCGGCAGTCTTACCCATGATTGGGGTTTTGAGTGATAAACGAGGCTGGGAGTTTTAAAGGCCTCAGGAATCTTTTGCAAGTGTTTAGAGTTAACTCGTTGATTCAGATGATTAGGTTCATAGCTCGTTTAGAGACCCTTTTAATAATATGCTAATTTTGTGAGATAGGAATTTTGGGTTTTCATGAGCTGTATGCCAAAATAATCTGTATTAAGACAATAAAAGACCTGAAATATTTCAGTTAGTGTGCAATGAATCTAAAATATATGAATGTTAAATTTTCATCAAGACATTATGGAAAATAATGAACTTTATCACAATATGCTAATTTTTTGAGAAGGACCTGTATATGGAACTTGGAGAACATTCATTTCTTTAATAGAAGATGAAGCTTGAATGTTTGAATAAATGTGTTAATGACTCAGCAAGATGACTGCTGTGGTTACAAATCATAATGTTATCCAAAATTTCAAAGTAGATAATTTCATCAAAAAAACATTAAAAACTGCCAGATTGTCATGGCAGGACATGCACACTGGAGCTTCAATATTTTAGATTTTACTGTGATCCCTAGTTTTAACAGTGAAATAACAAGGGAACATTACAAACACTGCATTCTTGTGAAGTCATTTATTTTGTATGTCTTTACTTGCTCCGCTGTCAGATGGTCCCTCTCTGTCTGGGGCAGCAACAAACATCGAGGGTGACCTTCAGGCTGTCTGACCACCTAAAATTCAGCATCAAGTTTTGTGCTAAATAGCCGGATTCAACTCCCAGACCCCCATGACACATCATTATCTACGTAGGATTTAGTCTGGATCACTGCCTCTCATCCTTTGGATCACCGGAGAACCCCATAAGCCTTCCTCAAAAATGAAACAGTCAACTTTCATGGAAAATATTGACACTGTGAGCCAAAAGGAAACAAGACAGGGAACTTCTGTAGTCTGTTAGAAGTTTATGACACAAAACGAGTTTACACAGATATGTTTCAATGTTGATTGAGATTATTGGTTGAGTATTGACTGGACTGAGATTAACATAATTTGGACGACAACTGTTAACACCTTAAATTTGCTGCTGTGCTCCTCAAACCATTCATCAAGTATTTTTTGGCATTATCTTTACTGAAAGGGGCCATAGTCATTAGTATATATCATTTCTGTCCTGGCTGGGCTGCACCTATGCAGTCTCATGTGGGACAAACTCCAGTGCACTGTTGCTGGTTTACCACCATTCCTTTATTGAATCATATTTGATAGAAAAACTGCAACACATCACAAAGGGTGCGGTTTTGAAAAAGCTAAGCTCAGTCGTTTAGCAATCTTTGTCAAAGTCACTCAAGTCTTTATGCTCATCCATATTTACTGCTCCTAACACCTGAACTCAGAAGACACACTGGACACTTAATACATGTGTCCCTCTACAAGGTGCATCAGTGTTATTCATTTCACCTGTCAGTGGTCATAATGCTATGCACGATCAGTTTATACCTATGATCCAAAACATGCCTGAACGAATGTCCAAAAAGAGAAGGAAAGAAATCCTGTTACAAATTATTAACACCTGAAAATGTGTCAAGTGGCGGAATGTCATCCTGGCAACTGGGTTAAAAAATAGAGAAAACTGACATAGTCCCAATTATACTATTTCATACTACTTTTGAATCAAAATAAAAACAAACTTTTTAGCTGTTTCCCCTGTTGGTATCCTCTACTCTAAATACAAACAAAGCCACATCTTCTCCTTCTAATAAAACTATGTTGACCTTTTTTATCCTCAGCCATTCCAAGAAATGAAGATAAATGTTATATTGACATGGCATAATTGTCTTTACTTTTCCAGTTTTCTCATTAAAGGAAGTAATTAAACCCCCGGGGCCAGTTTTGCTTGGTTCTCTTCTGAAGAGATTGTAAGAAGAAAATGTAGGTAGGGTAGAGATGATAATTTGGGCAGAAGATGTTTTGTCAGTTTTTATTCATTCCAACTAACAGTGAGTCAGTTAACTTTAAAAAGTTTATTTTACCATCCTAAAGCTAAACAGATTAAAGGAGTTTTTAGAATGTGAAATGCTGGGTGGTGGTAGAAGGTAGTGGTTCTCTGCATCAAGAGAGGAAAAACTAAAAAGAGCAAAAACCAGAAAATATGAAATGAGCATAAACATGCAATAACGCCATTTTATTCGTGGATGTGGTGCCGTCAATCACCTCTAAATGCAATTTTGGTAATTTTGGAAAACAATGCAACCAGTTAATTAAACACCTACAATGTATACATTCTCGGGTAGCTGAATTCATGTGGGCCAGACATCCATCATCATTCTCTGGTTTTCTGCCTTTGCCACAGGCCCAGGCTTTACATCAACTCACCTCACTGCTGTCACCATAAAACTAAGGGCTGAGCTAGTTTTTATGCTTTTAGACTGTGGTTCACCAGACTGTGTGCATGTGCATCTGGTCAGCTGCACAGAATAACTCTCAGGAGTTCCTGTCACAACAGCCTTTGGTTTTAAATGATCAAAGATATTCATGATTAATATGAGACAATTTTTAAACTAGAACAAGATGGAGAAGAAAATAGTTTACACAAATTGTTGCATTAATTTAACTGAAACTATTAAATACTTAGGTTTGGATTGATGCACATTGGTCTGATTGCTCTGACAGAGGCAAACACTCCTGAACATCTGCTTTTAGAAATAAAACTCAAGAGTAACATCTGCAGCAGCAAACTGCTGTTTATAGCTGCTAATACAACTGAAACGATTCCATGCTGCACATGCTGGAGTGTGTTTGGCTGGTTTCCTTCTGCTGATCTCTACCATAAAAATGCAGTCTGTTGGTGTACTCTAGATGCAGCCATTTGGAGTGCCAGGTTCAAAGACCGTTGCATTCTCTCTTGTACACCTATACAGTAAATAGCTTCTTGTGTTTCACACTTTTTATGATATACACTTATGTTTTATGGTAGGTTTATTATTAACACATGCACACTAAAACTTGTGCAGTACACTGTACTCTATATACAAGTACATTTCAAAACCTGTCCTTTATTCAGAAAGTAAATCCCACAAATTATATAGATTCATAACACAATGAGTAAAATGTTTTAATTCTTGTCATTTTGATGATTATGGCTTACAGATATACAGATAATTCATTGTCTCAGAAAATGTTTATATTTTGAAATAGTTAAATATTGGAAACTTGTAGTGTCACAACCTAATCAGCTAACTAACTCAAACCCATGCAAAGTTTTCCTGAGCCTCTAAATTGTCTCTTAGGTTGGGCCAGTAGGCTACACAATCATGGGGAAGACTGATTGCTGACTTGACCAATGTACAGAAGACATTTGTCTTTGAGTATACATTCCACTATGAGGGTATTTAAAGAAAGTTAAGTGGAAGAAAGAAGTATGGTAGGAAAAGGTTCACCTACTAAATCTGTTGAAGAAGGGCACAGCGGTGGCGGGGGGAAAGCGTGCAACCCATGTCCGGAGGCTACATTCTTTGACACAACCATCACAGATTCAGTCCAAGCCTGTTGATCTTTGCTGGATGTCTTCCACTCTCTCTCTCTCTCCAACCCATTTTATGTCAGTCAACGAACAAAATAAAGGTCACTAGGGCATCAAAAAAAAAAAAAAAAAATCAACTGAAGAACTTATTTCAGCAGTCACACAGAAAACGTCCATCCTGAACCAGAGACAACTTCAGAAGTGTCTTCCCTGGGCTAAGGAGAAAAAGAACTGCACTGATGCACATTGATCCAAAGTCCTCTTTTCAGAATGTACAACGCTTGAAGTCCAGTATGAAGTTTCCACAGTCAGTGGAGATTTAGGGTGCCATATCATCTGCTGGTGTTGGTCCACTGGCTTTTCTGAAGTCCACAGCCAATGCAGCAATCTACCAGCAATTGTCAGAGCACAACATGCTTCCTTCTTCTGACAAGCTTCGTGGAGATGCTAATTTAATTTTCCATCAGAGCTTGACACTTGACCACACTGCCAAAGGTACCAAAAGCTGGTTCAGTGACTATTGTGCATGATGGGTCTGCAAATTGTTCAGAGGAAGATGAGAGACACCAGACCCAACAATGCATGTGACCTGAAGGCCTCTATCAAAGCAAACGGGGCCTCCATTACACCTCAGTAACCACAGGCTGATCACCACCATGTCATGCTCCATTTATGCATGAATTCATGCAAAAGGAGCCTCATCCCAGTATTGAGTGCATAGAAATGAACATACTTTTCTGAAGCCTGACATTCATGTTTAAAATATTCTTTTTTCATTGATCTTATGCAATAATCTAATTTTCTCAGGTATATCAGATAACTCAGGTTATCATTGTCAATATTAAATTTGGTTTGATTATCTGAAACATGTCAGTGTGACTCCTGTTTGCAGCTCGTTTTTTAATCCAGTCATGCAGGTTGACATGAAAAAAAAGCATTGATTAACTTGTGACTATATAGAGTTGGACTATTCAGACATTTGTTTTCAGGGGTGAAATCTATTTATCTATATAGAAAAAAGTGTTTTCCTTTACTATGACCATCAACAGAAATTCCATAAAACGTTGGGATGATCAAGCATTGAAAGGAAGACACATACTGGCAACTCAGAACTGGTTCTCAGGCTGTGGAAAATCAAACTGGATCTAAAAATGTTTTGTTTAGCAGTACCAGTTAAGAACTAGCTCTTGTGCAGACCTGGCTTAGCAATGGAACTGAGACCAAACTGTTTGCTTAAAGTAATACCCACTAAATATTCAGTTACAGTTGACTTCAGATGTTGTAAAAGACCAACACAAGCACTGCATTTTCGAATTTGAAATTGTTTGTCTGAAGGTCACTGGGGATCTGCACAGGTTTGTGTCGATGCAGCAATAATTCTTCAGCGAAGTGGAAACAACCTCATTAAGAGTTAGTGCTTAACTTTCAGTATTTTCCAATCCTCTCTGCTGTTTTTGGCACATAGGCTTTGAGTGTGCATGTGCTTCACCTAATCATCTCTGGAGTCCAAGAAATCACTCGTACTTAAGAGCAGGTTTCTCAGATTTCTATAGGTTTTTTTCTTTCTTTCGAATTGCAGGCTCACTGTTCCTATGCTTACTTTGACAGATTGCCTGTTCTCCAATTCTGTTTTTACAACGAGTGAGTCTTTGTGTTCTGCGCACTGTGTTGGGGAGTGTTTCCCACCTGGAACCTTTTCTGTCTCCTGCTCCAGTTTGCTCTCTGGCTTTGAATGTGATGAGGTGTGTTCTTTCTGCCTGTTTTGTTCTCTGATATTTATATTCTGCACTTTGCTGGAAAAGTTTAACATTTCACTTTTTAAAGTTAACCCTGTCACTCGTACTGACATTTGCTTCAGTTTTTATAATAAATCACCTTTCTCTTCTCATTGCTAGTCTTTACAGTGTAATATTTCAACAGAAGTAGCATTTCCATGTCTTCTACTGTAATGTGGGATAAAACACAGTAAAAAACAAGATGTTCATGATATTATGATTTTTGGAAGTATCCACCAAAAAATACGAAACATGGTTTGTAATGTGATACGATCTCCTTTTCTCTCTTTATTTCCTGTCTTTTACTGCTCAAGCTGCTTTAGAACATGTCTGGTGAGTGAGTTCCTGCACTCACTGCACATTTTCCTGACTATTAGTGACATCTTTATTTAGAACTCCGTCACTTCATTTTCAACACATTAAACATATCCATAGAAGCATTCACCCACTTCAGGTCCTTTGTGGAGACATTTTCCTGTCATTTTCTTTGAGTGAAATTACTCATTTTCTTCTTTTCCATTCCATGAATCCAATGTGAAAAGTGTCAAAAATGCTGGAACTAACAATATCAGAGATGTATTCTAACTTCCAGCTGTGTATCCCAAATTAAAGTGCCTCATTTTCTGCATTTGGAAGATGAATGAAAAGCAGGCCGAGCACAGACGGAAATGCTTGATGATGTGCTACTCACAGGACCTGAACGTGTTAAAATGTTTAATGGGTAGTGTTTATTTATAAAGCATGGATAATGTCATCTGTACACGGCTGGCTGTGGTGATCTTCTGTTTCTTTTCCTCTGCTTGTACCTTGGTCTGGGTATCAGAAGCAGCCCTGACTCCCTTGGCAGGGAGAAGCGGAGGCCTTCATCAGTCATGGGTCATTAGTTTGATCTATCTCGCTGTAATGAGGTCACTGTCACCTCAACTTTTCATAATTCTCTAATTACCCTGTGTCTAGAGGTTGACTCTCATTAGAATAAAGCAAGGGAAGGAGGTTATGCTCAACAGTGTAATTTATTTGTAGAAATTTGCTGATTGAGGCATGATTTCCTTTAAAATGAAGTGAAATCTAAACTAAAACATTTGATTCAGGGGTTAAAATAAAATTTAAGTTGTAATTTCTGTATGTTTATTTGAGGTTATTATTAGGTAATATTTTGGTCATTTGTGGACAAATAAGCCTAGAAAGATGGCTTTGAATTTACCTCTAGAATACTACTGGTATACAGTAGTATAGAGTCAGTTTATGCATCACACATTTGGAATAAAGTACCACTAGAACTGTGGAACATTATATCACTGAACATCTTTAGTAAATCTTTTAAACAGTGGCTTTTAAACAACCGAATCTGCACTTATGATCTAAACTAACATGTTTAATGACCCAACAAATGTTTTAACATAATTTTACTTATTGTTTTAGTGGTTGTCTTTGTGGATGTGATGTTTTTTTTTATAGCTTATAGTAACCCCTTAACCTCAAGTTGCCAATCCAATCTGCGGATGTGTGCGTTTTTTGTGCGATTGGGTGAATGTGGCTCCAATTTAAAGTGCTTTGAGTGGTTGGTATGGCTGGAAAGGCATTTTATAGGTTCAGTCCATTTATCACAATTCTTTATACATTTTCATTACCTTGAAAGAAAGAGCCTATCTAGTTCTGTTAGATACACTGCAGCCAGCCCTCTGACCTAAACGTTGACGAAAATAAATGATAACATCCAATCACAATTTCAATATTCAACATAAAAGTTATTTTTTTTCTGACACCTGAAACTTCTGAAAACGAACAAAGCATTTGGATGATTGAAGTAGAATAATAAATGAATAGATTTTCAAAATTACAAATAGTATATTTAATATTTAATGTTGTATTTTAAAAGAATAATAATTAAGAGATGTTGCAGTTGCTTTTAGCTTTCCCCTGCTATGTTACTTGCTTTAACACTTCTCCTGCAGTAATATCACATCAACAGCTACTAAAAACAGCTGGGGTGGGTTTGCTTGTTGCCCCCCAGCTCAGCCGTCTTGTGTTGGGGTTTACCCCAGTGGATGAGAGGGTCGCATCCCTGCACCTTCGGGTTGGGGAGAGGTCTCTGACTATCATTTCAGCCTACGGGCTGAGTGGTAGTGCGGAGTACCCGGCCTTCTTGGCGTCCCTGTCGGGGGTGCTGGATAGTGCCCCTCCTGGGGACTCCATTATTCTGCAGGGAACTTCAACGCCCACGTGGGAATCAACAGTGACACCTGGAGAGGCGTGATTGGGAGGAATGGCCTCCCTGATCTGAATCCGAGTGGTGCTTTGTTATTGGACTTCTGTGCTAGTCACGGATTGTCCATAATGAACACCATGTTCAAACATAAGGGTGTCCATCAGTTGGACTCTTTCATCACCCAGGCTGAAGTCACAGAGGTGGTTAAAAAGCTCCGTGGTGGCAGGGCTTCGGGTATGGATGAGATCCGCCCTGAGTACCTCATGTCTTTGGATCTTGTGGGGCTGTCATGGTTGACACGCCTCTTCAACATTGCGTGGCGAATGGGGACAGTGCCTTTCGATTGGCAGACTGGGGTGGTGGTCACCCTACATAAGAAGGGTGACCGGAGGGTGTGTTCCAACTACAGGGGGATCACACTCCTCAGCCTCCCTGGTAAGGCTTAGGCCAGGGTATTGGAGAGGAGAGTCCAGCTGATAGTCGAACCCCGGCATCAGGAGGAGCAGTGTGGTTTTTGTCCCGGCCGTGAAACACTGGACCAGCTCTATACCCTCTACAGGGTACTCGAGGGTTCATGGGAGTTTGCCCAACCGGTCCACATGTGTTTTGTGGACCTGGAGAAAGCATTCAACTGTGTCCCTCGTGATGCCCTGTGGGGGGTGCTCCAGGAGTATGGAATCGGGGGCCCTTTACTAGGGGCAATCCGATCTCTGTACAAGCGGAGCAGGAGTTTGGTTTGCATTGCTGGCACTAAGTCGGACCTGTTCCCGGTGCATGTTGTCACCGGTCCTGTTCATAACTTTTATGGACAGGATTTCTAGGCGTAGCCAAGGGCCGGAGGGGATCTGGTTTGGCGACCAGAGAATGTCGTCTCTTATTTTTGCAGATGACGTGGTCCTGCTGGCCCCCTCTAGCCAAGACCTACAGCATGCACTGGGGCGGTTCGCAGCCGCGTGTGAAGCAGCTGGGATGAAGATCGGCTCCTCCAAGTCCGAGGCCATGGTTCTCAACCGGAAAAGGGTGGCTTGTCCTCTTCAGGTTGGAGGGGAGTTCCTGCCTCAAGTGGAGGAGTTTAAGTATCTCGGGGTCTTGTTCATGAGTGAGGGAAGAATGGAGCGGGATATCGACAGACGGATCGGTGCGGCTGCCACAGTAATGGGGGCGCTGTGCCGGTCCGTTGTGGTGAAGAGAGAGCTGAGCCGAAAAGCGAAGCTCTCAATTTACCGGTCGGTCTACGTTCCTACCCTCACCTATGGCCATGAACTTTGGGTCATGACCGAAAGAACGAGATCCCGGATACAAGCGGCAGAAATGAGCTTCCTCCATAGGGTGGCCGAGCACTCCCTTAGAGATAGGGTGAGGATCTCGGCCATCCGCGAGGGGCTCGGAGTAGAGCTGCTGCTCCTCCACATCAAGAGGAGCCAGTTGAGGTGGCACGGGCATCTATACCAGATGCCTCCTGGACGCCTTCCTCGGGAGGTGTTCCAGTCCCGTCCCACCGGGAGGAGGCCCAGGGGACGGCCCAGGACACGTTGGAGGGACTATGTCTCTCGGCTGGCCTGGGAACGCCTTGGGCTCCCCCCGGAGGAGCTGGAGGAGGTGTCTGGGGAGAGAGACGTCTGGGCGTCTCCGTCTCTGCTGAGTCTGCTGCCCCCGCGACCCGGTCCCGCATAAAGCGGAAGACGTCGAGTACGAGTACGAGCTACTAAAAACATCAGTGTAAAACCTATAACTTGTATACTTTGGCATGAATAGCAAGCTGTTGTTGCATTTGAAGTGAAAATGTTGCAAATTTTAAATATGAAATCTAGTCTTTCTCATGGAAGCTAAAGTTAAAAACATGTCTTCTTTCAAGTCAAAACCTTTCTGTAGCTGACGTGCAGAGAAATTCTAGAAACATTACATTTGAGCACAGCCTAAAAGAAGTCAAAGCACACAACTCTCCTCCTGCCAAAGGCACACTTTAAAATAAACAAATGAGTTAGTGGAGTGTTATGATACTACTTCACCAAAACATGGGTGGAAAGGAAAATCCCTGTGGCCATTTTTAGTCTGCATGCATACTTGTTAAAAAGGAATGACCACACTTCCACAATCCAACAAATTTAAATTACTCACACATGCACTAAAACTCTCAGTATCACACATATTCATGTACACATGTCAGAAAAGGACATTTATTGTGTTCAATCATGAAATTACACCATTCTCCTCATCCGGGACGTAGAAACAAATCAGTGCTTGAATTAAAACCCGCACACACTTTCTGTTCACCCTGACTGTAAAGCTGGAAAACCTAGAAAAGACACATCTCACCTTCTAACCCCGTTTTTCTCATCTATCTTCCTTTTGTTTGAAAGCCCAGCATGTCTGGACTCAACCACCTTATCCATAAAACAATTCTGTTTTACCTATTGCTCTAATATGCAACACATTGTTCAGATATCAAGATGGACTTGAAACATGAGAACATTTTGGAAAAGGTACAACGCCCAATCATTCTCCACCTTCAGCTTTTTATAAAGTTATTAGACAGTTGGAGCTGTTTCCTTGAGCTCTTCCTCCCAGCTGCAGGCCTCATCTATACACAGTCAGTTAAAACATGGTATTTTAATGGGACTGCGGATAGAATTATATGAGACGTCAATCAGAGCTTTAGGCAAAGGAACACCTTCGTCAGCACTGACATTAAACCAACCTTGAGGAAGGTTTCTCGTCAGAGGCATTCTGGAATGTTTTCAATGATTTGTTGCCAGGCAGCTCAAAAAGAAAAAAACATAAAACGTACATTTTCAATCTTTTTCATTCACATGCATACAGAAAAATCCCCTTTAAATAGGTGAGACAAGGTTAAATGTTGACCGGGATGGTAGCTCTCATGTGCACTACACTACATCCTGAAAGTCTGAAATGGACTGAAATGACAGATTAATCAGAAATATCTGCTTGTTTTATCCCACTTTTTCGTTATATGGCATCTGATTCTGATTGGGTAATTGCATTTTCATCAATTCGCTGAGCAATTACATAGCAATATACATGATTACTAATCGCCAAGCTTTATTTAATCCAACAAACTGCCAACAATAGAAGAAACTCATTGAACAAAACCATTAGGGAGCGTTTTTACAGTCTCCAGTTAATTTCCCTTTCCATAGCACTGTTTGTAGCAGCCAGGTGTGAGCAGAACAATAGCTCTGTTGATTGAGTAACCTAAACCCAAAATTGGTACACTGAGGAGAACGACATGATGAGGTTTTAATCTTGGCATTTCGGCAAATTTCCAGAGTCAAAGGACATTTGCAAGAGTTCTCCCATTCTTCTTTTAAGTTGAAACAGTTTGGGAATAAATGTGTCATATCTGACATTTTGCACCAGAATATTTTCAGCTGATGCAGCTTAAAAATTTAAGCAGATGTATCTGGCATCCAAACGACATTATTGCAGAGCCTTGTTTTCTAGGAAGGTTGACTGCCATTTGTATGATAACATACACTCACTGGGGACTATTTGAGTTACATTAATTTATTAGCTTGTTAACATGAATAATCAGTCAGCCAGATAGTGTAAACAATATTATAGTAGGAATCCATCCTGCCTTGTATCATCGGTTCAGACTGGTAGTGGTAGTGTGATGGTTTGGGGGATATTTTCCTCACACTAATTAAGTAATGTTTAAATGCCACAGCCTTAATAAGTATTGCTGCTGAAAAAGAACATTCCCTTATGGCATTAGTATACTTATATTCTAAAGGCTACTTCCAGCAGTATAAACCACCATGTCACAAAGCTCAGATCATCTCGTACTATGTTCTTGAATATAAGTCCACTGTTCTCCAATGACCTCCACAGTCACCAGATCTCAGTCCAATAGAGCACTTACGGGTTGTGTTTTTAATTTATGTCTGTGCATTACATGTGTATTTTTGTGAGCCGGTTTCTCAGCAAAATTCAATTATGGTGACATAATGTGTTTGAGAGGTTCGGTCTCGATCAACACCTAGCCATTAGAACGTGACAATGAAGAGCACTCAAAAGATGGCTGTCGTAACAAGGACAACTGTCTTCAATGAATGAATAGCAGTCTCCGCATCTCAGGATCTTTGGTGTATTTATGTTAATAGCGAATTAAGAAATAAAAAAACATAAATCGATGTAGTAGAATATTAAAATTCAAATTAAATTCAAAAATACTTATTGATGTTGCTCCACAGCCAGAAACTTGCCTGTTGTAATCTTGGCTGGACCTTTCTGTTTAGATTTTGCATGTTCTCCATGTGTATGTATGGGTTCCTTTGGGAACTCCAGCTGCCTCCTACAGTTCACAGCATGCATGTTAGGTTGCTAGGTGATTCTGAATTGCTCATAGAATTAAGTAAGCAATTCTATTGTTTATTTTATTGTTTTACATTTCAGACAATAATAAAAATGATCCTGTTTTCAATGGGTTATGAGATTGTTTTGAATCCAAGATGCAGGTGCTAACATGCAACACATTCCACATCAATGTTTAAAAAACATTAGGCTTACATGGAAAGCTTTGTGTGGATCCAACATCTTGTAGAACAACATTTAGATGCAGTTTGTTTTTGGGTGACTTTATCAGTCTATCACATAGTTAAGGGCAAATGTTGTCCCACTATTTTAAAACATTGCTTAAGTACTTCCAAGATAAAGTTGAGGCCAAATGTCAGCTGTTGAACAGATATTTGGCTCTTAAATATTTTGATACATAGAAGAGTTCATAGTTGACCCAGTGATTCCAAGGGTTCCAGGTCCTTCCAGCCTCACATGATTCAGCCTCCACCACCATGCTTTACATCTGGTATAGGTTGTTTTTGCGTGTGTGTTAGTGTGTGCCTGGGTGGAGTATTTAGGAGCCTGAGTGTTTTGCCCATGTGGTAATCTTCAACCCAGAGTAACCATACCAGTTTGTCTGTACTAAGTACGTATCCTGTGTTTGTTTTTTCCTGCTTTCCTTCTAGTACCTGTGAGATGTGGGCAGATTCCTTGCAACCCCAGACCTAGACTACCTGGACTTCATTCTGACAGTTTGTGATTTTGGATTTTCTGTACTTGACTGTTGGCTTGGCTCCTAGACCCTACTAAGACCCTGTCCCTTTGAGTAATCTGACCAGCCGTGGATCGTTCCTAGCTGGACCACTTTCTGGATTGCTAGACTCCCTCCCCCATTGAAAGGCCCCCCTCCGGTTCAGTAAACCAGAGACGAAGTAAGCAAGTTTGAACCTTTTGAGATATCTCACGTTTGTCCTAAATTAATCAGCGCTTCTCCCTCTAGAGAACACGAGAAGCCTGCGATCCTGCCTGTGCTTTCCTGACCGGAGTTCCGGTGTAAACTTAACAAGACCAGTAAAATAAACCTTCTAACCTTCTCTGTTCTCCTGAGTTTGGTTGCATGTGGGTTAAACAAATCTCTAAAGAAATGACAGTGAAGCTCTTGTTTTTTTCTTTTTTATATCTCTGAGCAATGCATGATCAGACCTTAATATGAATTTGCTAAAACATCACCTCCAGGATTGGCAGGGATCTTAAATGTCTTCCAATTGTAAACAGTCTTTCTCACAGCAGAATGATTGACTTGACACAGTGGGGAAATAATAGTATAAATGTTCCCAGATTGATAGGTGGCAACATTTGCTTCTCTAAGGTCCTTGCTGTTGTCTTTCTTTCTAGGCATTGTGTTAACCAAACCTGTAAGCTCTGTTGCAGCAGACTGACAAACCTGCTCTTATACAAATTGTCTCAACAATAATAATTACGTAATCAAGTAATTTATTCAGCAACACCTGGCTGAAATTTAAAAAAACAAGGCAAAGGAGCACTGGATCATTTGTCCTTATAGGTAAATGCTTTTAAATAAAATAAGTTGTTCTTTCTTTTTACCATTACTGTAGGTGCATGATTGTCTTTCTCATGTTTCTTTTTGTATCCCTCATCTTGCCAGTTAACTGGTGACATAGACTCCAACAGCCCCAGTGGACAGTCACTGGCGTTGACTTTGCAGCAATCCCTCGTACTGAGCATGCATGTAGTGACAGTGGAGAGGAAAAACTCCCTTTTAACAGGAAGAAACCTCCAGCAGAACCAGAACCAGGCTCAGTGTGAGCGGCCATCTGCCACGACCGACTGGGGGTTTGATTAAAACTTTTATCTTCCTGGCATCCTGACTTTTTCTAAACCCGTGCCTTTTGTATTGCTATGTCTCTTTCTTTTTTTTTAAATAACAATGTAAATAAATGATCTAAGTATTTCTACCTCTAACTACCACAGCTGCTATTTTGACGGCCCTATTATTTACATTGATATTTTTTCCCACAGCTGAGAATACGTGGGAGCGCTGCCTAGCAACCGCCACCCTGGAACGCAGTCTGAGAAGGAGATTGTTGGCTCAACATGCATTGGAATGCTTCAAAAATTAGATGATCATGATTCTGGGGTCGAGAGGGATTCTGACATCTCTCGGTCAGTGTTGGGCCCCCAGCCTGGTTACAAAATGAAAGGCCAGTATGAGCTTTTCTGGAACTTTCAAAATAAATCACATTAACCTAAGGGGTAACAGCAGACTTCCGGTGATGTCACTGTCCAAATAAAATCACCGCTTTTGCAACAAGCTGACCTCTTCCACACGGGTACCCAGAGGAACTGGAGGGAGGGACACAGCGCGCTAATGTCTCTTTGCTGGCAAACATACATAACTCTTCAAACTGGATCCAAGAGGGTCTGTCATACAGAGTTCCCTTGGCATACAGAGTTCATTAGAGTTCATTAGAGTTCCCAGCAGAGACCCTGTCTTTACGACGCCGATTGGAGCAGTTTCCCCAGTCTGAAGGAAGGACAACGGGACCGCACCACCGGGGTTACAGCAGTAACATGTAGTTTGGCCGGCCGGCAGAGCGAGCCGCCCCACCCCACAGCTACGGAGGTTAGCTGCAGTTAACCCTTTATTCGCTGTGGAAGCTTTCTTCAATCTTCATCGCCCTAGACAACTTTTCTTCAGCACGGTTCATGTAAGAGGTTAGGTTTGGGCAGAGAGAAGTAATTTAGAATGAAATAATCTAAATATTTTTTGTTGTATGATGTTTGCTTTTGTTTGTGTTGAAACTTAGCTATCTTAGTGCTAGCAGATTAGCTGTAAGCACAGGTGCTCAGTTTATGTGTTCTGTGTTTGTTTTTTTTAAAGTTGAGACAAGCTTTATTTAAAGGATGATTTTAAACACAGAAGATCGGCCATAATGCGCCATCCACATTTATGCATTTTAACCCTTTTCTCAATGGTATTTTCAAGGTATGTGTTTGATTCTGATGATAAGCTATAAGCTTCTTTTGTTAGCTTTAACCGCTAACAGCTAAGAACACATGCTTGCCTGTTAAAAATAATTTACCCAAAAAGGTTGTTAGTTTTCAATTTAGAAAATAATATTTCCCTAAATATTATTTTACCAAACTTGATAACCAACACAATTAAGCCCATTTCTCAAAGATTTGGTTCCTATTCAAAATAATATTTGTTTAAATATTATTTTAATAAATAAAGGCAGCTAATTAAACAACGTTGATGATTAGTCATCCAGAAGGTTGGTTTTATTCAGCAAATCATTCTTTAAAATATTATTTTATTAAAATAGTTTATCTGATCTTGCATTGTTAATGGTTGTCTAAAGGTATGCCAATTATTGCCTAAGTTAGTTCCAAGACTAACTTAACTTCACTTCCAGATTCTTCAATATGATCCTTGGTTCTCAAACATAAATAACATTGCATGGTAATGTTTGCATCACTCTTTCGGTTATGGTTCTCAATCATCTTGAATCAACTTGTTTATATTGCACATAGCCCATTAGTCTTTAGTTTAGTTGGATTGTTTTAGTTGAGTGAAGAGTTTGTTGATTGAAATATGTTTGACTTGAGTTGACTTATTTTTGTTAATGAATTCTTGTATTTTAAGAAATTTTGAGAATTAATTCCATGTGTGTGCAGAATTTTGCTGTTCAATAATGTCAGAGCTTGGCTCATCCCTTCAATTTTGTCTTAATACCACCACCTTATTAGGCTGGTATTCACAGGACAACCCTTAACAGACCGAAATATTATTTGATAAAATATTAAAGTCTTAATATTAAATATTAAATAATATATTCATATTCATAATTACAACATCAGCATTCAGTTCCAGTGACAGCGGGTCAGAGAGTTAGCCTCTCCTGGCTAAAAAAAACATGAGTCGTCCTATTATCAGGAGGTTGTGGCACATTATTTGGAGGTAGTAAAAGACTAGCCTATGTAACGATTTTATAATTTTAGGCTATAGTTTACAGATTAGTAAACTAATAATATATAAACTATTTATATAGCAACAGTGCCAGAATCAGCGCAGGTTCAAAGATAGGGAGACGAGCCAGGCGCCCAGCTATAAACCCAGCAATCCAGCTCACTGGCAGGAGAGAAACTACAAATCAAGGTACTGATAATGGACAAAGAAATAAACAATAAGTTAGGTCATAGATAGGTATAGTAGCCTAGTAACAACAATCTATTCTGTGCTTTACAGTGTTTTCATCGCAAGACAAGCGCACACCTGGGAAGGAGGAGGAGATAGGAAAGGATGGCACTGTGTGGACAGTGGTAGGGGAGGAAGAAAGTAGAGGGAGGCATCAGAGCCAGAACGCGTTGACAGAGGCAGAGGGACCCACCACGTACGCAAAGCGCTAGATCCAAGATGCCCAGACTGCATTCCTCTGCTTGGTGGATGCCGAAATGCTCAACCACGTTCAGAGCTGCGCCGTGGCTGAGGCCCGCAGAGTCTTAGGAGATGATTCCTCCTCGGACATGAGTGTGGATAATCTGAAGGCATTTTTAGCACTAGTTTATGTCTGTAAAGTGAAAGGGGGCCGTAACATGGAGCTGTCCACCATTTGGTCAGATTAGTTAAGCTTTTTTTTTTTAAATGTACCCGCTACTCTGTATTATTTTTCAATACTATCTACAAATAATAATAAAACATAATAGGTTTTGATAAAATACTATTATTAATTCTTGTCAAAACCATAATTTTATAACGTGCAAGAAAACCTTTAGCATTCTGGCCAATGTAATGCGATGACGTCATCACTGCCCTTGCATCCAGAATGCTCGCCATCAAATTCACGGGCCTGGGAGTTCTAGTAGTGTTAGAATTCTGGGAGTCCTAGTGTTAAACTGCTACATTAATTCTCCATCCACCATGAAGATTGGCATGTTGCTCATAAAAATAAATAGGTGCACAGTGGACCTGAAGCTTTTTAAACTGAGATTCACAGAAAATGTAAAATTTTAATTTCAATATTTGAATAATGTTTGATGAATTTGTTATGTCAGAATAAAATCTCTGTAACGCTTTTGTATCTAGAGACAAGGTGGGTGTAGATTCTAGACTCTCCTAAAATCATGGAGGTAATCAGATACATTTTTAGAGACAGTATGTCCTGAAATATGGATTGACACATTTATGTAAAAATAAATTAATAAATAATTTTTAAACACACAGCTAGTGCTTTAAATCAGAGTTTAGGGCAATCTAAATGAAACTGCGACTAGTCACTCAGAGCGGAAATGCGTCACGTTGACGCAGGGTGCACATGCGTACTAAGGTCGGTTTTTCTCATTCAGAATAACTTGATCCATTCAAGTGTTTACATGCATGTTGATCAGATTCTCAATCGGCAAAAACCACCCCCCTCAATTGGATTACAATTTCATTCTGATCATGCCGAATGCGATCAGAATATTACGTCTGACATGTTGTCATGACACATTTTTAGTCCGATCGGCCGTTTATTTCAATTACTTAAGTCCATGTAAACGTAGCTAATAATGGAAGATTTATGTTGATTGACAATCTGATCAGCCTGCATGTAAACGCTTCACAGGATCAAGTTATTCTGAATGAGTCAAACTGACCTGAGTGAGCATGTGAACCCCGCGTCAACGTGACGTTTTTCCGCCTTGAGTGGCTGGTCGCTCTGGCTAGATGCTAACAGAATATTCCGATCAGCAAGTTTACATGACACATTTTTAGTCCGATCGGCCAGTTTATTCTGATTACTTATGTCCATATAAAGAGTATAATCCAAATTTTTGTTTTTTAATCCTAATACATTTTAATCTGATCATGAAATTTTGTGCATGTAATGTAGCTATTTTTGGTGGCTTCTCCTGGCCTCTGACCCCAGAAGGCAAACAGCAAACGGGGTTGTGAAAAGACCCCATGCCTACCTCTGCCCGCTCAAATGTGGTTTTGATACGTGTTGTTGTATTGTCCATTTAAAAAGAAACCCACCCCCCTCAGAACCCTCAATGTCTACATGCAACTTAACCCTTAGAGGTGAGCGCGGGCACCAGAGGTTAGGGTAATATAATACACTCCCTCTTGATGCCATTGACCACGCTCACACCCAAGGCCCTACATGTCAATCCCATGAACATGTTATACAATGAGTGTCTAAGTTGTACAATAAAATTAGGGCACAAGCTGCCATGGGACCGCAGAGATGGAAAACCCTTGCGGCACTCCAATGACGCACCTGCACCCCAAGGCCCTATATGAGTGGTAGTTTAATGGAGTGGGTGGAGGGAGGTGTCCAATGATGGGGAGGGAAGGACTGGGGCGCAAAATGCTCTCCCAGGGAGCCAGCTCCCCGGCTAACCCTAATAGGCACCCGAGTTCCAATAAAGGATGGAGGCATAGGCACATCCGTCAGGCGAAAGGCTAGGGACAGGGACCAGGGACCCCTGCCCGAAGGAGCCACCGACCCCCAACAAAAAGGAGCCAGCCTAGAAGCGTGCCAAGTGTGCGGCCCCACTACAGAAAAAAAGAAGAGACCAGCCGCCACAGTGCAACCAGAACACACCGCAGAAAGGAGGGCACATGACCAACATGCCAAACCATCCCCGAACACATGGGGGAGACCCAACAGAGCACCCAGTCCCCGATGCCTATCACCAAACCGCAGCTGCAACCAGGCAAGCGGGACAACAAAACACGTCCTACACCAACACTGAGGCCGCCAACAAGAAATACCCAAGCCAAAATAGCAGGCCCACCCAAATGCAAGCTACGGGCCAGCATAGGCACATGCACCCCCCACAGACAAATGAACCGAGACCCCCAGGGCCAGCCAGGCAGTCAAGCAGACCCTGCGATGCACCACCACCCCGCCCACCACCGTGCCCAAGGGAAAGATGCCAGTCCAGCAAGCAGAAGGTACTTCTTGTACTTAATACTTTAAAATAGGAGTTTAGATTGCTTTTTGAGCACAAAGAGTGCATTAACTTATTGTGAAAACAAAGAATATGGAATAAAAAATATCCCAAAACTTGGCTTAGAAAATCTAAATATTTGATATTTGAAAAATATATAATACTAACCAAGAAATTGCATAGGAACACTGCTTTAAGATGTGTATTTGGGTGTAACTGTGTTGTGACTTATCAGTATAGAAATGTTACTGACCAGGTTGTGCATTTAGCTTACTACTATGTGCTGGTTTGGTAACTTTAGAATGTTGCTTTAGTATGACCTTAAATGCTTTGCTATCTCAAGTTTGTCACAGTGTAAGGTAGAGGTTTGGGTACAAAGGGTCCAGCTGTTATATCCATGTCTCTCCTCTGGTAAATAAACATCTAATTGGGTTATGTCCATGAATGTTTAACTTAAACGTCACCTAAAACATTGGTCTAGTTTTTAGCTTTAATGCTGGGTCACCCACATCCTGAGGTAATATAACACAAAGGGATGTGGGTTTGTTTAACCTAACATGACATGTTGGATCCTATTAACTTCAGTGCATGTTATTAATCTGTCACAATAAAGGTTAAAAGTTGGATTTCTACACCGGATTTTATTTGCCACATTTCTGGCATGAATGAAATAAAACACTAGATTTTTATGGTCTGTTTCTGTCTTGTCAGGTATTTCAGTAAAATTCAGTCTTTTTCTGCATTACAGTGGGGGTCTGTAACATAGTGACCCCATCAGAAATCAGTTTACCAGATTTCAAGTCATTGCTAGCCTTAGATGGAATTATTGGTTTTATAAGCTGTGAAAATAGACTATAATTATTGTCAACAAATGTCTGAAGATAACTGAATAAAAAGCAACAATAGAAGATAATTTCTGAGTTTCTTCAACAAAGGGTCCAAATGTTTTGTTTTTTTTCCAGTTCCAAACATGAATCTCAGAAGTAAAACCTACTGACCCAGACAGACTGAGATATTTTTTTCCAATTTCTAACCTGAAAACGACAAATCCACAAGTGAAAGAACTCCAAATGTTCAGTGAACTTTGTTGGTTGTTTTATTCGTATTTAAGGTATTATATTCATTCATTTATCTTCTATTCCACTCGATCTATTGATCTAATGCTGTGTCTTACCCTCCTGTTGTCCTCATTTTCTGTATACACCCTGTGTCCTCCGGGTCAAAATGACCCGTCTTCACTAAACCCCCAATATAAACAGCTTAATTGAATTTTAAACGCCAAATTTCATCTTGCATATTGTCATTGAGCTCAAAATGTGTGAATACTTGAGTTTTCCCTCTTCATTTGATTTTCTATAGCTTAAGAAAAGAAAAACAATTCACAAAAAGGAGTTTTGAATACATTTTTATTCATCCCAATGACTCAGTTTCATTTTTTTTTTTCTCCAGTGAACAATTTAAGACAATGTACAATACAAAAATATGAAAAATAACATAACCCATTCAACTAATTAGCACATGTAGGGTAGTATACAAGTGCCCAGCCTTTGCAGATATATTTCTTACACCTGCAACACACAGTATGTGTTTTACAGTCCTTCTTTTAAGGCAGAACTGACATCTCTTCCTCTTACTTGCCCTAGCTGGGGAAGTGGCTGTGGTAGATGGATCCTCAGGTTGATCAGGAGCTCCTGCACTCTGAATAGCTTTCACAACTGCTGCTGAGGGTTCTGTGCGGGGGACATTCTTCCTTCTTTCAATGAGTGGAGTTACAAGTGCCTTTCCTAGCTGCTCCAGGAACAACCTCCTCTTGTTCTGCTTATGAGACATCCAGGTTGGGTTGATCTCTCTCCAAATCACAAAAGAATTGTAGGAGGAAACATCAATGATGTTGTGGAAGATGACCAGGGGCCAGCGGGCAGTCATTCTTCTGCAGCTATATGTTCCAATCACCTTATCCAGGTTGTCCACACCTCCTTTGTTGTGGTTGTAGTCTAGGATGATGATTGGCTTCTTGTCCTCATGATCGCTAATGCCTCCGTCTGTGTGCAGTGTGCTCAGAAGAACTACATTCTTGTTTTTCTTTGGGAGGTAGGAAACTAGAGTGGTGTTGGGCATGAAGGCAAACTTTGAGGAGAAGACCTCTCTCTCCTTTGACGCAAGCAGTGCAGGTGGGAGCTCAGGCTTATTCTTTCAAACTGTACCAACCATGGTGATCTTCCTCTTCAGGAGCTGCTGTCCGAGTTCATAAGAGGTGACGAAATTGTCACATGTCACATTGTGACTCCTCAGTCCCTCTGTCACATCAAGCACAACTCGCATCCCCTGGTTCTTCTCTGGGCATCCACTGGTCAGCTTCCCAGTATAGACTTGCATTTTCCAAGCATAGCTTGATTAGGCATTGCAAGCCACCCATGACTTGATCCCATATTTTGCTGGCTTGCTGGGCATATACTGCCAAAAAGGACAACGACCTTTGGACAAAATACATTAGCATCAGTGATTAGTATCCGTGTCACAGAAAACAGTCAAAGAAATCAATAGTGAAAATCACTTTTATTACGAATATGAAAACAGATTACCTCTAAATGGAAGCAGTTGTTCATCCACTGTTAAGTCAGGCCCTGGATTGCAGAGGTAGGGCGAGTAGGTGTGAAAGACTTTGAGTGGCATTGTGGCTTGGAAAATTGGCCTTCCACTCTCAGCATCCCATAGACTAGCTGCAGCCTCACCTCGGGACCTGTATACACCTGCTAAGATTAGCAGCCCTACGTAGGCCTGCAGGTCAATCTCATCCATCTTTTTCCAGCTGTCTCCATATTTGCGAAAACCCTCCAGATTTGTCATCCCCAGGATTATTTTTTCTATTGCTGGTGTGATAAACAGGTAGAATGTAGAGACAATATCATGGGCATGAGAAACGGCATACCTTGTGGGTCCTTTATGATGTTTTGTGTTGTTCATATGCTGCTGAGGACCATGTTATTTTGCCATTTTTTGAAAGGAAAGTCTCTCTTTCAGCTTCAGGGTTTTCTTCTTCTTCTGAAAATGATTCATCGTGCTCTGGGTTGTATTACTCCCCATCTTCTTCGGATACATCCTCCACTTCCTCTTCTGAATCAAAGTTGTCTTGCTGGACATCTGAAAAAAATCAGCTCTACAGCGTCTTCAGTAGTGTAATGCACACTCATGGCTTCAGCACAGACAGAATTCGGGGTCCTGTTATCTGCAGCACCTTTATAACCTCTGGAAATAAACAGATGGCCTGCGAGAACACCACCTGATTTGCCTTGTTTACTTCTGCTACTGATTGATCTGAGACACATCTAAAACATTGTAATATTCTGTTGTTTGTAAATAACTCTGTGACCTTGATTTCAACTCTATTTGTCTCATGGGTCATTTTGACCCGTAGACCACCTTTGTACCTTTTTTTGTACAGCTTAAATGGAAATGTGAATAAAAGCAACATTTAACTTTTTCTACTGTTGGGGCCAATCTAGGAAAAGTCATAAAATTTCGTACTCGTACTCGTCGTCTTCCGCTTTATCCGAGACCGGGCTGCGGGGGCAGCAGACTCAGCAGAGACGCCCAGACGTCCCTCTCCCCAGACACATCCTCCTGCTCAGCTCTCTCTTCACCACAACGGACCGGCACAGCGCCCCCATTACTGCGGCAGCCGCACAGATCCGTCTGTCGACCTCCCGCTCCATTGTTCCCTCACTCGTGAACAAGACCCCGAAATACTTAAACTCCTCCACTTGAGGCAGGAACTCCCCTCCAACCTGAAGAGGACAAGCCACCCTTTTCCGGTTGAGAACCATGGCCTCGGACTTGGAGGAGCCGATCTTCATCCCAGCTGCTTCACACGTGGCTGCGAACCGCCCCAGTGCATGCTGTAGGTCTTGGCTAGAGGGTGCCAGCAGGACCACGTCATCTGCAAAAAGAAGAGACAAAATCCTCTGGTCTCCAAACCAGACCCCCTCCGGCCCTTAGCTGCGCCTAGAAATCATAAAATGTTACAATGTTGCAGGAGGCCAACAGCACTAACCTGGCCATGCACTTACATAATATGATTTGAGTCCTCAGAAAATGGGATTTAGATTGTCAGTCAGTCAGTAATTTTCTACTGCTTCTTCCATAGTGGTAAGCTGCGCCTATCTCTAGCAGTCTACGGCCAACAGGCATGGTACACCCTGGACAGGTCGCCAATCCACACAGAGCAACACAGAGACATACAGGACAAGCAACCATGCACAAACTCATTCACATCTAAGGGCAATTTAGAGAGGCCAATTAACCTAACAGTCTTGTTTTTGGACTGTGGGATGAAGCCGGAGTACCCGGTGACAACCCATGCATGCATGGGGAGAACATGCAAACTCCATGCAGAAAGAACCCCGGCTAGGAGACGTACCCATGACCTTTATGCTGCAAGGCAACAGTGCCACCCACTCCGCCACCGTGCAGCCCAGGTGTTATATTATTTATTATTTATAGTATGTCATAATACATCTACCCATTGTCATTTTGAGAGTCTCTTTGGCTAGTGTTTTATGTAACACCTTGATAAACAGTTATGAGGTCAGTGAGAATAAGCTGCAGACCTCACATATTAGTGGTTTATGTAATTGTCACATTTATTTCAGTGTTTGGGTATTATAGGGATAATTCAAAGGACTGACAGTGGATTAAACTCTGCCTGGCGTCCATACACAATAATTTTTTCTCCCCAAAACAAAACTACCCCAACATGAGAGCAAATTTGTTTTACCCTTTTATTTTAACGCCACCCAGTAATGTGTCATTTTCTTTCAGTATATATTTTTAAATAAAGCTTTTTTATAGCTTTTTTCTTGTCCTTGGACCCAGTCAGGCGCCTCTGCCAGTACCCTAAATGTACTAAAATCTCACCAATGTGTTTCACTGAATTTATATAAAATAAACATTTAACTAAAAAGCTTTTATGCAGAAATGGTAAAAACACAGCTTCTGGAGGAGTGATCAGTAGTCTTTTTACTGATTTAATTTCCTTCTTAAACAAATAAACTCAGAAGGGCAGAATCACAGAGGATTTCAGGCCCTATTGTAACATCTGGTAACTCATGCTGAAACAATGCCCACCCCCTACAACCCGCCTTCCAGACCATTAGTAGACTGATGAGTGAACAGTTAGCTGGATCAACACGGAGCGTCTGGTTCTGCAGCTCGCTCTTTAATCATTCCTTATCTTTGGCAACATTACCACATCATAGTCTTTCGCTTTCTCTAACTCTCCCACCCTTTCTAATCCTGCTTCTGTCACATCCATCTCACCCCCACACTCCACAGCTGCTGCAGTGTTTTTCCATGGGTGGTGCTGTTTCTGGCACCTCTCGACGCAGTTTTGCGGTGCCACTGCATGTTGTGTCTGGAAACTGTAGAATGCCAAAATGCCAGGAAATGATGAATGCTGGGAAAACAAACAAGAGCTGGTTCCTGAGGGATCCAGTGTTTGAAGCATGAGCCAAGTTTATCTTCAAATATTAGATGTTGAATCTAATAACTGGCTATAAATCAGAAAAGTCTGACCTCTGACGTAAAACGCTTCTAAAGTTGAAATTGCTTTAAAAAAAGAAGTATTGATGGAATAAATATAAGGTGGAATAAGGTGCTCTAGTCAGATGAGATAGAAAGTATACTGTTTGCCTACATGTAAAGTGTTAAGCATAAGGGAAAAATAACCCTGCACATGAATCTGGACACACCTTTACCAGTGTGAAACACGGTGATGGTAGGATCATGCTGTGAGCATGCTTTTCTTTAGCAGGAATAGGGAAGCTGGGCAGATTAAACGGGAAGATGGATGGGAGTAAATACAGGATAATATCAGAATAAATAAAAAACTGTTAGAGGTTGCAAAATATTTGAGACTTGGGTGGAGGTTCACCTTCCAACAGGACAAGGGCCCTAAAAATCCTGCCAAAGTTACTATAGTATGGCTTAGGTGAAAACTTCTTCATGGGTAAAAAAAAAGCCCAGATAAAGTGCAGAGTTAAATCCAATAAAGAATTTGCACCGTGATGTAAAAACAGTCTCTCTATTCAATTTAATTGAATGTTTGCAAGTTTGTAAAGGAAAATTCCCAGATGTATAAAACTGGTAGAGTGAACCCCAAAGGTTTTGCAAAACAACGTTCTACAAAATATTGACTCAGGAAAACGAAATAAAAATATAAACTTTTTCAGATTTGGATATGAAAACCTTTGCAATCCACTATTAATCCCATCATAAGTACAATAAGACCAAAACAAACAGCTTTCATTCTTATCAAGCAACACAGATATTTTAAAATAAATCTTTGTTTTTATCAGCTATCCCCGAAAACTATTCATGTTATTATGATGGTGCAAAGGGCTCTTATTTTATGATTAACTGAGCTCAGTGCATGTTAAAAAAAAAAAAAAAAAAAAAAAAAAAAAATCTGCATATTTTGGAAACAGACATTGTATTTGGATGTAAACAGTGGAGTCAAAGCCTGAATCTGCAGTCAGAATACAAAGAAAATGTAGCTAAATACAGGGTATTTTTGCACTGAGCATTCCCTGATTGAAAATGCCTGTAAATGTAATTCTAATTTATTCATTGATCTCCTAAGTTGACTAAATTTAGTCTAAGAGAGAGATGTTAGTGGGAGTCTAAATAGAAATTTAGACTGCTTTAGAAAGAAAAATGAAAGGGTACAGGGTCAGGATTAGACAAGTTGCAGGACTGCAAACCTAACCACTAAACGAGTGTGTAAGAGAAAACTTCACGTAGCTTCATTAAGGAGACAAAATAGCTTTTTTTTTTTTTTGATCTTTTTTTAGCTAAATTTACTTTTATGAATTTACTGAATATAAACTTGCTAAAGTTAATTTAGGTAAATTCAGTTGGATTAATTTTCATCATTGACTATATATATATATATATATGTATATATGAGATACATATTAATGACTGAGAAGTCATTAATAGGTATCCCAAATAGGGAAGCTATTAGTCCATAACAGATCTGTCCAGGACTTGACTCCCAACCACAGGACTTTTGCAGCATGTCTTCCACCCTTTTGTCTTTGCCCAGTTACTGTCTGATAAATGAACAAAGTCCAGAGGTGCAAAATCCTCAAAAAAGAAAAAAAGAAAAAGGATTATTATCATCACGATTGTCAAACTCAAAATTAAAGCCTGTTTGCAGAGATTTCAATGAAGGCATCCCTAAAAGAAATTCTGCCATTTTCACCTTCAAAACTTTTTTCAATGTGCACCAGTCAAACTATATCTCTTGTGATCAGCTTCAGTACTATCTTGTCTTTCATACTTACTGTCAGTATATCTTCCCCCAGGAAGGATGGCATGGGTTTAATTGCCATCAGGTGATGAGGAGCAAAGAAAAACAGAATTAACCTTGTCAGCCCAGAGCCATCCAGCTCTGTCTCCTCTATCCAATGTATCAATTAAAGTTGAGCCTCTGTGGTCCCCTGGTGTCTAAAGGCTCAAAGTTGCCAACACAAAGAAAGGAGGAGAGGTACAGTACAGAGGAGAACAAGTGGGGTTTACAGAGCAAAAGAGAAACTGAAACACTGACAAGGCGGATGAGAGCCGGAGACTGGGAAACAAGCAATGATAGACAGATCGACTTGGCAGATAAACCACAGGAGGGATAAAGGGGGATTCATCTCGAGAAGGATTATGAAGAAAGGATTATGGCACAGAAGAAAGAGAGTAAAAAATACAAAATGGGGTAAGAAATACTGAGGGACATTTGTCAATCTGAATGAGGGAAGAGGTTTGGATGGAGAAGTTATAAAACAGGAAATTAATATTACAATCTCACAAAAGGCAAATCTAAGATTGCTGAGCAGTTGTAAACTGTGGCTGCTTTCAAAGAAGCTGGTTTGCAATCCTCACTGAGGGTTACAGGAAGTGGAGAGAACCCTGAAAAAACAAAAACATACCAAAGCACTGCAGACAGGAACAGTGAGGCGACATTTTGGCTAGCCAATTGATGGCATGAAACATATCAGCTTCTTGAACCCTTACCTTTAATCTCTTTAGTCCTTCTGTGCTTTGTTTAGGCCCTAAGAGCCCATTATTTGGAACTTCTGCTACAGTGGAGAAAACAAGCATTTAAAACACTGCCGATTTTGCTGGTATTTCCACTTGCAATGTAGAAGTCTTCAAACTTCAACTTAAGTTCTCTTCAACTGTGGATGACAAAATATAAGACACAAATCCAGAAAATAGCATTGTGTGATTTTAAGTAATTAATTAACATTTTATTACATACGTATCTGAGTACATAACAACCAGTAAGAATTCTGGCTCTCACAGGCCTGTTTGGTCTTCTTTAAAAAGCCCTCCTGTTCTCCTGTGAACTAACTTAGGCAATAATTGGTATACCTTCAAACAACCATTCACAATGCAAGATCAGACAAAACATTATTTTAACAAAATAACATTTTAAAGAATGATCTGTTGAATAAAACCAACCTTCTGGATCACTAATTCTCAACGGCATTTAATTAGCTGTATTCATTTATTAAAACAATATTTAAAGGAATATTATTGAGGAAATATTAAAATAATATTTAAGGAAATATTATTTTGAGTAAGAACCAAACCTTTCTGGATAACTTGATCTTAATGAAGTTGAATTAGTTATCACGTTTAGTAAAATAATATTTAAGGATATATATTTTTTCCTAGATTGAAAATTAACAACCTTTCTGCGTAAATGATCTACAGCTGACTCATAAAGTGGAGGAGCACGTGTTCTTAGCCATTAAGGGTTAGAGCTAACAAAAGAAGCTTTTAGCTGGTTACCAGAATCAAACACATACCTGTATGGAGGAGTGGTCCAAAATCCCTGCTGCAGTGTGTGCAAACCTTGTCAAGAACTACACTAAACGTCTGATGTCTGTAATTGCAAACAAAGGTTTCTGTACCAAATATTAAGTTTTGTTTTTTTGATGTATTAAATATGGCATGCATTGCAAGTAGGAAAACCTGCAAAATTGGCAGTGTATCAAATACTTGTACATTCTAGTTTGTGCCAAGTCCAACATTCTGCTGAGACTGGCTATTTTGCCATACTGTTGAGCCGCTTGGTGTTTTTGATTGTGAAGCTACATAAAAGAGAGTACTGGGGCACCACAATGTAAAAAAATGTGTGTAACGTGTCATCCCACACATCAAAGGATGTCATCTCAGCAAGAACGAGAGGAGACGCTGTTCCTTCGTGTTGAAAGCCTTGGTGTTTAAGGTCCAGTTTCACATTCAAAAATACTTTCAAGTTTTGTAAATTATTTGCTTCACTCAGTATCATGTCATAGCATCAAGATTTGTGAATGGGGTTGTCTAGATCTCCACAAACATCTCTCTGGTTTTCATGATATTTATGTTGTAGCTGCTCCAATTGTGGCAATATCAGCAGGACCCCACAAAGTATGTTGATTCCTGTGCACTTCTGATACATGGTACGAATTGTATCGTTACAGTATTTCTGGATTGGAAGGTTTCAAAACATTGTATTTAAAGTTCACAGCATAGGTTGTGATGGGTTTGTGTTTCTACTAATGGGACATACTAAACCCCACAGTCAGTTTATGTGAAGAGAAGCAGCTAATCTAATTAGCTACTAAATATTTGACATCAAAGCAAAAGATGTTTTAGAAAGTTGTCAACATTCAGCATACTAGCTGCCAGCCTTGGTAGGCTGACACGCGCTGAGGAAATAGATGATCTAATAAGAAGCTGCCTCGAGTTACCAGTCCATGCTGAATGAGTTGTCGCCTTCTTATATGCTACTGCTGGGTGCTCAGTTACCATCTCATCACTGGCCAGAGCAGCAGCTGGGCTCCGCAGGGATGTAGCCTCCAACTACAATCCTCTGCCAACTGCTCAATAGTCTTGATGTTTGTCTTTTTTATTTTTTAACAAAGACGACAGATGAGGACACATGGCAGTTCTGTTTTTGTCCAACAAATATCTTCACACAAAAAAATCTTAATTTTTTAGTTTCATGAAACAGAAAAACTGCCTTGAAAAGACATAAAAATACACCATACAAACACTAAAATCCCAAAGCATGATAAAATGTTCTGGAAAGATGTTTGTAGGTTTGTGTATTTTACTAATTCAGTCTTCTTTAAGAAATAAGCGTAATTTTACATAGAGAATCCATCCGTTTGGCCATCCCTCTATTGTCATGTTCAGAAGAGAAACCCAAACATCTCTACAACCGGTCACTTTGCAGTACAATTTTGGGAATCCCAAGCCATCCCTAGGTATAAAAAGATACACACTCCCCAGCCATATTATTACGTACTGTACACCATGCAAGTACTGGGATGGACCCTCCTCGGCCTGTAAAATACTCAGGTAGGCTGTGGTGTTTAAATGACAGTCAAATACTTAGGGGCCTAAAGTGTACCAAGGAAATTTCCCCCCAAACCATTACACCACCACCACCAGCAGCATTAACCAAGGTCTCCAGGGTCTCATCCTAGATGGACATATAGTGTGGAATGTGTATATATATATATGTATATATATATACAAATACAAAGCTCATTTTAGCTGTTTTATACCAGCATCTCATTCTTTCAATAATGAGTTACATCTCATAATCATAGGTGATGGCTGGGACACTAATGGATTAACACAATTAGAGCTCGTCATTGGTCCCAGCTCCATCTCCACCAACAGGCAAGTTTTCTGAATTACATATGAAGGATGCTGACTATTGCTGTTGCTCAGAAGAGAACTTAACATGTTTAAAAACTGTAATATGTTTTGTTGTGTTCCAGTTTTTCCTTTAAATATGAGTTTCATTTGTTTTATTATACTTGTCAGAAACATCTTGGTTTCTTAATTACCTACCAGTTCATGGCATATCACTCCAGCTTGGTTCAACCCTTGTGTTACCTGCATTTCATTCTGTTCTTAGTTCACTTGTTTTGCAGTTCTGATCTGTTCTGTAGAAACATGATGAAGCCATAGGTTTCACCAACCTCCAATGAGTCCATTATGCATGTCCTCAGTTTTTTATATATCCAATGCTATACCACAAAGTTAACTGTAAAAAAAAGGAAACTTTTGAACCGACGAGAAATAATGAATATAAGTCCTGATTTTCCCAGTGAAACACTGCCGTTACAAGTAGACTGAATGGTGTGTTTTTATAACACAAACACAAAGTATGTTACCTGTGTCGGTTCCACCTGTTTCTACAGTGGTGTCTTTATGTGACTCACTAGAGCCCTGACGCCAGGGCTCTGCACCCTGACAGAGTGATAATGGAGCCCCTGCACACACAATCGCACACTCAGAGGACCTCAGAGCTTTTAACCCGTCTCGGTTTCAACTTTCTCACTGTCTTCAGTAGCATTCTTATCATCTGCAATTTAGCTTCTGCCCTTCTCTTTCTGACACATACACAAACCATCTATTCACATGTGCATTTGGGAACAAGTCGCATTACAATTTTTTTTTCTGTTTGATATAAATACACTTTTCGTAATACATGGCAAGGTTAAATAAAAATAATATAATTATATTTTACCTTGATACTTCACAGCAGGGCAAGATTGAACAATAACAAAACAAACCAAAAACTAACTAACTAATGATTACTGAAAAAAATTATAATGTAACATATTTTATTTTTTGCCAGTTTTTGTTTTATCTTTTCTACACTTTAGACTTTTGTGAAGATATAAGGAGCCATCTGCCACATATTGAGCATTACAAGATGGTTATTCAAATTGTTTACTCATAGAAAACAGATGCATTGCAGCTGGCCTTTGCACATTTCAGACCACAAAATAATGTATATGATGCACTGCAGTGAATATTTCTGATTAAAAGTTAAATAGCAAACACATAATGTAAGATTTAAATTAAGAAATTGCATTTCTGTTTACTTTTTTAAATTTCAAAAAAATCAAAACAAAAGCTGCAAAATTTTAAATCAGTTAGTTTTATCTGCCAGACACAGATCAATTCTGTGCATTTTAAAAGTTGTGATACACTCAATTAAAATTAGATAATTTAGTTATCACAAAATCAAAATAAAAGCACCTAAGGAACACTGTCAAGAGAAATGAAGTAAAAAACTGATTCTGTTTTGAGTCAATATACTTCAGTTACACTAACTGTAAAATAATAACTTGCAACATAAGATTAACCAACTTAAGACATCTCTACATTAAAACAGCAACATCAGCATCCAGAAACGTACACATGTTTTGGTGGCTTCACAGATTAGTTAATTAGTTAATATCATCAGTCCATCAGGTAAATGTGTGATACATATCTATTCAGATTAATTGTCATCTGCAGGAAAACTATCCACACAGCATGATGCTGCCACCACCATGTGTCACTATGGTGACTCTGTGTTCAGGGTAATGTGATGTGCATTGTTAGTTTTCCTCAAAAACTAACATTTTTCATGTAAGTCATAATGTTAAAGACTAGTCTCATCTAAATAAAGCATGTTCTTCTACATAATTGCTGTTTACCTTGAATTGCTTGTGGCAACTTGCAAAGTAACACTGGTTTTCTACATGCTACTCATTCATAAAGGCTATACTGTGCATATGGAGTGCAAGGATTGTGAGATGTTTAATGTTTGGGATAGTTTTTTTTTTAACCTAACTGTTCTTGAAACTTCTCAACATTATTCTGGACATTTCTGCTATTTTTCTTGGTCTTGATTATGCTGTTTATACATTTACTAATTAGCTAACTTCTTGAGGCAATTGGTTGCACTGGAATTTATTTAGGGGAATTAGATCTAAAGGAGCTGAATACATTTGCATGACACACTTTAACATTTCATTTGTAAAACAAATTCAAAACCATGTGTCCATTTCATTCCACTTCACAATTATGCACTATTCTATGTTGGTCTGTTATGTGATTTTCCAAGAAACACTGAATTTTTTTGCTGTAACTTTATAAAAATGTATAAAGAATTAGAAGAGAAAGCTGACTGTGCTCAAAGTGTCTTCTGTCAAAGCTTTATGTCATCGTTTAAGCAACTTTACAGTATACATTAACTCACACAAAATATTTAAAGGTATGGTTGCAAATTGACTTACGTAAAAATTTCTACCCATCCATAGGAGCTCCCTCACTAGCTCACCTGAAGTCTAGTTGGACTTGCACAGTGTTGAATATGACTTGCAATAAAGTTTATGATGGATGTTATTAATATCATACCATCTTCAACAGCACCAACAGAAACACCCAACAATGATGCCTGAAACTTCCTTTGGACATAAATAAATTAAAGTGGTAAAAGGATTGATATTTTAAACTGTTGGGGTTTTCAACCTTTCTGCAGTGGATGCTGCAGTATTGATACTAGCTTGTATTTAAACAAAAGGAGAGCTCTGGTTTCAGCCAAACTACTTTTTTCTGCCATCATCTTTAACTTTAAAATTGCTTACAATATTTTGGGCAAAATTTCCCATTTTTTCTTTTGGAAAACATATTTTTTTGCTGCTGCTTTGTTTATGTGTAAAGTCTGTTTTGCTAGGCAGCTATATTCAATGGGCACCAAAATCAAGTGCAAACCCTAACTTCCAATACTAATTGTGAGTGGGAACATTGACATAGTATATTAGACATCTATGACCAATGTGGGATCTGTTTAATATCCCACATAATTTAAATAAATTAAATGTATTCTAATCTAACTTCTCAAATGAATAGTTACTTAGCTGGTCCATAACTTAAAACATAAAAAAACATTGCTGCTCTGTGAGCTAGAAGAAAGAAAAATGTAACAGTATGTTTAACACTCAATGACATCACCTCTGTATTGTTGTGGTTTCTGTCTGATACTGTGGGTAGCTTATTGGTGTTCGCTTGCTCAAATAACTATAAAAAGGAAGGAGCAAAGGTTGCATTATTGAGGCAACTCAACCATTCTCAGTACATAATTAGCCTTATTTGCTTGGTACTGCATGTATTAGACCGGTTAGCAGTAAGACATGTGACAGTGGATGGATGTTTATTTCCACACAGCCATATGTGGTGCAGCAACTTCAGCAGATGACACAAACGGCAGGGGATTAGCTAGGTGCACCATTTCAGATGTGAGCTACTCTAATTAAATAAAGAAACTGGTAAGGCTGTTATCTTATCGTGACGTTTTTCTCAATTATACCCCCCCCCCCCCCCTTCCTGTGTCCCCTCCCTGTTTGTCTCATTTTTTTATTACGACTTAATTTGTTTCCAGTTTTGACCCTTGTCATTCTTTAAATCTGGGAAAATATTTGAGCAATAATAATGCTGTTTTCCTTGATGTTTTGTGTCAAAGCACTGAGGCCCCAATTTAGATAGCAACTCCACATGGGCCCCACCCCTTCCTGCTCCATTCTTCTTAACCCTGAAGCACTTAACTAACTTTCACAGGCTGATAAAAAAAATAATTGCTGCCCCAAGGGTGGGCGACTCCAAATACATTAGTAGCACAAAGAGGAGAGCTGGGATCACATTACACTGACTTCTGACACTACAGTCTACAGCCTGGAAAGAGTCAAAAAATATATCTGGTCAGCCATCAGGTACACAGACACAGAGAAATAAGCATGTCAGTGTGCATGCACTCACCTGAGTGTGCAATCACATGAGGAGATAGCATCAGTGCAGAGCCAATAAAAGGAATGCTCTCAGTTTGTTTCTTTGTCACTGTTTGAGGCTGATCTTCTTGTGTTTCTATCTGTGTGCCAGAGGACCTCATCTGCTGCCATGCTTCACTGCAGAACAATAAGACTGGGGTGGAGGATGCAGGTTCACTGTTGGTAGGAGTGAAAGGAGAAGTCAGTAGCGCATGACTGCTGGAGAGCACTCCGAGTGGAAGCAGATAGGTGAAGGACACCAGACTTCAACCAAGCTGCTGATCAGATGGTATCAGAAGACTTAGATTGTGTGGTGAGTTAGATCTACACTCACCGGCCACTTTGTTAGGTACATCTCATTCTACTCCCTTAAAATTTGACCTTGTGGCCAGTCCATGTTTCTGCACTACGTAATCCAACTATCACTATCTCCGTATTTAAATATATTTAACATTAGGACTGATTGAAGATCTCACAATAATAAAATAGCACAACATTTCTCTTGTTAATGTGTTCATCTAAAGTTTGGATTGCAGGCAATTACTATATATGTATCCATTTAAAAGTACATGCTATCACTTTTTTCATTACTGTTGCACTTTAATTGAAAGGTCAAGAGTAAGTCTATGAGTGCTACTTGTACTGAATTAAATTAAGCTTTTAGAGTTCGAGCAGCTCTCAAATCATTTTGTAAAATCCGCTGAAGAGGCCAAATTCAAAGGGGGCAATCACCAAGCCGCAACAATGGACCTCTTTCTGTTATTTTATCTGTCTTTAACAGAACAAAACAAGCAGACAAGACAAAATGGAAAGCAACCCAGATAAAGGTTTAGGTCAGCACACGAAAATCTTTCGATATCTTAAAAGGAAGGAACTAGCAATTCAGTGAAATTACATGTACATTTGGTTTCACCTGTACAGCTTTTAACAAAATGACTTTTCTCTCACGCCTCTAAGACTCCTCCAATTCTGTAAATGCACTTTGGAAAGACAGCCCAGCTGCAGCTGAAATTGGCATTTGGACTTTGCAATGACGACAAAGTCCTGCTTTTTTTCTTTTACCTTTCCAGGACTTCCACAGTCATTTGTGAGTCCATTCTAGAAAGGTGAACCAGAAAAAGGACACTTAAGCTGCCAATTGACACTCCAAATACGAACAGCTCCACTGCATTTCAATGGTACACAATGTTGTGAGCCTATTCTAGCTAAGTTAATGCCTTCAGTAGGGATTTTAAACACTATAGACAAGACTGATGCTGAATCTCATTTCATCTTTTCCTTACGCCTTGTACTTACACTTTTTGCATTCCTGTTTGGGAAAATATTGTGTCGAGTGAGGAAGAATTGGCAGCCCTTAAAAACAGAGATTTTTCAGGCTGACACTTAGGGACTAATGGGTCTGATTTTAAATACATACACATTTATTTTCTTTGTTAAATTGAGTTCTAATAAAAATTATAATGACCGATACATCCTTTAATATACCAATCCTGCAGAGTCATGAAAAGGTAATATTATATTTCTCTGATATTAGCTTCTCTTCATTGGCTCCGTTAAATTCAAACTAAATTCAAAGTTTATCTTCTGATAGATAGAACTCTGAATGCAACTCTTTACTATGTTAAAAATCGAGAAATTTTCTCTGACATTCCAAGTTTATGGTGGCTCCTACCATATGTTGATTTCCTGAAATACACATTTTATTAACTAGTATTCTAGGATCTTCTGAGTCTGACAGTATTGTATCATAACTAATTCAGACAGCTTTATTAGTGCCAAAATTTAGGGCCTTCAGCCAGCCTTCAAAACATTTTTTTGATAATAAAAATGATGTATACATATAAATGGAAAAAAATATTAGAAAAAACTATAAAAAACGACTGTAGTATGCATGTTCAGCAACCTTATAATAAAGGGAACAAAGTACTTGACTGGAGTGAGTCAGGCTGGCTGTGCATTTTCCCTGCTTTTTCAGCCCCCTGTTTCTTCCAAATAAAAAAAGATCACCATCTAAACTGTTTTTAACCTTCTTTGACCTTTTTGGTTGAAACTGAAAGTTTTGTGTGTGACTGGATTTTACTGTGAATCAGTGGACATATTTGTTGTGTAATTTACCTTAAAATGACATTTGCTGGAAATTTATGTTATATGAAAAAATTGCAAAGAACAAACTCAGACAAAACACCCTATAAAAAACTCAGCTGCAACACTGGAAGTGATCAGCAACCAAAGTTAAGGTCAGAATTTGCTGTAAACAGCTTGGATCCATCCTGCCTTGAATCAAAGATTCGGAGTTAGGGTGCTGGTTGTGTTATTGTATGGGAAATGTTTTCTCTGCAGACTTTGTGTGTCTACCTCCTAATGGGTCATTCCAGCAGGATAATGCACCATGGCACAAAGCTCACATACAGGTCCTTCTCAAAATATTAGCATATTGTGATAAAGTTCATTATTTTCCATAATGTCATGATGAAAATTTAACATTCATATATTTTAGATTCATTGCACACTAACTGAAATATTTCAGGTCTTTTATTGTCTTAATACAGATGATTTTGGCATACAGCTCATGAAAACCCAAAATTCCTATCTCACAAAATTAGCATATCATTAAAAGGGTCTCTAAACGAGCTATGAACCTAATCATCTGAATCAACGAGTTAACTCTAAACACCTGCAAAAGATTCCGGAGGCCTTTAAAACTCCCAGCCTGGTTCATCACTCAAAACCCCAATCATGGGTAAGACTGCCGACCTGACTGCTGTCCAGAAGGCCACTATTGACACCCTCAAGCAAGAGGGTAAGACACAGAAAGACATTTCTGAACGAATAGGCTGTTCCCAGAGTGCTGTATCAAGGCACCTCAGTGGGAAGTCTGTGGGAAGGAAAAAGTGTGGCAGAAAACGCTGCACAATGAGAAGAGGTGACCGGACCCTGTGGAAGATTGTGGAGAAGGGCCGATTCCAGACCTTGGGGGACCTGCGGAAGCAGTGGACTGAGTCTGGAGTAGAAACATCCAGAGCCACCGTGCACAGGCGTGTGCAGGAAATGGGCTACAGGTGCCGCATTCCCCAGAAGCGCCTGACCTGGGCTACAGAAAAGCAGCACTGGACTGTTGCTCAGTGGTCCAAAGTACTTTTTTCGGATCAAAGCAAATTCTGCATGTCATTCGGAAATCAAGGTGCCAGAGTCTGGAGGAAGACTGGGGAGAAGGAAATGCCAAAATGCCAGAAGTCCAGTGTCAAGTACCCACAGTCAGTGATGGTCTGGGGTGCCGTGTCAGCTGCAGGTGTTGGTCCACTGTGTTTTATCAAGGGCAGGGTCAATGCAGCTAGCTATCAGGAGATTTTGGAGCACTTCATGCTTCCATCTGGTGAAAAGCTTTATGGAGATGAAGATTTCATTTTTCAGCATGACCTGGCACCTGCTCACAGTGCCAAAACCACTGGTAAATGGTTTACTGACCATGGTATCACTGTGCTCAATTGGCCTGCCAACTCTCCTGACCTGAACCCCATAGAGAATCTGTGGGATATTGTGAAGAGAACGTTGAGACACTCAAGACCCAACACTCTGGATGAGCTAAAGGCCGCTATCGAAGCATCCTGGGCCTCCATAAGACCTCAGCAGTGCCGCAGGCTGATTGCCTCCATGCCACGCCGCATTGAAGCAGTCATTTCTGCAAAAGGATTCCCGACCAAGTATTGAGTGCATGACTGTACATGATTATTTGAAGGTTGACGTTTTTTGTATTAAAAACACTTTTCTTTTATTGGTTGGATAAAATATGCTAATTTTGTGAGATAGGAATTTTGGGTTTTCATGAGCTGTATGCCACAATCATCTGTATTAAGACCATAAAAGATCTGAAATATTTCAGTTAGTGTGCAATGAATCTAAAATATATGAATGTTAAATTTTCATCATGACATTATGGAAAATAATTAACTTTATCACAATATGCTAATATTTTGAGAAGGACCTGTACTCTCAAACTGGTTTCCTGAACATGCCAATGGATTTAATGTACTGCAGTGGCCTCCACAGTCACCAGATCTCAATCTAACAGAATATGTTTATGATGTGCATCATAGATATGCAGCTGAGAAATATGCAGCAACTTTGTAATGCTATTATTATTATGGACCACAATCTCTAAGGAATGTCTTACACCTTGTTAAATTTATTGCATGAGAAATTAAGGCAGTTCAGAAGGTAACACTGTGGTGTAACAGGAAATATCAAGATATTCAGATTCTTGTACTTTGTTCTGGGATAAATTTATGCATAACATTGTTTCTCATTTAGAAATGTAAAGTGGTGAATAACTGGATTAAATTCCAGATTGATTATTATACCTTTTAAAACATTACAACAGACCAAAATGACCTTACTGTGTTTTTTTTTTTTTTCCTTTTTAGAATTTGGGTCTGGACTACATTGTTAGCCAGCTCATGTTATTTTTTCTGTCTGAACCATCATAACCAAATGTAGTGTTGACCCAAGCTCATGGTTAATTACTTGATTAGATTAATTACCTCTCAGCCAATGCTGACACAACCAGCTTCCCCCCTCTCCTGGCTGGGTGGAGACAGGAAGGAGGAGGTGGGAGGGGTGAGGCAAAGGAAAGCAGAACCAAAGCGTAGCACTTTTCTTTGCCTTGCAAAAGGTTTATTGGTTTATTTTTAGAAGGGCTGATGAGGTGGGATAGGTCCAAGGGGAGTTGGACAGGTTAACATCACACTAACAAGAAATGTCAAGGCAATGCCCCCATGTCCACACTCAGCAACCCCGATTCCACTCATTAGTCTTCACTAAGAATTTCCCCTGAACTTCTTTATTCACCTTAATGTTCTCCTGTTTCTCTGGGGGATGTCTCTGCAAACAGCTTTCATTTACTACAGACACTAAACTGAGAAAAGACACTGCAAGCATTAAAGTGCCCCCCAAGGACATGAGAAATGTGCTTTCACGTAGAATTTGGCTAAAACTCGCTCATTGATCTCCTCCAACCAAAGCTGCAGATGGTACAATTATAACATTTCTCTTAAAAGCTGTTTATTTTAGATTGAACATTTATCTGCTAGTGTAAAATAAGTAAATTTTAAACATTTGTCCAGAGTGCTGTTTTATTATAAACCAATAAGTTTTGCCACCATCTGGGACTTTACACGTTTTTGTCCCAGATAATTAAAATGACACACCAATACTCTGCTTGTGGATGGCTATTTACCAAGAATTCTTTGAGATTCTTCTGCATAGATTCGACTTGAGACTGCATATGGAGTGCATTGGCTTACAATCAATGCATATTATGCAACACGCCCCCCCAATGCAGGCACTTGACAAACTAATTGTCACTAGTTTGTTTATAAAGTGTTTCGAGTTTTGCTCCGACGTGTTTGCTTTAGAGGAAAACACAAGCCATCAGAGGCAGATGGATTTAATTTCTGGGAGGCTTAAATATTTGAGAAACATTCTGTGCTGGCAGATGTCAATGATTGAATGAACAGATGATATTCCTAGATGTTGGTAGGCACCCACCGGAAAGGTCATAGTGGACAGTAATGATCACTTATGATGGTTATTTATTTAATAAAAATATGCCATATTGTGCACAAATACATCAAAATAACACATTTTTACTTTTATCATTAAGAAATACTTATTTTTCTTTTTTTTTTTAGGGTCATTGATTCTATGCAAAAAAGTTTGTTGAAACATAGAAAGTATCCTTAAAAAAGACGGTGTTCTGATGACTCAGCAAATTTGTTACATCAGGGTTGCCATGGGTGTGCCATCATGTGCACATCAGCAGCACTGACAGTCAGAATATTTCTACATAAACTATAGGCCTAAAATTTTATAATACACTATTTTTAGGCTATAAAGAGTAAGTGTGATTGATATAATTTGACAGAGTGAAGACAGGCTGACAACTGCCTGCACTGTGCAAAACCAACAAGACAGTAAGATCTTCTGAGAGTGCACTCTCATGTGTATCTGAGTGAAATGTAGGACATGGTAATATGGGTTGATGGTTACCACTGAAGGAACAGAGAATAATCCATAAATTTAATGTGTTTCACTTATCTGAGACTTGGTTGCAAAAGTAGCAGGTCCAGAAGGGAAACCCGGAACCCTAGTCATGCTCTCCATCTTCTCCTGGGGCCAATTCCCATAAGAAAAATACTTTTTTATTTTTTTATTTTTTTAAAATCCTAATTCAGTTCTTGAGTTTTACGTAGTAAGACATAAGAAACATAATTTGGTCCTTACCAGGCTTTACACAAAAGAGATTCCACACAGGCAATATTCACACTACCGGTCAAAAGTTTTAGATACACTTTCTCACTTAATGGGTCTCTTTATTTTCATGGCTATTTAAATTGTAGATTCTAACTAAAGGCAAAAAACACTTTAAATGAGCACACATGGAATTATGTAGTAAACAAAAAGTGTGAAATAACTTTATTAGATTCTTCAAAATAGCCACCCTTTGCTTTGATGACTGCTTTGCTCTCTTATTCTCTGCATGAGGTGGTCACCAGAAATGGTTTTCCAAAGAGTCTTGAAAGAACTTCCCAGAGATTTATTGAGAGACAACCAAAGATTAATATTTCAGTCATCACAACAGAGGGCAGCTACTTTAAGGAATATAAAACATATTTAAAGTTATTTTACAATTACAAAACTGTAAACAATTGTTTACAGTTTTGATGCAGTCAGTGAGAATCTACGTTTATTGTAAATAGTCATAAACATAAAGAAAACCATTAAATGAGAAAGGCGTTCTAAAACTTTCACCAGTAGTGTTTATAAAAAATATAAATTAAAAACTGAAAAAAAGGTGTCTAAATACCTCATAATTTAACAGTTTGTAGAACCAACTTTGCAGCAACTAGCAAGTACTTGTCTCACTTTAAATGTCTCTCATTAGTATGGAGGAGTTTTGGTTTACACTTTTCTATAAGACTCCTTCATTGCATCTATGACCCAGTTTGTGCCAGCCTTCACCTGTTGAAAAGATAACCTTACATTTGATTCAAGAATAATTTAATATACAGAGGAGTTCATAGTTTACTCAGTGCCTGCAGGTTGTCCAGTTCCTATGGATGCAAAACAAAGCCTATATCATCACATCATTACTTCATTAAGATGCAGCGTTGCAAATCTGATTTGTGCTACTATATTTGTTTTTTAGAGAGAAGAGATTGTTCTTCCTAAACCCTTCCAAAAGAGCCACACTGGTTTATTATTTTCCCTTTTAGCAAAACAATTAAACATCTAACATGCTACTTGAGCCCTGTGGAGTCTGAGATTGAGGTGATTGTTGTTTTTATTCATTTTTCAGAGCATTCCATTTTACCTTGGAGTCAGACGCTTTTCCACTGTCTGATTCTGGTCATTTCAATGCAGACGTAAACAGAGCTACAAGAGGAGCTGCATGGGGAGACTGTATGATTCCAATAAAAAATTTAGTCAAATTGATTTTTATTACAGGGCATCAAATAAGTTGAGTTTGGTACCCTAATCTGTCATTTTTAAATAAATTTAAACTAAAACAGTGTGAATTTGATGGATTGTCTACAAATATTTGTTTTATTTTTCTTTTATTTGCTGAAATTGGATGGTGTGCATTAATAAACCTTTTGAACAACACAAATATAAATGCACCCAATCACAGCCAAGGCTGATTTCCATTGTGTTCCCCCTGTCAGATGGTATAGGCTGAATGACCTAAAATTAATAAAGGAAAAAAAAAACAAGGGAAGAAAACATCAAGATAAAATACATCATATCAAAATTTGAAAATGTCAGGCTTGTTGTTAAATTCCATATTTAAATTACACAATGTCACAATTTTATATAGTATCCAAGTGTCCTATAAAAATTAAACCTACATTTACACAGGTGTGTATCTGCATACATTTACACAACTGTGTTTCTATGTTGTCCTAAATGTTTTCCATTTGTGAATAATCTTTTTCTCTGAGGATTAATGGACTTCAAGTATTTTGGAAATGGGCTCATAGGCTTTCCCAGATTGATGAGCAGAAACAACTGTTTCCACATGCATGTGATGCCACCTTGGCACTGAGACACACCAAAATGCTTCAGATCAGCAAAAACCTAAACACCTGTTTTTATAGAGGTGGTCAGAATAGTTATGATCCATCAATGAAGTGTTTTGATTAGCAGCTTCAGGCTGCAACTATTCCTCTTAAATCCTAATTTAGATTAAGAACCTAAAGATCATGATCATGTTATTATGCCCTCATATTTAAAACCTTGGAATTTTAAAGAGGGTATGCTTTTTTCAAATTACTGAATGTTTACAGGAATCAGATGGGGTGCCTCTTACCAGAACCAACTCCCCTGACTTCTTTGATGTGAAGAGGCAGCAGAAGAGGGTTTGTGACATAGGCGCTATTATCTAGGATTTTGTTTTTCAGTCATGCTCTACATATCAGGCTTGGCATGTTTATGAAGAAAATTGAGCCTATATAACATAATCACCTTTAAAAAAAGTAGAATTCTGTAAGTACCCAGTATTCATTTTTGTTGGCAGTGAAATATCCGAACAACTAAAACTCAGACATGAAACAAATTGAGATCTCTGTGTCAGTTGTGACCTACAGTATTTATCATGCTAATGTGCCATCCATCTGTCTGAGCCATCTGTGTCCTGTTACTCACTAAAGACTGGGTTAAACTACAAAGTGTCCCAAATGGGTGTTGATTGAGTCAAAGAGTTGAGCGACTCCTGATTAAATGGGATTTTAGCTATACAAATGGGTGTGCTTGGGGGGGTGCCTGGGACAGCCCCAGCTCAGTGTCTGGACATTCAGTCATGCCTGGTTGGATAAGGCAATTACGCTTTGGTTTTTACTTTATCCCTGCCATTTGTCCCCTCCAGGGACAAGCAGTATCTTCCTGCTTGTCTCTGGTTATTGACCTGTCAGCCCCTCTCAGGAGAGCTCAATTCATAAATGGTCCCTTTGAATTCACCTTGTCCTCAAAGCATGGTCACCCCTTCAACACATTCCTCCTCATCTCTGTCCTCCTTCCCACAGCCATTCTCACACCTTGTGTCAGATCTCATCTTTGTCATCCGGTAGCACATCCCTTTGTCTGCTCTCTTGCTGTTCTTCCTCAATAAAGGCTTCTCCCAAGCACTACTTAGACGAACTTGGATTTTAAATTACCATCATGCAGGTACGACAGCAAAAAACTGATTAACTAGGAAACAATATCTCATTCTACATACATTGCTCTAAAAAAAGGATTTATCATCTGACACATTCTGTTTTTGTGGGTTTTTTTGGCACAATTAAATGGTTCAGATTATTAAACTTTAATATCAGAGATAACCAGAGTCAATACAAGTTATTTTCAATTCAAAATTTAATTAAACAGAAAGTAAAAGCTATCTAAACCATTTTCAAATCATGAATTATCTTTTCGGAAAGCAGAGTTAAATTTCAATAGCCACACCCAGGCCTGATAACTACAAGACCTGGAGATCCAAGAAATCATTTTCACATAACCTGAAAGACAGCATGAAGTAGGATATAAATTCTCCAAAACCTCCACATCATGTCCTGATCTAAAGGAATTAAAGAAAATGTGAAAAACAATGTCAGGGATATCAATCAGTATGGAAAGGGTTAAAATCAATTTCTAAGACTCTGAGACTCCAATGACCCACAGTGAGAACTATTATCCATACATGTCCATACTACCACCGTAGGTAGTGGTAGTAGGAAGTGTGATGATGTGGAACTGCTTTACTGCCTTGGGACCTGCACACATTGCTGTAATGATAGAACCATTAATTCTGTTATCTGCCAGAAAATCCTGTAAGACAATGTTGGGCCATCAGTTCATGACTTTAAGGCCAAATGTACTTGAGTTATGCAGCAGGGCCAAGTCCACCTCTGAATGACCCTGAATGATTTTTGACTGGCCAAGTTGGGACTTTAATCTGATTGAGATGCTGTGGCATGACTTTAAGCAGGTCATTCATACTTAAAAAAACTCAAATGTATTGCTAGCAAGGTTCAACCATTTATTAGACTTAGGGGGGTATTACATTTTCAGTTGTTTAGACAGATTTGTTTCCTGTACTTGTCAAAAAGTCACTTACTTTTTATGTATGTATGACTGTTATTGCTCTTTCAAGTTTCATATTTGATGAAGGTGTGAGTGCTACATCCAGAAAAAAACTCCTCTTATGGCATTCCGCCTTTTGGCTTCCACTAAATGTTAACTCAAAGTGGCCACAATTATAGAAATAACAGCTTTAATCGAACATAATACAGAATCGTGATGGATTGCCAAAGGACTTTAGTCAGTTATAGTTGCTTATATCACTGCTAATATGCTGGGTGTAGCTAATTGTTGGATGTATTTCATTTTTGCAGGCCGAGTACAATGGTTCTGGGTTCTGTCTAACAAAGAACAGCAATGGGAGATATAGAAAGAAAAAGTCATGATAGTCTGCTTTGACTTCAAAAAGCTGGTGGGTTTTAGAAGATCAAAACAAAGCAATGAAAACCTTAAATCCTATTTTCTAACATGGCTCCTTTAGAATTTTAAACATGTAAAGATCTGCAGACTCAGAAGAATCCCATCAAAGAGAGCAACATACAGCTAACTCATTTTATCTAATTAAAATCATTGAACATTTCAAAGATTCTCTTTATAGTGTTGTACATTTTTTGAAATATTACAAAACCCCCTTCTGACAAAGAATCCATGTCATTTTTATGTTCATTTAATTACAAAATTTGTATCAAAATACAGAAACACTGTCAAAAAAAGTCCATTTGTACAGCTTCCATAGGGAGTGAACAACAGCTAGGTGCTGCTGATAAAAGGCATTTTGTGTGAGCTTTTCTAAAAAAGGACGAGTTTAGGCAGTTTGTAAGTCTAGAACATGTTTGCGTTACCTAAGGCAGAAAGGTTTGTGTCAATGCTAACGCAGAAATACATCAAGAATGACATTAGAAAAGCAACTGTTGCCACCCAACAATCTCAGAAAGCTTATGAATTAATTTCCAAACCATGAAGTCCATCAATCTTTAGAATAAAAGGATTTCTTACAAGTGAAAACATTTAGAACAGCTGCTAATTTCCCCAGGAGTGGAAATCTCATGAGTGGACTTTCCAGCTTATTTAAACCATAAAATGTTTAGAGAAATCACAAAAACGCAAGATTGTTCCGAAACTCGACTGGCCTTAGTTAACATGACAGGGAAAACAGAAAATCAGTGAAGAAGTGTAGCCTGTGTGGAAGGGTTGAAGAAGAAAGCCTCTTCCCTTTAATGCAATAATGGCATAGGTTTGCAAAGGTTGTTCCTGAATGAATCTCAAGATTTCAGGTGAAGCCAAAGCAGGGGTGTTTGCTCAGTACCTTGCATGCAGAAAACAAAACTCAACATATTATTACAAACACCTTATGTCAACTGTCAGGTAAAATTGTGGAAGAATGATTATTTGGTCTTGTTCTGCAGCCGCAGGACCTGGGCACCTTGCAGTCCTTGAGTGGACCACACACTTCTCTGTATGCTAAAGTTGTGTATAGTCAAATGTGAGGCTGTCTGTCTCAGAAGCCTGACCCAAACTGCGTCATCCACCGGTAAGATCCCAAACATAGCAGCAAATCTACCACAGAATTAGTGAAAAAGAAACAAGGTGTTGGAATGGGCCAGGCAAAGTTCAGAACTCAGTCTGATTGAAATACTATGGATGTACATAAAGAGAACTGGGCAGAAAAAAAAAAAATGTCCACACACTTTAATTACTTAAAGCAACATCGGAAAGGTTTCTCTACAACAATTTGTCATACAAGAAATGACTATTAAAAGTTATTGCTGCTAAAATGATAAAATGGACTGAATTTATACAGCTAAAGGTAGTTCTACAACAAGGCCTCCACAAAGCTGAATGAGTTGCTGATGAGGGAATTGAGCCATTTGATTTAATTGTTTTGGAGCAGGGATACATCCAGAGGTGACAGGATAGTGGCTCTCCAGGACTGGATTTGGGCATGTCTCTTATTGGGTGGCCATAGTTTTGAGTCACTGGTTACATATTTTACATTGGTGTATCCAGCCTAGCAAATGTTAGTAGACCTAACACAGACATTATATAGATCCATAATTGCATGCAGTCATACTTAAAGACCTTAAATTGAAACATAAATATTTTAAATGTGCAAGTTTAGTTTAGTTTGGCCTATAAGGCGATTTCTGTTTCTTCTGTTCAAAAGCTCAAACAACTCAGACATGTGAATCTGATAAAATATAATGTAAGGAATATGATTATTAATTAATTAATATTCATCAAGAATCTTAATTTAAAATAATAATTTGAAAAATATTAATTTCTTAACCAAAAATCATCACTTACGAATAGAAATCAGAGATAACCTCTGGTGTTGTGATTATGGGCTCAAAGCTCTTTAATAATTACAAATTATTAACCAAAACCACAAACTGTCACTGTTTATTCAACCAATTCACCGAAGGTGGGGGAACTTCGACCTTATTTTGACAGATAAATCATTCTTGCACGAAATAAATACAAACGCTTCTCTTAAGTATATATATGAAGATTTATTGAAGCCAAATAATCCTGATATGCGGTTATTCTGGTCCAAAAACCTTCACCTAACTAACAAGCACTATTCTACTCAAAGGGGATAAAAATTACTACCTAACAATAATAATAAATGAAAAATATATGCGCATTTAGTGTCTATGAAGATCAAACCAGCAGTTTATGGACAAAATGTGTAATTTGGGTTAAATGGAAAGAAATCCTCCTGTCGTGTTGATGTCTCGATTGCTGCGATCAGCTGATAAAACGGTGGGGCCACAACCCTTTAGCCACAACCAACTGATCGACCCAAATCTCGACAAAGGGTCATAAACTCTGAGGCGGGAACTCAGTGGAAAATCTCCAGCAACTGGAACAAAGAGTGGTCGGGCGAGGCCCAGACCGCAGCTGCCTTGAATGAAAAACTTTTAAAAGTCCAACTTCTAACTCCTGGCTGATTTGGGATCAGCTGGGCAAACATTAACCACGCACAATTCAGCAGCGCTTGCGCAGCAAATAAAAATACAGCTTGTTGCATTCAATCAGTATTGAATGCAACAAGTTAATACCTTAGATTAACTACTGGTGATCCTACGTCACCTTAACTGCCTCATCCTGACCTCTAAATGCACCTATCCGGTTTACAATGAAAAGAACGAAATTACTTTGAAGTTGATTTCTTATCTCCACCGGTTGAGGATGGGATCAGGTCTGAAGAAAAAGGAGGGGAGGGGAACCACGCATCCGTGATCAAATTAAAGAGGAAAAAAAAAAAAAACGGTAATTTCTCACCCGTCCAGGAGGGTAAAAGATGATGAACCGTTTAGTCAACTGCATACACAAGGAGGAAACTCTTATTCCTTGGACATAGAACCTCTGTAGGGTTATTACCTGCGCCGAGTGTGGCGCGGTCTTCGATCGGCAAATAAATCCTCTGATCTTCTCGTACCAGACAGATTTCCAGCTTTCAAGCTCTTCCGGGAATGGCCTTGTGGAGCAAAAGTTTGCCTGTGAGCTTGTTTCTCCAGATATGCGCCCCCTATACGCTGTCCTGTTAGACAGGTGGGAAAGGGCCCCGAAACTCTTCATCTCAGCCGGTTTATACTCCCAGTGATGTCAGAGCTGCGACGTCTGTTGAGCTGCATGCGTCAAAATGTGCGACCAAAATGGATGGCCCCAACAATAACATGATACATGTTTAATTTGTGAGTAAGAGATCTCAAACTCCAGTCCTGCAAGTTTTAGATGTGCCTCTGCTCCAATACACCTGAATCTAATGGCTGAATTACCTCATCAGCGTGCGGTGAAGTTCTCCATAGTCTTGCTAATGAACTAATTATTTTATCAATTATTCAGGGCTGTTGAAGGAGAAACATATCTTAAACTAGGAGGATACTGGCCTCTCATTTCGCAGCTCAAAAGCAGTTCAACAACTATGAAATTGAAATTGGTGTGCAATGAATATTACAGCCTTCAGTTTCCTAGTTCTCAACACGTATGTCAGATTTTGGAGCAACACATTCTCAGTACACTCCAACTGCATCGTGAACATTCACAATTAGGGAATTCAATAATGCAGAACTGCTGTCCAACCCGGGGAAATAATCCATGGGTGACACAGGACTCGCAGCAGGAAGGAGATTCTGGATGTTTGTGATGAAAACATTCGGTTAAAGTTGCATCATGTTTAGAGGTGTAGAATTCCTTTTAAATTACAATTTGTCACCATTCACAGGTGTTTGAAGTGTTTCTTTCTAATTATTATTTCTGAGTTTATTATTGTTAGTTGTTCATAATTGCCATTAGGGTATTGCTATGTAAATTCATTTATTTGTGTTTGGGTTCTTTTTTAGTACTATTATAATTATTTCCTATGTTTTTTGATCTATGCATTTTAGTTATTATTTTATGTTATTTTCAGGCTTTTCTGCATCTGTTGTGTAGATCCTTGTCTTTGTGTTAATTAGTCTCCCTCCCTCAGTTCCCCTGCTCTCACTCCTGTTTAGCTCACCTGGTTCCTTTTTCATTTCTACCCCCGCCTCAGTATTGAAGCTCCTGTTTTTTCAGAGTTCCTTGCTGGATTCTTTTGTTACTCTGCCTATGATTCACGTCCTGCTCTTCTAGTGATTATCCCTGTAACTTGTTCTGCTATTTATCCTTAAACAATTTTCTTGCCTCAGTCAATCTCCACACTTGGTCCTTCACTAACCAACAAATGTGACAGAACTGTAAAGTTGTTGCCATAGAAAAAAAAAAGGTGTCGTGCTTTCTTCACCTGTATAGAAATCTGTTTTCAAGCAGAATTATTTTTCACATCTCTGTTTCATGGATTGAGATTTTCTCGTGAACGGAAAATACTCATCACCCGCAAGAGGCTATACATGTTTTTGGAGGGCAGCAGATCTCTTATCCTTTCCAGCCTTCTGGTGGTTAAAAGCTTTATTCCTCTCTGAACTTTAGCAGCTCCCTCACAGTCTATGTTTTTACAAGATCAATAGAATCTCATGCCTTGAAGTAACTTAGGCATCTGTGCAATTATTTACCTCTGCATCAACATCATCTAAGTCTGAGGCCATGGCTATTAAATAGAAAGTGTCTTGATAAAGTGAACTAAAATTATAAATATATTTTTTACAAAAAGCTTCATTAACAGCGCTGAATCTAAAATCCCAGTTTAAAATGACTTTAAGATTTTACAGGGAGTTAGAGAGGCCAACACAGGGGAAACAGGATCTCTTTTTGGTGGTTCCAGTCACCTCTTTGGCTACTACACTGGAACTTAATGGAAAGATTTTCAGTTTGGGATAGGAAGCTCCTGAATTAGTTAATTTTCCAGATGTGTTATAGGTCCTGGCAGTGGCACTGAACCGTATGGCAGCTGTAGCCAATAAACTAAGAATCTTATCTGTGGCTGTCAGGGGAAAGGTATAAACGCTAGATAAAAAAAATAAAAAATGACATACTTTAGTTGGAATTTATTTCTATTTCAGTATTTTTATGACCTACTTGCAAACCAATTATTTTTTGTTTCTCTTTAGCATAAAGAACAACCTTGGTGAAATGACTTGGTGAAACAGAAAGACTGGGGGACTTTTTAGTAGCAATTCTGCTACCAAAGAAGGTCCCGTACAGATATCTGTGATATCTATAAAATCCTATACATGTATAAAATCCTATGCCTGTATAAAACGTGTTATGTGCAGTTCTAACAAAAAAGACTTAGTTGTATTTGGCAGTTTTAAATGTGTGTTTAAAAATTTTTTTCCAGATTAAGAAATTCAAATACATGCTGATATCCTGTTAAAAAACTGTTAATGTTTTGTAGGTTGTGTTTAATTAATAAAATAAAAAAAACTATTTGTGTGTTGTGTATTAACAGAATAGTAAGCAGCCAATTACATGCATGCTCAGTATGAGGGATTGCTGCAAAGTAAATGACACAATGCAAGCGACTATCCACTGTCGCTACATGCTCATCCAGGAGGAGTGAATGCTGCAAGTCATTGACCTGATGAAATCAGCTGGGTTTCCTTAGATTAAAACTTTTTGACCACTTTCAATTATAAACTGAATCCGACTGCACTGTTTGAAAGTTAGGATCAATTGGAATGTATGTACCTGACCTGAAATCTGTATGATTTGATTTAATTGACTTTGTAAAGTGCTTTTAGATGACATGTGTTGGCATTATATAAATAATCTGAATTGAATCAATCTATCTATCTATGTCACTCTCATAGTATCACATTTTAGTAGCTGTAGACCTAACCAAGTCATTTTCTCATTTTTTTATATAGTTTTGTTCATGTTTGTATGCCTCTTTGTCTCAAGATGTCATGTGTTTTGTCCATCTTCCTTTTGAAGCCTTAAATATCACAGACATACACACAGACAAAATGTATTCTTACCCACATTCTCACCACATTTATATCAATCCAACACACCAATACCCTCTTGATGGGATTCGGCTTTTTTATCATCATGGACTTTGTGATGACGTTCTGCTTGTGGTTTGCGGGCAGCAGGACTACAGCCAAAAACAGTTTGTTTTTTTCTTTTTTTTTGAAGGCCGAGGCTTAGCTTTATTATGTATTCATGGAAATGTATTATAATGTGGAAAAAAATCTAAAATATGTCATCATTAATAAATTAGAATATGTGTTCTGATGTCAGATTAAAAGTACTTTTTAAAAATAACCTTTAAGGAGGTATGAAGGACACTTCTCATTAAGTCTTTTCTGTACGATTTTTGTTATTGCGCTAAAGCAATATTGAATCTTAAATATATACTTTCATTACTTGTAAGCATATTCCCTTGGAAGACCCTACCAGGAGCTAAAGCTCCAGACAACATAGCCCTTAGGATCATAGAGATACACAAACCCTCCACCATGTTAAGGTGGCGATTCAACAGAAGGGCAGATGAAAACAAACATTTATATTCTGCACAACTTAGAAACAAGAAGATTCTTTCCATTGAGTCACTTGAGTTGGAGCAGAGATATATCTGAAACTTGCATGACCTGCATGGACCTAACCATATTGTAGTTTATGATGCATATTTATTCTTGAAAATATTCAAAATATAAATCTTTCACAATGTCAAAAACAAATGTTGTGTTCCAGCACTGTCACATTGACTGTTTCCTGAAATACGGTATAAGCCTGCATGCAGTGTTCTGAAAACAAGCCCTCAAACTCCTCAAAACTGACACTGAACGGCTTGAAGATGTCAAAGTCAACAAGGAGTCATAATGAACAAAAATACAGTCATGAAGTTGCAACAGGATTGACATAAATCAATAAGGCATGGGAAAACAAAGATGTGAGAAACACAAAATGTGCAGCGAGACAGAGAACATATTCGTGAAGAGACAGAAGAGTAGAAGTTGGTAAGCGAAGAAGGCGACAGGGGAACAAACCAGGTTGGCTTCATTTCTGTGACAATAAAAAATTCATAGCACCTTCACTGGCTGCCAGCCTGAATCAAAGGATGATATGCATTGCTGAAGGGCCTTGCAGGAATGAAATCAATTTATCTCCGATTTCACAAGAGGGGTTAAAAATATCCGCATCACTTATTTATGTCTATATCGTCCCGTGACATCCAGAGAGAGAGGTGACAGTTCTGCTGCTGGGAGCTATACTGTTTCTCCACCCCTTTAAGGATGCTAATTCACTCAGACGCTTGCTAAAAGGGTTCAAACATGACACACGTGCATGGCTTCTTGCCTCTGATGCAATTAGCAAAGAGGCTTCACGCTCGTAGAGATGACAAAGTTTGAATCAGCATTCGGTTCATGCACATGAAACACATTTTTTATGTTCAGAGTCATATTTTACCTAAATACTATCAGATCTGGCTGTCACTTAATATTTGTGCTTCTCTAAGAAAGATAACATGATTCATGTTTTTTAGATTTCTATATATGCATTAAAATTTATTTCAAAGTTTTAGCATATTAGTTATATTTTATTTACAAGTATTTTTGTCGGTTTTTAGAAGACTACATATGTAGGTTGATGTTTAGAGTGGGGGAACTTTTGCCCATGTTCTCATGTTATATCTACAAACTTCAGTGTATTGTGTTGTATTGCTCCAGGAGAGCTTTGACCAGATAACATTTACAGCCAGATGTTGATAGGCTTAAAATTCAATGATTTATTGTTTGGTTATCTTTTTCAGAGTGCTTCAAGCAAGGGTAACAATTAACCAAAAGTTCCAAACATAAATATCTCCAAAAAACAAAACAAATACCAATACAAGAATATGTACCCTGAAGTTCCTCAAAACACAACACAAGGCTTGAAATGACTTAAGGCCACAAAGAGTCCGCTGCTGCAGACAGCATCAACACTTAACCAAAAGAGAGAAAACAAACTGACAAGTCAGTTCTAAACCCCACTAGCAGATACAGACAAGCTAGTACCACTCTTACAAAGTATTACAACAAGGCAAAGCCTCCAAAAACATCAAAAGGATAAACCACCCAAGAATGGAGCGGGAGATCGACATACGGATCAGTGCGGCCGCCGCAGTAATGGGGGCACTGTGCCATTCCGTTGTGGTGAAGAGAGAGGTGAGCCGACAGCGAAGCTCTCGATTTACTGGTCGGTCTACGTTCCTACCCTCACCTATGGCCTCCTCCCGTCCCACTGGGAGGAGGCCCAGGGGACGGCCCAGGACACGCTGGAGGGCTATGTCTCTAGGCTAGCCTGGGAACGCCTTGGGCTCCCCCCGGAGGAGCTGGAGGAGGTGTCTAGGGAGAGGGACCTCTGGGTGCCTCTGCAGAGTTTGCTGCCCCCGTGACCCGGTCCCGGATAAAGCGGAAGACGACGAGTGCGAGTACGAGTATCGGTATTTTATGTGACTGACCAACACAAAGTAGGGCATATTTGTAAAGCGGAAGGAAAAATTATACATGCTTTTAACATTATTTCCAAATGAAAATCTGAGAGGTTAACTCTGCATTTAAATTCAGATTTTTATTTAACATCATAAAAAATCTAATTCTAATTTAATTCTAAGTAAAGATCAATCTCTGAAAACCTCAGAGGGCATTAGTGAACAAACTACATAATGAACAACAAGGAACAAAGCAGACTGATCACAGATAAAGTTGTGGGGAAGATGAAATCACGGTTTGAGCATGTGCTATGCATCCTCGGAAATGAAAAAATCTACCAAGACATGTCTGTCCACCTAAACCGATAGACAGGGTAATTAATTAAACAGACAAGAGGTCCATGGTAACTCTGTGAGAGCTATGTAGATCCACAGCTCAGGTGGGAGAATTGACAGGAAAACTATCAGTTGTAAACTCTATGAATTCGACCTTTCTGGAACAGTGTCACTAGAAAACCAATTGTTGAAAGATGCTATGAGAAGTTCCATTAAAGTTAATAAAGGGTGCAGCACAGAAGAAAAAATGAAGATGGCATGGAAAAAAAAAAGAGGCCAAACATCTAATTTATTATGCAAAACACCTTGTTGGGGGAAGACTATCCCTTAAAGCATCCTCTCTTTTGTGAACTACATCGTAAAGCAAGTCCATTGGGTATGATTGCTTTTGCAAGGCACTATTTGTTTAGTGACCATAGCCTGCATACAAATTTTCTTAAAACAATGTTGAGGATAAGTTATAAATGAAAAACAGACATGTTCAGAGGCCAATTTCAAACAAAAGATCTTCTGCTCCTACTGCTGTCGGTTCAATGGATTCTACTTAAAGTTACCTTTTAAAGTTATTGACACTGTGTTCTGCTATAACCCTCTGCTGGACACCTTTGGACAAGCAGAGGAGTGAAGCCTATAAGTTGATGAGCTCTCCTGTGCCCTCACTTCTAAGTGATTGTAAGATAATAGGGCCTTCCCCTCTACCACATGCTGTAAGATAACCACCACATGTTAGGTCATTAGTAAAAGTGAGTCTCAGATAAAGGATCTCCTTTGTTATCTGATGCCCTCATCAGATAAGAAATCCTTTATCTGTTAGAATGAGAGAGTGTACCTGATGCGAGTGAGTCTTGCATGCTAACCACAGAACTCTAGATTCATCATTCAGCTCTGATCACATTAGGCCAGAATCCGATTACTATGCTAGTCCTAATATAAGATACCCCTTGATTCAACACAATTTTGTAGAATAATTTCTGAAACACAGTTGCATAAATGTTATCGTTTGTGCAAGAGGAAAATAAAGATTTCAAACTAAAAGTGGAGAAATCATTAAAAAGCTCCTTTCAGAATATGCTGTCAGGCCACACATTTAGAGATGATCTGCTTTGATACAGTATAGTGGGTTAAAATTATCCCACTTTTGTTGCACCTCTGAACTGGCAAGGGAGGTTGACCCTGAGCTGAGTGTACAAGCAGGTTTGAAGCAGGAGGAAGTGCAAGCAGCACTCCATTCTAACCGTGGATCCCACTGTCACTTCCTGGTTCTGTGATGCTTGCTTCAGTTATTCAAGGACACGTAGGTCATGCTGGGAGGGCTGAGTTGAAAAAAGTCAGAGGTGGCTTAAAAATTTGCTTTTCTCCTCAGCTGTGGAAATTCATGTCAAATAGCCTTAAGAAAATGAGCTTCTAATGTCAAAAACTTGACTTTCAGAATTGATTTATTTACTTGTTACAATGTTTTTGTACTGGCTTCTAAAACTACCCAAATTCTTTGAAGTGAAGACAACAGAATAGTAATGTACTAATCATTCATTATGAGTGCCTGTTGTGAGAAAATGTGCTTACAAGGAGGCATCCCAAATCATATGTTCTGGACATCTTGTAGTTTTGGAAATAATTGGCAAATATTTTCCAGATCTTATTCTATATTTTGAATCACCAAATTTACCACCATAGGACAGAGCAAAACTGCTTCTACTCATGATCAATGGTTTAAAGATCTTATGTCCCTTTTAAGCCTCAGAACGATTGACTGTTGCGTGACTAACTTTTGTTGGGTGTGGGTTCTTTGACTGGAATATTTCACAAACCCAGATTTCAACCTCTAGGGCTATGAAGGAAGGTTTCATTTATATTTTGAACCTTTCCTCATATTTAGAGTTTCCTTATATCAGGAAGGGGTTGGGAAAGTGGATGCACACTCATCTTCCACCTTGATTAAGTTGCAAACAGTTGACACATATGACCTTGTTGTTCAGTTTGATCAGTTGTAACAATGGCCAGTTTATGTTGTAATACAGAACAGTTTTCATAACTGCTAATAACTGCTGTATGATGGCCCACAGGTCTCAGGCCTGTGTCCTTAAAAGCTACAGTATGTCTAATCTGCCAATTATATCACACTCTAATGTGTGCATTGTTTTATTTCACTTTCAAGTTTGTTGGTTAGTTTAAAATCTGTGTTGTGAGAAGCTTCTGGTGCAGTGTCAGATGTTTTCGTGAAACTCATCTCTTGAACGTTTTATGCTGGAAAGTGCTTGTAATATTGGCCTAGAAAGAAGAATCTTTAGAGGATTATTGAGGCACAGTTTCTGGAGTTAATGATGAAACATCTTAATTATACAGTTTTAAGAATTAAAGCTATAAAGACAAATAGTATCTCGCCTGAAAAAATCAGATGGATATTAAACGGACTTCGGATTGTATTGGACATTCTGACTCTCTGCATTGATTGCTGTACTGGAGTCTCACTTTATCTTCTTGTTGATTAAACTTCAAATATGAAAACGAGAATTCTCAGGTTTAAAATAATCAAATCACTTCATCTTGAGTAATACTTTCACTGCTAAAATGTCCTGAAAAGAATGGAATGCAATCTTTTCCTAAAGTGATGAAACATCTTGTGATGAAAACCAGCCTGTGATGGCATGTAATCTACCTGTTTCTACCAAAGTTACACTCTATGGTATTTCAATCATTGATATTCTGGAATTTGAGAAGAAAAACTATTTGAAAAGGAAGAAAAAAAAAAAACTTTAAACCTTTAACAGTTAAATTTGTAAGAATAGGGACAAAATAGGGTGAGGAGAGAGGGAAGTCATGCAGCACAGGTGGCCGTGGCCGGGACTCTAACCAGGGGACAGCAGCGTTTGAGGAGCCTCTGTATGTACATGGGCCGCATGCTCTACCTCTGTGCCTTTGCAGTGCCCATGCATTGTATATTCTGTTGGGACCCACCACCATGAGTTATAACGTGAAAGGCCAGTACAAACTTTCCTGGAACTTTCAAAATAAATTGCATTAACCTACTTCCGGCACAGCCAGAAAACGGGTAACTGCGGACTTCCTGTGACATCACTGGCCAAATAAAAGCACCCCATTTTCAACGGTCCGATCTCTCCACACCAGTGATAATCGGGACAGGAGCAGGCCCAGCGCGCTGATGTCTCTTTGCTGGCAAAAAGACATAACTCTTCAACTGGATCCAAGAGTGTCATAAGATCACGTGATCATATGCACCAGTTAAATACGAGTGAATAACTGTTTGTATACCCAGTATTCATTCATAAAAAGGGGAAATTAAGGTATAAGCATTGCCTGACTTTCTCTCTGAGGTCTGCAGAAGCAAACAGGGTTCCAGAGAAGCGGTCTCCCAGTCTGGAAGGAAGACAGCAGAGACCGCATCACCGTAGTTACGGTAACATGCAGTGTGGATGGCGGACACAATGAGCCGTCTTTCATCCACAGCTATGGAGGTTAGCTGGAAGCTAACCCTTTGTTCACAGAGCTTCCCCACCTTCAACCCCCCCACAGCTAAGGAGGTTAGCTGTAGCTAACCATTGTTCACTGTGGAGGCTTTCTTCAAACTTCGCCGCCCCAGACAGCTTTTCCTCAGCATGGATTAGGTTTGGGCAGAACAGAACAATAATAGAAAGATTTAGATTGAAATGATCTAAACGTTTTTCATTTTATGAAGTTTGGTTTGTTTGTGTTGAACTCAGCTATCTTGGTGCTAGCAGGCTATCTGCAGCACACGTGATCAGGTTGTGTTCTTTGTTTGTGTGTTTTTAAAGTTGAGACAAACTTTATTTAAAGGGTGATTTTAATCAGAAGGTTGATCATAACGCGCCGTCTGTGCTTATGCATTTTAAATCTTTTATTAACCCTGGTATTTCAAAGGTGTGTGTTTGATTCTGGTGCTAAGCTATCAGCTTCTTTTGTTAACTCAACTGCTAACCGGTAAGAACACATGCTTGCTACTAAAGAGTATTTAACAGAAAGGTTGTTAGTTTTCAAGCTAGTAAATAATAGTCCCTAAACATTATTTTACTAAATCTGATAACTAAATAAACACCATTAAGCCCCATTTCTCCAGAAAGATTTGGCTCTTTTCCAAAATATTCCCTTAATAATATTTATTTAAATATTATTTTAATAAATAAAGGCAGCTAATGAGACCCTGCTGAGAATTAGGCAGAAGGTTGGTTTTATTCTTAAAACATTATTTTATTAAAATAATATTTTATCTGATCTTGCATTGTGAATGGTTGTCTAAAGGTATGCTGCACTTCATTTTCAATATTCTTCAAGATAATCCTTGGTTCTCAAACATAAACATTGCATGGTAATGTTGCATCACTCTTTCGGTCATGGTTTTCAATCATCTTTAATCAACTTGTTTAAATTGTACATAGCCCATTAGTTTTCTCTATTCTTTAATTCTGCTTGGTAGTTTTGTTGGATTGTTTTAGCATAGTAAAGAGTTTGTTGATTGAAATATGTTTGACTTTGAGTTGACTTATTTTTGTTAATAATTTCTTGTATTTTAAGAAATTGTGTGAATTCATTCCATATATGTTCAGAGTTTATGCTGTCCAATAATGTCAGAGCTCGTCTCACACCTTTCTATTTTGTCTTAATACCATTGCCTTACTGGGCTGGTATTCACAGGACAACCCTTAACAGACCGAAATATTATTTGATATAATATTAAAATATTAAATATTAAATAATATTCTCAGATTCATAATCCCAACAATTCTGACATATTTCTTATGAAACATGCATCATCTTCATCAGCAGTGCTGAGGTCTAGCAGCTCATGTTTTGGATCAGATTACACAAGTGTACTTTCACTTCCCACATGCATGAGTGAGCCTTGACTCTATCACTATCACCTTTGACCAATTCATGCTTTTCAGCCTTAACTTGAATCAGCAGTCATTTAAAAAAATTAGGCAAAATTAGGACTTTGCAGTTATGTTCCTACTTCCACCTAAAAGATGATAGATTGTCTTTACAACATGGAGCCCAGTCATGTTCTGAATGTGCATCAACAGGCATTAGAAGTTTGAGTTCACTACCTTGCCGGTAAGGTTTAAGGTGCTTTGTGACAGTAGGGATACTGCAATTGTTAAAAAAAAAAAACAAAGTAAGTGTGGTAGTCCCTGAGGCTACGACACAAGTGGCAATTTGGTGTAAAACACAGTTATACAGTCGTGGAAAGTTGACCCACAGCTTTAAAAACTGTCCTTCAGGATCTAACAGACACTCACCGGGTTAGGTGTTTTACTATCATTGAGGTACTGGACTTGTTCAACAAAACTGTGGTCTGCAACCTGAAATGTGCACGTGGGTTTTATCAAAACCCATTGGTTTTCAACTGGGCCACTTTGGCATCTGTAGTATTTACTTCATGCCTAATTTGTAGTAGAATATATATTTAGTTTTATTCATTAAATTTGTACATTTGTCCTTTTTGGCTTTTACTTCTTCCCTGGAAGATTTACACATGTTCTGTGTTCCAAAGCACAGCTATGTGGGTTGTAGGAAAGGGAGAATAATCACAGCTAGCCTAAATGTTCAGCAAACTCACAACAGAACTGCCAGGTATTATGAAAACCCAAAATGCATACCCTTTATCAAGTTCTGTCAAGAGTTGGTTATGCTGTCTGCACGTCTTCCTCTGGGTCTCTTGAGCTTCTTTTAACTGCTGAACTGCTACTTGCAGTTTGAGACATGTACATTTGCATCATCTTTACTAAGTTCGCTCCAAGGTCCAATCTTTCTGGGTTATTTATTTAAGATGTGTTCATATGTTTCAACACTTAGCTATTTAGATACATTGATGAAATGTAATTTTAAAATGATTTAGAATAGAATACTCAACCGCTTTTTAGGTTGTTTTAAAAAGCAGATATATGGTGAAACGAGTACTCATGCTATATTTGAGAAGGTGCTTTTTGTGCATTTTCAGCACTGAAGTGAACTAATCTTTTGTCACTTAAAATAGAGAACTTCAGATAAACTGTTTTGGCTTGCGTCTAAATTTGCCAGTTCTTGGTGTAACTGGTGTTCCCTGTCTCTAAGCTCAGACTCTCTAAAGACAATCATTTTCACGTTTCTGCCTCTCAGAGGAAAGTGCTTTAAGACATTCCCACCTGAGCTCTGCGCCTGCTTGGCTTAACTACAAGGAACATTGCTGGTTCTATGTGGAGTATGCATGGCATGCAGTGTTACTCAGCAGACTCTCAGAGGTGGCATTTTCCCACCTCAGATGGTTTGCTAATGCACATGCTGCAGGGGCTATGCTGGGCACAGTCTGAATAGGCCGCCAGTTACGCGTCCTCACAGCCTGTGACCAAGTGCAATTTCATGGCATAGCATGTAGACCTATGACTTCCATCCATAAGAGCTTTTGGCAGTTGGGCATAAGAGGTTCTGAGAGTCACAGCAGAAAGGCTTAGCACTCCATTATTTATTGGAACCAGATTTAAATAAGATGTTTCAATCATTGAAAGGCTGCTCAAACATCTTGATGTCATGGCTTCTGGAGTGTGTCTGGTGCATTGTAGCCACATTATTGAGAGCAGGATATTTTATCTGTCTGTATAAAAAGTAAGAGTTGAATAAGTGAAAGTAATTGAGTCTTATTTTTCTTGGCCTCTGTTAAAAATACACTTTCAGCTGAAGCTACTATTCACAATGCTACAATCCTCTGAATCTACAAATTTAAGTGATGAGTCTGAGAACAAGCTCCTCAGTTAGAACAATTTGCATTGAAAAATGAGCAGCTTTTTGTCCTCAGGCTTCAAAGACCTCTGCTTTGAAACATAAACCTGTTGTCCTGGGATTCTGAAGACGCATATTAAATTATTCTACTCAAGCTGTTCTGCATTACTCAAATAAGTTTCTATGGGGTACAGGCTGCTGGAATAAAGACACACCAGGGAACGTGTAGAGCACTAAAGCAATGGACGTAAACAGAACCAGACAAGGTTATCTAACTGGTTACTTCCCTAAAGCAGCTCGCACATTATGCAGTTTTTAATATCCCTACCTCTGAGTTATAGCAGCATTGCCTGTTATGAGACAGCCTATTCAATAAAACTGTACCAGGTCCTGACTTTAAACGCTACCGGAACCCTTAATTTGTAAAAAAAATTTAGTTATTGGAATATCTATCTATCTATCTATTGTTGTGATTATGAATATGAATATATTATTTGATATTAATATTTTATTAAATTTCGGTCTGTTAAGGGTTGTCCTGTGAATACCAGCCCAATAATGCGGTGGTATTAGGACAAAATTGAAAGGGATCAGCCAGGCATGAATAGCAAAACTCTCTACACACAGAATGAATTCATACAAACATATTTCAATCAACAAACTCTTTACTATGCTAAAACAACCCAACTAAACTACCAAGCAAAATGAAAGAATAAGGAAGACCAATGGGCTATGTACAATATAAACAAGTGAATCAAAGATGTTTGAAAACAATGACTGAAAGAGTGATGCAATATTACCATGTTTGAGAACCAAGGATTATCTTCGAGTTAATCTTGGAACCAACTTATATAATAAATAATTTATATACCGTTAAACAACCATTCACAATGCAGGATCAGATAAAACATTATTTTGATAACACATTTTAGAGAATGATTTGCTGAATAAAATCAACTTTCTGGATGACCAGTTCACTGTGTTTAATTAGCTGCCTTTATTTATTAAATTAATATTTAAGGAAATATTATTTTGAATTGGAACGAAACGTTTTGGATAAATTGGTCTCAATGGTGTTTAATTAGTTATCACGTTTAGTAAGATAATATTTAAGGAAATATTACTTCCTAGATTGGAAACTAACAACCTTTCTGGGTAAATGATCTTCAGCTGACTCAAAGTGGGCGAACATGTGTTCTTAGTTGTTAGCCGTCAGAGCTAGCAAAAGAAGCTTATAGTCGGTTAGCAGAATCAAACATACCCTTGAAAATACCACTAATAAAAGGGTTAAACTTTTTGATTATTCAACTCTAAACTAATCTTCTCTGCCCAAACACTACCTCTTACGTGAAACGTGCTGAGGAGAAGTTGTCTGAGGCGACGAAGTTGAGGAAAGCTTCCATGGTGAACAAAGAGTTGCAGCTTACCTCCATGTGGGCTGAACTGCACGCAGAGCAGCATGTTGTGTGGTGGTACCTTTGTCCTTCCTTCAGACTGGGAAAACCACTCCACTTGGCATTGTAGAGACAGGGTCTCTGCTGGGAACTCTCTGGAACACAGTTTGCTTCTTTAGACCTCAGAAAGAAAAGTCAAGCCACACTTGCACCTTAATATTTATTAAGCTGACACGGCACCCCAGACCATCACTGACTGTGGGTACTTGACACTGGACTTCTGGCATTTCCTTCTCCCCAGTCTTCCTCCAGACTCTGGCATCTATATTTCCAAATGACATGCAGAATTTGCTTTCATCTGAAAAAAGTACTTTGGACCACTGAGCAACAGTCCAGTGCTGCTTCTCTGTAGCCCAGGTCAGGCGCTTCTGTCGCTGTTTCTGGTTCAAAAGTGGCTTGACCTGGGGAATGCGGCACCTGTAGCCCATTTCCTGCACATGCCTGTGCACGGTGGCTCTGGATGTTTCTACTCCAGACTCAGTCCACTGCTTCCACAGGTCCCCCAAGGTCTGGAATCGGCCCTTCTCCACAATCTTCCTTAGGGTCCGGTCACCTCTTCTCGTTGTGCAGCGTTTTCTGCCACACGTTTTCCTTCCCACAGACTTCCCACTGAAGTGCCTTGATATAGCACTCTGGGAACAGCCTATTCGTTCAGAAATTTCTTTCTGTGTCTTACCCTCTTGCTTGAGGGTGTCAATAGTGGCCTTCTGGACAGCAGTCAGGTCGGCAGTCTTACCCATGATTGGGGTTTTGAGTGATGAACCAGGCTGGGAGTTTTAAAGGCCTCAGGAATCTTTTGCAGGTGTTTAGAGTTAACTCGTTGATTCAGATGATTAGGTTCATAGCTTGTTTAGAGACCCTTTTAATCATATGCTAATTTTGTGAGATAGGAATTTTGGGTTTTCATATGCCAAAATCATCCGTATTAAGACAATAAAAGACCTGAAATATTTCAGTTAGTGTGCAATGAATCTAAAATATATGAATGTTAAATTTTCATCATGACATTATGGAAAATAATGAACTTCATCACAATATGATAATATTTTGAGAAGGACCTGTAAAGGTGCTCATATTATAAATGTAAATTTTTTCCAACCAGATGTTTTGATCAGGAATTATGTTTGTTAATTTTCTGAAGCCGTTGACCAGTAACATTTTAAATTGTGGTTAAGGCATAAAATGCAATCAAAGGCAAATTATTCTGTGGTTTTCAAGTTTCAATAGGAGGCTTCTCATCTCATTTTGTCAGGGCTTGAGCAACAGACGAACCCAGAATGCAGACTAGCAGGCAGCATGATGGTAAGTGGAAAAAGATTTAATAACAAAAAACTCACTCACTAGGAGGCAGAAACCAAAACAATAAATGCACAGGCAAAACTGACATGGGCAGGCTTGCAAGACAGGCTTGGCGTGAACAGCAGGACATGAGCATGAATTGAAAAATGTTTCCGCGATGAATAACTGAACAGGTGTGTATATATGGAGTGTGAACCAGGTGGAGTAAGGAGACAGATTAGCTTGGAGCAGGTGAACCAAATAAAGATAATGACAGACAGAACAAAACGTGACTGGAGCAAAACAGAGATTCATGAGTACAAACTAACAGAAACTAGAAAAACATGAAACTAAACCATAACCAGATCCAAAAACCAAACTTGACAAAACATGCATACAAAAACTAAAACATGACCAGGAAAACAAACAGAAACATGATTCAAAATCTAATAATAATAATAATAATAATAATAATAATAACAGAAGAGCGATTCAAAACCATAACTGTGAAAAACATATAAAGAAAAAACCCGAAACCAAAAACCAAACAACCCAAATCATAACACATTTAGCCTCTAAAACACTGGAGAGGCCATAATAATTGTTTCAATGTACATGAAAATGTTTTTAACCTTTCTTTGTCTTCCCTTAAATAACTCAGAACATTCTGATTACTCATAGATGAAATAAATAACTTAATTCAATTCAACTTAATTTAATTTAATACTTAAAGTAATTGATGAATGATTTAACAACAAAAAAACACAATAACAATATTACAAAAAATGTTACTTTAGATATTGGCAATTCCACTACAGTGAGTAGTTTCTACAGTGGTGAATAAAGGACAACTCTTCCATGAGAGACATAGCAATAACACATTAATAGTAAGTCCAAAATTCAACCAGGTAAGCTAGACTGCCATGGAACCTTTGGACCTCAGGCATACAGGACTTGCACTCACAAATCATGTATAGTGCAAATATGCAATGACTCAGTAAAAACAGTAGTTAATCTAGCGCTACTCTATGAAAACGCTTCACTCACCTCGAGATGCTGGATTCATAAAACTGAATGTGAAACTAATGGCATCAATCAATTGGCTAATAATTATCTGACCACTGTCGTGCATTCATGGAGCATTGAAAGATGGTGAGTTGATCATTTAATAGAAAAAAAAAATTAATGCTTTGAAGTATGCACTACACGACCTTAGTATATATACATTACTCAGAGGGATTGACATGCGTCAAAATTTACACGCATAGTTCAAAGACATACACAAAATTCCATTCACTTCCTCACATTTTGAGTCATGCAACATGCTTTTGTAAAACATCAGCCTCTATTACAGCATAAGAAATATTGTGACAGCAACTTCAATTAGAACACGTCTGGTCATTCATTCTTCTATCTTATTCTGAAAACAACTGCACCTACAGAAACAATTTCTATGATGTGGATTGGAAGGCAAGTACAGTCAAACCCAGATGTTTGTCTGTCACACAAACTTTGAGTTTTGCAAATTTTGCAGCTTCAGGTTTTTGTACAGATAGTTCATATTGCTTTTGTATTATTGTGCAGAGTGTACCAGATGCAGTTTATTTGCAAAATGCTTTATCAGTTTAAGAATTGTATTTTCTATAACGGTCTGTTTTAACGGTATTTTTGGCCGAAATGATCACCAAACTTTATTTAAGTATAGTCAAATAATCAGCATGGGTGACATTGTAAAACAGTCCAGCTGAAAGAACAGCTTTCTAAACAATCAAAATCTCCAAGATTAGAGGTCAAGTAGCTATAAAGAATCCAAGAGATTCCAGCAAGGTCCGGGTTGGTTTCCTTCTGTACAGTTGGCAACATATTCGGTCATATTACTGCAGAGCTTCCATTTAAATTTTTTGATCTGTGGTCAGTTCTCAAAATGCAAGTGCATATATTGAGGCAAACATGTGATCAGTTATGTTTCGAAAACAGCAATAAAAGCAAAGTATGGCACCCTTAAGTTTCAACATGTTATTAATTTTATTCATCTGATTTAAGCACTGGATTTTTCAAGCCTCATCTGTTTTAAGCACAAAAAGCAGCAATACTTATTTCCGCCAATAGATGGCAGTAGTGATTTGGTGACTGACTGATGCTCCTAGGCATTCTACAGCAGAAGTAGTAGAACAAATAAACACTTGTTGCGCCGGAATTACAGTTGTCCTCATTCATAACATAATTTGGCGAGCCAGCCAGGAGAGAAGAACATCAACAACATAATTCAAGAAAAACTCAAGGATGGAAGAACAAAAGGATGAAATCACCAGAGCCCTGTGGACACTTGAGAAAACACGACTTATTTAGTTGTGCCAGTATTTAAAGTGCAGTGAACCAGGAGGCAAGGGACTCAAAGGACAGCCTTGACGTACTTGAATTCGTCTAGCAGAAGACACCTTGGATGAGATCAAGAAGTGTGAGGAATCTCATGTTTTCCAGCAGCTCATAATTGATCTCCACGTATTTATTCAGTCATCACCAGAACAGCCCATTTTTAAACCATCAAAGCAACAGACTGACACCAGCGAAATAGCGAGACTGAAGCAATAATACATACAGCTCCAGCAGGCTCAAGCAAATGAACGTTGCCACCTCGAGGAAAAAATTGAAGCTCTAAGTGTCCAATTTAAGTACAGTAGAGCAAAGACAAAAGGGAGTGAGCCAGCTTACAGGTCACAGCATCAGAACTTACTTTAAGAAAAGATTTTTGCATTTGGGGCCAAATAGGGGAGGCTGGACAAAAAGATAAATTATATTTCACAAGTCTGACCAACCAGATTAAATCTGGCCTTAAAAAGGGCTACCAAGAAACTGAAATTATCGAGGCTGTGATAAAAGCAGTGAGCCCCGGACTTCACTTAAGAGACCTACTGGAAGTTAAATGAGATTTGACACTTCCTACACTGAGAACCATACTAAGGGTAAGGGGACATTTTAAAGTAGGTTCTTCCTCTGACTTACTCCATAGACTACTGAAAATCTATCAAGACCCCAAGGAGTTAGGGAACTCAGGACTCAGACAAACTATAATGGAAGTCAGGTGATGATGACAAAGGAGAGCAGTTTAGTCCTGAATTAAGCCAGTGTAAGTTTCTGCGCTCATTAGAGACTGGTCTTTTCAGAGAGGCTGTGAAGTTTCAGCTAAAATCCCACCTGAGCAACCACAGAGTTACAGATGAGGTCTTGATAGAAAAAATAAATGAGGTCTCCAGTCTCGAGACGGAGAGACAGAACAAACTCAGACGAAACATGACTTTCAAGCCACCGAGGATTAATGAGGTCCACACAGCAATCCTTCCTGACCATACACACTTCCCTTCCGGTTGTGGGGATGTCATGATAAATGAAAGACAAATCAAAGGCAACGAAGTTGTCCCAACCAAAAAGAAAAAAAAAAAAAAACAGGAACAAAAAAACAGAACACAAACAGACACTGAGACGACCAAACTAATCGAAAGCCTGGAAGTCCTGGAAGTTAAAAGGATGGTTCCTCTCCCGAACCAGATCAGTAAGTACTGGTGCCCTCCCTGGGGTGTGTTCTATCCCCACTCTTCTCCCTCTATAAAAATGACTGCACCTCAGCGGACTCGTCCGTGAAACTCCTGAAGTTTGCAGATGACACCACTGTCATTGGACTGATCCAGGACGGTGATGAGTCTGCCGACAGACAGGAGGTTGATTGGCTGATACACTGGTGTAGTCAGAACTACCTTGAACTCAACCCATTCAAGACAGTGGAAATGGTGGTGGACTTTCGGAGAACACCACCCATTTACACCCCCTCACCATCCTCAACAACACCGTGTTGGCTGTGGACCACTTCAGGTTTTTAGGAACCACCATCTCCGAGGACCTGAGATAGTCTTCACACATACAGGTCCTTCTCAAAATATTAGCATATTGTGATAAAGTTCATTATTTTCCATAATGTCATGATGAAAAATTAACCTTCATATATTTTAGATTCATTGCACACTAACTGAAATATTTCAGATCTTTTATGGTCTTAATACAGATGATTGTGGCATACAGCTCATGAAAACCCAAAATTCCTATCTCACAAAATTAGCATATCATTAAAAGGGTCTCTAAACGAGCTATGAACCTAATCATCTGAATCAACGAGTTAACTCTAAACACCTGCAAAAGATTCCTGAGGCCTTTAAAACTCCCAGCCTGGTTCATCACTCAAAACCCCAATCATGGGTAAGACTGCCAACCTGACTGCTGTCCAGAAGGCCACTATTGACACCCGCAAGCAAGAGGGTAAGACACAGAAAGAAATTTCTGAACGAATAGGCTGTTCCCAGAGTGCTGTATCAAGGCACCTCAGTGGGAAGTCTGTGGGAAGGAAAAAGTGTGGCAGAAAACGCTGCACAACGAGAAGAGGTGACCGGACCCTGAGGAAGATTGTGGAGAAGGGCCGATTCCAGACCTTGGGGGACCTGTGGAAGCAGTGGACTGAGTCTGGAGTAGAAACATCCAGAGCCACTGTGCACAAGCGTGTGCAGGAAATGGGCTACAGGTGCCGCATTCCCCAGGTCAAGCCACTTTTGAACCAGAACCAGCGGCAGAAGCGCCTGACCTGGGCTACAGAGAAGCAGCACTGGACTGTTGCTCAGTGGTCCAAAGTACTTTTTTCGGATGAAAGCAAATTCTGCATGTCATGAAATCAAGGTGCCAGAGTCTGGAGGAAGACTGGGGAGAAGGAAATGCCAAAATGCCAGAAGTCCAGTGTCAAGTACCCACAGTCAGTGATGGTCTGGGGTGCCTTGTCAGGTGCTGGTGTTGGTCCACTGTGTTTTATCAAGGGCAGGGTCAATGCAGCTAGCTATCAGGAGATTTTGGAGCACTTCATGCTTCCATCTGCTGAAAAGCTTTATGGAGATGAAGATTTCATTTTTCAGCACGACCTGGCACCAGGTCACAGTGCCAAAACCACTGGTAAATGGTTTACTGACCATGGTATCACTGTGCTCAATTGGCCTGCCAACTCTGCTGACCTGAACCCCATAGAGAATCTGTGGGATATTGTGAAGAGAACATTGAGAGACTCAAGACCCAACACTCTGGATGAGCTAAAGGCCGTTATCGAAGCATCCTGGGCCTCCATAAGACCTCAGCAGTGCCACAGGCTGATTGCCTCCATGCCACGCCGCATTGAAGCAGTCATTTCTGCAAAAGGTTTCCTGACCAAGTATTGAGTGCATAACTGTACATGATTATTTGAAGGTTGACGTTTTTTGTATTAAAAACACTTTTCTTTTATTGGTCGGATGAAATATGCTAATTTTGTGAGATAGGAATTTTGGGTTTTCATGAGCTGTATGCCACAATCATCCGTATTAAGACAATAAAAGACCTGACATATTTCAGTTAGTGTGCAATGAATCTAAAATATATGAATGTTAAATTTTCATCATGACATTATGGAAAATAATAAACTTTATCACAATATGCTAATATTTTGAGAAGGACCTGTATACCCAACTTGAACATGCATATCACCCTTCACGATACAACACCTGTGCGGAAGACATACATTTCAGTACCAAAACCTCTTCACCAACAGGTGAAGGACTATCTTCAAGATCTGCTGAACCGTGGATGGATCTCAGAGTCCATGTCACCCTACTCATCTCCAATTGTGTGTGTTCGTAAAAAGTCTGGCCAATTGAAACTGTGTTGTGATTACAAATAACTCAATAGGAAATCTGTACCAGACAGACACCCATTTCCGAGAATACAGGACATGTTAGATTCCCTACATGGTAGCTCCTGGTTTTCAGTGCTGGACCAGGGTAAGGCATACCACCGGGGATTTCTGGACTCTGAAAGCCGGCCTCTCACAACCTTTATAACCCCGTGGGGTTTATATCAGTGGAACCAGATACCCTTTGGTTTGAGCTCAGCACCTGCTGAGTTCCAGAGGAGTATGGAGGACTGTTTGAGGGGTCTCCGGGATGTCATCTGCCAGCCATACTTGAACGATAACCTTGTACACTCTCCATCATTTGATAGTCATGTGGACCACCTCCGTGCTGTCCTACAACGTTACCAGAAACACGGGGTGAAGCTCAGCCCCCACAAATATGTTGTTTTCAAGAGGAGAATCAGGTTCCTGGGCCAAATGGTAACAGAAGAGGGATACATCATGGACCCAGCTGAAATTGGTCCTGTGCAAGCACTGAAAAAAAAAAAAAAAAAAAAACTCCAACGACAGTTGGGGAGTTGAGCAACGTTTTGGGTTTCCTCTCATTTTACAGAGCCTACATTCCCAACTTTTCAAACTTGGCAAAGCCTCTGTATAAGCTATTGACCCTGCCAAAAGAGAAACCACCTCAGTCTGTTTTAAACTCAAAGGTGAAAAAACATTGTAAAAAACCCAGTGGAAGACTAGTTGCATATGGGTCACGGACATTAAAACCTCCTGTAAAAAACTACCTATGCATTCTGGGAAGCTAGAGTTGCTCACCCTCAAGTGGTCAGTATGTGAGCGATTTCGGGATTATCTGTATTATGCTCCACATTTTCTTGTCTATACAGACAACAATCCCTTGACATATGTCTTCACAACAGCAAGGCTGAATGCAACAGGACATTGTTGGGTGGCTGAACTTGTGGATTTTAACTTCACAATCAAATATCGGCCAGATTGCCTCTTGACATCAACCAGTATATCACCCAGTGCACCACGGAGGCCACTCAGGATGTGATCAGAGCTGCTGTGGAAGGTGTAGTGCAGCAGAAGACAGGTTCCTTCAATGGGATCACTTTGTTAAAGCAGAAGCCATCAGCTTAGTACAGGACACCACCATACTCTCTAAAGGAAAGTGTGTGTCACAGCAAGACATCACACTGAGCCAGGAAAGGGATGCTGTAATTGGCAGTCTCCTTCAATACAAAGCAAGGGATCACTTACCCAAAGGTCCTGCCTTCAAAGCTGAACCAACGGATGTCAAAATACTGCTAAGACAATGGAATCGGTTGTTTTTAAATGATGACGGCATCCTCTACAGAAGAGCTAATGGCAGAGAACAACTTGTACTTCCCAAAGAACATCACAACACAGTATTTACACAACTGCACAAATCTTGGTGTTAATCAGGGACAGGTTTTATCGGCCTCACATGCAAACTGATGTGGAACACTTTGTGTTTCATGTGTGTGAGTGCCTGAAGAGGAAAAAACCAAGCAGAGCTGTCAGGGCTCGTCTGACCTCAATCGCAACTACCTACACAATGGATTCCTGGCTGCAGTGGAAGATTGTGTGCCTGACAACAATGTCAGTCGAGGACGTGGAAGATTTTTACATAATTGGATTCTGTTAACAGAATTTTGGAGTTGGCGGTTACCTGGCTTATCGAAAGATTTGTAAATCATCGGCAGCAGTTCAAAGCACTCCAAAGCTGCCTGGGATGTTTGAGAGGATCTTTAGAGCTCTCAGCACTCAGACTGATATGTTAAGAGAGCAGAATTGCAAGCTGGACACAATCCTTGAACAGAATCGCAGGCTGGCTGCGTTTCCCAGACTCAAAAGGTGATATGATTTAATCTTGGAGAAAGTTGTTTGCTCAGGATCTACTGAAAGTACCAGAAATGGTACGGCTATTTGGATTTGAAATTGAGAAATACCAGTAAGACTTTGAAGACAGGCGGAAAATCACAGCCAGCCTGAACCAAAACATGTATTGTTTGTCTAATTCAGGCACCCTGACATGGCCTTCACAGGCTTCTTATCAAAACATTTCTCCTGGATGTTCTGTAAATACGACGCTCTGCCCCAGCAATCCCCCTCATCTGTGAACTGAACTGTATGGCCGTTTGATAAAACTTCCATCTCTTTTTCAAGGACAATGGTGCCTTCGTCAGTGTTGACAGTCTAATTATTTGCACACACACTCATACTTAAATATTGGCCCCTGCAAAATCTTTGCTTATGTGTGTTGCTTTCCCATGCTCCTTATTTTTTACCTAAATGTGGATTACATTCTTCATTTCTTCTCCTTTTCATAGATTTTTAGATTTACCAGTGAAAGGAAAATAATACTAGTTTCTTAAAAATTTGAACGAAAGACCATGAAAGAAATACACCGGTGACTCAGCTTCCTTAGTCAGAACTCAATGATTGCTTAGTTGAATTTCAATGGATGCAAATGACTACAACTGCATTATACCAGCGAACCCAAGGATTATTCTCTCTTAGCACAAGATGCTTTCCCCTACATAGAGGACTTAATGATATTAATACTTTAAAAAGATTGGTTTAGAACCAGCTCTTACCAGTAAAACCCAAAGGATTATTAATGTTATCTGTATCATTGTAATTTTGGCCAGATATTTTTAGATTTCTCAGAAGGATTCATAGATTTTTAGATTTCTTAGAAGGATTGTAGTATCATTTGATTTATTTTTATGCGTTTATTTTCTTTGTGATTGTATTGTAATTGTATGTTCAGCGCTTTGAGTGTCTTGTTACTGAAAAGCCCTATATAAATAAACGTTCCTTACCTTACCGAAATCTCACAGAAAGAGGAGGGCCTGGGAAGATCCGCTCACACTGGAAGGACACTGTGTATGTTATTGTGAGTCAAAAGAGCCAGGACATCCCAGTTTATGAGATCAAACCAGAAAAGGGTGGCAAAAGCCGGACTGTTCACAGAAATTTGTTGGTCCAGTGTGACAGCTTGCCAGTGAAAAAGGTGGAGCCAAAAGGACAAAAAGGAGAAAGAATGGTAAAGAAGCAGAGGAGGATCACTCCACCTGAGACACAGCCTCTGAACTTCAATGTGGAGAGTGAGTATGACGAGGAAGATGGACTCGTATGGAGGTTTCCTCACAGATACTGCCATGAGAATAAAACAACATCTCAAGTCCTGGAAACTGAGGCCTGCAATGAGGAGGAAGATGAAGCTGTCACAGCGTATCATGAACCTGTGCTTCAGGATGGGGGACAGGATATGGAGAAGGAGCTTTGGACAGCGCAGGAGTATCATAGTGAATCCCTAGGACAACATGAGCTCAGTCCTGATGACACCAGCAACTGCTTGGAGGAAGACAAAGACTCTGTCATCATTTCACCATATGTTCATCCTCAGAGAGCACCAGGAAAGGATGCTGACATATGTGAGACTGGGACAACCAACCATCAAGGCTATTGGATTTTTTCCCTAAATTTAGAGGGGGAGGGTGTGGCACTCTTAAGTTCCAACATGTTATAAATTGTATTCATCTGATTTAAGCACTGGATTTTACAAGCCTCATCTGTTTTAGACACAAAAAGCGGCAATATTTATTTCCGCCAATAGATGACAGTAGTGATTTGGTGACTTACTGACGCTCCTAGGCATTCTACAGCAGAAGCAGTAGAACAAATAAACACTTGTGGCACCGGAAGTACAGTTCTCATTCCGTTTGTAACAAATGCTCTATGCGATCATTCATGAACTATAAAACCAACCCTAAGAATGTAAACGTCATAAAAACAAGATTTGTTTTGGCTAAAACCTTTAGCCATGAATATTATTGTAAGGCTACTTACAAAAAATGTTTCCAGCAGCTACAATACTGACTTAGTAGCTACAGTACGTCTGCAGCTCTATTTTCATTAAACTGTCAAGATAATTTTCAACAAACCTTTTGCATGTTAAATAAAAGTCTCACTCCTGACATTCTTCCATAATCTAGTTTGAGAAAGATATACTGGGGTATGTAGTGCTGTCAGAAGGTTGTAGTAGTGATATGTATGGTTCCAATAAATTGAATAGTGATTGCTAATAGGAAAACAACATTCTTAAACCAGATAGAATCATATACCAGCCTCCTCATGACTTTATTTTTAATTATTTAATGTCAGCAAGTACTGGTAATACTTTGTTATACAATATATCTGATCAGCAATGCTGTGTAACCATTTCTAATGTCAGATCTTATTTTCACATTTTGTTGTTATCTCTCTTTAAACGCAGTAACTTTTAAGGAAACACAAACTAACATTTTGCAATTTTCATCTATGTGTAACTTGTTTAACGTTTTGCCTCAGTGCTGACATAATGCTTGTTGTCTGCCCTTACTGACTCCAATAATTTATTTCTGGATAATAAGTCTAATTGTTTCACCTTTGCACTAATGTAAGTAGCCATGCTGTTAAAACAACTTTACATAGACATAGTTAGGATACTTTGTCTTGAAGAAATATGCTGATTTCAAATTGCAGCCAACCTGACCTTGTTGGAACAGAGCCTTTTGTGCAAGATGCAGTTTTATGCTGCATTTGAGTTGTACTTGGAACTTAGAATGTCTGAGTGGAAAACGTGAAAAAAATCCTCTAGCATGTCTAATAAAGTTGGAAATTGAAATTTCACCAACCCTGACTGCAAAATACAGTGCAGCTACTGTCCAAATAAATAAGAACAGTCCATTGTCTTCTGGCTCTTGTTTGATGACAGTTATAAAGCAACGTTTTTTGTACATTAGCGCCACCACCAGGAATAAAACTGCACTTCTGACTATATCCTTTTAAATCTTTTGCCACTTGCAGCGGTTGTACTGTTCAATGTCTGATTGTTACACCCACCCCCACACCATTACACATGGTCCAGTCTTTTGAATCACATTAGAGGAAATGATGCTATAGCTAAATAATGCCCCTACAACGACCTCCCTACGCATTTAATACAGCAAGATACACAATTAGATCACTGCATAAATGAGGCTGCCACGGATGTTTTTTTTTTTTTATTCTGCCACGACAATTACATATTAAGTGTAATGCACTTTTATAGCACTACTAAGGAATAAAGTAAACTGATCCTAAATCAACATCACTGTTCTATCCTGATGCTTTGCTCACCTCAGGATGTGGGATGGTTAAAACTGAAAGTGAAAGGAGAAGTACCCAAATGCAGCAGAACTTTGGATTCCTCTCTAAAGATCTCAGCATACACAAACCTTTCAGAAAAAGATCACATCAAAAGCAACATACCTTTACACTATTTAAAACAGGACTTTGTAATACTTAAACCATTACCATTTGTTACCATTTGATGTGCTGTACCAGACTATAGCTTGTAGCTAATTCACATCAGCAGTCCCTTGACACATCAAGATAAGAAGGCTTAGGAGTCAAGATAATAACAAACGAAATACACAAAACAAACATAATTCAACAATATCCTTACATGTATTATCTTACATAAGACCCAGAACACCAAAGATTATTTTTAAAACTACCTAATCAATGACAGCAGCTCTGAGCAGTCTTTAAAAAACTCTTTAAGTTGGAGTTAAGGATCTAAAAGCTACAGCTCCTCATCTTCTGGCAACATGTTCCATTAGACTACCTGTATAAATATTATACTTTTTAAATAATAAAAAATGTGTTTGCCTTTACAGAACAGTATAGCAGAATGGTATGTGTGGAGGATATTCTGAAAAATCTAATTGACTTCCATGGGGGAGTATGAACAAAGTCACATAAAGCAGGGGAAGCCAAACAATTGGTAAAAGGTGATGTAGATAGTAGGACAGGGTTATATAGGGCACTTCCGTCATTTTGGGTCTACAGTTCCCCTAAGTGGTGCTGCCCATGCTATCCTCTGTTGATTTTACAAGTTTTAGTTTTTTTTCTGTCACAAGTCTAATAAGAAAAATAGCTTTAAAAATAATGTTGCGCTTGATCATTGATGAACCATAAAACCAACCCACAGCCATGCAAATACACTGTATGCCAATCTTCCCAGAGCATAAAATCATTGATTCTGCTTTGATATGGCTGGGTTGCTTTGAAAAGATAATCCATGAAAAGATCAGCTCAAACACTGAAGTGATTGGAAGTCTTTTATGGCTTTCTGTTGATGTCATTCGAAACTGTTTGACACCAATATGATTATCACGCTTCAGATTTAATAGAAGAAACATTATATGCTGTCATCAGGAACCAATGTAAAAAGGCCAGCACTTGCTTGGTGTTTGACAAGGAGAATTTTCAACATGACTGGTCATGATATAGTTTACCTAAATAATTTTCTTGGCAGTAAAATGTCTGTTGAGAATGCTCTACACACAGACTCATCAGGTTGTTATTTATATGATGGAACATATATTGATAACAAACTAATGATAAACGATTGAAACTTTATCATTCTCATAATGTGTTATGAGAGAATAATATAGTGCATGGATAGAAACTACTTGGCCAATATATGATTTTTTCATTGTTTAAACAACACATAATTAAGAAGTTTGACCCTCCATTAAATATAACTGATTAGGATAAGTATAGATATATTTTGAATTTACTGAGGGTGATTCAATTGAAGGCATCTGTGTCAGGAATTAACCTAAGTCCCTAGATGGATCCTGAGAAAGAATTGAATAGAATCAAAGAGAGGACTGATGAATCCTCATTGAATCCTACAATTCATGTTCCAGAATTCAGTTATGGTTTAAGTGTCATAATGGGTGTTGTAGTTGGAGTAGGACCAAAATGCAGACAGGAGCATGGGAGCCACATGGTGAGTAGAATTGTTTCTTCTTTTAATAATGATAACAACTTACATGGGTAAGCCAGAACAGCGACACGGACATGGACCCAGGTAGCAACAAGGAAGCATACAGTGTAGCAATCAGGGATGTAAACAGGAGGAACCAACGAGGAACAATGAAAACCAGGAAGCTAATATACTGAGGGAAGTGGAGTATGAACCAATGAACTGGGAGATGAGCTAATCAGGATAATGTGATAAAGCTGGGGACCAGGGGTGCAGGAGAACTGAGGGAGAGTGAATAATTAACACAGAAGAGCAGGGAGTACAAGGAGGTAACCAAAACACATTTAGATGAACTGAAGCAAGTAAAAAATGGAATTAACTAAACTAAACGAAACCAGATCTAAAAGGAAATGTAACTATACACATCTAACACCTCTAACCCAGAAAGCAACAAAACTAAACACAAGTAACAAAAACTAAACAGAAGGAATCTAATAAACATGAATGAACAGAAAAGCACGTGGCTAAGAAAAGAAAGCAAAAACACAACACTGGCACTGACTGAAGAAGGAAATAAACAAAACATAAACTCAAAAACCTAACACTGGCAGATCCTGACATTAGGAAGAAAACAGGTTCTGTGTCCCAGAGACACTGTCTTATGTGTGTATAAGCTGTAAAACAAAGGAAAAGCAAAACACCCATTTGATCTAGATTTTTTGTTGTAGGAGGGACAGAGGCACTTTACAAAATAGATCACATCATAAGAAAATAAATTTATATGGAAATATACTAACGAGTATGAATTTGCAGGAATAACAGAGTTGCTTTTCTTACCCAAGTACATGTTGTGGACTACCAAATCCACCACCGTGAAGATGGTGGTATAATGGTGTGAAGGATATTTGTGCAGCATACGTTCTGCTGTACAAGTAGATATAAAGCAAAATGGTAAAGGGTGTGACAGTAAGAATACTGAAAAAACAAATTATCAACACAAAACATTTGACAATACAATTCAAACGGCTGTTTAAACTTACAAAAGTAACCAGGAAAAATAAAAAGGCATCAATCAGGGTGAAGCAATTTGTTTTTGTTATATTACCTGATCTAGTCCTTTATTTACTGTCTCCCTGCACCCCAAGCCCACACCTGTTCTGTGTTTTCCCCTGATTGTCTTGTCATGTTTGTCATTAGTTCCCCCTGCTGTTAAGTTTTTATACTTAAGCCCATTTGTTTCCTTTGTTCCCCGCTGATTCCTTATGTTATGTGTATGTACACCAACAGCTGCTGTACACCAACAGCTGCACCTCCAGTCACCAGTCTGTCAAGCTTCTGAAGTTTGCGGACGACACCACCCTGATCGGACTCATCTCTGATGGTGACGAGTCCGCGTACAGATGGGAGGTGGACCATCTGTTGGACTGGTGCAGCCAGAACAGCCTTGAGCTCAACGCTCTAAAGACAGTGGAGATGGTTGTGAACTTCAGGCAGAACCCAGCCCCACCTGCCCCCATCACCCTCTGTGACTCCACAATTGACACTGTGGAATCTTTCCGCTTCCTGGGAACCATCATCTCCCAGGATCTCAAGTGGGAGCCAAACATCAGCTCCCTCATCAAGAAAGCCCAGCAGAGGATGTTCTTCCTGCGGCAGCTGAAGAAATTCAACCTGCCAAAGACTATGATGGTGCACTTCTACACAGCCATCATTGAGTCCATCCTCACCTCCTCCATCACCATCTGGTACGCCGCTGCTACAGCCAAGGATAAGGGCAGGCTGCAGCGTGTCATTCGGTCTGCTGAGAAGGTGATTGGCTGCAGTCTACTGTCGCTCCAGGAACTGTACACCTCCAGGACCCTGAAGCGGGCAGGGAAGATTCTGGCTGATCCCTCCCACCCTGGTCACAGACTCTTTGAGACTCTCCCCTCTGGCAGGAGGCTGCGGTCCATTCGGACCAAAACCTCACGCCACAAGAACAGTTTTTTCCCATCTGCCACCAGCCTGGTTAACAAAGCCCGGAAACCACACTGACACTCTCCCTTTCCCCCACACCCCCCCTTTTTTTGCTGACAGGACACCTGTAACTCTATGCGTTACATTAACGCTCAGCATGGACTCCTGCTTTACTTGCACAATGATCACCTGCACTGTTGTATTGCTCTTGCATCTTATACTGCTCTATATTTACTCTCACTCACTTAAAACTGTGCACTTATATTTATATTATATTGTAGATATGTTTGTACTGTTTAATTTGTACTGTATTGCACCGACTACGCCAAAACAAATTCCTTGTATGTCCAAAAACGTACTTGGCAATAAAGCTTTTCTGATTCTGATTCTGATTCTGATTCTGATGTGCGATCGCGTGTGTTGGCTACCCTGTCTGTGAACTGCCATGGAAAATAAAGGCTCGTCTTACCTTCAAACCTGGAGCTTCAGGAGTTCTTCCCTGCATATTGGTCCATCAAAAAACCAAACTATGACAGAAAGACAATAAAACAATTTAGGACAACCGTAAGACCAAAATGTTTGACTCAACGTGTGCTGAAGGCCAGTTGAACGGGTGAGTTAGCTGTCTTAGATGAAGAAAGCTGGAATGGAACAAGCCCACATAGTTTAAGAGAAGCATCAAGATGGACACCAAGGTTTTTGATGTTATCCTTACAATAGGAGAATGAAGTCTTAAACAGGCTCCCCAAAAATGACAACCTCTGTTTAAAAAGAAAAAAAAAACAATCACTGTTGACGTCTTTAAGACTACACAATTAAGGCTAAAATGATTATTTCTCTGTTTTTAACGGCAGATAAATCTGTAAGTTATCGGTAAAACAGTGGAACAAAAGGTTAAACAGTGAGAAAACTGACCCCAAAGGCAACAATTACAGTGCAAACAGAGCTGGACCCAAAGTTGAGCCTTTGAGGAAACCACTGCGAAGAGGGGCTATTTCTGAACAGAAAGGACCCATGTTCACATAAACATTTTTTCAGATAAGTGTCACAGAAACCTCTGAAGAACAGATTCTTTAAGCCCAACTCATGATTCCAGCTGTGCGTGAAGGATGAGATGATCAACCGTGTCAAAAGCTGCTGATAGGTCCAACAAGAGGGAGACAGAGCTACCAGAATCTAAAGTTAAATGGATGTCATTAAAAAATCTTAAGAGTGCAGTCTCAGTGCTATGAAGTTATTTAAAACCAGATTCATTAAAATCAAAATGGGACTGCTACTGTGAATAGACCACTTTCTATAGAATGTTTGAAAGAAAAGGAAGCTTTGATATAGGCCTATAACTAGCCAGAACATTTGGGTCCAAGTTATGGTTTTGTAGAAGAGGCTGAACTACAGCCTATTTGAAACATGTTGGGCCACAGTGAGAGAAATATTAATTAAGCTCTAATCTCTTAATAATAACTGAGGGTTGCTTAAATACCACATCTTACCTGAGTATTGTTCTGACCATGTCTAATCCTTTGTGATCTCAGCATACCCTTCTTCTTATGGAGCAGAATAGATCAGCATATTAAAGAGCTCAAATCAAGGATGTGCAGACAATAATTCTGCAGCAACTGCTTGATCCCACCATGTATATAAGGAACAGAGTCTCTGAGTAATGCTTCTGACATGTGAGATAATAAGAGAATGACAGATCATGGTAGGTCATGATGGATTTTGAGCATGTACAAAACCTCAGCACTGATGAGATGGTTTATCATTTGTGTGGCAGTGTATCTATATCATAGGGTCTGTATAGCTTGCTCTGTTAAAATTTTAGGTGAGCCTGTCCACGCTTGCCTCATGCATATGCTTTCACTGTAGCGCAGTGGTACCATGATGGGATCTATTAAAGATATCCCAAATTGAGGCAAGGAGATGGTTTAATTGTAGACACAGGTGAATGACTTGTCATCTGCAACAATCAATATCTCAAACTGGCTACAAAATTCACAACTACATCTTAATGTATCATAAACTGTCTGTATGTTCCAAACTCTTTTAAGCAAGTCAAAAATACTGTGAATAGAATGAAATTTAATGTATCCACTTTTAGATGAATCACACATAATTTAACATATGAAGCAGCTAAACTATGCTTTAATACAATGATTGCATCTCATATGTCGTACTGAATGACGACTTGGGCAATGGCATGTAAGAGAACAATTTATCAACACTGGGAAAATAGTTAATATAATTAACTTTGCAGATTCTATCCTGGTGTCCAAAATCCTCCATGAACTGGCCCTGCTCCACTACATGACTCAATAAAAAAAAGATCTAAGCAGGTTAACAAGAGCAAGTCTCAGAGGCGATTGTTTGATGTCTTTTAGAAGAAGTGCTCTTGGAAAGGCAGTGTTTTCTTATTGTTCCTCCCAAACCTGGAAAACTCTACTTATTGTTCTACGTGACCTGCCCACCCTCAAGACATTTACTAAACATTTAAAGATATAGTTACTCAACAATTTAAACTATCATAATTAGAAAGGATTTTATGTAATTCTCTAAAAAAACATTATTTATTTGTATTTTTTTGTACATAATCTTGTTGTAAATTGAACCTGATATTTTTTTGTTTTTAATTATTCATTGTCCTCTTTGTTTTTGGAATGTATTGGGAGTTTTGTGACTGGCATTTGTGTCAAGGCACAAAAGATCAAAAATAGCCATGGCTGTAATGTTGCATATTTACATGTTAATGTTCATTAACATGCATTGTCCCAGTATGCACTGTTTTAAATAAAGATTCACAATCAGAAATGATAGTTGGCAACATACTGCTGACGTATAGAGGTTGAAGTGGGCGGAGGAGAAAACCGATTAAAATCCAATTTGGCAAGTGTAGTAGCACTGCATCATCATGACTGCCTTCACACTGATAGAGTTTGTGGTAAGCATAGCTCACTCTCTATCCAGTTTGAAGGCAACCATTGATTTTATGTTTGAAAAGTGATACACACACTGTAAATCAGAGAAATCCTTGAGCATAATGGAATCTTTTTACAATGGGCAGATAATATTATGAGAACAAAATAAACTACATTGATTCCAGACTGCAGTGATGGCACTGGGGTTGTAATCCACAGAGATAGAGGTAATTTAAGTGAGAAATCTAAAAGGGAATCACTCTCCTCATACATATATAATGTCTTTTGCGGGTAGATCCGAGGCACAACTTCGGTAAAACCATTTTACCTCCAAATTTACAGAAGAGAAAGTACTTATTTACAGTTTTCAGAACCAGCTCCTTGTCATTGTTAGTGTTGCAGTACAAGAGAAGAGGAAAAAATGAATGTAACTCATAGAGCTCATAGCAGATTCGTATCAGAGCTTCGGTCAATCCAATTAAAGGAGAAGAATTACTGTCTTATGAATCAGGTCTCGTATTACTGCCGCCTTGCTAAACTGGCTCAATTTGGAGTCTGGTCCCCAGTTGGCAGATTACTGAGATTTCCAAAGCTCTTACACTAATAAATCTCATACAGAACCTTCTTTTTCCTCTTACTCTGCTTACTATTAAAGAGCAATGTCGAAAACATCCAGAAAACTGCTCCTTATCTAATTTCTTAATGGCTAAAGTCTGGTTGATGGACTGTCTGAATGTCTCAGTCTGTCTTCAGAGTATGCATGAGAAGAAAAATCACTCAAGACTATAAACTGTAAAGCAAAGTTGTGCTGCAAGTTTAATATATATTTTTTTTCATTTATTTTTCTTATTTGCCCAGGACTTTCCATTTCTCAGTTCTAAATCAGAGGACTTGCTGATATATTTAGGGTCATTATCATATTGGAGGGTCCAGTTTTTTCAACAATTGTGTCACATTTTCCTCAAGGCCTCTGATGGTAGAATTTATTAAGCATTCTATAGTAAGCTGCACAGGCCCTCTTGCATCAAGTGAACCATGAAACTTACAGCTCTGTGCTTCACATTTGGTATGAGATTCCGTTCCTTGAATGCTGTACCTTGTTTCTGCCACACAGCTCCTCTGTTCTGGTGTTCAAATAATTCAGCTTAAACACATCTGTCCAAAGAACATTAGACCTGAAGCCCTGATATTTGTCTATGTTTTCTCTGGCAAATATTGGTCTGGCATTAGTGTTTTTCTTAGAGAGCAAGGCTTCCTACTTGCACAGCTTCATATAAAATAAACCTGTATAGTTTCCTTTTGATTGTATAGGCATGTACTTTCATATTAACTATAGAAAGAGTCTGCTATGGGTTCGTAATGACATTTTACAGTTTTTAGAGACTTAGTTCATCATCTTGTAATTTGCTTTCAGGGTGAACTTGTTCGGACAGCCCGACCTGTCAATTCGGACAGTTATTTTGAACGTCCTCCACTTATAGAATAATTTCTATACACTGGATTGCTGATTTTAAATTATATCTCTTAGTGAAATGCTTTTATAAATAGAAATTTAATTAAATATATGTGCAACCTATTTGTGATATACTAATGCAGTGGTACGATGGACTCCACAACTCATAATTCCTTTATACTATCAAAATAATTATAATTAATCAAATACTAACAATTGTTTTGGGAAAGCTCCCTGCGCACTAGATTACTAGGTAATTTTCACATTTTTATTTTATTTTTTATGTGATGTCCTGAATGGTTGTCAAGATTTAAAGTACTTCACACAGTGTGTGTGGTGACAGTCTTCCTAATAGAAATAAAGAAGGCATATTCACGTCATTATGATGAGCATTGAGCAATGAATGAGCTTAGTGCAGCAGCTAGACAGTGCCGTTCAGTTTAGATACACACTGTAGAATCAAACGGATTCCAGCCGGCAAACATTTTATTTTCACTACAGTTTTAGTCGCTGATGTCATTCAAGTTGTTGCTGGTTTGCTTTAATTACTACAAACATCCCTCATGATGTGCAGACACAGTCTCTCGATTTTCCACCGACAGGAAATGGTTCTTTGACTGTCACAGCACTGTTGCCATGCTTATTTGGACACGTGATGGGTGACTTCTGGCTATTTTTACTACTTTGCATGTGTATATAGGGGCTAGGACCGGGCAGTCTAAGTGCTGTGTCAAACCTACCGCAAATTGGGAGGTATGAAGGAAACATGTGCAGTGACATGTTTACGCACAGTTTCGTACATCTGAATTTTTCTGTGTGCAGCAAGTTTCAGAATTTCTCCCTACCACCAACTTTCAGTATGACAGCTGTGCACTCTCTTTTATATGAGGCCCCTGGTCCCTGCGTATCTTAGTTAATCCTCTAGATAAGTGGTACTATATTTGACCTCTTGTTGGTAGTTTCCTTTGTGTCTAATTTATTTTTCTGTGCTAATTATTTACTTTCGCTGTTACATATAACTCTGATTTATTCTCCAATGTGATTCTCTACCATTCCATCTGTACATACGTTTGCTAGCTGTCATTCTTCATTGCTGGTTTCTCCCTTTACACTACCTGTCCTCCATGTCCTGCTCTTTCTGTGATTCCCCCTTTAGGTTCTCATTATTGCATTGTTGTTACAGAACTTCTTTTTTTGCCACAGTCAGTTTCACCTGGGTCTCTACCACCAAAATAACCAAATTTAAGGTTTTCTCTTCAAAGTCTCCTAATTATATTCTGCCCTCATGTCTGAGGTTGACTGCTAACGTTTATAGTATTTTTCCTGTATATACACAAGACTACTTTAACTTCAGTAAAATATGTTATAACAGCAGTAATGGCAGTAAGAGTAGTAATGCTACTCTTTACAATTTTTGTCTATTCTACTGACCTCTTCCAAATGCCACCTTCAGTGTTGAGCTTTCCAACTGAAACAGCTGTGAACTGATGTTTGAACAGCAACGTCTACTAGCTGAATGTTTGTTGGACAATGTTGGTATTTCCTTTGTCAAAAGGCCAAATAGAAGCTTTGCTAAGTCAAAAATAAATAGTTTTCAAAAGCTCATAAACAGTTCAGATTTTACTCCAGATCAGGCCCATCCATTTTTATATTTTGTTTCTTCTAAATGCCAAAAATGACAACATTTTATTCAACTGTTAAATCATCTGAACTGATGTTTAAATTAATTGAGTGAATATCTGCTTAGTTTTCCTGTCAGCCTCAATTTATTGCTGGTAGTGAATAAAGTTGCTATAAATATTGTTTGGCAGAAACATCTACCTCTTTTTCAGGGTGTTTGTGGTTTTTGATAGTACAACATAATGCAGGTCTGCTCTTTCTTTATAATAACCGTTTATTCTTTCTGTCAGTTTGGTGCCAGACTAGTTTTAGGTGACATCTGAAAGAACAGCGTGTGAGTTCTATGAATTGCTGGACTGGATATTACTTAGGATTATCCATTGTGATGCCAGCATAAACCTCTGGAAAACGATGCGATATTAGTTCAATGGAGCACATACCTGTATTGTGTAGGTCTACATTCATATTCTGGAAAAACAAGTAGAGTCACCCCCTACCTGAATTGTTGCAGCACAATTTGCATCCTGTTTGCGATCACTATCGGAGTAACTTATTACAACACTTTAATATTTATTACAGTATTCATTGACTATTTTAAAACATCCTGTGAAATATACACATACCTTAATGTTGGCAACCCTTTCGATTAAATCACAGCACATCTCGAGTTTGGTAAAACCTTAAAACCTGTGATCAAATAAGATTCATAATGCAACCATCTGTTGCTGCTGAAAATCTCTGAAATTATTTCATAATTATAGAGCTGCAGCCGCTGGAAGTTAATGGTGTGCATCTACCTATGCAAGCATTTGCTGGCATTTCATTCTTGACAAATGCTCAGAGATGTTTTTATTTTACAGCTGAAGCCATAATTCACTTAATTCCATTGCTTTTGAGTAAATAACTTCATACTGGAAGTTTAGTACAAAGCTCTTTACCCCCCAATAGGCAAGTTCATTTATTTGACACAGGATCTAATTGTGGGCTGCATGGTGGTGCAGTTGTTAATACTGCTGCCTTGGTTAGGCAGGAATAGACAATGGATGAAACTTCTACTGATGATTTCAAAACCACCATAGCATTAAAATGAATGCTTTTTTTATAGAACACCCTCTTCACACTGCGTGCCAACACTGATATGATGCCAGTCAATTAACTAGAACATCAATGGTTTTTGAAGTGTTATGATATTCAGAGGCTTATTAAAATGCAGAAATCAACTATATGTTTTGTCTTTCATTTTACTGAATTTGGTCATTTTTGTAATGCGTTTTTTTTTTTCCCATGTTGTCAACATATCCATAACGAGGATCCATGTGCTGCAAAATGCTTTGGTGATGAACAGCTTGAAGTGAGACTGGCTACATTAGCCTGTTGACTAGGTTCTGATCCTATATTTTCCCCAAGGTGTTGGCAATGCTCCCATAAATTTATACCAACTCTTTATGGTGCAGAGTACATCCACAGCTCTTATAACAACCAACAGGATTGCACCATGCAGCTGTGATCCAGTCAGGTTCTTAAGGCATATAGTTTGTGCAAAGTATAGCAACAATTATTTAAAATAAATCAGGCAAATATGTATCTCTGCCAAGCTACTCAGTTTATCTTAGATTTTGGCCTTATTTTAAAGATGCCACTGTCATAAATAAAATGACCCAGTAATGTACATACTTATTTTTTCTGTTAAACACTGTACACATCTTAAATCCACAAAATCCTCCCTGGATTTCAAAAAAGTGAATATATAAACACCTATCTTAACTTGCTGAGAATACCATAAAAACATTTATGGGAGGAGACAATGGATTATGGGCAACAAGATTAAATCCAGTTAATAAATAAATGCAAACACACCACAGGAAAGTAACCAGATAATTTGACCGAGGATTACAAGGACCGGGTATTATAACTGAGGAGTATGATTAGGTGGAGAACAGATGTGTCACAATAGATGGGTCGCAGCTGTGAGTGAAGCAAGAAAACCAGGGCAGCTAATGGAAACAAATTAAAGATAGTAACATAGATGCTTCAAAACCATTCAAAGAAACAGAAATTCAAAATACAATGCTAAATCCTTTCATATCATGCCAATAGTTCAGCATGCTTTCAATAAGAACACATTTGTGAATGAACAAGATAATGTGTAAAAGCGGTTTGTGGCTGCGTGTTTACTATAAAATGATGAAGGGGCTCTAATGTCAGGAAGAATAAAGGGAGTTCTGAAGGCAAAAGATGGTTCAAGCCAGGTAGCTAAAGTGGCTGCTGAATGAAGATATGAACCTTGACAAGGTTAGCAGTTACTTTATAAGTCGGGACTGTTTACATTTCATTGTCTAATTGTGACAGAAAGCCAGTAAAGAAAATACAAGAAACCTATAAGGAAAGTAGTGATAGACATCCATCTTTCATTTTCCTGTTTACAATTCATTTTTCTCTATGAAACTTCATATGTGTTGCAATCAAGCTACAGAAGAGGCAGATGGTGCTTTACCAATTGCCAAGCAATGGTGACTTGTGTACATCTGTGATTTTTTCCAAAATTAAATTTACATGCTGCACTTAAAAACTTAACCTCAAACTGCAGATTACAGATTTAACTGGATGATAAATTCCATTTTACAGTGACTTCCTAATCGTTTTCTGTTCACATTATCGTACCCTGAGCCCAAGAGTCCCACTGCACCTTCTCTTTATGATTCTTCATATTCAGTTTATTTAAAATCAGCAGCCAGACACACTGAGACCGAACACTCGCCATGTGTCCATTACAGTGACAGCTATAGAGTTCCTCACCCAGGGTTCAGTTTCGGTGAACTGAAACTGGTCCAAAGAGTTAATCCCTCTTTCTTCATCCCTCGCCATCACTGTTGGAAAAACCCAAGCAGGGGCAAGACGAGATAACGCTGAGGGAACAGAAAAGCCATGTGTGGACTCTGAACAACTTCACACTGTTTATGAAAGACAAAACCTTTTATTGTGAGGCCTTGCATGTGTGAATGTGTGTTATCATATTACACATGCTCATTTTGCTAGCCTTTTATGGTGTAACTCCAGTAACAAGTCTCCAGGTGTAATAGTCATTATACACAAGTGAAAATTCAAGATGCATTAAAAGAGTGAGGGCGAATCTGGTCATTAGGAGAGAATTGTCCATTACACAAAATAACTGATTAAAGAAAACTCAGTTTAGTAAGTTATGGCTTCTTTTGACAGCTATAACTGTAGTATCTCATACTTTCTCACACTCTCTATTCTGCCATTCTCACACTGTTTATTCTGCTGTTCTGATCTGAACATTGTGGTGGTTCATCAAGCTGCCCATATTTGTTGGAGATTATTAAACTCTCTTACAGGCCCATTGACATTTTTCCAAAAGCTATTTTTTAATGATTCTTGAGCCCACTGGACCTGGCTTATTCTACTTTATTAATAGCAATGTGCAATCTATTTTGTTCGAATGTGAATAAAGAAAAGCTTTTAAAACCTTTTTAAGATCTTGTTAATGATAATCAGTAAAAAAAAAAAAAAAAAAAAGATTAGCCTAATAAATCTGTCTTTCGCATCTTCTGAATATTGCTGATTGCTGTTAAATTTTGACAGGTAGCAATTTGAACAAACTTAAAAGGCACAATTATGGTAGATTGGGCAGATCCTAAGTTTTATTATATTACTCCATGATTAATGTATTACAATTACTGATCAAACTGATAATACTGATTGCAAATAATCCAGTCACCACTGTTTTTTTTTTTCTAAACTTTGTAAGACATGCTTGAAAAGGCAAAATTAAAATGCAGCTTAACAATGGAAATTAGAAGTAATTAACTGTAATAAATAGATGGCACTGATTTTGTTCTAAGTTGTCATTCTATTGGGTCACTTGTTGATTGTTTATGTTCAATTGGAGAATAATTTAAAGCTTAACATTTGTTAAATTTACTACAGTGTGATAAAAATTAACATAATGAACATAATAGATAAAGCTGCAAATAGACATGATGCTCAAAGTCAAACACATAGAGAAAAACATCTTGTTAATGCGTAAATGTTGTGTTCTTTACAGAAAAGTATGGAATCTCAGAATGAAAACAGCAGGACCCTAGAATACTGTACCACCATAATCACTGTTGCCTCACAGCAAAAAATAAAAAATAAAAACCCAGTGTCCAACAATATGCATGATGGGTTGAATGGCCAATCTAAGCTGTTCTTAAGTGTAACTGAGGTAAGCAGAAGACCTCCTGGAATCCTGTAGCCTTAGTTTATGTCAAAAACAGACACTTTTCAACATTATTTATAACCCTGGCTTTTCTGTTTATGATAGCTGGACAAAAATGGAACACTTTGATCAGGGCTGGACAGTTGTTGAGCAGTTGGCAACACTGTCACCTAGCAGCAAGAAAGTCATGGGGGAAATTTGGGGTCTTTTCGCATGGGGTTTCCATGTTCTCTCTGTGCATGCATTGGTTCTTTCCGCGAACTCCTTCCTCTCACTGTTCAAGAACATGATTGTTAGAGGTTGATTTGTCTCTCTATGTTGTCCTTAATTATTGGTGTGTGCATGCATTATTCTTTTTCTTGTTTGTCTCTTTGTTGCCCTGTGATGGACAGGGTACCCGTTCAGGGTGTACCCCATGTCTGTTCCAATGGCTGCTGGAGATTGGCACCTGCAACCCTGCAAGGGAAAGCAGGTATATACAATGAATGGATGGAATAACCTGCCTGATCTGAATCCGAGCGGTGTTTTGTTATTGGACTTCTGTGCTAGTCACGGATTGTCCATAATGAACACCATGTTCAAACATAAGGGTGTCCATCAGTGCACTTGGCACTAGGACACCCTAGGCAGGAGGTCAATGATCGACTTTGTTGTCGTATCATCAGACCTTCTGCCGCATGTTTTGGAAATTCGGGTGAAGAGAGGGGCTGAGCTCTCCACTGATCACCACCTGGTGGTGAGTTGGATCCGCTGGGGGAGGGGAAAGCTGGACAGACTAGGCCCAAGCGCATAGTGAGGGTCTGCGGGGAATGTCTGGCGGACCCCTTGGCCAGGGATGTATTCAACTCCCACCACCGGGAGAGCTTTGACCAGATTCCGAGGGTTGTTGGAGACATAGAGTCCGAGTGGACCATGTTCTCCGCATCTATTGTCGATGCTGCCGCCCGTAGCTGCGGCCGTAAGATCTGCGGTGCCTGTTGCGGCGGCAATCCCCGAACCCGGCAGTAAGGGACGCTGTCAAGCTGAAAAAGGAGTCCTATCAGCTGTGGTTCACTTGTAGGACTCCTGAGGCGGCTGATGGTACCATGGGGCCAAGCGTGAAGTGTGCCGTGGCCCGGGTGGTGGCAGAGACAAAAACTCGGACCTGGGATGAGTTCGGTGAGGCCATGGAGAAGGACTACCGGTTGGCCCCGAAGCGATTCTGGCAAACCGTCCGGCGCCTCAGGAGGGGGAAGCAGTGCTTAGCCAACACTGTTTACAGTGGGGGTGGAGACCTGCTGACCTTGACTGGGGACATTATCTGGCGGTGGAAGGAGTACTTCGAGGATCTCCTCAATCCTGCCATCACGCATTCCCTGGTGGAAACAGAGGCTGGAGACTCGGGGTTGGACTCTTTCATCAACCAGGCTGAAGTCACCAAGGTGGTTAAAAAGCTCCGCGGTATCAGGGCTTCGGGGTTGGATGCGATCCGCCCTGAGTACCTCAAGTCTTTGGATGTTGTGGGGGTGTCATGGTTGAAACGCCTCTTCAACATTGCGTGGCGGATGGGGACAGTGCCTCTGGATTGGCAGACTGCGGTGGTGGTCCCCCTACATAAGAAGGGTGACCGGAGGGTGTGTTCCAACTACAGGGGGATCACACTCTTCAGCCTCCCTGGTAAGGCCTACGCCAGGGTATTGGAGAGGAAAGTCCGGCCGATAGTCGAACCCCGGCTTCAGGAGGAGCAGTGTGGTTTTCGTCCCGGCCGTGGAACACTGGACCAGCTCTATACCCTCTACAGGGTGCTAGAGGGTTCATGGGAGTTTGCCCAACCGGTCCACATGTGTTTTGTGGACCTGGAGAAAGCATTCGACTGTGTCCCTCGTGATGCCCTGTTGGGGGTGCTCCAGGAGTATGGAATCGGGGGCCCTTTATTAGGGGCCATCCGGTCTCTGTACAAGCGGAGCAGGGGTTTGGTTCGCATTGCCGGCACTAAGTCAGACCTGTTCCCGGTGCATGTTGGACTCCGGCAGGGCTGCCCTTTGTCACCGGTCCTGTTCATAACTTTTATGGACAGGATTTCTAGGCGCAGCCAAGGGCCGGAGGGGGTCTGGTTTGGGGACCAGAGTATTTCGTCTCTTCTTTTTGCAGATGACGTGGTCCTGCTGACCCCCTCTAGCCAAGACTTACAGCACGCACTGGGACGGTTCGCAGCCGAGTGTGAAGCGGCAGGGATGAAAATCTGCTCCTCCAAGTCCGAGGCCATGGTTCTCAACCAGAAAAGGGTGGCTTGTCCTCTTCAGGTTGGAGGGGAGTTCCTGCCTGAAGTGGAGGAGTTTAAGTATCTCGGGGTCTTTGTTCACGAGTGAGGGAAGAATGGACGGGAGATCGACAGACAGATTGGTGCGGCTGCCACAGTAATGGGGGCGCTGTGCCGGTCCGTTGTGGTGTAGAGAGCTCTCAATTTACCGGTCGGTCTACGTTCCTACCCTCACCTATGGCCATGGACTTTGGGTCATGACCGAAAGAACGAGATCCCGGATACAAGCGGCTGAAATGAGCTTCCTCCGTAGGGTGGTCGGGCACTCCATTAGAGTTAGGTTAAGGAGCTCGGCCATTCGGGAGGGGCTCGGAGTAGAGCCGCTGCTCCTCCACGCCTTCCTCGGGAGGTGTTCCAGGCACGTCCCACCGGGAGGAGGCCCAGGGGATGGCCCAGTACACGCTGGAGGGCTATGTCTCTCGGCTGGCCTGGGAACGCCTTGGGCTCCCCCCAGAGGAGCTGGAGGAGGTGTCTGGGGAGAGGGACGTCTGGGCGTCTCTGCTCAGTCTGCAACCCGTTTCCGGATAAAGTGGAAGACGACGAGTACGAGTACGTGTGGATGGACTGAATCTATAATGTGTAATGTAATAAGCATGCCTTTTTAAACTGCAAGCCAAAGTATCTAAAGGAAGTTTCCGAATGATTGTATTGTGAGAGAACATTGAGGATTAAACAAATTAATTGCCCAATGAAGAACAAACCACCATATTTAATGTGAGGTAGAAGTAAATTTAAAGAAAGTATGTAAGAAGGTAAGTTAAAATAATTCCAAGCTAAGATTGGAAGTGCTGCATCAGTTAATTTAAGCAAATTGATTCTGGGCCTCCTGTGTTGATTGAGCCTTAAACACTGTCATCGTCCAATAAGGATTGCCTTTTATTTGTTATTTATTTAACCAAGCAAGTCTACTGTGTCTTTTTTTGTGCTGGGATCAGATAAAAAAAAGGTTTTTATGGGAACAACAAAAGAGAGAGACCAATTTATAAAAATTAGCATTATATGTGATGGAGATACTGAATGCCTCTTTGTTGTCTTCAGCTATCCTACGAGGGTTTTTGGATAAAAATGTTGTTGGAATGACTGTAATACATAAATCTATTTGCAAAATAGAACTTTAACAGTTACATTGATTAATATGCGCTAGTTTATATTTAGAGCTACAAATTGTACCCAAGATTCTGGACACAAGTGGCCAAAATAAGCCTTCCCCATAGGGAACTTAGGTTTACCCTTAGACATAAGGTAAGGGGCATCATCATTCAGGAGGTGATCGGAGTAGAGCTGCTGCTCCTTTGCATCAGAAGAAGTCAGGTGAAGTAGTTGGGGCATCTTAAAGCATCCCTCCCTAATGCACCCATTGGGAGATTATTTGGGTGCTCCCCACTGGGATGAGACATTGGAAGACTTAGAACTTCAATGCCTTCCCTTGGAATTCATTGAAATTCCCGAGAATGAGCTGGAGGGTCTCGCTGCCGATGCTGATACCTAGCTTTCCGTCTTGGACCCACTAGCTCTGAAACCTGATCTCAGAGAATTGAAGGACAGTTGTGTGATGGATAAATAACTTTATCTAAACAAGTTTTGGTAGCTCAGGACATTCAAATGAAATTATAAAAATGTACCAAAACTATACCAAACTATAACAGCTGGAAGTCGGAAACATATAAGGAACAGCTTAACATTTGCATCCAACCTTGGCCATTTTAAACACTCAGACTGACTAAGATGTTAAATTAATCTATTATTTTGTACTTAAAATAAGTGTTTCACATTTTTAGCAATTAACTGCAGCTTTTGTGTTTCTGTGTTACTCTGTCATTAACATGAAAAAGTCTGAAATCACATTGGGTCAAAAGGCATCTCTCTAATGAGGTACATCAGTCAGTATTTGGTTGTTATCCATGAGCATGTGAGTATATATTATATACCAATGGATGAAACACAACGCCCTTCTCTTTGAGGACGTCTACTATTTTAGTGCTCATTAAAATGACAAATATTCAACACAAATTATTATCATAGCTTTATTTTCTTTGTGTCTTGAATGTCCCCATTGTTGGAGAGATACAATTTGTCTAAACCACAGAGCAGAAATAACTAAAGAGAAAAAAAACTTTCACACTATGAAAATAGGGCAATGAATTTACAGATTCTTATTTTCAGAACTTCAAATGATCAGGGACATTCTTTATCTCCTGACACAAAAACCATGAAATTAAAGCAGGGAATATTTTCTTTTTTACTATGTATGTACCCTTCACAAAAACAAAGCATGATGGAAAATCTGTTATTGCTTAGTTTGACTTCGTCAATAAACTTCAACTTGAATTACTCCAAGACTAACCTATCCTAGGTTTTGGAATCATTTGCTACTGTAAGAGCCTTTTGGTTGTATCTTTCTCAAAGTATGTGGGAAATCCTTTTACAAGAACTGTGATCAAAAAGTTAAGATATCCATTTTTGGACCTCGAGAAAGCATTCGACTGTGTCCCTCGTGATGCCCTGTGGGGGGTGCTCCAGGAGTATGGAATCGGGGGCCCTTTACTAGGGGCCATCCGGTCTCTGTACAAGCGGAGCAGGAGTTTGGTTTGCATTGCTGGCACTAAGTTGGACCTGTTCCCGGTGCATGTTGGACTCCGGCAGGGCTGCCCTTTGTCACCGGTCCTGTTCATAACTTTTATGGACAGGATTTCTAGACGCAGCCAAGGGCCGGAGGGGGTCTGGTTTGGGGACCAGTGGGTTCCGTCTCTTCTTTTTGCAGATGACGTGGTCCTGCTGGCCCCCTCTGGTCAAGACCCACATCATGCGCTGGGGCGGTTCGCAGCCGAGTGAGAACCGGCTGGGATGAGGGAAAAGGGTGGCTTGTCCTCTTCAGGTTGGAGGGGAGTTCCTGCCTGAAGTGGAGGAGTTCAAGTATCTCGGGGTCTTGTTCACGAGTGAGGGAAGAATTGAGCGGGAGATTGACAGACGGATCAGTAAGGCTGCCGCAGTAATGGGGGGACTGTGCCGGTCCGTTGTGGTGAAGAGAGAGCTGAGCCGAAAAGCGAAGCTCTCGATTTACCAGTTGGTCTACGTTCCTACCCTCACCTATGGCCATGAACTTTGGGTCATGACCGAAAGAACAAGATCCCGGATACAAGCGGCTGAAATGAGCTTCCTCCGTAGGATGGCCAGGCACTCCCTTAGAGATAGGGTGAGGAGTTCGGTCATCTGGGAGGGGCTCGGAGTAGAGCTGCTGCTCCTCGACATTGAGAGGAGCCAGTTGAGGTGGCTCGGGCATCTATACTGGATGCCTCCTGGACGCCTTCCTCGGGAGGTGTTCCAGGCACGTCCCACTGGAAGGATGCCCAGGGGGACAGCCCAGGACATGCTGGAGGGACCATGTCTCTCGGCTGGCCTGGGAACGCCTTGGGCTCCCCCGGAGGAGCTAGAGGAGGTGTCTGGGGAGAGGGACGTCTGGGTGTCTCTGCTAAATCTGCTGCCCCCGCGACCTGGTCCCGGATAAGCGGAAGACGACGAGTACGAGTATTTGATCAATTCTGACACGCAACAGGTCCTAACAAGTTATTAGTGGTTGCTTTGTCTTGAATTCCCCTTCTATATGAATGAATTCAGGTATACCAACTACTTCCATTGCCACAGCTAAAATCTAACACATTGGCATGCACATTGCTCCTACAAACACTTATGAAACAATTTGACACTCCTAAGCGCTTGGCGAATTCCAGTTTGGTTCCATGTTAAAATGCCCCTTGTGCAATATCTCATCAACGAAGTGGTAGGCCACATAAAATTATACAAAGGGGTCAGCGGATAATGTGGATAGTGTACATAGCTTTGCAACTTTTTGCAAGGTCAATACCTACAGAGCTCAAAACTTAATTATGTCCTTCATATTAGATCAAGAACAGTGCACTGAGAGTTTCATCTAATGGGTTTTCATGGCTAAGCAGCTAAATCCAAGCATTACAGCACCAAGTGTAATTAAAAGTGTTTGATGCAAAACACTCCACCACTGGACCCTACAGTTGAGCAGACATATTTTGGAGTGACAAATCCCAATTCGGTGTCTGCAATCCAATCGGCAACTTTGGGTATGGCAGTTGCCAGGACAATTGAACAAGTCTGACTACTCTCTTTGAAGGGTCATTTTTAGTTCTGCAGGGACTAAGCTGGATGTCTGTTTTAAAGGAATAGGACTCAGTCCCTTGGTTCCAATGAAGAGAACTCTTAATGGTTCAGTATACCAAGATCTGAAGACACTTTATTGTACAGCAGTCTCATGAAGAGGATGCAAAGGGTTCTCCATAATGTTCTTAATTTAATGATCTCCAGAGGTTCCAGATGAGTCCCCAGAACAGAGCCAGCCTTCTTTATTAGCTTGTTGAGCTTTTTTAAGTCCCTGGCTTTGATGCTTCTGATGCTTCTGCCCCAGCAGATGATGGCAGAAAAGATCTCACTCTCCACAACAGACCTAGAGAAGAAATGCAGCATCTTGTCCCCTGTAGTGCTCCTGTGCTGCTGACTACCTGGTTATACACACAACCCTTCAGTCTCACAACCTTTGGTCTGTTTGTCAGGTAGTCTCTGATCCATGAGATTGTTGAGGTCTTCACTTGAGTCTTCTGCCATTTCTGACAAAGCAAATAAGGTTGAATTTTGTTAAATGCACTGGAGAAATCGAAGAACATGATCCTCACAGTATTGCTGGCTTTGTCAAGATGACAGTGGGTTTGTTGAAGCAGGTGTATGATGGCATTTTCTACTCCAACTCCACAGCGATAAGTTAACTGAAGGAGGTCCTGACAGGTTGTTGTTTGCTTATTCAGGTGGGCTAACAGGAGTGTCTCAAGGACCTTCATGATGTGGGATGTCAGGGCAACATGTTTATAGTCATTGAGGACTAATGGGCGAGTTTTCTTTGGTACCGGAACAAGACAGGAGGTCTTCCACAACACCGGAATCTTCTTCTGGGCCAGGCTAAGGTTTGAAGAGTTGCTGCAGAATCCCATAGAGCTGCCCTGCAGAGCCCTTCAAGACTCTAGGGCTGACATGGTCTGAAACTGCAGCCTTATTCTGGTTCAGTCTCTCCAGTTGCCTCCCCACCTGACTTCTTAAGACACACCAGTGGAAGGGGGAGGCAAAGGGAGCCTCAGCATCCTCTGATTTGGTTGAAGCTAAACATGTAGAAGCAGAAGGGTCCATGGCTGAGGTGGAAGATAAAATATTTGTGGTGTGACAGAAAAGCTATGGGTCAAATGTGGGTGGGTTGTCTGTTTGGCTGTGAGCAGGAGAGGAGGATGCTGATGTGCCTGACACAGCTTTCTGTGACCATCTTCTCACAGTTCTCTTCATTAAAGTTTGCCTCTGAACAAGGGGCTTATATTTCAAGCAGATAAAGACAAGATTGTGATCTGATTTGCCAAGAGGAGGTCTTGCTTTAGAGATGGATGTCCTTGACATTTGCATAAAACAAATCCTGTTTTTCTCTGGTGGAGCAGCTGACAAACTGTTGAAATGGTGGAAGTGTTGCTGAGAGTGAAGCATGGTTAAACGTAAACTGTTGCCTAAATAACACAGGTGAACTCTGGTTAAATAATATAGACAAAAACTCAATATCAATACCAGGTTCAATATCTGGACTGCAGAAACGACACTTCACAGTAACTTGTCCTGGATTATACCATCTCTTGTTCACAAGTAATGCCAGTCCACCTCCTTAGCATTTGCTGCTCCTTTTTAAATGGTCAGAAAGCCTGGCAGAGAGACACTGGAGTCAGGGATATGATCCTGCAGCCATGTCTCAGTGAAACACATAATGCTGCAACCCGATACTCTGGCAAGGTCCTTTGTAGGGCTTCGAGTTCATCCAACTTGTTTCCCAATTATCTCATATTGGCTGTAATTGAAGTATTATTTGAGCTTTTGAGATCTTAATCAGCTGCTCCTGCTGTAAAAACAAAAACATTATGTTGCCATGGTGATGCATCATAATAAATGTCCAAAAGTAAAAAATCCTTCCAGCTGCAGAGCGTCCAATACTGGAGAGGAAAATCATCTAAAAATTTTTTTTATTATCCGCAACAAGAGGAATTTGAGTTTTTCATTTATTTATTGTGTCCTTTTTGGCAAAGTATGGGATTATTTCAGTTGTTATGGACATGGAGACAGAAATGAAAAGTTAAAAATAAGAAGCACGAAAGAGAGGGAGGTGGGGCAAACAGGAAAAAGGGAGAAAAGAAGAAATGAATGGAGGAGAGAAAGAAGAATGAAGAGATTACAAGATAACACCCTGCTTGCTTCTACACTTGTGGAAACACACATAATAACAGCTTTTTTACCGAAAAGTGCACGGTACTTATGAATGCAAGATGTAATAATTTCAGTCAGTCATTGTCTATGCCGCTTCTTCCATTGTGGGAGCTGGTGCCTATCTCCAGCAGTCTATGGGCAGGAGGTGGGGTACACCCCGGACAGGTTGCCAGTCCATCGCAGGGCAACACACAAACAACTGTGAACACTCTCATTCACACACCTAAGGGCAGTTTAGAAGGACCAATTAACCTAACAGGCATGTTTTTGTATTGTGCAACGAAGCCGGAGTACCCGGTGAGAACCCACGCATTCACGGGGACAACAAGCAAACTCCATGCAAAAAGGCCCCTGGTCGGGGGTCGAACCCAGGACCCCAACTGTGCCACCGTGCAGCCCTCGAATCCAATATGTAATTAGTGGTAAATGCGGCTCAATATTCAACATTAGTGTATCTGTCAACACATAAATCTAAACACCTGTGGGTCTGAGTGTGAGAGCACTTGTGTATACAAGGTTTCTCCATAAAAATATGCAAGAGCGAGGGTGTGGAGCCACAGACCTGCCCCCGTTTACCTGGGACAGATATGGAGGATATCCGAGCCATAGACATCCAAAGGCCAGATCCATCCATGGACCCAGAGACCCTGGGACAATTCACTCCCCAAGCAAATATAATAGCAAATACCCCAACATTAATTTGCCCAGAGGGCCACAACCTACCTGGACACAGAGGCCCGACAGAGCCCAGGGGTCCAGGCCCCAGCAAGCAGCCACTTTGAGTGAGCCGGCACACACCAAAGCACCAAGCTCCCGGATACCGGGAATCACAAGTACCCCAGCAGGCAGAGAAACCAACCAACGGCAGGTAGTGTGGCAGGGAGGAAATAGGCCCCGCATTTGATGGGAGGCTAAACTGATCCAGGAGAGGGAGCAGTCCAAGACCCAACCTGACACAAAAAAACAGGCACACACAGTCACGATCACACATTCCCACCCTCATGCTTACACATAAAAACACTCTCTATACATACTCTGTACTCCCAGGTGCAGATGCTGATACCCCATAGGGGCAACGGGCCCCTGGACCCAGGAGGTGGTCCCTTTACCTCTAGGAGTGGAGACAGGCAGACCGACCCAGCACCAGCCCAGACTAGCACCGCCCGAACTCGAGCGACCCCGATCCCAGTCATCAACGACCTCCACCCTCATCCAGAAAGGGGGCCATGTACAAAAGAGGGGTCTACGTGGTCTAAATGAGCATGCCAACCAGAGCCGCCACAGGATGAAACAGTCCCAACCCCCCAGTGAATTCTGGGGGGTTGCTCCACAACCTACCTGGACACAGATATCGAACACATGCCCTTGAACCCAAACACCATGAATCCCCTCCCCACAGGGGAACAACCCCACAGGTGAGCTCCATCCTTGAAAAGACGACAAAGCCACGCCCGAAACAGCACAAGCTCCACACACAGCCCTGCTCCAAGCACCTCTACTGCATCCTGCCCCCCACCATTCAGCGCGCCGAGAAGGCAAGGCAAGGGCATCACGCAATGCCACCCCCGCCCACAGGCACAACAGGGCAAACACCACCAAGCATCGTGCCCAGAACGGAACCCCCGACCCCACGAAGACGGGACAAACTCACCCGGCAAGAGGTCCCCAGCCAGCAGCAAGCACTGCATGCGATGGCCGTTGTGGCATTGCACAGGGCCCATAGGCTCGTAGCTGTAGCTCCCTAATGCTTTTGTGGCTGCTGGGTGGTTCCGGTGATCCCAGCGGTGGTCCTCCTGGGCTCTTGGTTGCGTTTAGATGTCTGTGGCTCCAATCTCCTCTGCGTCTGCCTTGGGTCCTAGGGTGCAGGCTTCTCACACCAGCTCTTGAATTTTCTTATGGAGAAACCTTAAATACACAAATGCGCTTGCACATACACCCACAGGTAATTGGATTCAGAAGTTTAAAGACACGCTGATATACTCTATGTTAAGCTTTGGTTGCCAATAAAATACATCCTGTATTAATTAGCATCGTGTACTTTTCAGTAACGTTGTTATACATGCTTCTACTTCCACCTCTCAGCCTGCTCAGACGCTTTTCTCCTAAGCTCCCTGCTTGCTTGCATTCTTGTACTTCTAACTTTTTATCTCTTAGCCAAAATAACGGAAATATTGGACTAAAACTACTTCTTACCAGCGACTCCCAAGGATTATTATTATGTTGATGTTTTTATAATCAAACTTGAAAGAAGGACAAGTTGACGCCAACTAATCAGCATAAAATGACTCCCTTCTCCACAGAGGACTTCGACAAACCTTTACAGAAATTAGCTGTTTTGGAGATGAAAATTAATTGACTAGAAGTCAATGTGGAGGTGAATATGGGGCCCAGTGATGATTCAACACTGCCTGTGATCCCAAACAGTGATAGCTAGCTCAACGACACGGCCAACAAACAGAACACTGAGAATAAAACTACTGGCAGACCCCCCTGGCATGTTTTAGGCACAAAAGAAATCCCCCCAAAAATGCCCAAAAAATCAAGGTGGACGACTCACTGGAAGATCTCAGCAATTAAATAAATTAGAATGGCCAAAATTACAGAGAAATGCCCCCTTTTCCCCTGGGAAAAGGAGACTTCGACAGCGAGCTCCTGTCACAACAACTGATAGGAGTGAGACAGCTGGAAATAATGGAATTCCCCGCCAAAACAGATTTGCCCCACTACAGAATGAAAACCAGGAAAATGATCCATCTTCTGAGAACAATAAAAGGTTTGAGAACAACCCTCATTCTAAACAGTCTTCTCCTAAGCTGCCAGAGAAAATGCGCCCCACCGGACCAAGAACCCTAATAGTGGGCAACACAGCTGTGGATGGGATTAAAAACTTCTGCAACAAGAAAAACACAGAAGTTATGATTGGTACCAGTAAGGTGGTGTCCGATATCTCAGAGAATATACTTGCAATCACAGAAAAGCGCCCGTCTCTAGAAAACTTTATTATACACTGTGGAGCCATGGATAACGTGTCTAAGAAAAAATCAGAAGGATTTAAGGAGTATTTCACTCCTCTGCTAAATATTGAAGGAGGACTCAATATAAAGGTGTTTCTCAGCGGACCCCTTGCACCGATTTTCTGTGGAGATGAGATTTTTTCGAGACTTCTGATGATTAATAAGTGGTTGAAAAAAACGTTCTACTACATCTGTGAACTTTATCGACAACTTCAATATTTTTTGTGAAAAAAGACAACTCTTCAATCAAGATGGTTTCTGTTTGAACAAGCCGGGAGCCAGACGTCTCACAACTAATCTCTTCTGTTCAGTAAATAATCCGCCAGCGGCTTCGACCTTCAGCAAAGAACATAGAGTATCAACAACAATGATAATGCTGCCTCCAACAGCTCCAGCAGAGACAACCGGCCAGTTGGCTGAGAAAGAAAGGTCATCACAAAAGGTCTCCTGGCCAAAATTCACAGGAGAAGTGCCCCCCCTATACCTGAGCCCGCTTTTTGCTTTATTGGATTCTGACATGAAAGGAGCTCTTAAGACCAAAATGGGACCAAAATGGCTCTGACATCTTTTCCATTCAACACCCCCCGTGGCCGAGGCCCTACTACTAAACCAACATCTTCCAAATGCCGCAGAGCCCCACCACCTCCTAATCTATCTCCTCCTAATCAGGACCATCAAATCACTTCTCCATGGTACGGTCTGGGCCTTAGTGGTAACTCCATCAGAAATGAGCATGTCCAGGAAAAACTCAGGCCCCTAATATCAGATAGTTGTAAAATCTCTGTGCTTATACGTGACAGAAAGAACAAAGCCAATAGGATAAGAGACAGTAATAAACAATCAAAAAAGCCAGAAACTGTCAGGTACAACCAGACACAGAGTTAATATCAGCAACTAAGTCATATAAACTGGCTTTACTGAACATTAGATCTGTGTCAGGAACATCATTTTTAATCAATGACTTCATTACTGACCAGGATCTTGATGTTTTTCACGGAAACATGGTTACATGAATTTAATGAAGCTCCCATTCTGATAGGGTCAATGCCTCCGAACTGCAATTTTCTTTGCGAGAGCAGACAGCAATGAAAAGGTGGAGGGGTGGCCACTTTGTTTAAAGATTTACTAATGTGGATTGTGGAAATGGTGGTGGACTTTCGGAGAACACCACCCCCATACACCCCCCTCACCATCCTCAACAACACTGTATCGGCCGTGGACCACTTCAGGTTCTTAGGAACCACCATCTCTGAGGACCTGACATGGTCTTCACACATAGACACTGTTCGAAAAAAGGCCCAGCAGAGACTGTACTTCCTGAGGCAACTCAAGAAGTTCAACCTTCCACAGGAGCTGCTGGTCATCTTCTGCACTGCCATCATTCAATCTGTCCTGTCTTCACCCATCTCAGTGTGGTTTGGCTCATCCACAAAACAGGACAAGTGCAGACCGCAACGAATAATCAGGAATGCAGAGAGAATAATCAGAGCTGACCTTCCCTCCATCCAGGACTTATACAGGTCTAGGGTCAGGAAAAGAGCTGCTAAAATCTCTGCAGACCCCACACACCCTGCACATAAACTGTTCAGAGCTTTACCTTCAGGCCGCCACCACAGAGTACAGTTTCTTCCCCCAGGCTGTTTCTCTGTTGAACATTCAATAGAGTACAAAACAACAGCATACAGATGTTGCAAATGCACCTTTTTATTATATATGTGTACATTGTAAGTATGTATATTCTGTAATGCAAAAACAAAACCAAAGAGCAAAGTGTACTGGAGTCAAATTCCTTGTTTGTATGTACGAATTTGGCAATAAAGCTGATTCTGATTCTAATGTGTAAAAAGGTTTTTCTGGGCAAATTTGACTCTTTTGAGTATTTGGCTCTCCAGGTAAAGAGCCTGGTCCGAACCATGTAATACTGCATTCCCGGTACTCTGGCTGGGTCCTTTGTAGGGCTTGGAGTTCATCCAACTTGTTTCCCAACGATCTCACATTGCCCATCATAATCGACGGAAGAGATGGTTTGAACTTCCTCCTTGTCTCTCTTCTCTTAGCTTCTGCTCTGCAGCCACGGCATCTCCTTTTCAATTCATCAGGAATTTGGGGTTGTAGTTGAAGAATTATTTGAGCTTTTGAGATATTAATCAGCTGCTCCCAGTTGTAAGAAACAACCCCGTTGCCATGGCAATGCATCATAACAAATGGCCAAAAGTAGAAATGTATTAGGAAAAATCCTCCAAGCTGCACAGCATCCAACACTGGAGAGGACAGCCGTCCAAACAAATAAAATAAAATAAACTGTATCCACCACAAGGGAAAGAGTTCCCAAAAAAGAATCAATCAGAATCAAAAGTAACAGAGCTACTCCAACCTGCTGCCACCCTGAGCGGCGCAATTCCAGAATGTAACTGTTGCATCTGAACTCCACTCTACCAGGGCCTGCAATGAATTTAGTAACTTCTTCACTGAAAAAACCCAAAAGATCAGAGGGACAGTCAGCACTTCCACATCAGCTCTTGGACCAAAGTTGTCTCCAACCAGAACTGATTTCGACAAAATTTCCCAATTTCACCAAATAAACTGCAAAGACTTATAAAAAATAGTACACCAACTAAACTCTTCTTCCTGCTGTCTCTGTGTTTTACCCACAGCTTTCCTTAAGAAAGCTTTGCCTGTAATAACATCTGATTTAACACAAATAATAAACGTGTCCCTTTTGTCAGGTGTTTTCCCCAGGCCCTGAAAACAGCAATTATCAAACCTCTATTGAAAAAGAGCAACTTGGACAACCTGCTACTACAGACCTACAGGCCTATATCAAACCTTCCCTTCATCAGTAAGATTATTGAAAAAGCTGTGTTTCAGCAGTTAAACAACTTCCTAACAACGACCAACTGCTTTGATGTCTTCCAGTCAGGCTACCGTGCTCACCACAGTACAGAGACTGCTCCTGTCAAGGTGTTCAACAACATCCATATAAATGCAGACTGTGGAAGAACCACAGTGCTGGTAATATTGGACCTTAGTGCAGCATTCGACACTGTTGATCACTCCATTTTATTAGAGCGCCTGGAAAACTGGGTCGGCCTTTCTGGTACAGCACTCAATTGGTTTAAATCCTACTTGAAGGACAGGGATTTTTTTGGGTCAGTAGATAACTTTACATCAGGGACCACAAAAATCACATGTGGCCTTCCCCAAGGGTCTATCTTAGGGCCCCACATATTCAATATCTACATGCTCCCCCTAACTCAGATTTTAATAAACAACAATGTAAGTTATCATAACTATGCAGACGACACACAGCTATACATTACGATGTCACCAGGTGACCATGAACCCATTGAAGCGCTGGGTAAATGCTTAGAAGATATCAATGCTTGGATGTGCCAACATTTTCTACAGCTGAATCAAAACAACACTGAAGTAATAATCTTTAGATCAAAGGAAGAGCGTTTAAAAGTTAGCACATAGCTTCTGTCAATACAGCTAGAAACCATCAATCAGGCTCGAAATCTGGGTGTAGTGATGGACTCTGACCTGAACCTTCAGAGGCACATAAAGACAGTAACAAGGTCAGCCTTCTATCACCTAAAGAACATCTCCAGGATTAAAGGACTAATGTCTCAGCAGGACCTTGAAAAACTAATTCATATGTCCATCTTTAGTAGAATTGATTACTACAACAGTGTCTTCACAGGTCTGCCTAAAAAGTCGATCAGACAGCTGCAGTTGATCCAGAACGCTGCTGCCCGCGTCCTCACTAGAACTAAGAAAGTGGAGCACATCAACCCGGTTCTAAAGTCCCTACACTGGCTCCCTGTAGCTCAAATAATAGACTTTAAAATACTTCTGTTAGTATATAAATCACTGAATGGCTTAGCACCAAAATACATTACAGACTTGTTGTCAGTGTATCAACCACCCAGACCTCTCAGGTCTTCTGACTCAAATCTACTCTGCATACCCAGAACCTGAACCAAATATGGAGAAGCAGCTTTTAGTTCTTATGCTCCACTAATCTGGAATAAACTGCCAGAAAACTAAGTTGCTTTAAATCAAGATTACATTTTTTTTTTGTTTAGAGTTGCCTTTGAATGTGTTATCTAAACATTATTAGTTATGTTTTCAGTACAATTTTCCTATTGTTTTCTTATCCATTATTCTATTCTCTTTATTTGTTTTAATTACCTCTGTTGTTTGATTTTCTGTATCATTGTAATGTTTTTCCTAATGTACAGCGCCTTGAGTGCCTTGTTGCTGAGAACGCTATATAAATAAACTTGACTTGACATGGGTTTGTTGTTTGTCCCTGTTTTTTTTTTATTCTGTCTTTCTCTCTCTGCAGGTGTAGAAGCAGACTTCTTGGGTGTTATCTTGTATTCTCTTGAACCTTCTTTCTCTCTTCTATTCTTATATCCTCTCTCATTTAACTTTTTGCCCCTGCTCTCTCCCTTTCTTTCTTCTTTTTTATTTACATCTTCATCTCCATTGCATTTTAAATAATCCCAAAGCAATTTCTAATAAAGTTTATATATATATATATATATATATATATATATATATATATATATATGTATATATATATATATATATCGCTACAATGCTCCACTTGTGAAAGTAAATCTGTTCGGTTTCTTCTTGGCACTCAGACAACAATTCAAGTGTTGTTCTGCCAGACAGGACACTTAAAGAAAAAATCTAATGATCAGGAGCTATTGGGATAACATCTGGCATGTTTGCTGTACATGTTTGTCTCTTTCTGTGCAGTGTGTGATAGACTGGCAGCCTGTCCAAGATGTACTCCACCATTTACACATTGACTGCTAGAGATGAGCACCAGCCCCCCACACTCCCTGCAACCCACAAGTATTAGGGGGGGGGTATAAAAAATGGATGGGTAGATGGATGTAGTAGGGGAATGGGGACAGTTGCAACCACGTTACTTGCTTTACATCAGGCTTCTAAATGTTGCACTTGTATGGGTGTGTAGGGGACAGATGTGAGTTTACGATGTTAAAATATTGTCATTCAAATACAAATAGCCTGTGAGAAATTGTGGGAAAAGTAAAAAGTGTTGCAATTGTCCCCACTCTCTCTTACTACCAAATAGAATACATGGAGAATATGCTAAAACTGAAATTCTCACAATATGAAAGTACGTATAAATTATCTTATGGGCAGCATGTGTTAAAACAATATCTCACTGTGGGTCAAAGGCTTGGTTCAGAAACTCTTTTGCTCATGCCTCAATTCTTTTCCTCCCTCTCCACTCCAACTCCATTTCTTTTTCTAGTTGTCTCTCTCCTTTCCATCACTTCAAAGCAAGGCTGGAATTACAAGCTGAAATAGACAGCCCTACTGCTCATTCATAATGAATGAAGGTGCAGTTTTATGACTCAGTCTACCCCATGACCCCCAAGCCACCCACATCACTTTCTCCATAGACTTTCTTGGTTCAGAATTTGGCTGGATTTGGGCTAATTGTGTCACCTTTGGCTCCCAGAGGGCCACAGATATGTCTTATTCTTCTGTTGGGTTTTATTACACATAGCACAAATGCCTTCATCCAGTTGATGGTTAGAGGATGTCTGTTACCCTTGCTTAAAAAAAGAATTGGGGAAATGGTGGGTGATAGTAAAGGGATATCCAACAGTTGTCTGGTTTTGGAAGACAGGAAGGTTAAAAGGAATAGACATTAATGAGAAATTTGTCATTCTGCAAACAGAGTAACAGAATGGCAAGTAAGGGTATAAAATAGAAGAAATAAGGCATACAGAGGTAAAGATAGTAAATCTCACACATTAAAGACTGAATTCAGCCTCCTCTGTTCTTTAGAGTATGATTAGCTTGGTGACCTGACTGTTGTTACCTTTAGCTTCGCCTGACAGATGAGCCATCAGAATGAATAGCGCTGACAGGACAGGAGCCTATAACTACTAATTTCACCCCGGGAGACAACCGTGCAGCATGGTGCTGACTGTGGCAGTCAAACTGCAGGATTTTATGACTGTATAAAAAGGCTTGGTGGTCACTTTACATGACAAAATGAAAAATGCAGGAGTGTTCTGTTGGTTTCCTTCATGTAGCACAGACTTTGAACTACTTTTGAACATATTTAGTGGGATCATTTTGAGAATATTTTGGGAATAAATACAAATTGAAATGGCTTAATCAAAACAAAGGTTTTTAGTTGGGATGTTTTTAATATGTTTATGTTCTTGTTTTGTAGATGAACAAAAGTCTAGATGATAAATAATGACATACTGAACTTCCCTTTGAATGTTATGAATGAGTGGCCTAGTCAAAGACTGACTGAAATGCTTTATCATGATATTAAAAAAGCTGTTTATCCTCAAAAACCCTTCTATGTGCACAAATTAAAACAATTCTGCAAAGAAGAGTGAACCAAAATTTCTTTATAGTGACATAAAAAAGTCACTGTTTGTTTTTTTTTTTTTCCATTGTGATTTTCTTTCTCAAAAATACCTTCAATCACAGATACATTTTATTCACAGCATCTAATTAAATCAACTATTATAAATTATAATTTTGTACTATATCATATTTTTTGTTTTTATTTTGTTAATACTAGAGGAGGCCATCTTAAATATGTGCAAATTGTGGTATCATATAATTAGAATCAAAATAGCTTAAATTCACACATTATGTTACACAGGCAAAGAATTTGCCTTTTTTGAATAGTTCTCGGGGTGCTTTAGCAGTGGCCGTAATGAAGAAGAAGAAAAAAGTTGTAATAGACCAGTTTTGTAGGCAGATTGTCATGGTCATCTTGCTTTTCGACAACTATAAGAGCACATAGCTAATAATAGGAAAACTTTGTTATATATATGAAATAATCGTTAAGTGGTTATGACTTAAATAATGCATAGTAGAATGACTTATCTGTGTTAGGGAAATTAAATGTTTCTCTTCAACTTGTACAGTTTTGAGTTTTGATTGTAAAAATATTCAGTTTATGTGTTTTAGCAACTGAGTAGAATAACAGTGAGTTTTTCCTGAACTCATTAGTGTTTCCCCTTTCATGTCTTAACTGTAAAATGAGTTGTTTTTAACTAACTCATTAAATCAGTATTTGATATTTTGTTCAGGAATGATCTGAGGATGTGCGGTTTGGAGAAAATCAGCACTGACCTACTTTAGATATTACTAAAATAACTCTGGACTTATACCACCAGGACTAGAGTTTTTCTTAATACATACCATGAGTTTTAAAAGCTTATTAACTTGATGAAGCTTTGAACTTGAAATGTAAGACTTTGAACCAGATAACATTTCCCGCTGCACGACTGCAAAAGTGCTTTCAGATATCAATCTCCTGGCAAAACAAATCAGCAGCCATACAAGCAATGGCACACAGCTGCAGAAAAGAAACCAAACAATCAGTCTCTATGTTGCTTTGTCGGTGAAGCAGAGTAGCAGATTGATTTTGAACAACATCTGAGATGCTCAAATGCAACCTTTCCTCTCCAGTTCCCGGCTGATGATAAATGTGGCCGTCAGGTAGGCCCCCCCTCTGACCCTCAGAGAACCTCCATCTTTTTGTACATGGAGCCTGATTACCTTTGAGAACACACTCTTCAATCTACACACACACACACATACACTCATGACTGTCTTTGGGGAAATAAGAGAGAGGAACGGATCATTCCGTCTTGTCCTCTGGTTTGGGCAGGACAAGTGAGCTCTATATACATATGACACCTAAGCATCAGGGTGAAATAAAGGATTAGATATTTGATTTTCAAAGCCTGCATTTATTTTCATGAAAATATTCCGGTGATACAAGCAAATAAAATGACTTTGTATGCTTAAAATATCACTGTGATGGGTGCTAGATAGAGATGCACCAATCAGAATTTTGTGGCAAATTCCTTATTTCCAGTTTTTGTTAATCTTTGATCTGCTGATGCCAATTTTGGCTGATTCAGATTTCTCTGTAAAAGCCTTGCCCCACCCCCGTTTTTTAAACTTTGTATATTTTTTTTGCCTAAGATATATTAGTTAAACAGTGTACTGGTTTTGAAAACAAAAAGGACAATAATAATCTGTTGCAGCAGCTCAACAGACATCGCAGCTCTGACGTCACCCGGGATTATAAAACCCAGGGAAAATAAACTTTTTTGCCATTTCCAGCTTGTCTCACGGGACAACGCAACAGAGGCACATATCTAGAGAGACAACAGCACACAGGCAAAATTTTCCTCCACACGGCCATTCCCGGAAGAGCTTGAAAGCTGGAATTAGAAGGTCAGAAGATTCATGTACCGTTCGAAGACCATGCTGACACCCGGCGCAGGTGAAAACCCCACGGAGGTTTTATTTCCAAGGAGATGAGTTTCCTCCTTGTTGATTCAGTCGACTAAACCGTTCTTCATATTTTCCCATCCTACATAAGAAGTTTACAGTTATTTTTTTCTTGAGGTGATCAGAGACGCGTGATCCATAAAACTGCAGATTTGATCTTCATGCATATACTTTTCTTTTATTATTATTGTTAGGTAGTCATTTTTATCCCATTTGTGTAGAATAGTGCTTGTTAGTTAGGTGAAGGTTTTTGGGCCAGAATAATGGTGTATCAGAATTATATGGCTTCAACAAATCTTCATATATATAATTAAGAGAAGCATTCATGTTTATTTCATGCAAGAGTGATTTATCTGTCAAAAGAAGGTCGAAGTTCCCCACCATTGGTGAAGCGGTTGAATAAACAGTGACATTTTGTGGTTCTGGTTAATAATTTATCAATTATTAATGATGAATAGCTAATTGTAATTAGCTTTGAGCCCATAATTACAACACCAGAGGACTTCTATTTTTAAGTAATAATTTTGGTTAAGAAATTATTTTCCTGAATTATGATTTTTAATTATAAGTTTTGATAAATATTAATTAATCAATAATCATAATCCTTACATAGCCGAACACTCAACTAAAGATGTTTGTTGAGTGGGGTGCGTGGTTTGTGTCTAGAGCTAAGTGTAGCAAGTGAAAATTACTATTTTGGTCCGAACTCATAGGTGAGAGGAAACCTTTAGGAACTATCATACAATAAGATATAGGAACAGGAATGGACATGGAATTGTCTTTTTCTATCTTTCCTACTGTGAATTATCATAAATTATTTACTGTAGGATGAAAGGTGATGTCACACCATGTGTGTGAGAAAGCAGTCACTGTAAAAACGGTTACGCTATTTTAGACCTATGTTAAAATATTTATGGAATTCACATTTTAAATTGTCTTTAGCACCTAATATTAATTTTGTTAGCATAGCTAGCATATGAAAACAGCTGTCTCTGTAAATAATTCCCTTGAAAATGCAGATATTCTTTTTTTTTTTTAAATGTGTCCTGTCGTGGAGTTTCAGGCATGCCACATGGATCAGATTGTTGCCAACATGTGCCAACAATGTTTTGCTCTACTAAAAGAATATCTCAAGACAGAATGGAAATTGTGTAATCAACTTTATTAATTCTGGATTTAATACAGTATCAGAGAATCGGTCAAAAGAATCAAGCCCACTGTCAGCAGTCCAGGGCTCAGAGATCCACTAGACCAGCCAAGCCCACAGGCACCACGCAGGCAACGTCAGGTGCTTCCCGCCTCCAGGTTAGTACTGTCTATCCGGACATACCCAAATCCCACAGCCTCCATCCCAGCCCGAGACTGTATTCTGGCCCACCCATGGCCCCACTCCCCAGTCCACCAAGCCCAACCGCTGCAGCTCCTAGGCTACCCGCTGAGTAGCCACCCCCTGCCCACCCCACAGACAGCTGCTCCACCAGGTGCCACAGCAGGCCCAATACACCCATGGACCAAGCCCCAGACCCGCTGTTACGACCCCACTCGGTCTAGGGGTAGGGGGAAGTAAACATTCAAACCAGGTGTTGTTGGTTTAATGAAAGAAAGAGTAATTTATTTCTTTTTAGTTCAGTTTCCGTTATTTTTAACAAAACAAACAAAAGGAGGATACTTAAAGTACAAACCGTTTGAAAATAAAAAGGGGTAAAACCCAAAATACACAATAACCATAAATTTAACAAAATACACAACCATCAGTAATTTAACTAAAAATAATCCCCCAAAAGGAGGGACAAACTAATTCAACAGTTTCCTAAATCAAAAACGTCCCTGCTAACAAAAAGCAAACAAACAAATCAAGACAAAGCCCAATCAACTTTAAAGAGACTCCTTTGAGCCAAGATGGAGTCATCAAGCAGGTGAGCACACAAAAATAACCAAGCTTCCCAACAAGCAGGTAAGCATACAAAAATAACCAAGCTTCAAAATTTTACAACACCAAAATCAGAAGTGGCGAGCTGTTCTGTCCAAATACCAGCTGCCTTTAGTGGCAGGTGCAGAGAGTTTATATAATGTAGTCCCTTCTTGATTGGCGGCGAATTCAGAAGAACCAGGAAATGAATAGTCCAACATGAACTCCCGGAGACGTCCAGCAGGAGGAGTGCAGAGCACGCAGGGAGATCAGAGTCCGTCAGGAACAGCGAAGAAGAGGGTATCCAGCGAAGAAGAAATCCGATCCTATCAGAAACAGCGGTACCGATAGCACGGAGGAAAACGGTGCTTTTCAGCGACATCGGCTGGCCAGTCTGTTGATGATGGTACAAAACAAACACACATACGGCCACCAGCCGTAACACCCGCCAAGAGCTGAACCAGGCCAGATAAGATGGCACAGTGTATCGAGCATATGGAATAAATAAAAAAAAAAGATTCAATGTTTTTAGATTCCTACCCATCAGTCACGGGTCAAGCCCAATCAAAAAATCTTCCAATTGTCAACAAATCAACAAATATGTACATATCTAGAAAAATATAAACATTTCTCATTTTAGTGATTTGCCAAAGCATAATTCTCATGTTGTAACAATGCAATATTTAATATTCTATGGATTGCTTTAAACAAAGCATCTTTGAATGGCTAGTAAACACAAAAGATGTCATCGTTTTCTTTAAGGCCGACTTGACCCACATGCAGAGAGAACACTCAACAGAGAAGGGTGGATTAAGTGATTTTATTTACACGAGTCCAGAGAATTCAGTCAGAGAGTGGAGAGGCCAGTTGTCAGGCTGAAAAGGAGACGGCAAATGGTGAGTGGTGGCCAAGGTAAGAAAAAACACTCCAACGGACTAAACTCACAGTTCAAGTAGAGATGGATCCACCGGGGGGAGAGAGATGCGAGTCGGGGGCTGTACGGCTGCGCAGGTGGACTAAGTGTTCTGATGGTCCAGGGGAGTCCCATGGGAGAGCGGGCAGGTTGCACACGATCAGACTGGAGGATTAGCAAGGGCGGCTGCCAGGCCGAAGGTGATCCGGGAAAGATCCAGATTCTTTTGCAGGTGGTTCCAGATTCCTTGTAGGTGGTTCCAAGAAAAATCTCCAGCGTGGAGCTCAGTTACAGGCCTTGGAATCAAGGGAAAGAACAGGTATTTAGTCAAATAACTATTGTTCAAGATTACAAGTAAGACCAGGTGATTACTACCGCAGTGGTCAAAACACTCAGGCGTAGAAGTGCTGGCGAGCCGCCCTCATATAGTCCTCCAGCTGATGAGGCAACGATGTGCACCTTTCAGAAACTCGGGACACAGCTCCTGCGCCCCTTAGTGGTGGAAGAAGGTTAGCAGCAGGCAGGATGAAGAAGAGACTCTGACAAAATAACTTTCTAACATCAACTAAAAACACTCATAGAAAGTGAGACCAACACAAAGAAACAGTTAAAAACAACAAGGATGTAAGGTTTCGTTTGCTAGAAATGTCAGAATGCATCAAGATATTTTGGGAGGGCATTGGGATTTACGAGAAGGGTGAATGCATGTAGAGATGCACAGATGTGTATATGGATAAATGGAAGAAAAGAAGGATGACTGGATGTTTGTAAGGAAGAAAGGAAGTTTCATCTATTGGAGTTGTACTTCAAAAACATTTTGACATTGCTTCCTGTTATCTAACAAGTGTGTGACTACACTTGTAACATGTCATGCTACTGCAGAAAAATAATGTTGCCCCTGCTGTAACACGTAACAAGTGTAAACATATTCTTAAACTTTTTTCAGACCCTTTTCCATTGGTCACTACTGTCTTACTATTTTTTTAGTTTGTTTTGTTTGAGTGGTTGAGCTAAATCATTTCCATTGATCATGTGTAAAATAATGACTGTGGATAAAGAGAAAAATCTAATTGGTGAGGAGAACATGACCAGAACCATCTAGAACTCCAGTGTACCAGCAGCAAAGTAACAGGCAAGTTGAACTATGAAGATTCACAAGAGGGTCAATTTATGTAAAACAAGATTTGAAAAAATGTATATAAAAAAAGAAAGTAAGAGTAAGAAACTGTATAGTAAGGGCAAATTTACATGAAAACAATGTCCAACATGTGCATGTATATTTCTGCATAAAAAACAACAGACTATCTACAAGATATAAGAAAAACTGTGCAAATAACAGCAAGAATTTAAATAGAATTTGTTGAAAACAGTGATTGTTAAAAGGTTTAACAATCTGTATTACAGTCTCCATTGTTGCATTTCATTTATTGTATTGATTTTTTCCTAATTTTAATCTCACTTAAAATCTGCTGTCTTTGTTAATTTTCTTCCATTAAAAAACATAGTCATCTTGTGTAGAACTAAATGCATAAGAGTATTTCTAGCAATTTGTTTTGTGAAGGTACCTCACAGTACAAGGTATAATAAAGTATAATAAATAGACATGTTGCTGAAATGTGCTATACAAATAAACATGCCTTGCTTTGCTTTATCACCTTCTATAGTTACTGGATTCTCCAGTATAGTGGCACTGCATGCAGCCTACACTTTACTCCGTTAGCATATCCGAACAACTTCTCTGTTTCTTACTGCCAAGCAATAGGATTTTCCTACTAGCTCTCTCTGGTGTTGAATGGAATGACGGTAATGGCAGAGGTTGTCCTGCAGGTGCATGCCTGTTGGGGCTAACCAGTAGAATTGGACTCATTATTTATCGATTGTCTTTTGCAGATCTAAGATCGGGTCATGGGGGTATAAGGTCTGGAATGAAAACCCAGATATCCCTCTCCCCAGCGACACACTCCCACATTCTATTGGATCCCAAGGCATTCCTGGACCAGAATAGTCCCTCCAGTGAGTTTTAGGTCTGCCTGCGATGTTTTATGGACACTGTGATATACCCAGAAGACACCCAGGAGGCATCCTGATCAGATGCCTAAACCACTTCAGCTGGCTGGCTTTGATTTGGTGTTACAGTAGCTCTACTACATGCTTCTTCTGGATGACAAATTTCAGAGTACAAAACAAAGAAGCTAGTTTGAGCTTCTTGTATTTGGAATCCCATCTTTCGGACACGATCAGAAATGCCTAAGTAAAAACTAATGCTTTATATTGTTCCCAATTTTTTTTTATAATTCTAGCAGTGTTCTCACATTTGGTTTCAATGTTTTGTTGAATGAGGAATTTAACAAAAAACACAAATACAGAGTACATAACAAGACAAATTGCAAGTGAACACAGTCAAAATAACTTTGATGTGTTTCCTTTACCTAAGGTGATGCCACCAGAGGAATGTGCATTTGGAAATTTGTTTACTAAATTTAAGTACGAGTAAAGTGCGGCTAACAGTTTTTTTATGTATTCCAAATTTCTAACATTATGGTGCCTTATGTGGTGTCCGACCAAAACTGAACTTACCCTAAATCATGAAACAGTTCTGTACATCCACTCAAATATTCTGTTATAACCACAATGACCACAATTGCCCATATCCTGGATATATGAAAGAATGCCCAGTGAAACACACTCAGAAATATGGTTCCATTGCAGAACTGGGTGTAGCCTTTACATTGACTGCACTGACTTCAAATAACATCATCGTCAGGGGGTGTGAAGGCGAGCAGATATTTAACCCTGAGGTGGCAAATGTTGGGATAATGTCAAGCACAAGTGAACAGAAAAAGATGCCCCCTGAATAATTGAAAGCACAAAGAACAAAAGAGTCCCTTCAGATAAATGCCACCCCAACCCGCTTCCCCTGAGAGGATGTTTATCAGTCAGCCTTTTCACAATGCCCCTGGATTCACACCCACAGGAACAAAGAAATGTTTGCATCCGCTGCTTGTCACTAATGAAAGCTACAACAGTCAAGGATGATGAAAGCAGCCGGCCTGTCCTGTCTCCTAAAAGTGTTCCAGTAAAAAGGGTTTAAGGTAATTCATACAGGCAAAAGACCCATGAATCAAGCTCCATTATGCCTTTATGTGGTTCTGAGTTGTAAGGGTGAATTAGCTTGTTTGATCATAATCAATGATTATAGTGGTTAGCAAGTAGACGTGCAGAAGATCTAGTGATACCAAAAAAAAACCTTGACAACTCTAGATTTTATCTAACCGTGTATGCTGTCATCCAATCTGAGGGATTATGGTAATTCGATATCCCACAAATTGGGATAGCCATTCAAGTCTTAGACCTGGACTTTAATTTATCTTAAATGCCTAAAACAAAGACTTTAGACCTGAGTTAGACTCATCATCTGGGACTTTAGTTTTGTGAACAAACTGTGTCTCATGTAATCAGAAAGTAAGCTGGTATATCAATTACAGACAGCGGTATATATTCTGTGAGATCTCTTTTTATTAGCTACAATTTCACAATAATGACCTTATGGATTTCTGTTAAACTAAGCTTTGTATTAACTTTGTTGTTACATACCAAAATAAGCTTAAATTACCTCTGACATCTTATTCTCAAGCAGTTAAACTAGCATCATTCCACCTTTCAAAATAAAATAGCTTTGTCTTCTCTTCATTCAGCATTAGAGTTTCAATTTTATTTACTTGTTGTGGCTTGCTCCTTGTTTTTTATTTGAATCTATCTTGGAAAAGATATGTTATTGTTTGGACTTGGCAAACATTTAAATGTAGATTTAGAACATGATTTCCTGGTTGCTCGGTAAAATCTGTGACTCAGTGAAAAAGTTTCAGTCTCACTAAAAAGCTTCTTAACCCTGTAACAAAGGAGCAGGCTATGTGAACACAGTCTAACAGGTGTTAACTAATTCAATACAAAGAAACCAAAGGCTCTTCAAAATAAAACCCTTTTTATTTAATTTATTAAGAAATTTGACATTCAATGGTGTTATATTTTAATTTAATGGTGAAATTTTAGCTATTTCTATTTATCTTCAAACAAATTTATTATATTTTTACATGTAAGGTAAGGTAAGTTTATTTATATAGCGCGTTTCAGCAACGAGAAACTTAAAGCGCATGTATTCATATTTCGAATTTGGTAAAAAAACAACTTATTAATTTTCAAAATAATACACAGCATTTTATCATAGTTTGGGGAATATTGAATTTGATGTGACATAGATCATTATTAAAGGCCCATTTCATAAAAAAAAAAAAAAAAAAAAAAAACGGTACATAATCTAATTTTGATATCCTACGGCATTACATGGTTAGAGGCAGAGGCATCTGAGACAATGTTCATTTCAGCCATTAGAGAGTCGACTTGACGAAAATGTCCGTCCTTTTGTTGTATTCCAAAGGTATTAAAAATATATTTCTCTAAAACTATATTTTAATAATGGTTATCCTTTATTCTAAGTCACCATGAGGAAAAAACGAATGTAGTATAGGTTTGAGTTTTTTTTTTTTTTTTTTTCTGTAAACAAATCCCACTACAGTAATGAGATGAATATTGGATGACTTTAATTTCCATCAACTATTTAACATAAACAAACCTGTCAATTATCTTGAGATAGTAAAATATTTTATTTTTTTCCATCTTGAAATGTATTAGTTCAGGTCATCAAAGCACAGTAGGGGGCAGGCTGAGGCATAAACAGGGTGGCTTCTCATTTTCTCAGTTTCTTTCATCTTTCTTCTTCCTGCCCCACCACGTCTACCTCTTCTTCCTCAATGTCTTGTTTTGGCTAATCTTCACAGACCACAGGGGAGTTGGTGGTGGTGGTGCAAGGGGTGGGGTTCAGTAAAGATACCCCAGAAAGCACCCTGTGGCCAGAGTGCACCTCCTCCACTTTCTGCAGTATGTCGTGTTCCTTAAAGGATGGATCCACATCTTACTTCCTGGCTGTTCCGAAAATACACCCCCTGCAAGCTTCCTGCACATAATTGTCCCCAGCTGTAACACTGGGGATAAATAGGGCCATGGGGACAACAGATTTGTAATTTCAGGGAGAGAGTGAAAAAAAGAAAAATTGGTAGCAGGCCACAGAAATTTACATTCTTTTGGCTTTACAGGGCATTAAACATTAAATAGCTGCAAAGTCCCATAAGCATTGAGTTCTTAAGAGAGGGTGCAAAGATGAGAGTGAATGGTGTTGGTTGTACGAGGGGGGATCAGCGCTTCAGAGGGTTTTTGTTTGGGCCGCAGATGGTTGTTTCACTCAACTACCAACCTCCTGCAGTGTTTAGCCCAGGAGATGATACAATGATCTGTTCTTGATGCTTGTTAGAATGCTCGGCTGTGCTTTGTTGGCTTAAACTTATCAGCTTTCATGTATCTGTTACATACACTGCAACTTGTGGGTGAAAACACACAAAATAACAACAGTAACATAAATAAAAGCAGCTCTTAATGTCATGCTCCCAGACTCACATCTCCTTCTTCCTTGTTTACTCAAAAGATGGCTTCTGAACTCCCAAAAAGAGATGTTTGTGTTCAAGAATTACATTATCTTTGTCGCTGATGGTTTATTATGAAGTCATGTTGTCTCTAGCTCTTCATTAATGACCACGCTGGGGCTTTGGGGGGCCTCTTATTCTACTGTCCGTTTTCTAATATCCATCTGCACCAAATATAAAAATGAAAAGACCAAAACCACCCTTAGTTGTGTCATGAGGGACTCTGGAGAATGTTATCCTCTTTGTGATTTATTTTGAGGGTGCTGCATACCAAAAGTGAAAGTTACGGATGAACAAAGACAAACCCAGGACCTTACAGAGATACTGATGTCACATATGGATGTTGATGACTGTTTCTCATCTATTATTATTATTATTTTTTTGTTTCTCATCTGTTTTTGAAACTCTTTAGGCCATGATGTGCTTCTTTTTGAGGTCCTTCAGCCTACATCGTGTTGAAAAATAGTTTATATTTAAGTAATTTCCTGACTCTACAAGTCCAGCAGTAATCAGATCTGGATGTGGCTAATAGAATTGAACTCAACCATCCAAGAAATATAGCTAGTGAAAAAAAGATGAAACAGAAACATGTGATGGGATAAATGTTTTTTTGTTTTTTTTTCCATAGTACTGTTATTAAACAGAAATACAAGAGGCCTAAAATGCCTGAAAATAGAATTAAATATGTTAAGGAATGCCCTATTGCATTGGTTAAACAAAAATGGTTAACATTAAAATAATGGGTTCTAATTTTACTGATCAAATAAATTAATTTTAGACACATCTACCCTCTGATACGTTCATTCATTTAGCACTTTCTAATCTACACATTGCTTTATAGGCTGTGTGGTGCTTACTCATTCGTCATGCATGTACGTGAGCGATGTGGATTTTAGTGTCTTCATCGGACCTTTTGGCATTGAAGCTGAGGAAACCATAAACTGTATCAAAAATCATTCATTTACCAGACAGCAAATATTCTCCCGAGGTACTTCCACTCCAGTTTATGACTTTATTGAATGAAAACCAAAACATCTAAACTTCAGTTTTCTACAAAAAAAATATTTTCTTTTTCGAAGAATGTCTAAAACATGTGTAAATGCTTTGCTGTCATTTTTTTTTTTTGTATCATACTATAAATCTCCTTCTGTTTGACTTAGCCTTGTGCAAGTGTTAATGTGTTGTTGTTTCTTTACTTCCTATACTGGAATTGCAACATTAATACATTCCAAAACTTTAATGTAAATTTTGAGTGACTAAAGGCAGCCAATTTAGCTGTATAAAATACATTTTTCTTTCTCCAAAAGTAAACCTGCTTACAGTGTCTGCGACTCACCAGGCTTTATTTCCATCATTCAAATTACTTTAGCAGGTTAAGTAAAAGTTTGTCACTGCTGGCAATAAATTCAGTTAATCTATTACTATGTGCTTGACAGGACACCTTGTACATTCTCTTAAGTATTTTAGGTACAATTACTGTGTGAAAAATATGCCTTAGTCATGCTTGGTTGGGATCTGTGGATGACCTTAAAAATATCCATTTTCTACAGACTAATATTTTTACCTTTAGTGCTGTTGGATTTTTTTTGTTCTCTCTACACGTCTTATGTGGTGAAATTAAAAAATTACCCTTGGCTTCTGTTTTTGCAACCTCCTCAGTGTGGTTCGACCATCTGTCAACAACACAGGAAAGAAAACAAGCCATCGTGCACCTTCATATTATCATTTACTTGAAGCTCTTTTATTAAGTAAGCTCTGTGAAATGAAGGCCCAGGAAAGAATGCCAGGGTACACTTTATTTGGATAGTTTTTTTTTTTGTTTTTTTTAAATACAGCAGCTGATTTGAAAGGAAGTGATCTCCGTGTTTTTCTTCCTCAATTTTCCTTTAAATAAGATATATTCATCATTTTCACATTATATTATAACCACAAACCTTTAGGTAATTTGTTGGGATTTGTGTGGTATACAAACACAAAGTACTGCCTAATTGTGAGGCAGAAGGAAATTCTAAATTATTAAACAAAACAAAATCTGAACAATGTGGTAAGCTTTTGGGTCTTTTGGGAAACTTAAATTTTTTGGTGAATGGGCATGGAAAATTTGGGTCAATAGACATGGCTGGTGGGAAATATTTGGCTAACGGGATTGGTTGCTCGAAATATCTGGCTGCAGAGCTACAAAATTCCCTCCCTGTGTTGAAGACAAAATCCCTACATTATGATTATGCCACCCCTATGTTTTACTGTCGGCATGATGCATTCAACTGATATTTAGCCCTAGGGTTTCTTTCATACATTGGGTGGACAAGCAGGTGAGTGAGCACAGGTGTAGAAGGAATCCAACAGCTTGTAACAGGAGGGCAACCAGAGGAGCAATAAGGAGATTTGCAGGGGGAGTCTTTATTTCTCATATAATCACAAGAAACAAGGAAGCAGAGCACAGGAAGTCAGTGGCTGAGCATGAAACAAGGGAACTGGTTCCTATAAGGAAAAACATCAAATGTAGTTGCCAGAACTTTGAGGAGAGTTTTTTGAGCTTTGTGCTCTCTTTCAGACTCTAACCTTGAAAACTGGCTCAGAGTTTATCTGTTCTTTCTTTCTAGGTGAAACGACTAAAGGAGCTACATCCATTAACATTTACTTTTCCTTCCCATAGAAAGTACTCCTGGATCAGTGCTTCTCTGTTCTCTCAAACCCCCAGTCGGTCGTGGCAGATGGCCGCTCACACTGCCCTGCCACCATGGAGCTTTTTAACCACCTCGGTGACTTCAGCCTGGGTGATGAAAGAGTCCAACCCTGAGTCCCCAGCCTCTGTTTCCACCAGGGAATGCGTGATGGCAGGATTGAGGAGATCCTCAAAGTACTCCTTCCACCACCCGATAATGTCCTCAGTCGAGGTCAGTAGCCTCCTACCCCCACTGTAAACAGTGTTGGCGAAGCACTGCTTCCCCCTCCTGAGGCGCTGGCCAGTTTGCCAGAATCGCTTTGAGGCCAACCACCGAACTCCTTCCAGGCCCGAGTTTTTGCCTCTGCCACAGCCCGGGCCGTGGCACGCTTGGCCTCACGGTACCCATCAGCCACCTCAGGAGTCCCACAAGCCAACCACAGCCAATAGGACTCCTTCTTCAGCTTGACAGCATCCCTTACTGCCAGTGTCCACCACCGGGTTCTGGGATTGCTGCCGCAACAGGCACCGCAGACCTTACGGCCGCAGCTACGGGCAGCAGCATTGACAATAGATGCGGAGAATAAGGTCCACTCGGACTCTATGTCTCCAACATCCCCCGGGATCTGGTCGAAGCTTGGGCCTGTCAAGTCTGTCTTTAAGCCCCAGACAACATAGCCTCTAGGATCATTCGAGCACTCAAACCCCTCCACCACAATAAGGTGGCGGTTCAAGGAGGGGAAGTCTGGAGAAGATAAGTCTGAGTAGATTTTAGCATCTATTTTCCTTGTTCAGGAGAAGAACAAGCATGCTGCAGCTTCCTACTGTCATATTTGCTTTCTAAACCAAAGCATATTCATAAAACTGTTTTAATGATAGCATGAATACAGATAAAAATGGTAATTAAAATAGACAACTGTACATTTATTCTTTGGAAAGTTCAAAGAGTGCTTGATGTTTCCTGTAAAGTTGGCTTTGATCAAAATTTAACAGTTGTATTAATAGTCCTGGATCTAAAAGGTTCTCTGGAATAATACCAGTTTAAGTAACAGTTAAAGATACACTATATAGACAAAGGTATTTGGTCACACCACCAAAACAACGAATTCCAGTGTCCCAGTCACTTCCATGGTTGCAGTTGTATAAAGTTTGGTGTGGAGAAACTTGACTGGCCTGTAGAGTCCTGACCTGAACCTTCTTGAACACCTTTGGGATGAATTAGAGCGGAAACTGCAATTCTGGTTTTCTCATAACTATTAACACACTCCTAAACCTTGCAGAAGATTTCTACAGAATAGATAAGGCTGCTATTGCTGGAAAGGTGGTCCATCAACAAATTAAACCTTATAGATTAAGAATAGGGTGTAATCAAAGTTCATGTACATGTAAAAGAAGAAAGACAAATACTTTTGGTAATATTGTGATATTTTTTTTCTCACCACTTAATTTCATCTATATGTAATTAGGTAACCTTTCTGACTTCTAAGTAGGCTTCAGGAACAAAAAAAATAAGAGGAACAGCTCTGTTATGCTGACGGACTGAATATAAAAAAGAGAAAATAGCTCTGAGAAGTGTAAGTTCAGACAAAAGAAAGAGAAACCACAAAGCTGCAGCTTCTAAAGTTACTGCAGAATCAGAGCAACCTGCAGCCAAAACCGTATCTGCCAACACATTTAATCAGATCAGTGAAGCTCGATACCATGAAAGGACTAGGACTGCCAAACTTTTCTTTGTCCATTAAGGCTAACAAATACATGAAATGCATCCAATGGAACATTTTAAATAGGAAAACAAAACACACCACAAGGTGATGATGGATGGATGGATGGATGGATGGATATATCATTTGTGTAAATACACAACCAAGCAGCTATGTACTGCACATGCCACGCTGCTTATATGAGAATGGCAGTATTTCTTACAGATTGCATCAAATATTGTGGAGGTAAGGATGTGAAATTGCATCAGCTAAATGTGTCAGGGCAGTGGTTTGTGATATTTTCATTTTCTTTTCCATATTTAAACTAAAGCTAATTTTATCTAGTCTGATAGCATTCAACCATGAATCATGGTTGAACACTTCCTTTGTCTTAGTTTTGAATCATTACTCTTTGTTTTGCTGTCAGGTAGAAATGTTAAAGCTCAATGTAAAAAAGAAAAAAAAAAAACATAATGAAAAAAAATTTAGGAAATGCCAGGTAAACTGCAGCTACAGGCTAAAGGTTTGTCACTTAGCTGACATTTACAACAAACCTCTGTCATAGTAAAGAGAGACAACAAGGAAAGCTGAGTGTTAGGGCCACTAATGAGGTGCTAGTACAGATACCTTGGTGAAACCTGACAGCGGGTGAAAATATATTTAAAAAAACAGATTTTGTCCTGGATGTCCATTTCTGTAACATTTTAATGGAATTGTCAATTCATAAACTCATCGTTTCCAAATGTTTTCATAGGATTCAGGTATCTGAGACAGAACAGCATTAAAGCAATTTCTGCCAATAAAGGGGTCCTAAAAGGTATTTAGCTATTTTAGTATAAATATTTTGAGCATAGCAAAAAGCTCAATATTATCAGTTACAGTTTAACCCTGTTATGCACTCTCCATCAGCAATGATAGCCAGGGTTTATTGCAAACCAGAAACACCATTAGATGCCAGTGACTTCAACAGCTGTATTTGGCTTATTTCATTGGATGGCTTGCTTGTATTGTTGCTTTTTATGTGTATTTGTTTCTATATGGAGTCCTCATTTTTGTAAGGCTTCTACTGACGATTTGCAGATTTAAACTCCTGTATTTCTTAAATAAAATTTAGTCTACAGGTACAGTCAGTTCTAGGGTTTAAACTTATATTGATTTGGTCTTAATTTGGTCTTTTTTCAGCTTGTAAAATGTTTTAATTGTAACATCAAGTTTTTTTTTTTCTCTCCATGACTGCTTATTCTTTTACTGAAGAGGAATACAAATTAAAGTTAAGACAAATGGTTAAATATATCTAATCCATAGTGCTATCAGCACTATTTATTCAGTTTGTTTATGTCCCCCACCCCACCTGCTTCATCCAGATGCGCCATATCTCCAAGCTCCGGACAATCATCTCGAAAAATGAGCTTGAGATGTTGATTCATGCTTTTGTTTCATCATGTTAAGACTACTGTAATAGACTGTTTACTTGTCTAAATAAAAAGGAAGTGGCCCATTTACAGCCTGCTGCAAGGATCCCGACACGCTGCTGGAAGTAACCATCAGAAGATGGGTACAGTGTGGTCATAAAGGGATGGACATGGTTAGCAACAATACTCAGCTAGGCTGTGGCATTGACACGATGCTCAATTGGTACGAAGGGGCCCAAAGTGTGCCAAGAAAATATCCCTCACACCATTACACTACCACCACCAGCCTGAACTGTTGATACAAGGTAGGATGGATCCATGCTTTCTTGTTGTTGACACCAAATTCTGACCCTACCATCTGAATGTCACAGCAGAAATTGAGACTCATCAGACCAGGCAACGTTTTTCCAAACTTCTATTGTCCAATTTTGGTGAGCCTGTGCGAATTGTAGCCTCAGTTTCCTGTTCTTGACAGGAGTGGCACCCGGTGTGGTCTTCTGCTGCTGTAGCCCATCTGCCTCAAGGTTCAATGCGTTGTGCGTTCAGAGATGCTCTTCTGCATGCCTTGGTTGGAATGAGTGGTTATTTGAGTTAATGTTGCCTTTCCATCAGCTCAAACCAGTCTGGCCATTCTCCTCTGACCTCTGGCATCAACAAGACATTTGCGCCCACAGAACTGCCGCTCACTGGATATTTTCTCTTTTTCTGACCATTCTCTGTAAACCCTAGAGATGGTAGTGCGTGAAAATCCCAGTAGATCAGCAGTTTCTGAAATACTCAGACCAGCCCGTCTGGCACCAACAACCATACCACGTTCAAAGTGAGTTAAATCACCTTTCTTCCTCATTCTGATGCTCGGTTTGAACTGCAGCAGATCATCTTGACCATGTCTACATGTCTAAATGCATTAAGTTGCTGCCATGTGATTGGCTGATTAGAAATGTGCGTTAACGAGCAGTTGTACCTAATAAAGTGGACGGTGAGTGTATTTATGATGTATTCACTTTATTTTATTATTTTTTTAAATGTTTCTATAACTGTATTTTAACTGTGAAGCACTTTGTGACTGCAGACTGAGAAAGGTGCTATATAAATAAAACTTGCTTTCTTACTTCTTTATATCCTTTTTTCAGTTTTTCTTATATTGTTGTGTATTTGTCCTAAAATATTGTAATATACATTTGAAGCAATATTAACCAACTCTAGTCATGGTATGCAAAAAAAAAAAACTTGATAGTACACTGAGAATGAAAATAGTATAGTATACTAATATAAGTATAGTATACCATACTATTGATTATTGAGCCACTCTTTGCTCTGAGATAAACTCTGTTAATCTCAGAGTTCATTTTTGTCAGAAAGTATGCCACACCTTGCCACAGAAACAAGCAATTAAATGGGTTATCTGGGTTAATGGGTTCTAAAAGAAGCCGCAAATGTCTGTGACCTTTTCAGTCTGTATCTTAGATGCTTTTATGTATTTATACAACATATTATATGGAGAACATCAATAAGGGATGAGTCATTCACTAAATAAAAATATTCCTCTTCAGTTCTTAGTCACAAATAAAGCAGTCTGTGGAGAAAAAAAAAGCTTTTAGATCTTAGAAACTGTTCTGCATTTTTCAGATGATTTATGTTGACCACAAATTCTAGGATATTTTTTTCATTTGTAACATAAATATTTATAAACCTTTGATTTATAATTTATTAATCTAAATCTGCTTAATAACGAGTTTATTTCTAAAAATAAATGTACTCCAGCAAATCCTGCAAAGTGGCACTGGAAATAATTCGAAGTCTGTTGAAACAGGCACAGATTTTTCTATGCATCTTATATGATGTGCATTACACTAATTTGTATGTAACCTACTACTGCAGCAGACAGGTCACTAAAAGCCTCCTCATGTTGCTGAATCCAGTGTTCTTACAAACTTTTAGCTTCGTTTTTCTAGCACTTTCATCATTTAGATTTTAGAATACCCAGAGATTTTGTCTCACTGAGTGCCTGGGTACATGTATAAGATGGTGTAGCAGCCCGGTTTCATAAAAACAGTGAATAACTTGCAGAGACTTGATGCATGTCATTAGTATGCAACCTGCATTATTTGAATGTCATTGCACAATATGTATCAGAAAAGGGTGACAGCCTGCTGCGACAAAAACGCTGCTGTGGTAACAATCTATGTCCAATCATACATTAACCCTGTGACATGACTTATTTTATGTGCCGATAATAGGATGACCCATTAACACTAGGTACTGTTAGCAGTTATGAATTACATTCACATTACTGCTTAGAACTCCAACCAAAAGTTCTTACCTTATTTGTGTTGAGACTTGCAGAATATCACAGATTCATCATTGTGTCATTTTTGCCCTATTGTGAAACTTTTTGTTTTTCCAAGAAAAAGACAGACTAATGAGAAAACAGTTACAGCCCCATAAAAGCTGGCTGGTAGAGGAAGGTCAGACTGACCTTCGGGTAGAACTGACAGAGCTTGACCCAGTATTAATACTGTGTTTGTGTAGGTAAAGTATACTAATGCCAAGGGTTCTGCATCCTCTGAAGGAAAACAGCTCCCTCAAAAATTTATTTTACGTCAGCAAATCCCCAAGAAGAAAATCATCAATATGCAGAACCCATTTTAAACATTTAGCATTTATTCTACAGAACATGAACTTATCACCAAGATATAGTTTATTTTTCATTTAACTTAACCAAGTGTTTATGGGTTCTCACCGGGTACTCCGGCTTCCTCCCACAATCCAAAGACATGCCTGTTAGGTTAATTGGTAACTCTAAATTGCCCTTAGGTGTATGAATGAGTGTGTGCATGGCTGTATGTGTGTTGCCCTGCAATGGACTGGCGACCTGTCCAGGGTGTACCCCTCCTTTTGCCTATAGACTGCTGGAGATAGGCACCAGCTCCCCCGTGACCCACTATGGAATAAGCGGTAGAAAATGACTGACTGACATGTGTTTATGGCTTAAAATGTTACAGAAGTAAAGGATGGTAAGATCTTTGGTAGGAGCTGAAATGTGGATTAATTAGTAAGCTGAAACTGTCCATAACAATATACGGGAGTAAATTTGAGATTGACCAACAAGTGCACTTTGTTTATTAGTCTAGATTACACGGTGCCATGGCTGCCTTAATTCATTGTTTCAGTATTTCACCCTCAACCGGGAGGCACAGCCTCAAAGTTATGTAACTTTATTCACTATTTATTATAGGTGTCCTGGTCTAATCACTCAGATTTATTGATTAACATCAGGCCAATATCTAATCCATCGTTTTTCCTCCAAGTTGCAAAACAATAAAACCATTTCTCTTTGCACTTTTGTATCATCCACCAGGACAGCATGGGATAAATTTCCACTGTCATGCTGATGATACTCAGCTATATTTATCCATAAATCTCGAGGAATCTAACAAAATAAAGATTAGCACCTACAAGTAAGAGGCCAAGGTCTTCAGCTGGAAAAGGGCAGAATTCCACCTTAAGGTTGGAAATGAGTTTCTCTGGGTGTTTCACGAGTGGGGGATGAACATTGGAAAATAACAATAAAAGCATGATTCCTTACAGTCACAAGGAACATGTTGGTAAAAATAAAGGCTTACTGTAAACAAAAAACATCATGTGGTATTAATAATTTTGGCATTAACTGTAGTTCACAGAATGATCCAATGAGGTCTTTTTTCTATTCATAGCTGAACTTTGGGAACACCCATCATATTACCTATTCCATCTGTAATTTGTTTTTTTATTTAGTTTTACAATAAAATAAAGCAAAAACATGTAAGGATATTTAAGGATGTGAATTGCTCAAGAAACTTAATTTCTGTTTTATTAAACCAATAGAAAGTAACAATACAATGTATGGCCTTAAGTGTTCGGTACAATTGTCAAACAGGACAAACAGCATTGGACTTTAATTTTGTTATTTTGTTTTGTAATATTTAATAATTTGTTCTGGTGGTTGTTTGGAACTCAGAAAATTCAAACATCTGCTTGCAGTCCAAAGTTTTATGACCGTATTGACTGTGCGTACTGGCTGCATCAATAACACACACAAATACAGACACACACACACACACAGCAGCAGCAGCACACAAACACAAAAGGAGAAAACAAAAATTATGCTTGATTTTAAGAAATATACTACAGTTAGATAAAATATGCTGTGTTCCCATTTGGATAGTTCAATTCTCAGGACACACAAGAATGCAAAACTCATCATTTTCCAATAAGGAATTAGAGAGAAACACCAGTGCATTATTGGTCTCATAAGAGATGGTAGTGAAAGCAGTATATCTCTGACAGGAACCCTGGGCTAAAAATAGGGTCGTTATCAGTTCTTATATGAGTCATAATCATCAGAATTAGAAGAAATAAAGGCTTCAGATATTTTACTCTGTGTAATTAACCTGTATGATTTTCACTTTCTGAAATCAGTGACAAAAATATTGAACTTTTTCCACAACAATCACATTTTCTGAGATGTACCTGTATAATAAAATAAAAAGTATAATCAGAATCAGAACCAGCTTTATTGCTAAGTTTGTGCAGACAAACAAGGAATTTGACACTTTGCTCTCAATAATAAAGATTATCTTCTTAAATGTACATATATACACAATTAATTTTAAAATAGGATATAATGTGTGATCAGTCCAAGTATGCAATAAACTAGGTTTAAATTGTGGCATATATTCCTGTCAGTGGTAATAACACAAGTCATTATTATTCAGGTAAAGAAAGCCTCCTGTTGTTCTCCCACCCCCTTTAAAGTGGTTATTAATTCAGAGCCAGAGGAACAATAATCCTAATTGTATCTGATTGTTTATCTCAGTTATTTATTTGTATGACTTTCAGCAAATATCATTATCATCTGTGGCAAGACTTCACCTGAGGCATCTTGAACAAGACCCGAATTTGTGCAAAACAATTACTTTCTTCCCTTAGAGAATGAGGTCAGAGATCTGTCAGGACCCAGCGGTTTACTCCTATTGTTGATCAACATGGATGTGCCTTAATGTGTGTGTGTTTTTGTTTTTTTGATTACTTTATTAGCATAAACAAGGCAGTAATTAAGGCAATTAGGCTAAAATATCCAGGCACCTTCAGTTGCATTTTTGTGTTTGCTCTGCTAAACATTTGTTAATTCCAATGAGGATTAAAATTACTTTGTTGGAGCACATTTGATACACCTGCAGCCATAGATAATGAAGCAAAAGCATATTTCTTGATTTTCTACCAAAATCACAGGTAGCATGTTTTCCAGTTGTCGGTTTTGGATGATGAATTCACGCAGCTGGAACATAAAATCTGTAAGTGGTGTGTACCAAGTGAGCTTTTTATATATTTGTTTTGTTTGAAAATACATTAAAATATTTAAACTGTCTGTATACATCTCGACTGACTGGGTTAAATTTGATAGACGTTTAGCAGTTGTCTTAAGTTGAGTTTGAAATATCTGATTAGATTCCTTCATTTAGCTAAGCTTGGCAAGAATAAAAATATTAAAATCATTAGGTCTGTGTTTGAAACTCTGTGTCTAATGCAAGTGTGTTAACTACTCACAACCTTAAATGTAAATCCCTGAACAATCGTGTTCAAAGTAGATTGAGAACTCAACTTACACTGATTGTAAATATAGGAACCTGGACTAAAATTCCAATTTTCATTCAAACTTCTAAATTTGGGTTCTTATTTTTGATAGCTAGTCTGCTGACTGGAAGAAGAAGCCGCTGAACACCAACAATGAATATTCAGTAGGAATTGTGGATGCAAGTATGTGCAGCACTTGCAATTAGATTATATCATGCAAAGCAGGGTGCACGACCAACACAATTAAACACCTGGTGTAGAAGTAACAGAATGTCTTTTCAAAGACACGCTGCACTGGCCCTCCTCCGCTGGCTCATGTTCTTCGTTACTTGTGCATTTCAGAATTCATTTTAAAATCCAGGTCCCGCATGGTCATCCCCCTCTCTATACTACTAAATTGTAAAAGCCACACATTCCAACTGGGACCTTAAAGTCCTCAAAGCAAAATCTACTTGTAGTCCCAAGGAGCAGATGTAAAACTCTAGAGGATCATTCTTTCCAGACTGTTCTGCCTCCACTGTAGAACAACCTTCCTTTGTTTCACGTTGTCTTGAGAAACTTATTTAAAAAACAGCTGGGCATTCTTATTCAAACAGCCTTTTCCTCATGATCTTTTTAACAATTGTTTTATTTCTTTTAATTTGTAACTGGTAAGGAATATTGGTGCATCCACCATACAAGTCCAGAAGCAATTGTGTATGGCAGTTCTGGTTGGAAATGATGGTTCATCAGGGAAAATAACATTTCCTCTAAAATTTTAAGTTTACCTCCATCCTTAATGAAACCCAGGAGGAGTCCTATTGCCAGCTCACACCCTGTACAGCTCCATGTTCCCATAACACTGAAATACAACTTTTCCATCTACCAAAGCAGTACTAATATGAAAATAAGTATTTATATTTACCACTATTCTGTCTGTTCTAGTTTTCAACCACACAAAAAGAAGGTTTTTAAATACAATATTTTACTTGCTGTATCAAAATGAAAACAGATTGAAAATAGACAGTCAGAACATAAACTGAAGATAAAAAGTGGCATTTAAATGTTGGTTTGTGCTTGTTTATTTTGGGGTGAGTTGCTTGATTTACTGACAGAACCTTTTTACAAAGTTGTTGTTGCTTGGATAGATACAGTAGAAATGCTCAAGTTTAAACTTGGACTGTAAATGATTTTACACACATTGATTTGTGTATGTTTTTGGTACCCAGTTTGGAGCCTGTGAGACCTTGAGAACTACCTTACCTTTTAAATTTTCTGATTATGTATTTAAAAATGAACAGCATACATTAATAAACAAATGAGCAAGGTAAATGTAAATTTACCTCAGTTTGCCAGCAAGCTAGTTTTCATTGGTAGTTCCTGTGCCTAAAAAGACACCTAGCATATAAATAAACGATCAAAACAACAATTATATTTGTAAAATTCATGTAGTAATAAAGGGCTGGACATTCAGCAACAAAGGTCAGGTAGGCTGACATTTAAACATTGCTCAACTGATATTAAGGGACCCAATGTGTGCCAGGAAATTATCCCCTACACCATAACACCACCATCACCCCCTGCCTAAACTATTGATACACTCATCACTAATTGCAAAAAAAATAATCCAGAGACCAAACTAAACAAACAGTAATAAGAACACCAAAATGGGTAGCCATGGAGTAAACAGAGAGAACTGAGGCAACAAAGGAAAACACACAGCAGCAGGCGATTTAACAGGAACAGAACGAGTGGAGAAGATATATGAAACAAGATCAGGGGAATGGAGAGCATCAAAAAGAAAAGAACATAATAAACTCAAACAATGACAGAGAAAAACAGCAAAAATAAATCAACCAGAAACCAACTAAAACAGAACCAAAAAGATCCCTATACTCGCACAATAAACTAAAACTAAACAAGCTAACTTCCCAAACAGAAAATACATGCAATTAATTACGAAGAAAACCCTACCAATTCTGAAAACATAGCAACAAACAAAACAAATCATTTTAGATAAAAATGTTTTATTACTGCAAGTTCACATACAAACATAAGACATACATTTCAAATCCAAAAACTATAATCAATACAAGAGAATATTACTTGCAATGATGCTTTGTAGTTTAATTCTGCTCACATATGCATACAATTTAACATGCATAACAGACATTGCTGCGCTGGTGTGTCATCTCTGCAAGGGAAATGCTTTGAATATTTACTTCTCGTCAGTCCCCTGTATCATTTCACACACAATAGCGGCTTGATGTCTTATCCTCTGCGGGGTGTGACAGAGAAGGCTCATTTGGCATGATGTGCTGGTACAGGGCTTGCCTTTCTCATGTGAAGGTGGCTGGGATTACCATGAAGATGCCTCATAATTGAGCTCTAGACGACAGTGGGATTCATCTAAGTCTGGGCCAACAGGGATCACAGATATTCAATGAGCATTAATATTCAGGATTATTTATCTAATGTGCATTCATGTTTTGATCCTTTGTGCTTGTAATTATGTGGAAGAAAAATAAATGTGACAGAAGGATTGTCCTGTTTACCTAAAGGGATTTATTACATTGTGCTCTGCTTTTGTTTATTGGATGTAATGTTAAAAAAATTAGCACTAAGGTAGAGCTGTACAATAAGTTATTCAAATCTGAGTTTGTATGTGCTAGTTTTTCTTTCTTAAATAATTACAGTAGGCTACTTTTGAAGCTTTAATCATAATTTACCGCCAAAAGGAAAAATCAAGTTCTAAGTTCTGTATCTAACATAGCTGGAATGGTTATTGGGTAGTGCATAATACGGTGCATATTTTGAAATTTCAATAGAAAACCTTGTGAGACTGGAATGTCTCACCATATGGAATCATGCATTTCCTGCTCCACCAAAGCTTTTAGCAACTTTCTGTATTGTTGTGGATTTATATTTTTCCGTTAGCTTGCTTGTTTTAGAAGAAACGCCTTAATCTGCTGCTGGGATGCAGTTTTCTACATTTTTATCTTTTTTCACCTGTGTGGGTCTGGGCATATCTGTCACCACATTCCACTCATGAAGAGATGCATTGGCAGACTTATAGCTATTCCCAAACATTTTTATTGTAGGCTAACAACTGCTTACAGATATACAAGCAAGGAGAACAAAAGGTTTGAACGGTGGTCTGTTAGGACTACAATTGTCTTTCTTATTAATATTTAGATAACTTTAGTGGGAGACTGGCTTCAGCAAAACGGAGACGGGGAACGACTCCAACCTCCACACATCAGCTAGGGTCATCCTGTTATGACTCCCTTGAGTTCTGAGTGCCCCTTACAGGTTTCCTATTGCCAGCTTGGATCATGGTTTTCCTCTCTGATCAGAGCTCCTTCATCCACTGCTGGGAGTGTGGATTCTGTGCCTTGCAAACAGTCATCTTTAAGTTTTTTTTAGAATAATGTTACAACCACATACCTCTCGATGTGTGTTATTGGGATTGTATATGATATAGTTGTAAAGTGGAAGGAAACAGTTATTTATGCCCCTTTTTCATTAGTGCCTAATCTAGTTGGGTCAGTTTGTCGGGGTTCTAGGGGATTTCTCTCCTGTCACTTGTCATTAACCGTTCAGTCACTAGGTGGAGCCAAGGACCTTGGTGAGGTGGGCACAGGTGTTTCCCATCTGCAATCTTCTCCGGAGCTTTAAGAGGGAGATGCAGCCTGCACTTCTTCGCCTGAGTGTTTGCCTTAAGTGGTAACTAGTCTGGTCCCCTAAGAATTACTCTGTGTTGTGATTTCCTAGACATCGAAGTTTCTTGTACTCACCTCCTGTGTGATCCTCCTAGGTCCTCTGCACCATATCTTCTGGTTCTGGAGGAGGACATCGGTTCTGATCCAGTCCTCGTTACCTTCCTGGCATGTTCCTCGGTCCCACTAAGGCTGGCTGCCACTCAAGCTCCGGATCTTCAGCAAACGAACTTGCCCACTCTCCACCGTGAGTCCAACAAACCACTGCACTCAATTTCACTAACCATTCCTTGGTTTAAAGGCTTCTGAGAAGTGACTGAAACTTACCTCATCCATTCGGAAAACCCGCTCGGAAGAGATCCTCCTACCCCGTTCCCTCCTCTGGCGGACTCCTACTCTTCACTCTGTAAGCAAACAACTCCTTTACTAAATCTCCACCATTCCATGAAGGCAACCAAACTCACCACTCTCTCTTCCTGTGCAACTGATCCCCGCCTCTTTCGAGCCCTGATCCTGAAGACCTGTTCCTCATCAAATAAACAAACTTAAGAACTGTTTTTCATTCTCCTGAGTTTTTCTGCATGTGGGTCAGAGCCATTAATGTTAAGATGACACAGTTCACCACGGTTTGGTTCATTTTCCATCACGATTGAGTACTATGTCAATTGGGGCGGTATCGTTAATAGTAAGGGGGCCCCACAGACACAAACATGGCTGTTGTCAGACTCAGAGTGAAAGAAGAGAGCCAGAGAAGGTTCTAGACAGCGAGACCTGAACCACTGTGGATCAGTACAGGAGAGAGGGAAGTCATACTATAGCAAATACGAACTAGAGGATGTGTGAGGATAAGCTAACGCTACCTAATGATAGCTTGCCATAGTGGTCATATAGAAAATAAGCCCAGAATATAACGATTTAACAGTTGAGGGTATTAATTATTAGGAAATGCTGTGATTAGTGATGTCACCCACTACCCAATCAGTGACCGACAGTCTTCTGACATTACATTTAAATGTGACTCTGAACAGTTGGAACAACAAGCAAGCCAGTATTAAAAATATTAACTAATAATTCTACATAACCGTTACTAATGGAAAAGCTAAAAAAGTGAGGGCAGTTGGTGAGCAGATGGATGGAGATAAATGTAGGACAATCCTGGAAGATAACTTGAAAAAAGACCGCTAGTGAACTGAGACTGGGACAGAGGTTCACCTTCCAACAGGACAATGACTATATACATACTGCCTAGAGCAACACTGAAATGGTTTGAATCAAAGCATATACATGTGTTAGAATGACCAAGTCGAAGTCCAGACTTAAATAGATGTATAATTTGTGGCACGATTTTACAATAACTGTTCACAGATGCTGAACATTCAATCTCACTGAGATTAATCTATTTTGGTAATAAGAACTAGGGTGAAAGCAAATTAGGATTTTTATTTGCTTTGTCGTTTTTTTTTGTTTTTTTTTTAGAAAAAATGGATCCCTTTTGATCCACTTTATGATTTTGTGCAACTTTTTGCTGATGTATTATATACAGCCCCACTAAAATTTGTAGAAGATTTTTTATGTAATTTATTAAAATCCCATAAGGCTCAATAAGTGTGGATACTTTGCCTAGTCACTGTAGACATTTGTGAAACCAGTTGTGGGCAGATGTAAATGTTTGTTGAATCTGAACAATTTAAAATAGTCAGTAGATTGCTCTATACTTTGCCTATAAGCACAATATTCCTCTAAACATTTTAGAGACTTAATTTGAACAAGGTTCATTTGGTGAAACATAAAATCATCTCTCATGCATGGAAATTGAACGGATCAATCTTTCTGGTGAAAGTGAGGCAGTGCAATGAAGCGTTCCTTATTTCTGAGTTTGCATCAATGCACTTGATGATAGGTCTGCTGGACCTGTGTGCGAGTTTCTGACACGAGCAATGCTTTAGTTTGTAGGATGTTAAAATAACACATATTGGCAGGCATTGTTCAAGGAAAAGACGTGCTAAAGAAAAGGCCCTGCATTTCCTTTACCATTGGGAACACATGCACAGATAGGTTTCACAAAAAATGAAGGAATACATATCCTGTCTCCAGTCCCTGTAGCATTACAGGGAAACGATGGGTTCAAATTAATGTCCAAGCTATCAAAGGATGCATTTGTTTTTGTCTTAGAGTGATCAATACTTACTGTTTGATTCCAACGAGACAAACCTCGATGAATTGTGGAAAAGCTCAAAGCACATATCTCATTATGGGCTTTTGTTTATAGCTTTGACTCTGCATGAGAGCGCAAATGGATTCTCTTTTTCTCTATTGCCTTGGATTCATCCCCTTTTGTGCTTGACAATTTTCTGAATTATTGGGGTTTCATGGGAGGTATTTAAATGGCAGCTTTAATGGAAAATCCAAATCCATGCATCGGCAGTCCACCTGAGGTGACTGCAAAGCTAAACACACTCCTAAAGCTTGTGGATAGCCTTTCCAAAAGAGGTGAAGCTTGAATTGTAAAGGTTCTTAGATCCAAATATTGGGCCAATCTCATGTTAAAGCCATTTATTGTGTAATGCACATACAACTATACTCAAGCAGTCAAGACCTGTTCTCTTTCTGGCAACCTGATGGATGAGCCTAGATTAGGTGGTTACCATAAAAAACTATTTGCCTCTGTGTACTCTGGCAAGTTAAAAGTTTAGTGGAGCTGGGGTTACGGCATGGGTTGTTTGGGGGGTTGGATTTGGGAGTGTTGATGCATAACCATACATGAGTGTCTGTTTACAGACTCAATGTGTACTCGTACTCTTCGTCTTCCACTTCATCCGGGACCAGGTCGCGGGGGCAGCAAACTCAGTAGAGACACCCAGACATCCCTCTCCCCAGACACCTCCTCCAGCTCCTCCGGGGGGGTGGGGGGCCAAGGCGTTACTAGGTCATCCGAGAGACATAGTCCCACCAGCGTGTCCTGGGCCATCCCCTGTGCCTCATCCGGATGGGACGTGCCTGGAACACTTCCCGATTGAGGCATCCAGGAGGCATCCGGTATACATGCTTGAGCCACCTTAACTGGCTCCTCTCGATGTGGAGGAGCAGTGGCTCAACCCAAGGTCCTCCCGGATGGCCGAGCTCCTCACCCTGTCTCTAAGGGAGTGCCCGGCCATCCTACGGAGGAAGCTCATTTCAGCCGCTTGTATCAAGGATCTCATTCTTTCGGTCATGACCCAAAGTTCCCAAAAGTGAGAGCTGCACCGACCCGTCTGTTGATCTCCCGCTTCAATCTCCCCTCACTCGTGAACAAGACCCCAATATACTTGAACCCCTCCACTTGAGGCAAGAACACCCCTCCAACCTGAAAAGGACAAGTGACAAGTCCTCTTCAGAATTAATGTGTATTTGTGTTAAATATTACTAATTTTAATACTGACTGTAAACAGTTATTACTGTTTCTTGTCATAACCAAGAAGCCCAAAGTTTCTACTGTGCGTAGATTCACAATATTGCAGCTCTTCTTTGTCACAGTAACAGAAGTTGATTAAAAAAAAACAATAATTGAGACCCAGTATGTACCAGTGCTAAATATGCCTATTTGTTTACATAATTACACCATATTTGGTCATGCACAGGCTTAATATTCCAGGGAAGACAACAGCAAGACTCACTCTGTTTTCCATTTAGGCACGCTGTGTATGTTCTGGGTAAACAAAGGCATCTCATGTAGATTTGAAATGCTGTGTTTTATCAGAGTCATCGTGACCTTTGCTTACTTTTCCAACATGCTTAGTGTTTTTATTTTATATTACTCTCAGCAATGTGTATTTGTATCTTTAACATCAATTACAGATTATAAAATATTTTTATCGTATTTATTAAAGCCAAACATTAATTTTGTGTTCTCCTACATTGCTAGTTTAAAAAGCCCATTTTGGTCAGAAAGAGCTTTATATGGGAATCAATAGCATGAATAGTCTGAAAAATACATTCACTGTTTTATATTACGGGCTCTTCTAAAAATGAGAGATGCACTGTTGTTGGAAAGGTATGAGTCATTGTTTTAAAAAGCATGAGTATGCCAAATCAGTCTACTTTTCCAAGAAAATACAGCCCACCGAAAAACAAGGAAAAACATCCTTACAGACTAATATATTGGCAAACTATATGAAAAACAAAGCTTGTTGTGACTCTTAGTTAGCCTCCCAAGGAAACAAGAACAAACTGAATGAGCTAAACAGCACTGGAGCAATTATTGCTTGTCATAAAGCAGTTCAATTGCTTTTCATGTAAAAAAGTCACATATTGTTGCTGTGAAAGAGGTTAACAAAAGCTGTGAGACTGAATGACATTGAACTGTTAGCTGCAAATTTAAAAAAAAATGACTTATTTATTTCAATATAACAGTCATGTTTCAGATTACATAATACTTCGAAGGACTATCATTAAACTATAGCTTTAATTGCAAAATATATGGTTTTGAAAAAACAAATGAAAAGAAATGGCCATTGCATCTGTGTCAGCACCCTCTTTATACTCAATGATCATCTTGGTATTCTCTCCATGACCTATCAGAACAAAGCTGGAAAACCTTGTTTAGTATGAAGGTAGTCCTAATCTTGCTATTGTCTTAGCACAGCCCACAATGTTGTTTTGCTTTTGTTTGCTGTGAATCTTAAGGTAACACACATCAATCTCTGTTTTATCAGAATCATAGGTTATTTTGAAAAGAACTGGTTTGAAAAGGAACCTTGAAGTGCCAGCTGCAGATCTGCCGATCTGACATTGCTGGTGTGGGCTGTTCTTGTGACGCTCTCCTGCACCTTCACCATGCTGCACAATACGAATGCACTTTTCCACAATAATCTTAACACTTGCATCAATGATTCCTTTAAAACTTTGATTCTCAGAATGCAGCTACACACTTGAAGATCACAGCATTTCTGACACAACTACAGGTCCTTCTCAAAATATTAGCATATTGTGATAAAGTTAATTATTTTCCATAATGTAATGATGAAAATTTAACATTCATATATTTTAGATTCATTGCACACTAACTGAAATATTTCAGGTCTTTTATTGTCTTAATACGGATGATTTGGCATACAGCTCATGAAAACCCAAAATTCCTATCTCACAAAATTAGCATTTTTCATCCGACCAATAAAAGAAAAGTGTTTTTAATACAAAAAACGTCAACCTTCAAATAATCATGTACAGTTATGCACTCAATACTTGGTCAGGAATCCTTTTGCAGAAATGACTGCTTCAATGCGACGTGGCATGGAGGCAATCAGCCTGTGGCACTGCTGAGGTCTTATGGAGGCCCAGGATGCTTCAATAGCGGCCTTTAGCTCATCCAGAGTGTTGGGTCTTGAGTCTCTCAACGTTCTCTTCACAATATCCCACAGATTCCCTATGGGATTCAAGTCAGGAGAGTTGGCAGGCCAATTGAGCACAGTGATACCATAGTCAGTAAACCATTTACCAGTGGTTTTGGCACTGTGAGCAGGTGCCAGTTCGTGCTGAAAAATGAAATCTTCATCTCCATAAAGCTTTTCAGCAGATGGAAGCATGAAGTGCTCCAAAATCTCCTGATAGCTAGCTGCATTGACCCTGCCCTTGATAAAACACAGTGGACCAACACCAGCAGCTGACACAGCACCCCAGACCATCACTGACTGTGGGTACTTGACACTGGACTTCTGGCATTTTGGCATTTCCTTCTCCCCAGTCTTCCTCCAGACTCTGGCACCTTGATTTCCGAATGACATGCAGAATTTGCTTTCATCCGAAAAAAGTACTTTGGACCACTGAGCAACAGTCCAGTGCTGCTTCTCTGTAGCCCAGGTCTGGGGAATGCGGTTCCTGTAGCCCATTTTCTGCACACGCCTGTGCACGGTGGCTCTGGATGTTTCTACTCCAGACTCAGTCCACTGCTTCCGCAGGTCCCCCAAGGTCTGGAATCGGCCCTTCTCCACAATCTTCCTCATGGTCCGGTCACCTCTTCTCGTTGTGCAGCGTTTTCTGCCACACTTTTTCCTTCCCACAGACTTCCCACTGAGGTGCCTTGATACAGCACTCTGGGAACAGCCTATACGTTCAGAGATTTCTTTGTGTGTCTTACCCTCTTGCTTGAGGGTGTCAATAGTGGCCTTCTGGACAGCAGTCAGGTCGGCAGTCTTACCCATGATTGGGGTTTTGAGTGATGAACCAGGCTGGGAGTTTTAAAGGCCTCAGGAATCTTTTGCAGGTGTTTAGAGTTAACTCGTTGATTCAGATGATTAGGTTCATAGCTCGTTTAGAGACCCTTTTAATGATATGCTAATTTTGTGAGATAGGAATTTTGGGTTTTCACGAGCTGTATGCCAAAATCATCCGTATTAAGACAATAAAAGACCTGAAACATTTCAGTTAGTGTGCAATGAATCTAAAATATATGAATGTTAGATTTTCATCATGACATTATGGAAAATAATGAACTTTATCACAATATGCTAATATTTTGAGAAGGACCTGTATACAGTCACCAGTATCATGTCAGTGCCAGGATGCTTTCATTAGCCTTGTCACTATTTGTGGATTTTTGCAATTATTTTCAAAATTTATGAGAGGTTTCTGCACCTCCACCACAACTACCAATAGATTTACAATTGACTATATTGAGTGCTACAAGTATGATATTGGTTTGATGGTGTTACAGCTTGGACACAAGGTCAGCATGGTCATTCCTGCCTAAAATTGTCATGGATGCTCTGCCACTGCAAAAATATACCAGCACTACCAAGCAACACACGTTTTATGCATGCTCAAAACACCACACAATCTACAGGACTCTATCACATTAACATGAAGCCCATATTAATTGCCCTTCTAATGTACTCCAGGAGACTTAAAGGATGTACTAACTTATTTTGCTAATTGTAGTGGGTTATTGCATCCGGTATAAAGAGGTCCTCAAAGAACCATGTAAGTAAGCTTTATAAATAATTGTTTTCTTATTATTCATGAATAGAGAGCGTAAGTGGTTGGTTTTGCCATTTTGTATCACTGTAGCTGTGGTGGCATCATTTGTAGGAAGTTACATGTGCTTTGACAATGAGTGATTTAGGTAATTTTCTTCATATAACTCATAGTATTCTTTAAATAAATATAGTTTTATGACCCCAATAATCTAAATATATCAGCTGGATATCACCTAGAATTATATTGGTGTAATCAAGGAATCTAAAAATCAACTGTCCAAATCTAAATAAATGGAAATTGTGTGTAGAATATACTCATTGTCTTCCGCATCATCCAGGACCGGGTCACGGGGGCAGCAGACTCAGTAGAGACAACCAGACATCTCTCTTCTGAGACACCTCCTCCAGCTCCTCCGGGGGAGCCCAAGGCATTCCCAGGCCAGCCGAGACACATAGTCCCTCCAGCGTGTCCTGGGCCGTGTCCTGGGCCTCCTCCCAGTGGGACGTGCCTGGAACACCTCCCGAGGAAGATGTCCATGAGGCATCCAGTATAGATGCCTGGGCCACCGCAACTGACTTCTCTTGATGTGGAGGAGCAGTGGCTCAACTCAAACTCCTCCCAGATGGCTGAGTTCCTCACCCTATCTCTAAGGGAGTGCCCGGCAACCTTACGGAGGAAGCTCATTTCAGCCGCTTGTATCAGGGATCTAATTCTTTCAGTCATGACCCAAAATTCATGCCCATAGGTGGGGGTAGGAATGTAGACCGACCGGTGAATCGAGAGCTTCCTTTTTCACTCAGCTCTCACGTCACCACAACGGACCGGCACAGCGTCCCCATTACTGCGGCAGCTGCACCAATCTGTCTGTCAATCTCCCGCTCCATTCTCCCCTCACTCGTGAACAAGACCCCGAGATCCTTGAAATCCTTCACTTGAGGCAGGAACTCCCTTCCAACCTGAAGAGGACAAGCCACCCTTTTCCGGTCGAGAACCATGGCCCTGGACTTGCAGGAGTTAATCTTCATCCCAGCCGCTTCACACTTGGCTGCGACCTGCCTCAGCGCATGCTGTAGGTCTTGGCTAGAGGGGGCCAGCAGGACCACGTCATCTGCAAAAAATAGAGACGAAATCCACTGGTCCCCAAACCAGACCCCTTCTGCCCCTTGGATGTGCCTAGAAATCCTGTCCAAAAAGTTATGAACAGGACCGGTGACAAAGGGCAGCCCTGCCGGAGTCCAACATGCACCGGGAAAAGGTCCGACTTAGTGCCGGGAATGCGGACCAAACTCCTGCTCCACTCAAACAGGGACTGGATGGCCCCTAATAAAGGGCCCCCAACTCCATACTCCTGGAGCATCCCCCCACAGGGCACCACAAGGGACACAGTCGAATGCCTTCTCCAGGTCCACAAAACACATGTGAACCGGTTGGGCAAACTCGTATGAACCCTTGATTACCCTGCATAAGGTGTACAGCTGGTCCAGTGTTCCACAACCGGGACGAAAACTGCACTGCTCTTCCTGAAGCTGACGTTCCACTATCGGCCGGACTCTCCTCTCCAATACCCTGGCGTAGGCCTTACCAGGGAGGCTGAGGAGTGTGATCCCCCGATAGTTTGAACAAACCCTCCTGTCACCCTTCTTATGAAGGGGGACCACCACCCCAGTCTGCCAGTCCAGCGGCACTGTCCCCGACCACCATGCAATGTTGAAGAGGTGTGTCAACCATGACAGCCCCACAACATCCAGAGACTTGAGGTACTCAGAGCGGACCTCATCCAGCCCCGAAGCCCTGCCGCCATGGAGCTTTTTAACCACCTCGGTGACTTCAGCCTGGGTGATGAAAGAGTCCAACCCTGAGTCCCCAGCCTCTGTTTCCACCAGGGAATGTGTGATGGCAGGATTGAGGAGGTCCTTGAAGTACTCCTTCCACCACCCGATAATCTCCCCAGTCAAGGTCAGAAGCTCCCCACCCCTACTCTAAACAGTGTTGGCAAAGCACTGCTTCCTCCTCCTGAGGCGCTGGATGGTTTGCCAGAATCGCTTTGAGGCCAACCAGTAGCCCTTCTCCATGGCTTCACTGAACTCCTCCCAGGTCAGAGTTTTTGCCTCTGCCACAGTCCAGGCCGCAGTGAGCTTGGCCTCATGGTGCCTGTTAGCCGCCTCAGGAGTGCCACAATCCAACCCCAGCAGATAGGACTCCTTTCTTCAGCTTGACAACAAATCTTACTGTCAGTGTGCACCACCGGGTCCGGGCAGCACCAACAATAGATGCAGACAACATGGTCCACTCAGACTCTATGTCTCCAACCTTCCCCAGAATCTGGTCAAAGCTCTCCTGGAGGTGGGAGCTGAATACATCCCTGGCTCAGGGCTCCGCCAGACTTTCCCAGCAGACCCTCACTATGCACTTGGGCCTGCCAAGTCTGTCTGGGTTTCTCCTCTTCCAGCAGATCCAACTCACCACCAGAAGGTGATCAGTGGACAGCTCAGCCCCTCTCTTCACCCGAGTGTCCAAAACATGCGGCCGAAGGACTGAAGACACAACAACAAAGTCGATCATTGACCTCCTGCCTAGGGTGTCCTGGTGCCAAGTGCACTGATGAACACCCTTATGTTTGAACATGGTGTTCATAATGGAGTCCCTGGAAGTGGCACTATGCAGCACCCCCAACAGGGCTGCCAAGAAGACCGGGTACTCCGCACTACCACTCACCACTCAGTCTGTAGGCCGAAATGACCTGTCCCCAACCCGAAGGCGCAGGGATGCAACACTCTCATCCACTGGGGTAAACCCCAACACGAGCTGGGGGGCAACAAGCAGACCCACCCCAATTCGCCGTCTCTCCCCGCAGGCCACGTTAGAGTATAAGAGAGTCCAGCCTCTCCTGAGGAGATGGGTTCAGACCCCACACTGTGCGTGGAGATGACCCCGACTATTTCTAGTCGATATCTCTCGACATCCCGCACAATCTCAGGCTCCTTCCCCCCCAGCAAGGTGACATTCCACATCCCTAGAGCAAGCCTAAGCATCCAGAGATCGGGCCGCCAAGGTCTCCACCTTTGTCCGCTGCCTGATCTTCTTTACACCGATCCCTCATGGTTCCTCCTGCAGGTGGTTATCCCACTGGGGGATGGCCTAGTGTCTCTCATTGGGACTTGGCCTGGCCAGGTCCCAAAAGGAGCAACCCGGCCACCAGGCGGTCTCCGAGGAGTCCAGGGTGGGATCCCGGTTCTGCCATACCAGGCGACGTCACGTGCCTCGATTGTGTGGTGCTCATGAAGGTGTCTTGTAGAATATAATAAACCATACATAAAATAAACATGAGAAATTAATATTTTTTATGACTATTATATCAATTAATTAAATAGCAAAGAAAAAATAAACTGATTTGGAAATGTTTTTGAGCATGGCTACAATATGGTTTATTTAGAAATACTAAATGGAATTAAAAATGTGAATACAAATTGGCAAAGATGTGTGAGCATCTGCTTGGTTTATGTGAACCAAACCCCAGGATCTGGGCAATATTCACTTTATGCCCAGATCTCTCTGGTGCCGTCTATAAGATCTTCTTTTGTTACTGTAATTTCCCATTTTTGAAAGAACACAATAAGTTGTTTATGAAGATACATTAATCCATACAATAACTCTTTCACAAAGCGACATCTGTTTTGTCTCGAAGAAACCAAAGTTGACTTGATTGTTGAAGAAAGGTTCCGGAACTGGAAAAAGAAAACCTCTAAAAGAAACAACATGCAGCATCACATTATGTGTGTCAAAAGGTGTGAAAGCAATGCTCATATTGGCTTTTTCTTGATGACATGAAGTTTGAAAGTCCCATTGGTCCTGATCTACCCACAAGGCAGGCATTCATGTGAAAAGAATAAACAGACTCAGTCACAATAAGAACAAACACTAGTTAAACAGTGAATTTTGTGGTAATGATCAAAAGAGTCTATACAGAAAATAATGGAATCAAAGGGATGAGGGAAAAGCAATGTTTCACTAAAGGAAGATGTGTAGGGCAAGACCAAAAACCAATTCTGTCGGTTGAATTATTTAGGCTTTTATTTTCCAGATTTTGTTGACAAAAGTTAATCTCCCTGTTTCTTCAGAGAAACCTTTCTACTCACAGGTATAAATGAGCTTGAAAACAAAAAGACCCACCCCTTCCAACAAATTCTATTTTACTGCACCCATCACAGCCACTACAAAACATGTTTGCCAAGAGGCTTGACATAATTATATTAGTTGTTAACATAATAAAGCATTTATGTTGAACGCCTACCTTCTGGTAATTACTGAGCAGGAACTCTAAGGCCTGGAACCTAAGCCTCATTTTCTCTTTATTGCTCTCTTTGTTATTACTGTAGCTGACACTGTAGCTTCAGAGACTTTCATTGTTGTCTCTCTGGTAACTGCCTTCTCTGCCCTGTTGCTCTCAGGTGCACCGAAGAAACATCTCATAAAATTATCACAGGTTAACTTGTCTGCTTTTAGTCTGGTGGATCCTGTGAAGTTCTTCTGACGGGAAATTGTAAATTGGTCACTTTCATTAAACTTTAAGACAAAGTATGGAAATGAAAACTTTCCTCAAAGCTTATGTTTGCTTTGAGTTGAGTAATTCAAATGCAAGTCAATTCTTATCCTTTTGTTTTTTAAAGAGTTTGCGCAGAAACCACAGTGCTCTGTCTTTTTCAAGAGTTTGATCTAAAACTGCTGGAACATTGACAAAATAAAAAACAGGTGTAAACATTTTTATTGGCAAAGGTCCCCCACAATACAGCAAAAACATTCAATAAAATCTCAGATTTTGGGTAACTGTTGGGTTATGTTATTAGCATTATTAGTCTTTTAAATAGTATTTCTAAGAAGCACAGGTTGTTTTTAACACAGGTTGTAGCAATATTGAAAAATATAGCAGCTGTCCATAGCTTTTAATTGATAACTCCCTTGTACCACTAGGAGTTTGGATGTTCTTTCTATAGTTAACTTAAATGCCCCTCTTGTGTTTTGTACATGCTGAGTTTGATATGTAGCTCAATCTACACTTGAAGAAATAGGGCTTTCATTGTGACAAGGGAAATCTGGCAGGCTGTGCTGTGTTCTATTAGAAAGTCATTTTTAGGTATGATTATAACTGAAAAGTACTTAACAATATTTTTATTAGAAGTTGGATAACCAGAGTTGCTATTTGTTGTGCTTTTTTTTTTTTTTGCTTTCGGATACTAAAAACGTCTGATTGATTTAGTAAGGTACAAACTGTCAGAAGTGCCAAAAAAAAGTTTACTGCAGCTATCACCACATTTTAAATGCCTGCATCCATACAGGATTTTGAGGTCAAAGGAAAAATGTAGCAGAACATGAATAATTTGGATTTGTGAAGTCTGCACAAATGTGGGTGCTGCTCTAGTCTAGTGAAGAGAGACTTGAGCTAGAAAGTGACTCTCCTAATTTACTGGTCTGTCAATGTTACAACCCTCACCAGTGGCCATGTGCTATGGATCATAACCGGGACAACGAGATTCCAGATACAAGCGGCTGAAATGTGCTTCCCCTTTTCTTTCTGCTCTCGGTGGAGGAGGACGCTATTTCTCTGTCTCCCGCACCCTTCCATATCTGCCCTGCTTCAGCTCTGTGTCTTGTTTGGATTCGCCTTTGAGAAGCACCAGAGAGACTCTCAAGGCTGACAGAAAATCAAGAGTCAGCTTAACCCAAATAATTATTGTTTTTTTCTGAATCTGGCTCCCCTGCACGGCCTTGATGGCTGGCTATCTTCAACCTCTCCTGGAAGTTATGTAAACATGATGCTCTGCTCCCTCTGCCCCCTCCCTTCCCTGAGGACATCTGTGGACCTGCTCAGAACTGTGTGGCCAGTTGATGAACATTCCAACGTACCATCAAGGACAATGGCCTCTGTGACAGTGCTTCATGGACTTACTTGCACACACTCACTTGCACACACACACATGCTCAAGATAAACATATGCACCGCACCCACTTACACCGCCTTCACCAATCCCGGCATGATGTTGTTTTGCATACGTGTTGCTTCTTTGTGCTGAGGTTTTTTGCAATCTCAAACTGTATCCTGCTAAGGATAAAGTGTGAAATATGATTTTCTTCCCCTCTACTTACCTAATGTGGTCTCTTTTCTCATCTAGCAAGAGCAGCGCTTTTGAGTGGGCAACAAAGCCTCGGTGACCCATCCCCCCACTTGTCGTGTGTCATGATGTATGTTTGGATGGGTTGCACTGGAATTCTAATTTCCCCTCGGGAATCAATAAAGTATCTTCGAATAGAATTGAATTGAACAGTGGCTGCCCTCATACTTAGAGTTAGCGTGAGGAGCTCTCATATCTTGAGAACTTAAAGTGGAACCTCTGTTGCGGACCATCACAAGGAGTCAGTTGAGGGAAGAGACACTATGGCAGACCCAGGACCTGCTGAAAGGACAATGTGTCCCTTCTGGCTAAGAAATACCTTAGGATACTTGAAAATGAGATGGAAACCATGATACAATCTCAGATAAGCAGAAAAAAGGGTGGATGGATGGAATATGTCGTTTTGTTGATCAAATACACTGAACAGAAGGTCAGAGTATTTGCTTTCTGAAGTCATAAGCTGAAGATTATTGACTTGACCACCACAGTCTTTAGATATCCATGCAATCAAGCATCTGTGGGATGCTCTTGAAAAACAAGTCCAATCCATGGAGGCTCCACCTAACAAGGTGATTGCCTACAGGTGATTGCCTACAGATAGATATCACAGTAGACCTTCAGAGATGTAAAACATGCAATGATTGTTGCAGTTATTGGGAGTTTTGGTCAGTGTATTTTTTTTTGGCACATTAAAAAAATCCCTCATGAGGACCAAAATATCGAGGCACGTGACGTCGCCCGGTACGGCGGAGCCGGGGTTGCTCCTCGCGGGACCCGGCCGGGCCAAGCCCGAACGAGAGACGCGAAGCCATCCCCCAGTGGGCCCACCACCAGCAGGGGGAACCGTGAGGGACCGGTGCAAACAGGATTGGGTGGCGGACGAAGGTGGAGACCTCAGCAGCCCGATCCCCGGATGCTTAGGCTGGCTCTAGGGACGTGGAATGTCACCTCGCTGGGGGGAAAGGAGCCTGAGCTTGTGCGGGAGGTCGAGAGATATCGACTAGAAATAGTCGGGCTCGTCTCCACGCACAGCGTGGGCTCTGGAACCCATCTCCTTGAGAAGGGTTGGACTCTCTTCTACTCTGGAGTGGCCCACGGGGAGAGGCGGCGGGCTCGTGTGGGTTTGCTTGTTGCCCCCCAGCTCAGCCGTCTCGTGTTGGGGTTTACCCCAACACGAGACGGCTGGGGGACTTCAACGCCCACTTTGGGAACGACAGTGACACCTGGAGAGGCGTGATTGGGAGGAATGGCCTCCCCGATCTGAATCCGAGTGGTGTTTTGTTATTGGACTTCTGTGCTAGTCACGGATTGTCCATAACGAACACCATGTTCAAACATAAGGGTGTCCTTCAGTGCACTTGGCACCAGGACACCCTAGGCAGGAGGCCGATGATCGACTTTGTTGTCGTATCATCAGACCTTCGGCCGTATGTTTTGGACACTCGGGTGAAGAGAGGGGTTGAGCTGTCCACTGATCACCACCTGGTGGTGAGTTGGATCCGCTGAAGGAGGAGAAAGCCGGACAGACTTGGCAGGCCCAAGCGCATAGTGAGGGTCTGCTGGGAATGCCTGGCGGAGCCCTCGGCCAGGGATGTATTCAACTTCCAGCTCCGGGAGAGCTTCGACCAGATCCCGGGGGATGTTGGAGACATAGAGTCCGAGTGGACCATGTTCTCCGCATCTATTGTCGATGCTGCTGCCCGTAGCTGCGGCTGTAAGTTCTGCGGTGCTTGTCGCGGCAGCAATCCCCGAACCCGGTGGTGGACACCGGCAGTAAAGGATGCTGTCAAGCTGCAGAAGGAGTCCTATCGGCTGTGGTTGGCTTGTGGGACTCCTGAGGCGGCTGACGGGTACCGTGACGCCAAGCGTGCTGCAGCCCGGGCTGTGGCAGAGGCAAAAACTCGGACCTGGAAGGAGTTCGGTGAGGCCATGGAGAAGGACTACCGGTTGGCCTCGAAGCGATTCTGGCAAACCGTCCGGCGCCTCAGGAGGGGGAAGCAGTGCTTCGCCAACGCTGTTTATAGTGGGGGTGGGAGACTGCAGACCTCGACTGAGGACATTATCGGGCGGTGGAAGGAGTACTTCGAGGATCTCCTCAATCCTGCCATCATGCATTCCCTGGTGGAAACTGAGGCTGGGGACTCGGGGTTGGACTCTTTCATCACCCAGGCTGAAGTCACCGAGGTGGTAAAAAGCTCCGCGGTGGCAAGGCTTCGGGGGTGGATGAGATCCGCCCTGAGTACTTCAAGTCTCTGGATGTTTTGGGGCTGTCATGGTTTACACGCCTCTTCAACATTGCGTGGGGGTCGGGGACAGTGCCTCTGGACTGGCAGACTGGGGTGGTGGTCCCCCCTTCATAAGAAGGGGGACCGGAGGGTGTGTTCCAACTACAGGGGGATCACACTCCTCAGCCTCCCTGGTAAGGCCTACGCCAGGGTATTGGAGAGGAGAGTCCGGCCAATAGTCGGACCTCGGCTTCAGGAGGAGCAGTGTGGTTTTCGTCCCGGCCGGGGAACACTGGACCAGCTCTATACCCTCTACAGGGTGCTCGAGGGTTCATGGGAGTTTGCCCAACCGGTTCACATGTGTTTTGTGGACCTGGAGAAGGCATTCGACTGTGTCCCTCGTGATGCCCTGTGGGAGGTGCTCCAGGAGTATGGAATCGGGGGCCCTTTATTAGGGGCCATCCGGTCCCTGTACGAGCAGAGCAGGAGTTTGGTCCGCATTGCCGGCACTAAGTCGGATCTGTTCCCGGTGCATGTTGGACTCCAGCAGGGCTGCCCTTTGTCACCAGTCCTGTTCATAACTTTTATGGACAGGATTTCTAGATGCAGCCAAGGGCCGGAGGGGGTCTGGTTTGGGGACCAGTGGATTTCGTGAGGAGCTCGGCCATCCGGGAGGGGCTCGGAGTAGAGCCGCTGCTCCTCCACATCAAGAGGAGCCAGTTAAGGTGGCTCGGGTATCTGTACCGGATGCCTCCTGGACGCCTTCCTCGGGAGGTGTTCCAGGCACGTCCCACCGGGAGGAGGCCCAGGGGACGGCCCAGGACACGCTGGAGGGACTATGTCTCTCGGCTGGCCTGGGAACGCCTTGGGCTCCCCCTGGAGGAGCTGGAGGAGGTGTCTGGTGAGAGGGACGTCTGGGCGTCTCTGCTGAGTCTGCTGCCCCCGCGTCCCAGTCCCGGATAAGCGGAAGACGACGAGTACGAGTACGAGTAAAAAAAATATTTGTAGAAAAGCTTAATTAGGCTCCATAAATCCAAGCATTCCTATGCACAGTTTTACACATTTATTGATTTCAGTGTCTTGCCACATATTGACTCAATTCTCCTTTGGTCTTGGAGATGCCACAGAAGCAACAGGAAAGACTCGCCACAGCATGTTAGACATTTTGCTATTATTGATGACTCATTGATCTAGTGGGCATGCCAGAGTAATCAAGCACAATGTCTCCAGGCACCGCAAGGATCAAGGCCTACATCACATTTCCCCAGGCAGGGCAGCTGCTGCTGGAGATAAACGAGAGGAGGGGTGTGTGCATGTGCATATTGGTAGGAGGTGGTGTCTTCTGAATTTCTATTAGAATTTAGCTTCTTTGCAATTAGGTTTGCTGCTTCATGTGTGGATATTGTTTCTGTGTTTATGTGTACAGTGCTCCATGGCTAGAGATCCTTTACAATAATCAGAATTTTTAAAATCACAATACAGCTCTTTGTAATGGCTTGCAGATCCCATTCTTTAGCTTAACCATGGGAAATCAATTGTTTCAAGGGCAGAGTTATTAATGTCAGCTACACTAAGCTGACTTATCATATCAAATGACACGTGTTTGGACTGCAGCATATTACATATGATAGGTTTTCAAATAATATTGATTTATGATATAAACTCATCAACAGATGATGTATGGCTGGTATCTCACTATAGAGTATAGAATCGAAGAACACAAGGGTGGTGGTTTTTCTCTTATTTTGCTACAGTTTCAAGGTGGTAGATCTAATCTTTCTATACAAAGCAAAGGTAAATAAATATTGATTTTGCCGTTGTAAGGTTGACAGACTGTTGTCTTGTTCATAATAAATTCAGTGATCCATTAAAGGTCCAACTTGACACACGTGGACACAAAATTTATGATCTATCAGATGATCTAATATATGCCAGTTTTCAGCTAATATCTTGTAATATCTTGTCGGAAATCACTTTGCTGAAACAAAATCTTATTTTCTGCTTGTCATACTGTTCACATTTTCAGGTTTTGTAGACATGAAATAGATTGAAAAAAAATGCACGTTTAAGGACAGGATGCTGATAACAACACATTTGAAGATGTTGCACAATCACCACATTACAGCTTTTCGTTTGTAATGTCTAGCATGCTTTATTAGATGCATTGGGCTAGGGCTGGTTCATCTCTTGTGCTTAGGAGCCTCTGAATATTCACTCAAAAATGATCAGGTTCTGGATGGACGGGGGAAAAGCAGCCAAAGGTCGAAAGAAAACGTTAGAAAGACCTTCAGGAAGCCTAGAAATGATGAAGACCTCTTTGAAAGATTACGAGAAAGTCTGAAGTTGAACATCCAAACAGCAACGTGCTTATTTATTATCCTTATGATGCACAGCAAAATCTAAAACAACATAAGTCTTCTCTCCAATGATTCTACTACATTAACCTTCCCATAAGCCAGCCGATACCACGTCACTGTTAATCTTTACAGCACACATGTGACCTTTAACAGACTTCACTCCCCTTGGTTCCAGGTGATTAATACCAGTCTGGGTAATTGGATGTTAATTGAAGGTACTATTGACCAAAGCCATGAAGAAAATGGTGATCGAGTGATTTGATGATTCCTCTTGTATTGACAAGGAGGCGTGAAGGCAGAGGGAGACAATTGCCATCTGATTGTATCCATTCATCATCATTATGATTGGTTGTTTGTGAAAGCACAGGGTCTTGTCCTCACTAACAAATTGCATGATCTACCCTGGGAATAAATTCAGTTTGTTTTTTTCCTTTCTCTGAGGGTAGTCTACTTGCTGGTAATGATTGTATCTGGGTTGCTGCAGAAATGTTCGTTTTATGATGAAGGCCACATAAATGTAATTATCCTAGAAATTAGAAAAGAAAATTATAAAAGCTTGGGCACAATATTGCAACACTGACATTTTAGAGTTATCAGTTTCTGTCGTTGCACTGCTGCAGTATAGGTTATAGCTTGATGAAACAAAGTAAATGAGTGAACTTTAAATTAGTGATTTGCATCACTTACCAAAATGTTTAACAGTGGAGCTTTAAGAGAACAGGGAGTGCAGTGTCAGAAAAGAAAAACACAAAAACTAATTAAAACTATTGGTTCCAAAAATGTCTTGATTTTTGTCTTAGAGGTTTTGCCTCTCACATCTGAGAGGCTATCGTTCTGGATATGGGAATTCCCTCGTAATGAAGATTAATATCTGGTTGCTTTATCCCTTTCAAAGTCTTTGTCAAATGTGATTTTTACATATGCTAATATAAATACAAACATTACAGGAATATGGTCTGAATGGCTTGAAATCCATTACGAAGTGAGTTTGACCAAACCAAAATGCTACGTCAAGTCAAGGTCCAGACATTTATGCCATCATGGCTAATACAACATTCACTGATTTAATGTCCACTAGACTAACTTTGTTCCATATCTGGCCATCCCAACTTCAGTCAGTCATGTAACCAAACACTAAATGCCAAAACAGAATGACTTGAAACCAATTTGTCTGGCACACTATAAAGTTTACATGTCTTATAGGTAAAGGGAAATGGAGAAATAACTGCGTGTTTGTGTGAATAGGTCTGATTTTTCTGTGCCACTGAATAATTATTGTTCTTGTCTGTGGCCTTTGCTGCTGTTTGTTTTCTCTCCCTGTTTCAAGCATAACCTCAAACATAACTGAAGAAATTTAGTTTTCCAAGAATAGTATTATTTCCTGGGTCTTAATTTCTTGGAATGTGTTTACTGGCAGCCACTGACTGCACAGTGTAGGTTAACAGTACAAATTTATAAGAAACATTGGTACATTTGTTTTGATTAGTATATAAAGTCACCTCAAACTTATACCATATTAGTTAGAAAGCAATTCCTGGGATTTGTTACATTTTCAGTGTGATGCATTGAGCAGTGAGTAAAGCATCTGTATCGTGTATTGTTATCATAGGGTCACTGCTGCCAGTTGCAGTTTAGTAGCATTAATTTAAATGTGCAGTATATATGGGATTTAAAAGTCCTTTTGGTCATGGTGTAGTATTTTCAAAATGTCCAAAAATCAACAGCAGCTTGGCGTAGTTGGTTATCAAATTTTAATGCTACTGTGTTAAATTTGCTGAAAGGCGATGCAGTAGAGCTTTTCGGTACGGTAGCATTCAGTCTTCTGATGCCAGTGAAATTAAAGATATATTTATACCAAGAATTCTAAAATGTATTGTCCTGTATTCCTGTCTTGATTTATTTGCCTTATTGAACCACTTGTATATATAACAATAGCTATGTATTGAAATTAATATGTTTAGCATAGTCTAAGTTTTATTGGAACAGAGGTAAGTTCAAGGTTAGGGGTAAGGGATAAAAGATTATTTGGACCAGTCTCACACAACAATGTTCTATCAGACAATCTGTTCTTGAAATATGTTAAATATTACTGCCATTCAAGTGATTTCTATTCTGTTGCAAACAGTTGCAACAGTTTCCTTCTGACTTTATTGTATCTTCCACGTCTTCGGCATTTATAATCTATGTTTATAGAAGCAAACAAGATGAAACCCATTCAGAAGAAACTCACCTCATTGAGTTTCTGAACATATGTCTGATATTTTGATTGCAAAAAACAGACACTGATAGTGACACTGCCCATAGCCCATAACTCCCAATCTGATTGATGCAGGATCTTTCAGTCCGTGGTATTTTTCAGGAAATGTTTTTTTTTGTTTTTGACTCTAAATTGTCTACAGCTTTAGTCTGCTGCACTTGTTTACTTCCAGTTGCACACCTGGGTGGACATACTTACTTTTTATTTAACATTTCAAAACAGGGCTGCACAGTGGCTCAGCTGGTAGCACTGTTGCCTTGCATCAAGCAGCTGGGTACGACTCCTCACATGGAGTCTTTCTGCATGGAGTTTGCATGTTCTCCCTGTGCATGCGTTGGTTCTTTCTGGGTCCTCCGGCTTCCTCCCACAGTTGTTATTGCTGCCCTGGTCGAAGTTGGATAGAGTAGCCATATAGTTATCCAATCAAATTCCTCAAGCAAGAGTAAAAAAGTATTTGGTATAAAGTTGCTAAAGTACTGAGTAACTGTTTGATCATAACATCTATATATGTAATCAGAGAGACAGAAATACAAAGTTACGTCCTGGTATTTTAAAGAATAAATAAAGAAGTGAGGAAAAAATATTACAAAATACTAAATTCAGGCAGACAAAAGATATTTCTAATAATTTATATGATACAACAGCAGAAAGTATTTCCAATGACACTATATACTGTTTATGTATATAAACAATAGGTGCTGTATATAGCATACTGAAATTGCTGTATATTCAGCTGACCTACAAATGGCTCAGCAGACTCCGCAGTTATGAAATAAGGTTAAAATAATAAAGCTTGTGTACAAACAAGTCTCAATGTAACAAGTGTAGGAGTGTGTCTGTGTCTGGTGGACATTTGCTTAAAACATGCTTGTTTTTCAATTAAAGTAAAAAGAGGGGAGTAAAATATCTTCCAAATATTATTACTCAAGTGGAAGTAAAATGTATAGTGCAGTAAAACTACTCCTCGAAGTTTGAAAAAGTTACTCAAGTAAATGTAACTAGTTACTACCCACCTCTGGGTTTTACTTAATTACTCAACATCCATCCAAGTTTTGTCCATGTGTGGAGTATCTTTTATGACCACATGATAGTTCTTAAATATTATATAAACACTCTGGGAATGAGTTCTAATACATATATTTAGGAAGTTCATGGCAGGCACAAAGAAGTTAGGTTACTGGTTACCTGCCACACAAATGTGTCTTTGTTTCCCAGAAACTATTTCATTGGGAATTAACATAGCTACAGAGTCTGTAAAAACAAAACTCCTCTTGACTCTTGGAAAGTATCCACCTGATGAGGCCGGAGGTAGGAAATTCAAGGTGACATGGCTAAAGAAGCACACCTGTGAAAGTAGCAGCACATTTGCAGACAGAATGTTTCCCACTGTACTGTTCCTTACTGTTCAAACATGTACACCCAGGAATGCCAGAGAGTTCAGGCAGCTTTCATATTTCAGTTAAAGGTCCCCTTTGTAACATTTAGGGGAATCTTCTGGCATACGTAAAACAAACTGTTGAACTCTTTATATTAGAGTAGATCGTGAATCACTCTGATTCGTTGCTTGTAAAAGCAACAATACAAATTTAAACCTAATTTTGTCATTATTCAAAAACGGCTTATTTTTAAATTGCATAACAATTATCTGTGGCTTTGTTTTACCACTGAGAAATTATTTTGTTTGAACCGAACATAGTTTTCTTTTTTTTTTTTTTTTTTGGTAAAACAAAAATTAAATTGATTAAAAGCTGGGCTAATTAGTTTTAAATAATTCAATTAATTTTATGTGCGGCTTATTTGCCACTGAAATCCACATTTCACTAATGGTGCTCCTGAACAGGGAAAAAAAACACCAGATCTTATAGAATTCAAGAGCGAGACTACCAAGTAAGATTCACTTATTTGCTGATGATTTACTGATATTAAACAGTAATGAAAACATTTTCTTAATTCATGTGATATATTGGATCACAAAGCAACTAATCATAGTTTTCCACATTTAACCATGATTAAATATATTTATTTTTTAAGGATCTAGGTTGATGAGGAACAGGAGAGGACCTGACACCGACAGAGAAGCTAAGAACTACTTGTGAGTTAATTGGCAGATGAGAGACAGTTGGGGAATGCAGAGAGCTGAGCCACTGATGCAAGGTACTGGGTCAATCAGGGAACATATGCCCCTTTTCCACTGGCTCGTTTTACCCAGCGCAGCTCTGCACCACTCGGTTTCGCTCTACTCAGTACGGTAACTGTTGTGTGACTCCCCAACGGCTGAAGCTATGGCGACTGAAGCCCCGCCTCCAGCCATGAGTGTAGAGCACTGGGTTGCTATCAACGTTACTGTTACATTGTCACATTAAAGTAATCTGCGTGAAATGATAAAAAAAATAAAAATAAAAAACAAAAACATAAATAAACTAAACACTAATAAAGTTTGTATTAATGTATATGCACGAATGTCTTATTTATGTTTTTACGTCTAAAATAATCCACTACGATAATTATCTGGACCACAGCCCAGCCAGAACTTATAAAATAAGGCTCAGGGTTTCTGATGTGAGGGGGTGGGCCAGGAGAAGCAGAGAGGAGAGAGGCTGCTGTCTGGATGGAGAAGCTACAAAGTTTGCCTGAGGAAGTTACAATTTTGGGCTTTATGAAACGTTTTTGTCTCAGCCATTGCAATAACGAGGACAATGACTTAAAAGCGCAAAACCGTGGACTTTTGACCCTCAAAGTTAGTCGTATGTTGGATATTGCATATTTGTGCTCTGCAGATTCAGCAGGCTCGTCCTCCTGTTTGGTCCGATGCAGGCAGTCTGATTATGGGGCAGCAGCTCTTTGTCTGGGCCCTCCTCCTGCAGACACTGGTTTGCTAAAGGACTGTGAATAAATGTCCGAACCAAACACGCTTCATGTTGGTTTTGTTTTGAGTGTTTTGGGGGAAATGTTTGTGCCTCTGAACAGTTGAGTTATTGTGTGATCAGCTGGTTTGGGATGTTATTACATACAGCGTTCTGCCTGCAAGTAATTCAGAAAGGTGATTTGTCATTTTTCTTTTCTGTCAGCCTACAGGCACGGTTTAAGACCCGTAAATGGTAAGACCAGCTCCGGCCACTGTGGTCCGTAATATTATTGTAGTTGCTCTTGAGTATTATTACCTGGTCTTTTTCCTGCTCTCGGTGGAGGTGGACGCTTTTTCTCTGTCTCCTGCACCCCTCCCATATCTGCCCTGCTTCAGCTGTGTGTCTTGTCTTTTTTTGGAGCCTCTTTTTTGCATATCTTCCAAATTCTTCCAAAATATGGATTTTGTCAGCTGGTCTCTCAATGCAATTGATCAAATTTTCTCGACGAGAAGACAGGGGTCGGGATAGCCCACTTGTCTGGACGGGACATTTTTCTCCGGATACACGATGGACTCCTGGCAGAAGTGGAATATTGTGTGTCTGTCGATAATGTCAGTCGAGGATGTGGAAGATGTGTATATAATTGGATGTTTGATATCAGGATTTCTGCTTTTTGGAGTCAGCAGTTACCTGGCATATCAAGAAATTCGGAGAATGTCAGCAGCTGTTCTGGCCATTGTAATGCTGGCTGGCATGTGTGATGGGATCTTCAGAGTGATCAACACTCAGACTGAGATGTTACGTGAGCTGAATCGCAGACTGGATGTGATCCTTACACAGGATCGCAGGCAGGTTGCGGTTCCTGGACTCAGGGGTGAAATGGATTAAATCTTGGAGAAAGTTGTTTGCTCGGATCTGACAGAAAGACCAGAAATTTGGCTGTTTGGATTCGCCTTGGAGAAGCACCAGCGAGACTCTCAAGGCTGATGGAAAATTAAGAGTCAGCCTAACCCAAATAATTATTGTTTTTCTGAATCTGGCTCCTCTGCACGGCCTTGATGGCTGGCTATCTTCAACTTCTCCTGGAAGTTATGTAAACATGACGCTCTGCTCCCTCTGCACCCTCCCTTCCCTGAGGACATCTGTGGACCTGCTCAGAACTTTGTGGCCGGTTGATGAACATTCCAACGAACCATCAAGGACAATGGCCTCTGTGACAGTGCTTCATGGACTTACTTGCACACACTCACTTGCACACACACACATGCTCAAGATAAACATATGCACCCCCTCACACCACCTTCACCGTTCCCGGCATGATGTTGTTTTGTCAACTTGTTGCTTCTTTGTGCTGAGGTTTTTTGCAATCTCAAACTGTATCCTGCTAAGGATAAAGTGTGAAATATGATTTTTTTCCCTCTACTTACCTAATGTGGCCTCTTTTCTCAGCTAGCAAGGGCAGCCCCTGTGAGTGGGCAGCAAATCCTTGGTGACCCGTCCCCCCTTTGTCTTGTGTCATGATGTATGTTTGGATGGATTGTACTGGAATTCTAATTTCCCCTCAGGGATCAATAAAGTATCTTTGAATTGAATTGAATTGAATTGAATTAACTTTTCCCTGCACTGTCTCAACGGAAACCTTCTCATTTCTCCTCCTCCCATGGCCAATCAGTGAAAAGCAGTCTGGTCACGTCATATGTAGTCACTACTCAGCTCGGTCAGACCTGCTCAGAAGCAGGGACCCAAAAAGTAGGTAGTGGTACGGCAAAAACTTTAATGGAAATGCTCGCAAATCGAACTGAGTGGAGTCGAGTGGGGCCTGATCTAGCCAGTGGCATAGAGGCAATAGAAATCAATCACTGACGAAACCCCTGTTGGGGGAAAAAGTGCATTTTGAACATCACCATCATAGAAATTAGTCTGATGAATACAATAAGTCTGCAGAGAGGTTTATGAGACTGCAGATTTCAGATTTTGGATATATTTGATAAATACATCTGCATTTGTAAAATAACAATACAACTGATTTGAAATCGATTATCTCTGAATAGAGTTTTAGGTATACTTGATTACCCAAAGTCCAGCTTGACAGTGCACGCTTGCAAGCCTTTGAAACAACAATAAGGCCCCACTGACGTTGCTTAACTCCATGTCTGCCTATACCGACTGTCAAACTGAGATATTTCTACACAATAAAACGCCCTGGAGATAATTTTTTTTATGTTCATTTCTTCTAATTTAATTTGCAAAACCTAGGATGTATATTAGCAAGCCTTTCATGGAGTGGTGGATGGTAGGCCAACAAAGAAGGCTTGTGACTACTGAACTAACAGACTTGAAACAAATCACTCATTCCAACATACCACTTTTATCAGTTTGTTTGTTGAAGGTACATCTATTGTTCTCCAGGACAGCGCTGTTATTCCTGACCTGGATAAGTCCAGAGTCATTTAAAATACATAGTGTTGACTTAAACACAAACTCTTCATGGTATAATTATTTTGTTTATTTATTAATTGTATTTCATTCAATAACAGAAAAAAAAACATAACACATTTTAATATAAACAAAAAACACAACAATAAGTAATAAAAAGGAGTAGTAAGATAAAACATCTAATATAATCTACCCCCAAATCAATACACTTAAACATGATTAACTAAACATGGGCCAACTAACCACGCACATACAGCTTTGGAAAAAGCAAGCGATAATAAAAAGAAAAAAAATTATCTTTTGTAATACAGCCCTTCACTAAGTCAATATATTTAATTTTATATTGACAGCATATAATTATTAATTCTTCTCCTAAAAGTAAAAATTAATCTACTCTCTTTGGTTTGTTTAGACAGATTCTTCCACAGATTAATGCCATAATCACAAATACAAACACCATTAACAACACAATATATAATAAGGAATCTCTCTATTACTAAATATCACAGTTTTTTTGACATGGCTCTGGGTCGGGCAGGTCGGGGTAAGAAGAAAGGTTAGTGAGTACGGATGTTGGGTTATGGTTTGCAACATGGAAATTTGAAGATAGCTCTTACTTGAGAGAATGAAGTAAAGCAGCTGGGAGGTGGTGAGTGATGCCACGGAACAGAGATTGACAGGTGAGGTTGTCGAGTGGTGGTTCAGGTTTCTCTGGGAGTCCTTCCAGATAGTTGGTGTGAGGTTGGAGGGTGGACAGGCAGAAGTCTTTGCAGGTCAAGGATCCAAGGCGTTGAGGTGAGTACCTTTCAAACACTACCAGGTTTCAGGAAACTAAAGGAGACTTAGGACAGGTGAAGCACAGTGACGTGCTTTCAGCCACAGGTGAACTTGAGGTTGGAACATAGACAGCAAGGGAACAGGTCCGGGTTCCCAGAGTCCCTTTCAGCTTTAAGAAGAAGAGAGCAAGGTAAGTACAACGCAAGATTGAGAACAGTGAGTACACAGAACTGGTCTGTAAGTTTGATTGCCACTCAGGTGAGTTAACAATCTGACACCTCATTCAGGGTTCCAGGTTAAGAAAGCTTCTCCTGATTAGTCCTGACAATCCACAGCTGTGACTACACCTGCCTGTCGCACCCTGTAGGTGGAGGTAAGAGAATACCACACACACAACAACACAAAAAGGTTTTGTCCCAATGACTGACCCCTGGGGTAGTCCTCAGTTAACCTGATATAAGTCAGATCTAACATTGTTTATCCCTACAAACATTTTTCGGTTTCTAAATAACCAGAAACCCATTGTTGCGCTAGTCCTCTTTTACCATTTTTCCTTAACTTTTCCAGCAGCATATTTTAGTAAATGGTATTTACAAAATCTTATTTTCTATTGCAGCAAATAGTTCTTTAACTATGTCCGTGAAGGCCATAGATGTTGGTTGATTTTTACAAAACCCATACTGGTTACTGCATAAAATATTGTATTTGTTTATAAATTGATCTAATCTGGCAACAAAAAAATATTTCTCTTTTATTTTGAAAACTAAAAAACTAAATATACTCATCTGTAACTTCTATAAAAACCAAAACAAACTGATAGAAAACATGAAGCAATGCTAAAAGCACAGATAGAGAACTTAATGTATTTTTTTTTTTTTCAATTTTCAGTCCTAATGGACAATGCTGAGAAATGTTCATCTGGTCCATTAGTAAAGTGCAGTTCGACAATCACAAAAGGAAGGTGAAGGCTGAAGGTTCTGGTGGAATAAGCATCAACTGATGGACTTATTGGTTCTGACATGAATCCCTTGTTATTCTGTTAATTACTAGGAAGATACATCTCTACAGACAAACACAGATGACATAATGCAGAAAGTCGTTCTGTAATTAGATACTTATTTACAAACTAGTTACCTATTATGGAAAACCTTGTCCAGTTTTATTTTGTTGTTTTCTGGGCTTAGCAGCAAGGATGTAAAAGTGAATCTGATGTAGACAGAGAGAGTTTCTACCTTCCATATGCCGGGTGGAGCACGTGGCATGTCACAATAATTCAATGCTTCCCACAGCTCTAGATGTAAACTGCTCTCTGGGGGAGGAGGGACACACAACCTCTTCTGGTATTGCCTGCTCCCTGACAAGAATCCTTCAAACTCCTGCCGAGCCAGAAGGCAGATTGAGTTTTTGCAGGGTTTTATTCAAAGAGAAAGAGAAAAAGATAATGCATGTTGTAAGGAGAATAAGCAGCATAGAGTAACCTGCTGCCGGAAGTTAGAACAGTATGATTAAATTGTAAGAGGAAAGAGGGAATCTGAGTTGGATTGTGTTGAAGCCATTATGATTTTGTGGTACTACAAAAAAGATATATAAAAGCTCAATTCTGTAGCATTACTAACCCAAAGAGCATGGATTGTATTGTTCCAGTAGAGGCACCAATACCCAACTTGACTTCTGTGCAGACCTCTTGAGTGTTTACAGTTGCTGAACATTTGCCTGAAAAAAATTATGCTTGCTTACTGCCCTGATAACATTCAGCTGAGGTGAAATTACTCTTTTGACCTGTTTCATTTGGGCTTTTGTTCTGTCATGCTTAACTTGTCAATTGATGGCACCACTTTGATGAGGAAACAACAAAGAAAAATATCCTGGCAGGAAGTCTGGGGAGAGAATATAATTGCCGCTGTAGCATACTGAAAAGGCTATTCAAATGCCATTCTGCGCTCAGTGATTGGCTTTCTTCTCCCTCTGCCATTTGCCCTCTCTCAATACTTTCTCTGTCATTCAAAACGTTAGGAGACCCTTTCACAACTCTGGAATAGTGTGCATGGCAGAATAACAACCTAATTAGAGGTCCTCTAGTGATGGACGGCTGTGAGAGGGTACGAGATGTGGGCACAAGCGCGGCATAGCACCCTGATTCTGACACAACTATCTGCCCCACTTTGACAGCTTAATTGGAGGGGTGGAGGGGGCGCTCAGGCCCTGGCATTGCTATTGTGATGGCCCTTTGTAAAACACTAATGCTGTTTGGTTAGATGGTAATGATATAACATGAATTGTATTTAATGTTGGAAATTTAATCAAGACCTTAACTTTATTTTTCTCTTGTTCATCCATCCATCCATCCATCCATCCATCGTTACTGTCTAATAAACTATTATTGAACATAGGACACACACTTGTTTGTACATAGGACACAAACTCCCATGGCTGTGACCTATATTTTATTGTACATACAGGTCCTTCTCAAAATATTAGCATATTGTGATAAAGTTAATTATTTTCCATAATGTCATGATGAAAATTTAACATTCATATATTTTAGATTCATTGAAATATTGAAATATTTCAGGTCTTTTATTGTCTTAATACGGATGATTTTGGCATACAGCTCATGAAAACCCAAAATTCCTATGTCACACAATTAGCATATTTCATCCGAAGAAAAGTGTTTTTAATACAACAAACATCAACCTTCAAATAATCATGTACAGTTATGCACTCAATACTTGATCGGGAGTCCTTTGGCAGAAATGACTGCTTCAATGCGGCGTGGCATGGAGGCAATCAGCCTGTGGCACTGCTGAGGTCTTATGGAGGCCCAGGATGCTTCGATAGCGGCCTTTAGCTCATCCAGAGTGTTGGTCTTGAGTCCCTCAACGTTCTCTTCACAATATCCCACAGATTCTCTATGGGGTTCAGGTCAACAGAGTTGGCAGGCCAATTGAGCACAGTGATACCATGGTCAGTTAACCATTTACCAGTGGTTTTGGCACTGTGAGCAGGTGCCAGGTCGTGCTGAAAAATGAAATCTTCATCTCCATAAAGCTTTTCAGCAGATGGAAGCATGAAGTGCTCCAAAATCTCCTGATAGCTAGCTGCATTGACCCTGCCCTTGATAAAACACAGTGGACCAACACCAGCTGCTGACACGGCACCCCAGACCATCACTGACTGTGGGTACTTGACACTGGACTTCTGGCATTTTGGCATTTCCTTCTCCCCAGTCTTCCTCCAGACTCTGGCACCTTGATTTCCAAATGACATGCAGAATTTGCTTTCATCCGAAAAAAGTACTTTGGACCACTGAGCAACAGTCCATTGCTGCTTCTCTGTAGCCCAGATCAGGCGCTTCTGCCGCTGTTTCTGGTTCAAAAGTGGCTTGACCTGGGGAATGCGGCACCTGTAGTCCATTTCCTGCACACGCCTGTGCACGGTGGCTCTTGGTGTTTCTACTCCAGACTCAGTCCACTGCTTCCGCAGGTCCCCCAAGGTCTGGAATCGGCCCTTCTCCACAATCTTCCTCAGGGTCCGGTCACCTCTTCTCGTTGTGCAGCGTTTTCTGCCACACTTTTTCCTTCCCACAGACTTCCCACTGAGGTGCCTTGATACAGCACTCTGGGAACAGCCTATTCATTCAGAAATGTCTTTCTGTGTCTTACCCTCTTGCTTGAGGGTGTCAATAGTGGCCTTCTGGACAGCAGTCAGGTCGGCAGTCTTACCCATGATTGGGGTTTTGAGTGATGAACCAGGCTGGGAGTTTTAAAGGCCTCAGGAATCTTTTGCAGGTGTTTAGAGTTAACTCGTTGATTCAGATGATTAGGTTCATAGCTCGTTTAGAGACCCTTTTAATGATATGCTAATTTTATGAGATAGGGATTTTGGGTTTTCATGAGCTGTATGCCAAAATCATCCGTATTAAGACAATAAAAGACCTGAAATATTTCAGTTAGTGTGCAATGAATCTAAAATATATGAATGTTCAATTTTCATCATGACATTATGGAAAATAATGAACTTTATCACAATATGCTAATATTTTGAGAAGGACCTGTACAATCCTCATCAATGCAACAACCATTAACACTTCTACTGGGGATTAAATATCCTTCAAAATAAGGCATAGGCATATAGTCTTGTTGGAGTTGTTACCTTATCAACACACCTGAGTTTCATTTGACACCATTGTCTCATATATATGTTCCCTTAAGACATGTTACTCCTTGAAGAGAAAGCTTATAATTTTTGGCAGTGAGGCACTGTTAAAATGTTATAAACAAATAAGATCGTACCTGTAATCAATCAGTACCCTCTGGATGTCTGCATTTTGTATGAATACAAATTAGCTGGTCATCTTCCCCAAGGGGCGTTTTTAGGGTCTCAAAACATTTGGGGATTTAGCCCAAATCAAAAATATTTAGATTTCACTAAAACAATTTATAGGTAATTTAAAATTAAAATAATATAGGACATATTGTACCAGCTCTCTGTCTCGGCTGGTTTTAGACTGAATGTAAATTATTGTGAATCAAACAAAAAAGGTTTGCAATAATAGTACTTTTTATTTTTGTTAGAAGCTGAATGAAGGACAAGGAGAAACAGAGTTTAGGCCTGATGAAATACCATTTTGCTGAAGCAAATAACGACAAATTTTGAGGTACCGTATTTTCCGCACTATAAGGCGCACTTAAAAACCATTAATTTTCTCAAAAAATGACAGTGCGCCTTGTAATCCGGAGCGCCTTATATATGGATCAATTGGTTAATTGGTTGATCCATACTGGTTGTACACGGCGCTCTGTCAAAATGTTTCAGTACGACTGGTAGCCGCACCGCTTGCAGCACTACGGCTACCGTAGTCAGGGGCGTCGCCGAAGTAATAGCGGTAAACACCTGTACTGTGCTTACTCCTAGTCCAACACTACTTGTGTGTGTATAACGTTTGAATGTACTGTTGCAGGAATTGCCTGAACTATATGTGATTAGAAGCTCAGTGTGTGGGGTGTATGTTTCGTGTGTGTGTGGAAGATGTTGACATTACTCCTCCGGACAGAGGTGGCGCTGTGTGCTGCCGTAGCTGAGAATCAAGAGTGAAGGAGTGACGTCGGTATTATTGTGTGTTTGGGGTGGGTAGAGACGGCGACCGGAGCAGCGGTGTATGAGTCTGTAAGCCCTGTGTTTTTACGTGCTGCAAAGTCATTAAAAAGAACCCCGAATCTCGTCAACAACTCAGTGTTTTGATGCTGTTTCTTCATGCTCAACTCAGCAACGTATGAGTGAGGGAGTTAACCCCGAGGAAACTAGTAACTTCGGCCCTGGAGAAAGCGTCTCCCCTGTGTCATCAGACTACGGTCAGGGGACAGAAACAGGAAAGGTTAACAGTACTAACGTTTGATTTAGTGCATCAAACTGTTTCTTTTACGTGTTTACTGAATCAGGGAAAAGTTCCCTTTCACGTTTTAACTAACGTTTGATTTCAACTTCAACTTCATAGACTCCAATGCATTCCTAACGTGCGGTTGGCTCTATTCAATAGAATTCCATGTAGAGGAGACCTTACCATGAGAGTAAATGGAGTTATCAGAACGCTGGTTTGTAGTGTATTAATAAAGTTTGACTGACTGTTTTGTTGACATTCTCTTTAGCACAGCTCCATCTAGTGGATGCATAACGCAACCCCAGTCAAACGTTTGACTGCAGTAGCTTCTATTCTATGCGCCTTATAATCCGGTGCGCCCTATATATGAAAAAAGTTCTAAAATAGACCATTCATTGAAGGTGCGCCTTATAATCCGGTGCGCCTTATAGTGCGGAAAATACGGTATTTAGAAAAGAACTTAATCTGAATTTTTGCTGACAAACGTTTTTCTTAAACTCAGAGATGTTTACTTTGAGCCAGATAAATGTGCTTCTTTTGTCATCTACATAAATTACCTTTTTTAAACGTTACATTCTCATCAAAGTGTTCCACTCCTGAGGCTCCATTGTCTTTATTCTTATATTTCAAAAAAGGAAAGAGGTATAAAGTTGATTTTCCTAAATCTTAGTCAAATGGTAAAATCCTAAAACACATTTCTTTAATTATGCCAAGAGCTTTCAAAACATTTTATTAAAACTGTTCCTTCTTTTATGAACCTGTTCTCTTTTACCGCCATCTTTTCAGCCCTTCATTCCACTTCTCAAGAAATTTGGCTGCCAAAAATAATAAAAGAAACATTTTTCAACACAGTCTTTTGTTCTGCACTGAGCATGTGAGACATTAGTGCAGTTCTTACTATTAAACACTTTGAGAGGAAAGGGTGTTAAGTTGTGGTGTTTAAAATATAGCATAGAGCCTCATCCTGGAACTTATCAGTACTAATATTACAGTTATTAATAACTGTATACATATGGTATGTATGTCTCACCTTCAGTAAAACTGTATCCTTGTTTAATTAGTTTAGTTTATATAGTATTACATGTGTAATTCAGAAAAAATAAAAGAGTTAACTAATCAATGGTCCACCTGTGATTAATTGCTATGATTTATGTCTTAATTATCCTGCATCTTTAAAGCCAGAGCTACATGTTTAGAATCAGCACAGAAGATATGAAAGAGAAGAGGGAGGTTTACTTTTGAACTTTCTACGACGTCTTACTGGCACCAGAAGATAATTTCCTGGTTTATTGAGCAACACTTTTTTCTGTCTACATGTAGAACTGGACTATAAGACTGGCTGCAGCCATGAGATCAATTTGTCGATCTGAAGGACCTTTTAATGTGTTCAGATACGTTAGGATGAAATGCTTTTATTTTGACTGAAGTAAAGGACCAGATATTTTCACATTATGATGCAAATCCGGCAAGAAGCTCACAGAGAAGGTTGTTGCTGTTTTCTATCACAGACAGATCATTTAACTTCACCTGTAGCTTAGGTGAAAGTTCCTAATCATGACCCTGATGATGCTCATTAGAGTGAACCTCCACCTTTATGTCTTGCTGGGTGAATCAGTGATTAGCTGTGATGTACAATTAGCCCATTCTGAGTCAGCATTCATGTTTTACCGCTATCTTCAGCCTGGGATATACCGCTCTGCTTCCACCTGTTCCTGATCACACACACCCACCAGGCTCCCTTTCTCCGGTTGGCTCCACGGTTGCTCCGAAATGAGTCCTTTTTGAGGCGCTCAGTGTAACTTTTCAGGTAATGAAGGAGGCAGGTCCACCTGGAGTAAACTGCTGTTCTGGCTGTGCGCGTAGTTGCACATTCGTGGTGCTGCAAGTGCGCAAATATCTATTTTGTGTCTTCTCCTTTTAACTCATTGTCAGGTTAGGTGGAGCGGGATGTGATTATATGGAACATAATTGAAAAAACCTGATTGTTTTTAAATAAAAATGTAAAGTCCAATACCATTTTGTGGCTGCATCTTTTTAATACGTCTAAATTTATTCTATCCAGAAGTCCAGGGCTATTCAGAAAACATCAGCCCAAGTCTAACTAAGCGCCCTCTTCCCCAAATAAGATCTCCCGATACTATTTGTCTGGCTTCTTCTCCTTTGCCCAATTAAAGTACATTGCATTGCTTTGAGAAGTGAGATGCTGATGAGGCAAATATATTATTAAAAACACCACTTAGACATCACTTTAAGAGAGATAATTGTTCCAGCTGCAAGCCATGCATCAGATATATGGCTTTAACAGCTTTCTTTAGTTCACTCATTAGGCTAACTATGCACAAAAGCTTGTGTGTATCCTCTACAAATTTATCTCCTTGACAGCTTTGTACATTCATATTGGCATTTTCTGTGCTTCTGTCGTTGAATGGCATAACTCTGATGTGAAAGTACTGTTATGATTCTGGCACGTCTGCTCTACCCTGTCTACTTGGCTGCAATCAGCAGATTAGATGCACCTGGTGGCTGCTGCTGTGCAGTGCAATCTATGACATGCCATACACCTGTGTCTTCCCTGACTCTGACAAGCAGACGGTGCCAGATTTTTGAAAGCCATCGTGTGAGTAGATCCAGCGTTCCTTCCTGTCTGATCATTGTTCTTGACCTTGCCTTGCCTTTTGGATTTATGCCTCTGCCTGCTCCCTGTTGGACTATTTGGATTTTGGTTGTCGACCTTGTTTCCTGCATCTGGTTTATGCCTCTGCCTGCCCCTTGCCTGCCGCCTCTTGTTCTGATCATTGACCCTGTTTCTGTCCTTGGATTATTGAGCCAGCCTAGCCCTCGGATTATTCAGCCTGGAGTCACTTCTTACATGTGCTGTGGAGATCACCGCCTGCCACCCACTGAGGTTTCCCCTCTGGGTTTCAAGTTCCACTCAAGACAAAAGCAGGTTAGTGACTTTTCTGATCCCTGCAAAATCTGGAGAGACTACAAGTCACTAATCCCTCTTTCTGCCTCAGTGATTCCTGGAAGCTGTGAGGAGTGTTACCTGTGTGACGTTTTCCTGTGGCTGAATAAACCTTTTAAACTTTCAGTACTGTGTCAGGCTGAATCTTGGGTCCGCCTTTTTCTGATTCATAGCACGTACACACTAAAGGCTAGAAGTTGGAAGTGGAGATAACGTTTTACTCCTTTTCTATATTCTTGTTGACATTTGTGTCTGTAATGTGAGCCAGACCCGAGTCCAAACATCATCAGGCATGGAAACATTCCTGAACGCCTTGTAAATTCCTCTACGGAAAATAACTGGCGTATACAGTATTTCTGAAAAGAAGCAGATGTGTAATATAATGTAAGCCTTGGTTGTGACTGCATTGCTCCTACAAAATGAATGCAGATCTATTCCAAATGTGTCAGATCAGGGTTTTTGTATTGTTAGTTTCTGCTAATTGTCAACATTATTTCTTGATTGTGCCAATTCTGTCCAAAAACAATAGGACCATCAGATGTACATCCATATCCTGTAATGGTCAATTTTAACGCTGCTACAAATCACAAATTATTCTCTAGTTGACCATTTGGAGATTGGGAAAAGAGCAGAAAAAAAAAACAGTCAAATGACCCGGCGGGAGCAGGGTATTTCTGTTACCCATGCTGAGCCTGATTCATAATGTCATATTTAAAAAGGAGAGGGCGACTGCCCAAGTCTGGTCTTCATTAGTGCGTATTTGGCTTCAGGTTAGAGTCATACCCAGGCCTATTGTCACACCAGATCATATTGCCAGTGTAAACACCTTTAATCAAAGTTGGGTGTCTGGTCAGCGCTGCTTGCAAACGTAAAGTGGCAGCTGCGCTCAGGCTTACAGTAACCATAGATCCGCTGCAGCATTCCCTCCTAATGTAGCCATCATACTCACTTCAGCAGCTAAAAGAATCTGCATATTTCCATTTAGTTCCACCTCCACCACATATTTCACTGAGCTGTTAGTGTTGCTCATTACGAATGAGGTCACCTAAAAGAGGGCGAACCACCCATATAGATTAAACTGATGCAGCCATCTTCACTCTGTCCTTCCTGCACCTACAGACTTCTGGATTAATCATTAAACGTCTGCTGCACATCTCAAAAATAACTGCTGCTGGGAGATGAAACAGGAGGCAAACATTTGTCTGTTTGTTTCTGGGCTATTATCAAGGAAAGTTCTGTTCAAATACATGAAAAAGAAAACAGATTGGAAAAAAAGATTTGATGCAGAGGAGGAAAGGCATGGTGGGGGATTGGAAGATTTTAGTGAAGGGGAAGCAGTTATTTAGAGTGCACAGTGGTAGTTTTTGGGTGATAAGTGAGCAGAAAGCAGCGGGGGTGTGGTGTGTCTGCAAGCGGATTGATGAATTGGTGAACTGGGCCTGCTAGAACAGCAATGGGAGACAGAACACTGCCATTATCTGGAAATGACTTACATGTCTTCCCCCTGTGACCGTCTCACCACCCACCCCTTCGTCACAGACCCCTGACTGAATGGTAAGAGCTGTCCACATGCTCCACTGGTGGATATTAACATATAAGTGGATATAAATATAAGATATTTCATGGCTACAACTCGAAACTAAAAGAAGGCTGATTTATAATATTTTTAATGAGTGTTGTTGACCAACCCACCCCCACCCCTCACATAAAAACCTGTTATGCTTAGTAGCTCGAATGACTATTAAGAACTATTAATATCAGGACTAAAATACCGGAAACTAAAACCATGCATGTAATGCAACAATAACCTGAAAAAGGTTTGTTGGTGACCCTTCCCTAAGCTGTAAGTGTTTACATGCAAGGTTGCCCTGTGCAACCCATCCATCCATTCATCCATCCATCCATTCTATACCTGCTTCTACTGTATGTGTCAACGGGCAGCTGGTGCCTATCTCTAGCTGTTTTTAGGCGAATGGTGGGGTCCACCCTTAACAGGTCGCCAGTCCATCACAGGGCAACTCAGAGACAGGACAAAAGACCACACACACATACACACAAACACATACCCAAGAGGAATTATCACTTCCTGCATCAAGTTTCATGTTAAGAATATATATATATATATATATTTATAAAGACCCATTAACAGTGTCTTAGAAAAAGTTCTCTGTTGGACATTCTCATTTTACCTCATCCTAAATCCGTAGTCTTGTTGGCACATATACAATATATAAGATCATGGTGATTTGTAAATGCTAGATTTAGCTGTCATAACACGTTTCTGAGGGCAACAGCTGTGTTACATGCTGGAGTCTCCTAAAGATACATCACCAAATATGTTATGTTTTGATACAGCTCAGACAGCAGGCAGTTCAATTTTAAACTATTTCAAGTGCCACCTATATATTTTAAATGAATCAAAGACTTGATGGGAAAATACTATTGAAACCAGATATTTTATTTAAACTATAAAGAGACATAACTGTTCTGTTCTAGTTGTCCAACATTAAATCAAACTAAGGTTATCAGTTTTTGGTCAGTTAAAAATATAGTTAGCAAAAAAGGTTAGATTTCTCTTTGTACAGTGTAAGTACATTTCTGGTTTCAACTGTAACTGTCAATGTTGTCTGTAGCCACCTAACATTGGCTTTTAAAATCCTGAAGTCCAGTTAGAAAAAGTCCACATTTAGTTTCTAGTTTTCAGTTTCTGGGCAAAGCATTTCTGCTTCACAATTTCACATCATTCATTTTCTGACCACAGTAAAGTGCAGCCAGAATATCAGTATTAGCAAGTGCTGGATTGCTGCATTGATCAATAAAAAAGTACACTGGAGTAATGTTCCTGTAAGCTGGAAAATCCATTTCAATTATTTGCCATGATTATGAATAATATATGTGAATAGGGTATGGTTTCCTTTAGTTATTGTATTGTTGATGTTTCCTCAATACATTTTCTCAGTACAGATTGTCCTAACCCTAACCTTAGATTGCTTTACTAGGGAACAGAGGATATGCTTAATCTTTATCTGTTTTAAGATCCTTAGTCAGCATTTTAGATCAGCCCAAGGCTGAGGACCCTTTCCTTTCGAATCTGTTGCTCCAGGCATGTACGTTTTTTTCTCTAGTAGGACAACAAACAGTGTTTTTTTTCATCCAAGATTGATATCAAAATATGATATTTTTTTTTTTCGCTCTTTTTCCAATGCTCATTACCTTTGTGACATATATGACAGAAGCACTTAAAATATCTACCCACTGGAATATTGGCAGATATTGCTGTTTAGTTCTTCCTAAATCTATTATTAACATTCGTACCTTCTCTCTTACGCACGGAGATGGAAAGGATTTAGAAATATTCTGCTGAACATTGTCTTGAAGTTCTTTACTGCCTGAGTAGGATATAAGTAATATACAGAGCTTTGCAAAAGTAATTGCAACCCTTTAACCTTTCCAGTTTTTGCAATATACCGCCACAAACTTTGATTTATTTTATATCCCTAGTACCTTATTGTAAAGTAGATGGAAAACAATACCTAGTCTTATACTTTTTTTACAAAACTGCATTTATATTCAGCCGCCTTTATTTTCATACACATGAACAAAATCTAGCGCAAATATTTCATTCATTTTCTCCAGCATCTTCCAACATTTTCTGCATCTCAGCAGTGTCCAGCCTTTTTGTGGTGATGTAATTTGCTTATTATTTCATTGATTTATAGCAGTTTGGATGGTTAATATTGATTTTATTTTATTGTTTTGCAAAATCAGAAGTTGCTCACTTTTTATGTTATCTTCTTATTGAAATCAAGTCAAGTCAAGTATTTGATGCTCAAAGATGAGGAACATGGCAGTAATGTATGAAAAGCATGATCCTGTAAGGCATAATTAAACTAACACAGCTCTTCTGCTTTCACCAAAAAATTATTTTTGCTTCATCATATCAATTTCACATCTTATTTCTTGAATTGGTTCGTCAATGTGTTTTGGCAATTAACCATTTTGGTGTCGCACATATATAAATGTGACGGAAATCCCAGTTTTTATCGAAAGGGTTTAAAATGATGCTGGCCTACCATTTGCAGCTAAAATGGCTTTCTCTCTTCTGGGAAGACTTTTCACAGGGTTTATAGGATTGTTTAACCATTCTTATAGAAGTGCATTTTTTAGGTCAGATCCTGATGTTGCACAATTAGGCCTGTCTCCATGCTGCTCTGCACAGGAATTATCTGAAGACACATGACATTTTAAGCTCTGTAACTATTGACTGCAGAAAGTTGGTGACCTCTTCGGACTGTGTGCCACAGTGGCATACCACTATGTTTCTATGTTGGTGTCATTCCTAAACACCTCCACCACTGACTATAGTATGTATGTAATAGTGCAGTTTATCCATGAGCAACCATGAAAAGCATTGCTTGTGACTAATACAATACAATATGTATCCTAAAGTACGAAGAAATATGCAGTGAAAAAGGCGAAACTGCAGCCCAGACAGATACTTGTGCTTTTCTCTAATATCATACAATATACTTCATAAATATAAGTACTAAGGTGTAAATATCTCTCTCTCTCTCTCTCATATATATATATATATATATATATATATATATATATATATATATATATATATATAGTGAATAATACATTGTTACTAATTACATTTGTTTTTACTTTACCTTAAAAAAATCATGAACTGTAGTTGGACTTTATTAATTAAATTATCTTTCTTCAAAATACTTTTGTTGGAAAATTAAACAAGATTAATAATCATGTTTCCAGGAGGATTGTGCAGATGTTTCAGAACCAACTTGTAAAAATGTAAGTAGACATGTTCAGTCATGCTGAGATTAAGTAAGCTTACAGTTCAGCAGTGCAGATTCTAGTTTCATTCAGCTTCATGTTAGATGGGTAAATCTGTGCATCATTAAAATTTATTTTTCACACACTGCAAAGGATCTGAGAGATTTAATATGAATTGACTTTGAGTTCATACAAGTGAGTTATTGTTGAACAGTTTAAACAGGTTTGATTGCATTGCTTTATTATTGATTGCATTATTTGTTATTGCATAATGTTTTGGAATCCTAGAGCTGTAGTTCACTATACATTTCAGAGGCATCACTCCTTAATGACTTTAAGTGAATTTTTATTCTAGTGATGACTTTATGAAAACTTCAGATCAAACATGATTAAACAGCTATGATAGAACAAAAACAGATTAGTTATTCATTTATGGCATACATAACCATCTTTTTTCTATGATATAGGACAGAAAAATGGCCCGGGAGCCCACTGCATCTTGGCCAATCAACCCCCCACAGTCTATTCTGTTTCTCAGGCCAATGTCTGCCTGAAGCTGATGCAGATTTTTTCAGACTATGCGGCCTGCTCACAGGCTAAGTGGGAGCATGCACAAGGAGATTGTGCAACCTCCATGCACAAAAACCCAGGCCAGGATTTGAACCAATGACCTTGCTGTTGCAAGGCAACATGGCTGATAACTTTGCCACTCTGTAGCAAAAATTGTATTTTATGAACAGGAAATTAAATCTTTACACTATCTAAGCTAACTGAAGGTTTAAATCATCAAACTGCTCTCACAGTAGTTTAAAGAAAGGGTCACGAACCCTAATATTCTGACTTTTAATACCGAATCTTCATTTGGCAGGTTGAGATTGGGAGAGAGAAAAAGGATTCAAAGTGTTGAACGAACTCTTGATCTGTCAGCTTCCAGCTGACCAGTACACCTGGGATGATAGAGGAAGAGAAAGGGTCTCCTGTGTTTCCGAAATTGAGCAGATTTTGGGGAAAGGAGCCGTAACAGGACCTTAGTAAGCAATCAGAAGTGGACTTTTGTAAATAATTGGCCAGGTCACAATATAAACTACATCTTGTTATTTTTTCTACCATGTTCTTTGGACAAGAGAGAAAGCAAAGATGTAAACTTTCCTTCACTGAAGAAAAACTAGTTTGTTATTTTGTTTATTTTAGTTTTTAGGTGGTTAGAATATACTTCAGATTGTTTGGAATTATTATGATTACTTGGGTAACTTTTAAACCCTCCCATTAATATAAGAGATTAATAACACACCGGGGTGGGGCGTGGTGAAGGTCCTTTTGATTTTCAAATGTCTGGTGTGTTGACGAGAGGTTTATTGCAATGATTTTTTTGACCGATTTTTTTGACCTTGTAAGATAAGAGTTAGTTAACTTTCGTTTACATCTAAGTTGTAAGAATATTTTAGTTATTATTTTTTGCAAGAAAGAAAGAACATATTTTTCAAACAATCAAGTTGGAAGTGCGTTCAAGGAACTAAACCACCTGTTGCTACCTACGGCTTTTTTCTTGGAATTATTTTGGTTTGGAAACAAAAAGGCGGTGACATACTTTGTCCAGACTGAAGCTGCATCACATTCAAGGTTTCCAGCATGGTCCACATTAAAGATTTACTCCAACAATCATTATTTATAGTTACCTTGGACTATTTCAAAAAGCTTAAAATTAGCAAAATAAGATAATTTATATGAGACACTTTGACATGGTGACACTCACAATAAAACACATGCTGTTGTGACTGTCTTTATTGTTTCCTTGGTTCTTCCCACCTTTTTTCCTGGCTCATTATTGCTGTCATGGCCCGGCCATTTTGTTGCCTGAACCCTGTGTAATCAGTTGTGCCATTAAGCCAATGAAGTTCATTTGCAGAAGGAGAAATATCCCATCCTCCCATTTTAGAGCATAGAGCTCTTGACAGTATAAGACAACCGAACCCACCCTAAGCTGTTAGGTCAGAACACACAAAGTGTAAAACGACGAAAAAAATGATACTTTTGTCACAAACAGAAAATAAGAAATCTCTACAACCTTTTGCATATTGTAGTCTTTAAAAAATTAAACATAAACATTATGTACATTTTTTTAAGGATATAGACTTTTTTTTTCCAGCTGCACAATGCATTTAATGTCTACATTATTTGTTTTATCTTTAATTACACCACAATGGAAAAGATTAAACTTTATTCATAAATGTATTTAAGAAGAACATTTTTCAAGTTACTGGCAGCCAAATTCAAAAGAATTTGTCAATGTGTCACAAAAACAATGCACAGTTTGTTTCCATCTGCATGTGTTTAGAGAACTTTCTGTAGTGCCTTTATGTTTTCCCACAAGCCAAAGTTACACTGTGGAGTGTAAACACATACATTTTTACAGTTTAACATACTTCTGTTTGCTTTGGTATTATGCTTTAAATAAAATTACTTAATATTAAGTTCTAGTTAGTTTATGCTTTAAACAAGGGCCTATAAATGCAATTTGTAATGTTTAAATTTAACATAGCAGTTCAAATGTATTTTAAAGATAATATTCATAATAATATTTTATTATACAGACAAAAAGGGTATGAAAAGGCATGAGTGGATCAGCAGCTATTTTAACTGAAACATCAGCTGTTTCTCTTGTTGTTAGTGTGCATTAAAATCAGAGCTGATTTTATTCCTTCAGAACAGTTTGGACGGAGGAAGGAACTGGCCATGAATGACAGGAAGGGGTCCTTCGTTGGAACTAACTGGCTGGGCTCCAGACGCTGGCAGGACAAACCCTGGGGAAAGCTCCCGTCACATCCAAACAATACAGTTTGCTGCTGCACAAAGATTGAGCCCCTCCTAGAGAGGTGGAACAACGTATGGTGCATACTGACTGCAGGTTGGGGGGGACGTCGGAAGCAGAGCTCTGCTGCTGTTCACTCTCAGGCTCTGTGTGTGTGTGTGTGATAACATTTGTCATATCTCCCTTTGTCTGAGAAAACTCCTTCCACTTCATTGCTCTCTGTAACACAAGAGCGCCCCCATGGGAGGGACATGAATATTTCAACATGGGTGGTGTGAGCTAAGATGTTTCTGTGGGTCACAAAAGTCAACATTAATCTTGGCCTTGTTTATGCAGCCATCCCTTTGTGCATAGTGTCTCCGAGTGGTTCGGAGTCCTGAATCATCTCTGATGCTCTCTTCTGTTCAGCTCACCCCACAGGTTTTCTAAAGGATTAAGGTCTGTAGACTGAGATGGCCATGGAAGGTTGATTTGTGTCCTATGAACTTTTTCTGTTATGTTTTGGTTTGTTATCTGGCTAAAGGTTTCAGTGATGAATCATTTTCAGTTCACTGGCAGTCTACCAGATTTTTCATTTTAGGTATAATGGTATTTCAAAGAGTTCATGATACTATGTGCTCTAACAAGGTTCCAAGAACCTTTGGAAGAGAATCATTCCCACAGGATCACAGATCCTCGGTCGTACATTATTGTGGCAATGATGTGTCTTTCCAAAGCAATCCTTTGTTTTCAAAACATTCCTGAAATGTAATTGTTTCAGAAACCCTATTAGACTCATCGGACCAAGGCACACAGCTCTGGATAAGGTCCAAGTAGCCTTTTGCAAATTCTACACATTTAATTTTGGCATGGTAGAACAAAACAAGAGGGTTTTTTTCTTGTTTTTTTTTTTTTTTCAAAAACAATCAGTTCTGTATGGCTGTTATTGGAGACTCTGCAATCTCAAGATAAATTTGAGTCCTGTCTATTGGCTAGCAGAAATGGTCATGGAAAAGCCCATGCATTACTAATTCAATTACTCTCTGATCAAGTAAAACAAAAAATATACACAAAAATATGTTCCACTTACATTTATTAATTGTGGCACCTGTGATTTTGTCCTAAACAAAACAATGTCCTAAAGTGGGAGGTTTCTGTCCAACTCAGTAAATGCGCTCAAATAAACTTAGGATTTTGTTTTCAAATTTTTCAGCATGAGTTTAGGCTCCTGCAATAAAATATGAATTTATTATAAGCAGTTTACACATGCCCAGAATAATGAATATAAGCATTATAAGAATTATATTTACAAATTAATACAAATAAGATACAAAATCATATGACTTGTTATCAAAAACAGAAAGCCAAAGAAAATTAAAAAAAAAGGTGGAGAATTTAAAAAAATACTTCACCATTTAGCAATTACATAATTAATGTTAAAAAGCTGCACCAAGAGTGAACCGACAGACAGATATATCCAGTTTCCATTAGTTGATATGATTCTAATTAATGGGAGACCAATGGCATTTAAAAAATTACAATATCAATAGCACTGCTAAAATCTATTATGCACTGCTAGTTAAAAGAAATGCATGACATATCTCAAGTTAGGAAATGTCATTTGTACTTTTATTTAATTTGCCAGTAAAAAAATCTAAAACAGAATTGTCAGCACAATTACTTTTTAATGTTTTAAATTCAAATAAATCCAATATTTCTGAATTTAAATGTTAGTATTATATTTAATTAGAGATGCACCAAGATATCAGCTGGTGACCAGAATTGGCTGGTTTTCAGCTTGAGTAGCTCTGCCAGTCAGAAAACACTAAAATCCAATCTTTGTCCAGGCAGGTCATAGCTGTCTTCACTGGGAGAACTGGTAAGGGTAAGCTTTCCTCAGAATCATTAAGGTGTTTAAAATGAAGAGCGAGATGTTTATAAGATAACAGGAAAGCTGAACAGAGTACAGCAAAGATGTTCTGTTTTATTCTTTTCTAAATCCATGCAGGATTTGGAAGTGTTTGGAATGTTTTGTAAATCTCAGAATTAACATAAGGATCTAGATTCTCTGTAATGTATTCACAGATACTGCCAGTTTAATAATGGTTGGTGTAATAACTGCTAATATTATATGCTATGCAAAATTTTAAATGTAAACTTGTAAGTTTGTCTTTATCTTAAAGTAATTGTAAAACTGTATTGTACAGCAGCAACTCTTTCTGCATTTCCGTTATTGCAGATCAGCTAAAATTCAAGAAATGAAAACAACAACAACAAAAAGCAAGCAAATCATCACAAAATGCTAGTTTGTGTATTTCTCTTTTTAACTCTAGACAAGCTAGTCTATAATTACTATCAGTCATCAGGCAACTAAGAAATATTTTTTTTGTTTGGTGAACATTGAAATCCCATCTGAATATTCAATACAGCACATCTGGAACTTAGATACATAGAAGAGCCTCTGAAGACAACATCATGAAGACATGAGAAGTGAGTGAGAAACTCAAATAAAAACTTGTGAGGTGCCTTATACATTAAATCTCAGTTAATATGAACTATAGAATCAATATGAAAGAAGATACCGCACCATTATGCTTAACAACTAACATCAGCCCAAATCTAACAATAAAAATAGGAAGGTAAAACACAAGACATCAACCCTTTGGAATCTGAACCTTTAAATATGATTATTTTCACAGTTTTACTGTTTAAACTAAAATTGCAGCTGTCACATTGTGTGGATTTTGTGTATTGGGTATCAATATGGCAACGAGCATATTGTCTAATTACTCTAATATTTCATGTTCACAGAATACAATCATTTCTTGCACTCTGACACCAATTTATTGAGATCACAAGTGAATATAACTTGTTGTGGGAATACTCAGGTAACTCTACACCAGCTCCCCGCCCCCAACCACTGACATATTCAAACATGTACCCATGTGGAGACTCACACACACACGTACAACTAAAACCCGCATGCATGTTCTTCACATATCATACATCACCTGTGTTCAACAAGCACACCTTCTTACATCAGCCACCCACCCCCCCCACACACACACACTCACACACACAGTGCTCCCTACACGCTTTAATTTACCCAAAAGGACTGTCACACCTCCCACGTACATAGTCACACTTTTGAGAGTCACACACTGTCACTCTACCTACTGTACATATCCACTCACTAAGAACCCGTACAGATTCCTAAAAGACAAGCAGAGAGGACACAGTTCTTCCATAACCTGATTATTTAGTATTAACGTCAAAGCATAACCCTGTGCATTCTTACTCAGCACATGGAAAGCCTGTGTATTTTCCTCCCACAGCTGTGCACTGTAAAGAGGGTTTTGATAGCTTGTGTTCCCTTTTCTCTGGTCAGCGTCAAGTGGAGCCCTCTAACCCCCGAAGACCTCTTCATCCCAGCAGCAACAGCGTTCAGAAGTAGAGCAGTGGCTGTAGACCCGAGTGCCTGCCCATCATTCCCTGCAGGGTGTAAATCAGCAGAAGCCAGCCTGTGCTCTACTGTGTGCCACGGTGATGACAGATTTATGAGAGGGCAACCTCCTCATGAACCTGACCCATGCTTTACATATGAGACCTGCTTTACTGCCAAGAGTAGAGATTAGACATTCCATGTTCGGTTTTCCAGAGATAAAAAAACTGATAAAAACCTTTAGGATTTTCTTTCTTTGCAAAGCTGAGACAAATTAAACTGGCACAGAATGTGTGATACCTTGGTTGATTTTAATAACTGTGATATGATTCCTGTTATAATGGAAACTATGTGGTAAGTATATGTACTGGAAGGTGCACAAACTGTTAGGTGTTTACAGAGGTCAACTAGAGTTGGCATTTCTTCCACAGGTACGAGACACACACAAACTGAAAATAAGATTCATCAAATCATAACCTTCTTCCATTGCTTTGACACTAACATGCCCTACAGCTGCAGGTGTGGTGATGCTGTGGCACAGCAGCACTTTTTGTCTGACAGTGAATTTTTTTAATTTGCCTCCCTAACATTAAATTTAGATTTTATGCTGAAGGCACAGTGAATTTATTCTGTTCTCTTAACAAATCGTAAAAGCAAAGGTAACAGTCAGTGGAGATGTTACAGAGCAGGTGATCCTTAGTAATTTGCTGTAGTAGGCACAATAAAACAACAGTAACATGCAGTCTAATCCTGTCTGTTTTCTGACAGCATCGCCTGACACTCAGAGGCTTTACCAAAATGTTGATTTCTTCCAGAATAACAGATAAATTGCTGGGAGAATAACACAGGTGCATATGTTTGTCTGTATCAGGATGCAAAAACATTTATTGTTTCTTATTGTTAACTCCTGTCTGATCACAGTGAGAGTCATCAAAGTTCATATTTACATACATACATAAAAAATAAATGTTCTAATTGTGCTGCACCGTCAACTTCACCCTGATTGCTTTCAGAGCTTACTTAGTAGATTAGATAACCCCTGCACCATCAGCCACATTCCTGTCTGTTGGTGTTTGGGATACAGCAGGGAGAAAGTGACATGGTAACTTGAAAAGTGCTCCAACAAAGGAAAATAGGCAGTTATGTCATGATGGTAGAATTACATTAGTGATAAAACAGGCTGCAAAAACAAATGACCCGTAGTGGTGTTTTGGCATACATAGGGCAGGAATCTGAACAAAGGCTTGTCTTTTTTTCTTTTCCCTTCTGCTTTCTGGAGTCTTTTTCTGCCCCTCTGTTTTATTTCCTGCTTTTAACCAACGTTAAATTCTGACTTAAAAACCTGCAGCTCCATCTGTTTTAAGAACAAGTGAATTAAGAGTTTCCTTCCTTTCACACACAATGCAAAAACAAGTCTTGACCATACACTTACTGGATGAACCACTCACTCAAAGACACATTAGTTATTTGTCTTTAGAAGAATAATTATTACAGTTTACCCCTAATGGATCCAAGCTCCTCAAATCTTATCTGATTTATTTATGATTAAAACCCCTACAGAAAAAAGCAAGTTTAAAATGGAAATTAAATTGTAATGAATGCTGCTTGAACCTTTTTCTGACCCATTTCAACTTAGAAACAGGTACATGTTTGTATGACCTGGCTCTAAATTATGGAGAATATCAACAACCCAACCACCCAATTAGGAGCCCCCTGCAAAGTTAATGCTACTCTCTAACAGATGATATAACAGGGAAAATTGCCACTAAGGCCAGGAGATGTTCCTTAAATTACTTTGAGAAAAACAATCATTTGCTTAATGCATGTAATACAATGCAAAAGTATTCAGAGGCATTTGACCATTCCACTATTTGTCACATCATGACCACAGACTTGAATGGGTTTTTATTTGGATTTAATAAGCTATCAAGTCAATACTTTGTAAAGCCGACTCTTTTACAGTTACAGGTGTTTTGGTGTATGTCTGCCACCGTAGCACATTTAGGGACTGAATATTTTGCTTATTCTTTTTTGCAAAAGCCCAGTCAGATTGGGTGGAAAAATATATTTTGGTCTGGACTTCTAACACGTGAATATGCACTGATCTTAACGGTTCCCTGGCTGTACGTCTAGTGTTGTCTTGCTGGAAGGTGAATTTTCCCCCCTAGGAGGGTTTTCTTACAGAATTGGCCTGTTTTGCTAACTCCATTTTCCCTTTAAATCTAACTAGCTTCCCTGTCACTGCTGAGGAAAACCATCTCAAACACATGATGTTGCCACCACTATGTTTCACCATAGGGATGGTGTGTTCATGGTTATATGCACCTGTAGTTTTCTTCCAATGTCTTATAGGTTTCTTTCAAAAATGGTGTTCTTTTAGCAACCCTTCTATAAAGGACATATCTGTGGTCTGCATGACTAATAGTTGTCCTGTCAACAGATGTTTTCAACTGAGTCTGCAGCTCCTCCAGAAATATAATGGGTCCTTGGCTGCTTCTCTGATTATTGCTCTCTGCCTGGTCTGTCAGTTTAGGTGAATGGCCATATCTTGGTAGATATGTATTTGGGCCATATACTTTCAGTATGTTGATGATATATTCAACAGTGGTCTGTGAGATGTTAAGAGCTTGCTAAATTGATTTGAAACCTAATCCTGCTTCCTTCTTCTCCAGAACATTTTCCCTGACCTGTTTACTGTGTTCCTTGGTCTACATGAAGCCGTTTGTTCACTAATTTCATCTACCAAACCACTGACGTCTTCACAGAACAGCTGGGTTTATACAGAGATTAAATTAAACACAGGTGGACTCAGTGTATCCTGCTTTTCTTTTCACTTCATAGTAGTGCACTGCATTGGGTTGTTCTACAATTACAATAAAATACATTGTTGTGGTTGTAAAGTAACAAAATGTGAAAGGTTCAGATCTTGCTAAGTAATGTATGACTATCATTAAAAAGTACAGACTTCTGTGGAGTCGAAAGAGATGTAGGCAAAAAAGTGCTCCGATCTCAAAGACTGTAGCACTTCCTTCCACTTCTCCATCACCATCAGTGGAGCATTAAAGTAAACACAGCTCTCCACAAACCGAGCCGCAGGCTGCACAGATAGTAAATGTAAATAGAAAACACAGCGGCACTTAAGAGCCTTTAGAATTTGCAGATGTTGTAAAATGTTCTTGTTAGCACCACACCTCAACTAGTACAACCACAGACAACAACTTTTGAACAGAGTCTGGCTTTTTCTATCACTAGAGTTAACTTAGCACAAATGTGCCCAGCTGTCTTTGTGCTGCTGAACCAACTATTGAATCGGAATGGAGAATTTTTCCAAGATGACGGTTTAAGGAAAATCTTAAAATATACCTTTGGTACCTACAAATTATTATATACTTTACTTGCAATATGTGTACTTGCCAGCATGTTGCTCAGGGCACATTGGATGCTTTAAAATTTCGTTTTTTAAACATAAACTGCTGGCTGAGAGTTGTATTAATCCTAGGTATTTTAAAGCACTATTCAAGTTTCAACAGGAATTCACTTCCTTTCTGAAATCATTTATATAACAAGGCTACAGTTTTGTCTTTTTCTAAGACTTGAAAGCAGAAAACATCTCCTTAACAGAGACTTATAGCTACAAAGAGGCTTTGCTAATCATCACACCAGTATTAAATTCATTCATTAAAGCTTTTGCAGATGCCTATCAAATAATCTCCCATAACAGCAGTACTAAACCAGGGCTGGTGGCAGCACTGGTTCTATTAAAAATAAAACAAACTTGGCTTTTCCATTGAAAGACAACCAATGTATGGGCCATTAAATGCCTTTTCAAATGCATTTGATCCTAGATTTGTTCATTTTAGTCCTCCCTCTGTTTTATTCTGAATTTCCGTAGGGAATAACAGTTCGAGAAGACAGTTTATAAACATTAATCTACTTCACAAACTCTGTTTTTGAACATCTATTGTAATGTAGCCCAACATTTTTGACCTGAATTTATAAACAAATCTGCACAGAATCAGCATCAGCTTTATTGCCAAGTTCGTACATACAAACAAGAAATTTGACTCCAGTACACTTTGCTCCTTGGTTTTGTTTTTGCATTACAGAATATACATATTTACAATGTACAATATACACATACATAATAAAAAGTTGCATTTGCAACATCTGTATGCTGTTGTTTTGTACTCTATTGAAAGTTCAACAGAGAAACAGCCTGGGGGAAGAAACTGTCTCCTTGGCAGCTGGTTTTAGTGAACAGTGCTCTGTAGCAGCGGCCAGAAAGTAAAGCTCTGAACAGTTTATGTGCAGGGTGTGTGGGGTCTGCAGAGATTGTAGCAGCTCTTTTCCTGACCCTAGACCTATATAAGTCCTGGATGGAGGGAAGGTCAGCCCTGATTATTCTCTCTGCATTCCTGATTATTCGTTGCAGTCTGCACCTGTCCTGTTTTGTGGAAGAGCCAAACCACACTGAGATGGATGAAGACAGGACAGATTGAATGATGGCAGTGTAGAAGATGACCAGCAGCTCCTGTGGAAGGTTTAACTTCTTGAGTTGCCTCAGGAAGCAGTCTCGGCTGGGCCTTCTTTCGAACAGTGTCTATGTGTGAGGACCATATCAGGTCCTCAGAGATGGTGGTTCCTAAGAACCTGAAGTGGTCCACGGCCAATACAGTGTTGTTAAGGATGGTGAGGGGGGTGTATGGGGGTGGTGTTCTCCGAAAGTCCACTACCATTTCCACAGTCTTGAGTGGGTTGAGTTTAAGGTAGTTCTGACCGCACCAGTGTACCAGCCAATCCACCTGCTGTCTGTATGTAGACTCATCACCATCTTGGATCAGTCCAATGACAGTGGTGTCATCTGCAAACTTAAGGAGTTTCACGGATGAGTCCGCTGAGGTGCAGTCATTTGTGTACAGGGAGAAGAGGAGTGGGGATAGAACTCACCCCTGGGGGGCACCAGTACTTATTGATCTGGATCGGGAAAAGATGCTCCCCAGTCTCACCTGCTGCTGTTGGTGTTATGATTCTGGCACGTCTGCTCTACCCTGTCTCCCTGGCTACAATCAGCAGATTAGATGCACCTGGTGGCTGCTGCAGTGTAGTGCAATGTGTGGAATGCCAAGCACGTGTGTCTTCCCTGATATATACTGACTCTGACAAGCAGATGGTGCCAGATTTTTGAAAGCCATTGTGTGAGTAGATATCGAGTGTTCCTTCCTGTCTGATCATTGTTCTTGACCTTGCCTTGCCTTTTGGATTTATGCCTCTGCCTGCTCCCTGTCGGACTATTTGGATTCTGGTTGTCGACCTTGTTTCCTGCATCTGGTTTATGCCTCTGCCTGCCCCTTGCCTGACGCCTCTTGTTCTGATCATTGACCCTGTTTCTGTCCTTGGATTATTGAGCCAGCCTAGCCCTCGGATTATTCAGCCTGGAGTCACTTCTTACCTGTGCTGTGGAGATCACTGCCTGCCGCCGACTGAGGTTTCCCCTCTGGGTTTCAAGTTCCACTCAAGACAAAAGCAGGTTAGTGGCTTTTCTGATCCCTCCAAAATCTGGAGAGACTACAAGTCACTAATCCCTCTTTGTGCCTCAGTGATTCCTGGAAGCTGTGAGGAGTGTTACCTGTGTGACGTTTTCCTGTGGCTGAATAAACCTTTAAAACTTTCAGTACTGTGTCTGGCTGAATCTCGGGTCCACCTTTTTCTGATTCATAGCAGAAACATCTGGCCAAAAATGGACCCATCGCCAGCACAACAGTGGCGTACCCACGTTGATGAGACCCTTTCCTGGTTGGGTTCCGGCATGGAGGAAATAATTTCCACATTACGTTCTGGCAATCTTGTCTTCGAGCCGCCACCGTCAAAAAGAAACCACGCCCAAGTAACACGGACTACAGCAGAGGTAAGGGAGCCACGCCTCTCTCCACCTGAGATGTTCAGGGGAGACTCAGACCAATGTCGAGCTTTTCTAACTCAGTGTGGAATTCATTTTGAGCTTCAGCCATCATCCTTTCCCACTGAACGTTCCAAGGTACCATTTGTTATATCTCTGCTGGCAAGAAAGGCAAAACAGTGGGGAACTGCTGAATGGCATAACAGGTCTGCATCTTATAATCTTTATGAAACTTTTTCCAAGGAACTCATTCGAGTTTTTGACTCGGTCATTCCAAGTCGTGAGGCCGCAAGAGGATTATTGTCCCTCAAACAGGGTGATCAATCTGTCTCGACCTATATAATTGACTTTCATTTGTTGGCTGCAGAGAGCCGTTGGATTGAGGCAGCACAAATGGATGCATTCATGAAAGGATTAAATGAAGACATCAAGGATGAGCTAGTGACCCGTGACTATCCTTCTTCCCTGAAACAACTCGAGGATTTGGCTGCTCGCATTGATATTCGGCTGGCAGAGAGAAGGAAGGAGAAGCGCCATGAGAAGGGTCGCTCATCATTAACTCAGGTTTCTGCACACCGGCATGAGAGAAGGAGTCGGTCACCTCTCACTGAGGAAAATGATAATTGTGAGCCAATGCAATTGGGCAGAACCAAGATTACCCCTGAGGAGAAAGATCGTCGGAGAAGATTCAAGCTCTGTTTTTATTGTGGAGAGAAGGGACATTTAGCATTCAAGTGTCCACTAAAAGGATAGGCTCAGCAGAGGAAGGGAAGTCTCTACTGAGCCGAAGTCAACTATCTGCCTCCTCCTTCTTGTTTCCTGCCCATTTTCAAACCTCTTCTTTGTCTCTCCAGGGGGCCGTGTTTATTGATTCAGGAGCAGATACTGAATTCATGGACAAAACATTTGCAAATAAGAACGGCATAAATCTTATTCTGTCAGCTGACACAAGAAACATGCTAGCTTTAGATGGTCACAGCATGAACAATTCACATCTCAGGATGGAATAGATTACCTTAACAGTTGGAGGTAATCATCAAGAAAAAGTAACTTTCATGATCATTAATTCACCTGAACTTCCTGTAGTCCTAGGGGCCTCCTTGTTGCAGAAACACAACCCTCACATCGACTGGAAGAAAAAAGAAGTTCTGGGTTGGTCTGAGTCATGTTCTGCTGACTGTCTTTTGTCTGCTGCTACTGAGGTCAGTGTGGAGAATGAGGTTGAGGAGACCTATCCGGACTTATCCACGGTACCGCAAGAATACCATGATTTAAAGGAGGTTTTAAATAAAATCAAGGCCACAGCTCTGCCACCCCATAGACCTTATGATTGTGCTATTTATTTGCTTCCTGGCACATCACCCCCTAAAGGCAGAACCTATTCATTGTCTGGTGCAGAGCACAGGGCCATGAAGAGCTATGTTGATGAGGCATTAAAGGCAGGGCACATTCAACCCTCTTCCTCTCCTGCAGGTGCTGGTTTCTTTTTTTGTCGGGAAGAAGGATGGTTCATTGAGACCATGCATTAATTATAGAGGCCTTAATGAGATAACAGTTAAAAATAGATATCCCTTACCAGTCATGAACACAGCTTTTGATCAGATCCAGGCAGCCAAGATATTTTCTAAGCTGGATCTAAGTAATGCATATCATCTGGTCCAAATCAGAGAAGGAGATGAGTGGAAAACGGCTTTCAACACGCTTACAGGCCATTATGAATACAAGGTCATGCCATTTGGACTTACTAATGCTCCTGCAGTTTTTCAGTCATTGGTCAATGACGTTCTAAGAGACATGGTGGGTCAATTCGTATTTGTTTATCTTGATGACATACTGATTTATTCTCAAGATCTGGAAACCCACAGAAAACATGTCAGAGCTGTTCTCCTGCGTCTTCTCCGAAACCAGTTGTTCGTCAAGGCAGAGAAATGTGAGTTCCACATAACTACCACTTCCTTTTTGGGCTTCATCATTTCCCCAGATCAAGTGCTTGTCGACCCCTTCAAAGTTAAGGCCATATTGGAACGGCCTGTTCCAACTGATCGCAAGCAGCTTGGAAGATTTCTGGGCTTCGCAAACTTCTATGGGAGGTTTATTAGAAATTACAGCCTGGTTGCTACTACCCTAAACACTCTTACCTCTTCCAAGGTGAAATTTGTGTGGAATAAGGATGCAGAGAAGGCATTCAATAGGTTAAAGGAACTCTTCACGTCAGCTCCAGTGTTACAGTCTCCTGACCCAGAGAGACAGTTTATCGTGGAGGTGGATGCTTCAAACACTGGGGTCGGAGCTGTATTAAGCCACAGAGGTGAGGATGATCGTGTTCACCCATGTGCCTTCTTTTCAAGGACTCTGTCACAGCCTGAGCGGAATTACGACGTGGGAGACAGAGAGTTATTGGCTGTCAAGTTGGCATTGACAGAGTGGAGACATTGGCTGGAGGGGACTAAGGAGCCGTTTATGGTGTGGACTGACCATAAGAACTTGGAGTACCTGAAATCAGCAAAACGGCTAAACCCCAGATAGGCTAGGTGGGCTCTGTTTTTCGGTCGTTTTAATTTCTCCCTGTCTTACAGGCCAGGGAGTAAAAATGGCCACCCTGACGCCCTATCCCGGATTCAAGAGCCTGAAGAATCTCAGTCTGCGGGTGAATAGGAGTTTATCCTTCCTGAAACCGTCCCGAGTGGAGGTGGAAAGGGAGGTCCAGGAAGCCATTAGGGATCTGCCTATCCCACCATCATGTCCACCTGACCGCTGTTTTGTACCTGAATGTCTTGTGCCTAAGGTACTGGAGTCTTGTCATTGCTCTCGTTTAGCTTGTCATCCAGGAATCAGCAGAACCATTCAGACAGTTCGAACTCAGTTTTGGTGGCCATCGCTGGTCAAGGATGTCAAAGACTTTGTTGCTGAATGCACTCAATGTTGTCAAGCTAAGCCTTCTCATCGCCCCCCTGCGGGGTTGTTGCACCCTTTGCCAATTCCCCCTCGCCCATGGTCACATATTTCGATGGATTTTGTGACAGGTCTACCGGTTTCTAATGGTCACTCTGTACTACTAACCATAATTGACAGATTTTTAAAAATGGTTCATCTGGTGCCCTTGGAGAAGCTTCCATCTGCTAAGGAGATGGGTGAGATATTGACCCGAGAAGTTTTCAGGCTCCATGGAATTCCAAATGACATTGTTTCCGATAGAGGACCCCAATTTGTGTCACGTTTCTGGAAGGAGTTTTGTTCGTTGTTGGGAATTTCTGTTAGTCTTTTCTCAGGGTTTCATCCTCAGTCTGATGGCCAAACCGAGAGAGCCAACCAAGAAGCTGAAACCAAACTTCGTATCTAATGTGAGTCTGACCCCACCAAGTGGTCACAAAATTTGCCCTGGGTTGAATATGCCATAAACTCTATGCAATCAAGTGCCACTGGTTTTTCCCCTTTTCATGTTGTGTTTGGTTTCCAGCCACCCATGTTTTCAGTTCAGGAGAGAGAAGCTAATGTTCTGTCCGTCCAAGCGGCTGCCCTAAGGTGCCAAAGAATATGGAGAAAGGCCAGGAGATCAATGATCAGAATGTCACTGGTTCAGTCAAGAACGGCCAACCGGAGACGGATCCCTGCCCCTAAGTACCAGGTGGGGCAGAAAGTTTGGCTCTCCGCCAAGGACCTCCCATTAAGGGTACAATCCCGGAAATTGGCACCCCGATTTGTTGGACCTTTCCCAATCTCCAAGATCATCAACCCTGTCGCTGTAGACTGAGATTACCCAACTCCATGAGGATTCACTCCACGTTCCACGTTTCTCAGGTCAAGCCCTTCGTGGAGCCCCGACACGTGCCAGATTTTTGAAAGCCATTGTGTGAGTAGATATCCAGCCTTCCTTCTTGTCTGATCATTGTTCTTGACCTTGCCTTGCCTTTTGGATTTATGCCTCTGCCTGCTCCCTGTCGGACTATTTGGATTCTGGTTGTCGACCTTGTTTCCCTTATCTGGTTTATGCCTCTGCCTGCCCCTTGCCTGATGCCTCTTGTTCCGATCGTTGACCCTGTTTCTGTCCTTGGATTATTCAGCCTGGAGTCACTTCTTACATGTGCTGTGGAGATCACTGCCTGCCGTCCACTGAGGTTTCCCCTCTGGGTTTCAAGTTCCACTCAAGACAAAAGCAGGTTAGTAGCTTTTCTGATCCCTGCAAAATCTGGAGAGACAACAAGTCACTAATCCCTCTTTCTGCCTCAGTGATTCCTGGAAGCTGTGAGGAGTGTTACCTGTGTGACGTTTTCCTGTGGCTGAATAAACCTTTTAAACTTTCAGTACTGTGTCTGGCTGAATCTTGGGTCCGCCTTTTTCTGATTCATAGAAGTTGGTCCGTCAGGAAGCTGTTGATCCACTGACAGGTGGAGGCTGGGACGTTGAGCTGGGTGAGCTTCTGGTGGAGGATGTCTGGTATGATGGTGTTGAAGGCTGAGCTGAAGTCTAGAAACAGGATCCTGGCGTACGTCCCTGGACGGTCGAGGTGTTGCAGGATGAAGTGTAGACCTAAGTTAACGGCATCATCTGCCGACCTGTTTGCTCGGTAAGCAAACTGCAGGGGGTCCAGCAGGGGGCCTGTGAGGTCTTTCAGGTGCTTCAACACCAGCCGCTCAAAGGATTTCATGACCACAGACGTCAGGGCTACAGGCCTGTAGTCATTTAATCCTAGGATGGTGGGTTTCTTGGGCACCGGGATGATGGTGGATCATTTGAGGCAGGAGGGGACCTCACATTTCTCCAGTGACTTGTTGGAGATCCGGGTGAAGATTGGAGCGAGTTGATTTGCACAGGCTTTCAGGCATGATGGGGAGACGTTATCAGGTCCTCCAGCTTTCTTTGTTTTCATGCGCTGAAAGAGCCTATTTACATCTTCCTTGGAGATCTTTAGTGCAGGCAGATGATCTGAAGGTAGGGGGTTGGTTACTTTATGGGAGGAATTTGTTCCTGAATAGGATGTGGAGGGGATGATTTGAGGTGTGAATGGCTTCTTGTCATGTCTGCAGTTGAAGCCATTCAGACGGTTGGCCAGGCGAGGACACTGTTCAGGATGGGTGGGGGGGGGGCTCTTATAGGCAGTCAGGTTTCTCAGAGCAGTCCATACAGCTGAAGTGTCACCAGGCTGTTCTTAAGCTGCTCACTGTAGCTTCTCTTGGCTGCGTTGATCTCCTTTGTTAGTCTGTTCCTGGCCTGCCTGTACCGCGCCCAATCTCCACTGCTGTGAGCTTCTTCCTTTTCCCTGCGAAGATTCCTGAGGTGTGGTGTAAACCATGGCATGTTGTTCCCAAAGGTGCAGAAGGTCTTGTTCTGCACACACATGTCCTCACAGAAACTGATGTATGATGTCACCACATCAGTTAGTTGGTTTAGGTCAGTGGCTGAGGTTTCAAAAACAGTCCAGTCTGTGCATTCAAAGCAGGCCTGTAGCATCTGCTTTGATTCCTCAGTCCACTTCTTAACAGTGTGAACCACGGGTTTGGAAGCTCTAAGTCTCTGTCTGTAGGTTGGGATGAGGTGGATTAGATAATGATCCGAAAAACCCAGAGCAGCCCTGGTAACAGCATGAAATGAGTCCTTTAAAGCTGTGTAACAATGGTCCAGTGTGTTTTGGTCTCTGGTGGGACACTTGCTGTCTATATTTGGGGAGTTCATTTGAGAGGTTTGTTAAAATCTCCCAGTATTATGATAAAAGTGTCCGTGTGTTTTTTCTCCACGTCTGTAATCAGCTCAGCAAGATGTTTTTCCACGGCAGAAGTGCAGCCATGCGGTGGAAAATATGAGCCGATTATTATAAACAAGGAAAACTCTCTCGACGAATAAAGTTTATATAAGTATATATTTATATATTTACAGTTTATATAAAATGACTCCAGATCAGGACTACATGTTTTTCCCAGCACTTTTATGTCTCTGCACCAACCTTCATTTATATAAAAGCAGATTCCGCCTCCTCGCCTCTTCCCCGATAGCTCCGCGCTGCGATCCGCTCTGAACAGCTGGAAGTCCGGCATCAGCAGTGCACAGTCCGGGATGTTTTCACTCAGCCATGTCTCGGTGAAGCAGAGAACCGCTGACCCGCGGAGGTCTGGGTTTTTACCGGTGAGAAGAAGCAGCTCGTCCATCTTGTTGCTTAGAGAGCGGACATTTGCCAGGTGGATTGAAGGCAGTGGTGTGCAAAGTCCTCTTTTGCAGAGCTTTACCAGCGTGCCAGCACGGTTTCCCCTCCGACGCTTTCGGCGCAGTATCCCGTATAGTGCCGCAGCTCCACTTGCCGGGAGCTCAGTGAACCTCGGATCAATGGTGAAAAAATCTCAAGAGAGCACTCTCTGATGTTGAGAAGTTCTTCTCTACTGAATGAGACCACAGAATTGTGGCCCGAGACCACAGTACTATGGCTCGAAAAACATAAAAACACACAAAACACAAAAACAAAGAGAGAGCGAAGCTCTGAGGCTGCCATTATCTGCGCCATCTTGGTTGGACACAGAGGAGTTACACAAACAGTTTCAAACAGAATTTATAAACATATGTGTCAAAGTGCCTTTTGATAGTTTATAGGTTCTATGTTAAATTATTTTTGGTTTGCTTTTGGAGCGACTTGTCCAGAGTGCACCCCACCTCTTGCACAATGACTGACAGAGCATTGCATTTCATCCCTATCTCAAGACTGTAGTCAGCACACCTGTGTTAAATCTGTAATTACCACTCTTATGTTTAATTTCATTAGATTGACAAATAAAGTCTCCAGGTCACAGTGTATCACAATGACCAATTACAATGTATTTGTAATTGGTCAGGGGGCAAATATGCCTGTTATAAGTTGCTTGCTGCAGATCCTTTGGTCTTTTGAACTGCATTAAAGGTTCATTTTCACATAATATAATCAGAACAGGGAATATAGAGAAGCTCTCAAACTGTTGTCTGTTTTGTGCATGTGTGTGTATGGATGTATTTATCAAGTGTTTGTCTTGAGACTGGATCTCAGAGATGTACGATCACCCCCCTCAGAGCCAGACAACAGACAAAGCCAGGGTTGACATACTGTGATCTGTGCCAAATTGTTTCCTTGATTTTATTTGAAGAATACAGTAGCATGAGGTGGACGATGAATAATGCATTGTGTTTTGAATGCTCCTTGCTTAGCTTCATCGCTCAGCCCCTCTGTCTGTGTGCACCCACTGAAATCATCACGTTTTTGGTCTTCCATTGCATGTGTAGTTGTTTTCATTCAACCTGACATTATTTGGACAATTCTGTGTTATTTTTGTAAAAATCCATACATTTACTTGGCACCACATGTGGTACTGATTACTTATACTTAAACAAATAAACAAACAAAAAAACACATTGCAACAAAGTTAACCTTCCAATGAATGGAAGGCAAAGCTCTGGTGGCAAAGCTCTAAGGAAAGAAAATATCAGTGGAATCATTTGTAGCTGGGTTAAACAGGACAGTAATAAGATATATGTGGCAGCAGAAGTTACACTGCACAATATTGCAAGGAAATGTCTGAATCTGCTTTAAGCCTTTGCCGAATTTTGACAATTATATAGTCTCTAAGACTTTTGATAATCACACAGTGTGAACCCAGCCTGATAGATCAGGTGAGGAGGTCTTCTGTCATCTTGGGAGAACTCAGAGTAGAACAAGTGATTCTCTACATCAAAAGGACTCAGGTAAGGTTGTTTGAGAAATTAATTTGCATTCCTCCAGGACACAAGGTTTTCTGGGCACATCCTCCTTGGAGTAGACCAACCTGGGACTATTTGTTTTTCCATTTTGGCCTCCCTTGAACTGGTACACCTCAGGAGGAGCTGGAACAAGCCACCTTGATTGTGTGACATGCAACGTACATTTAAAAAAAAAAAAAATCTATTCTGATGGGGCAACTTCTGTCAGCTGACTCGGAAGAACTTTTGTTCTTTTTTAAGGAGGAGCAAAAATAATTATGCAATCCCATCTTCAAACAAGCTGATTAGATTCTGCCGAACCAGAATATCCTTTATTGCCATTGTCACAACTATGTACTTTCGTTGTAATTGTGACAATGACAATAAAGAGTTTGACAACAGAGAGGTAAGCACAGGAATGCCAAAAAAGTAGTAAACAAGAAGTAGTAGGCCTGATTACCACTGACGTGAGCAAAACAGTCTGGCGTCTGCCTCAGGAAATATACTCCTCCTTAAGCTCCTCCTGATTGGGCTTGATGAGCTCCAGCTGTGAGGATGCACCTGCCGGTCACACCCTGCAATCAGAGAAGGTAGACAGACACACCCACACTCACACACACACACACACACACACACACACACACACACACACAAACACACACACACACACTTACTGGCACAGTCCCATGCATAGTGTGACTACCATTAGATAACTGTCTATGCCATAAGTGACTAGCTCCAATATTTAAATTATAATATTGTGATTTCTCAAAATTAGTTTTATAACAGAAATCTGATTTATTTCTCTATGAATTACCTAATCAGATGATTTCCTGAATAACAAAGTTGATTGATTTTTTGATAAGTACAAGACTGATCAATTTTATTTCAAGGAACTAATTATATGTGATACATACATCAAATTTAGTATCTTGTCAGTTGCAACATAATCCTGCTTTAATACAAGAGCTTTCTTTCCTAACTAACATAAATGAGGTAAAATCAAACATTCTGTAAGAAATAGAAATCTTAATAACTCAGTTAGTATTAGATACTGAATCCAAAATTAGATGACAGATAATATGGTGAATGAATCTTGTTTTGAACTTTCATGGAGGGAAGTAATATACAGCCATTGTTTGAGACGTTACAACAATTTTACATGACACTGACTTGTAATACACAATGTCTTTGGGATTTGACTTTCAGGAAGTTGATTCAGCAAAATCAGATTACATTATTATTTTGGTTCTGTTAAGACGTACAATTAAATTTCTGTTTTAGTATCTTTAAATTATGAAAAAGTGATTGAATAATTAGCTGACTGTTGGTTTGGAGGCACTCTGTGGACCCATTAGGCTCTAAGCAGTTTTTTAATTGGCTAATGCCAGTCTTTGGCTTGCTGGGCCTCTCTGATTAACAATAAATTGGAGCTTTATTGAGATAAATGTGAGTTCATTGCATGCACCATGGCAGGAGTTAAACCAGAATCATAGAAAGTATTAACATGTCGTCCCCAGCTCCCATGCATACAGTTTGCTCCTTTCTCTGCCGTCTGTAACGTATCTGTGTTTTGTCTGGAGAGCACTTTATCCCAAATAATTATACATCTTGTACAAGGCAGAACTCTGCCTAAAGCATCTGAAAGATATGTCTGATTACATTGATGTTTAATAAAGCCATGAGTCAGTAGCTGATGCATCTGTTTGACAGTGAAAACACCTCTAATTTTAACACCCATCTACACACCAGAATAAAGGCCCCATATTACTTTAGAGATTATGAGAACAGGAGGAAAGGAGTCCCTGATATATGTATTGGACTGATCACTCTAATTGCATTGTGGTGACTGGAGGTTGGAGAACCATGACTCTATGGCGTGAACTTTGGAAATCTTTAGTCTGTCACTGTCATTGCTTTTCAAAAGGTTCTGCATGTAAAATGTCACAATATTGGAAGAAGTTATATTATGTTAACTGAACAGCTTTAGCTCCTTCGCCAAAGAGAAAAAATACAAAAAACATGTATTACTTTTTGCTAATGGTCTTACAAAGCTTCTTAGATGTTGATAATCTTACACACTTGAGTGGCAAAGAGTACCCCAGATGAAATGATAAAGATTCCACTTTAACTCTCCGAGAAGGTTTTTATCTGGATCTTTGGTTCTAATTAAAAGCTTTGAAATTGTGATGATAGTTGTGCTGTTTGTACATCTGACGAATCTTTCCATTTATCAAATCAAATTATGAAAATTAAAGAAAAAAACATCAGCTTAAAATAATTTATTGCAGTTTAAATCTCTTTAATAACACCTCCTGTCTATTCTGCTTTTCAACACATTGATTGTGTGTTTGTGCATTAGAAAAAGTAAAGGGGTTTGCCCTAATTCAGATTTTTTTTTGTTACTGGAATGAAGATGCTTAAAAAATTGAAGAACAGCTTGTTTACTGAAATAATTACCACATTTCATTTCAGCAGTCGGGAAAACGGAAAATAACCAGAGCGTTAGTCTGCTAGACATTCTGCTGAGCTGTGTGGAAGCTTGCCTCAAACGTTTTGCCTTGGAGAAGATTTGCTTGTGAGAATTAATGACTGAATAAGTCTGATTAGATACTTTTTGTTTACAAGGTTAGCAGAGAACAAATATATTCTTTCACCTGTTCATTTCAACATAAGTTAATGCACAGCAGTATATGCTGGGCTATTTTTCTGCATTTTATGCACAAACTACAATTAGTAACTTTATTTGGTGTTTCACATTATATATTTGACTGTGTTCCTGTTTGTAAATATTTGACCATTTGTGACCTTAAGTTTATGTTTGTTTTTTTTCAGTACAGAAAAAAATACATTAAATACATTCTTTGGAATTCTGTATCCTATTTTAATTAACAAAGCTTTCACATGGACCTTTTGGAATTCTTTTGGAAGGCTGGTACTGTGAGCTAGGCAAGGTTCTGGCGGAGGATATCAGGGTTGATAGTGATAGTCAACCCTATCAACCCTGATATCCTCCACCAGAACCTTACCTAGCTCACAGTACCAGCCTCCACCTGTCAGCAGATCACCAGCTTCCTGATTGACCAGCAGCAGCAGATGAGGCAGGGGAGTATCTTCTTTTGCAGAAGTGTGTTCTCTTCCCACTTAGTGATAGTGATAGGCCAAACTGTAGTCCAAACACAGAATCCTGGTGTAAATCAAGAGTGTGCAGGATAAAGTGTAGTCCCAAGTTGACAGCATCATCTGCCAATCTGTTTGCCTGGTTGGCAAGGAAAGATCACACGGCTCCAGAGACTTGCTGAATGTCTGAGTGAAGATGGAGGCCAGTTGTTCACTGCAGTTTCTCAAGAATGAGAGGCAAATAATGTTAGGTTCTGATGCTTTCCTGGTCTTCTGATGCTGAAAGAGCCTATTTACATCTCCCTCAGTGATCCTTAGTGTAGGCAGGGAGTACGAGGGGAGGAGGGTGGTTGGGACATGTGGATCTTTTGTGTCAGAGTAAGATGTGCTTTTCAAACCTGCAGTTGAAGTTGTTAAGGTCATCTATCAGATGAGGTTTCAGCTCAGGGTGGGCGTATGGGCTCTTGTAGTTGGTCATGTTTTTCAGACCAAGCCAAACTAATGTCAGTGAGAATAAAAATATGTTTACCAGTTAGCTATACTATGTGTTTGAAACATTCGATACTTTTTTTTTGAATAAATCAGTAATCAAGGAATCAAATTCTGACAATAATTGTTTTGATTTGCAAGAAAACAATTTCACAAACAAGAAAGTCTGTTTATGTAAAATATTTCCAATACAAACCCTAAAATATGACGAATAATGAATTAAAAGAAAATGCATACATAGGTAATATTTTCTTCATTTGTTTTTTTTTGTTTTGTTTTATGGCTAGGTTTTATGGCTAACCAGTCTCTGTATGGAACACCTGCAGCCAGAATGTTGAAGGCTGGTCAATGCTGGTGCTGAATTATTTACCATATTATTTTCAATACACTATTTTATTGTTTACTTGCTTGAATAAAGAGCACATTAAAATAAATGGGTTGGAGGGGTATATCATACTGACATTGGATCATGGACACTTCTATTGTATGTAGTGTTAGTTCTAATGAATAGAACAAACAAGAATTTTATAAGGCGTTGTGGAATTGTGACAGAGAATTATCTTTTTTTAATGTTGCATGTTAGCTACAGTCTTTTGGCCTCTGTTGACACTGCCAATTCAATATCTGTATTACATGGAACCTTATTATCATAGTTAATGACAGTGTTTCATGACTTATAATGTTCCAGTTATTGTATGTATGGTCATATCTGCATCAGACAATGAGAATGAAATATTCGTTTCCCAATATATTTTCCTCTGCTTAGTTTTCCAGCTGGAGATTAGAAGTTATCATGAGGGCTTCTATACTGACTATAGTGTAATTAGTAAATAATTACAGAATGGTGATTACATTTGAGAGGGTGCTCAGGGTGGAATCACAGCAGGGAAAGCTTCTGAAGAGACCACCTGCCGTCATCATCTATTGCTCACACAACTGGAAACAAACAAGCAATACGTATACCAACATCATATACACCATTACTGATTAATTTATATAAGTCAGCCCCTGATCACTAACACAAACATATAATTTACATGCAAACATGCCTTCTGGGGTCTGCAGTCATTTTCTTTCCCAATTTGCTACTGTGTTTCTACTGTGCAAAATGTCCCTTAAGAAGCAAACCTTCATGCAGTGGTTGCAGCCGGCTTAGGCTAGTTGCATGAAAAGAAGGTTCAAATATTTGTTCAGTGTTTTTCAGTCTTCTTTCATATCACCAATGAAGTAAACTGAAAAGCTCTCAAAGTTCAGTTTTTTGGAGGGACAAGGCCGCTAAAAACATCCTGTTCAGTCAAGACAAAAACCAAACTCATCAAAGTCAGACATGTAAGTTTTACATACAGGACCTTGAATTACATTATAACCTGAAACTAATCTGAAACTAAACTATTTAATTTTCTCTTCTCACTGCTTTCACAAGAAGAAAAATACTAGCCACTCACTGCTAATTAAAAGCGTTAGACCAACTCTATAAATGCTGTTTAGTAAACAGTTTTGGAAGTTTGCTAGTCTGGAGCATGCAGGTTTGTCTTACAAAAATCCCAAGATGGAAAGCCATCAGCAGTTACATTAGAGAAGCATCTGTCTCTGACCATCAACACAGGAACAGTTCTAACCTCGTATCTTAACTATTTGACGTACTTCATTCTACAGACAGAAAGGTTATTTGCCAGTGATAAAAACATTCAAGTCAGGGGCCAATCTTCCCAGCAGTGGACATCTCAGCAAATTCAACCCTAGGACAAAGTGACAGTGAAAAAATAGGTCCTGCCTGGAACGTTTTAGGCAGAAAGTTTATTTTCTCAGAACAAAATATGGCAGCATGACTTAGGCTTGCAAAGTTTTATCTGAAGGAACCACAAGAGCTCTGGGACCCAAGTGGCCATCATGCACTGTGCCATGCTTAGAGAAAACCTAATACGGCGCAAACACCTAATCTGTTAGGCACAGTGGAGGAGGGTTGATGATTTGTACTCGTTTGCATCCACAAGGTATGGACATCAAAATATTCTAGAGTCAGATATGAGGCCACATGTCTGCTTCTGAAACTTGATGTAAACTTCCACAATCAGGAGAATGTTCCCAATTACAGCTACAAATCTGCATATTGCAATACCCATGTCAACGTCCAGAACTCAGCCTGATCGAAAGAATGTGGGGACTAAAAAAGCTGTGCAGAAACAAACGTCTGTGAGCCTAAATGAAGGAATGTTGAAAGAATTGTTGCCCAGAATTCCTCTACAACAATGTGGGAAAGCAAATAGGTCATACAGAAGAGAACCCCTTCACATTTTGCTTAATGTTGTTCTACTGCTGGTACTTCATAGTATTGACTGGATTTTTGTTCATTAAATAATGATACAGTGTACTATGTCATGTCACTTTCCTCTGTTGGACCACTTGTTTGCTGAATATTGGACCATTTGCATGTTGCTGGACGCCACTATGGCTTTCCATAGTGGCCAGTTTGTACCGCAGGATAGTCTGTCCTACAAAACCCAGCGGCCACTGTGGCTGATATGACAGGGCCGTCCCAGGTCTGACGTCACAGGAGGAAGGCGAACATTTGAAAGAAGCTGCTTTTCTGGAGACCGGACCAGCAACTGAAGCGCATCATTCTGGAGAAGAGTCCCAAGTGGATTTCATTCATTCTCCTTTGTTGGCCAATGAAAAATTCATAAAAGAGGTTTCTGGAATAAGAAACCCAGAAATGTCACTTTGCTGATCGAAGGTGTGAGTTTAACATGTAACCAAAAAAAAAAAAAACCACGGAGTTTCAAGGAGATGGATCGCCACCTTGTTTTATCCAGTCGACTCCTGACTGTCAGATCATATTTTCCCCTTTCGCCAAGGAGGCCAGAAGATGAAGATTGACCACTCTTCCTGAAGTTAACTGTGGACGCACATTAACTTCCAACTTTCCCCCTCCTTCTCTCTCCCTCTGCTGAGAGGAGACAACGACAAGTAAAACCCATCCTTTATTTTTATTTCTTTCTTAGAAATACTCTGGGCAGGGTAGCGGAGGTTTTAGTGCAATTAGAGTCACCATTTAGAGTCTAATGTGTTCGGAATTGTATGTGCATGCCATTGTTTTGAAACTTGCTAGTACTTTCGGAGGCCACCGTGTCTCCCAAGTGTGTCTTAACCGTGCGAACACCGCAGGTGCGCTGTGACACTGGACTGCTATAATAACCTTATGGTGAAAATCAACCATTTTCTTTGTCTTCAACTTTATTGCTCACTAGCTTGCCGCCAAAAGTTTTATTACCCTTTATCCTTGGAGTTTACAACCTTGCTGGGGGGGAAGGTTCATGACTGTGCATCTCACTGAGCTACACTTTGTGGCGGGCTGTGCTCCCAAAGCTTCGTTCAACACCATATTCCCTTGTCATATTATCAATTTTGCCATAACTGCTTCCATACACAACCACTGCTGTTTTGTTTTATTTTGTTTAGTTAGATATTTTACCCCCTTTTTGTGTAGAACTTTGTATGTTTGAGTAGGTGAAGATTATTAAATCGGAAGAGCGGATTGTATAAGGCTGTGATTTAATAAATATTCACATAGATAAAGAGAAGGCGTTTTGTGTTTATTTTGTGCAAGAGTGATTCGTCAGTCAAAATAAGGTTAAAAGTTCCCCACGTTTTGGTAGAAATGGTTGATTAAACAGTGACATCTCTGGTAATAGTTATTAATTATTAGAGTATTTAACGGTTGTAATTATCAAAGGCGTTGAGCCACAGTTACAACACCAGAAGACATATCTGGTCTCGATTCATAAATGGTTAATTTGGTTAAGAAATTAATTTTGTCAAATTATGATTGTTAATTATAATTCTTGATAAATATTAATTAATCAATAATCATAATTCCAACACCTCATTCTATAACCTGATAAGCAGTTGAAGTAGCATTGATTTCAGCTAAACCTAAATCCTTTAAATATTCATGTAACATGCTTTACCTGAAATCATTGCTTTTCCCTGCGTAGTAATAAAAATTTAAACAGGCACACATGTACACTCATAGCTCACCTTGCTGAAGTCCAAACCACATCTCTGACCCAAACGCTGGACCCCTCCCTCTTTGCGTTCTCATTTATCCGAAGGTATCGCTCAATCTATCAGCGCCTTACATGCAGCAATTCCCCGCAGGCTGGACATGTCTCACACACAGTGTTAAACACACGTGTTATCCTCATCAGACTATTTGTTATAAACTCCAGTAATCTCACATATCTGGCACCTCTTGCACCTTTTCAATTTCCTGGTAACTTAATCCTTTCTGTCTCTCCATACCTCATCATGGCCTGGGAGAAGGAACATGAGGAGAAAAGGGAGTGCAAAGAAGTAAAGGATAATAAATTTAGCATTTTGATATGTTGGATTAGAGAAACAGTAGACCCAAGTGTACACACTGATATAGCTAAGTTACGCATGAGGTTTTAATATAGCTCAAAGGCACAGAGTAAATGGTAAAATCAACATTGTACTGTACAGCTCAAAAAGTGAACTGAAACTTTAGTAAAATGAACACAAATATCAAAATTATGTTTCCTGAGAAGACAAAAGTATGTCTTTGTCTTGATTTGGATTACTGTTGATCATATTTCTCATTTCATTTCTCTGGCCAGCAGGGTTATATTTTTATAAATCTGACTTCTGAAATACCACGTGTAAATAGCCTTTCGACTGTTAATCAGGGATTTAATTGGTTTTATATCACCCCAATGCCTTAATTTCTAATTTTTATTCATGATTTAAGGAAACCTAACTTTTACAGTTCCACCCTTGAAAATGTTGAATTGCTGCATTTTTTGTAATGCATGTCACTGTGACATATATAGTTTGTTGTTTACAATCGATCGATAGATAGATGGCAGCTACAATGAGTCCTTCAATGTGATAATAAACAGTGAGTGTATTTTGCATTACATTCTGTTGATGAAAATGTTACAAAAGTGTTTAAAGGTATACAATGCAGAAAAATACATTATTAGGTTCTGAAATGTAGATAGTATGGTCAGCAACTACAGTTAGCTCATTTGGAGGCTAAATTAAAATCTTGCTACAGTGGAAGTACACAAAAAACAAACATACTCAACTTCTACTTCTCAGCTGTACCGTATTTTGCATTCAGAACTGTCCCAATTCTGTAAATCTGCAGTTCATGGTGCAAATTCTCCCTTTCACCACATCCGAAAGTGCTCTATCTAATTGAGATATACTGTAGTAGCTGTGGAAGCCATTGGAGTACAGAGGGTTTTTAATTAGTTTCATTTGTAGGTGCTAAATAATGAAAAACGCATTAAAGGAAAAATCATATCTGCTAACAGTAAAAACACCAAATCATCAAGATTCACTTAAATAATACTCAAAACAGATTAAAATACAAGACAAGAGTCATATCATCAAGTAGGTTTCACTGTTTGTGTCAAACTAATAGCAGGAATAAGAACTTCATCACCCCCAGAACTCCATGAGGTCAGTAAATTATTGCCAAAAAATACTTTTTATTGGCAAGACAGATCAGAGGACATCGGAAGGAAAAGCTCCCTGACAGGACTGGTACTTTTGTCTTTGCTTTAAAGATACTTGATGAGATCAAGCAACACAAATTGAGTTTAAGATGCTTTTGTAGCCTGTTACATTTAATATGTTTATTAGATGTGACAGCCCAGATGAGCCGACTTGACAAGCTTTAAAATTGAAATGCTTCCTGCATATATCATAAAAATCCATCTTAAAAAGAAACATATACAGGTCCTTCTCAAAATATTAGCATATTGTGATAAAGTTCATTATTTTCCATAATGTCATGATGAAAATTTAACATTCATATATTTTAGATTCATTGCACACTAACTGAAATATTTCAGGTCTTTTATCGTCTTAATACGGATGATTTTGGCATACAGCTCATGAAAACCCAAAATTCCTATCTCACAAAATTAGCATATTTCATCCGACCAATAAAAGAAAAGTGTTTTTAATACAAAAAACGTCAACCTTCAAATAATCATGTACAGTTATGCACTCAATGCTTGGTCGGGAATCCTTTTAGCAGAAATGACTGCTTCAATGGAGGCAATCAGCCTGTGGCACTGCTGAGGTCTTATGGAGGCCCAGGATGCTTCGATAGCGGCCTTTAGCTCATCCAGAGTGTTGGGTCTTGAGTCTGTCAACGTTCTCTTCACAATATCCCACAGATTCTCTATGGGGTTCAGGTCAGGAGAGTTGGCAGGCCAATTGAGATCAGTGATACCATGGTCAGTAAACCATTTACCAGTGGTTTTGGCACTGTGAGCAGGTGCCAGGTCGTGCTGAAAAATGAAATCTTCATCTCCATAAAGCTTTTCAGCAGATGGAAGCATGAAGTGCTCCAAAATCTCCTGATAGCTAGCTGCATTGACCCTGCCCTTGATAAAACACAGTGGACCAACACCAGCAGCTGACACGGCACCCCAGACCATCACTGACTGTGGGTACTTGACACTGGACTTCTGGCATTTCCTTCTCCCCAGTCTTCCTCCAGACTCTGGCACCTTGATTTCCGAATGACATGCAGAATTTGCTTTCATCTGAAAAAAGTACTTTGGACCACTGAGCAACAGTCCAGTGCTGCTTCTCTGTAGCCCAGGTCAGGCGCTTCTGCCGCTGTTTCTGGTTCAAAAGTGGCTTGACCTGGGGAATGCGGCACCTGTAGCCCATTCCCTGCACACGCCTGTGCACGGTGGCTCTGGATGTTTCTACTCCAGACTCAGTCCACTGCTTCCGCAGGTCCCCCAAAGTCTGGAATCGGCCCTTCTCCACAATCTTCCTCATGGTCCGGTCACCTCTTCTCGTACAGCGTTTTCTGCCACACTTTTTCCTTCCCACAGACTTCCCACTGAGGTGCCTTGATACAGCACTCTGGGAACAGCCTGTTCATTCAGAAATTTCTTTCTGTGTCTTACCCTCTTGCTTGAGGGTGTCAATAGTGGCCTTCTGGACAGCAGTCAGGTCGGCAGTCTTACCCATGATTGGGGTTTTGAGTGATGAACCAGGCTGGGAGTTTTAAAGGCCTCAGGAATCTTTTGCAGGTGTTTAGAGTTAACTCGTTGATTCAGATGATTAGGTTCATAGCTCGTTTAGAGACCCTTTTAATGATATGCTAATTTTGTGAGATAGGAATGTTGGGTTTTCATGAGCTGTATGCCAAAATCATCCGTATTAAGACAATAAAAGACCTGAAATATTTCAGTTAGTGTGCAATGAATCTAAAATATATGAATGTTAAATTTTCATCATGACATTATGGAAAATAATGAACTTTATCACAATATGCTAATATTTTGAGAAGGACTTGTATAAGTGCATTATATGGAGCATCAATTGAGATTGAGCTGGAAATATGTTATGCCATTTCTTTACAGGAAACATCTATTTTAGTAACCTTTATTAAAGTAGACATCACAATTCTATCCTGTAGTTTGTCAATCTAATCTTTTTATGATACAATATATTCAAAATGGAGAAGATGGAGAAGATTTTTTTAGTTGGAAACAGTTAAAAAGAATAAAAGCTTTAACACTAGGTTGCCAGTCTGGTTTAGATTATTAGGCATAGCAAAGGATATGTTGTAAATTACTTTAAGAATGCCCTGTCTGCCCTAAAGAAGGCTTTAGGAAAGATGATCCCCATCCCTCTCACTTATGGCACTCCCTGAAAAACCACTTCAAAACGCTTGTAAACCAGCTAGCACGAATGGATCTGGGCTCGATTGAAAACACATTGGCTCATAATCTATGGCCTCTCATAATATGAAGAGATCCCACATCAGTTTCAAGGTCAAACACCAATAAAACCAAAGACGGCAATTTGTCAGAGTCTGCATCATTTCCATGGTCAGGCTCCGACGTCATCTGCAGTCTGTCCAAGACACGATTGCAGCAGGCTCTGGAATGTATGTTACGACGGTAATTTTTGGCAGTATGTAAAAAATATTTCTCCAATACAGTTTTGGCTGTGCTGCAAATCTGAACAACTGTTTTCTGTGATCTCCAGAAAATGAATTTCCGATTAAAGATTTGTGGGTACAGAAGTCAGGTAAGTGGGCATTTGCATTTATGAACAAAAACCTGATGGCGCTACCTCATAAACAAACTGATGCATGAAAGTGAACTGATTTGATAGTGAAGTTTTTGCTCTTAGGAGGATGTCCTTTGAACTGAATTCTGAATTGTCCCTTTATGTGGATTTATTTTGCTTCCTGATGTTTAAGCTGATTTCCTCAGCCTACTGCCTGAAAGCTTTTGTGTGCTCTATCAGCTGTAAAGCAGAAGCTTGCCTTTCTTCCTGACAGGTTTGTTGATGCCCAGCAACTGTCATCTGTCAGCAGCATCTGTGGGAAGCAGCTTGTTTTCAGCGATTGTGAATTTTCTGGCCGTACCTGTCAGGCTGACTCATAGGGGCTCATAACAGATGTTGCTGTACTTTAAACTCATTAACTGCATCCCAAATTGCATATTGGTTGTCTTTCACTTGGAGTGACATTTAGAGGTTTTTGGTTCAATGTGTTTGAGTTGGAGCCAAGTGTGCGAGTTTGGAAAACAGAAAAAAAGGAGTCTAATATTGCCAAACATATGGTTCTAATTCAGATTTTTTCTTTAATATGGTGTGTGACATATGAGTGACATAAATCTTACTTTAAATGTCTCACATGGACAATTTTTGATATACTCCATAAAATACAAATAGGACAGGAAAATCTTAACTAACTTAAACAAGTAGGAATAGCCTTATGTTTAGCTTGTAAAAAGAAACAACTTTAAAAGGATAGAATATGTTATTAACGTGTACAAGTTTCATCCTAATAACTCTGGGTTTTGGAAGAATCCTTTGCAGACCTGTGTAATCCCTTTGACGAATAGCTCCGGTGCAAACCTGTCCTTCCCAGATCCAGCAGTCCTGTTCTTGGACCAATTGGCAGCATCCATTAGGGACGTTCACATACATTTAGATGATCCCACTGTTTGCACTACCCAGGCACAGATAATCTGTGTATACAGTGGGAAATTAGGGCTGAGCAGCCCCAGGCACAGGGGAGAGGGACCTCCACATGTAGACATCAAAGGAGCCTCAGTTGAGTGGAAGCAGGTGGGTCCAGTCTATAGTCAAGCACAGGGTGGGCTGGAGTGGACGGAGGAAGGAGGGTGGTGTCCCCCCAGGTCAATTTCTGCTCAGTGTAAGATGGCGAGCAGTGCATATGTCACACAAAAGAAGCAGTATTAATAATTTGCTTTCAAGAGAGCAAGTTGCTTTAATGCTATAACAGATCATAGTAACTGGTCAACAGATTGCTGCACTTAAAAAACCCACCAAAAAACAAGAAACTTAACAAAGAACTAATTTATTCAAGCAAATGAGCTGTGGAGGAAGCTTAATTGCAGCCTGATTAAGTCATAGCTAAGTTCAGGACAGAACCCAAAAATATACATAGACACAGGAAGGACTGTGGGCTCTACAGTGCTAAAAAAATCAAAAACCTCAAACAATCCAGCAGGTGAAAAATGAGGGTTGAAAAGTCCAAGTGTGAAAAGAATGAAAATAAGTTAAATCAAACAGAAGGCAGACCGCTGAACAAGCTGGCAAGCTGGGGAATAAAGTAAATCAGAAATCTGTAGTTTGATTGTATGAATTACAAATTAATACCATATCCATCCATCCATCCATCCATCCATCCATCCATCCATTCATTCATTCATTCATTCATTCATTCATTCATTCATTCATTCATTCATTCATTCATTCATCCATCCATCCATCCATCCATCCATCCATCCATCCACTGTCTACTGCAAATGCAAGATCAGGTTGCAGGGGTAAAAGGTTCATGAGGGGAACCCAGACATCCCTTTCCCCAGCTACACTCTCCAGATCATTGTGAGGGATCCCAAGGCAACCCAAATGCCCGCTATATAGTCTCTCCAGTGTTTTCTAGGTCTGCCCTGAACAGACTAGCAGGCCTGCCAAAAGGAATAAGAATGCCTCCTGGAAGCAATTGTCCAAACCACCTCAACTGACTTATTTTGATATAAAGGAGCAGCAGCTCTTATGTGCGCAGACTCTTGGATTACGTTGTTCTTGACTTTATCCATAAGAATTAGTCTTGCCACCCTACAGTGGAAGCTCATTTCAGCCATCTGAATTCAGGTCCTTGTTCCTTCAGTCAAGACCCAAATCTCAGGGTGATTGGTGAGGCTCGGGACAGAGACAGAATTCTTTCTTCACCACGACAGACTAGAGAAATGCTTCACACCATACTACTATTACTTGTTATCAAGACACCAAGATACATCTACTTGAGGAGTAGACTGGTCCACCACCACTCCCTGAAAGAAGATGAAGCTATGCAAATTTTTCAGGTGGAAATTTGTAGGAAAAGTATGAGGGTAATTTTGGGTCTAAACTATTTGTGCATTGTAACTGTGAATTTGAAATCACAGAACAGAGAGAAATGCTATAGGAGTTTTGTAATTGTATAATTTTGTGGGTTCTACTGAGGTAATTTTGTGGGGGATGCTGTGGCAGTATCGGGTACAAGGGTTGATTTTCAAGTCTATCTGGCCTGTATCTCGGCTGTGTCTGTACTTCCTACTTTGAGATTATGCAAACGACCACCCTCTTCATGAAGGTTCCAACAGTCCTCACTGTTCTGCTAAATAGTCATCACACAATACAATTGGAACTGTTTTGGGTTAATTTAATATGCGCTGAATGATTGATGTTTATCTGCAGACTCCCGACACAAGTGATTGGTCATGAATTTAGACGGTCTAGCCTTCACCTGCTGTTCCTGCCATTACTACAGCCCAATTTCTGTTGCCTAGCAACCATGATAGCGGGAAGCACAAAGCTGTGAAGCTGTAACCACTAACATATGAACTTTCTGAACAAAGTTTAAATACATTTTTTTAGCAAATAATTATAAATAAACCAAATTAACATTACATATCATTTGGCTGACTTATGACTGGCTGGCTGAATTTTATTTCCATCCAATGGACAAACCCAGCGGTAGTTTGAACACAATGTGCTGGGAGTCGGCTGTTCTCTCCAGCTTTAGCGCGCATTGACCACCAAGTCAGCTGCAAGACGAGCACGCTGTTGGCACAGTGAGAGTGGACATGTTCAAACACAGAGCACTTTTGCAATGAATCCCTATCTTGATAAGCCGGTTATATACTTCACATTTACACAGCTACATTCTCGACTAAAACACTGTTAAAGTTAATTTTGTTTTATAGAAAGCCTAATATCGTACTCATACTCTTCCTCTTCATTCGGGACCAGATCGCGGGGGTAGCAGACTCAGTAGAGACACCCAGACTGTCCCACTCCCCAGACACCTCCTTCGGGGGAAGCCCAAGGCGTTCCCAGGCCAGCCGAGAGACATAGTCCCTCCAGCATGTCCTGGGCCATCCCCTGGGACTCCTCCCAGTGGGACGTGCCTGGCACACCTCCAGGAGGAAGGCGTCCAAGAGATATCCAGTATAGATCCCCGAGCCACCTCAACTTTCTCCTCTTGATGTGGAGGCGCAGTGGCTCTACTCCGAGCTCCTCCTGAATAGCCGAGCTCCTGACCCTATCATTAAGGAAGCCACCAGCCACCCTACGGAGGAAGCTCATCTCAGCCGCTTGTATCTTGGATCTCATTCTTTTGGTCATGACCCAAAGTTCATGGCCATAGGTGAGGGTAGGAACATAGACTGACCGGTAAATTGAGAGCTTCGCTTTTCGGCTCAGCTCTCTCTTCACCACAACGAACCAGTCTCCATTACTGTGGCAGGCAAACCGATCCATCTTTCGATCTCCCCCTCCATTTTTTCCTCAATCATGAACAAGACCCCAATATACTTGAATTCCTCCACTTGAGGCAGGAACTCAAGTGGAGGAACCACCCTTTTCCAGTCGAAAACCATGGCATTGGACTTGGAGGAGCTGATCTTCATCCCAGCCGCTTCACACTTAGCAGCCCTCCGGCCCTTGGCTGTGCCTAGAAATCCTGTCTATAAAAGTTATTAACAGGACTGGTGACCAAGGGCAGCCCTGCTGGAGACCACCATGCAGTGGGAACAGGTCTGCTGGCAATGCGGCTTAAACTCCTGCTCCACTTGTACAGAGACTGGATGGCCCCTGATAAAGGGCCCTGACTCCGTACTCCAAGAGGGACAAAGTCGAATACCTGCTCCAGGTCCATAAAACACGTGGACCGGTTGGGCAAACTGCCATGAACCCTCGAGTACCCTGCAGAGGGTGTAGAGTTGGTCCATGTATTCCATGGTTGGGACAAAAACCACACTGCTCCTCCTTAAGCCAAGATTCAACTATTGGCCGTACTCTCCTCTCCAATACCCTGGCGTAGGCCTTACCAGAGAGGCTGAGGAGTGTGATCCCCCCTAAAGTTGGAACACACCCTTCGGTCACCCTTTCTGTGAAAGGGGACCACCACCCCAGTCTGCCAGTCCAGAGGCACTGTCGCTGACTGCCACGCAATGTTTAAGAGTGTGTCAACCATGACAGCCCCACAAACCCCAGAGACTTGAGGTACTCAGGGCAGATCTCATCCACCCCCGAAGCCCTGCCATCATGGAGATTTTTAACCACCTCGGTGACTTCAGCCGCCTCAGCCGATAGGACTCCTTTTTCAGCTTGACAGCATTCCTTGCTACCTGTGTCCACCACCGGGTTCAGGGATTGCCGCCGCAACAGGCACCGCAGACCTGACGGCCACAACTACGGGCAGCCGCAATAGATGCAGGAAACATGGTCCACTCGGACTCGATGTCTCCAACCTCCCCCCCGGAATCTGGTCAAAGCTCTCCCGGAGGTGGGAGTCAAATACCTCCCTGGCCGAGGGCTCTTCCAGACGTTCCCAGCAGACCCTCACTATGTGCTTGGGCCTGCCAAGTCTGTCCGGCTTTCTCCTCTTCCAGCAGATCCGACTCACCACCAGGTGGTGATCAGTGGACAGTTCAGCCCCTCTCTTCACCCAAGTGTCCAAAACATGTGGCTGAAGGTCTGAAGACGCAACAAGAAAGCCAATCATCGACCTCCTGCCTAGGGTGTCCTGGTGCCAAGTGCACTGATAAACACCCTTATGCTTGAACATGGTGTTCATTATGGACAATCCGTGACTAGCACAGAAGTCCAATAACGAAACACCACTCTGATTCAGATCAGGGAGGCCATTCCTCTCGATCATGCCTCTCAAGGTGTCATTGTCATTTCCCACTTGGGCGTTGAAGTCCCCCAGCAGAATCCCCGGGAGGGGCACTATGCAGCACCCCCAACAGGGATGCCAAGAAGGCCAGTTACTCTGCACTATCGCTTTGCCCATAGGCCGAAATGACAGTCAGAGACCTGTTCCCAACCTGAACGCGCAGGGATACGACCCTCTCATTCACTGGGGTAAAACCCCAACATGAGATGGCTGAGCTGGGGCGGATCAAGCAAACCCACCCCAGCCTGCCGCTTCTCCCTGTGGGCCACTCCAGAGTAGAAGAGAGTCCAGCCCCTCTCAAGAAGATGGGTTCCAGAGCCCACGCTGTGCTTGAAGGCGAGCCTGACTATTTATAGTCAATGCCTCCCGAACAAGCTCATTCTCCTTCCCACCCAGCGAGATGACATTTCACATCCCTAGAGCCAACCTAGGCATTTGGAGATTGGGCCGCCGAAGTCCTCACCTTCGTCCACTGCCCAATCCTCTTTGCACCGGTCCCTCGTGATTCCCCCTGCAGGTGGTGGGCGGTGTTGCGTCTCTTGTTTGGGCTTGGCCTAGCCGGGTCCCGTGAGGAGTAACCCGGCCGCTAGGCGCTCTCCAACGACTCCCAACCGTACTGGGCGACACCACGTGCCTCGATTGAATGGTCCTGATAAAGGTATCTTGAACCGCTCTTTGTCTGACCCGTCACCCAGAGCCTGTTTGCCATGGGAGACCCTACCAGGGGCATTTAAGCCCCAGACAACATAGCCTCTAGGATCAATTGAGCACTCAAACTCCACACCATCCCCACATTAAGGTGGTGATTCAAGGAGGGGAGAAACAATATTTATCAAAAGACTAATATATCAAACCTTGTTCACAGCTTTTCTCTCTCCACCGCATCCAAATTATGTCAGATACTAAACTAACTGCAAAGTTAATTTAGTTTCAAATTGTGGTCTTACACAAAACACAGCCTCTGGATACAGATGTGCAGCAACTGTCTGGACAGTGAGGTTAACTGAAGTTAAACCAAGTCTCAAGTTATTGCTTACTCAGAAGAAACCAGAATGATTCAGAAAATCTAAAATTTGCCTATGTAGCATAGTTGGTTGTTATTAGCACAGAGATATTGGAGTTATTAATTTTGAAGAAAGTCTAAATTTGTATACTCCTGGAGTGTCACGAGTTGTAATGTTCTCCTAAATATAATCAGTGACATCTGATGTTAGAACTCTGATGTTTTGAGTCCTATTGTGACCAGTGACAGATGGTTTTAAGCTAATCACTTGGTACATCAATAATGTGCAGTTGTGGTTTATTCATTCACATTTATGTACAGTGTAAGCTGTTCATGATAATGTCAACCGGCCGGGACGCCAATATGTTGTGATTATGAATCTGATAATATTATTTAATATTTAATATTAATATTTTATCAAATAATATTTTGGTCTGTTAAGGGTTGTCCTGTGAATACCAGCCCAGTAAGGCGATGGTATTAGGACAAAATAGAAAGGTGTGAGACAAGCTCTGACATTATTGAACAGCATAAACTCTGCACATATATGGTATGAATTCACACAATTTCTTAAAATACAAGAATTTTGGAAAAGAGCTAAATCTTTCTGGAGAAATGGTGCTTAATGGTGTTTACTTAGTTATCAAATTTAGTAAAATGATGTTAGGGACACATTATTTACTGGATTGAAAACTAAACCTTTCTGGGTAAATATTATTTAGCAGCAAGCACATGTCCTTAGCTGTTAGCAGTTAAGCTAGCAAAGAAGCTGCTAGCTTAGCACCAGAATCAAACATATACTTTTAGAATACCAGGGTTAAAAAAATGCATAAGCGCGGACGGCGCGTTGTGATCAATCTTCTGTGTTTAAAATCACCCTTTAAATAAAGTTTGTCTTAACTTTAAAAACATACAAAGAACACAAAGAAGGCACGTGTGCTGCAGATAGCCTGCTAGCACTAAGGTAGCCAAGTTTCACACAAACAAAACTTCATAAAATGAAAAATGTTTAGATTATTTCATCCTAAATGTTAATCTGCCCAAACCTAACCTCATGAATTGTGGTGAGGAAACGTTGTCCAAGGGCGGAGTTTGAAAAAACGTCCACAGTCAACAAGCGGTTAGCATTCAGCTAACCTGACCTCTGGAACTGTGGCTTGAAAGACGGCTCGTTCTGTCCGTCAACCAGCTGTTCATTACCGTAAATACCGTAAATCTTTGCATATGATCGCTGATCGTATGACACTCTTGGATCCAGTTCGAAGAGTTTATGTCTTTTTGCCAGCAAAAAACATTAGTGCGCTGTGTCCCCCTCCTATCCCGATGAACACCGGTGTGGAAGAGGGCGGATGTAGCAACAGCTGTGCTTTTATTTGGGTATCTGCGTCACAGGAAGTCCGCAGTTATCCCATTTCCTGGCTGTGCCGGAAGAAGGTTAATGCACTTTATTTTGAAAAGTTCCTGAAGAGTTCGTACCAGAGTTTAATGTTGAAATCCATGGCTGTGGGTCCCAACAGTGGGGTATTAGGATTGCTAGTACCTGTTAGCATGGGAGGCTAAAGTTAAATAAGTTGATAATTCGGCTGCCTGGAGTTGCTCTAGATAGAGCTGCATAACTTGTGTTGTTTTAAATAGTCCAATAGTGCTTGTAAGTTGTGTTGCTGTGATTTTGGTGATTGGTCTGATTATTATTTCTGTTCCATTATCAGCTAATTTGTTGACTGTATGCCATTATTTTTCTCGCAAATGCATTCTTGTTTGTTTCTTCTATTACATACCACACACAGATGCATGTAGCGCATATGTCTCACAAGTAATTGTACAACTCAGCCTGTGATGGATAATGTTAAGTATTTGAAGTTGAATTAAAGGTGATGTTCATGACCTCCAGTCACCTGATTGACCAGCTGGGATCTCCAGCACATCCTTTCTAACCATTGTAGAAGTGATTTGCTACACAATTTATATTGTTTTTATTTAACCTAAATGTAAAACTTCAGTCTTTGTGACTAAATGTAATCACCTATAGGTAACTACAAACACACCCTGTTGTCAGGAATCATTGTCTTGTCAAAAGTCCGACATTAAACAGTATTTGCTAATTATGTTACATTGAATGAGGTCATATCCTGAGTCAGTAGATATTAAATAAAGTGATGTATATCATGTTAACCTTAATAAAATTACATGTATAAACTTTAATGTACAGCGCTTTGAGTGCCTTGTTGCTGAAAAGAAAACTTGACTTGACTTTTATGTCTTAACAGGAGACTTTAATGCCATTCTTCCAACCAATTTTGTCCTTCATGATTAAGAACCGGATGTCTTTTTTTCATCACTGGATCTGGGAACACTATTCCCACTAATGTCACTAATAAAGAAGAAGACTGGAAGAAAAACACACCAAATATTAGGTCTAGAGGGAATGTTTGTTTGAAGTAATCTTTGTGTTGTGGGATATGAATGTAAATCCTTCAGATTGGTGTAACATGATCTAGCTGAATGAACATGGGGAGGATACCATTTAGACAATTGTCCTAAACATGTGAATGGAATTAGGAATGTAATGTTTTAAGGTGTTAATCTTGACATAAGTGTTGTGCAGGTTTACCTTCATAAATCAAATGTTCACAAGATTGTATTTGGTAGAAACTGAAATGTGTCAATCAGCATGTTAAAGGCCATCATATACTATGTGCAATCTGTTCTCCTACATATTACTAATACCTGTATGATTCTCTGCTGTTATTCAAATGCAGTGTATTTCACAATACATTTGAAATTCCTGGCCTGAAATTGTTTTCATTCATACTTTTTTTTTTATTCTTGCAAGGTTGCAAAAAATGGAGGGCAAATGCAATGTATTATTATTGATTAATTAATATTTATGTATATAATTGAAGTTACCCTGAAATTTTTTTCATTCATACCTTTTTTTCTATTCTTGTTGTAAGGTTGCAAAAAATTGAGGACTAACAGTGATGAAATTCATACTCCGTTCATGAATCAATTCAGTGTTGATTTTCTTTAAAGTCCCATTCTGCAGCAGACATCTCAATTTAATGATATTATAGTAAAATCTAGAAATATAAATATAGATGTTAAACTACACACAGAGTTCCTGCAGAGTAATTATTAATTGATCCTTACAAAGATAGGATTGCAAATCATGTGAGCAATCTTTTGTTAAAGTTCTTCAGTTTAAAAAACATTATTCACAAATTTTCAATTACGTGTAAATATTAATACCACTCTTGAAACTGTTTGTTCGCCGAGACATAAACAGCAATTTGCCATTTAGGTTTTATTTCAAATGACAACTATTATGAATTAGCAGATTGACGGCTGATGGTCTGTTTACTACAGATGAAACCTGATAAAGCTGCATGCACTAAAGTATACGGGATGTCATTGGAGACAAAACCTCATCGATTCATTTATGATCTGGTAGGCAGCTGCAACGTTCTTCAAACAATTAAAATTAAAGTATAAGATCTTAGTGTTTGCTTTGTTTCCTTGTAAAACAAGTTATAATTTACGTATAATGGTAGTAACACAAATTAATATTTGGTCCTTTTTTATGCTCTCTGTTTGTTTCTCCTTGAGATTAAACATTTTTTTTTTTCCACTCTTAATAGGTCTCTCATTTGGTGCAGCGGAAGAAAAGGAAAAAAGCTGAGGAGGAGGGGTTAATGCGAGAACAATTTTTCATCAGCTGCCTGTGTTGTAAGCTGCGTGCTGACACCATAAATAGCTGATAATGGTTCATCTGGAGAAAAGCTGTTGATCAAACTGCCTGTTTCCTGCTCTGACCTCATGTGGGGGTTGTTTGTTGGTCTGCACCAGCAAACAACCCTACTCATGTGGAGGATTTTCTGTTGGCTCAGACATTGGTGTTTGTTTTCTTCTTTATGCTGTTGTTATGTACCACTAAAGGACAACACTGGCAAAGAAAATCTGAGGGAGTCCTAGAGTTTCTATGACTGCAACCTTAGAATAAAATACTGGTGGCTCTCTGATGTGGGCCGTCCTCAGATCCCACTGGTTTGGAGGTTTCGGTTTTTACCCTCTTTAAAAGACACTTGCAAGCTGGGCAGGAAAGAGATACTCACTGTTTCGGTACGTCTGCTGTAAGAACTGAAGCTTCATAGTCACTACTAAGGCAGAACAAGTCAGCCCGAAGTTGGCGAGCAGGTCTAAAGAGGGGGTGGCATGCACCAGCCAACATTATGGTTGTCACTCGTTGGTTTTCTGTGGCTTGCTTCCTTTATGTGAGGACATGTCACAAAAACTGTTTGGCTGAAGAGATGGACTTTCTGACATCAATCAGTCTATTAACTCTATTTATAGAGCAGTTTTCATAACATCAAGGGTAACACAAAGTGCTTTACAGGGTCTAAAAACATAAAGACCAACATTTAGCCACAAGAGAGACACAATGAAATGATCAAATCAAACAACAGTAATAAAACAATGAGGAATAAAAAGTTAGAGAAATCAATCAATTATAAATAAACTGTGGAAATGCCATTGTGTAGAACTGGGAGAAAATACTGTTAAGAAATGTATATTGCAAAAGGACAAAGGTAAAATGGCTAAATAAACTTCTTAAAAACACCAAAGTGAAGACCATATATAGTAAACATCATTGTGAATAACAATATTCCAAAAACAAATAATAGTTTTCACCATTAAAAGCCAAGGCAGACACTAGAAAGTTGTGAAGGGACTTGATGTTCCTTCATTTAGTCTTGTTTAGGTCCACACGTTTTTCAACATAAAAACATTTACGCCAAGACAAAAAATAATATGACAGGAGAAACTGTTGCCAATTTGCTTCAAACCACCACACAGCAGAAGGTTGAGTTTGTTGTATGTCTACAAACCGAAGACACGTACCAAGGCGCACTTTGGAAGTACCTTTATGGCATCTAGTGGTTGGAGTTACTACTGATATTAGCTAATTTGAATATGTTTCATATTTTAGATTCCTCTGGGAAGTTCTTTCAAGACTCTTAGGAAAACTATTTCAGGTGACCACCACATGAAGCTTAGGGACATAATACCAAGAGAGCAGAGCAGTAATCAGAGCTTTTGAAGAATCAAAATTATAAAATTGTTTAATTATTACGTAATTTCATGTGTGTTAATTTTTAGCTTTGTTGCCTTTGTTTGAGCTTCAAGAGGTAGCCGTTTTTGAGTTTGTTACGCGTCCGTAACAAACTCAAAGACGGCCGGCCTTCCTGCTTTGGCAAAAGGAGAAAAATATGATGGACCGTCAACAGTCAACTGGATCAAAAACAAAGAGGAAAATTTAGTCTCCTTGGAAAACCTCCGTGGGTTTTGCTTGGGTTACGTGTTAAATCCACGCCTTTCATCGGTAAAGTAAAGTCTACTGGTCTTCGTATACCAGAAACTGTTCCTTATGAGTTTTGGCCAGTGGGGAGAATTAATGAAAACCCACGTGTGAGTTTCTTCTCCAGAAGGATGCGTGCCTCCTTTGCGTGGTAACAGGTCTCGGTTTCCAGCAGGTAAAAGGACAATGGTGGCACGCCTCATATTTCTTATACAGGTCCTTCTCAAAATATTAGCATATTGTGATAAAGTTAATTATTTTCCATAATGTCATGATGAAAATTTAACATTCATATATTTTAGATTCATTGCACACTAACTGAAATATTTCAGGTCTTTTATTGTCTTAATACGGATGATTTTGGCATACAGCTCATGAAAACCCAAAATTCCTATCTCACAAAATTAGCATATTTCATCCGACCAATAAAAGAAAAGTGTTTTTAATACAAAAAACGTCAACCTTCAAATAATCATGTACAGTTATGCACTCAATACTTGGTCGGGAATCCTTTTGCAGAAATGACTGCTTCAATGCGGCGTGGCATGGAGGCAATCAGCCTATGGCACTGCTGGGGTCTTATGGAGGCCCAGGATGCTTCGATAGCGGCCTTTAGCTCATCCAGAGTGTTCTCTTCACAATATCCCACAGATTCTCTATGGGGTTCAGGTCAGGAGAGTTGGCAGGCCAATTGAGCACAGTGATACCATGGTCAGTAAACCATTTACCAGTGGTTTTGGCACTGTGAGCAGGTGCCAGTTCGTGCTGAAAAATGAAATCTTCATCTCCATAAAGCTTTTCAGCAGATGGAAGCATGAAGTGCTCCAAAATCTCCTGATAGCTAGCTGCATTGACCCTGCCCTTGATAAAACACAGTGGACCAACACCAGCAGCTGACACGGCACCCCAGACCATCACTGACTGTGGGTACTTGACACTGGACCTCTGGCATTTTGGCATTTCCTTCTCCCCAGTCTTCCTCCAGACTCTGGCACCTTGATTTCCGAATGACATGCAGAATTTGCTTTCATCCGAAAAAAGTACTTTGGACCACTGAGCAACAGTCCAGTGCTGCTTCTCTGTAGCCCAGGACTGGGGAATGCGGCACCTGTAGCCCATTTCCTGCACACGCCTGTGCACGGTGGCTCTAGATGTTTCTACTCCAGACTCAGCCCACTGCTTCCGCAGGTCCCCCAAGGTCTGGAATCGGCCCTTCTCCACAATCTTCCTCAGGGTCCGGTCACCTCTTCTCATTGTGCAGCGTTTTCTGCCACACTTTTTCCTTCCCACAGACTTCCAACTGATGTGCCTTGATACAGCACTCTGGGAACAGCCTATTCGTTCAGAAATTTCTTTCTGTGTCTTACCCTCTTTGCTTGAGGGTGTCAATAGTGGCCTTCTGGACAGCAGTCAGGTCGGCAGTCTTACCCATGATTGGTGTTTTGAGTGATGAACCAGGCTGGGAGTTTTAAAGGCCTCAGGAATCTTTTGCAGGTGTTTAGAGTTAACTCGTTGATTCAGATGATTAGGTTCATAGCTCATTTAGAGACCCTTTTAATGATATGCTAATTTTGTGAGATAGGAATTTTGGGTTTTCATGAGCTGTATGCCACAATCATCCGTATTAAGACAATAAAATACCTGAAATATTTAAGTTAGTGTGCAATGAATCTAAAATATATGAATGTTAAATTTTCATCATGACATTATGGAAAATAATGAACTTTATCACAATATGCTAATATTTTGAGAAGGACCTGTATAGCCCACTGTGACATCAGTGCTGCTTCGTATCAGCTGCATATCCTGCTGGGAGTTGTGGTAGCAGACAAATAGTCCTACCATGTTTGCTAATTGCTATTTTATACAGGAACATTCCAAATAGCGCATTATGAAAAACACAGGAAAGAAAATAAGCAGATTTCTGCAGTTTGGCACAATCAACACTGAATCTTTCCAGAAGACTCAAAGCTTCACTGATGGCTTTAAAAATATTCTGCAACCAAAACTTTCTCTAATTTAATTGACTGGACATTAAATAGAGTTTGTCTGCTTCTAAACTCTGTTAACAAGTAACACTATCCCATTTCTTAGGACATTCAGTAGGTTTAGACCTAAAACCACCCCTACTGCTCTGACTGCTCTCTGGCTTCTGTTATAAACAGGCATCAGGGAAACCTGTTTTTTATGGTCTGACAAAAACGCATAATGTATATCTCTGTTGTGCTCACTGCTCACAAGGTTTTAACCTCTGGGCACTAAAGAACGTGGAAATATTTATATTACCCATAGCAGAGTGTTACTTACAGCGGGAATGCTAATTTCACATGCTGGAAGTTCATTCTCAGCCAAGCTTGACTTCCCTGCTGCCTCACCTCCAGAATTCTCATTCTTTATTTGGCTCCTGTCTGCTCCAAGAGCAACATCATATTATCATGAATTGCTTAGATAGTCGAAGTAGAACAAAACCAGAGGATGAAACAGACTCAGCACACAGGATAAGACGGTAAATGAGGTTTATTTCTACTGTAGACTTTGTTTAAGGAATCATGAGCTGGAGTTGTCCAGATGCCAGAGGAGGAGGAGGTAAACCCAGGAATCCAAGGAGAGAGTACTGGTGATGAGAATATTTACAGTGCAGTCCTTAGGAGGGAGTATTACCAGATGTTGGCAGGCAAGTAGGCAGATAGGCAGGTTGACAGGCAGGCAGACGGATAGGCAGACAGACAGGAGTCCACATAACTGAGGTTATGTTCCAGCAAAGGTCTGTATCAGCAGCTACCTTAAGAAGCCCATGAGCTCATTAGGAGAATGCGTTGCAGCTGCAGACAATGAGCTGCCAGAACCAACCAGAAGGGGAGGAGCAGAGATCCTACAGTACCCTCCCCTCAACGATTGCCTCCAGGCAATCCAGAACGCTTTTCAGGATGGCGTTTGTAAAAGGACGTGATGAGAGCAGGGTCCAGGATGTGAGAACGGGGAACCCAGGTTCTCTCTTCAGGTCCATATCCTGCCCAATCCACAAGATATTGAAAACCACGCCCCCTACGCTGAACATCCAGGATACAATTGACCGTATATGCAGGGTGATCATCAATGAGTCGAGCAGGAGGAGGGGGCTTGGTGGGAGTACTCGGGACTTTCTGAGACTGGCTTGATCTGGGAAACATGAAAAGTAGGGTGAATGTGCATGGAAGATGGTAGTTTGAGTCTCACCGCAGATGGGTTTATGATCCTCTCGATGAGAAAAGGGCCAATGAAACGGGGGGACAACTTTCTAGAAGTATCTTTTAATTTAATTTTCCTGGTGGAAAGCCATACTCTCTGATTGATGCGGTAGACAGGTGCAGCAGAACGGTGACGGTTAGCGAACCTCTTATTTTGTTCCAGGGTGCGTAGGAGGGTCCTCCTGGTCTGTTGCCAGATCCTACGACACCTTGAAACATAATGCTGAACAGAGGGGACCAGGATGTCCGATTCAACACTGGGAAACAGCGAGGGTAGATAGCCCAGTGAAGCCTCAAAGGGGGACAAACCAGTAGCAGAGGAAGTATGTGTGTTGTGAGCATATTCGATCCATGTGAGATGTTTGCACCAAGAAGAGGGGGTCATTTATTACACACCTCAAGGCGACTTCAAGTTCCTGGTTGCATCTTTCTGTCTGTCCATTAGATTGGGGGTGGTATCCAGATGAAAGACTTACGGAGGCACCAAGAGCTTTGCAAAACTCCTTCCAAACTTGCGAGATGAACTGCGGGCCTCGGTCAGAAACAATGTCCAAAGGTATGCCATGGGCCATGGATGCGGAAAACGTGGAGAACCAGGAGTTGGGCAGTCTCCAATACAAACGGAAGCTGGGTAAAGGAACAAAATGGGCTGTTTTAGAGAATCTGTCAACAACAGTAAGGATGACTGTGTTACCGTCAGATGGCGGGAGACCAGTGATGAAATCAACGGAAATGTGGGACCAGGGGTGGCTAGGGGTGGGCAGAGGTTGAAGAAGACCAGCAGGGGGTTGATTAGTGTTCTTGTTTCGAGCACATGTGGGACAAGCTGCAACAAAATCTTTAATGTTGAGGTTCATAGTCGGCCACCAGAAATACCTTTTGGTAAATGTGATCATACCCCAGGATGACAAGTCAATTTATTGTTGTGCACCCAATCCAGAACTTTATTGATGACAGAGTTGGGAACGAACAGCTTGCCCACTGGGCCAGTACCTGGGTCAGGTTCGGACCTCTGTGCCTCCCTGATGTCCTTTTCAATGGCTCAGGTGAGGCCGCCCACAATACAAGAATCTGGTAGGATGGAAGCTTCAGTCTTGAGTTGGTCAGAATGAGAGAACTGGCGAGAGAGAGCGTCAGGCTTAATGTTCTTGGAACCGGGTCTGTAGGAGATAGAAAAATGAAAACGAGCAAAAAACAGAGACCAACGGGCTTTTCTGGGGTTAAGTCTCTTGGCATTTTGAATGTAGGAGAGGTTCTTATGATCAGTCCAAATGAGAAAAGGGACTTCAGTACCCTCTAACCAATGCCGCCATTCCTCAAGCGCCAACTTGATGGCTAAAAGTTCACGGTTGCCCACATCATAATTTTGCTCTGCTGGAGACAAGCGACGAGAAAAATAGGCACATGGATGTACCTTATCATCCAGAGGAGACCGTTGAGAAAGAATAGCCCCTACTCAGAAGCATCAACCTCTACAATAAATTGTAGGCAGGTAGGTAAGCAGATAGGCAGGTCGACAGGCAGACAGATAGGCAGACAGACAGGAGTCCACATAACTGAGGTTATGTTCCAGCAAAGGTCTGTATCAGCAGCTACCTTAAGAAGCCCATGAACTCATTAGGAGAATGCGTTGCAGCTGCAGACAATGAGCTGCCAGAACCAACCAGAAGGGGAGGAGCAGAGATCCTACACATATGGGGTTTGCATACTTATTAGAGGAGAGTGTATGTCTTTTTTCCCCGATTATGTAAAGTATTTCCTTCCTGTTATTTGCATGGAAAATGAGGGGGATTTTTGCAGTAATTGGAAGGTTGGTGCTATGTAAAGCCAAATATTTAGGATACTAAATCCCACTTTTGTGCGATTTTTCGATTTCACATGTCCAACGTTCTACAAAATAATAAAAATAAAAACAATGGTAAAGTGCCTTGCTAAAATATTCAAACTCACAACCTTTTGGTCACAAACAAATCGATTCATGGTTGATTCAGTCATTAAATGTGCAAAGCTGGAGGAGGCATTCACTGCAATTAGCATCATCTTTTCGTGTTTGCACATTTAATAACATAATATTTTTAAAATTCTTCTTTGCATTATACCTCAAGCTCATGTACACTGGATGGAGAACAACTATAAATAGCAATTATTGTGTCTTGCCAAAGATTTCCTATTGGATTTAAGTTTGGACTTTGACTGGGCCATTCTTTCAGCTCTTCTGTCAGAATGGCCTAGCATACAACCATGAGGGTTGTATGTTTACAACTGTTTTCCTCCTAGAAATTAAACCTCTGCCTTGCTCTGGAATCTTTTGCAGCCTCAAACAGGTTTTCTCCCAGCATTGTCCTGTATTTCACTGCATCCAACTTCCCATCAAATCTGACCAGTTTCTCTGTCCCTGCTGAACAAAAGAATTCCCATGGCATGTTGCTGCCACCACCAAAAGACACCATAGAGATGATGTGTTTGGGTGATATGCAGTGTTAGTTTTGCATAAAGGGCAAGAGTTAGTTTTGCATGTGGGTCAAATTTTCTGAAAATGTATGGCAACTGATGGGGCTTTGTATACTTTTCCTCAAACAATGACTTTCTTCTTGTCACTCTTTCATAAGGGTCAGCATTATTTATGATTACTGAGATTAGACTACCAGAAATGGCCTCTGTCTATCAGTTAGGTGAGGAGAAGGCAAATGGTTGCAGGGGTAAATGGGTTGAATAGAAGGCTATCCAACATTTTTCAGGTTTTGTACAAAATTTTAAAACCATGTATTATTTTGCTTCTATTTTACAATTTTGCACTATTTTGTGTTTGTCTTTACCTTTAACTTCACAATAGAGTTGTAGTTAGTTGTGGTTATACTGATACAAAATGTAAAAATTAAATCAAAGTAACATAACTTCAGACTTAACATTGATTGTAAACTAATGTTTACTCTGTGTGTGAGATTTTGGAGCCACAGAAAATTGTTGATCAAATGCGATACATTGTTCAATCTGTCAAAACATCTTCCCTGACTTCATTAGACTAATGATTTAAAGACAAAAGGTAGCTAATTGTGTTGCTCTACTTAATAAGAAAGAAGGTTTTCCCAGGAGGTTAAAATTACTGTATTTAAAACCAGATTTTATTCAGTCTGTGAAAACAGTTTGAAGATATGCAACAATAGAAATTGTGTGCACGCTGACTGTAACCTTCGAATTGAAATTCAGATTTTCTTGGGGGGGTTTCTGGAGAACAAAAGGTCAATCTTTACAAACTCCTCCAGTGCAAAGTGACATTTACTCACTGCTGACACTTTATTCTCATAATGTGCCCATAATGATGTCTGAGAACATCATGAGTATGTGTCTTATGTAGGTAAACTGGAAACTGGTTCACCATTTGTTTTAACAGATTTTAGTCTCCCAGTAAAGAACACATGACACGCGTCAGCTTTAATGCAGAAAAACGCTCTTTATAAAAAATATATTACTTTTATTTGTTGTTTGGTTTGTTGTGAAGTGACCTCGATGAACTCCTGCCCTGAAAGTCTCTGGAGGGTTCTCACAAACAACATCGAGAAATGTTTTCACTCTGAAGAGAATGCCACCTTTCAGGCATCACTATTGAGAATCTAAGTCTTTCATCCAAGAACAAAGTACAACAACTCCTCAAATTATGGAAAAGAAACATCTGTAGAGTCAAAATATCCTTATTACTGAAGGTTTTTACACAATTGGCATGTGATAATCTCTGATGTGGAACAGAGCCAAAAAAATGTGCTACGGTCATACTTTAATAAATTCACAGGAAGTAATGTGCATTTATGCAAACAACCGGCTCATAAGAAAACCAAAAGTGTGGTCCCAATCTCATTTCCTAAAGAGTTAGTAATGCTGTCTAATGCATCAGTCGTCTGTGTCTGCTTAAGCTCAATCTGCTGGTTAAGTCCAAAATTGTTCAAACCATTGGTAAATAACATAGTACCATACTAAGTGTTTATAGACAACTTCTGATTGACATACAGCTTCAGCTTTGTGCCTCTATATACATTTGGGTGCCCCTGGAAAAGAAACACTAACAGCTGTGAGAGTAAAGTCAAACTGGAAGATGGAGGTCGTAAAGGTAGGAACAATGAAATAAAAGAGGCTGGAAAGTTGAGAGGAGGTGCTGAGTGCTCACTCATGAGTTGTTTACTCATTGCAAGCTAACCCTTTTTGAGATTATTATAATCATTTTCAACATGGAAATCATTTAAAATGCAAATTAGTGGTGAGCATACAGCATCAATAATATTCTTATAATGAACTAAAATACAACTGTATTTTGTTTTAATTTGTTTTAAATGCAGTGTTCTAAAATTGTTGGATGGGCGTGGTACAAAAATGTCAGATTCTAAAGCTGCTGTCAAACTGTTTTCTATCTTGCCATGCATGTTGGTGCTGTGAAAGCATGAGTTATGCACGTGTAAATGTCAGAAAATTAAGGAAATGTTGTGGACCGTCCAGTTCAATTGGGCATGTGTGCTTGTAATTTAAATTTCAATGTATTTTGATTGCCTCCAAGTGGTCAGACAAAGTTTTACCATAATTAATAGGAAAATAGGTAACGCTGTCAGTTTTACTTTCAGCCATCTGGCATCCCAAGGTGAGTGGATGTTCATCAGCACAGAGTATTTGCGTGGTGTAGCAACTGAATAAAGTTATTATGGGGTTATTGCTGCCTGATGAGTCAATGCTGCATCAACTCTGTCGCAGCAGCACGTGTGACACACATCACATGCGAGAGCTGCATTGCCCATGCTCCAGAATTTTTTGACATGTTTAAAAAAACTGTGGCAGCCTGGCTTAGCTGGTGATCAAGTTTTGTATGCTCCAGAGTTAAATGAGTAGAAACACAAGGTTTAATCATTGTTTATCTAATCGTCCTACACCACTGAAATACAAGCATTACTAGGGTCATAAAGTGAAGTCATGTAAATGTATATTTTTTCAAATATACAGGGCCCTTGCAGTCTACTTCATAGGACCACATGAAAGTGTTTTTTAAACAAATATTTATTTTACTTCATCAGCTCCTGTGGTTGTAATTAAAAGTAGAAGATAAATAATTCAAAACTCTTTAAAAGGGTTTACTGGTGCTTGGTAATCGACTGCACAAAAAATCTGAAAGACAAACTCAACATGCCCTTCCACTGTTTTCTGAACAATGAGCCTGAATGAAGGATTAAAAGCATTGATCCAACTGCAAAATCAGAACTCGGTCACTACTCTTAAATTGTTTTTAAATCATTTTATCTTGATACACAGTACTGTTTCCTATTTAACTAATTTCCTATATATTTTAAATGTGTTAGAGGGAAGAGTTTAGCAAGCATTTATTGTCTTAAACAAGAAAAGCAAAAAACTACCAAGGCAAATGCTACCTCGGACTGGTGCTGCCACCTTCCCTGAGGGTCAATTGTCAGATTAAAAGTGCCTTTGGAAAATAATAACCTTTAAGGAGGTATTAAACACACTTTTCATTAAGCGCATATTTCTGTTTTTATTTTTTATTTTTATGGTTTCTTAATTGTTTTTATGCAATATTCTAATCTAAAATGTCACATTTCCATTAGCTGTAAGTGGACAATTATCAGAATTAATAGAAATAAAAACTTGAAAACATTAGTCTGTTTGGAGGTAATCTATATACTGTTTATTCTTTGTTAAATATGTGAACTGTTGAAGCTTCATACAAAACAAAAAATCCTCTATGTCAATGTGAGGTAAAATTGAGGTCCTAAAGCTGGTTCTTTGAGCTGTCAGTTGTGATTGTCACTGTGCATTGTATAGATTTAATTGTTGTCCTGAGATTACATTTATCTTAGTTATGGGCATGATGTAAACACAATGAGGGTTTATTACTGATTTAGTAGAATTTAGCTGCTTTTCTTTCCACATTATAAAAAAATTAACACTTTAAAAAATACTGAATGCTCCTGTGCACGTTAAAAAGCAAATAGGTCCAAATTGTACTATATATCAAACATCCAAATATATCTTTGATTATTTGCTATAAACATTTGTTGCCTTTTGCAGCAAAATGCTACATGCAAAAGAAAAAAGTGTTAGCAGCATCTAAATTCTAATGGTAATTAAATGCTGTGTTAAATAATGCTCTGATTGTTAGAATAGTCCTGATTGTGAACAGTATGAGTTTGATTGCATGACTAAACTGTTACTGGATCCCCCACCAGCAATTTCAGGTAGTCTAGCCACACAGTTACAATCCCCAAGCTTTTTAAAATCCTTAATTACCTTCTGAATAGCCTAAAATGGTGATCTATTTCATTTCAGGACTAATACCAAACTCAATTGCTCTTGATTTCCAACAGCTCCTGTTTCACTGAAGGTCATGGATGATGATATTGGGGAAAAGTTGTAAAAAGGCAGACAAGAGCAATCTGTTTATTTAAGTAGGTCCCCATGTCATAAGTCAAGTTTATTACTGAGGCTTATATAATGGAAACTATAATGAAAATAGGTCATTGTTTGAGGTTTTTCTGCTTTAGAAATTTAGGTTTTTTCAGGATTTAGTTTATAATATACAGAAAAAAAACACAAAAAATATCTAAACTGCAACAATATAATGAATAAATAAATTATGCAAATGAATACAAATGTTGGTTTTAATGCAGTGGAACAACTTCCACTGGAGATCACTACAAGAATGAGTTTTATTTGAAAGGGAGCATTTAGTCTGCAGTCATACTTGATATGGAGATGTTTAAAAACAACTGTAGACAAGCTCATCGTTTTAGATACTGTACACATGTAGAGGTTATGCAGATTTGTGACCAACGTATGGGAGAAAACCAACTCTGTTACCCTCAACCAGGGGGGACTGTGGCTAAAATTAGTTCTGGATTTTCCACTGGTTAGGTCCAGTTCACAGACAACAGCTTTAGCAAGGGTGTCTTGACGCTGGCGTTAGGCTACTATAGCTCAGCAAAGAAATTTAAAAGAGAAGACAGTATGAAACAAACAACACAGATTGAAACAGCTTCAACGTGATATTTCTCTGTCTTGACTTTTTACTTAACATAGTAAAATTTGCACTCGACCGCACCCTCGTTTTTCCACCGCACTTCCATGTTTTCCTTGTTTATTCTAGACCACTTTATTTTGTGTAGCTGTATAAATTAACTGGCTGTAGCAGTGAGATACGTGGTGACCTTCTGCATTATCCTTTTACTTTTGTTTAGTTATTTTTATATAGTTTGAGAGGTAAGATGTAATACTTTACATTTGACAGGAATGAATAACGAGATATTTTTCACATCATCATGATTATCATGCAAAGCCAACTAGAAGCTAATAGGAAAAGGTCCTACTGGTTTCCATCACAGCCTGGACACCTGAAACTACCTGTAGATCACACATACAGGTCCTTCTCAAAATATTAGCATATTGTGATAAAGTTAATTATTTTCCATAATGTCATGATGAAAATTTAACATTCATATATTTTAGATTCATTGCAGACTAACTGAAATATTTCAGGTCTTTTATTGTCTTAATACGGATGATTTTGGCATACAGCTCATGAAACCCAAAATTCCTATCTCACAAAATTAGCATATCATTAAAAGGGTCTCTAAACGAGCTATGAACCTAATCATCTGAATCAACGAGTTAACTCTAAACACCTGCAAAAGATTCCTGAGGCATTTAAAACTCCAAGCCTGGTACATCACTCAAAACCCCAATCATGGGTAAGACTGCCGACCTGACTGCTGTCCAGAAGGCCACTATTGACACCCTCAAGTAAGAGGGTAAGACACAGAAATAGATTTCTGAACGAATAGGCTGTTCCCAGAGTGCTGTATCAAGGCACCTCAGTGAGAAGTCTGTGGGAAGGAAAAAGTGTGGCAGAAAACGCTGCACAACAAGAAGAGGTGACCAGACCCTGAGGAAGATTGTGGAGAAGGGCCGATTCCAGACCTTGGGGGACCTGCGGAAGCAGTGGACTGAGTCTGGAGTAGAAACACCAAGAGCCACCGTGCACAGGCGTGTGCAGGAAATGGTCTACAGGTGCCGCATTCCCCAGGTCAAGCCACTTTTGAACCAGAAACAGCGGCAGAAGCGCCTGACCCGGGCTACAGAGAAGCAGCACTGGACTGTTGCTCAGTGGTCCAAAGTACTTTTTTCGGATGAAAGCAAATTCTGCATGTCATTCGGAAATCAAGGTACCAGAGTCTGGAGGAAGACTGGGGAGAAGGAAATGCCAAAATGCCAGAAGTCCAGTGTCAAGTACCCACAGTCAGTGATGGTCTGGGGTGCCATGTCAGCTGCTGGTGTTGGTCCACTGTGTTTTATCAAGGGCAGGGTCAATGCAGCTAGCTATCAGGAGATTTTGGAGCACTTCATGTTTCCATCTGCTGAAAAGCTTTAGGGAGATGAAGATTTCATTTTTCAGCACGACCTGGCACCTGCTCACAGTGCCAAAACCACTGGTAAATGGTTTACTGACCATGGTATCACTGTGCTCAATTGGCCTGCCAACTCTCCTGACCTGAACCCCATAGAGAATCTATGGGATATTGTGAAGAGAACATTGAGAGACTCAAGACCCAACACTGGATGAGCTAAAGGCCGCTATCGAAGCATCCTGGGCCTCCATAAACCTCAGCAGTGCCACAGGCTGATTGCCTCCATGCCACGCCGCATTGAAGCAGTAATTTCTGTAAAAGGATTCCCGACCAAGTATTGAGTGCATAACTGTACATGATTATTTGAAGGTTGACGTTTTTTGTACTAAAAACACTTTTCTTTTATTGGTCGGATGAAATATGCTAATTTTGTGAGATAGGAATTTTGGGTTTTCATGAGCTGTATGTCAAAATCATCCGTATTAGGACAATAAAAGACCTGAAATATTTCAGTTGGTCTGCAATGAATCTAAAATATATGAATGTTAAATTTTCATCATGACATTATGGAAAATAATTAACTTTATCACAATATGCTAATATTTTGAGAAGGACCTGTAATTTCCTCTGTTTTGTGTTCCTCATCATGCCCAACCTGAGGATGCGAATCACTTGGTGTCTTGCTGGGTGAATCAGTGAGTTGCTGGATCTCTAAGCCAACATTACAGCCCATGCTGGGAGTTAGACAGCAGCTGGAATGCTCTGAATTATTTTAATTTTCCCTCTATCTTCCTGCTTATAAATTATAAAATGTTTGCACTTCTTTGATAGCTTTTACATAAGTAAACTTGTATGCCTTCAACTTCCAAATTATTGTCAATAGGAACAGGAATGCTTCCTTATGGATCAAAACTGCTACTAGCATCTTAAGTAATGCCCATAACTGTAAACAGCTGAAGAAAACAGAAACACATATCAACTCCCAGCTTGAGGTGACATGGTGCTAATTCCTGCGAGTTACACCGAAACTAGCTGCTTACACATTCTCAGGCAGAAGTTATGTTTTGCCACAAATTTCAGTCTCTGCCAGGTGCCTTTGATTCTACCTGTGCCTGCACGTACACATATGTGTCATGGTTTTAACTGCTGCTTTGACTCACATGCAGAACACAGTCAGGAGGCAGGAGAAGGTTTAAAATGTCTATTGTAAGAGTATGATGTCAGGTATCAGGAACTAGGAACATATCAACTGTGCAGAGAAGAGGACTGGAAGGTTAGAATAAATCTGAGATGTCACAAAGATTGATGGGGATCTTGTGCTTACAGTTGATGAATGGATGAACCGCCAGGTGGTAAACAAGGTGGGTCTAGGAGTGAAGAGTCTGTATGAGAGTTATGATCCTGGTCCGGAATCCCAAGCTGCTTGCTGGAGGTAAGTGGTTTCCAGGAGGGTAATCCGAGTGACATAGGATGGGGGTAGATGGTGAGCACGGTGGAGGGTGAGCAGGTTTCGTTTACAAGTCCTTGGAGATCAGAATGCTGTCAGCAAGAGTCTTGGCCGAGAGGGTTTCTGAATCTGAGAAGAAAGCTTGGAATCAGATGGTGAACTGAAGGAGAATCCAGTGCACATAAGTAACCTGAGGACGAGCACAAACAAAGGTAAGAATCTTCTCAACAAAAGTTGCCAAGTCTTCAGAGGGCCAGAGTTTACCACTGTTGGTTAACACTCAGGCGCCGAAGTACTGACAATTCAATTCAATTCAGTTTATTTATATAGCGCCAATTCACAACACATGTCGTCTTAAGGCACTTCACAAAAGTCAGGTACATATGTTCCAATTATTCCTAATCATTGAACAGTGCAGTCAGATTCAGTCATTTATTCAAATTGGATAAAAAGTTTTTCTATCTAAGGAAACCCAGCAGATTGCATCCAGTCAGTGATTTGCAGCATTCACTCCTCCCGGATGAGCATGTAGAGACAGTGGACAGTCACTGACATTGACTTATTATAATAAATATTGTCCAGATTACTTTATTTAAGGGTGCTTAAAACTGGTTAAAGACAGTGCTATTCCAGTTAAAACCAATAATTCAAAGATGAGTGGTCTTCACAGTTGGATCACCATCGTGTGTGATGGAGGGCTATTGGCTCTGGAGGGCTTTGAAAATGCACAAGACATATAGTAAGTTTGCAATTGTTTATTATATGGTGGCCATGTATCCCTTGTGGGACCCATTGTGACCCACTGAGTATTTGATGAAGTTCTGGTCTTATGGCTGGGCTTCACACCTATTATGGTAGTAGTATCAAATGATCTTCTGGTCTGTTGAGCATACTGTGGTCCAGACCAGGAGAAGGATTGTAATTCAGTTTATTCAATTCAGTTTATTTATATAGCACCAATTCACAACACATGTCATCTCAAGGCACTTCACAAAAGTCAGGTTCATACATTCCAATTAATCCTAATCATTGAACAGTGCAGTCAGATTCAGTTATTTATTCAAACTGGATCAAAAGTTTTTCTATCTAAGGAAACCCAGCAGATTGCATCCAGTCAGTGACTTGCAGCATTCACTCCTCCCAGATGAGCAGGTAGAGACAGTGGACAGTCACTGACATTGACTTTGCAGCAATCCCTCATACTGAGCATGCATGTAGTGACAGTGGAGAGGAAAAACTCCCTTTTAACAGGAAGAAACCTCCAGTAGAACCAGGCTTAGTGTGAGCAGCCATCTGCCACAACCGACTGGGGGTTTGAGAGAACAGAGCAGAGACACAAAGAGAACAAAGAAGCGCTGATCCAGGAGTCCTTTCTATTGGAAGGAAAAGTAAATGTTAATGGATGTAGCTCCTTTAGTTGTTTCACCTAGAAAGAAATAACAGATAAACTCTGAGCCAATTTTCAAGGTTAGAGTCTGAAAGAGAGCACATAGAATTAGTCACAGTAAAAACTCAGTCAATTGCCATGTCTAGGAGAGAGAAAGGGTGAAACACTAAAAGACAGGGCTATGTGGATCATCGGTAGAGGGTGAGCATTAAGTTGTTGCTAGCAAAAGCTTGGACGATGCTTGGACGATGACAGCAGGTTCCTCTTATACTGCAAAGGAGATAAGGCTTGATAGGAAACACCTGTCACACCTCCAGTCACCGAGCTCTGGCACCATCTAAAGGAGAACAAAGGAAGCAGCAGGCAGAACAGGAGAGTCTCCCAGACCCTGACATCATTCCCCCCTCAACAGCCGCTGCCTGGTGGCCCAGAAGAAGTGGAAGGAAGCGAAGACTGGTGATCAGTGATCAGAGAAGGATCACAAATCAAAGAGCAGTTCACCCAAGAACAGTCCTCAGGACTGTAGCCCTCCCAGTCGACGAGGTACTGCCAACCATGACCCTGCCAATCGGAGTCCACGATCAGTCGGACCGAGTAGACTGGGTGCCCCACAAAAACCCGAGTGGGTGGAAGGGGTTCAGCTGGAGGGCATAAAGTGCTGGTAAGGACCGGTTTGATCTGGGAGATGTGGAAGGTTGGGTGGATGCAAAGATTATAAGGTAAATGGAGGCAGAATGCAGTAGGACTAACTAGTGATTCGATTTCGTAGGGTCCAATGAAGCGAGGGGCAAGTTTCTTGGACATAGATTTAAAAGGGATGTCACAGGATGAGAGCCAAACTCTTTGACCAGGTGAGTATTGTGGTGTGGGTCTGCGTTTCCTGTCTGCATATTTTTGGTTCTGTTCAGCACAGCGTTGAAGTGCTCTGATTGTGTTTGACTAGATGTGCTTACAGAGGCAGGTGTGAAAGTGGACCTACGTTACTGAGATGTCTTTCTCGTCTGAGGGGAAAATGGGTGGTTGACAACCCAGAGTGACTTAAAAGAGGGACAGACCTGCCTGTGGCAACAGAGATGTGTGAGTTATGTGCATATTCTACCCAGGGTATAAACTTATACCACTCTAATGGGTTGGTGGAGGTGAGTCATCTGAGAGTGGATTCCAGTTCCTGATTCATACATCCTGTTTGGCCATTTGACTGTGGATGATAACAGAGGAAAACTTTGGTGTTGAGTGTCGAACAAAACTGTTTCCAAACCTGAGAGATTAATTGGGGTCTGTGGTCTGACAGGATGTCCTGGGGGATTCCATGGAGTCTGAATACGTGTTTCACCAGTAATTGAGCTGTCTGAAAGGCAGATGGTAATTTCCTGAGGGGAACAAGATGGCAGGCTTTAGAAAAAACGATCGATGATAGTGAGGATGGTGTTCATACCGTGGGAGGTTCATTGGATGAGAACTCTCTTGAGAGTGTATCTGGCTTAGTGTTTCTGGAGCCTGGGCAAAAAGAAATGGACAAGTTTGTTAGGTTTATGATTATTGATTGATTAATCTTGATCAATAATTATAATTACAAATCATAATCTGACAAAATCAATTTCTTAACCAAAAATCCTCATATATGAATCGAGACCAGAGATATTTCTGGTGTTGTAATTGTGGCTCAACGCCTCTGACAATTACAACCGTTAAATACTCCGTAATAATTAATAACTATTGCCGGAGATGTCACTGTTTAATCGACCGTTTCTGCCGAAACGTGTGGAACTTGAACCTTATTTTGACTGACACATCACCTTTTGCACACAATGAAAGACCAAACGCTCTCTCTTTATCTATGTGAATATTTATTAATTTTCACCTACTCAACATCCAAAATTCTACAAACACAGGGGTAACACATCTAAATAAGCAAAATCAACAAACGGTAGTGGGTATGTATTGAGTCAGCCAGCAGTTTATGGTACTACAGACAAAGGAAGATGGGAATATGAGTGGTGGCGAGTGGTGGGGGTTGGAGCGCAGCTCCGATTGTCCTTATGGTCTTCTGATCATAAAACTTCCCCCTAACTCCTGAGCACAAAGGATTCTAACTTTTGGCGGCAAGCTAGCACAGTGAGATTGAAGACAAAGGGAAATGGAGAATTTTACCATGAGGTTGTTTTAACAGTCCAGTATTACAACGCACCCGCGTTGACTCTCAGATAGTAAAAACACAAACAGCTCTGGGAACGCGGCAGATCCCGATATCAACATAACACATCAAAGTTTCAATAAGCAAGGTTACATGCACATATTATTCAGAACACATGAGATCCTAACCAGCGATTCTGATTGCTTCTACAACCCCTGACCCTGCCCAGGCCTTCTAATAAAGAAATAAAAGGTAAAATAAAAAGATTGGTTTTACTTGGTGTCGTCTTCTTCCTGAGTGAGGGAATTCGAGCGAGGAAAAGTGGGGTTAAGTTAATTGTGCGTCCACAATCAACTTCAGGGGAGCGGTCAGTCTTCGTCCTTTGGTCTTATAGCGCCCTGTGATGTCAGACTTGGGACGCCCAGTCATATCAGTCGCAATGCTCGATGGGATATGTAGGAGCGGGCTGTCCTGGGTACAAAATGGCCGATGCCATTGGAGGGGCACAGTGACGTCCAACAACGTGCAGATAATCCAATACTCAGCAAACAAGTGGTCCAACATTCCCCCCTAGGTTCAAAGTATGAGATGAATCGCAGTATTTGATGCTACTGGGACCATTATGTCCTTTGCTGAACAATTAGTGATCCGTGGCAAAGCAGAACAAAACAAAACTGTCTCTGTGTTCCTCAAAACCTACGACTGGGCAGGATAGAGGTTAGCCTGGGCAGGACTAAACTCTGACTAAACTCATACCTTTCTACATTGTTCAATGAGAAAAATACAGGACAATACATTCATATCATCATTACATTCTTTGGTCATCAGCTTTGGTAATCCTGAGACAAAATGAAACAATAAAAGATATCGTACATATATATGTATATATACAAATAAAAAAGAACAAAACAAAATCATGGTTCATAGCTTATTCGTCCAACTTCTATTAGGCACTGGACCCTGGCTGTGTTGTTGGCAAAGGCGGTGCTATGAACCGTGGGGGAATGAATGTGAGGGAATCAATCCTGACCTGTAAACGCTTAACTGCTTGTATGCGGTGTGTAATCTTAAAAAAAACGAATGGTTAAAACAGGTTTAGGCTTAAACCATTAGCTCTTCCGGATGATGATGGGTTTTAATATGACTCCTGTCTCTAAACTATCTAGATGTGGAAAGAGGGAGAAAAAGAATAAATGAATTGCAGTACCTAGGCTATAAGCCAGGTGTTTTTGTGGAGGTTGCAAGGTGTCTGCTGTGGTGGACTTAGGATTTCTCTACTAAGTTCAGCAGAACTAGGTCAATGGGTATCTGTGCCTCGGTGGGACTGTCTACAGATGAACCAACCTCCTTTAACAAGATTTTGCATGAAATGTCTGGCAGCGTGTGTCCATTACATCATTCTTAATCACTTTTGTGAGATCTGCTGTGCATGCAGAATGTTATGGAAAATTATCGTGCCAACTTACGGTTTAAGACTGTGTCCTAGAAGGTAGTTATATGTTTAACTGTTTCTGTTGAAGAAAGTTGTTAGTGATTAGTGCATGCTAGTGTGAGTTCATGAAACATGCACCTATTTAACTAGTCCTACGCACTAGTCTCTCCTTTCCCGGACATTGAGACAAGCTCTGTTCTTGGGGAGGAGAGTTCGATGTAGGACGTCATCTGGTTCAGCAGCTGGGATGATGGTGTCAACCTTTTCTGACAAGCATCCAACCCACTTGATGAAGCTGCATGTCACAGTTAGGAGGACTTTGTTACCTCCTGTTAATTTTGGAGCTGGTTCGACCCAGTTGGTCTGAAGGTGGAACCAAGGTAATGTAACCCCCCTTCGCTGAAGCGGAAGTTGGCTGGGATGGCTGAAACTGGCGGCAGGTTAAACATCCTTTGATGTAGACCTGGGTGTCGTGAGACCTTGGAGGCCAGCGCGCCATCTGCTGGAGGGTGTGGAGTGTGGCTTTGTAGCTCCTATGGCACCCTACAGGAGAGTAATGGGCGTCGGATAACGTGACCCCCCTTTGGTCTGTTGGAACAATGTCCACAGCATGGGAGAGCTGTTTGATGCCAATCTGCACACTGGCTGTCTTGAGGAGAGGTTCTTCGGGCTCCTCTAAGCTGGTGATCTGGTTGGCCACAAAGAGTGGTTTGCTGCTTAAACCCAGTGGGTTTTGCACCTCCACCTGGACCCAGAGTTGGTCCTGGTGGCAGTCACTGAGTGGGGCCAGCCTGTCCAGCAGGTCCTGGCCACCAAGAAAAAGGTCTTTGTTTAATGTGCACATATAGATGGAGTGCACCAGAGCCGTGTCTTCGGGTGTAATGTCCAGCTCCACCCAATTAGTGATGCATGATCGGTTTTGGGTGCGGCTGGTGATACTTACATCACGAACTACCGGCAAGCTAGCACAGTGAGATTGAAGACAAAGGGACATGGAGAATTTTACCATGAGGTCGTTTTAACAGTCCAGTATTACAACCCACCCGCGTTGACTCTCAGATAGTAAAAACACAAACAGCTCTGGGAACGCGGCAGATCCCGATATCAACATAACACATCAAAGCTTCAATAAGCAAGGTTACATGCACATATTATTCAGAACACATGAGATCCTAACCAGCTATTCTGATTGCTTCTACAACCCCTGACCCTGCCCAGGCCTTCTAATAAAGAAATAAAAGGTAAAATAAAAAGATTGGTTTTACTTGGTGTCGTCTTCTTCCTGAGTGAGGGAATTCGAGCGAGGAAAAGTGGGGTTAAGTTAATTGTGCGTCCACAATCAACTTCAGGGGAGCGGTCAGTCTTCGTCCTTTGGTCTTCTTGACAAAAAAGGAAAAATATGATCTGACTATCAAAGTCGACTTGAAAATGAAACACGATAGCGGTTCGTCTCTCCGAAACTCCGTGTTCTCAGTTACGTGTTAATTCACGTCTTCGATCGGCAAAGTGAAATCTCTGGCCTTCTTAGTCCAAAAACCTCAGTTATGAATTGTTCGTTGTCCAACGAGAGATAATTAATGAACTCTGCAAAGAGCTCTTCTCTTAAAGTGGTGCGCCTCAGTCACTAGACCGGTTTCTAGCAGAAGGCAAGTTTTCAAACATGAGCGCCTCCTCCTATATAGCGCCCTGTGACGTCAGACTTGGGACGCCCAGTCATATCAGTCGCAATGCTCAATGGGATATGTAGGAGCGGGCTGTCCTGGGAACAAAATGGCCGATGCCATTGGAGGGGCACAGTGACGTCCAACAACATGCAGATAATCCAATACTCAGCAAACAAGTGGTCCAACAAGTTAAACCGGGAGAAAAACAGAGACCAATGGGACTGTCGAGCCAGTGGCGCTACTCCTCAAGGGCAAGCTTCATGGCCAGAAATTCTCGATCCCCCAAGTCATAATTCCTCTCGGTGTTGGACAACCTTCACGAAAAAAAGGCACAAGGGTGAACTTTTCGGTCAGAGTGGGATTGTTGGGACAGTACGGGACAGTACGGGACCCACCCCCGTGTCTGAGGCATCTACTTCGAGTGAGAACTATTTTGATTGGTCTGGGTGAGCGACGATGGGGGTTTGAGAGAACTTGGCATCCTTGGTTCACGTGAATGTGGTCTTGGTAGATGTGGGCGTGGTTCATGGGGCAGCTGTTTGACTGTAATTGTGTATGAATATGTGGTAAAAGTTTGCAAAACCCAGGAATCTTTGAGGCTGTTAGCAGGTGTCTGGAACAGACCAATTGAGGACTGCTTTGACCTTGTCTGGGTTGGAACGAACCTGCCCACCTTCAAGAATGAATCCTAGAAATGTGACAGAAGGTTTGTGAAACTCGCACTTTTCTGCTTTGACAAAGAGACAATTTTCCAGAAGACGATGGAAGACCAAACAGACGTGTTGACGGTGTTCAGAGAGGTTCCTGGAATATATGACTATGTCATCAAGATAAACAAAAACAAAGATATTGAGGAAATCTCAGAGAACGTCATTAACAAGGGACTGATAGACTGCTGGAGCGTTACAAAGACCAAAGGGCATTGCAAGGTCTCAAAGTGACCTATGGATGTCTGGAAGGCGGTCTTCCACTCGTCCCCGAGGTGGATTCTGACCAAATGATATGCGTTGCGGAGGTCGAGCTTAGTGAATATGGCTGAGTCATTGACTGGTTCAAATGATGATGAAATGAGAGGGAGGATACTTGTTCTTAACTGTGATCTGGAAGCAGTAGTAGACAGTCTTCCAGACATTGACAATATGGACCAGACTGCTCTGACACGCATGCATTCTCTACTGCTCTTAAAGGGACCCGGTCCCCTGCTGTGGTTGGCAGTTAAAAACCCCTCAGTTTAAACTTTTAGTGAATGAACAAAACAGGTCCACAGCTGTAGACTGGGCTGCCATTTTGGACTTTGCAAGAATGGACAGATTGCCAGTCTGCCTCTGCGCACAGATGAAAGGAAATTACCCTGGGACCACCAAGCCTGCCATCAACTGGGAAATGCTGGAACATTAGTGTCACATACTGCAGCCAGTTTCACATCTTTATGGAGAGAGAAGTTGCAGACCAAGAAAAACACCAAAATCGGCACCTTCAAGTTTGACTGAAATGTGCAGCTGCACATCTGGACAGGCCAAATACCTTGTGTAGCAAGGCTTTAAGGTGATCGGAGACAAATAATATGTTTCTTAGCCACAACAACAAAAAATGTGTTTGGAGAGATCAAGGTGAGGCGTTTGAATCCAAGAACACTACACCATCTTCAATTATGAGAGTGGTAGTATCATGTTGTGGCTGTTTAAATGTCAGTTGTATGGGTTCATGGCACACAGTGAATGTAAAAATGAACAAGGATCCAAATCTTTTAACCTCAACTCTAATCAACTGGGAGATTGGAGGTAAAGCATGTTGTAATAGTCATGACTCGGATGACTAAGAATATACACAGACATGTTCACCTCAAATCCAAAGGTAAAGAGTGTAAATGTGAAAACAGGGTGTTCCAGCAGGGCAATGATCCAAAACACACATACAAACTGTTTTGTAATGAATCAAGGAAGCCTTCGCAAGGCTCAAAGCTAAAGCCTGTTTAAAATTTGTGGACTATAAAAACTTACTGTACATAGTAACAGTGTTGTAAAATACAAAAAGCAACCTAATAGAATAATGAATCACCCTTTACCTGTGGAAATACGACTAAGTGTAGATGATTCATTTGTAGCATGAAAAAAAAACCAATCAAAACTGAATTACTAATTACATATAAATATTAATATTATTGATAGTAATAAACAGCATGATAATGCAAAACAGTGTACAATGTAGAACCTGTTTGTAGGGAACAAGTAGAAAACTCAACATAATCAAGGTCACAGCAGAAACAATTACACGGTATGTGTTTCTTTATGTCTTTATTTTCAATCATAATTACGTAATTAACCTAAAGTGATTTAATTCATTATGGACTGAATAATTAAAGCTTGAATAATTAGGTATCTTGTGAAATAGTCCAAACAAATTAAAACAGTCAAAGGTTTAATTCTTGGTGCGTTGTACTGTTTAAATCACATGACTTCAGATCTTGTAAACCAACTTTATACTGTTAGAAACATCCAGGTGATTAAACTGAATGTTTCTTCAGTTTAAATTTCACAAACACTAAATTTTGTGCAGAGAGACTGAATCATACCTATTTTAATAATTATATATATATATATATATATGTGTGTGTGTGCACAAATTTACAATTATCGTTGACTTTCATTTTACTCAAGCAACAAATACATAGATCATTCCAACTCACCACATAAGAGTTACTTTGTCATATGATCTCATCATTCAGAAAGTTTACAGCCATGAAGAAAAATAACTAAATCCCATCTTGTTTTTTAAAGTGTCATACTAGCTGTCCCCCAGTCAACAAGAAAGCAGATACAATACAGTAGAAAACGTCTCGCAGCAGTGCAGGTGTACGATGCAGACCTGCAAGGAGTCTCCAACGAGTCACTCTGACAGTGACAGGCAAACACATGCAGGTGTCTCTTGCTCATCACCACCTATAGAAACAGTCCCTGGGAATAGTTACAAAGTATATCCAGCTGTAAACTCTTTAAACAGGTCTATTATCAGCATATGACCGACATGGAACAAGCAAGAATAAAAAGAAAGTTACCGAGGTTTGAATTTGGTAAAATCGGCAGCTGTTGTAAATGAGAATAATCATTCTCTCTGTAAAATTGATGGACTTTAAATAATATGAAAATGGCCTTGAAATCCCAGCTTGATGGTCATTGCTGATGTCTTTTTATCTTGGCATTGTGTCAACACACATTTGATTGCTCAGGAATTGAGAATTTACAAATTAAATAGTTGCTTACACCTGCTCAAAATTTGTTAATAAGGGGTTTTAGTCAGCAGCACTGGCTGCTATACTTTCCTTCTAAAATCTAATGGTGAAACACCTAGTTACCTAGCTACCCTTAGTATTCCTGCCATGCCTTTCTGTTCCCACACACCTGATTAAAACAGTGACAAGAACTGGGAATATTTCATTTGATTTAGGTAAATGTTTGAAATACTCTTAGACCGTCTGAGGACTTCAGTCTTACAGGAGGAGACAGTTTCAATTATCAGTCAACTGACAACAAGATCCAAAACAACTCCAAGCAGTTCATCCTCACTTTTCTTTAAATTAACAAGCTCCAGGTCAGTTTCTCATTTAATGGCTGCTGCAACACCTTTTCAGCAAACCTCCTACTGGAAACACCTGTCAGCAGCACAGCAATATGATATCCTGAGGGCCAGGTAGCACTCTGCCAGTGTTAGATAGTAACAGGGAGAAAAGGGACAGTGAGGTGTGTGAGAGGATTTGTTTTTGGCTCCTGTCTAGCACCTCCGCTAATCTCAAGGCTATAATGTTAGCAGCTGCTGAAGGGGGAGTGCAGCCAAGAGCCAAATGCTCTTGCTAGGTGAGGATTAAACAGAATAATGGCACAACAGAAGTGTGGCACTTGGATGTTGTCTTACTTATAGTTTGTCTGACATATTTGGTGGGTAAAATATAAATAGGAAATTTATTTCCATGGCGACTGTGACTTGTTAATAAACTTAATTATCATGCTTCAAGTAAATGCAGCTGCCAGCTGCTTTTAGACGCCTGTTCCACTGAGTATAAAACATGAGGAGCTATTTTGCATCAAAAGGTAGCAGGATGAAGCGTAAGCTGACGCACATCAGAACAATAAAAGCATTTAAATGGAAGGAATAAGGCACACACACAAATCTGTTTTCGGTCTTATATTGTTTTTATTTTTCATGATAAAAATGTCATCATAATTTTTTTTATTGCTTACTGCAAATGAGTGCATCAGTCGCTTTGTGTTTCCAAGGAAACATTATTGTTATCCTACAGTTGTTTTATGGAATACCACATACAAACACTCTTCTCACATCGCAACTTTGATGTAAGATTCCTTAAAACAATACATTCTGTCACATCAGAGAAAAACAAATCAACAACCAGGCTTTGTCAATGTCTTTCTGAAATGCCTTTTTCTTCAGCCTTTGGCTGCTTCTAGCTGTTTTCTTTTTTTTTTTCTGATCAACTGATGCAGAATGGTGACACTGACCAGATACCTGACCTATCAACAAATTCATAACTCTGAACAGATTAGGAATTCTGAACAAATTGCCAACTAGGAACAGATTCCATATTTGAAACTGATTCCTCATGAAAACATATTTTCAACTTTAAATAGATCCAAACTCTGAATAGATTCAATTATAGACATACAGGGGTTGGACAATGAAACTGAAACACCTGGTTTTAGACCACAATAATTTATCAGTATGGTGTAGAGCCTCCTTTTGCGGCCAATAAAGCGTCAATTTGTCTTGGGAATGACATATACAAGTCCTGCACAGTGGTCAGAGGGATTTTAAGCCATTCTTCTTGCAGGATAGTGGCCAGGTCACTACGTGATACTGGTGGAGGAAAACGTTTCCTGACTCGCTCCTCCAAAACACCCCAAAGTGGCTCAATAATATTTAGATCTGGTGACTGTGCAGGCCATGGGAGATGTTCAACTTCACATTCATGTTCATCAAACCAATCTTTCACCAGTTTTGCTGTGTGTATTGGTGCATTGTCATCCTGATACACGGCACCACCTTCAGGATACAATGTTTGAACCATTGGATGCACATGGTCCTCAAGAATGGTTCGCTAGTCCTTGGCAGTGACGCGCCCATCTAGCACAAGTATTGGGACAAGGGAATGCCATGATATGGCAGCCCAAACCATCACTGATCCACCCCCATGCTTCTCTCAGGGCATGCAACAGTCTGGGTGGTATGCTTCTTTGGGGCTTCTCCACACCATAAGTCTCCCGGATGTGGGGAAAACAGTAAAGGTGGACTCATCAGAGAACAATACATGCTTCACATTGTCCACAGCCCAAGATTTGTGCTCCTTGCACCATTGAAACCGACGTTTGGCATTGGCATGAGTGACCAAAGGTTTGGCTATAGCAGTTCGGCCGTGTATATTGACCCTGTGGAGCTCCCGATGGACAGTTCTGGTGGAAACAGGAGAGTTGAGGTGCACATTTAATTCTGCCGTGATTTGGACAGCCGTGGTTTTATGTTTTTTGGATACAATCCGGGTTAGCACCCGAACATCCCTTTCAGACAGCTTCCTCTTGCGTCCACAGTTAATCCTGTTGGATGTGGTTCGTCCTTCTTGGTGGTATGCTGACATTACCCTGGATACCGTGGCTCTTGATACATCACAAAGACTTGCTGTCTTGGTCACAGACAGCAAGATGTGCACCAACAATTTGTCCTCTTTTGAACTCTGGTATGTCACCCATAATGTTGTGTGCATTTCAATATTTTGAGAAAAACTGTGCTCTTACCCTGCTAATTGAACCTTCACACTTTGCTCTTACTGGTGCAATGTGCAATCAATGAAGACTGGCTACCAGGCTGGTCCAATTTAGCCATGAAACCTCCCACACTAAAATGACAGGTGTTTCAGTTGCATTGTCCAACCCCTGTATTCCAGATATATTAAAAGATATTTCTCTAGATGTTTTGAGTGTTTTAAAGTTTTCTTTCGAATTTTAGTTTCTTTGGACAGATTGTCTATCCGGTGCTTGTACCCAACCCTTTTCAGAAGAACTATAACCCATGAATCAGTCAGGCATCAAAATGCTTCAAAGCTCAAGGAATAAACCAATACCCTCAAAATAGATACTTTAACATGCACAGATTTTATTTGCGTCTTCAGACACTTTAATTCTTGCACCCTGTCACAATTAATTATAAGTATGATTTTTTTCTAAAGGTGCTTTTATATATCTGACTGCAAAGTAGAAACATGCCAAAGAAAGCAAGAAAATACTAACAGCTTATGGAAACATGACAGAAAAGCTTTTCATGGAGGTGATGTCACAATCTATATTGGTATACTCATTTTGAATTGACCTGACTTGTCAAGTCCTATATATTCTTGCTGCCCTTGTCATTGCTCCTACATGCCAAATGAAAGCAGGGGAAATATGAGAAGGTTGCAATACTCACTGCTGCTTTATGGTTTCAGTTTAGTAAATATGTTCAGCAATGCTTTGAACAATTCATCTATCCTCTACACCCGCTTATTCGTGTAGGGTCATGGGGTGGACAATTGATCTCCAGCGGTCGTTAGGCGACAGGCAGTGTGCACCCTTGACAGATTGCCGGTCCATCACAGGGCAACACAGAGACTTACAGAACAAACAATCACGCACACACTCATACCTAAGGGCAATTTGGAATAATCTTTAGGTATGAGTAACAGTCAGTGTGGTAGGAAGCCGAAGTACCCGGTGAGCACCAATGCACGCATGGGAAAAACTTCCAACCTTCATGCAGAAAGAGCCCAGGTTAGCCTCATCTTGCTTCTTCTTGTCTACCAAACAGCTGTATTTGTTTGTAGATGCTCTTCACTGTTTTCATGCTCATTTCAGACCACCAATCGCAGACACAAAGGCAGCAGCACCTTGGAGTTACATACACAGTTTCAAACAGGATTTTGAAATACTACCTGGAGATTTCCAAAGGCCCAGCAGTGTTTATGGATATACCTACACACTGACACATTTAGCTGAAATCTACAGTTGTAAGCACATCTTTGTATGTGTGCAATAGCCAGCATTAACTCAAAGACAAGTCAAAGACAAATCCCACAGCATTACATCTTAATTCAGTTGGTCTTCTAAACTCCACCCTCAAAACAACAGTAGTCTATGATAACAAAAATATTTTAAAATAATCTATAAAATGTACTCTTTTAGCATATTTTAAGTTACTTTTCAGGATTTCATAGAACTTACACACCTAATACTCTTAGAAGAATAGTTTTATATGACGATAAAGAAAATGACTCGAGTCAAACTCTTCTCACTTGGACCAGAGAGAACTTTTGCCAAGGTGGCATATGCCAGTTTATTTGTTTAGGTTATTTTTTAGTTTAACAGAAACATATAAAAAGTTGTTTTGAAAAACCAGTGATTAGACTTCACTGTAATGTATGATCTTTGCAAAAGGAAAAAAATATTACACTGATCTAACCTACAAGAATTTAACTCTCTACATTGACTGGGGAAAGGTATTTCAGATTATCATATTTTCCGATTAAATTACTTTCTGTACATTAATTTTACTTCTCCAAATACAGTAAAACACATTGCAGTTCTATACATTATTAACAAATGGTGTTTTGGCATCATCAGTTTCCATCTGCTGAATGGGCTACACAGCACATCACTGCTTAAAAAGAAATGCAAATCATAAAAATATAACACACAAACCTTCTGACAATACTGGGGAACAAAAATGTTGTTTTAACAGATCCACCACTTAAAGGGGATCAGTCTGAGGTAGCAAAGCAAGGTTTTGAGTTTAGATCAGTGGCCAGCGGCAATCAGTATTAGCCAGTGCTAACGTGTTTCTCCGTGACATATTAGTTCCAAAAACAATGCTGTGAAGATGGTATTTGAACAATCTCGTAATTATGTTTGTTCATCTGTGGATGGTTATATCTCCTCTGGTTTGTGCCCTGTGTCATAACGTTTGTGCATGCGGTCATTGTGACTTTTCTGCCATGTGTGTTACATACCATTCTAGGCAGAGGATTTGAAACATCTGTGAGGGTACGACACCTCTGGAGCGCTATGGGTGGGGCACAGATGCATTCCTCCATACGGACCATATCCCTTTTCATATGTGATGCCAACACATTTTCACCTTAGCAAGAATGAAAATGTGCAGTACTTAATATTGCTCTCAGGATCTGAAATGTTTGCATCTCATGGCTACAATCCAATGTTAAACAAGGATGATTAAGTAGAGAAAAACTCCAAAAAGGCTCATTAGGGAGGAATGTCTCTTTACCATCTGAAGGACAACCTACCTAAAATGAGAGTATAAATATTTTTTTTTTACAAACGAAAATTATTTTCAGATTTTGAAAATATTTTTTTGGAATTAGTGGAACATGGTATATATGCAGTTCCAGCTCATTACATTAGAATAAAAAACGCCGAGTTAATTTATTACAAGGAGAAAGCTTATTGATTGCACACACAGATAGATTTCAAGTGTTAATTTCTGTTCATTGTCATGGTTATGCATGGCACATGATAAAAACTCCACAAAGTCGGTTCCTTAAGAAAATGCAGTAATACATCACACCAATAAAAACACATTTAATTATAGATTATTTTTTTGATAAGATTCAAATGTATTGATATGCACCTGCATATACAGTACAGACCAAAAGTTTGGACACACCTTCTTATTCAAAGAGTTTTCTTTATTTTCATGACTATGAATATTGTAGCTTCACACTGAAGGCATCAAAACTGTGAATTAATGTTTAGAGTTATTACGTAATTTAATGTGTGTTAATTTTTAGCTTTGTTGCCTTTGGTGACAACCTACAATTTTAATAGTCATTAAATGTGTATCTTAAACTTAAAATAAGAATGTGTATCTTACACACACAAACACACACACATATACAGTACAGACCAAAAGTTTGGACACACCTTCTCATTCAAAGAGTTTTCTTTATTTTCATGACTATGAATATTGTAGCTTCACACTGAAGGCATCAAAACTATGAATTAACACATGTGGAATTATATACTGAACAAAAAAGTGTGAAACAACTGAAAATATGTCTTATATTCTAGGTTCTTCAAAGTAGCCACCTTTTGCTTTGATTACTGCTCTGCACACTCTTGGCCTTCTGTTGATGAGCTTCAAGAGGTAGTCACCTGAAATGGTTTTCCAACAGGCTTGAAGGAGTTCCCAGAGATGCTTAGCACTTGTTGGCCCTTTTGCCTTCACTCTGTGGTCCAGCTCACCCCAAACCATCTCGACTGGGTTCAGGTCCGGTGACTGAGGAGGCCAGGTCATCTGGCACAGCACCCCATCACTCTCCTTCTTGGTCAAATAGCCCTTACACAGCCTGGAGGTGTATTTGGGGTCATTGTCCTGATGAAAAATAAATGATGGTCCAACTAAACGCTGTTGGAATTATGAATCTGAGAATATTATTTAATATTTAATATTAATATTTTAATATTTTATTAAATAATATTTCGGTCTGTTAAGGGTTGTCCTGTGAATACCAGCCCAGTAAGGCGATGATATTAGGACAAAATAGAAAGGTGTGAGACGAGCTCTGACATTATTGAACAGCATAAACTCTGCACATATATGGAATGAATTCACACAATTTCTTAAAATACAAGAATTTATTAACAAAAATAAGTCAACTCAAAGTCAGACATATTTCAATCAACAAAATCTTTACTATGCTAAAACAATCCAACTAAACTACCAAGCAGAATTAAAGAATAATGGGCTATGTACAATATAAACAAGCTGATTAAAGATTATTGAAAACCATGACCAAAAGAGTGATGCAACATTACCATGCAATGTTTATGTTTGAGAGCCAAGGATTATCTTGAAGAATCTGGAAATGAAGTTAAGTTAGTCTTGGAAGTAACTTAAGCAATAATCAGCAAACCTTTAGACAACCATTCACAATGCAAGATCAGATAAAATGTTATTTTAATAAAATAATGTTTTAAATAATGATCTGCTGAATAAAACCAACCTTCTGGATGACCATTTCTCAACGGTGTCTAATTAGCTGCCTTTATTTACTGAAATGATATTTGAAGAAATATTATTTTGGAAAAGAGCCAAATCTTTCTGGAAAAATGGGGCTTAATGGTGTTTACTTAGTTATCAAATCTAGTAAATGATGTTCAGGGACTATTATTAACTAGCTTGAAAATTAACAACCTTTCTGTTAAATACTCTTTAGTAGCAAGCACGTGTTCTTACCAGTTAGCATTTGAGCTAACAAAAGAAGCTAATAGCTTAGCACCAGAATCAACACATACCTTTAAAATACCGTTAATAAAAGGGTTAAAATGCATAAGCGCGGACGGCACGTTATGATCAATCTTCTGTTTAAAATCACCCTTCAAGTAAAGTTTGTCTTAACTTTAAAAACACACAAAGAACACAACCTGAACACGTGTGCTGCAGATAGCCTGCTAGCACCAAGATAGCTGAGTTCAACACAAACAAAACTTCATAAAATGAAAAACGTTTAGAACATTTCATTCTAAATCTGTCTCTGCCCAAAACACCTAACCTCATGAACCGTGGCGAGGAATGTTGTCCAAGCCACGAAGTTTGAAGAAGATATCCACAGTGAACAAAAGTTAGCCACAGCTGACCTCCTTAGCTGTGGGGGGGGGGGGTTGAAGGTGCTCTGGGAACAAAGGGTTAGCTTCCCGCTAACCTCCAGCTGTGGATGAAGAACTGCTCGTTGTGTCCGTCAACCACACTGCACGGTGATGGGGTCTCTGTTGTCTTCCTTCCAGACTGGGAGACCACTCCGCTCAGCTTCATAGAGACCGCTTCTCTGTAGGGAACTTCTCTGGGACAATTTCTTCACAGGCCTCAGAGGAAAAAGTAAGCAACTCTTACACCTTAATTTCCTCGTTCATGAATGAAAATACTGGATACACAGACAGTATTTCATTCGTACTTATCTTTGCATATGATCGATGATCGTATGGCTTCCTTGGATCCAGTTGAAGAGTTTATGTATGTTTGCCAGCAAAGAGACATCAGCGCGCTGGGCCTCTCCTGACCAGTCCCACTAGAGGCCGTGTGGAAAGAGAGCGGATGTAGCAACAGCTGTGCTTTTATTTGGGTAGTGGCGTCACAGGAAGTCCGCAGTTATCCCGTTTCCTGGCTGTGCTGGAAGAAAGTTAATGCACTTTATTTTGAAAAGTTCCAGAAGAGTTCGTACCAGAGTTTGATGTTGAAATCCATGGCTGTGGGTCCCAACAATGCAAACCGGATGGAATAGCATGCCGCTGCAAGATGCTGTGGTAGCCATGCTGGTTCAGTATGCCTTCAATTTTGAATAACTCCCCAACAGTGTCACCAGCAAAGCACCCCCACACCATCACACCTCCTCCTCCATTCTTCACGGTGGGAACCAGGCATCTAGAGTCCATCCGTTCACCTCTTCTGCGCCACACAAAGACACGGTGGTTGGAACCAAAGATCTCAAACTTGGACTCATCAGACCAAAGCACAGATTTCCACTGGTCTGATGTCCATTACTTGTGTTCTTTAGCCCAAACAAGTCTCTTCTGCTTGTTGCCTGTCCTCAGCAGTGGTTTCCTAGCAGCTATTTTACCATGAAGGCCTGATTCACACAGTCTCCTCTTAACAGTTGTTCTAGAGATGTGTCTGCTGCTAGAACTTTGTGTGGCATTGACCTGTTCTCTAATCTGAGCTGCTGTTAACCTGCGATTTCTGAGGCTGGTGACTCGGATGAACTTATCGTCCGCAGCAGAGGTGACTCTTGGTCTTCCTTTCCTGGGGCGGTCCTTATGTGAGCCAGTTTCTTTGTAGCGCTTGATGGTTTTTGCGAGTGCACTTGGGGACACTTTTAAAGTTTTCCCAATTGTTCGGACTGACTGACCTTCATTTTTTAAAGTAATGATGGCCACTCGTTTTTCTTTACTTAGCTGCATTTTTCCTGCCATAATACAAATTCTAACAGTCTATTCAGTAGGACTATCAGCTGTGAATTGTATTCACCTCCTGCACAACACAACGGATGTCCCCAACCCCATTTATAAGGATTGAAATCCCACTTATTAACCTTAACAGGCCACACATGTGAAGTGAAAAACATTTCAGGTGACTACCTCTTGAAGCTCATCAACAGAATGCCAAGAGTGTGCAGAGCAGTAATCAAAGCAAAAGGTGGCTACTTTGAAGAACCTAGGATATAAGACATATTTTCAGTTGTTTCACACTTTTTTGTTCAGTATATAATTCCACATGTGTTAATTCATAGTTTTGATGCCTTCAATGTGAAGCTACAATATTCAAAGTCATGAAAATAAAGACAACTCTTTGAATGAGAAGGTGTGTCCAAACTTTTGGTCTGTACTGTACATAGAGAAAACAATGCTTAGACTGGAAAGAATACAGTTCTCCATCCGTGGAGGGCATGTTTCTACATCAGGCCAAGTTAGGGGAAGTGTTTGTAAGTGTTGCCATTATCTCAAACAGTGCAGGAAAACTAAGAGCAGGACAAAAGTCCCTTTTCCATAGTTGCAGCTTATAAACTGGTAACAATGCAGTCATGACATTGGGGAAACTTGCTAATGTTTACTTTAGCCTGCCATGCCAACTTTCTGCTTTTATACCTCAGTCATGTTTTTCAAGTATTGTCCAAACACAATGTTGCCATCCGCCAGACCCCTCAAATATGTCAGTCAAATCTAAAGTCTATGTCAGATATCTGAGAAAAGCAAGGGTATCTGACTTTGAGTTAAAAAGATGCTGGACACAAACAATCAGGTTAAAAAATATTACTCCTCATTTTGTACCTTGTTCAAATATGAACTCTCAAATAAATTTAATTTGTTCTGCACCACAATGCTGAAATACTTTGTTCTGGGTCATACTCTCTAAACTCAGATGTCCCTGTTGAATTGTAAATGTCAAGAGGATAAGCATTCAGGCTGGGTCAGAATAATGCAGAGCAATGTGTCGGTGATTCTGTGAGAAGGTTGTTGCAGTCTGTTTGACACTAATGCATCTCCAGAGGAAAGTAAGCATTTCCTTGTACTGTTAACTTCAAAGCCCGTTAAAAAAATCATTCAAATGCCTTAGAGATTCTGTGACACATAAAGATGCAACTTCAAAGTCACATTTGCTTCTAAATGTTCAGCACAAGAAGAAAACAACTCTTAGATGTAAAAGCTTTTCACGCATCAACTGGCTGAAAAAAACTGTCACATTAGCAGCTGTTATCTGCTGAATTTTGTCATCCTTAACTCTAAAAGAAAACCTCACAGCTAACAAAGTACTGTATTTGAGTTCAATCATTAATCATTTATAATAGAGACATGTTTAAAGCTAGACCACATCCTACACAGGTATCTTAAAATAATAAACTCACTGATTAACTGACAAACTAAGACATCTATTCACTCTGGCTTTTAGTTGAAGTTTATAGTATATTTTATGAATTCATTGCTTATTAATTAGTTAATAATCAAGGAAAGTACTGTTATATGTTAGTAAGAGCAGAAACCTCAGAGCATTCAGGGCACAAGAGCATTAAGGGGTGAGTAATTTTGGCTCCCAGAGGTCACAGCAGCTCCAGGCAGACAGACACCAGACACCCCAACAGAGTAGATATACAGCCATGATGGTGGCAGGTTGGCAGCAAAGCTTACGCCACACCTGCAGAAAAAATAAATGTGTTTATTTCATTGCATTGTAATGTTGCCCACTTTATCTTCAACTACCTAATAATGGCAATGTCACCTTATTATAAGTAAAAGTCTTCACAGTGATGTCTGTAGCAGGCTGGTGTGCTGAAGCACGCATGTCAAAGGACCCGGATATAAAGAATTTACTAAAAACAGTGGGCACAGATACAAGCAATCTACAGTACAACAAGGTATACCCTAACTGAATGATGCTAATTGGCTGACAAGAACCTAAGAGAGCTGGAGAGTTTCTTTCTTACCAGACTAAGTGATGAACATACTTTAAACATGCCCCCGTCACTTCCTGCGCTTGAAACTACAACATAACCGATGTACATTTCTATGGCATTTTCCTTATAGTTTATTTTTTCATCCCACAAATTACCCTCCAAACATGTTATTAAATGGAAGTGGAGCAACCTGAAACAAATTCTTAGAACAACCTTGTCACAAAGATGTCAATCAAAGATCTAAAGAGTGTACAATGGGCAAAACTGCAGCTGGTGCAATTGACCTGACATGATGCAGGACTGGAGATAAATAAATATTCCTAAAAACCAAGACATCAGCTAAAACAGTTTTTTAGTTCATTCCTAAATGCTCATCTGGAATAAAGCAGAGGGTCACAAAAAAAAAAAAAACTCTGACTGCAACACAAAGGAAAAAGGGAGCCTCCCTTCATTCAAACATATTAGAGACAGTGAGCCAAATAGTTGAAGATTTCAAAATGAAAAATAAAAATACACTGATGTGTGATTAGGGTCCCTCTGGAGGCAACAGCTTATTAATGTGTCGCTTTCAATAAAGCTCTTGATATTCAGATTCTGGTTGCTATGGAGATCTCAGTCAATCCTAAGATGGAGGCAAAGGTTAGAGTGGTGGTGCATGACTCCTGCCGCACAGAGACAGATTATAACTGCAATTCTGCCACTCAGCCTGTGAGTTTTTTTCCTGAAAGGAAAGAGAAACTTCCTGAACCAGTCCAAGAATGGGAATCAATTTTTACTGTTTGGAAATCTCCCTTTTTTAGTCATTCTCACTTTTCAGAAGGATATCTGATAGCTTTTCTGAGGAAAATCTATCCGCCCCTACAATTGCAGTCCTTTGTTGTCACAAGGTGGCAATAGCTTGTTGTTTTGAATCCATGTCTTCCTCACATTGTATCTTTTTGTTTAAATAATAAAAAATACAAGAACAAAATGGAGCACAGTGTTCAACTATATCCCAATAATTCAAAGAAATTAAGATTAATGCAAGAATAAATTTCAGCAGGGCAATCTTAAATTTACTAATACAGGGTTCTGTTTTTTTTTTCCATCTTCAGTTTCCTGTCCTGACGTTTTTATGTCTTACGTGATCTGCATATTACATTTAAAATGGTCTTTTTTTTTTTTTTTCAACTAAGAAAAACAGATTTGGGTTGGTTAGAACAATCAAGATTTCTATAATTTATGTCACCAACATGTTGATGAAATGTACCTGTACCTACTTGCACAGATATTCATTTCAGAAATTCAATTTAGAGGCTGGTACTGTCATAAAGTTGAGCTTATTATGAAAAATTGCTAAATTTGCATTTGGATGTTCTGCTCTCACAACTTTAAAAGTGTCAGTAAAACATACTTTCTTCTGCACCTTCTCTTTTCTTCTTACTGTAAATTTGGCATTCAAGGTTGAGCTTTACAATTTATGCAATGACATGCTTTGGTCTGACATACTTCATGTGGTAAGTTTCATCTTAACATTTTTTGGTAACTGGTTTGCTGTTTCAATTGATAATTAATAAGCTGATATTATTATCTATTTTATCCACTACAAACAGCCTCCATTAAAGTACATTAGCCAATGCTTTTTGACATCTTGACCTTTTACTTTAAGTCATGGTGCCAGTCCCACGTTCTCTTTATAAATCTTTAAAGACTGTATACAAGTAAATGGGCTTTTTTTTTTAAAGAAGCTTCCATTATGTAAATCATTTATTATCCTGCTTTTTTAATGAAAACACAGCAACTTTCTCTTCTTCACATTGGATAAAAACTCAGTTAAGCTCTCTACAGCATATTGGAACAGGCCTGGATTGAGGCAGATTTGGAAAACATTCCTCAGTGTGAAAGCAATCATGTTGGGGCTTTTGTCAGTATTCACTTGACAGAACCTTCAACTGCTTTCTGCATTCCTGAGACACTCTCATGGTCCCTAACTCTGTTTTACCGGTCACCAGCAGCTTCACACTATTAGATCATATTTCCCTACTTTAGCTTCCCTTCATTGGCTCCCTGTTAAAGAGAATAGAATAGAATTTAAAATTCTCCTCCTCACATATAAAGCCCTTAATGATTTAGCTCCATCATACAGGTCTTTCTCAAAATATTAGCATATTGTGATAAAGTTCACTATTTTCCATAATGTCATGATGAAAATTTAACATTCATATATTTTAGATTCATTGCACACTAACTGAAATATTTCAGGTCTTTTATTGTCTTAATACGGATGATTTTGGCATACAGCTCATGAAAACCCAAAATTCCTATCTCACAAAATTAGCATATCATTAAAAGGGTCTCTAAATGAGCTATGAACCTAATCATCTGAATCAACGAGTTAACTCTAAACACCTGCAAAAGATTCGTGAGGCCTTTAAAACTTCCAGCCTGGTTCATCACTCAAAACCCCAATCGTGGGTAAGACTGCCGACCTGACTGCTGTCCAGAAGGCCACTATTGACACCCTCAAGCAAGAGGGTAAGACACAGAAAGAAATTTCTGAACGAATAGGCTGTTCCCAGAGTGCTGTATCAAGGCACCTCAGTGGGAAGGAAAAAGTGTGGCAGAAAACGCTGCACAACGAGAAGAGGTGACCGGACCCTGAGGAAGATTGTGGAGAAGGGCCGATTCCAGACCTTGGGGGACCTGCGGAAGCAGTGGACTGAGTCTGGAGTAGAAACATCCAGAGCCACCGTGCACAGGCGTGTGCAGGAAATGGGCAACAGGTGCCGCATTCCTCAGGTCAAGCCACTTTTGAACCAGAAACAGCGGCAGAAGCGCCTGACCTGGGCTACAGAGAAGCAGCACTGGACTGTTGCTCAGTGGTCCAAAGTACTTTTTTCAGATGAAAGCAAATTCTGCATGTCATTTGGAAATCAAGGTGCCAGAGTCTGGAGGAAGACTGGGGAGAAGGAAATGCCAAAATGCCAGAAGTCCAGTGTCAAGTACCCACAGTCAGTGATGGTCTGGGGTGCCGTGTCAGCTGCTGGTGTTGGTCCACTGTGTTTTATCAAGGGCAGGGTCAATGCAGCTAGCTATCAGGAGATTTTGGAGCACTTCATGCTTCCATCTGCTGAAAAGCTTTAGGGAGATGAAGATTTCATTTTTCAGCACAACCTGGCACCTGCTCACAGTGCCAAAACCACTGGTAAATGGTTTACTGACCATGGTATCACTGTGCTTAATTGGCCTGCCAACTCTTCCCGACCAAGTATTGAGTGCATAACTGTACATGATTATTTGAAGGTTGACATTTTTTGTATTAAAAACACTTTTCTTTTATTGGTCGGATGAAATATGCTAATTTTGTGAGATAGGAATTTTGGGTTTTCATGAGTTGTATGCCACAATCATCCGTATTAAGACAATAAAAGACCTGAAATATTTCAATTAGTGTGCAATTAATCTAAAATATATGAGTGTTACATTTTCATCATGACATTATGGAAAATAATAAACTTGATCACAATATGCTAATATTTTGAGAAGGACCTGTACATCAGAGATCTGATTCTTCCATATGTTCCTAACAGAGCACTTCGTTCTCAGACTGAAGGTTTACTGGTGGTTCCTAGAGTCTCTAGAAGTAGAATGGGAGGCAGATCCTTTAGTTATCAGGCTCCTCTCCTGTGGAACCAGCTCCCGGTTTTAGTCCGTGAAGCAGACACCCTGTCTACTTTTAAGGCTAGGCTTAAAACTTTCCGTTTTGATTAAGCTTATAGTTAGAGTGGCTTAGGTTATCAGGGATGGAGCCTTCCTCCCTCCCTGTTGGTTGGAGTAAGGGGGAGTCAGGTTTGGCCTAAACCGGCTCAGTTATGGTTGAGGTGCAGGGTGTGTTTGCACCCTGTCCCAGACTCTGCTTTGAGTTAAAAAAAAAATAAACACTATAAAGTACGTTAGTATCATTGCTGACCATGTTCATCCCTTTATTATCTTTTGATGCTAATATCAATAGGTTCTTGAACCATGTCGCACAGTTCAAATCATTTTAAAGTGACTTACATAATGAGGTCACTGTCCACCTTCAGTCTCCTGAGTCCACAAATCCCAATCCAAGGGAGGACTTTTGGATCAAGAGGGGAGATTTACATCGTGGATGTGCAGCTGACAAATCTTCAGCAGCTTCATCATGCTTTCATGTCAGCATTGACCAAACTCTACAAGAAATGTTTGTGATGTCTTATTAAACGTATGCACTGAAGAGTTACAGTAAAGCTTCAGGCAAGAGGGGGTACCAAGAAGGTGTGCTAAATAAATGACTGCACAGTTATTTTTTTTATTTTTTTTACCAAGATACGTTTATTCTCACTGCTATTTAAACAGTTAACTCAAGGAATGACAAGCAAACTTAAAAAAGAACATGATACTGTTCAAAATGTTTAATGTGACATTGTTTATTCCAGCTACCCATTGTCTTAAAAGCCTCAGATCAGAGAAGTCCTCCTTTGTGGCCCAAAACAGCAATGAAAACAGTCTCTATTTTTAGTATATGAACAGAGATTACCCAGGGCTGGTGTTCAACAGGCTGGCAGGCATTTGAGTGGAGGCATGTTATCAAACCCACTTCAGAGGTGAAGTCACTTCCTTTTCCAGTAAAACCAGATAGCAGCACCCACTCAGAGTCCGATGGGAATTAAATCCTCACCAGGAAGTGGTACAATGGCTCGACCCATTAGCTCTCAATCAGAGCCACGTCAGCCTTTAAAATGGTCAGAAAAAGCATCCGGTACATCCCTCAGTCTCAATGGATCATTGTTGAGAGTCTCTCCCCCAAGTCTGCAAACACGTTGACTGGTTGAGCTTTTGTTCCTCATCCATGTGTGAATCTGTTATGGTCATCAGGGCTGATAGACTTTCTTCCTAAAAACAACAATCAACTAATTACTCTAAGTAAATCATCTAGTGCTGCTGTGACAAACAGAAATGCTATCAGGTCAAAGACTGGTGTAATGGTTGGCTAAACTCCAGGTTCAGATCTTCAAAGTTTTAAAGATCTAATAAGAACTGTCGGGAGAAAAACCCCAAAAACCTTTTTAGCATGTTTTAGTGGAGAGTAATTTTGTTTTGATGAGCAGGTCGGATGACACAATAAAAATGGATGTGGTCAAGATTTTTTAGACTATTTGGGGTTTTATTACAAATGGACAAAATGAATTAACCTTTTACCTCAGGTTTTTGGAAAAGCAAGATAAAAATGGAACCTGGCAAATCCTCCTTCTGCCCAGATGGCCACCTTCTTCTGGTTAAAAAAACATGGCCTCATTGGACATAACTAATTCGGGGCAGTTCACACTTCAGACATCCTCCTCTCTATGAGTAGTCCTTGACATCCTGTCCATTAACATTATTAATTTTATTATGGAGTCCTTTCCAAAATTTTAATTGCCTTGCTCTTTTCTATTTACTATATATATATATATATATATATATATATATATATTGATATTTTGATTTTTGCAGCTCAATGCAAAAAAGTTTGAATAAAAGAATGTCTCTTTTTCCAACATAAAACAGACAGTACCTACTTTTCTATCAAATTGTACAAAGCTTCAAACTGGGTGCAGTCACAAATTTAATGCTGAAATGTTGTATCCCAACATTATTTAAAGTCAGCTGGATCTTATAAAGTTCAACCGTCCAAATTCTTCAGACCATCCAAACGGGGCGTGTAAGTGGGATGTTTTTGGAAAATCCCACTTAAATTGCCTTTAGTGGAATTTGAAAGCCAGGTAAACACCTCAGACTCAGACACATATTAAGATTATTTATAAGGGAGTGGTGGCCTAGTGGTTAGAACAGGAGGTTTGCGTTCCAGAGGGGACACAAGGGGCCAGGTTTGTATCCCACAGATTGCACAATGGCAGCCCCCTTATTATTATTATTATTTACAATTCAAAAAAGTTACAGAAAGACTGCTGTTTGCAATCCTGTCTTGCAAAGAGTTTTTAATGCTAACATGCAAACTATTTACATTTTATTCAGCTGTTTAGTGCAATTTCTCTGCATTTCTCACAGACACATTTATATTAAGATATCACGATTGGAGTGGTACCCAAAAGTCCTACATTGGAGCATTTCTGTTTTAAAGACAGCTCCATTTACATAAGGCAGGTGATGATACCTAACGTAAAGAAGAATCTGTTTACAGGAAGACTAACTTCTGCCCTCTACCTACACAAGTAGTTTTCCAACAGAGTCCTATGCTCTTTCCTTTTTTCTCTCTCTTTGCTTTGGGTGCAATAAAGCAGGATACATGTCAACATGATACATTGATCTAATTATATTACAACTACAGCTAATCTCAAAAAACTACTTTCCATCCACAAATGGACAAATGGGAACAAAAGAGCATTTGTAAAGGCTGAGTGAACATGTTAGAAATTATACCAACACTTCAGCTGAAGTTAAGATGCTTGACCTTTATGTGTAACATTACCCTCTGTGTTTAGCTTTGTAAATAGACATGTAGTCGTCTCACACATCAAACCCATTAAAAAAATTCTTACCTCCCAAGTTTATCAGCAATCAGTCCAATGTTTTAGGTCAGTCGATAGGCACATTGTTCATCCTCCACATAGACTTTCATGAATATTGATGTTCAGCAAAGCTTGTTAACATTCCCAGCAAATCCTTTGCAGACAGGTGAAGTGCACACACGGACTCTTTTTGTGTCTGATCTGATAACCTCAATGGAATAATCACACAGGGCAGAGGAAGCTGGTCTATGGTAAGGTGTGTATCGGAATGACACTGCTGGTCATACTTGCTCCTTTGCTGAGATTATAGATCCTCAAGGTTTGCATAATCATTTCTTCCTTTCTCCAACAAGTAACATTCAGCAGGGAGTAAGAATGTTTACCTGCATGCTGTGTTTATTGAATTTCACTCTGCACCAGTTAATTATGATTTTTTTTGGGGGGATTTCTGAGTTTTTATGTTTGTAATGTATAAACCCTTTATGTAAATGATGTATTTCATTGCTGTTTTAAACTGTTGTCATATCAGCCAGAGCACAGTTGAAAATTAGATCTTATGGATTTTCCCTGGTTATAGAATAAAAATTTAAATAAATAATTTTAACATTGTCATGTTAGGTTTTAAGAAGGAACCACATTTCAGACAGTGATGGAAAATTCCCAAAAACCAGAAGAGCTAATCAGAGGAAATGAGGAGCAGCTGAGGCAGAGTGAAGGCAGAGCAGCTGAAGGAGGGAGACTAATGCCCCTTTTCCAAGGACTCCACTTTAGCCAGCTCCACTCAACCTGTTTTGCAACCATTTCAAGGTCCCATCTGGAGTGAGCAGAGCCGAAAGGTGACATGAACAGACTGCTGTTTACTGATTTGCCATAGCGTGGTCAGCCATATGTCAGCTGAATGACGTGGGGCCCCACCTCCAGCCTTTAGTGGAATCATGTTTTGTGCAGAGTAAAGCGAGGCAAAATGAAGTAGAGAAAAGTAGACCACAGTAGAGCCAAGTAGAGCAAAGTAGAGCGAGTTGGAGTGGAGCTGTGCGGTGCTGGAACTGTAAATGGAAAAAAGGCATGTAAAAGCGGGAGTGGTGGTGTTGCGACCTCTGCTCTGATGAGTTGGGAGAGGTAATTGGTAACCTTTGAGCTAAAATGAAGGACAGAGACGCAGTCGTTGTCTTTCCTCCATTACGCTTTATTCAAAAGAACTCCCACACTTCTTTGTGCAGGCCACAACCAGTTCTAACAAAAGCAATTGATCTGAGAATCATCAAACTTTTACTGAACTGTGTTGGGACCACAGCCATGGGTTTCAACACTAAAACTCCGGTACATACTTTCCTGGAATTTTTCAAAAAAAAGTGCATTAACCTTCTTCCAGCACAGCCAGGAAAGGGGGTAACTGCGGACTTCCTGTGGCGCCATTACCCAAATAAAAGCCCCCACCTTTCCACAAATCTTTCTCTTCCACGCGGCCTTCCATAGGAAGACATAAATTCAACTGGATCCAAAGCCATACGATCATCGATCATATGCAAAGTTAAGTAGAATGAAATACTGTCTGTGTATCCGGTATTTTCATTCATGAGCGGGGAAATTAAGGTGTAAGAGTTGCTTACATTTCTCTCCGAAGTCCCGCAGAAGCAAAACTGTATCGAGGAGAGATCCCGGTGGAGAAGCTGTTTCTACAAGCCGAGCCGCAAGGACGGACAACGGCTTGCACCACCGTGTTACGGTAACGAACAGCCACCCAGCCCTCCAGAGCTAACGCTATTGCAGAGCGAACACAGAGGTTAGCTGAAAACCAACCGCTTGTTGACTGTGGACGTTTATTCGAACTTCATCGCCCTTGGACAACGTTTACTCACCATGGCCAGTGGTTGGGTTTGGGCAGATTAACAGTTAGGATGAAATAATCTGAACGTTTTCATTCTATGAAGTTTGTTTTGTGGAACCTGGCGATCTTTAGCGCTAGTAGGCTAGCTACTAAAGCTGGTTCCGTGTTCTTTGTATGTTTTAAAGCTAAGATAAACTTTATTTAAAGGGTGGTTTTAACCAGAACATTGCGCATAACGCGCCGTCCGCGCTTATGCATTTTAACCCTTGATACAGCACTCTGGGAACAGCCTATTCGTTCAGAAATCTATTTCTGTGTCTTACCCTCTTGCTTGAGGGTGTCAATAGTGGCCTTCTGGACAGCAGTCAGGTCGGCAGTCTTACCCATGATTGGGGTTTTGAGTGATGAACCAGGCTTGGAGTTTTAAATGCCTCAGGAATCTTTTGCAGGTGTTTAGAGTTAACTCGTTGATTCAGGTGATTAGGTTCATAGCTCGTTTAGAGACCCTTTTAATGATATGCTAATTTTGTGAGATAGGAATTTTGGGTTTTCATGAGCTGTATGCCAAAATCATCCCTATTAACACAATAAATGACCTGAAATATTTCAGTTAGTGTGCAATGAATCTAAAATATATGAATGTTAAATTTTCATCATTACATTATGGAAAATAATGAACTTTATCACAATATGCTAATATTTTGAGAAGGACCTGTAAAGCTCTGCAAACCTGTTGTGAGGACGACAAGGAAGTGGAGCAGTGAGGCTGTGGAGAATCTCCAGACGTGTTTAGGCTGTACAGACTGGGATGTGTTCAGGACTACTACCAACAGTCTGGACGAGTACACTGTTGGGAGTATGATTATTGATTGAATAATCTTGATCAATAATTATTATTACAAATCATAATCTGACCAAATCAATTTCTTAACCATAAATCCTCATTTACAAATCGAGACCAGAGATATTTCTGGTGGTGTAATTGTGGCTCAACGCCTCTGACAATTACAACCGTTGAATACTCCGTAATAGTTAATAACTATTGCCGGAGATGTCACTGTTTAATCGACCGTTTCTGCCGAAACGTGTGGAACTTGAACCTTATTTTGACTGACACATCACTTTTTGCACACAATGAAACACCAAACGCTCTCTCTTTATCTATGTGAATATTTATGAATTTCCACCTACTCAACATGCAAAATTCTACAAACACAGGGGTAACACATCTAAATAAGCAAAATCAACAAACGGTAGTGGGTATGTATTGAGTCAACCAGCAGTTTATGGCACAACAGATGAAGGGAGAGGATATGTGGTGATGACTGGTGGGGGGTTGGAGTGCAGCTTAGAGTGTCTTTTATGATCTTCTGATCATAAAACTTCCCCCTTTACTCCTGACCACAAAGGATTGATAACTTTTGGCGGCAAGTTAGCACAGTGAGATTGAGGACAAAGGTAAAATGGAGAATTTTACCATGAGGTCGTTTTAACAGTCCAGTTTTGCAACGCACCCGCGTTCAGATAGTAAACACAAACAGCTCTAGGACCGCGGCGGATCCCGATATTACATAACACATCAAAGTTTCAACAAGCAAGGTTACATGCACATATTATTCAGAACACATGAGATCCTAACCAGCGATTCTGATCGCTTCTACAACCTCTGACCCTGCCCAGGCCTTCTGATAAAGAAATAAAAAAAAGAAATGGGTTTTACTTGTGTCGTCTTCTTCCGAGTGAGGGAATTCGAGCGAGGAAAAGTGGGGTTGAGTTAATTGTGCGTCCACAATTAACTTCAGGGGAACGGTCAGTCTTTGTCCTTCGGTCTTCTTGACAAAAAGGAAAAATATGATCTGACCATCAAAGTCGACTTGAAAATGAAACACGGTAGCGGTTCATCTCTCCGAAACTCCGTGTCTCCAGTTACGTGTTAACTCACGTCTTCGATCGGCAAAAGTGAAACCTGCGGCCTTCTTAGTCCACAGACTTCAGTTATGAATAGTTCGTTGTCCAACGGGAGAGAATGAATGAAACTCTTCACAGAGTTCTTCTCTTAAAGTGACGCTCTTCAATCACCAAGTCGTTTCCAGCGGAAGGCGACTTTTCAAACATGAGCACCTCCTATATGGCATCCTGTGACGTCAGACTGGGGACGCCCAGTCATATCAGTCGCAATGCTCGATGGGATATGTAGGAGCGGGCTGTCCTGGGTACAAAATGGCCGATGCCATTGGAGGGGCACAGTGACGTCCAACAACGTGCAGATAATCCAATACTCAGCAAACAAGTGGTCCAACAACACAGAGGCTGTGACTTCCTACATCAGCTTCTGTGAGGACAGCTGTGTACCATCATGCACCAGGGTGAGTTACAACAACGACAAACCCTGGTTCACAGCTAAACTCAGAAGGTTAAGACTGGATAAGGAAGAGGCCTTCAGGAGTGGGGACAAAGACATATACAGAGAGGCAAAGTACAAGTTTGGCAAGGCAGTGAAAGAGGCCAAACGACTGTACTCTGAGAAGCTCCAAAACCAGTTCTCAGCCAACGACTCTGCGTCTGTCTGGGAAGGGCTCAAGCAAATCACCAACTACAAGCCGAAAGCCCCCCACTCCATCAACGACCGACGCCTCGCCAACGACCTGAACGAGTTCTACTGCCGCTCTGAAAGACAAAGGGACATTCCTGCAACCATCCACCACGACACCCCCCAACAGCTGCAGCCACAGTCCACCACCCCCATCTCTCCAACTTCAAGAGGGGCCTTGGCACCTCCAACCCCCACCCTGAAGTTCCCCCCCACCAGCCCCCTACCCACGCCGACGATGGCTCTTTCCATCCAGGAGAGGGACGTCAACAAACTCTTCAGGAGACAGAACCCCCGGAAAGCTGCTGGTCCGGATTCTGTCTCACCAGCCAGCCTGAAGCACTGCGCTGATCAGCTGTCTCCAGTCTTCACAGACATTTTTAACACCTCACTGGAGACATGTCATGTGCCTGCCTGCTTCAAGTCCTCCACCATCGTCCCTGTTCCCAAGAAGCCAAGGACCACAGGGCTTAATGACTTCAGACCCGTCGCCCTGACCTCTGTGGTGATGAAGTCCTTTGAGCGCCTTGTGCTCTCACACCTAAAAGACATCACCGACCCCCTCCTGGACCCCCTGCAGTTTGCCTACAGAGCCAACAGGTCTGTAGACGATGCAGTCAACCTAGCCCTTCACTTCATCCTCCGGCACCTGGACTCCACAGGAACCTATGCCAGGATCCTGTTTGTGGATTTCAGCTCTGCCTTCAACACCATCGTCCCAGTTCTGCTACAGGAGAAGCTCTCCCAGCTGAGTGTGCCCGACTCCACCTGCAGGTGGATCACTGACTTCCTTTCTGACAGGAAGCAGCGCGTGAGGCTGGGGAAGCACGTCTCTGACTCCCTGACCATCAGCACCGGTTTCCCCCAAGGCTGTGTTCTCTCTCCTCTGCTCTTCTCCCTGTACACCAACAGCTGCACCTCCAGTCACCAGTCTGTCAAGCTTCTGAAGTTTGCGGACGACACCACCCTGATCGGACTCATCTCTGATGGTGACGAGTCCGCGTACAGATGGGAGGTGGACCATATGTTGGACTGGTGCAGCCAGAACAACCTTGAGCTCAACGCTCTAAAGACAGTGGAGATGGTTGTGGACTTCAGGCAGAACCCAGCCCCACCTGCCCCCATCACCCTCTGTGACTCCACAATTGACACTGTGGAATCTTTCCGCTTCCTGGGAACCATCATCTCCCAGGATCTCAAGTGGGAGCCAAACATCAGCTCCCTCATCAAGAAAGCCCAGTAGAGGATGTTCTTCCTGCGGCAGCTGAAGAAATTCAACCCGCCAAAGACTATGATGGTGCACTTCTACACAGCCATCATTGAGTCCATCCTCACCTCCTCCATCACCATCTGGTACGCCGCTGCTACAGCCAAGGATAAGGGCAGGCTGCAGCGTGTCATTCGGTCTGCTGAGAAGGTGATTGGCTGCAGTCTACTGTCGCTCCAGGAACTGTACACCTCCAGGACCCTGAAGCGGGCAGGGAAGATTCTGGCTGATCCCTCCCACCCCGGTCACAGACTCTTTGAGACTCTCCCCTCTGGCAGGAGGCTGCGGTCCATCCGGACCAAAACCTCACGCCACAAGAACAGTTTTTTCCCATCTGCCACCAGCCTTGTTAACAAAGCCCGGAAACCACCCTGACATATATTATATTGTAGATATGTTTATACTGTTTAATTTGTATTGTATTGCACCGACTACGCCAAAACAAATTCCTTGTATGTCCAAAAACGTACTTGGCAATAAAGCTTTTCTGATTCTGATTCTGAAGCTATCTTCTAGCTTAGTACTTTAGCTAGCTTCTTTGTTAGCCCAACGGCAGCCGGTAAGAACACGTCTGTAAATTCTATGAACCTTTTTCTAACCTGTACTGTTTAACCTATCACAGTGGCCTATTGGTTAGAGAGGAGGGCATTTGCATCCCGGAGAGGCCACAAGTACCCAGGTTTGAATCCCACAGCCTGCCACTATGGGTCCCTGAGCAAGACCCTTAGCCCCTGAATGCTTCCCAGGTGCCGCACAATGGTAGCCTACTGCTCCCTAAAGGATGGATTATAAGCAAACAACAGTTTCTCTATTGTAAGATCAGTAAAGTTTATATTATTATAATTATTATTATAATTAAGCTGAGCGGAGCTGAATAGAAAAATGAAGAAACCCAGGAAAGTATCTAACAGAAACCTAACAGAAAATAACTTATATGAGAGCCACCTAACAATAATAAGCAAAAGAAAATTAACTAAACATAGAATTTAATATCAAAATAAAGAGCAAGGAAATGGTCAAAATACACGCACAATGAAAATCAAAACCCAAACACCTCAGGATTATGACATCCATATTATCTTTAATCTTCTTCAGAACATTTCAGCTTCTGATGTCTCTGCCGACGATTGAGGGACAGAGATTTAAAAAAAAAAAATTCTACCTTTCATGCAAACCAAATTATTTTACAATGTCTGAGATGTGATTGAGTTGAGTTTGAACTATTCTTAATGTAAATGAGCCGTTAAGGACTCGGTTTAAATATACAGGTCCTTCTCAAAATATTAGCATATTGTGATAAAGTTCATTATTTTCCATAATGTCATGATGAAAATTTAACATTCATATATTTTAGATTCATTGCACACTAACTGAAATATTTCAGGTCATTTATTGTCTTAATACGGATGATTTTGGCATACAGCTCATGAAAACCCAAAAATCCTATCTCACAAAATTTGCATATCATTAAAAGGGTCTCTAAATGAGCTATGAACCTCGTTCGTTCGTTCGTCGTCTTCCGCTTATCCAGGACCGGGTCGCGGGGGCAGCAGACTCAGCAGAGATGCCCAGACGTCCCTCTCTCCAGACACCTCCTCCAGCTCCTCCAGGGGGAGCGCAAGGCGTTCCCAGGCCAGCCGAGAGACGTAGTCCCTCCAGCGTGTCCTGGGCCGTCCCCTGGGCCTCCTCCCGGTGGGACGTGCCTGGAACACCTCCCGAGGAAGGCGTCCAGGAGGCATCCGGTATAGATGCCCGAGCCACCTCAACTGGCTCCTCTCGATGTGGAGGAGCAGCGGCTCTACTCTGAGCTCCTCCCGGATGGCCGAGCTCCTCACCCTATCTCTAAGGGAGTGCCCGGCCACCCTACGGAGGAAGCTCATTTCAGCCGCTTGAATCCGTGATCTCGTTCTTTCGGTCATGACCCAAAGTTCATGGCCATAGGTGAGGGTAGGAACGTAGACCGACCAGTAAAGCAAACCCACACCAGCCCGCCGCCTCTCCCCGTGGGCCACTCCAGAGTAGAAGAGAGTCCAACCCCTCTCAAGGAGATGGGTTCCAGAGCCCACGCTGTGCGTGGAGGCGAGCCCGACTATTTCTAGTCGATATCTCTCGACCTCCCGCACAAGCTCAGGCTCCTTCCCCCCCAGCGAGGTGACATTCCACGTCCCTAGAGCCAGCCTAAGCATCCGGGGATCGGGTTGTTGAGGTCTCCACCTTCGTCCGCCACCCAATCCTCTTTGCACCGGTCCCTCACGGTTCCCCCTGCAGGTGGTGGGCCCACTGGGGGAGCTATGAACCTAATCATCTGAATCAACGAGTTAACTCTAAACACCTGCAAAAGATTCCTGAGGCCTTTAAAACTCCCAGCCTGGTTCATCACTCAAAACCCCAATCATGGGTAAGACTGCCGACCTGACTGCTGTCCAGAAGGCCACTATTGACACCCTCAAGCAAGAGGGTAAGACACAGAAATAAATTTCTGAACTAATAGGCTGTTCCCAGAGTGCTGTATCAAGGCACCTCAGTGGGAAGGAAAACGTCTGGCAGAAAACGCTGCACAACGAGAAGAGGTGACCGGACCCTGAGGAAGATTGTGGAGAAGGGCCGATTCCAGACCTTGGGGGACCTGCGGAAGCAGTGGACTGAGTCTGGAGTAGAAACATCCAGAGCCACCGTGCACAGGCGTGTGCAGGAAATGGGCTACAGGTGCCGCATTCCCCAGGTCAAGCCACTTTTGAACCAGAAACAGCAGCAAAATCACCTGACCTGGGCTACAGAGAAGCAGCATTGGACTGTTGCTCAGTGGTCCAAAGTACTTTTTTCGGATGAAAGCAAATTCTGCATGTCATTCGGAAATCAAGGTGCCAGAGTCTGGAGGAAGACTGGAGAGAAGGAAATGCCAAAATGCCAGAAGTCCAGTGTCAAGTACCCATAGTCAGTGATGGTCTGGTTGCCGTGTCAGCTGCTGGTGTTGGTCCACTGTGTTTTATCAAGGGCAGGGTCAATGCAGCTAGCTATCAGGAGATTTTGGAGCACTTCATGCTTCCATCTGCTGAAAAGCTTTATGGAGATGAAGATTTCATTTTTCAGCACGACCTGGCACCTTCTCACAGTGCCAAAACCACTGGTAAATGGTTTACTGACCATGGTATCACTGTGCTCAATTGGCCTGCCAACTCTCCTGACCTGAACCCCATAGAGAATCTGTGGGATATTGTGAAGAGAACGTTGAGGGACTCATGACCAACACTCTGGATGAGCTAAAGGCCGCTTTCGAAGCATCCTGGGCCTCCATAAGACCTCAACAGTGCCACAGGCTGATTGCCTCCATGCCACGCCGCATTGAAGCAGTCATTCCTGCAAAAGGATTCCCGACCAAGTATTGAGTGCATAACTGTACATGATTATTTGAAGGTTGACATTTTTTGTATTAAAAACACTTTTCTTTTATTGGTCGGATGAAATATGCTAATTTTGTGAGATAGGAATGAATGTTAAATTTTCATCATGACATTATAGAAAATAATGAACTTTATCACAATATGCTAATATTTTGAGAAGGACCTGTAGCAGTGCAGTAACTAAGACAATGATTTCTTCCTTGTTTTTTTTATGCCAGTCACTGTGAAATTAAATGGATATGCAAAATAGATTTGTCGTTGCAGTTTACTGAAAACATATATTCTATTCTTTGGAACTGCAAAATAATTAAAGATAAATATATGTACGCTGTTCAAAAAAATAAAGGGACACAATATACAACACAATATAACTCCAAGTAGATCAAACTTCTGTGAAATCAAACTGTCCACTTAGGAAGCAACACTGATTGACAATCAATTTCACATGCTGTTGTGCAAATGGAAAAGACAACAGGGGGAAATCTTTGGTGATTAGCAAGACACACTCAATAAAGGAGTGATTCTGCAGGTGGGGACCATACACCACTTCTCAGTACCTATGCTTTCTGGCTGATGTTTTGGTCACTTTTGAATGTTGGTGGTGCTTTCACACTTGTGGTAGCATGAGACGTATTCTACAACCCACAGAAGTGGCTCAGGTAGTGCAGCTCATCCAGGATGGCACATCAATGCGAGCTGTGGCAAGAAGGTTTGCTATGTCTGTCAGCGTAGTGTCCAGAGCCTGGAGGCGCTGCCAGGAGACAGGCCAGTACACCAGGAGACATGGAGGAGGCCGTAAGAGGGTAACAACCCAGCAGGAGGACCGCTACCTCCACCTTTGTGCAAGGAGGAAAGGGAGGATCACTGCCAGAGCCCTGCAAAATGACCTCCAGAAGGCGACAAATTTGCATGTGTCTGCACAGACGGTTAGAGACCGACTTCATGGGGATGGTATGAGGGTCCAACGTCCACAAATGGGGGTTGTGCTCATAGCCCAACACCGTGCAGGATGCTTGGCATTTGCCAGAGAACACCAGGCATATTCGCCACTGGGGCCCTGTGCACTTCACAGATGAAAGCAGGTTCACACTGAGCACATTTGACAGACGTGACAGAGTCTGGAGTCACCATGGAGAGCAATCTGCTGCCTGCAACATCCTTCAGCATGACCAGTTTGGTAGTGGGTCAGTAATGGTGTGGTTTGGCATTTCTTTGGAGGGCCGCATGGCCCTTCATGTGCTCGCCAGAGGTAGCCTGACTGCCATTAGGTACTGAGATGAGATCCTCAGACCCCTTGTGAGACCATATGGTGGTGCGGTTGGCTCCAGGTTCCTCCTAATGCAGGACAATGCTAGACCTCATGTGGCTGGAGTGTATCAGCAGTTCCTGCAAAATGAAGACATTGAAGCTATGGACTGGCCCGCCCGTTCCTCAGACCTGAATCCGATTGAGCACATCTAGGACATCATATCTTGCTCCATCCACCAACGTCACGTTGCACCATAGACTGTCCAGGAGTTGGCGGATGCTTTAGTCCAGGTCTGGGAGGAGATCCCTCAGGAGACAATCTGTCGTCTTATCAGGAGCATGCCCAGGTGTTGTAGGGAGGTCATACAGGCACATGGAGGCTACACACAATACTGATCCTCATTTTGACTTGTTTTAAGGACATTAAATCAAAGTTGGATCAGCCTGTAGTGTGTTTTTTCACTTTAATTTTGTGTGTGACTGCAAATCCATGCCTCCATTGGTTAATAAATTTGATTTCCATTGATGATTTTTGTGTGATTTTGTTTTTCGCACATTCAACTTTGTGCAGAACAAAGTATTCAATGAGAATATTTCCTTCATTCAGTTCTAGGATGTGTTATTTTGTTATTTGAGTACTAGCACTCGTACTCGTTGTCTTCCGACCGGGTCGCAGGGGCAACAGACTCACCATAGACACTCAGGTGTCCCTCTCCCCAGACACCTCTTCCAGATCCTCCGGGGGGAGCCCAAGTCGTTCCCACGCCAGCTGAGAGACATAGTCCCTCCAGCGTGTCCTGGGCCGTCCCCTGGGCCTTATCCCGGTGGGACGTGCCTCGAACACCTCCCGAAGAAGGCGTCCAGGAGGCATCTTGTATAGATGCCCGAGCCACCTCAACTGGCTCCTCTCGATGTGGAGGAGCAGCGGCTCTACTCCGAGCTCCTCACCCTATCTCTAAGGGAGTGCCCGGCCATCCTACGGAGGAAGCTCATTTCAGCCGCTTGTATCCAGGATCTCGTTCTCTCAGTCATGACCCAAAGTACATGTCCATAGGTGAGGGTAGGAACATAGACTGACCGGTAAATCAAGAGCTTCGCTTTTCGGCTCAGCTCTCTCTTCACCACAACGGACTGGCACAGTGCTGCGGCAGCCACACCGATACGTCTGTCGATCTCCCACTCCATTCTTCCCTCACTCGTGAACAAGACCCCTAGATACTTGAACTCCTCCACTTGAGGCAGGAACTCCCCTCCAACCTGACGAGGACAAGCCACCCTTTTCCGGTCAAGTACCATGGCCTCTGACTTGGAGGAGCTGATCTTCATCCCAGCCGCTTCACACTCGGCTGCAAACCGCCACAGCCCATTCTGTAGGTCTTGGCTAGAGGGGGTCAGCAGGACCACGTCATCTGCAAAAAGAAGAGATGAAATCCACTGCTTCCCAAACCAGACCCCCTCCGGCCATTGGCTGCATCTAGAAATCCTGTCCATAAAAGTTATGAACAGGACCGGTGACAAAGGGCAGCCCTGCCGGAGTGCAACAGACACCGGGAACAGGTCCGACTTAGTGCCGGGAATGCGGACCGAACTCCTGCTCCACTTGTACAGGGACCGGATTGCCCCTAATAAAGGACCCCCTATTACATACTCCTGGAGCACCCCCCACAGGGCATCACGAGGGACACAGTCGAATGCTTTCTCCAGGTCCACAAAACACATGTGGACCAGTTGGGCAAACTCCCATGAACCCTCGAGTATCCTGTAGAGGGTATAGAGCTGGTCCAGTGTTCCATGGCCGGGACAAAAACCACACTGCTCCTCCTGAAGCCGAGGTTCGGCTATCGGCCGGACTCTCCTCTCCAATACCCTGGCGTAGGCCTTACCAGGGAGGCTGAGGAGTGTGATCCACCAAAAGTTGGAACACACTCTCCGGTAACCCTTCTTATGAAGGGGGACCACCAACCCAGTCTGAAAGTCCAGAGGCACTGTCCCCGACCACCACGCAATGTTGAAGAGGCACGTCAACCATGACAGCCCCACAACATCCAGAGATTTGAGTCCCCAGCCTCTGTTTCCACCAAGGAATGCGTGATGGCAGGATTGAGGAGATCCTCGAAGTACTCCTTCCACCGCCTGATAATGTCCCCAGTGGAGGTCAGCAGCCTCCCACCCCCACTGTAAATAGTGTTGGCGATGCACTGCTTCCCCCTCCTGAGGCGCCAGACGGTTTGCCAGAATCACTTCAAGGCCAACCGGTAGTTCTTCTCCATGGCGAACACCTCCCAGGCCCGTGTTTTTGCCTCTGCCACAGCCCGGGCCGTGGCACGCTCGGCCTCACGGTACCCGTCAGCCGCCTCAGGAGTCATACAAGCCAACCATAGCCGATAGGATTCCATCTTCAGCTTGACAGTATCCCTTACCGCCGGTGTCCACTGCCGGGTTCTGGGATTGCTGCCGCAACAGGCACCACAGACCTTACAGCCACAGCTACGGGCAGCAGCATCGACAATAGATGGGGAGAACATGGTCCACTCGGACTCTAGATCTGAGATGGTCTTCACACATAGACACTGTTCGAAAGAAGGCCCAGCAGAGACTGTACTTCCTGAGGCAACTCAAGAAGTACAACCTTCAACAGGAGCTGCTGGTCATCTTCTACACTGCCATTATACAGTCTGTCCTGTCTTCATCCATCTCAGTGTGGTTTGGCTCATCCACAAAACAGGACAGGTCCAGGCTGCAACAAATAATCAGGACTGCAGAGAGAATAATCAGGGCTGACCTTCCCTCCATCCAGGACTTATACAGGGTCAGAAAAAGAGCTACAAAAATCTCACACCCTGCACATAAACTGTTTAGAGTTTTACCTTCAGGCCGCTACAGAGCACTGTTCACTAAAACCAGCCGCCACAGAGACAGTTTCTTCCCCCAGGCTGTTTCTGTGTTGAACATTCAATAGAGTACAAAACAACAGCATACAGATATTGCTATTGCCCCTTTTTATTTATATATGTGTATATTTGTATATTATACATATGTATACTCTTTAATGCAAAAAACAAAAACCAGAGAGCAAAGTGTACCAGAGTGAAATTACTTTTTTGTATGTACAAACTTGGCAATGAAGCAGATTCTGATTCTGATTCTGATTACAATGTGAAAGCATTCATGCCCTTTGAACAATTTCATTTTTTGTATGCATTTTATTGAGATTTCATATAATAAACCAATACAAAGCAGCATATATTTGCAGAGTGTAAGGAAAACGCCACTCAGTTTTTTAACATACATTTCTATTCAGCTCCAGTGATCCATAGCTCAGGTGGGAGTAAGGAGGACCCCTATTAACTGTAAACTGCATAAATCTGGCCTTTGACGAAAAACGTCAAGAAGAAAAGCATTGCTGAAAGAAAGCCATAAAAAGTCTGATCTCAAATTTGCACAAGCCATGTAAGGAAAACGGCAGATGCGCGAAAAGGGCTTTGGATATATGATGCTCTCATGTCAATATGGATCTCTGAGGAATGTTTCTAACACATTGTTGCCACAAAGAATTGAGGTACTTCTTAAGGCAAAATGGGTCCAACCCAGTACTAGCAAGGTTAACTTAATAAAGTGGCTGGGATTTATGTTCATGTTACAGAGACATTAGGTGCACCACAATATATTTTTATTAATTGATTTAACATCCACATTCTTTAATCATCTTTAAATGGACAGTTAGGTCTTGTCTGTCTTTTAGGCATCCCTAGATGATTTGTTTTCCAGTGATATGACCACTGCATAACCTTAAGTTGCTGCTGCGGCCTTCTATTTCTTCAGGGGCTATTCCCCGTGGAGTCGCTGGTCCTCGTTTGCCCCATCCCGCTGGGAACTGGCCTTTTGTGGCCTTTTCCCCCGGGTGGAGTAGTCCTGGAGAAGCCAGCAGGGCCTCTCATCGCCTCCACACAGAGGCCAGAAAGTAGCTGCTTCTCCCTCTTAGTGTGCATTGATAGCCCACTGGGGCTGGACTCCCCATCTTCAGTTGCTCATTTCTTCTTTCCCAGGTAATCCTTGCTTGGCAGCAGGCTAAGGCATAACAGGGAGAAGAACTTCTCTCTGAATGTTTGGAAGACAGGAATTAAATCTGAACCTGTCTCATCCTGTGTTCGTTAGAGGGAGGGAAGGTTGAAGAGTTCAGTCACAAAGTGAAGCACAATAAAGCTCAGACATTTGCAGTAAGATGACCTTCTGCTTTAATGTCCATATTTCACTTGCACATCAGCTTAAGGTCGATGCTCACAGCAAGCTGGTTAAGTTAAATCTCTGAGTTTAATCAAAGAAGGTCAGAAGTTTCAGCATACAATGGATGCTAAAGGACAGCAGCAGAGAGCCTTGGCTGGTGTGCAGCAAGTTTTAAATCTTCATGGTAATTTTAGGAGGATAAGATGGACAATGGGGTTAAGCTTATACTGCACTCAGCTTGAAAAACTATTTTTAATCTTGTAGATTTTTTTTCTTCCCTTTTATTGTTATCAGCACCAATCTTCCTCCCAGTTTGTGTTTTATTGTGAAGCCATGAGTCACATTTGGCACAAAAACATCCAGAGTCGGAACAAATTCACATGAAACAGAAGGCGAGAGGTGAAGGGTCAGTGTGCCTGCCCACCCATAAATCCGTGTAATGAAATAGGCCAGTACTGTACAGCTTCTCTGATTGGTCGGCAAGCAAAAAAAAGAAAGGCTGGGCCAGAAAAATCTAATCCCTTCACTGTCCACGACTATTAGATCAGTTTCTAAATCCTATCAAATGTATTGCTGAGCGCCTCAGCAGCCAGGAGCTGAAGTTGCCACCTAGAGTCCAACCTGATTAAAGCTAAGGGTAAAAAGTCTCTGTTTGTGTCTGTATTAGAGTGGGGGGAGGAGCCACCACTGTGCTGAGCCAGGATTAGGGCTGCTGCTGGATGGTGGGAAACATTTACAGGAATGTTACTGCTTTGATTTCCCAAGACTGTAAAAGTCTCCGATTGTGTGTCCACTGTGTTTACATCTGTGGTCACAGACAGAGTAGAGAGAGGACGGTCGGTCGGTTTATCAGACCTGAGGAAAGAAGTTTAAGGCTTCTTCTCTGAGGAGAGGAAGTGTGAGGGAAGCTTGCAAGAAAAATATGTTAAATCCTATGTAATTATGCAAAGTCAACTTGTGTTGTTGACAAACCTGAGTAACTTTGATGTATTAAACTTTTTCAGTAGTGACTATTTGTCCCTGGTGAGACCTTTCAATACTTCTGTCTGTCATTTTCTACCGCTTATTCCATAGTGGGTCGCGGGGGAGCTGGTGCCTATCTCCAGCAGTCTATGGGCGAGAAGCAGGGTACACCCTGGACGGGTCGCCAGTCCATCGCAGGGCAACACACAAACAACCATGTACACAGTCATTCATACACCTAAGGGCAATTTAGAGTTACCAATTAATCTAACATGCATGCCTTTGGACTGTGGGAGGAAGCCAGAGTACCCGGTGAGAACCCACGCATGCACGGGGAGGGGACAACATGCAAACTCCATGCAGAAAGATCCCAGGCCAGGAATTGGACCCAGGACCTTCTTGATGCAAGGCAACAGTGCTACCAACTGCGCCACCGTGCAGCCTCCTTTCAATACTTATTTAAGGCTTTTAAGGTACAGTACAAAAAACTTTTCAGAAATATTACTTTCAATTACAAATGAAACTAAAACAGAAGTGTGATTTATAATTCTGGCACATGTTTGACAGTGAAATCTGTTTATTTGGTACCTTTTACCATGACTCTAATGCATGTATCATGTTCCTGCTCTGAACCAGACTATGAGGTAATAAAATGAGAAGTACATGCTGAAATTGCGTTCAAGCTTGCAGAATTGTGGGTGGGAAAAAAAAATCTAATTCTGAGTTATATCTGATATGCTATAACACAGTAAAAGTTTATTTTCAAGAGTAGCAAAATTAAATATAGGATTACAGAAAATTTGGAAAAATGATGAAGAACAAATTTAAAAATATTTTGCTTTTACGATTTTAATCAGTCTTTATATATTACTGTCATATTAAATGAATTAGAGTATGAGTTCCAATATTAGGGGAGGAAAAGTAATATTTATTTTGATAAATGTTTAAATGTAACTCAAAATATTTACATAAAGCTGTCACAATCTGTATATCATATGTGGATGTGTAAACAGCTAGTTCATGTAATGTTTTGCATGGAACAAATTAAAAATGAACCAGATGAGAATGCTTTCAGGGCAGGTAGAGACATCAGGCCAAATTGTGTCCCTCTATGTCACTCCATGTTCTGTCTCCACATGCTGCAGCACAGAATTGCAGCCCACATTTTTACTTCAGTGGAAATTATTGTTTAAAATGTTGAAATAACTTTATGCAAGCAAAACTGAGGGAAAATTCAAGAAAAAAAAAAGAGTGCAAGTATGACATAATTAATTTTAAATATTTAAAAAATTGTTAGGGAATCATGTTAATGTGTTCACCCATTTATCTTTTTCTGTACTTTTCAATTTTAGCAGCCTCAGTCCTCTATAAATGTATAGAAGCACTGTCACATTAAAAGCACCCACGGTTAAGCTATGTAACAAGTTTTTGTTCATGCTTCATATACTTCCACAAACATTTGTCCATATTTTCCATGATGCAGAACATCACAGAGTGGAATTCTGAATCCATTTACAAGTTTTCATATTTCTGCATAGAATCGTGTAACTTTCTTACACAAGCCCTAAAAGGTGATAAAAGGAAGAAGATGTTTACAAAGAGAATAAAATCTTCCTCTAATAGCCTGTGCATGTGTGTGGTAGCATAAAGTTTAAGGTTTGGACTTATGCAAAAGAAAAAAGAAAGAAAATTCCGCAGGTTTTACAGGCCTCCACCTGGGTGACCACGTTGCTGCAGCACATTGTGTCTCAGTGGTGAAGTGAGACTGGAGAAATTGCTGTCACGTCTGTCTGGATGCTTTTGTGTGTGTGTGTGTGTGTGTGTGTGTGTGTGTGTGTGTGTGTGTGTGTGTGTGTGTGTGTGTGTGTGCACGAATACCTCCTTGTTTCAAGACTAACAAAATGGAACCTCAGAACCTCCACATAACCCACTGACAGCTAGCATTATAGCAGAGCTTTGCTGCCCCCTCTGGCTTAAAGCCTTTTTACTGTCTGAGCACAACTCAGCAACATTGATGACTGTGGTCAGAATAATTTTCTTGGCTGTAATTGCACCCATCATCTTATCATCTCCTAGATCCGACCTCAACATCCATAGTTCTAAAGTAGGAATCGAATGAAGCAATATATATATATATATATATATATATATATATGTTTAATGTTTAATTTGTATATATATATTTAGCTTTGTACCTAATGTAATTTGTAAACAGATGTGAAACCTATTTTTTTTATCTGAGTCTTGAACTTCAGAACTTCCTCATGGCCCACTTACTTTTAGCTTTAAAGCTGAGCTTTGCTGCCCCATCTTGTTGATGGCTTAAGGCCCTTTCACGGTCTGAGTAAAACCCAGTTTTAAGTCATCTTCCAGTGGAATAAGACCTGAAAAGCTACTACATGAAGGGTCTGGATCAGATGCTCAAAACATCGCAGCAGACTCCTTTTGATGTGGAGGAGCAGCAGCTCTACTCTAGGCTACTGCTTGAATACAAAGCTCTTCACCCAATCTCTAAAGCAGTCACAATACGGAGGAAGCTCATTTAAATTGCTTGTATTCAGGATGTCGTTTAGCACTGCAGTGCTCCCAATGTGCATTTCTGTTAAGAGAAGCTGACTCTAGACGAGCTGGCCACACCCAGTGCACCCTGAAGGTCATGGCTTGAAGATGCCAACAGAACTACATTTATTTAGAAGAAAACAAAGACAAAGCCTTGAGATAATTCCCAAACCAAGATGCTTTGCTCTGCATGACTATGCCTTGAAATCCTGTTCATAAACAGCCCAAACAGGGTTGGTGACAGGGCAGTCTTGGTGGGAAGAAAGTACCACAGCTTTGAACTGAGAACGTAGACAGAATTCTTGCTTTGGTGGTACAGGCACAGAATCGCATTAAAAAGCAACCTTGGTACCCTAGACTTTTGCAGCACATTCGTCAACTGAAATTTGGAAAATAAACTCAGTCCTGTTTGAATCAAAGCAGTTCGTTCAAAGAGGCATAGTTTAGCTGATGCTCTTTGTGAAAGTTTAACCTGTAAGGCTTGGATTGTAAGTGATTTGTTTCATAAAACCTATCTTTAGAATGATACTCTAGGAGAATTTTAAGACTTCCTACTGTTTTACTGTGCAGAAAATGGAGGAAGCCCTAACTGTCTTCTGTAAGCAGGGCCATCCTTCTTCCTCACTTTGAAGCTGCTCCTGTTTTTGTTAGCAATCATATCTGTCTAAACCTGCAGCATGATAATCATTTCTGCACCTGTGCCAAGTTATTAGAGAGGGAAGAGTCACAAATACAATTACGATAATGGGCTGCACATAGTAGAGTGGATAATTGCATATACTTTAGATGAACATGAGCTGACATTGGGAATGGGGTTCCAGTTCACATCTGCTGCACATCGTTCACTGCCTTTGTGGTTGTTTGCAGATGTAAAGCAACTTTGACAAAGAAGAGACGTGCAGTTTGAAAGCATAGCACGTAACACAGGTTTAATGATTTTAAACATCACATGCATTTGTCTGTGTTCTTAGTCAGCAAGTACAGATTAATTGTATGACAATGATGGCAAATCAACAGCAGAATGGAGTGGGAGTTGGTACAAGATGACATGTGAGAGAAAATTTGGCTCATTTGCAGATGGCAAAAGGCCAGTTTTAGTTTGGTTGTGCTTCCAGTTTGTTTCGCTTGATTCTGCACTCAAGATAGGAACCATTAGTCAGTCTCATTGAGACTGGATACCATCAGAGTGAATTATGTCATGCATCATTTTCCATAGAAGCAGGACAGATTAGTTTAAACACCACACTGTAACGTAAGAGTAACGTAACAGACTGGGGTATCAAAATATGGAGCCAATCTGCCTTTTTGACTCAAAAAATGAGAAGCCTGAGGACAAATTTATTTATTTATTTATTTTCAAGTGGTCTATTTATGGGTTTAAAGTTGCTAATCGTTACTTTAGATTTTTCTGTAGATCATTGCAACATTAGTCAAGTAAAAAACAAGAAGTTTTATTATTGAGAAGCTAAGGAGATAACTGGTTCAGGAGGGAAACCAAGGCATCTCTCTCTGCAGTGAAGTTTCTCCTGAGGGATCCCAACCTGGAGAAGCACAAACTTCTATGTGATTTATTAGGATTTTCAGTGAAAGAACAGCGAATGATAAATTGTTCTCATAATTTTTGCAAATAAAAATGTAAAAAGTCCTTCTTGTATTTGAATTCTGTCACCTTCAGTCAATCTTTTGTAGCATAGGCTTTTAAAGGAAATTTCAGCTGCAGGTCTACTGTGGTATGTCTTTAAAAGCTTTGCACATCTAGAGGCTAAAGATTTTGTCCATTCTGCTGTGGTGCAGCTTTGCCTTCATGGGACATTTAGCTTATTTCAGGAACATGTCAAAGTGTCTTTTGACAGGACACTGAACCTCAAGTTAGTGGTCAGTATGACTAAAGTGTTATATAGGGTTTAGACCATTTTCAAAATGTCTCAAGTTCAGTAAGACTGAATGGAGCGGGTCTGTGAAAAGCATTTTTAATTCCTGACGAAGATTTCTAATTGGATTTAGGGCTGGACTTTGACTGCTTTGATCTAAATCATTTTATTGTAACTCTTACTGTACTGTAAGGTTGTTGTCCTGCTTGGAAGTTGACCTCCAACCAAGTGTTTTGCAGACTCAATTTTCTTTTTTTTTTTAGAATTGTCTTGCAGCTCAATCTATCATCCCATCAACTGTAATCAGCCTTGTTGCTCCTGCTAAATAAAAGCATACCCACATAATGATGATTTCATCAAGAGGTGGTGCCTTTTTCTTTTCATCCACACAGTGTTTTAAGTGGCGGTCATAAGGTTCAAGCTTTCTGTCTCATTTGACCAGAATATCTTCTTCCTTATCTTGCTGTGTCTCCTCTATGGCTTGTGGTGAATGGCAAACTGGACTTTCTATATCTTTATTTTATTAATGGCTTATTTATTTCTACTATTCCACAATGGTTGGATTTGTGAAGAGCACCTAATAGTTGTCCTATTAGCAGATTTTTGTCCTGTCAGATTAATAAATAGTGGATGCTTGAAAGTAATTTATTGCACTGGGTTGTATTTAGTATCAGAGTAAAGGAGGTTTGTAAAGAAATGCATGGTACACTATTCCTTAGTGTTGCTTAAAAAAGAAAAAGAAAAACATGTTTTGGGTCTTGCCTCTGATTGTTAGGTGGTGTGTTACAAGTTCATTTCCTTCTGTTTTAGTTTACTTATTTTGCTTATGGTACATTTTAGTTCTGTAATATCTGTAAGAAATGTTATTTGGTAAGATTGTGTCCTTGTATCTCTGTTCAGTTCCGGTCATGGTTTGATTTCACTCTCTGCCACTGCCATTGCTATCAGCATTATTTATTCCACCTGTCATGCACATCAGTCACCTTGTTTTCACCTGAACTGTGCACCTCTAAAAAGTGTCCAGTTGTCCCTCACAGTGGAATGTGTCAGAAAAACCTACAAAAAGAAGTATATAAGAAACATCCTAATTAGATATCAAATCACCACACCTGACTCCTTTCGAGGCAGAAGAGCATATATGGACTAGTGGCTACCATTGCTGCAGACAAAGCCCTAATACATCCTGCTATCAGTATCATACTGCTGATTGTAATAAAGCCTGATTGGAAAATAATTACTGAAAAGGTTTACTCTCCAATGGGTAGAAATGCCCTATAGGCACAATGCTTTACCTTTTTGCACAGACACTCTACATGTTGGTAACCTCACTAAGCAGAAAACAGTCTGGCTGGAGTGCTTATTCCCCACTACTGTGCACCTGCAGTGCAACCACACAAGTTGTCTGTCCTATAGCTGTAGGGAGCTCACATTTACAGTGTGACATACCCATTGTTACCATGTGTCACAAAGGTAATTATGGAGACAAATATACAAACTAAGAGATTTCATCTGAAATACAGGCACCATGGCAACAGCACACACAGGACGATTGGTTTTCTCCTTGAAAGTGAAGTTGAGATCCTTTTTTTAATTGAATAGGCAATTTCAACCAATCTGAATAGCACTGTAGTCTGTTGAAAAATCGAAGATAACAAGAAGCACTATTCAGCCTGAAAGCATCAACGGCACCTTTTTGCTGTGTTTGTGAGAAGAAACTGAACTACTACACTGCCTTTAGTGCCACTGTATCACTTTTCTGAAGGAGATGAGAAGAACTGGCTTTTTGTTCTGCTGGAGCTGCAGAGGCTTTGTGGTGCAGGTGAAAAATACGGGTGCCGGATTTCTCAGACAATTCTGACCTGCATCTGAATAAAGGCCAGGCCAGCTGGAACCCTTTATTTACTGCTGAAATATTGGGATGCTCTTTGCCAAGTTGTAGAAAGAAAAAAACTCCTGGGCTTTTTGAAAGCAGGAGCCATGACAGACTGCTAATTTAAACGACTCCCTGCCGCTTTTATCTACAGATTTTCTTACTTGTGTTTAGTTGAGTGTGGAAATAAATTAACGGGCACATCTGCAGAAACAACACCTGCATATGGATCATACTTTTTTTTTTTTTTTACATAATTAGGAAACTTTTAATTTATAAAAAAATATATATTAAAAACAGTGAAAAATGTGTTTGATGGGATTTTTTTAATCTACCAATTTTATATGTAATAAATAGAAGTTTTTTTTTTATTTGTTTGTTTTTGTTTTTATGTATTTTTACCTGTGTTAGATGTTTTACCAACATTATTACTCCAGAACAAAAGTTTGATTACAATCAAGTTAAAGTGAACATACTGAGTACCTTAGTTTAGGGTGCACAAGTTATGGTAAAAAGATGTAAAACCTTATTTAAAATTCCTCGTGATCATATAGATAAACAGTGAACTAGCACAGCAACAGCTGAGTGTGTATATGTATTCATTTATAGCAATAAACAATAGTATTGAAATGTTTGTCAACTAAAAAGTAGAGAACGAAACGAAAGGTATATTACATAACTATGACATTATGCAGTTAACGCTCCTCTGGCTATTTAAAGGGAAAGTGGCAGTTTTTGATATGAGTGATATGGGTCATCACCAAGGGGGGGCATGCTGCTAAGATTTTTTATTTTTCAATATGACCCCCGTATTGAATCTAAATTATTGGTAAAATCTTGGCTTTGCTTACTGAATGGAGTGGCTAGGCCAGGGCAGGCCACGGAAGACAGTTGGAGTTTGATGGTTTGGATACAAAACATTACTCTATCATCATAAAACTAATTTGGACAAATTCCCTTCACAGGTCCTGTTCTCCCACAGAAAGGTCATTGTTACAGACTTCAAAATACCACAGTCTTTGCTGTAAATACCTGTAGACTTCCAAGCCAACAACCATGCAATGACAATATGACTGTGGTTTGAAGGTTAGGAATTCATATGAACTGCTTTGGTATTATTGAAATTATCAACTTGATAGCAGTATGCTTTCCAGTTTCCTGGCAAATTTATATCAATTGCATCAAACAGAAGACACTAAGAGTATGTTGTGATTATGAATATGAATATATTATTTAATATTAATACTTTAATATTAATATTAATACTTTAAGGCAGTGCCCTGCCACCCTACGGAGGCCGGGTACTCCCTTAGAGATAGAGTGAGGAGCTTGGCCATCCGGGAGGAGCTCGGAGTAGAGCCGCTGCTCCTCCACATCGAGAGGAGCCAGTTGAGGTGGCTCGGGCATCTATACCGGATGCCTCCTGGACGCCTTCCTTGGGAGGTGTTTCAGCCACGTCCCACCGGGAGGAGACCCAGGTGACGGCCCAGGACACGCTGGAGGGACTATGTCTCACAGCTGGCCTGGGAACGCCTTGGGCTCCCCCTGGAAGAGCTGGAGGAGGTGTCTGGGGAGAGGGACGTCTGGGTGTCTCTGCCGAGCCTGCAGCCCCCGCGACCCGGTCCTGGATAAGCGGAAGACGACGAGTACGAGTACTTTATATTTTATTAAATAATATTTCGGTCTGATCCTGTGAATACCAGCCCAGTAAGGCGATGGTACTAGGACAAAATAGAAAGGTGTGAGACGAGCTCTGACATTATTGAACAGCAAAACTCTGCACACACATGGAATGAATTCACACAATTTCTTAAAATACAATAACATTATATTGTATATTGTATATTAACAAGAATAAGTCAACTCAAAGTCAAACATATTTAAATCAACAAACTCTTTACTATGCTAAAACAATCCAACTAAACTACCAAGCAGAATTAAAAAATAAGGAAGACTAATGGGTAATGTACAATATAAACAAGTTGATTAAAGATGATTGAAAACCATGACTGAAAGAGTGATGCAACATTACTATGCAATGTTTATGTTTGAGAACCAAGGATTATCTTGAAGAATCTGGAAATGAAGTTAAATTAGTCTTGGAACTAACTTAGACAACCAATCACAGTGCAAGATCAGATAAAATATTATTTTAATAAAATAATGTTTTAAATAATGATCTGCTGAATAAAACCAACCTTCTGGATGACTAATTCTCAACAGTGTCTCATTAGCTGCCTTTATTTACTAATATAATATTAAATAAATATTTTTAGGAAATAGTAAATTATTTAAGGAAATATTTTGAAAACGAACCAAATCTTTCTGGAGAAATGGGGCTTAATGGTGTTTACTTAGTTATCAAGTTTAGCAAAACAATGTTTAGGGAAATATTTTACTGGATTTAAAACTAGCAACCTTTTTGGGTAAATGATCTTAGCTGTAAGCACATGTGTTCTTAGTTGTTAGCAGTTAAAGCTAACAAAAGAGGGCGCTCGTTCTGCCGGCCGACCAAACTGCTTGTTTACTGCTGTAACCACGGTGATGCGGTCCTGCTTCACCTTCCTTCCGAACGGGAAAATATGCTTCACTTGGCGTTGTAGAGACAGGTTCTCCTCTAGGAACTCTCTGGAACACAGTTTGCTTCTGCAGGCCTCAGAGAGAAAGTCAAGCAACGCTTGTACCTTAATTACCCCCGTTCATGAATGAATACCAGCTACACAAACAGCAATTCATTCGTACTTAACTTATTGCATATGATCGTGTGATCTTATGACACTCTTGGATCCAGTTTGAAGAGTTATGTCTGTTTGCCTGCAAAGAGACATTAGCGCGCAGTGTCCCTCCTGTCCCGGTCATCACCGGTGTGGAAGAGATCGATTCTTGGAAAGGCAGGGGTTTTATTCAAAACAGTGACATCACGAGGAGTCTACCATTACCCTTTTCCTGGCTGTGCAGGAAGTAGGTCAATGTGATTTAATTTGAAAGTTCCAGAAAAGTTTGTATTAGACTTCATGTTTTAATCCATGGCTGTGTGTCCCAACAGTATTATCTACAGAAAGTAAGTTGTTGCCTGGTTCCAGGATGTAGAAAAATCCCATACTAAGTCCTGCACATTTCGCCTAGTGCTTCAGAACTGTTGACTTGAAGCAAGAAGGTCATATTTTCATCAGGGTCGTTCTGTGTGAATTATATATGTTTGCATTTTCAGATTTTCTTTGGGTACTCCAATATCCTTTCATGGTCCATAGGTGTGTTTGCAGGTTATTTGTCCTGTTTTTGTGCTGCCCTGTAATGAATCTGAGACCGGTCTATGGTGCACTTGCCCAGTAAGAGGTGTATTCTCAGAGATAGGCACCAGTCCTCCTGTAATGCTGCAAGGATTGAGGCATCATAGAAAATGGATGGATAGATAGGTCACATTGCATAATTTATGTTCTCATTATTTATTTAACTAAGTTATTTTTTTAAGAAGTGAAAAAAAACTGTTGTTCTGTTACAGAAATACCTGCAAAATGTCCTCTATAAGCATTCATGTAAAACCTAAAATGAGGCAAAAGCCACACAAGATAAATACAGGTCCTTCTCAAAATATTAGCATATTGTGATAAAGTTCATTATTTTCCATAATGTCATGATGAAAATTTAACATTCATATATTTTAGATTCATTGCACATTAACTGAAATATTTCAGGTCTTTTATTGTCTTAATACGGATGATTTTGGCATACAGCTCATGAAAACCCAAAATTCCTATCTCACAAAATTAGCATATTTCATCCGACCAATAAAAGAAAAGTGTTTTTAATACAAAAAACGTCAACCTTCAAATAATCATGTACAGTTATGCACTCAATACTTGGTCGGGAATCCTTTTGCAGAAATGACCGCTTCAATGCGGCGTGGCATGGAGGCAATCAGCCTGTGGCACTGCTGAGGTCTTATGGAGGCTCAGGATGCTTCGATAGCGGCATTTAGCTCATCCAGAGTGTTGGGTCTTGAGTCTCTCAACCTTCTCTTCACAATATCCCACAGATTCTCTATGGGGTTCAGGTCAGGAAAGTTGGCAGGCCAATTGAGCACAGTGATACCATGGTCAGTAAACCATTTACCAGTGGTTTTGGCACTGTGAGCAGGTGCCAGGTCGTGCTGAAAAATGAAATCTTCATCTCCATAAAGCTTTTCAGCAGATGGAAGCATGAAGTGCTCCAAAATCTCCTGATAGCTAGCTGCATTGACCCTGCCCTTGATAAAACACAGTGGACCAACACCAGCAGCTGACACGGCACCCCAGACCATCACTGACTGTGGGTACTTGACACTGGACCTCTGGCATTTTGGCATTTCCTTCTCCCCAGTCTTCCTCCAGACTCTGGCACCTTGATTTCCGAATGACATGCAGAATTTGCTTTCATCCGAAAAAAGTACTTTGGACCACTGAGCAACAGTCCAGTGCTGCTTCTCTGTAGCCCAGGTCAGGCGCTTCTGCCGCTGTTTCTGGTTCAAAAGTGGCTTGACCTGGGGAATGCGGCACCTGTAGCCCATTTCCTGCACACGCCTGTGCACGGTGGCTCTGGATGTTTCTACTCCAGACTCAGTCCACTGCTTCCGCAGGTCCCCCAAGGTCTGGAATCGGCCCTTCTCCACAATCTTCCTCAGGGTCCGGTCACCTCTTCTCGTTGTGCAGCATTTTCTGCCACACTTTTTCCTTCCCACATACTTCCCACTGAGGTGCCTTGATACAGCACTCTGGGAACAACCTATTCATTCAGAAATTTCTTTCTGTGTCTTACCCTCTTGCTTGAGGGTGTCAATAGTGGCCTTCTGGACAGCAGTCAGGTCGGTCTTACCCATGATTGGGGTTTTGAGTGATGAACCAGGCTGGGAGTTTTAAAGGCCTCAGGAATCTTTTGCAGGTGTTTAGAGTTAACTCGTTGATTCAGATGATTAGTTTCATAGCTCGTTTAGAGACCCTTTTAATGATATGCTAATTTTGTGAGATAGGAATTTTGGGTTTTCATGAACTGTATGCCAAAATCATCCATATTAAGACAATAAAAGACCTGAAATATTTCAGTTAGTGTGCAATGAATCTAAAATATATGAATGTTAAATTTTCATCATTACATTATGGAAAATAATGAACTTTATCACAATATGCTAATATTTTGAGAAGGACCTGTATAATCTGCCTGATTCTATTGTGTGATTTTATTGTGTTACATGGCTCAACTTTGACAGCATCGGCAGGCACTCTAAAAGTGAAGAGGAGGTGCTCAGAGAGCCCGTTAAGTCAAGGTTGTTATGCAGGCTGGCATTTTGTAATATATTGAGGGATTCTAATCTTTATCAGCTTTAATGGCCCTGACAAGCTAACATTTATTAAAGTCGGATCAGAGGCACTTCACTCAAGCAATAATGTGCTGTCAGTGACAGTTAGTGCCACCCAAGATGATCTTGTTAAAAAGCTTTTTAATCAGCAGTGGAACTACACAAAGACTCATCCATGCAGCCTCTCAGAGATGTCAGTCCCATCTAACCAAGAGTTGGCTCTGAGTTGGTTGTCTAAACATCTTCAGCCCGTTAAGTTTCAGAGATGGTAAAATTCTCACACCAGCAGATGAACACTGAGAAACCAGCATACCTGCATTCAAGTGGAAAGAATAATGATTTGCTTTTGCACATTGCATTGCGCCTCGCAGTCTGCCAGCGTTACTGTCACTGCCTTTGTCATCCTCCTCCAGTGAAGCAAACACTTGTCACAGCCCTGACTCTGTCGTGCCTTCACAGACACACTCACAGGGTGGCTTTGTCACACTGTCATTCAACCAACCCAAAAAGAGTGAGAGGTGAGAAAATTTGCCCCTGTGCCTTTCTGTTTGACCAGCCTTTAAAGTGAAACCACTCAATATTCCTTGCTTGGAGCAACTGCTCTCCCAGATGAGTGGACACTGAATACGTTAAATGTGAGGTCTGTGTTCAGGGTGGAAATGCAAACATTTCTTGCACCTGAAATTAAATTATTTCAGCGCCTACTGAACCCAAATTGTGATGTATTTTTACAGTATTTCCTCACCAGTACAAAGGTCCTAGGAGAGAGAGGCCTACACATATCTGGAGGTGGATGAACTCAGATCAACCTCTATTCTTGGTCTGTTAGCTTAAACATATTTATCAAATTCCTAACACTTTCGCACAACAATGAACAATCAAGAAATGTCTCAGGTGCATTTCTTAAATCTTACATTATTATTTGGAGGATTTTTCATAATTTCATAATTTCATTCCTTTTTCATATGTGGACGTTAGTATTTCTTTGTTGCTTTTGCTTTTGTTTTTTTTTGTTTTTTGGGGTGGCACGGCGTAAGTATCTTGACCTGGTGGCATATTTTTATTCATAAATTGCTCGACCAAAATGCTTCCCGTAAACACATTATATCAACGTAATTTTTCCTGGTCTTTTTTGATGAATGCTATCATTAATTTCAATCTTCACCATTGGTGCTACTTAAGTGGTAACACATCTGCATGTTTTTTCTTTGTTTTCAAATGCTTTGTCAATTATTGGTCTTGTAACGGGATTCTGTGATGCTCTTGCATCTTATACTGCTCTATATTTACTCTCACTCACTTAAAACTGTGCACTTATATTTATATTATATTGTAGATATGTTTGTACTGTTTAATTTGTACTGTATTGCACCGACTACGCCAAAACAAATTCCTTGTATGTCCAAAAACGTACTTGGCAATAAAGCTTTTCTGATTCTGATTCTGATTCTGATTCTTGTGTTCACAAATATTTAAAAGAAAATTTTCCTAGGAACAGAAACACAACACAAAAATACAATTTAATGACTAGTGTTAAGATTTGATCAACAAAATAATCAGTCATTCAGTCAGTTTCTATACCGCTTCTTCCATAGTGGGTCACGGGGAAGCTGGTGCCAACTCCAGCAGTCTGTGGGCGGCAGGCAGGGTACACCCTGGACAGGTCGCCAGTCCATCGAGGGCAACACACAAACAAACAACCAAACACACACTCATTCACACACCTAAGGGAAATTTAGAGAGACCAATTCACCTAACAGGTATGTCTTTGGACTGTGGGAGGAGCCGGAGTACCCGGTGAGAACCCACGTATGCACGGGGAGAACATGCAAACTCCATGCAGAAACACCCCTGGCCGGGAGTCGAACCCAGGACCTTCTTGCTGCAAGGCAACAGTGCTACATTCAACAAAATAATGTGCAAAGAAAATAAAGAGCACAAAGTATAATACAGTTTTTCAATTTGTTAATAAGAATCTAGGCTATTATTTTTTAAAATTAGCTGATGAAAATGTATCTACAGTCTTGTTTGGGGTGCCGCTTACGCAATCACAGACAGTACACCAATAACATTGGGAACCGGATTTTATCGGGTTTCATTTATAAATTCTATGATCTGGACATAATGCTTGCATGATTAGTTAATTTCTGTTGTTTGGCCGTTTTTTTCATTTTTATCTTTCCTTGATTCCCAACATTCTCTTTAATTTATCATATTAAATATTAATTATTCCTTGTTATTATTCAAGCTCCTTGTTGTTTCTCACTTTATGGAATTTACTGTTCATTTACAATTGTGATCTCAGTTTTTACAAGTTTACTTGAGTCTCCCATGTGACAGGAGCTAGATGTCATTCCACCATTAAACTGGTGAAGGTCGAAAGAAAAACATCTTGGAAAAGGAAAATTACAAAAGCTTTATTTAACTCATTTGCAAAAAAGTAAATTTACAAGCATGGGGTGTTTTTGTCATTTAAATTGTCCATAGACACTCCTGCCTTCTTCCAGAGGTTAAATTAAGAGTTTTTGCTATCATTCAGCTTGGTCCTTGCCAGTCTTATGTGCTCCTGGCAGGCAGACAACTCCATAACGCATCAGTAACATCACCTACTTATAGCTTTTATAATGAATCCCCATATAGCATGTGAATAGATTTGTATAATACCTTTTATGTATCTGAAGTAACTTATGCCTGAGACAACATGCTATAAAAAGCCATTGTGATCTTTGATTCCTACTCATAGCTGACTCTACACACTGCTCATTTATCCTTACCTCATCCCAACTCCTCTCTATTCACCTGGACTTCCCATCACTTAACCCCTTTTCATCCCATCCATCCTTCATGCTCACCTACTTGTTTCATTGTTTCACTGGCCAAGGCTAATTTCTCATTTTCTTTGAGGTCTGATCTCTTGTTTCTCCCCACTATGAAATGTATATTCCTCGATTAAAGTATTAATTCAACAGAACATGATTTATAAGATTATACCCATTAAAGCATTGAAACTTGTGTCTAATCTTAATCTGACTTTCACTAATCTCAAAACAAAGTGCAAAGAACATACTGTTTGATGTGTTCACCGAGGTTTTAATGTTGATGGTTGTAATGAATGAGAAAATAGAGATTTTTCAGTGCTTGTTGGTCAGAGCAAACTCAAAAGCAGATTGGTAGATTTTGAACACTGGTCGATTGATTGGTGCATCACAAACTTCCATTAATTCATATAAAGGAAAAGGCCTACACTACAGATCAGTCAATTTCAGTCTGTTTAATCTTACATTCCAATTCAGTTTAATAATAATGCATCACTTTAACACATCATTCTTATTTTTCAGGTCATTTACCTACTAAACAGAACCTTTACGTGAGTCTCAAGGCGTCATCAATGAAGAATTTACTCAAATGAAGAAACACAATGAGAGCTGGTTAAAGTAAAATATTTATTGAACAACAACAACATAATGAATACAAAATTACAGAAGATGATTCTGGCCAAGGGTCAAGTAGCAATTTAGAAGAACTGGATTAATTTGGCAGACTGGGAGAATATTTTTAGGTAAGTAATCAGGTTCAGTCTCCCTAGGCAAGGGGACCAATGAGGAGTGGAAAACAAGAACCACAAGAAAAAGCAAGAGAGAAAGGAGTAAGACTGACAACATATTCAATCATGTTAGAACCACAACACCAGGATTCCTTTTTAACTAATCATAAAGGTTCCCAAATGAATTTCAGTTTTCATGGCCTAATAAATACACAAATATAAAAACATGCAAAGTACTGAAATATTAAAAATGAATGCCAATGTGACTGGATACAATGATCCACATGAACAGAATTTAAATCTGCCACAAATGTTCCACATACAAATTAATTAAGACTGATGAGACAATGAATTATGTGACCACATAGCATCGCTTATCATTGATCCATAATTTACCAAAGTCAAAAAAACAATGTCATTAGGGTGTCGCCCTATTTTAGCCTTGCAAAGCAAAGTAAAATAATTATATTTATGCAAGATGCCTCCTCCAATTTACATTAGAGAGGTGAAGAGGAAATCGGTTCACCAGGTAGACATAGTTAGGTAATGCATGTTCATTTCCAATGTTGTATGATCTGTTGTAGTTTATTTAGCAAATCCACATAACAAGCGGTTGATGATATATTAAAATTTAATTCTTCTGATAAGTTGTCTCTGCTCTCCCATCACCCTGCTGCTTTTAAATGATTAATTCCTATTCCTGTGGATCTAACCTAGGCTGTTTTTGATCCTGTCTTTCTTGTTGGACCTGTACATTTGAATTGCTTGGGACCAAAGTCATGTTGACCCACCCCCTGCAGGGGTATCTCAATAAGTCTCATTCTCATTTAACTACCTACTGTCAGAAAAACATTTGATTTAAGCAAAATACTTTCAGGTCTTCACTGCTTACCAAAACTAACTTTGAACACAATTTGGAACAAAGCTTTGGTTCTGAACCTGCTCCAACAACTTGGATTTTATTAAAGTTACTTGTGTTTTTATTACTAAGCTGTTCTCCCTGCATGCAGAAGTTTCAATAAACCATGTTTAGTTGTGTAACCGAAAGAGTAACACAGCCATTTTGGTTGATGTTTGTTTGTCTGACATTTAAATTAGGCTTGCATGACACATATTAATGCTGTCCTGCAAATGCGCTGAATAAGCAAATGGCATTTCACAAGCAAACGAGCGGTGTGAGACAAGACTGAGGGAGAGAGACTCATTGAAATTATTGGTCAGGTGAATGCTTTGTATCGAATCCCACCCGCAAAGTGCAAAAATAGAACCTCGACCAGCATTTCACCTGACATTTAACTGGGAATTAACTCAACATATTACAGTACGGCTCATAAAATGAAGTCACTTTCGATCAAGCGCTCTGATTCCCATATTTCAGGGTACCAGGATAAGGTCAACTGTCACAGAGGAATGTTTGCTGAATAAAAATTGACGCATAACAAGCTGAAAAGCAGGTTGGACTTGCACCCCCCCCACACACACACACACACACTTCCATGCTGCAGATCCTGACCTTTACCTTACACCATTCAATAAGGCATTTTTTTATATATGTGTATGTGTTTTCCTCTGTCAAATTAAGAGAAGGCCCCTTTGGGTAGCTCATGCCTTACAGCCCTTGATTCATTTGTAACCCTCACATTTTTCTTACTTTTTCCTGTGTGCAGGCACTGTGTACGAATCTGTTATTTGATTATGTTCAGTGTAGTCAACCTTGTGTTTTATGACTGTTTTCATTTTTCATATGTGAGTCCATCTAACATGTGCATGTTCCAATATTCCCATCTATTATTCTTTGGTTGTAGTGGGTAGGAGATAAAGCAGCAAAGCAAGTTTAGGTGTGGTAAAAGAACATTTGACTCCTGAGCTTTTCTAGCAGATAGCATGGTCAGTAATCCAATCAGTCTGTGCTAAAAGCATGTAAATATGTTTGCTATCCATGCAACACAAAAGGTATAAATGTGAATGCACAGTTCTGTAACTTAGTACTTTATCATAAAGACTGGGTTGTATGAACCTATTATGAGTCAGATTTCTGCAGTTATGTAGGTTTATGTCTTATTTATGTTGGACCATATGTATGCTACTATACCTCCCAGGGTCATCTGCTATTATACACCCCAGTATGCTCTGCTACCACAACTCCCGGCAGGCATTGGAGCTGTTAGGAAGGGGCGTCGCAGCTCTGATGTCACAATGGGCTATAAAAGGACACGGGAGATGCTCCACCTTTGCTTTTTCTCCCGCTGGAAACCGGGACACGGTTACCACGCAACAGAGGCGCATCATTCTGGAGAAAAAACCACACGTGGGTTTTCAGTAATTCTCCTCACTGGCCACACTCATGAGAAGCTCAACGAGCTAAGTTTTCTGGGATAAGAAGACCAGTAAACTTTACTTTACTGATCGAAGGCATGGATTTAACACAAAACCCAAGAAAAACCCACGGAGGTTTTCCAATGAGACGAAACTTTCCTCTTTGTTTTTTTGTTCCAGTCGACTTTTCCCCTTCTGCCATAGGAGGAAGGCCGGCTGTCTTTGAGTTTGTTACGGACGTGTAACAAGTTGTATGTGCATGCAATGTCTTATTGAAACGTTGATTGCTGTTGGACTGTGAAAGCCGCCGCGCTTTGAAGGTGTACGTGTCTCACTGTGTTTGAACACCTGAGCACAGACTCAGGTGAACTTAAAGTTGGACTGCTAGAACCTAATTGTGGAATATTCACTATTCCATTGTCTTCACTCTTCATGTTTTTCCACTGGTTGCCACCTAAAAGTTTTATGACCCTTTGTGTTTCACTGAGCTCCAACTTTGGGGGTTTTATGACTGCAGCCTGGTGGAGGCCGCTCCCAACGCTTTGCTCAGTACCATATTTTCTCTTTTTTTTCCATAACTGCTGGTCTGACTTTCATACACTCAATGTTGTTTTATCTTGTTCAGTTAGTTATTTTACCCCTTTTGTGTAGAATTTTTGCATGTTTGATTAGGTGAAGATTATTGAATCAGAATAGCGAGGTGTATTAGGGCAGTTGATTTAATAAATATTCACGTAGATAAAGGGAGGGCAAGAGTGATTTGTCAGTCAAAATAAGGTCAAAGTTCCCCCACCTTCAGTGAAGCGGTTGATTAAACAGTGACATCTAGTAATAGTTATCAATTATTACTGAGAACTTAATAATTGTAATTATCAAGGACCTTGAGCCACAATTACAACACCAGAGGAGATTTCTGATTTCGATTCGTAAGTAATGATTTTTGGTTAAGAAATTAATTTTTTTCAAATTATGATTTTAAATTATAATTCTTTATAAATATTAATTAAATTTCAGCAAAAGCTATACCCCACCACATGAAACAATAACATAATTTCCAGAACCTTTCTGTTTTAGAAAGTACAAGTTTGATTGTAGGTTATATCAATTGCACCATAGTCATTGACCACAGATCTCCGATCAAAATTTGTCTTTTATGTACCAATGTGTTGCATCAATTTTCCAAGCAGCTTCTAATCCATAGCATAATTTTTAACATCACCAGTTAAAAAACAACACACAAATTGCAATCAGTTCACAAAAGATAATCCAAAACCCATTTCAGCACACCAAGAACTGAATCTTCTAAACAGTTATTGTTGACTCTAACGGAGTTTGAACAACAACCAGAGGAAAAAAGCAGAACTATTAACATTTGTTCATTTTTAAACAGTGCAGGGCAAGCAAAAAACAGTAGGGGAGCACTGGTGGGAGGCCTGGGACAGCGTGTAGTGGGTTTCGGGATTGCACAATTCTTGTTTTGTCATCTTTTATTGTCAGTGAATAAGTGAGGTTTTCAATTTGGAAAGGGAAAGGGGGTGTTATTCAATATCAGAAGCAAATTAACATCTGCTACACTCGGTATCTGAGCACAGACATGCATCGAGTTGTGTTTTGTCTCTGACACTTCCATAGATTAAAAAAATGTAAGTTGATCTAAATAAATAGCAATAATGTACACACAGTAATAAAAACTGGTTACAGAAAGCCCCAACTAGTAGTTGTACCCATTTCCAGCTTCACTAAGTTTCCCAAGCTGGGATCTGTTTCCAAACTCCATCTTAATTAGAGCTCAAGTGTGAAGAAAGAAGAAGTGCTCCTCCTCTGAGAAATCTTTATTCATAAGGCCTTAACGTTGACTGGCATGTCCTCAAGACTTCCCAACCTCTCAGCTCAAGAAGTGCTGCCAGATGTTATGGATATTCACTAATAACTAACATTAACATCTTGTTGTGAAACAGAAGGGATGATGCAGGTTAGGTTGGTTGATCTATAATAACTGAACACAGTTAGTGTGTGGGTTGAGGTTTGAGTGTTGCATCTGTGTCCTTTGAAGCAACATTTCATTTCTTTTATTTACTTGCAGTGTTTTTCTATTGAAACAGTGCATCCGGCTCAGTTTCCACTTTCCTCTGTATATCTTGATTAGGATGCAGGATGTAGTGGTAGACGAGATGCTGACACTGGAACTGAATTGTGCATCATGAATGTCTGCCACGTCCCTCGCCTTGCTTCAATACTCACATTTGCTTTCTGTTAGCTCCATTTGCTTTTGTTGTCTCTTTTGTTCGGGCAGAAAATCCGCAGTGTACGCAGCTGTGGACTGTGGTTATACGGATAGCAAATAATGATCCACCGAACTGTACACAGAGGTTTTTCTGCAGAGCCATTGTCTCCATGGAATTGATGAGAGGTAAAGGGGGAAAAAGGAAACACACAGGATGACTAATGCTCTAAACTGCAGGCCGGCTGGGGGGTAATCATCCAAATTAATGAGCAGTAGATTGACAAGCGGTTTAGTCTGGATGCTCATCCTAATCAGAGGCCTAGGAAAAAAACAGTCCACCTTCAAAGAATAGCAGAATTAATTTACAACATTTCTCATATTCATGTTCCTAAGGCTTGGCAAAAGGATCACCCACCCTTCCTTTATGAAGCATTTTTTCCCATAACGGGTTCATCTTTAAGCTAGTCAATCAAACATACTCAGTCTGCTACGTGTTGGGGTGTATTATAAGCTGTGCAGCCAAGCCCAGGTAGCAGATCAGGTGGCCTTTTAATTACTCCTCTGGTAGGGGAGGTGACATTGGGCAGAACAAAAGGCCGATGGACATCTTGACCTCTTTTATTTGGGTCCGGTCATCCATTGCACCTTGGGAGTCCTTCTTCGTTGTAATAGACCCCTTCTGTTACAAAGTAAGTGTTACTGATGGGATTTAAAGAGCACACAAATAAAAAATCAGCTATAAGTCTTCACCTCCATGCAAAATAACTCTTTTGACCTGCAACCATGCTGTTAATAACATGCTGCTCTCTCCTCGGAGACGCCCACCTCCCTGAATGCACAAACCCAAAGCAGCTGGCAGTCCATCTGGGGCTCATCATTTGCCCTGAAGAGCAAAATTAGTCCTCACCACACCAGACTGGGCATCCGCTCTGCATTATCACCGCTTCCCATTTCTTTCCACAGTATCTATGCCATGCTAGCACCCTGCTATTCCACCGCCTGCTGTCTCAAAGCCACAGCAAAGACCTGTCATGCTCCATCATCCAAAACATTGTTGCAGAATGTATTCTTATTTAAACTGGCTCCTAAAAACCTAACACACTGAGACAGGCGAGAGCATGAGCAGTAATAAATGCGGTCGTTGTCAGAAGGAAAGAATCACAGACAAACCATGGAGCCTAGGGTCTGTATGAGCTAATAATGACAGTGATCAGATGTTGCTTCCTCTGCTAAACACCCAGAGAATGAAAACGGAAGAGGGAGCATTCATTTTGTCTTGCAAATTGTTTTCCAAAATGTCATCAACTTAAACAATCACTGTCATCTGTCATTGGTTTGTAAAACAACAGAAAATGAGAATAAAAATAGACAAGAAATTATTGATAGCTTATTCTACTTCAAGTCAACTCAATTAAATACTTTATTAATCCCAAAGGGAAGTTAAATGTTATTGTAACTCATGTTATCTAGGTAACTTTAAAGAGTTGTATATGCTAATAGCTGTGGGCAGAAATTATCTTCTGCAGCTCTCTGTCTTACAACAGATCTGAAGATACCTCTGACTGAAGACACCCTGTTGTTATACGATATTATAATGAAGAGGATGCTTAGGGTTGTCCATAATTTTCTTAATTCCATGAAGAAGCCTTCTTTGCACAATGATCTCTGTAGGTTCCAGAAGAGTCCCCAGGACAGAATCAGTCTTATTTATTAGCTTGTTGAGCTTTTGTAGGTCACAGGCTCTGGTGCTGCTACCCCAACAGGTTGTTGGCAGAAGACTTTGGACTCTTCACAATTGACCTATAGAAGATATACAGTATCTTTTTATACTCCTCTTCCACCTCTACCTTTTCTCCCATGATGGAATTAGTGCTTGACCTATTTGAGATTCTCCTGAATTCTACAATCATCTTAAATGTAAGGTGTGTTTGAAGTGGCGATGATCAATGTGTCCTGCAATTCACATTAGTTCTTTGCAGATAGCTGCATTTTTCATCCAAACACTAGCCGAATGAACCACCGCTAAGCGTTGGGGGTTTGAGAGGACAAGGTCCAAGGCAAAGTTTGGTAACAGTAAAGAGAACTGGCAGGTGGTCCACCTTGCCGAGGGCCCGCCCAAAGATGACTGTTTTATTTACATTCACAATGAGATAAGATGTAGAGTCAATAGGAATTGTGAGACTACAGTCCCCTGTGGTGCTCCTATGCTGCTGACTACCTGGTTAGACACATGACCCTGCAGTCTCTCAAACTGTGATCTGTTTGTCAGGCAGTCTGTGATCCAGGCGATTGTTGAGGTGTATGATGGCATCTTCAACTCCAACTCCATGACAATAAGCAGACTGTGAGGGGTCCTGATAGTTGCTTATTTGCTTAGTCATTCAGGACTTTATTTGGGACAGGAACGGGGGGGGGGGGGGGGACACAACACTGGAACCTTCTCCAGGCTCAGGCTAAGGTTGAAGAGCTGCTGCAGAATCCCACGGAGCTGCTCCAGAAAAGGCCTTCAGGACTCTTGTGCTGACATCATCTGGACCTGCATCCTTGTTTCTAATGATAAATGGGCAGAAGATGCAGGCAAAGGGAGCATCAGCATTTTTTTATTTGATTGAAGACAAACGTGTAGAAGCATAAGGGTCCGTGGCTGAGGTTAAAGGTAAACACTTGAGGTGTGACAGGAAAGCAGTGGGTCAAAGGAGGGTGGGATTTTTTCCTGAATTGAACCTACTAATGAATGTGGCTGGGTCCTTATTAGGGCTTGGAGTTCATCCAGCTTGTTTCCTAACAAACTCATCATAATCAATCAATAATCAATCAAGAGATGGTTTGAACCTCCTCCTTCTTTTTCCTTATAGCTCCTGCTCTCCATCCATTGTGCCTTCTTTTTAACTCATTGTAAAAAAAAGCATGTTGTTACGCATCATAACAAATGTCCAAAAGTAAAAAAAGTATCAGCAAAAATCCTTCTAGCTACATAGCATCCAATACCAGAGGAAATACAGGTCCTTCTCAAAATATTAGCATATTGTGATAAAGTTCATTATTTTCCATAATGTAATGATGAAAATTTAACATTCATATATTTTAGATTCATTGCACACTAACTGAAATATTTCAGGTCTTTTATTGTCTTAATATGGATGATTTTGGCATACAGCTCATGAAAACCCAAAATTCCTATCTCACAAAATTAGCATATTTCATCCGACCAATAAAAGAAAAGTGTTTTTAATACAAAAAACGTCAACCTTCAAATAATCATACTTGGTCGGGAATCCTTTTGCAGAAATGACTGCTTCAATGCGGCGTGGCATGGAGGCAATCAGCCTGTGGCACTGCTGAGGTCTTATGGAGGCCCAGGATGCTTTGATAGCGGCCTTTAGCTCATCCAGAGTGTTGGGTCTTGAGTCTCTCAACGTTCTCCTCACAATATCCCACAGATTCTCTATGGGGTTCAGGTCAGGAGAGTTGGCAGGCCAATTGAGCACAGTGATACTATGGTCAGTAAACCATTTACCAGTGGTTTTGGCACTGTGAGCAGGTGCCAGGTCGTGCTGAAAAATGAAATCTTCATCTCCATAAAGCTTTTCAGCAGATGGAAGCATGAAGTGCTCCAAAATCTCCTGATAGCTAGCTGCATTGACCCTGCCCTTGATAAAACACAGTGGACCAACACCAGCAGCTGACACGGCACCCCAGACCATCACTGACTGTAGGTACTTGACACTGGACTTCTGGCATTTTGGCATTTCCTTCTCCCCAGTCTTCCTCCAGACTCTGGCACCTTGATTTCCGAATGACATGCAGAATTTGCTTTCATCCGAAAAAAGTACTTTGGACCACTGAGCAACAGTTCAGTGCGGCTTCTCTGTAGCCCAGGTCAGGCGCTTCTGCCGCTGTTTCTGGTTCAAAAGTGGCTTGACGTGGGGAATGCGGCACCTGTAGCCCATTTCCTGCACACGCCTGTGCACGGTGGCTCTGGATGTTTCTACTCCAGACTCAGTCCACTGCTTCCGCAGGTCCCCCAAGGTCTGGAATCGGCCCTTCTCCACAATCTTCCTCAGGGTCCGGTCACATCTTCTCGTTGTGCAGCGTTTTCTGCCACTCTTTTTCCTTCCCACAGACTTCCCACTGAGGTGTCTTGATACAGCACTCTGGGAACAGCCTATTCATTCAGAAATTTTTTTCTGTGTCTTACCCTCTTGCTTGAGGGTGTCAATAGTGGCCTTCTGGACAGCAGTCAGGTCGGCAGTCTTACCCATGATTGGGGTTTTGAGTGATGAACCAGGCTGGGAGTTTTAAAGGCCTCAGGAATCTTTTGCAGGTGTTTAGAGTTAACTTGTTTATTCAAATGATTAGATTCATAGCTTGTTTAGAGACCCTTTTAATGATATGCTAATTTTGTGAGATAGGAATTTTGGGTTTTCATGAGCTGTATGCCAAAATCATCCGTATTAAGACAATAAAAGACCTGAAATATTTCAGTTAGTGTGCAATGAATTTAAAATATATGAATGTTAAATTTTCATCATGACATTATGGAAAATAATGAACTTTATCACAATATGCTAATATTTTGAGAAGGACCTGTAATTGTCCAAAAAAGGCAATTTTCATCGACAAGAGGAATTAAAGTTTTTAACATGCTGCAACCTTGAGCAGCACGGTTCTAGAATACAGTATTGGTTTAGCTGTTATTATGCCAGGACAAAGCCCTACTTAATAAAATATTCATTTTCAGTTTTTCATTTATCTGCTTTAGCAGTAGAAAACCTTGAGTAGTTACATAGGTGTCATCTGTCCTTCTTCAGTGATTACATGTGGTGTTTGACTTAAAAAGAACATACTAAAACTGAGTGACTTTAAATAATGCAATATAAAAACTGGTTAAAGAGATAAATGCCAGAGTCTGGGATGTATTTGGCAGCAAGTGAACATATTGTCCTTCAAGTTAAAGCGTTTTCTGGCAGTTAGATCCAATATATAATGAAACAGATGTGATGTAAGGAGCTTTTATAGTTATAGCCAATTTTCAGTTCTTTAACTGAACAAACTGAATACTTTTAACTATTGCCTCAGTCTTAATTTTTCGACCATGTATTCCTTGATGGCTGCCGTTTCTTTCAGCACAATATTACGTCCTGCCACACTATATAAATGCTTCATTGAGAAACACAACAACCAGTTTGGGGTGTTACATGACAACCAAATTCTTCACCTCTCAGTCCATTCTAAACATCTTGGGGATGTTCTGAAAGAAAAAGCCCACTGAGGTTGCAACTCCCAACCATGACTTGAACGATCTGGCTTGGAGTCCTATAATGCAGAAGACCAGAGGAGTCCATGTTGAAAGGGCACTAGACTATTTTGGGAGTAAAAAGTCAACCTACTCTATATTGGGTGGATGTTCTCCATTTAAAGGAATTTAGAGGTTCCTGCATCAAATTATGAGTTTATAGCACTATATCAAGGAAACATGTCTGTTTCTTCAAGAAAACCAAAATTTAGGATACTTATAGATGATCAAACATAAAGGAAAAGTGTATTTAAACTATGCAGATTTTTATGAATGCAGTTTTTATGTTATTTATCTCTGTGTTGTCCCTGTGATGGCTGGGGAATCTGTCTAAGGTGACCATGTCTGTTGATTGGTGACAGCCTCCAGCTCAATCCCCTAAACAGTATATGGTGGTTACAGAAAACTGATTGATGATGTGAATGTTTGTGTTTATAAAAGTAGTCAATGATGATGATGATGCCTAAAAAGTTGGATGCAGTTTTCAGTTCAGAATTTTACCATACAAGTATCATATTTAAAAGCACTTAAAAAAGTCTGTTCTACAGGTAAAGCTAAATTTGTTTGTGGTCAGCTTTCACGTTTGTTTGATATGGACTCCCTCCAGCCTAGATAGTGTTGCCATGGTGTCTCTCATGCTAGAAAACACCGATTTGGAAAAGTAAAAAAGAAAAACACATTTCTAAGTTTATTACCATGTTTCTTATTTCTTGTGGCTACCAGGCACCATTCTGGCTGGAGGTGATTGCTCCAGTCAGTGGTCAGCTTTTCAAAAACCACATTTGTGAATTTCTGTCAACCTGTGCAAGCGGGACAGATATGAAGGGAATTAAAGCTCAGGGCCTTTCTCAGCATGGCCTGCTCCCCCTGGATGTGTTGTCTTGTTGCTTGGCCTGTAATTTAAATAGGAGCTTATCTTCAACAACAGACTGATCGTTTCTGCCTTTCCCGCCGTGGCTGTCGTTCCCGGAAAACATGGATGACACCCACGCTTAACAACCCTCCTGGTAAATGACGAGAAGTACACAATAACTCGAGAGAACAAAACTGCACAAGTGGTGTCTACATGAAAGAGACTCAGACATTTTGTGCAAACACAGGCCTATGACTTCAGAATCTGCCACTCTGATTCCTTTATTACACTCATATTTGCAACACTAGAGCTGTGTTTTTCTTTGGAGACGGCCTTCTCAATGAAGGATGCACGTGAATATGTACATATGTGTGTATCCCCATCTGCAATACAAAATTCTGGTTTAGGCACTTCGATGGTTTTATGTATATTCTCCTGAGCCTCAGTGATTTATAGCTGTTAAAACTGAACTTCCCTTTAAAAGATCTTCCCAACAATTTTATCTCAACACTTTTGAGAGTTCTGTGACAGGGTTCAATAAATGAAAACAAAAACATGATAAATTAGCCTATTTTCTGGCCCCTAACTTTTCAATCATTAGCAATTAGTAAAGCTTATTTTTTCTCTTGAGGCACAAGAGTGTTGGAACACATGATCTTTAACTTTCACCATGTGTAGGAGTGGGGATTTTGTTTGATTATTTCTCCACATACATCCAGATGGAGTGTATCTCAAAGGAAATCATGTAGAACCAAGAAAATAGTGAGGGAAAATACGTTCCTAGTATTTAATGATGTGAACTCTGCCAAGCATGCTTCTAAAAGCCTTGATATTCATGTGTTTTGATTAAAAGTTGTATACTTGAAACACCATGTTCAGCGACTTAAGCACACCCCTGGACTATAGTATGCCCTTTTGTTTAACCAGCTTGGTTGGAGCAGAAACACCCTATTTAAGATTAAAATCCTTTTTATATAAAATCGTACTTCTACAGAATTTATACAGTCTTTAATGTTCTAAATGAGTTCAGTGTCTTAAATGTGTCACATAACTGGTGGAAAGGTGGAGGGTACAGCCAAATGCAGGCATACCAAAGCAGAGACTATTAACAAAACAACGAATGAAGTAGAGCCAAGTCCAAAAAAACAACCAAAGATCCAGAGTCCAAATAACTTCCCATAAAATAATATCTGAAAGAGAGCAATGGCTAACCAGGGCTACTTATACATTTCTTCACTATTCTCCCTCCCTATCCTCAAGATGCTCCCCTGCTTTTATTATAGAACAGTACACTTAAAAATAGTTAGTAAACATTTTTAAATAAGATTGTGCCCACATTTGAGATTAAAACATTTTTAAATCACTAGATGTTTTGATACTTTGACAACCCAGTGTCCCAGCTGTACCTGAATGCAGCATGCACAGCTGTTGGGAAACCCCCCTTTAATCAATGGAGGTTCCTCCAATTTGCATGTTATACTTGGTACAGAGTTTGGGATGCCAATGTTTACACTTAACTTGAGTAACTTGAGTTTCAGGTGAGTAATTCAATTGAGTGTAGAATGAGCTATACACTAGAGGGTGACACGGGAGTGGATTTTCTCTTCTGTCCCATCCCGCTCCCACAGAAAAATGTCTTGTCCCATCCCAATCCCAGGCCAGCATAACAAAAAAAATCCTGTCCCGTCCCACTCCTGGTAAATTGACTCCCACTCCCGTCCCGCTCCCATTCAGAACGACTCCCACTCCTGTGCCACTCCCATTTTTGTTTTCTTCATTTAGTCTTTTGGCAATTTCTTTGAAGGACCAGTTAGGTCCCTGTTTTTAGCTGTAGTAAAGGCCAGTTAAAGTAAAAAGAATAATAATGAAGAAATAATAAAATATTAAACAAGGAAACAGACCATGCCTATCTTAGTTGAATAAACAAAATGTACATAGTTGTATTTTACTTATTTATTAAGTGACTGTTACCTTTGAACAATGACATTACTTTTATGTTTCAAGTTGCTGAAACGAAAGAAAAATGCACCTAGTAAGAGAACTGTACTTGTTGAACAAAAGGCCAAAAAGGCATTACCTTCACAATTTAGAAACTGTACCTCAATGGTTCACAGCCCTGGTCCTCAGGGACCCCTTCTCTGCAAGTTTTAGATGTGTGTCTGCTCCAGAACACCTGATTCAAATTCTGACATGACCTCCTATACAGGCATCAAAAATGGAGGGTCAAACTGGACAAAATTAATACAATAAAATCATCATTAAATAAATAAATGTTGTGAATGTCCCATAAGTGAAGTAAATGTAACATTAAATTAAAGGTACCATTTATTTATTTAATACATCATTAGAAACAATAAATGTACCATTATATCATGAAATGGATTATTATGCAATTAAATGTGCCACCGAATAATTAAGTATAATTTTAAAGACGACATGACGTAATTAGTGGTACACTTAATATTTAATGATGTATTAAATAAATTGTACATTTAATGGTACATTCAATTTTTTTCTATTTCACAACATATTTAGTTAATATCTTCCCTTGATGAAGCCTTTCTACGAGGTCCGCAAGGGGACATGGGGAATTTTTTCTTTTTTGCGTTCTCAGGCAATAGTCTTTGCGTTATTTCGCAATACTTTGTGGGATAGTTTCCAAACCAGATAACTGCAAAATTGAAACAAACACTACACCCGTTTTGAGATTTATTGAGTTTTATTTTGAAATCAGCATTAAATAAAATTATCTTCAATCAGACTAAAAGACAGTTTTTATCCACAAGTTGTCAAACAAACTACTGAACTCTGGAACATAAAACTGCACGAAACCACATCTGTGACACTTTATTTCCTTATTACTGCTGTATGATGTGTACTTTTTTTTTGTACGCCATTAGTGTTTTGGTTTTTATCGTGATTTGAACGGTTCTTCTTATCCTAAGCATTTATCGCATTGTTTACTGCGTGTTAACCTGCATATGACAAATAAACCATATCAATGACATATCAGTGTTTGTTTTATGAGCAGTTTATCATCTGTGCTGTTGCTCCAAAATGCCGAACGCAAAAGTATTGCGTGGAGACGCAAAAGTAATACATTTCCCCTCACGGGCTTCCGTACCTTACCTCTTAAATCTTTAGAGCACATGCAGCAATTTTGTTGGTCAGATGAGACTTGACACATGATGGTACTTTTGGTTTGATGAATGAAGAGATGCAGGGCTGATTTAATCCAGAATCTGTCTTACAAGTGTCCCTTAATCACTGGTGAACTTGATTACAACTAAACACGTTTTACAAGCAGCAGACTGCGTGTTAAAACCGCTACATTCAACTCTCCTGAAGTTCGGTAATATTTGTGACTTTCCTGTCAGCTCTATGAGTTTAATAGATAAGTCCTTATTTCTGACTTTACGTTACAAATCCAATTTTACCACGTCCAGTTCTCCACCTGCGTTTGTTCCCTCCATCCTGAACGCAGGTGGAAAACATCGATCAGAAGCACTGTTGGCTTGTGGGTCGTGTAGTTCGTTTGACTCACATTATAGTATAGGCTTCTTGGAAAAAAACTACACAATGGCAGCGTCGATCCAAGTTTTTTTTTCTTAAAGTTTATAACAAAGTCTCAGTTTACATTTCCAAGGACAATTGATCCCAGTTTATTTTCCCTCCTATTGGTTAGCTCCCGCTCCCGTCTGCTCCCGTTTATTTTTTCCCAATCACGGAATCTTTACTGATGCTATCTCCCGTCCCGCGGGTTTCCCGTAGGAATCCCGTGACCGGTGGGACTCCCGAAAAAATGTCAGCCTCTACTATACACCTTAAATGCATACGCTGATAAGGTTTTCTTGACTGTAGCTGCATAAAAATAGTTAAAGTTTCCAAGTTTAATTAAAGCTGGGAGTCCCCTCTCTTCTTTTTGGTGTCACTTATTAAAGTTGGCTACAGAAAGTTGTACTGCGCAGTTAGTTCAGCACATAAAATTGTGCATGTGTTCAGGTAAAAAATAAGGCTGCATTCGTTTGGTGTACCAAACCGACAGGGTTTTACGTATATATTTAGTATGAATAAGTGTCCCGTTACACCCCGCGTAAACTGTAGTTATAAAGGGATTGTACATGGTTAGCATGAATACTCACAAATGATTTAGTGTTTAAACAGTGCTCAAGTGGAACTTAAGTCCCAGAATGTATCAAGAAAATGCTGCACACACCAGAACACCACCACCAGCAGACCCAACTGTAGATACAAGGCTGGATGGATCATACCACCGGTCTGTTGGAGCTGAATTAGACTCATAGGACCAAGAATTGTGTTTTCAATCTATTAGTTCCAATCTGTTAGTGAGCCCTTGAACTTCAGCATCGGTTTTCTGTTCTCGGTGTGGCATGCTACTGCTGTAGCCCATCTACATTAGTGATTCAACATGTTTTCATTTCAGAGATGTTTTATTCCATACCTTGGTTGTTACTGTTGCTTTTCTATTATCTCCAACAATTCTAAACTTTCTTCTTTAACATCATCAAACATGTGTTGCCACAACTCCCACTCTCTGCATATTTTCTTATTTTCGGACCAGTCTCTGTAAAATCAAGAGAGGACTCTGCATGCAAATCCCAGTACACATTTTGATGCTAAGTCTGAGCATCAGAATATCCTTTTCATCACTTCTAAATGCCTAAATACATTGAGTTGTTGCCATTTGATTGGCTGTTTGACTATTAGTGTTAACAAAAAATTTAGCAGGTATACCTAATAGGACACTAAATGTACTTCCACACTATTTTTTTACAGTAATAATACCACATGAGAACCTCAAGCCCTGAGCCCAAGCCTAGGATGTCTCTCTCAGACACTTCAAACTGGAAGAAGATAACAGCAATGCTAGGACAATGCAACTCCCATGGACACCAAGGACTAATAACAGACTGGAAGATGTTGGGTCATCTGGGCCAAGCTACGATGTCACCACTGCCACCATAGAAACCCAAGATGGTGTCAACATGATAATGAAACCAGCATGATCTTGCAACAGAAATTGTTTCCAACCACAAAGCTTCAATGACCTATCATGTGTCACGAGGAACCCACTTGATTTTTAGTACACCCTAGAAAAATCAGACCCTGCAAAGACTATCCTTGCTCTGGTTAAACTTTTAACTTCTTAGCAAGGTCTTTATGAAGGTTAGTCAACTGAACAGTAGAGAAACAAGAAACAGACTAGACAAAGAAACAACATCCATCTATCGCTCCACCTACCCATATATCCATTGTTTGCCTTACCTAATCTTGTTCATGTCATAGTTTGGTTTTTTGATGGACCAACATGTGGAGAAGAACTCCTGAAGCTCGGTGTTTAGAGATAAGACGAGTCTTTATTTTCCATGGCAGGACACAGACAGGGTAGCAAGCACCCAGCAGGAAACACACATACACATAAGGAACCAGCGGGGAACAATGGAAACAAACAGGCTTAAATACAAAACTGAACAGCAGGGGGAACCAATGACAAATGTGACCAGACAATCAGGGGAAAACACAAAGCAGGTGTGGGCTTGGGGTACAGGGAGACAGAAAACAAAGGACAAGACCCAGTAAAATTACAAAAACACAAGCAGGTATGACAGTTCAAGGTTTTTAGTAAGGCTGGTGTCAGGTTCAAACAACCTAAAATACCTCTAACATCACAAGAAAGAAGAGAAAGACAAGAGAATTAGTTCTTACTCGCTGCGAGGAGAATGGACAGAGATGTGCTTCAGTTACAAATCTCGTATACCGCTCTGAAACACGTGTCACCGAATCCTCTTTTTATTATCTTTAGGGTGGTCCCTAGTTACTGCTCTAAAGGGTGGGGGAAACAATCAGCAGCAACGTGACATAGGTCATGCACACCATTATCTTGTACAAACACGCTTGCATAGTATCCATAATCTTAAGATGTGTGCGATCTTTGCTCAACACAATCAACTGTTGTCTTTGTGATGAGTCCCCCACTGTGACTGCATCATCTCGATTCCGCCTTTCCTCTTTGTCTGCAAAACAACTCATCACATGTTTGCTTACACATACAGCATGAAAGGTTATAGAGTTCAAATAGTAAAGATAAATAGAAGAGTAAATGTAAGATAAATCTATATACAATTATTCCAACAGCTGGCGCATGTCTTCTGCAGTACGGTGAGAGGTGAGTTACACCTTGCAAGGGTCGCTAAATCATCACAGGGCAAACATGAGATGTAGCTCATTCAAACAGTAAACAACAAAATAATGAAAGACTGAATAGCAGCAGTGAACATAGATAATTTTAGAACACAATACACAGTTGTGTCACTAAAAGGGAAGAACAAAAGACTTATAATAATAGCTTAAAATCAATCTTCTTGTATGTTTTATGTGTAGTGTTTAAAATTAACTATTGATTTCACTTTTGATATGCTTTCAATTATATTTTGGTTGATTTTACTATTCAAGAATTGTGAAGCACATCTTCAAATCAGCACTATATGGATAAGACCTCAGCAACACTAACAGCAACAAAGGCCATTTTTTTTCAATCAATGTAATGTGTGTGCTTTGTTATCGCTGAGTTGTTGAGCAACGCAAATAAACTTACTGGCTCATGGGCCCAATTCATCTCACACGCAAGAGCTTGTTTTGTCTTTTTTTCCAGTTCTGGACACGGACCATTTGCCCTCTTACACTCAAGCAGAAAAAGACCTGAAAAAGTAACAATACCAACAGGTTGGCCTTGTCCTTCAGCTTAATTTATTTTATCAGGTCACATGAGCGATGGAACAACAGTGGCTGTTTATTTGTTCATTCTGATTGAAATGATCTGCTTTTGATTTCGAGGAAGATAAAAGGAAAGTCTCATCTGACAAGGGAGGTTCTAAGACGGCTTGTGATTGGAAAAGCATAGTGTGTACATTTTAGAGCAGTTTGCTGACTTGTCGACAACGAGACTCTGGGCAGAAACTTTACATGGAAATTACAACTGGCACAAACTAATTCATAAACATAATCATAATTATGCAAAATCAGCAATACATAATACAACCAGTATATTTATTGAACTTACAGCTTACTTTCCAGCCACTTATAGCTTGTTTCTTAAATCCTACAGGTTACCCTCCTTAGACTTGCAGCTTGCTTTCCCTGCATTTACAGCTTACGTTTCCAGAACTTCAATTTCCAAAACATTTACAGTACTGTGCAAACGTTTTTGGCAGGTGTGAAAAATTTCTTTAAACAAAGAATGCTATTAGAAATATAAATGATGATAGTTTATTTTTCATCAATTTACAAAATCCTAAGTGAGCGAACCCAAACAGACAGCCAAAGTCATTAAGAAATATCTTCAGCGTAAAGATGAACAAGACTTACTGGAAGTTATGGTATGGCCCCCACAGAGCCCTGATCTCAACATTATCAAGTGTGTCTGGGATTACATGAAGAGACAGAAGGATGTGAGAAAGCCTTCATCCACAGAAGATCTGTGGCTAGTTCTCCAAGATGTTTCGAACAACCTACCAGCCAAGTTCCTTCAAAAACTTTTGTTGATTGATGAAAATAAATGATCAAGACTTTCATTTTTGAAAGCATTCTTTGTTTACAGCATTTTTTCACACGTGCCGAAAACCTTTGCACAGTATTGTAGGTTCCATACTAGAGCCCTACATGTAGCTAGAACTTAGCTACTCTTCTAGAGCTTAGTATGTTTCTTTCCTAGAACATGGAGCATACTTACTAGGAACCTATAGGTTACTGTTCTGCAACTTATTTGTTATTTAGTTAGAACCTGTATTTATTTCCAGGAACATGGGTTACATGTGGCTCTGGAACCCATCTCCTTGAGAGGGGCTGGACTCTCTTCTACTCTGGAGTGGCCCGCGCAGAGAGGCGGCGGGCTGGTGTGGGTTTGCTTGTTGACCCCCAGCTCAGCCGTCTCGCGTTGGGGTTTACCCCAGTGGATGAGAGGGTCGCATCCCTGTGCCTTCGGGTTGGGGAGAGGTCTCTGACTATCATTTCGGCCTGCGGGCCGAATGGTAGTGCGGAGTATCCAGCCTTCTTGGCGTCCCTGTCAGGGGTGCTGGATAGTGCCCCTCCTGGGGAATCCATTATTCTGCTGGGGGACTTCAACGCCCACATGGGAAACGACAGTGACACCTGGAGAGGCATGATTGGGAGGAATGGCCTCCCTGATCTGAATCAGAGCGGTGTTTTGTTATTGGACTTCTGTGCTAGTCACGGATTGTCCATAATGAACACCATGTTCAAACATAAGGGTGTCCATCAGTGCACTTGGCACCAGGATACCCTAGGCAGGAGGTCAATGATCGACTTTGTTGTCGTATCATCAGACCTTCGGCCGCATGTTTTGGACACTCGGGTGAAGAGAGGGGCTGAGCTGTCCACTGATCACCACCTGGTGGTGAGTTGGATCCGCTGGAGGAGGAGAAAGCCGGACAGACTTCGCAGGCCCAAGCGCATAGTGAGGGTCTGCTGGGAACGTCTGGCAGAGCCCTCGGCCAGGGATGTATTCAACTCTCACCTCCGGGAGAGCTTTGACCAGATTCCGAGGGATGTTGGAGACATAGAGTCCGAATGGACCATGTTCTCCATATCTATTGTCAATGCTGCTGCCCGTAGCTGCGGCCGTAAGGTCTGCGGTTCCTGTCGCGGTGGCAATCCCCGAACCCAGTGGTGGACACCGGCAGTAAGGGACGCTGTCAAGCTGAATAAGGAGTCCTATCGGCTGTGGTTGGCTTGTGGGACTCCTGAGGCGGCTGACGGGTACCGTGGGGCCAAGCGTGCTACGGCCCGGGTGGTGGCAGAGGCCCTGAGTACCTCAAGTCTTTGGATGTTGTGGGGCTGTCATGGTTGACACGCCTCTTCAACATTGCGTGGCGGACAGGGACAGTGCCTTTGGATTGGCAGACTGGGGTGGTGTTCCCCCTTTATAAGAAGGGTGACCGGATGGTGTGTTCCAACTACAGGGGGATCACACTCCTCAGCCTCCCTGGTAAGGCCTACGTCAGGGTATTGGAGAGGAGAGTCCGGTCGATAGTCGAACCTCGGCTTCAGGAGGAGCAGTGTGGTTTTCGTCCCGGCCGTGGGACTCTGGACCAGCTCTATACCCTCTACAGGGTATTCGAGGGTTCATGGGAGTTTGCCCAACCGGTCCACATGTGTTTTGTGGACCTGGAGAAAGCATTCGACTGTGTCCCTCGTGATGCCCTGTAGGGGGTGCTCCAGGAGTATGGAATCGGTGGCTCTTTACTAGGTGCCATCCGGTCTCTGTACAAGCAGAGCAGGAGTTTGGTTCGCATTGCCGGCACTAAGTCGGACCTGTTCCCGGTGCATGTTGGATTCCAGCAGGGCTGCCCTTTGTCACCGGTCCTGTTCATAACTTTTATGGACATAATTTCTAGGCGCAGCCAAGGGCCGGAGGGGGTCTGGTTTGGGGACCAGAGGATTTCGTCTCTTCTTTTTGCAGATGACGTGGTCCTGCTGGCCCCATCAAGCCAAGACCTACAGCATGCACTGGGGTGGTTTGCAGCCGAGTGTGAAGCGGCTGGGATGAAGATCAGCTCCTCCAAGTCCGAGGCCATGGTCCTCGACCGGAAAAGGGTGGCTTGTCCTCTTCAGGTTGGAGGGGAGTTCCTGCCTCAAGTGGAGGAGTTTAAATATCTCGGGGTCTTGTTCACGAGTGAGGGAAGAATGGAGCGGGAGATCGACAGACGGATCGGTGCGGCTGCCACAGTAATGGGGGCACTGTGCCGGTCCATTGTGGTGAAGAGAGAGCTGAGCCGAAAAGCGAAGCTCTCGATTTACCGGTCGGTCTACGTTCCTACCCTCACCTATGGCCATGAACTTTGGGTCATGACCGAAAGAATGAGATCCTTGATACAAGCGGCTGAAATGAGCTTCCTCCGTAGGTTGGCCGGGCACTCCCTTAGAGATAGGGTGAGGAGCTCGGCCATCCGGGAGGGGCTTGGAGTAGAGCCGCTGCTTCTCCACATCGAGAGGAGCCAGTTGAGGTGGCTCGGGCATCTATACCGGATGCCTCCTGGACGCCTTCCTCGGGAGGTGTTCCATGCACGTCCCACAGGGAGGAGGCCCAGGGGATGGCCCAGGGGACGATGGAGGGACTATGTCTCTCGGCTGGCCTGGGAACGCCTTGGGCTCCCCCCGGAGGAGCTGGAAGAGGTGTCTGGGGAGAGGGATGTCTGGGCGTCTCTGCTGAGTCTGCTGCCCCCGCGACCCGGTCCTGGATAAAGCGGAAGACGACAAGTACGAGTATGAGTTTTTCTATCTAAGGAAACCCAGCAGTTTGCATCCAGTCAGAGATTTGTAGCAGTCACTCTTCCTGGATGAGCATGTAGAGACAGTGGACAGTCACTGGCGTTGACTTTGCAGCAATCCGTCATACTGAGCATGCATGTCCATTATGTTGGTAGGTCCTGGTAAACTGTCCATTCAGTGGCTGTAAGCTGAAAGAAATGCTGCTGCAAAACTAAACGCGACGATGACATCACACCAGAGCTGATCTCCCTGTACTGGCTTCCTGTTTACCGAATCGAGTTTAAGATTTTACTGCTTGTCTTTGAAAGTCTTAATGGTATGGCATGATTATATTTTTTATGTAGTATTACATCCCTATGCTCCATCCAGAGCTTTTAGGTTCACAAATCAGCTGTTAGATGGTCCCACATTGTGTCTCAATGAGGTGACCTTTCCAAGTGGTGGCACCAAATCTGTGGAGCAACCTAACTTTGCATATCTGAGACTCACAGATTGAAAATAATTTTATGGCTCTTTTAAAAGCCCATTTTTATGCTTTGCCTGTTCTAGTTAAACAGAATGTTTTAGTTTTTACAGTGCTAGTTGTACTTTTCCTATCTATTTTACTTCTTACTTTGTCATTTTTTATTGTTTGTAACATGTGCAGTAATTTGGTCAACTATTGTTGACCTAACTACTTTCACATTTCTGTCTGAGAAAGTGCTAAAAAGTACTGTGTAAGACAAGGATAATAACATTGAATGTTCCAAGAAAGTACCCTGCTGTCACTTCAAAGATGGTAGCATGTCTGCTGTCTTCTCAGTGTCTGTCTGAATCAAGTTGGTTTTAATGGATATTATTGCATTTTTATCTTTTTTAAAAGTTGCAGTTGCTGTATTTACTGAAATTGCTTCACAAGTTCTAGAGAAGTATGGACTTTTCATGGTTTGCGACATCTGCCTTGAGCTGGCGTAACACAGTCTGCTATATCCTCCTGCGTTACCTCCTTCTGGAGCCTGGGCTAACCGGCTCAGCCTGCAACGGCCTATGATCCCCTGGCCGCCTGCTCTGCCCTGCTTCACACACGGGGTTTGTGCTCGCTAAAATGCTATACTTTGTTGGGATCTTCATCATACAACACTTGTTAGTCGAAATCGTATTCTGTTCTCTTCTCTTCTCTTCTCTTCTCATATCTGGTAATGTTAAAGTACACCCTGGCCCTCCAATTTGCTATGTTCCTCAAAACTCCTCGAACACCGATAATGACTTGACTTTGATGATTCTTGTATGTAACTTCTAGAAAAGTACGAGATGTATTCTCTATAGATACCAGTATTTAAATAAAGCTATTATACAAGTGTGAATGTGTGAGATGTGTGGACATTTAGGTGCAAAATATTGACTCTGTATAACTGGATCGCAGATGGTGCCATAAGTTCACACAGCAAAAAGCTGCAGAGTAGAACAAAACAAGAGAGGGGAAGAGTGGGAAGGGTTTGGCATGAGACAAATGTGGTTTTGAGACTAAAAGTTCACATTGTATTGTATTCCTCTCAATTGTGGATCTGTATTTCTCTTCAACATTTAATTTGATTTGACTTCCTTAGCTGTTCTATTCCTTCATTTTCCTCATCAATCATTAAACTTAGACAGCAAGGTACATGCAAGTGATCTGTAGAAAAGAGGTCAGCCTGGCTGACCATAGATATACTTTATAAAGACACACAACCTTAAGATTCTTACTGGTAAACATTCAATCAGACCACATTATGCAGTTTTAGGTTGGTAAGGATTACCAAAATCATTTCTATTTTGGTAAAGACTTACTTTATTCCAAATTCCAGAGTTTGCATACATTACCTTAGTCCTTGGAAGGTGATCATTTGCTTATAGAAAGACTAAAAATGTAATTATATTATAGTAATGTAGGTCAGCAGGTCAAATAGGTCAGCTGATATTAGTGCAACTAAACTGTAATTCATTTTTGTGAAACACAATGTTCAATTTTGTTTACACAATTTTGCACACAATAACGTAAAGATAATTACAGTATTTACTAAAATATCACTTATAATTGTTTGAATTGATAGACTCCTTGATGATTCAAAGCCAGTTGGCCATATCTTCCAGTTGTTGTATGAGACAGACTAGAATAACTTTTCCTCAAACAGTTCATTTAAAGTCAGGTACTTACACATTTCCACACTGTTTGGAATGCATTGAATGGTCAGATAAATACATTTGGGGTTTTGGAGGCACTTTTTCTGCATCAGATGGTTGGAGTGCAACCTATGACCATCTTTTTGCCTAAAATTAATTATAAAATAGCTTTTAGATTGTTTGGCAACTAGGGCCTATTATACAAGATTGTGCAACTCGTGCTCATCAGCTGTCAGTGCTAACCATGCTTTGCACTGGTGGCAACCAACGTTTTAATAGTTTTGCAATTTTCATTAGTTTTTACTTTTATTTAGTTTTGACCTCACATTTTCAATTCTATTTTAGTTTTAATTAGTTTTAGTTTTTAGCATTTGTTTGCTAATTTAGTTTAGATTTTATTTTTTTGAAAATGCTTAGTTTCAGATTAGTTTTTATTAGTTTCAGTTATAGTTTTAGTCTTTTTTCTGACATCAAATCCGGGGACATAAACAGCTCAGAGATTAAAAGAAATAAATGTTATCAAGATGCAATGAAAACATTGGTACAGTTACAGTTTCATTTATTTTAAAATATTTATTCATAATTAAACTATAAGAATCGATTATAATAGCAGGAACGTCTATCCACACTGTTAGCATTTCCTAAGAGTAATAAAACAAAAAATAGTAGTAATGTCTGTCTTCTTTACTCTCCTCCTTTTTCCAACACTCTTCTGCTCTTTTCCCTGCTCTTAGCTTTACTCTTCTTTCTATCAGTCTTTCTATTTTCCTCCTCTCTCCTCTTCTATCAGACGTTCACTATTCTAAATGAGACATAATATAATCATAATCCTCTCCAAAAACATTAGAGTGTATAACATACTGAAAAATTACAGTTTAACAAATCAAATAGGTTTTTTGATTCAGATACCCTTTAGTAGTTGAATATTTACAGGGAACTATGATAATCCTTTAAATATTAACTTTTCTGCAACTATTTAACTATTTTCCTCTGTTGATGAAATACCAAAATTGCCATATTTAGCAAAAAGAAAAAAAAAACTATTATTACTTGGAGCTACAGGCTCATACAACAGAAGAAATGCACATTTAGCCAGGTGATTCTCTCTCCCTTTTCATCATTCGCAGTTCATGCAGTTCTTACCTCATTCATTTTCCCTGTTGCTGACTCCTTTCAGTAACTTTCATATGTCCAAACTGAGTGGAAAACACCCTTCAGCCTGAGTTCACAAATCACTATAATAAATTAGCAAAACAACTCATAACTAACTCAGGAAATATAAACTGAAGGTCACTAATCAATTCTAAAACGTCTTACTTTGGACAAATCCTTGTTGACACTGTAGCTCCTCAATTTCCCAAATCAGGGAGTTGTGCTCTTGTCTTCCTATTTGCTGTTCTGTTCGTTCATAAAAACTTGGTTTATTAGCATTTGTGTCCTCGCTTTTAGTAAAACAAAACACATCCAAGCCATTTTTTTGAATGTTGACAACACTAGTAACGTTTCCTACCATGAAACAAACCTTCATCACAGCCAGGATCAGCCCAGTCCAAGGCGGCGCCATCAGCTCTTCTTCTTATACTCTGTCTGTAGCGTAAACAGCAGCACAACTAGCTTCCGTAACAGCAGTTGTTGCGCGCAATATGCTCACTCGCGCTTTCTAGCACCAGCTACCGTAGTAAGTCTACACACAACATTTCTCATTCAAAAACGCTAAAATCTGGGACATTTCCGGGGACAGCTTTAGCCGGGGACAGGTCGTCTAAATCGAGGGACCTCTAGTCACCCTACACTACAAGACACTTTGTTTTATCTAAAACACAGTCATATTCCAAGTAATCCCAATTTGGACTCTGGCACTTCATCCCAAGTTTTGCTAACATGACGCTAGGTGTGGTCAGACCGCACAGATTACTTGACTGACGTATCCGCCATCTGCTGGCCGAATGCGGCACAGCAAGAAAAAAAAAAAAAAACAACCCGAGACTAGACTTCATATATGCATGAGACACACAAACGAAAACTAAGCACATTGTCGCTATAAATTCAGTTAATTTTAGTTAGTTCTGTGAACACTCACTACAGTTTCAGTTATTTTTTGTGTTTTTGCAAAGTCTCATTTTTATTTTTATTTCAGTTAACGAAAAAGTGACGAAACAATAATTTTAAGCATATCTACCGCTCTGTTTTGGCCAAGAGAAGCTACAAGTTCCAGTCATGACCACTAGCCATTTGTTAATAGACAATACATCTAATTTAAATCTTGCCTCCCTAGCTGATGTAAGCAGTTTTGTAAAAACCTATTGAAACAAATGCTCTAAAAAGCTGCCACACTCACCATCTATGACTCTTGTGCTTCATTGGAAAGACACTACTTTGACTCTGTTGAAGTTTGTTGATGTCAGTTGTTGTTGGAGATGACAGAGCAGCCAGAACTTTTATTCAGCCAGTGTCAAAATATTGCTGACAAAGAGAAAGCTAGTGAAATATTTATGATATTCAGTATGTGGGATAAATGTGCAGCCTGACCTATTAAAATCAAAAACAAAAGTAACAAGTGCAGCAAGCTTACAATAAAATGTTCACATTGCTGAGGTTATAAAATGTATAATCGGCACTGGTAAAGTTCTTTTCCAGAGTGCATTGATAGAGCTCAGCTCATCATAAGAACCTGCATTAGACTTTATCTAATGATCTTTGAAAATCTGAAATCACCATGTACGCAGTGAGGTGACAGCAGCTGACATGAACATCTTCATAGTGAGCTTCTCAATGAGGGGCGCAGGTTGCTACCACTCTGGCGTCCGTCCTGGTTGGCATGCGGAGGCCAGTGGGATCACCCACACCTCTCTGCAGTCACTGTGGATCAGTCTCCATGAGCTGATCAAAGGCATTTGACTTATGCCATGCGGGGAGCTGATTGCTTCCATGCACTCACTGACACCACGGCTCAGCTGAAGATACTTTAATTAAACTGGAGTATGTGTAGAGAGGGAGAATTATAGTTGCTCCAGAGCCAACTCTCTGTCTTTATCTACATCATAAAAAAAATGATACATGTGGCAAAATAGCTGAGTAACAACCTTAAATCAGAAGATGTGTGCATGATAATGCAAATTAAATAAATAGCTTTCCCCAGCCTTTCCTGCTTGTAGTTTGCATACGTTGTATATCAAACTAAATATGTTACAAAGCTTTATTCAGATATCCTGTATTATTACTCTATGGTATATAAAGTTTCATAATTTTGCTATATGAGGAAGACATTATAAGTACTCACTCTTCCCAATAATGTATTTATGTTTTACATAGATTAATGAAACATGTTTATAAGCTTCATTTTAAAAGGAGCCGTAGAGAGCATTTTCACATTTCTGAATTGCAAATTTCTGTAGTGAATATTACTCCAAAGAAATAATGTCTTAAAAAATTAAAAAACCTTATAGATTTAATGGAATGGTGTGGATCAATCTAGTCACATCAGAATGCATTTTCAAGTTTATTGACCGTGACAGCTGAACAATGTCCGCATTTCTATGTGAAGTCACACTGGTTTGGGGTTTTGGTCGTATCAGTTTACATGATAAACTAGTCAGCAGATAAATTGTTAACAACTTCAAGACCTGGAAAAACACCATCTTTGATCCGTCTGCACAACTAACACCCTCACCTCTTCAGACGTTTACTTGACTCTATTAGCTGAAATCAGAAAGAAAACTTTTTTCAACATACCGTTGGGAAGTTCATGAATCAGCCTGTACATTTTTAGATTAGAAATTGTATTCCATGAAACCTTGTGTGTTTTAGTAGTGGATAATCATTATGATCAATCTATGCTAATGCCATTTTCTTTAACATATACTAAACTCCCTTCCTCATGTTATCCGGGAGACATCTTCAAATGAAGGATAGTAGAAAATTGTTATGTGCAATAATAAATAAGACCAAATTATAATGACCTAAGCACTTTGCTTACGTTTTGCAGAAAGCTGATTAAAGGTCCCATACATTAATCTACATTTAGGCCAAATATAGTCTATAAATTCAAGTGACTTTCTGTATTTGTTTGCTTATAGATTGCTTTGTGTCTAAATTTCAGGTGGTTACACAGATTATTTTGTGTTGTAGAGTGGTGTAGAAAGCACCAAGAAGCAAATTCTGCTCTTTGTGTGTTTTTAATCTGCATTGGTGTCTTAGAAGTGTTCCCACACAAATAAACTGATCCAACTATTTTTGTTTCCTATCCACTGACGCTGCTGTTTTCTTCTTTTCTCTATAATTGCCTTTCAAATCATGACGTCAGTTAATCCTACATAACTGGCAGAAATGGTCATCAGTTGTTAGACAATTCAATCCTGTAAAGACTCACAATAAAAACACAAAGATGCCGATTAGAGAAGTTAAAAAGCAGATATTTGTTTATTTGGCGCTCGTACCCCGTAGGAAGACATGAATGCTATGAATGACATGAGCTTAAATGAATGATTTAGGATTAGGATTAGAGATGTCTTCGCCCCCGATACTGGTCACGGAGTGAAGGCCCGATAATAAGGGAGTTGGAAGGAGCTAGGAAGCTAGATGGTGGCGATGGGAAGGTGGAGGGTCAAGGTCGGGAGAAGAACAGGGAGATCAATGGTTGGAGGTCCTTAAAAGCGAAGCCTTGAAGGGTGATTGGCTGAGGAAGAATGCAGACTTGAAGCTGATTGGTTGGAGCGGAGACGCATAATGGAGTTATAATTCGGAGCCAGTGGTGGAGGTGAGTCTTCCAGATTGAATTTTCATCAAAACTCCATTACAAAATAAAAACAGAACAGAATGTCTTGTTGACTGTTTTAAGCAACATCATAATTTGAAATAAACTGAATTATATGAAGTAGCGAAACATTTGGAATGAAATGCATCTTCTTAAGACTACTACTTTAAATAAACGTTAACTAACTTTGAATGAGCTTGTTGCTCTGATGAATTAAACTCCAGATTTTATGTAGGTACATGAACTGTCAAACTTCCACTCATAGATAAAAGGAAACGTGTGCACTGTTATCTTAGCAATATGTACATGCACGTCAAAGAACAAAAGTTAACAGTGAAGTAATATTTACAGAAGTCCACAGGTGTGGGTGTAACCGAGTTACGGCTGGGCACATGCAGACAACTTGGGGAAGAATTGGTGAGTATTTTTAGCTTGAAGAAGGAAATTTTTCCTAAAAAGTTTCTTAGTTTACAGCATTCAGTTTAAATTAAAGATCTTTGTTAAAATAGCATCAAAGATTTGGTCAAAGATCAAAGCGTTGCTCTTGAATGAACACTTCAGGAGCCAACTAACGTTCAGTGGCAGACTCCTAAGCACACTGTCAGTGTAGCTCGCAACTTCAGACTTTTGGGATAATGGAAAAGTGGATTCACATCACTAAGCATGGCTAATTGTCTGAGTGAGAACAGAAAGAAACTGTCTTGAGGCAACACGGTAACATTCACATTCCCCAGAGAGTCAGAGTTTGTCAAATTTCTATTTAAAATAATAATAAGCACCAGTAGGAGGGGTAAATTTACCCCCTTGAGGGCTGATTCAGGTAACCAGACTCTTTGTTGGTCGTTAAGCATGAGGAATCGATATCATATCAAGGCCTCGTGGAACACCTGACAGTTCAATTTCACAGCTAGCCTCTGAATCAATACTTTCGGAATAGTTTTGGACTTTACCAAAGGCGACCCACTGGAGTTAATCTATGGTGTCATCAACTCGGGTCACAGCGTGCATGGTCATTACACTGTGTAACAATAAATGTTCATAAAAGACGACACTCTCTATCCTCATGCGCTTGACTGCAGCCTCTAATTGAAGTAAATTCATTCATGAAGCAGAGAGGGGTCCTGATCGACTCGTTGCTCGGCCCTGTTTGTAAGTCCCATCCAGCAGAATTTGGAGAAAAGCATGTCAGGCTTTTCCAAGGGGCGCACAGCACAGGAAATTGAACAAGGTTTTATCAGGCAGAAAATGTTTTAAACTGTTTAGCCTGTTCCAGATTGCTTTTGGGAGGGATTGTTTACCCTTGAAACACAATGATAGTTGCAGGAGTGTTTCCTTCAAACAAATAACTGCTTGTATGTTTTTACAGTGATTGGGGTAAACCTGCATCTACTTATTTCCTGCTTAAATTTAAATATATCATCAACAAAAAGAAACCTTGAGCAACCTTGAACAACCATCCATTACTAACTAAAAACAAGTGCTTGGCAGCAAAAAAAGGTTATGAGAAATAAGCAGAGCCATTTCTTTAGTCAAGCCAATTTCTTAAATCTTTCAAGCAAAACTTAAGCCTAGCACCTAAATCACAATGGGTTCTTCTCTATCACTGTAGAATATAAATTAAATAAAGTCAAGCGAAGACCAACTACGTATAGTAACTGAGGTGAAATTGCCTGTGGAAAAAGGATGCAAGCAGCCCTTCGAGTGGCACTGTGGTGTTTGGCCAGTGTCCACTTGAAATTGAGGTCTATTTTCCCCTCAGTGGAAGTCCTGAGGAGGGTGTGACAACAGATGGCGAAGCAGAAGACTAATGACAAATACTCTGAGTAATGATGATGGTTTCATGCTTCGTAAACAAGGTGAAAGCTCTTACTACAGTTAGGCAAAAGTTTAACATAAGAATCTTTTCTAATTGCACTGAAGTGAATTTCACATTTAAAGCTTTAATACTCCTTTTAACCTTTGTTCAAAGAATGTCTACAAATATGACTTCAGGGATAGTAAGACAAAAACCAAATCATGATAATGATTTTCCCTTCTGTATGGATTTACACTGCAGCACAACATATTTGGAAGCTATAGTTCCCAGGGACATCTGAAACTGGCTATTTTCAACCCAAAAATGCAGAGGCTCGGCTGGGATCTGGCCCATCACGCACATTTGACTTTCTCTGTATCCTCTGCTTAAACTCTAGCTGTATAATTTTAAGTAAGATTTAGAGCAGTGGTCCAAAATCTTAGTTCATTTCCTCCCAGTGCTTGCAAGTATTCATTTGAAGGCTTCACTAAAATGTGTATAAAACAGTTCTAAGGGGTAAAAGATTAAACAGTTGGATGTGCATATAATGTTTTCAGTTTAGAATGATAAGAGTGACAGTCAATAGTATTGGTAGGATTAATGGTCTAACATTGTCAAACTTATGCCTTAGTTTAAGCTTTATTTTGTATATGCAGTCTTTCTTTCACTTTTAACATCTGTCAGTTCTCAACCAAGTTTCAGACTGATTAAAGCACCTAAACCAGCAATGACAGAGTGACATGGGACTTATTTTTGAAAAAAAAAGAAGAAGGCCTTTGTTGAAAGACATGTGCCATGTCAAAAACTGACATGATACCTCACCCTGAACACACTATCATCATGGTGATACATGGCCATGGCATCATCATGCTGTGGGGATTAGTTTCTTGAAGAGGGATAGGAAACCTGGTCAGAAATGATGGATGGAGCAAGATACAGGACAAAGCCAGAGAAAAAAAAAACTGTTTGAAACTGGGGTGGAGGTTAATTTTTTAGCAAGATAACAACCCTAAACAAGCATGCTAAAAAAACTTGAAAATGATGAATATGATATGCTACTTTGTCTTGGTCTAGTAAAATAAATGTACCTTTGTGGCTGTAACATGACAACATGTGGAAAAAAGCCAAGGGGTGTAAAAAACAAGGTTTTGTAAGTAAAGTATTTGATTTATGATGTCACAATCTCTTTCATTGCTGGTAATGCTGTCTTTATTATCTGAAAGGCATTGTCTGTGTCTACTGACCTTCTTTCACTGTTTTATCTGACTGTCAGATGCTCCAAAAACTGCTTGAGGGCACTGTCACTAAACTTTTGATGCCACCACAGGCAAATGTATGCCCATTCTAGATCTGTTAAATTCCTGCGAATCACTGATCACAGACAGAATACAAAACTGATTCAAAAAATACATATATAAAGACTTAAAGAAACCACAAAAAACACCCAGTATACATTCTCAGTATTTCCTTTGAACACAAGGCTGAACCTGAGTGTTCTGTGTGTGACTGACAGAATCAATTGCTGTTAGAAATGTCTTCAGAACAGAACTGCTGTGCGTGTTTTCCACTGAACATATTGGAGGTATTAGAGGCTTTAGGCTATTAAGGACCTCAGGGCTCCCTCCAGTTTATGTATTGATTACAGTCGTCTGTCTATTTAATGATGTTTTATGCAGGTCTTGTAATTGCTATAAATGATGGCAGAAAATTGTCCTGCATCTATAAAACTCAGTCTAACAGAAGCAAATATGTCTTCTGGTCGTTTTTCTTCGCTGTAAAGCAGAATCCTTACTACTAGTCTTCCTGGCTGCCTACACACATTGTTCCAGCTGCTTAGCCCCACTACAACGTTTTACAGGAAGGCTCCTCCATAATGACTGTCGGTCCATAGGTCTGAGTCAGAAGGAAAGGATGAATGCTGTATAAATAAACTTCCAGCACCAAACCATATAAATCACAGGCAGCTGAGGAGAGTAAAACATGAGAAGTAAAATCCATGTTCTGTTAATTGTTGGGAAAAATAAATTCCATTTCCAAATGTTATTTTATAAAATGAGTCAAATTAGTAGTGTTTAGCTTCAGGATGATACATTAGTTTTAAATTTCTTTTGTACAAGAAAAATAATGGCCTGTCAGATGTAACAGTGTATACCGAAGGAACATATTTTAGCAAAAGAAAGATTAATTCATTGTAAAATCATTTATCATTGCCTGTAATAACATACTACATATTAAGTACTGAAATAACATCTCTCTCTCTTTTTACCTGCCAAATTTAAATATACAGTATACCCCTTGGCAAATTCATAAATATACAGGTCCTTCTCAAAATATTAGCATATTGTGATAAAGTTCATTATTTTCCATAATATCATGATGAAACTTTAACATTCATATATTTTAGATTCATTGCACACTAACTGAAATATTTCAGGTCTTTTATTGTCTTAATACGGATGATTTTGGCATACAGCTCATGAAAACCCAAAATTCCTATCTCACAAAATTAGCATATCATTAAAAGCGTCTCTAAACGAGCTATGAACCTAATCATCTGAATCAACGAGTTAACTCTAAACACCTGCAAAAGATTCCTGAGGCCTTTAAAACTCCCAGCCTGGTTCATCACTCAAAACCCCGATCATGGGTAAGACTGCCGACCTGACTGCTGTCCAGAAGGCCACTATTGACACCCTCAAGCAAGAGGGTAAGACACAGAAAGACATTTCTGAACGAATAGGCTGTTCCCAGAGTGCTGTATCATGGCACCTCAGTGAGAAGTCTGTGGGAAGGAAAAGGTGTGGCAGAAAACGCTGCACGAGAAGATGTGACCGGACCCTGAGGAAGATTGTAGAGAAGGGCCGATTCCAGACCTTGGGGGACCTGCGGAAGCAGTGGACTGAGTCTGGAGTAGAAACATCCAGAGCCACTGTGCACAGGCGTGTGCAGGAAATGGGTTACAGGTGCCGCATTCCCCAGGTCAAGCCACTTTTGAACCAGAAACAGCGGCAGAAGCGCCTGACCTGGGCTACAGAGAAGCAGCACTGGACTGTTGCTCAGTGGTCCAAAGTACTTTTTTCGGATGAAAGCAAATTCTGCATGTCATTCGGAAATCAAGGTGCCAGAGTCTGGAGGAAGACTGGGGAGAAGGAAATGCCAAAATGCCAGAAGTCCAGTGTCAAGTACCTACAGTCAGTGATGGTCTGGGGTGCCGTGTCAGCTGCTGGTGTTGGTCCACTGTGTTTTATCAAGGGCAGGGTCAATGCAGCTAGCTATCAGGAGATTTTGGAGCACTTCATGCTTCCATCTGCTGAAAAGCTTTATGGAGATGAAGATTTCATTTTTCAGCACGACCTGGCACCTGCTCACAGTGCCAAAACCACTGGTAAATGGTTTACTGACCATGGTATCACTGTGCTCAATTGGCCTGCCAACTCTCCTGACCTGAACCCCATAGAGAATCTGTGGGATATTGTGAAGAGAACGTTGAGAGTCTCAAGACCCAACACTATATTTAAATGAAATTTAGTCTGTTCTTAAAAATTCTAAATGCAAAAAATTTTCACTTTTAATTAGATTAAAATTCAATTATAAAACAGCTGGACTCAGTTTAATGAAAAAAATAAACAGATTAAAAGTTGGATTACTGGCTTTGGGTTCTGGGAGGGGTCTTGCACACCCCTGCCACCATCCCAATTTTAATGCAGTTTAGACATATAAATCAGTTTAGACATACACCAAGGGACGCTACGCAGTGGGCCGCAGCAGCTATGTTGGTCTCTGTGGGGCATCCCTCTCTTTTGAACTCTCAGGGCCTAGCTCACCAGGTGTGTTTGCAATTTGCCCTCCATACATTGGTCCTTCTAAGTTCCGGATGCCATGGTGAGGTGGTGCCTGCCCAGCGTGTTGGGGGCTCTGGAGGGATCTCCCCTGTTTGCTTCTGGGTGGTCTTGCTGCTGGGAGTTGGTGTGGGCCATGGGCCCCAAGCTGAGTCCACGTGGGTGCTGTGTGTTGCAGGCCTTCTACCATTCTTGCCACTCAAACAACTGTGCACTCCTTTAGGCCAATTTATTTGCCAACTGAATTTATTTTGATTTTTGATTGCATAATTATCAAAAACATGTAACAAGTGACTGACTCTGCCACCATTTTTATGACAACTAATTTTCAGTAGGCATTTATTCAGGATTACTGCCTGTTTTCTGACTATGCATCAAATGTTTAAAGGGCAGAACAAACAATTCATGATAAATACCATCTGCACTGATAGTATGGTAAAAGGAAGGTCAAAGGTTACTACAGATATATATAAATGTAGTCTAAATGGACCACTTTTCAGTCAACATTTGTTTTCTGACAACAAAAACACAAAACATATGTGAATGAGAGCAGCTGTAATCAGTCTTTAGAAAATACAGCTTATTGGAGCAAAGACACCAGGATAACTTGAAAAAGATTTGGGATTCATTAAACTGTAAGTTCTAGATGATGGCATAGTCAATTTGCTAATTGATAAATGCCATAAAAACTTGTGAAGAAATTCTTATGCTTTATTTCAAACAAAATATTACAAAGTAATGAGAAACAGTTCATTTTGGATATGTGATCTTTGTCCAGATTGTTAATTTTAACTTGGTTGAACTGAGTTTGGAACTGGTTATTGTTAAGGATAACTGGCACAACACGGCCTAAAAATATTGGAAGGAAAGTAACCTGATGGAAATGGCATTGTTTCTGAAAATAATCCCAAAATCTTTTTAGAATGACCAAATATGGTATAATTGAAGACTGGTGGGAACCTAGGAAGTCAGCTAAAATTGAATCAAAAGGCACCCCAATTAAGTATTAATTTATTGGAGAGCACACGTATGCAACCAGGTTATAGCATCTTTTTTTACCTTTGAGTAAACGTTCCGATAAAATATGTTTTTCAGTTGTACAAGGTCATTTAGTCACACAGTTGGTCTTGTTTTTTTATATCACCAAAATGTAGCATTTTATAAGGACCATGCCTGCTTATGAATTCCACTGTGAGAGGGTCTAAATAATGTTTAGATTTATAAAACAGGGCTATTAATTTCCTGATATGGCAGGACTTATTAATTTTCCTATTAGGGCATTTACAGCAAACATTTTGTCAGTTATATGGTTTGTCTAATTCAAAGGTGAATTATGTTAAAAAAAAAAACAAACAGAGCAATTTTTTATGTCTCTGTTTAACACCTCAGTGTCACTGTGTTGGTGAAGTGAAAATCGTACCTTCCATTACATCAACATTAGGAAACACTTATGCCAGTTAATCAGCCTGGTCTCTGCTGTCAACTCAGCTCTCACAACTTTCCTGGAATGCTCAAGTTGGCAATTTTTTGCTGGTCTCCATTTAAAAGTGCCAGGCTTTACTATTTAAGCTTCTGTAGAAATCCCTTTACATGCATTTACCTCACTATATTACTTCCCTAACACTGCTGAAAGCCTTTGATTACATGCTATATCTTACAGTGGGATCATATGCTCTCTTTGTGAGACAGCTGCAGCCACCAGAATGTTGTTTTGGCAATGAATATTTCCAAAAGTAAAGACGGGAACATGTCACAGCCGATTTGACTACATGGATGTCTCGTGCTTAGCTCAGCTCCCTGCATTCTGTCACTTGACTCAACACTTGACGAACCATGGGTCAGGCGCACTGTCGTCCTCTTTAATAAAGCAGCAAATAATGGCCCTGGGGCCCAGGAGAGACTTGACACAAAGTGTCATGTCCTTTGACTTGGATTAGTCTTAATTACTGTTACCCTCAGCACATCAATGGTGTTGCAACAAAACACAGAGAGGCCACCCCGTGTCACACGCTACTAAGATCCAAACACTTGTAAGGCCAAAGCTGGGTCTCCCTCTATCAAGCCCTGGTCTAGTTTGAGTTGCAATTAATTCAGATGTCAGTGTTACTCTGGAAATTACTGTTTTTACAATTAGTCCTTATAAGTAATGAAAGTAAATTATTGTACAGGATTATTTTAGTTAATAAATAATGTAGCAGAACAGGTAATTGTACCTCTCGATTTTACAACTCGTTGATGTCCTGTGGAGTGGTGGGAACAGTCTTGCTTGATTTATAAAAAAGAACTCATGACACAGTCAGTCATTAGATATTATTAAACACACTGTGACAACAAACCATGATGTCTATAGAAAATATAGAAATATAATACTTAACTGAGTGACAAACACCACCACCAGCAACAGATTATCTCAAATTAAAGGGGATATATGATGCTTTTAAATCCTTCCTTTTCACCCTTAAATCATTCAGTTGTGGTCTATATAAACTGCAATGCTTTGGTCTGAATTGCTTGTTATAGTAGCTTCACAGGCCCCTTTTTGACCCCTGCTCTGAGGTGCGTCTGAGAGCATCTCATTCTGGTCTCTTTAAATGTAATTGATGCACTTCATCCCCCACCCCCCCTCCAGGTCAAAGAGTGTTCCACTTTAACCCATTCCGCCATTGTTGTAGTTTGATAAAATAATAATCTAGCGCTGCATACACAAGAAAAAAAACATCAATGCCAATGCAAAACTGTTACTGTAATAATTCTATTCAAAACACGCAGCACGGTTCTGTCCTCATGAGGCTACAAGCAGCACACAGCGCTAACATCAGCAGAAGGCATGATGCTACTGCTATCAGAATAATAGTCATGACATCTTATCAACACACAATAAATTCATGTCTAAAATAAAGTTTGTTGTCATTATAGTGTGATATGCAGCTTACCGCTTTGCTGTGTTCATCGTTTCCATAGACAGAAAGAACTGACGCCTTAATCAGATGAAGTCTTTCAGCAAATCCTTCCTGATACTGGCAGAAGTTGCCAAAGGCACTCGTCCTCAAAGTGCTTCAGGCAGACGAATAGGAATTTTCCCACTGATATGGGAACATTTCCATGAAAAATAAAATTTAACCAGACTCTTCAAACAGGTTCTGATGCTAGGGGCGATGTGGATTAATACACCCAACAAACAAAAATTTAGACTTATCTACTTCCAGCGCCGGTATACTTGAGCTTAGACTGCAAAATCACAGTGAGAAATAAAAATGGAGGATACGCGAATCAATCACCTGGAAATCCATGACCTTGTTTAGCTGTTCCACAGCACATACTGGGAAGTAACAGTTCAAAGAGAGAGAAAACTGACTGTTTTGATATTTTAGTCAGCAGCCAAAGTGGAAATAAAACTGTATGCAATGCATGTTTTTCTGTAAATTGCAAGGTTATTGTAGTTCTTTTTCTTTTTTTTTTTATTATTATGCAATGCCCTGATTAAATAAATATTTACCAAATTCTCTTTCTTAACAGGAATGGTAAGTTATCGACATCTGGAGTTGCAGAAACAAATTATCAACACAAAATTAATATAAAAAAAAAGAAATGTATAATTTAGGTTGGCTTTGTTCCATACTATGATCATCTGCTTCAAAAGACCAAGCATAGATTGCTTCGTATCAGAGATGCAGAACACACACACTAGGCACTGATTCATAGGCATAATCAGGTTGTAAACAGATAGGACTCTTTATCCAACTGGACAAGCTCAGTGGTTCTGAAATGTTTCCACACAACTCAAAGCTGTGCACAAGACATCTGCTCAAAGCTCATTGTACTTTGTTTGCCTACTTCATACATATTTGTGCACAGATATACAAGGGTTGGACAATGAAACTGAAACAACTGTCATTTTAGTGTGGGAGGTTTCATGGCTAAATTGGACCAGCCTGGTAGCCAGTCTTCATTGATTGCACATTGCACCAGTAAGAGCAAAGTGTGAAGGTTCAATTAGCAGGGTAAGAGCACAGTTTTGCTCAAAATATTGAAATGCACACAACATTATGGGTTACATATCAGAGTTCAAAAGAGGACAAATTGTTGGTGCACGTCTTGCTGGCGCATCTGTGACCAAGACAGCAAGTCTTTGTGATGTATCAAGAGCCACGGTATCCAGGGTAATGTCAGCATACCACCAAGAAGGACGAACCACATCCAACAGGATTAACTGTGGACGCAAGAGGAAGCTGTCTGAAAGGGATGTTCGGGTGCTAACCCAGATTGTATCCAAAAAACATAAAACCACGGCTGCCCATATCACGGCACAATTAAATGTGCACCTCAACTCTCCTGTTTCCACCAGAACTGTCCGTCGGGAGCTCCACAGGGTCAATATACACGACCGGGCTGCTATATATGGTGTTTTGGAGGAGCGAGTCAGGAAACGTTTTCCTCCACCAGTATCATGTAGTGACCTGGCCACTATCCTGCAAGAAGAATGGTTTAAAATCCCTCTGATCACTGTGCAGGACTTGTATATGTCATTCCCAAGACGAATTGACGCTGCATTGGCCGCAAAAGGAGGCCCTACACTATACTGATAAATTATTGTGTTCTAAAACCAGGTGTTTCCGTTTCATTGTCCAACCCCTGTATCTCTTATAGAGTAATCTAAGCAGAAGATGCTTTCACTTTTTTGTCATTATGTGTATGTAGGATACATTCAGACACGGTATGATGCAGGAGTTACCCATTTCTTTCATAAATTAGATAAATCCCAGCCTGTACAATTTAATCAGATACAAAACTGTTTAATAAAGTGGAAGAATAATTAGAGCTTTGTATGATTCTGTGTTTACAGTTCAAATTATCTAAAAACGAACATCTCTTTTTACTGTGACTTCACACATGAGGTTTAAATAGTATCAGTCTATATGTGCAACCTGAATTGAAGTACATCAGTCATAGGAGTGTTTTCAGTATCAGAACTCAGAATGTCCAGTTTAATTTTTGTTTTTATTTGTTTGGTTACTCCTATTCTTCCCAGATGTTCCACTACTCCCTTCTCCAGCAGCACAGTGAATCTGATTAATGTTTATGGCTGCATTCTCAATGGTTTATTAATCAAAGCACTTAGATACGGACATAATGACAGGAATGTAAACCCCAGGCACAAACATTCAAAACACTCATGGTGTCACCCCAAGTAAAGAAGAATGGGATTTAATTAAGGAGGCATTATTTACTGGACAAATGCGAGTGAAGTGTTGCTTTATGGTGTAACAGCATTAACCTGTGACCTCATTCTTACAGCACTGGGTATTCAATTTGTTAAGCACATATATTAACATTGAAGCCAAACACTGTTACATTATCTAGCGTAAACCACGTTGACACGAGAACCACGGAGTGACAGGAAACTTTAAAAAGCATTTTTAGACTCACTTCTTGCTGACATTTACCTCACGCAGAGTTTTATTATGATTTATTTTTGTGTCCAATGAATTTGAACTTGTTGTATCTCGTCAGCAAAACTTTTATGTTTTCATTGGCAAATTATTAGTGCCTGGGGTTTTATTATTATATTTTATAAATGCTGGATTGTTTATAATACAAAAACATAAATAATAATAAACTTGATATCAACATTACCAAAGAAACATAAACGTTTGCAATTTTTCCGGTGCATCTGGTGGACTATTACTCAATGTTGTGTGCAATTAAAAAAAATATTTATCTCCTTGGATATTTCTTCTATTTTTTGATTTTATGAAACATAAATGTTTCAGAGCAAATACAAAAAGTAGTTTTCAAATCTGCCCATTGTCTTCCACTTATTCGAGATCTGGTCACAAATACTGGAGCAAAACCCAAACAACCATCAGCACCATTTTCCAGTAAAACCTTGAGGATAAACAGCATTCCCAGGTGAGAGGGGATATATAGTCCTTCTAGTGGGGCTGCCCAGGGTCTCCTACCATTGGGATGTGTCCAGAAATCCTCCAAACGGAGGCACCAGGAATCCAGGAATCAGATGCCCAAACCACCTCAACTGACACAGGAACAAAAAGCTATGAAAGCTCACAAATTTCAAATCTTATTAGTTCTAATGTCTCCAAAGGTATTGCTAATGTACTGAGGTCTTTTATTGACTGTTTTGTTTTAGGGTAAAATAATCTGAACTTGCTTTTCTTGCCTTGCAGTTCTTGACAACAATAACAAGCTGCGTGCTAGGAGCCATAATATTCATGTTTCTTTACAGTGAATGTTAGTGACATTCTTACATTTACCCTCTTTTTTTTTTTTTTACAGATTTTATGCCATCATATTCAAGGTAAGGTAAGTTTATTTATATAGCGCTTTTCAGCAACGAGACACTCAAAGCGCTGTACATACAATTACAATACAATCACAAAGAAAATAAACACAGATACAGACACATAAAAACAAATCAGATGATAAAATCAAACAACAGAGGTAATTTAAAAACAAAATAAAGAGAATAGAATGATGGACAATAAAATGAAAGGAAAAACAACTAATCATGCCTAGATGGCACAGTCAAAGGCCACTCTAAACAAATGAGTTTTTAATCTTGATTTAAAGCAACTTAGGGTTTCGGCACTTTTACACTATTCTGGCAGTTCATTCCAGATTAGTGGAGCATAAGAACTAAAAGCTGCTTCTCCATGTTTGGTTCTGGTTCTGGGTATGCAGAGTAGATTTGAGCCAGAAGACCTGAAAGGTCTGGATGGCTGATACACTGACAACAAGTCTGTAATGTATTTTGGTGCTAAGCCATTCAGTGATTTATAGACCAACAGACGTATTTTAAACTCTATTCTCTGAGCTACAGGGAGACAGTGTAGGGACTTTAGATCCGGGGTGATGTGCTCTACTTTCTTAGTTCTAGTGAGGACGCGGGCAGCAGCGTTCTGGATCAACTGCAGCTGTCTGATCAACTTTTTAGGCAGACCTGTGAAGACACCGTTGCAGTAATCAATTCTACTAAAGATGAACGTCATGATAGATCGGTGTGAAGTGAAGAAAGGACATGAATACAGATTATTTGATTAATTTGTGACATGAAGCTTGTGAAAGAAAGATTGCACGTCCTTGACATTAGAACAAGATCTGGTGAAAGTAAAACTGAGCAGTTAAAACTTGTATAACTGTGGATAGAATATATCTAAACATACAATATTATGTGGCCATGTTATGGTAAATGAGATTTGTATATCATATTTGTAGAGTATGCCTCATTGGTTCAAGTAATTCTCTCGCAACAAACATCCAAACAGGTGCCTAAAATTAATAAGACCAAAAGGTTGTGTGTTTTAAAAAGGAATGAAAAAAACACAATAGCATTTTGTGGCAAGATGCTTTTTCTTCAAAATCTGAATGACTATTTTGTTATTTTTCTCTAGTTTTCATTTATTGAGGACTAGATAATATTGAAAAAAAAAAAAGAAGAGACGAAATCCTCTGGTCCTCAAACCAGACCCCCTCTGGCCCTTGGCTGCGCCTAGAAATCCTGTCCATAAAAGTTATGAATAGGACCGGTGACAAAGGGCAGCACTAAAAGTGAAGCACCTGCGAGTCCCTTTTCTGAGTTAGAAAGGTGATTGGATTGTGTGGTTTGCACAGCTTGTACCAATCTCCAGAGGTAACGGCAAATTTCTTTATCCTTCCATGTTGCACTTCCTGTGTCCATGGCAGATGATGGCTGTTGCTGTGGATCACACGGGAGTCTTTGGAGGCCGCTGTGGTGGAAGTTAAATACAAAAATGCCAATCTAAAGTACCTGCCACCTCATGGATAACAAACATTTTTAAACAAACATTTTTCAGAGGTGGGGGACATGTGGAGAAACAGCTCTTTATCAGACCACTGATGACGAATTAGGTGGTAAAATTTGGTAAAAGAACATCCTCATGATTTTCACAACGTCTGTTTTCGAGTAATCGACAATCTAAAAAACAATGTGATGTATGTAGTGGTAAAGCTATGATTTATTAACTGTTTTTTATCTGATTACTAAAAAATAAAGATTTCTGTTTGAAAATATGTTTTAGAAAGAATACCCACTTTTATTGTTCTTTTGCTCTTTTGCACTTGTAAAATTGTTTTTCATATTCCATGATATTGATCTGTGACCTTTAGAGGTCCCTTTTAAAGCAAGAGTGGAAGAATGCTGGCCTCATAGCCCACCCTATTGAAGGAGGCTGACAAATGTGGCAGTGTTCACATGTAAGCATCAATTAATCTCTCAAACGATGGAAGGCCTAATGGGAAAAGGACTCAGGAGAGAACTATGCTGCTTCCTGCATTTTTCCCAGGACCCCAGCAATGAATGATGTCCTTTTGCAATCAGATAACCCCTTATGCCTCTATTTTCTAACACCACCCACAAGAAAGTGCTACCCCATATACCCATATATACCCCCCCCCCCCGTGCCAATTTCAATTCAATTAAATTAAATTCAGTTTATTTATACATTCCAATTAATCTTAACTATTGAACAGTGCAGTCAGATTCAGTTATTTATTCAAATTGGATAAAAGGTTTTTCTATCTAAGGAAACCCAGCAGATTGCATCGAGTCAGTAACTTGCAGCATTCACTCCTCCTGGATTAGCATGTAGAGACAGTGGACAGTCACTGGCGTTGACTTTGAAGCAATCCCTCATACTGAGCATGCATGTAGCGACAGTGGAGAGGAAAAACTCCCTTTTAACAGGAAGAAACCTCCAGCAGAACCAGGCTCAGTGTGAGTTGCCATCTGCCACGACCGACTGGGGGTTTGTGAGAACAGAGCAGAGACACACAAATGTTGGGATTATGAATCTGAGAATATTATTTAATATTAATATTTTAATATTTTATCAAATAATATTTCGGTCTGTTAAGGGTTGTCCTGTGAATACCAGCCCAATAAGGCGATGGTATTAGGACAAAATAGAAAAGTGTGAGATGAGCTCTGACATCATTGAACAGCATAAACTCTGCACATATATGGAATGAATTCACACAATTTCTCAAAATACAAGAATTTATTAACAAAAATAAGTCAACTCAAAGTCAAACATATTTCAATCAACAAACTCTTTACTATGCTAAAACAATCCAACTAAACTACCAAGCAGAATTAAAGAATAACGAAGACTAATGGGCTATGTACAATATAAACAAGTTGATTAAAGATGATTGAGAACCATGACCAAAAGAGTGATGCAACATTACCATGCAATGTTTATGTTTGAGAACCAAGGATTATCTTGAAGAATCTGGAAATGAAGTTAAGTTAGTCTTGGAACTAACTTAGGCAATAATCAGCAAACATTTAGACAACCATTCACAATGCAAGATCAGATAAAATATTATTTTAATAAAATAATGTTTTAAATAATGATCTGCTGAATAAAACCAACCTTCTGGATGACTAATTCTCAACAGTGTCTCATTAGCTGCCTTTATTTATTAAAATAATATTTGAAGAAATATTATTAAGGGAATATTTTGGAAAGAGCTAAATCTTTCTGGAGAAATGGTGCTTAATGGTGTTTACTTAGTTATTAAATTTAGTAAAATGATGTTAGGGACACATTATTTACTGGATTGAAAACTAACCCTGTCTGGGTAAATATTATTTAGCAGCAAGCACATGTCCTTAGCTGTTAGCAGTTAAGCTAACAAAGAAGCTTCTAGTTTAGCACCAGATTCAAACACACACCTTTAAAAAAAAAAAAAATTACCGTTAATAAAAGGGTTAAAATGCATAAGCGCGGACGGCGCGTTATGATCAATCTTCTGTTTAAAATCACCCTTTAATAAAGTTTGTCTTAACTTTAAAAACACACAAAGAACACAACCTGAGCACGCGTGCTGCAGATAGTCTGCTAGCACCAAGATAGTTGAGTTCATTACAAACAAAACCAAACTTCATAAAAGGAAAAACGTTTAGATCATTTCAACTTAAATCACTTCTATGTTTTTTCTGCCCAAACACTTAACCTCATGAACTGTGGTGAGGAACATTGTCCAAGCGACGATGAAGTTTGAAGAGAGCTCTGTGAACAAAGGGTTAGCTTCCAGTTAACCTCCGTAGCTCTGGCTGGAAGACGGCTCGTTCTGTCCGCTGATCTGTGAACAAACGGTTAGCTTCTAGCTAACCTCCGTGGCTGTGGATGAAAGAGTTTTGTCCGCTAACCACACAGCACGTTACCATTACCATGGTGATGGGGTCTCTGCTGTCTTCCTTCCAGACTGGGAGACCGCTCCGCTCAGCTTCGTAGAGACCGCTTCTCTGTAGGGAACTGCTCTGGGACAGTTTGCTTCTGTAGGCCTCAGAGAGAAAGTAAGCAATGCTTACACCTCAATTTCCCTGTTCATGAATGAAAATACCGGATACACAGACAGTATTTCATTCGTACTTAACTTTGCACATGATCGATGATCGTATGACATCCTTGGATCGAGTTGAAGAGTTGATGTCTGTTTGCAAGCAAGGAGACATCAGCACGCTTGTCTCCCCTATCCGGTCCCTTTCGAAGGCCGTGTGGAAGAGGTCGGCTTGTTGGAGAAGGGGTGCTCTTATTCAGACAGTGGCATCATGGGAAGTCTGCTCCTACCCCCCCCTTTCCTCATTTGATGGAAGTCAGTTAAATGCAATTTATTTTGAAAGTTCAGGAAAGTCTGTACTGGAGTTTAATGCTGAAATCCATGGCTGTGGGTCCCAACACAAAGAACACAGAAGCACTGATCCAGGAGTGCTTTCTATGGGAAGGAAAAGTAAATGTTAATGGATGTAGCTCCTTTAGTTGTTTCACCTAGAAAGAAAGAACAGATAAACTCTGATCCAGTTTTCAAGGTTAGAGTCTGAACGAGAGCACATAGAGTTAGTCACAGTAGAAGCTCTGTCAATTGCCATGTCTAGGAGAGAGAAAGGGTTAAACACTGAAAGACAGGGCCATGTGGCTCATTGGTAGAGGGTGAGCATGAAGTTGTTGTCAACAGAAGCTTGGACAATGCCCCTCTCCAGAAAGGTGTCACAGGTAGACACAGAGTCAGGCCAGGTGTAGCTTCTATGAAGAGAAAAGAGAGAGAACTAAGTTAAAAGTTGAAATAACAGCAAATAATGCAAAATTGGAGAGTAGTGTGAGAATGTAGCGAAGAGGGTGAAAGTGGTCATTATGTCCGCCAGCAGCCTAAGCCTATAGCAGCATAACTACAGAGATAGCTCAGGATAACCTAAGCCACTCTAACTATAAGCTTTATCAAAAAGGAAAGTTCTAAGCCTAGACTTAGAAGTAGAGAGGGTGTCTGCCTCACGGACTAAAACTGGGAGCTGGTTCCAGAAGAGAGGGGCCTGATACCTAAAGGATCTGCCTCCCATTCTACTTCTAGAGACTCTAGGAACCACCAGCAAACCTGACAAATATGATCTCTCTTTTTAATTTTCATCAGAACTCTTGCTGCAGCATTTTGAATCAGCTGAAGGCTTTTAACTGCATTTTGTGGACATCCTGATAGTAAAGAATTACAATAGTCCAGCCTTGAAGTAACAAATGCATGGACTAGTTTTTCAGCGTCACTTCTGGACAGGATATTTCTAATTCTGGCAGTGTAGAAACCTGTTTTTTTGGACTCCAGTCCAAAGACGACAACTTCTGTCTTGTCTGAATTTAGAAGCAGAAAATTTAAAGTCATCCAAGTTTTTATGTCTTTAAGACATGCTTGTAGTCTATCTAACTGGTTGGGCTCATCAGGATTCATGGATAAGTAAAGCTGAGTATCATCAGCGTAACAGTGAAAATGTATTCTATGCTGCCTGATAATTTTACCTATTGGAAGCATATATATAGTAAAGAGAATTGGCCCAAGTACTGAACCCTGTGGTACTCCACAATTAACCCTGGAGTTTAAAGATGATTTATCATTTACATGAACAAACTGGAATCTGTCAAACAAATAAGATTTAAACCAGCCTAGCGCTGTTCCCCTGATCCCTACAGCATATTCCAGCCTTTCTAAGAGAACATTGTGATCGACTGTATCAAATGCAACACTGAGATCTAACAGGACAAGTACAGACACAAGTCCATTATCTGAGGCCATAAGAATATCATTAGTGACTTTCAGCAGAGCTGTTTCAGTGCTATGATGAGCTCTGAAACCTGACTGAAACTCTTCAAACAGGTCATTGCTGTGTAAATGCTCACACATTTGATTAGCAACTATGTTCTCAAGAATTTTAGATAAGAATGGAAGATTGGATATAGGTCTGTAATTTTTCAAGTCATCTCGATCAAGCGAAGGTTTCTTAAGTAAAGGTTTAATTACAGCTACCTTAAAAGCTTGTGGTACATATCCATTTACTAAGGATAAATTAATTATATCTAAAATGGGGCTGGTAATCAGAGGAAGCACTTCCTTAAATAATTTGGTTGGGATTGGGTCTAACATACAAGTTGAAGGTTTAGATGAAGCTAATATTTCTGATAACTCAGGAAGCTCCACAGGATCAAAGCAGTCCAAACACATATCAGGTTCTACAGTTACTTCCAATGTTGTCTCACTTGCTGAGGATGAAGTAATCATCTTCAGGAGTATGTCAACGATTTTTTTTTAATAGAATCAATTTTATTTAGGAAAAATCCCATAAAGTCATGACTGCTGAGAGCTAAGGGAATGGATGGCTCAACAGAGCTATGACTCTGTGTATGTTTAGCATTTAGATTGTGGCTACTGTTAAATGTCACATAATTTGTCTTTCCCTCCTTTATTTTTCCACATTTTTTATCAGTTTTTAAAAACATGTTGTCTTCTACAGTAATCTGATTACACTGGGAACTCGATCACAGCAGAATTTTCCACATCCAAGAGGTTTTTCATGGTGTCAGACGTGTTGCCAATAGGGGCAGCGTATTACAGAGAGTACTCTCTTTAATACCTTGACTAAATAAAAAATTATAAATTTTAAAACATACTCCCTCTGCTGTTATTTTCATAATCTAAACTATGTAAGGATCTTGTATTTAGATTGCAATATCAACTTAATCTGCTACTTTGAGGGAAGTGACAGCATGACATATTTCTGCAGGTACACTACTTGCCTAATACATGGAGGATATGTTCATTGTATTTACAAGGTACTTGTGGTTTATTGTATTGTATTGTATTGGGGGTAGTGAGTGGTTCACTACATCTGAACAACTCACTTTAAAGTTCTTGATGATTGTGGAGATATATTATGTGTGTGCATCATTATTATTATGTTCATAACCAGTGTGGGAAATGAAATGTATAACCTGTGTTAGTATAAGACATTGTGGCCTGCAGAATTGTTATTGCACAAACTTGGCCTTGAGTGTGATGAAGCAGAAAATACTGAGAGCTGAAGGAGTGTGTGAAAAAGTAGACTGACTTACTCCCTGCTTATATCAGTAGATACGAGTGCAGGTGCTGGGAGACAGGAACATGTCCTAATATGGTAGGCAGGAAAAGTTTGTACGTGACTATATGTGAGAAAAAACTGTAAATAGGGCGCTGCCCATTTTCATGTGTGTTTTAATAAAAGCAATGAGCCCAGTGAGAAGCTCCGAAGTCATCTCGGTGTGTGGTCAGATCACAGAGAGCTTCCCCTGATCCAGGTATTTTGAATTGCATACAGCTGTCTCCGTGTGATTTATTCTAATGTGTGTAAATTCCTCCAGGTTATGGTGAATAAACGAACGCGCAGAAGATCCTCATTAAAGACTATCTTCAACATGATCCAGGTAACCTTTTTTTCTGGTGCAATAATTTTTCCTGTATGTGAGGCCATTATGCATGATCATAAGTGATGATAGCTTCACACTTTTCTTTGGAGGTAGCCATTGCTAACAAAATGGCTACAAGAACATCGGCTCTGTTGCTGCTCTGTATTTGCCCAAATTTGATTGATAAAGTGATTTAGGCTGGATTACTTCACAGCTTTACCCTTACTATTGATACAACTTTGCTGAAATGAATTTAGCTTATCATTTAGTCTAGAATACAGTGAAAAAAAGTGAAATAATTCATATTATAAAGTAACCTGTTGAAGCTAATATACTTCTTGTAATGAGCAATTCCATATATCATGGGTCTCTGCACAATAATCTAATAACATTGTGAACTGCAGCTGTGTAAATATGTTGTAAAAAACAGAACTTGAATAGTTTAAATGAGGAAAACAATTACACATAACACCCTCTATTAATGGAAAAACAAGTATATCTAATTCTCATAATAATCTTAGATGTTCTCTCATCTTTACAAACAGTAGTAAATCATTTAACATCCAGGTAGTAGGAGGATTGTGTTTGAAGTAAGAAAAAGGTGGCACAGAAGTGGGTTACTGCCCATCCATATGGCTTACAGAGGAAAAATTCAATAATGTTGCCTCAGCACTCTACAATAACAAAAACCCTCTAAGTCAGCAACTCTTGTCTCCCAGGTCTGAAGAGGACTTTAGTATCAGCTCACTGGTCTACCTGCACCTGCAACCTCCTAACTATTTCATTAAAGAGAGAACTGATGCAAGAGCACAGAAACAATACCTTCCTCAGGGATCAGCTCCGGGCAAACATGGGGAGAGGGGAAAGATGTTCAGGTCTTCTCCACACTAACATTCCCATCTCCCATAGAAGTCTGGGCTGCTGATTTGATCTTATATAGAAACATAAGTGGACAGCGTTGAAGTTCGTACGTTTTTTGATGGAGTTTACCCACACTGAGGCCAGTTTCAGAAATGTCAGTCTAAATGTGCTACTCCACTGAAAGAAAAGGTAGGAGCTGAAAGCTGTGGGAGAGCACTGAGAATATGACTGTGACATTTTCTGACATGCTGGGGCGCAGAAAAACTTCTGCAGATCCACCTCTGGCAACACTTTCCTAACCTTCCACCTGAGGCTTGATTTTCCAAAGGCCTCGGTTTGTTTCAGGAATATTAGCCTTTTTGTCGAGGTCAAGGTTGGGGTAAATCTTTCTTCTTGGCTTGCAGGTAGCTTCTTTGAGTTTATTTATTACTTTATTTTTTAAATGTCAGTCTTGTGCTCTTTGCACAGCACTTGTTTTTCTTGAAATTGGTTTGCCACTACAGCGCTATGAAAAAGTGTTCTCCTTTTTGTCACACTTGTTTTTTTTAGATCATCAAACAATCTTTATTGTCAGACAAATACAAATGTAGTAAATGCAAAATTCAGTTTTAAATTATGATTTCATTCAATAAGAAGAAAAATTTTCCCAAACCAAAACTCTAATTGCCTCATAAGCCTAATAACTGGTGCTGCTTTTTAGCCTACTTCGTGTTGTCAGCTATCATGTTTTTATGTGATTTCTAGACTCTACAGGTCTGGTTTGGGTGGTGACATGGATCTCAGTGGTTAATCACACTTAAATAATGTGTTAACAAAGAGGCAATTATATTTTCACATAGTGTCAGGTTGGTTTGGATAGCTTTTATTCTAAATAAACCACTATATAAATTTACTGTCAGGCTCTGGGAGTTCCTGTTTGTATTTTTGTGCCTGCTATTTACTTTGCTTCGCCTCTAGGTGTCGCTTGTGTGCTGTTGGGTTTGGACAAGTGGTCTCCATCTCCTTGATCAAGCTGGGAGGTTTATAAGGAGCATGCTGCCAGCACTTTGACACCTGAGTGTTTTGCCTCTGTGGTACATTCAACTGGCCAAGTTTATGATACCCATGTTTATTCTAAGCTTTGACTTATCAGTCTTGTCCTCGCTTATTTTCCAGGTTCAGTTTTGGACCCAGTTCAGGCTCATTGAAAAACCTACCTCACCTCCATTGCCAAGATTTGCCAAGCCGACCCAGCAGAAACACTGAAAAGAACCCTAACTGAACATAGTCACCAAATTCAGGCTCAAGGTTCATCTCTCCGATCTCTTCATGAACAACAAAGACAAACAAATCAACTACTTGAACAGATTTCCTCTCTCTTACAGCATGTTCTCAGTACCAAGGACTCCCATTCGCCTGGTGGCACTACTGAACCTCTACCGACACAACAACTACCTTCCGGACGTGACGTAACTTCCCCAAACCCGGAGAAATATTCTGTGGAGAACAGAGACTGTGGAGGTTTCTTACTACAGTCTAAGCTGGTTTTCAACCAATCACCAATCATTCCGTCATGATGACGTCAAGATTTCTTACATATTAGGATTATTAACAGGAAGAGCTCTTCGATGGGCTGAATCCAGGTTTACAGTAATCAGTTCAGATGCACCTATGAAGAATTCAAGAGTTCAAACAAACATTCGCTCAGGAGACAGATCAGACACAAATTGCCCGCCATTTGTGGGCGCTACAACAACAAAACAAACCTCTAACTGAGTTTTCAGTAGATGTCCGCACATTAGCAGCAGCTTCAGGGTGGGATCAGCAGGCACTGAAAGCCGCATTTTGTCAATCACTGGATAAGGCTATTAAAGACAAGTTAGCTCTGATAGACGAACCTGAGAAATTAAATGACTTTATTGCCTTAGCTATACGTATCGATTCACTCATGAGATAAAGGAGAAGGGCCCGCTCTGGGCCCACAGTGAATAAGTTACCATTACTCTCTGGATCTAGATCCACTTCCGCAGCGCCCCAGCCGTTCAGTTTGCCTGAACCAGAACCCATGCAATTAGTTAGGACCAGACTTACACTTGATGAGCGACAGAATCAAAAATAAGGGGGAGGGGGGGGGCCGTCAACTGTAAAGTGGGAGCCGGCGGACCAGCATTCACCTTGCCTGCTACTTTGTTGTATAACAACGAACTTATCAGTTTTTCGTCCCTGATTGATTCTGGTAGTGATCAAAATTTAATTGATCAAGCCCTGGTCACCAAATACCAGATTGAGACCGAACCGCTTCCTGTGTCACGTCAAGTCCAGGCTTTGGATGGTAGTTCCCTTCACACCATAACACACCAGACCAAGCCACTCGAACTAATCACATCAGGTAATCACAGATAATTTATCATGCTTCTTGTGTTTCCCATATCTCAAAGCTCTGTGGTTCTAGGCCTTCCCTGGTTACAGATTCATAATCCTTATCTTAACTGGACCGAAGTCCGTGTTGAATCCTGGTCATCTAAATGCGTATCTTTTTGTTTACAGTTGGCTGTCTCACCTAACGTCTCTGTTTCGGAATGCAAGGAGGAGGAACCTCCAGATCTCACTGAAGTCCCCACTGAGTATCATGACCTGAGGATGGTGTTCAGTAAGTCTAGGGCCTTGTCTCTGCCTCCTCACTAGCCCTATGACTGCGCAATAGATCTTCTTCCAGGAGCACCTTTACCTTCATGTCGCCTATACAACATTTCAAATCTTGAATGAGCCACCATGGAAGCTAGTATCATCCGTCCATCATCCTCTCCACTAGATGCTGTTTTTTTATTTGTTGGGAAAAAGTATGGATCATCACATCCTTGTATAGATTACCCTTAATCAAATAACTATTAAAAATAAATATCCATTACCTTTACTCTCTTATGCCTTTGAACTAGTACATGGTTCCACTGTTTTCACTAAATTGGATTTACGCAATGCTTATCACCTCATCCGTATTCGCAAGGGGGATGAGTGGAAAATTGCATTTAAGACGCCTTTAGGGCACTTTGAGTACCTTGTTATGCCTTTTGGACTCAGCAATGCGCCAGCAGTATTCCAGGCGCTAGTTGACGATGTTTTGATAAATTTTTTGAACATCTTTGTGTTTGTGTATTTAGATTACATCCTTATCTACTCTAAGGACATCACTGAAGATCGCCATCATGTCCGCTTAGTTCTACAACGTCTTTTGGAGAACCGACTATTCATTAAAGCGGAGAAATGTGAGTTTTATAAGGATTCAGTCACCTTCCTGGGATTTATTCTAGAGGGTGGACAGGTTCGCTCCGACCCGGACAAGATCAAGGCCGTCTTGGATTGGCCACTTCCTGATTCTCGCAAACAGCTCCAGAGATTTCTAGGATTTGCAAATTTCTATCGGAGGTTTATCCGCAACCACAGACAAACAGCTACTCCCCTGACTGCCCTAACTTCTTCTAAAGTCCAGTTTAAGTGGAATCTGGAAGCTGATCGAGCCTTTCATCAGTTGAAACAAAAATTCTCTCAAGCACCCATCCTTGTCCACCCTAACCCAGACAAACAGTTTACGTTGGAGGTTGATGCCTCAGATATGGGGGTTGGAGCTGTACTCTCACAAAACTCTGACCTTGATGACCGGCTTCATCCTTGTGCTTTTTTTTCCTGCAGACTAACTAATGCGGAGCGAAACTATGATGTGGGGGACAGAGAGCGGCAAGCCATCAAACTAGCGCTGGAGGAGCGGCGACATTGGCTGGAGGGTGCTGAGCATCCTATTCTGGTATGGACTGATCACAAAAATTTATCTTACCTGCAATCAGCTAAACGGCTCAATTCTTGCCAGTCCCGTTGGTCCCGTTTCTTTTCCCGGTTTAACCACTGCATTTCTTACAGACCAGGCTCTAAGAACCAGAAACCAGATGGCCTTTCCCGTCAGTTTTGTCCCTACGACACTGAAGAGCAACCGGCTCCCATCTTACCCCCAGCTGCATAGTTGGCTCGTTAACATGGGAGATTTAGAATGTAGTGCAGCAAGTGCTACTTCATGAACCTGATACTAAGACTGGTCCTCCTAATCGTACTTGTGTTCCCTCCTCCGTCAGGGCACGACTAATTCACTGGTTTCATTCGACCAAACTATCTGCTCATCTTGGTGCCAGTCGGACAATGGGTTTAATCTCCAGGAGATTCTGGTGACCGAGTTTGTCAAAGCTTGTGCAACATGTGCCCGAAACAAGTCCTCTAATCTGCCTCCGGCAGGCTTGCTCCAGCCACTTAGTATCCCAGCACGCCCTTGGTCTCACATCGCCCTTGGTCTCACATCGCCCTTGATTTTGTTACTGGACTGCCTAATTCTCGCGGCATGACCACTATCCTCACAATCATTGACCATTTTTCCAAGGCCCTCACCTCATTCCCCTTAAGAAGTTGCAATCCGCCTACCAAACAGCCCATTTGCTAGTAAAAAACGTTTTTCGGCTTCATGGAATTCCACAAGAAATTCTTTCAGACCGTGGTCCCTTTACCTCCCAAGTATGGAGACAGTTTTGTTCGGCTTTAGAAGCCAAAGTTTCACTGACCTCAGGGTATCACGCCCAGTCCAACGGTCAGACTGAACGTATGAATCGGGAGCTTGAAAGCGTCCTCAGGTGTCTGACCTCCACTAACCCCATAGATTGGAGTGATTATTTGCCTTGGGTGGATAACTCCCATAATGCCCACATTTCAGCTGCTACTGGTCGTTCACCATTTGAGGTCTCTTTAGGCTACCAACCACCATTATTCCCCGCTGATCAGAAGGAAATAACTGTTCCTTCTGTTAAGCATCATATTCGCCGCTGTAAGCGGGAATGGGATTTAACTGTCCAAGCCCTTCAAAGAACTGCACTTCAAAATAAAAGATTTGCTCATAGGCGGCGCCAGCCAGCTCCTCTGTATCAGCCTGGTCAAAAAGTCTGGTTGTCCTCCCGGGACATCCCACTTAAGTCTCTCTCCAGGAAACTCTCTCCTAGGTTTATTGGTCCTTACGAGATAATATCTGTTATAAGCCCCACCACTGTTCGCCTCCATCTCCTGCCCAGTTTCCGGATCCACCCCACATTTCATGTGTCCCAGCTCAAACCTGTGTCTGCCAGCAGGATTTGCCCTCCGGCCAAACCCCCTCCACCCGCCCGGGATTTTCAGGGGCATCCTGTGTATTCGGTTTGCCGCGTTGTGGACTCCCGTCGGCGGGGTAACGGCTCGCAGTACCTAGTTGACTGGGAGGATTATGATCCTGAGGACCGTTCCTGGGTTCCTGGGTTCCTCGGTCGTTTATCTGTGACCCTTCCTTGATTGATGATTACCGCTCTTCGCTTGGTTCTTCTGGGCCGTCAGGCGGTGGTCGTTGAGGGGGGGATGATGTCGGGCTCTGGGAGTTCCTGTTTGTATTTTTGTGCCTGCTATTTACTTTGCTTCGCCTCTAGGTGTTGCTTGTGTGCTGTTGGGTTTGGACAGGTGTTCTCCATCTCCTTGATCAAGCTGGGAGGTTTATAATGAGCATGCTGCCAGCACTTCGACGCCTGAGTGTTTTGCCTCTGTGGTACATTCAACTAGACAAGTTTATGATACCTATGTTTATTCTAAGCTTTGATTTATCAGTCTTGTCCTCGCTTATTTTCCAGGTTCAGTTTTGGACCCAGTTCAAGCTCCTTGAAGAACCTACTTGACCTCACCTCCGTTGCCAAGATTTCCAGTCAGGCTTTGCTGGCAGCCGTTGGACTCCAGAACCTCAGCTTCTCCGAGCGAAACCTGTCCACCCTCCAGCGAGCGGCACCACTGGACCAAATCAGTAAGGAAACAACAAATCAAAGTTCTGATCTGTGGAAAGGTTCAGTTATCAAAGTGACCAGGCTTACCAAACTTACCAGACCCCTCTGGCAAACCAGCACCTGCAACAAACTGTAAGATACCTCACACCACAAAATCCCCATTGTCATCATCCTCTACTTACCTGTTACCCTTCCATGCAGCCGAGAGGTTCCAGTCCCAGATCCCTACTCCATCAGACCTGTGAACAAATAGAGAGAAAATGAACTTTAACGTGTTTAAGTGTTTTCTGCATGTGGGTCAGATTGGCAACCAAAATGACATTTACTCAGTTTATCCATCTATATGATTTAAACATTTGTGATTATTTAAAATATTTAAGTGTGACAAACAATGTTAAAGCACTGAAGAAATCTAAGGGGGAAAAAATAGGACGGCATTGTAGTTTTCAGTGATTGTTGGCATTTGTAGAATTAAGATAGAGATTTATAAAAAACAAATTTGAAAAGCTAGTCTAAAGATGTTGCAGCCAAAATAATTGACTCTTACACAAAAAGGCAGGGTTTATTTTGAGCCTGTGCAACTCTATCTCAATAACTATTCACCAGGAATTCCACCTGAAACTGAATTATTACACTAACGAGTCTCTGGTGCTGCTTCTTCGATCAACAAATAAGTTGAATTCCTCCCAGGGACAACTTTAGTCTACCTGCCTTGAAATGAAATGCCTTCAGTGACTGGCAACTTCAATTATATTCTGAGAAGAAAAGCTGAAACATGTGAAGTAAACTCTTATAACCCAAATGTATCTGCTGCAAAGTGAAAAGTGCTCCAAAGGAAAATAAAATGTTGTAAATGTGGCAGAGGAGGAACAGTCTGGACACAACACAAATAAGACAATGTAGTGAGACATCTACAGTCCAGTTGTCTTGTTCCTAATTGATAAATGTGATGCTAAACACCTGCGGACCTCTCCTTGACCTCTATTTTCAATTCAATTCAGTTTTATTTATAAAGCGCCAATTCACAACACATGTTGTCTCAAGGCACTTCACAACAGTCAGGTACATACATTCCAATTAATCCTAACAATTGAACAGTACAGTCGGAGTTAGCTTTTTACTCAAATTGGATAACAAGATTTTCTATCTAAGGAAACCCAGCAGATTGCATCCAGTCAGTGACTTGCAGCATTCCCTCCTCCCGGATGAGCATGTAGAGACAGTGGACAGTCACTGGCGTTGACTTTGCAGCAATCCCTCATACTGAGCATGCATGTAGCGACAGTGGAGAGGAAAAACTCCCTTTTAACAGGAAGAAACCTCCAGCAGAACCAGAACCAGGCTCAGTGTGAGCGGCCATCTGCCACAACCGACTGGGGGTTTGAGAGAACAGAGCAGAGACACAAAGAGAACAAAGAAGCACTGATCCAGAAGTACTTTCTATGGGAAGGAAACGTAAATGTTAATGGATGGAGCTCCTTTAGTCGTTTCACCTAGAAAGAAAGAACAGATAAACTCTGAGCCAGTTTTCAAGGTTAGAGTCTGAAAGAGAGCACATATAATTAGTTACAGTAAAAGCTCAGTCAATTGCCATGTCTAGGAGAGAGAAAGGGTTAAACACTGAAAGACAGGGCTATGTGGATCACCTGTAGAAGGTGAGCATTAAGTTGTTGCCAGCAGAAGCTCGGTCGATTCCCCTCTCCAGAAAGGTGTCACAGGCAGACACAGAGACAGGCCAGGTGTAGCTTCTAGGAAGAGAAAAGAGAGAACAAGGTTAAAAGCTGAAATAACAGCAAACAATGCAAGATTGGAGAGTAGTGTGACAATGTAGCGACTCTAGGAACCACCAGTAAACCTGCAGTCTGAGAACGAAGTGCTCTGTTAGGAACATATGGACCAATCAGATCTCTGATGTATGATGGAGCTAGATCATTAAGGGCTTTATATGTGAGGAGGATAATTTTAAATTCTATTCTGGATTTAAAAGGGAGCCAATGAAGGGAACCTAAAATAGGAGAAATATAATCTCTCTTTTTAATTTTCTGTTCTGTTTGCACATTACAACACAAACATTTATACCCTTTACACATGTACAACAGGGGTAGGAAAAAATATTGTCTCCCCATTGTTGTGGCCTTTATAGCCAGATTAAAACAGCCTAGAAATAAAAAAACAATCCAGAACTGCTAAGCACTGTTGACAAAGAATACCATGTGTGTCAATAGAGACAGAAAATACCAACTAACACAATGTAGGAGGGCCCTGCGATGGACTGACGACCTGTCCAGGGTGAACCCCGCCTCCCGCCCATAGACTGCTGCATATAGGCACCAGCTTCCTTGCGCTCCACTATGGAAGCAGCAGTAGAAACTGACTGACTGACTGACTGACTAACAATGCAGGTGGTCTACTTGGCAAATAAGGATCAGGTCTGAGGGGGAGCAGAGCATAAGATCAGTTGAAACAATGCAGAGGACAGATCAACGAAAGTTCAGCAAAGCTATGAAACATGAAACCAAAGCAATAAAAATTCTAAATTATTTTAAAATTACTAAATCAAAAATACAAATTCTTGAAAAGCATAATAGTAACTAGTACAGTGCTGTGCAAAATGTTTGGGCTGGTGTGTCAACAAAGAATGCTTTCAGAAATATGAATGATGATTGTTTATTTTTATCATTTTACAAAATGCTAAGTGAGCAAAACCAAACATACAGCCAAAGTCATTAAGAACTATCTTTAGCATAAAGATGAACAAGACTTACTGGAAGTGATGGTATGGCTCCATAGAGCCCTGATCTCAACATCATTGTGTCTAGGTTTACATGAAGAGACAGAAGGATGTGAGAAAGCCTTCATCCACAGAAGATCTGTGTTTAGTTCTCCAAGATGTTTGAAACAACCTACCAGCCGAGTTCCTTCAAAAACTGTGTGCAAGTCTACCTAGAAGAACTGATGCTGTTTTGAAGGCAAAGGGTGGTCACATCAAATATTTGTTTTATTTAGATTTCTCTTTTGTTCATTCACTGCATTTTGTTGATTGATGAAAATAAATGATAAACACTTTCATTTTTAAAGGATTCTTTGTGTACAGCATTTTTTTCACACCTGCCTAAAACGTTTGCACAATACTGTATGAAAAACAGAAATCACAACATAACAACCCACAAATCGATTTGTATGTATTACAAAATGAAATCTTTCAAAGCGAAGTGAGCTGATCTGTTCAACTATAGGGCGGCCAGTGGCACAGTTGGTAGCAAGTAGGTCTTAGGTTTGAATCCCAGCCTGTGGTCTTTCTTCATAGAGTTTGCATGTTCTCCCCAACCATGCAGGGGTTCTCTCTGGATACTCTGGGTTCCTCCCACAGTCCAAAACATGAATGTTAGGTTAGTTGATTATTTTAATTGCCCTTAGGTATGAGTGTGTGTGCATGGCTGTCCTGTCCAGGGTGTATCCCACCTCCCACCCAATGATCGCTGGAGACAGGCACCAGCCTCAACCCCCATCCCCATCTCCGAACCCTGCAAAGGCAACTGGGCACAGACAATGGGTGGATAGATCAAAAATATCTGACAGTTTGAGTCAATTTTTATTTAAAATGAGAAAACAATATGACTGAAGCTACTGCAACAAGGTGTCCCTGTTGCAGTGGTAGAATGAAATGTTTTAATTCCACAGGTTCAGTACAACTAAAGTGGTAGAATAAAAACATGGTTATGTGACCGTTGTGTGTGGTGAAGCAGGGATGCATCCTCAAAGTACCAATGGTAGGCAAGTAGTAACTTGGGTTTCTCTTAGGTACATTTTAAGTATCATCGTAGGCACCCTTTACGTGCTTCTATTGTTTACCCCTAAATTCAACTCTAAGGAAACTGTAAGTACCCGCATAGGTGCCCCATAAGTATCCTCCTAGGTTATCTTTAAGTAAAATTATTGGTACCCTTTACTAAAAGTTATCCGTATTTATCCTACAACTACCCTCTCATAGACCTCTCTATGCTGTATTATCTATTGCTACTTGTTTTAATTGAGATTTTTCTATAAATTAGCCTTAATCACCAATGTTGATCAAACCTACTGTACATTTTGCTTCATTGTGTTTTGACTATTTATTAGGTTAACTCTTTTTCTTTGTATGCTATCTTACTGTTGTTCTTTTCATGGTTTATCTGTCTTTAATCTAATTTTAATTCTAACAGCACTTTGCCTTTTACCTTTTGTTACTACCTTTTGTTTGAACGTTGTCATAGAAATGCACTTACATTAACTTGGTGGTAACATTTTTGTCATTTTGAGTGTTTAGAACGTGTTGTTTAGGTCTTCACATGCAGTATGGTAATTATATGCTTTTCTGACAGATTTCCTCCAGACCAATTGGTGTCTTCAGACAACAAAGATTATGTGGTTTGTAGGCTGAGAGCAGCTTGACTATTTTATTTATTATAATCTATATAGATGGCAAAGATTATCTTAAAACAAATAAAAAAAACTGTAAAGATTATGAGACTTCAGTTTACTGAAATACTTTTTTGTATAAATCAGCATACTAATTGATAAATCCTGCGTTTTTCACTGAGCACGGACAAAACTCAACAAAAGATATTCAAAAGAAACCTAGTTGAGCTAGTTAGAGGAATCGTTGCGGTGAATTCAGCCTTAATCAGGTAAAATGCAGAAACATTGCACTGACTTGTGAGATAGAATATTCACTCCACAGCTTGAGTTGTGTTTTATTCTCCCTTGCACCAAAACTTCAAATTGATTCAGAGATCTCCACATACACTCAGGCCACCAGTGACCCCATTTCAAAGGCAACCTGCAGAGTTACAGCACAAGGCAAGCAACGCAGCGTATAACCTGGTTTCTCTGTGACTGCTCCTCCATTTGTCTGCCAGTTCTCTTCTTTCAGCAGGTGCATACTGTCCTGTTCCTGCACAGCCCACTGCTGTGCGCTAAAACTGTTCACGACATGCTCAGACACTTCCTCCACCAGCAGCGCTGATACAATGGCGAACTGTCAGAGCAGGAACGGCTCTGTTATGACTGTATCATATATTCCAAGCACACAAGCATTTTCATTAGAAACATTTCATTTCATTTGGAGAGGCCACCTTCTTGTTTGCTAGGGCAGATGAATCAGCTTGGTTTTATGGCGAGATTGATGTGGAAAGTTACCAGGTGACAGCACATACAGACTGTTGTTTTCTGGTCAAATTGCATTTGCTGCGAAGACGTTGGCAGTGGGAGATGAGGTGTGGTGACCTCTGAGGATGATTAGAAAACATCATTATTTCTCAGCTGTGGGACACTAACTGTTTATGACCACCGGTGATTCATTCCGTCACCGCACTGTGTAACCTTTCCCTGCATCATCTTCACTGTGGCCACTGAAACAAGGTGTCATCCGTGTGGAAAAATCTGCTTTGCCAATTTGTCCTCAGCCCGATTTCAACTTCAGCTTTGATCAAGAATCGAGGCTGCTGATGGGAGCAAAATGCTGCAACCTGAGCCACAACTGGAATGTCTGTCAGACAGCGAAATGATTTGTTATGCAAACCATTATTCATATCTGACAACTTGCCGAGTGGCTACTTTAGTATTAATGGACCCTCAAACTGGAAGGCTCTTATTGATGTTGACAGCCACACCTTCTAAATAGCATGCTCATCACACTGGCCTGTGACATGACTAATGAATGGAAGACTGATGGGTATGGAGAGTGTGTGCACATGGATCTATGTGTGTAAAACTGGAGGAGCCTGATGTACCTGTAATTGAAACTATATTGTCAGTGTCAGTCACTGGTTTCATCTGTACACATTATTAGTGAAGCAGCTTCATCATAATCACTTTTTGAAATATAATTGAATGGGAAAAGAAGAAGCTCACATATTCAAACATGTGAGAATAAAACCAAGGTAATTCATGCTATATGCTTAACAGATATCTGTCAGATGAAAAATTAGAAAACCACACTAAATATTCGTTCTTTCAAATTAAATGTCTTATCAAATTTTACTCACTTTTTGAAACAAAATGATTTCATTTCACTCAAACAACAACAAAAAAAATCTTCTTTTAATTATAATTTATTTTGAGCAAAAAATATCAACAAAATGTAATAGGTTGTCTTCTTCTTGCATGTACAGCCTGTTTCAAGTCACACCACGGCATCTCACTAAGATCAAGATCTTGGCTTTGATTTTTATATTTTGGCAGAGGATCTTCCATTTCTAAATCTGTTAGGATTAGGGTTAGGAATGGGTTAGGTCGTTGTTGGATTTACTGGTTTTGGGTCATTGTCATTTTGCAGGGTCCAGTTCTGCTTCATCTTTAAAATCTTTGTTCAGGCATATCTTTATTTGGTCCACTTTAAATGGACCAAAGTTCAGCTCCCCCCTTGGTCCAGACCTTTTGTCCAGGTGTGAATACATTTCTGCAAAACCAGGTCAAGACCAAACAACTGGGCCAAGACCCACTTTTAGAGGTGGTCTTGGTCTTGGTCTGCTTCTAAACCCACTATGGTGCTGTTTGTTTCTGGTATGGATACGGCCCTGATCCAACCCAACTACAGGAACATTACACATTTTTGGACTTAATGAGCAGATCACCATGGGACAAATTAGCCCTTCAGTGTTGCTAATGCTACTACTCCATGGATGCTACAAACAATGAGCAGTGGACAGACCTGGTCCTCCTCGATATTTGGGAAGATGTACACTAAATCCGACTGCTAGAAAAGACACACAAGAATGTGGCTGTATTCAGCATATTTAAAAATGAAGGAAAGGTGGTTCAAACACTCTCACAAACAATATTGCATTAAAGTGAAAATACTTTGTCAAAGTTATCTACAGAAATGTGACACTTTAACAAAAAGAGTTTCCCTCCATTTCCAGGTCTGTGCTTTGTTCTGCCCTAGTCATTTCTGTCCAATGGGAGCAACGATCCTCACATACATGCTTTGTTTACAAGTTATAGTTCACTTCCCAAAAGTACAATGTGAAAGCGATTCGCACCAAACAAAAATGTCAGTTTTTGGTCCAAACAAGCGGACCACTGCATTTCCCTGCTGTGAATACACCTTCAGACTCATCTGTCTTAAGCACATTATTATAGAAGCTCTGATCTTTGTATATGTTCTTCCTGTCAAACCTGAGTGTGACCTTCATGTTTTTCTTAGGTAGCAAAGGTCTCCTCTTCACACACCTACCATGAAGGTTAAACCTATGTGGGAGAAAGAAAAATGCCGTTTCATTTGCCTGCCTTTGTGAGAACAAAGCTTAGCTAAGAGGTGCAACTCTTGATGTGCTCTAATTCTAACCCACGGTCATAAGGTAAGAATCACGGCTGAAAGACAAAGATTCTGGACATAAGCAGCTGACAAGAGTTTGCTCTGTATGATAGCCAGGCTTCACCTTCAATTGAGGAACTTTGTCATCTTAGTAAACCTTGAAGTAAAGCTGAATTTATTCCTCATCATAAGGAGTTGGCTGAGGTTGTTCAGGCATCTGATTAGGATGCCTCCTAAACACCTCCCTATGGTTGTTTACCGAGTACGTTCCAGGTAAGACCCCAGGTGAACCAGGAACTGGCTGAAAATAATATATGTCCCCTTTGGTCTGGGATCACCTTGGGATCACTCATGACGAGCTGGCATGTAAGACTTCCTTACTGGGCCTATTAAACGCATGATCTGTTCTTGGATAAACTAATAAATGGAAGCTTGATAAATATATGTTTTAGTTACAATACACAGAAAGAATAGCAATACCTTTTTCCTTAATGTTGACTTGTCTCTTTTATAAGGTTTTGTTCCTTTCAATATTCTAGTAAGGAAGGATAAACCTCAACATTTTAATGGCATCATCTTTAGAAAACAAAGATAGTGTGAGAAACAGCCTAGAGGTTGCTTTATGTTTTTAGTTTGTGGAAGGAGAGATATGACTTCAGCCTTTGTATTAATCTTTTCCTTCTCCCTCTAGGCAAGTGTGGAGGGCAAAAACTGGAAGGAAAAATCATCCTTTTCTTCTCCTTTTTGTTTCCTGTGCCCAACCAAGGTCAGCCAGAGCAGTGTGCAGAGCTTTAAACAAATTAATCCCTTACCTCTGGGGTTTGGGAACCATCTATCTGGGCTGTAATGTGATAAGGGGCACAGGATGGAGAAGAGGGATACAGCAGGTCCTCAGCTCAGCTAATACACTCTCATTTCATTGCCTGACACTGCTCTTCTCCCTATTACACCAGCACCTCAACAGGCTCCGAGGTGACTACGACACAGTTACAGGAAATAGGAAAATAGCTTATTCTTCCTGCTTTAAAAAACTGCTCAAAAAAAGCAGATCTCCTGCAAATCCCTGTGGCAGATGGGCACGGTCTCCAGTAGTGCAGCACCTTTATGAGCATCAGTGCCTATGGATCTGTTCACCTGCATTACAGTTGAAATCCTTCACTTATATGCGGGTTGTAAGCAGCTGGGTTATGTGGTGAGTATAGATTATGGCAATTTTGTATGTGAAGATGTAGGCATTAAGGCAGCTTGGATAAAGCAGAGATTCTAGCACAGCTATTTGGCTCTGCACTCTGACACAATGACAGAAGACAGTAAAGGAAAAACGAAAGCTCAGCAGAAAGAGGGAGTGAATAAAGTGATGTATGACCATCTCAATGCCCTTATGACATTTCCAACAGCCTATAAAGACTTAATGGAGAATGCATTGTTGCTTGTGAAATAGAAGGAGAAAGAGGAGGCAAAGAAAGATGCTTTAAAACAGCAAGATGGAGACTTGATGAAAGAAAAAGGGGGTCAGGAAGGGGAGATGTTCAGCAGCTTGTTGTCAGATGAAATAGAAAAGCACATCATCTGGAAATCCTAAGAGTATGTGGTTATACCTCTGCTTGCCCTGTTTGTCTCCTCCAATAACAGCAAAGCAGATCAACATGACTCCCTAAAAATCTCTATACAGTAAATTTAAACAAATGAAGTTATTTTTTTCATTCATGTGTTACTTATTTAAAGTTGTTCAAAAGCCTGGGAGTGTTTTTTAATTAGTATTCTACATCTTCATTTTTCCATCAGGTATAACTGAGAATTTCAATTAGCCACTCTTTGAAATGGAAAAAAAAAAAACATGCTTTTTAAGTATGGCTGATGTTAGTTGAATCAAAACGTACTTCAAAGAAAATAGCTACTGGCCTAACACCCATATCTACAGTCACAGCAGTAATTAAAACCAACAGAGAAACAAGGCTAGACATTGAGCTAAGTTTATATTACCTTCATGCACATTCAGACGAGAGGTGATGGAGGATAAAACATGATTTTTAAATCTATCAGACAACCTCAGCCAAGAGTGATCTTTGGGTCAGAAAGTCTCGATAAAAATCATAAGATAATATCTAAATGCCAGCTAGTTGTTTGGGAAGCATGCCAGTAAAAAGCCCTAACTATATTCTACTGTTATAAGTATGGTTATATGAGACTAAGTTCCGTTTGTTGCAACAAAGGTTCTAGGTGAACCTTGGTAACCTCTGTGGTAAAATAAAGAATGCATACAGTACTGACCAAAAGTTTGGACACACCTTCTCATTCAAAGAGTTTTCTTTATTTTCATGACTATGAATAATGTAGCTTCACACTGAAGGCATCAAAACTATGAATTAACACATGTGGAATTATATACTGAACAAAAAAGTGTGAAACAACTGAAAATATGTCTTATATTCTAGGTTCTTCAAAGTAGCCACCTTTTGCTTGGATTACTGCTCCGCACATTCTTGGCATTCTGTTGATGAGCTTCAAGAGGTAGTCACCTGAAATGGTTTTCCAACAGTCTTGAAGGAGTTTCCAGAGATGCTTAGCACTTGTTGGCCCTTTTGCCTTCACTCTGCGGTCCAATCACCCCAAACCATCTCGATTGGGTTCAGTTCCGGTGACTGTGGAGACCAAGTCATCTTGCGCAGCACCCCATCACTCTCCTTCTTGGTCAAATAGCCCTTACACAGCCTGGAGGTGTGTTTGGAGTCATTGTCCTGTTGAAAAATTAATGACGGTCCAAGTAAACGCAAACCGGATGGAATAGCATGGCGCTGCAAGATGCTGTGGTAGCCATGCTGGTTCAGTATGCCTTCAATTTTTAATAAATCCCCAACAGTGTCACCAGCAAAGCACCCCCACACCATCACACCTACTCCTCCATGCTTCACAGTGGGAAACAGGCATGTAGAGTCCATCCGTTCACCTCTTCTGCGCCGCACAAAGACACGGTGGTTGGAACCAAAGATCTCAAACTTGGACTCATCAGACCAAAGCACATATTTCAACAGGTCTAATGCCCATTCCTTTTGTTCTTTAGCCGAAACAAGTCTCTTCTGCTTGTTGCCTGTCCTCAGCAGTGGTTTCCTAGCAGCTATTTTACCATGAAGGCCTGATTCACACAGTCTCCTCTTAACAGTTGTTCTAGAGATGTGTCTGTTGCTAGAACTCTGTGTGGCATTGACCTGTTCTCTAATCTGAGCTGCTGTTAACCTGCGATTTCTGAGGGTGGTGACTCAGATGAACTTATCGTGTGCAGCAGAGGTGACTCTTGGTCTTCCTTTCCTGGGCGGTCCTCATGTGAGCCACTTTCTTTGTAGCGTTTGATGGTTTTTGCGACTGCACTTGGGGACACTTTCAAAGTTTTCCCAATTGTTCAGACTGACCTTCATTTCTTAAAGTAATGATGGCCACTCGTTTTTCTTTACTTAGCTGCTTTTTTCTTGCCATAATACAAATTCTAACAGTCTTTTCATTAGGACTATCAGCACAACGGATGGTCCCAACCCCATTTATAAGGCTTGAAATCCCACTTATTAAACCTGACAGGGCACACCTGTGAAGTGAAAACCATTTCAGGTGACTACCTCTTGAAGCTCATCAACAGAATGCCAAGAATGTGCGGAGCAGTAATCCAAGCAAAAGGTGGCTACTTTGAAGAACCTAGAATATAAGACATATTTTCAGTTGTTTCACACTTTTTTGTTCAGTATATAATTCCACATGTGTTAATTCATAGTTTTGGTGCCTTCAGTGTGAAGCTACAATATTCATAGTCATGTAAATAAAGAAAACTCTTTGAATTAGAAGGTGTGTCCAAACTTTTGGTCTGTACTGTATATGAAAAGGTACCTCATAACCATTGTTAAGTATTGTGAAGAATCTGAGATGCAAAGAGATACATCTCCTTGAAGGCTCCAAGCCTGTTAAAGTTTAAGCCAAAAATGGGCCACAGCTTGGCTACTGTGTGTTACCTATCTCTCTCCCCTTTTCCCCATTTCCTGTTCAGTAAAGGCCACTATTGTTCTAAAAATCATAAACAAGTCAGCATATGAAGAGAAAATATGAAAAATCTAAGTTGGCCCCTTGCTTTTGTCCCCTGCAGCTTTAGTCCTGTTAATCCTCTTTCTATATGTTCCTCAGTAACAACCTGTCTTCATTACTAAATATAACCTTTGCAAATCACAAATGAGCCTAAGTATCTGAACAAAGAGAGAACCACAAGGGTATCACAAATGAATGCTTACCATTTCAGACAGAAAATAGCTCTGGCAAGTAAAAAGATCGGAAAAGGTCTGTGTGGAACAATGATAGAATGTTTTACATTTAGGCAAAATGAACACAGCAAAGCAAACAGAAACTCTGTCAGTCGCAATAAACAACATTCGACCTCTGCTTGATCTAAAACAGATGAGGCTAGGCGAAATAATAACCCAAAAAGACTCAACTTGAGGCAGCTGCTCTGGCAGAGCCGTTTGTCCACTAATCACAGGGCTCGTGGTTCAACCTCCGGTTTCTGGGCAAGACACTGAACCCAAAGTTGCTCATAGTGGCAGATGGGGTCTTTTCAAAGGTTTTGGTCTGTGCACATTTTCCATGTTAAAATTCCATCCTCAAATGTTCAGATTTTTCTGTCGACTGTTCTTTTATTTAAAATTGTGTGGCACTGATGGCCTTTATTTTGTAAGTTGACGAACAGAAAATGGAGTGAAGAGAGAGTGGAAGACATGCAGCAAAGGTCAACGGGCCGAGACTTGAACTCTTGATGGTGGTTTGTAATAGCCGTACATGGGTTGCATGCTTTATCCCTGCGCCACCACTGCACCCTTCTCTGTAATTTTTAGCTTATAAACAGATTTTACAAAAATTTTGTCAGAACACTTTTCAGAACGTGTGAAACCTAAAACTGTGAAGATGAGGAAGGAAGATGGAGGACAGAGGGATGGATGGATGGATGGATGGATAGATAATTGGATGGAAATAAAATTATGAATTAATGGATGAGAGATGTACAGGCAGCTGGATAGATAATGGTCAAACAGAAGAATAGATAATGGGCTGAATGGGTTGGCAGATGGATGGTTGGCTGGATGAATAGAAGTATTTAAAAATGTTGAACAGATGGAAGGACATACAGACAAAAAACTGTCAAATGAATGTATGGAAGGATGCAACTCTTTGGGAATATGAATATGTTTGAAATGTGTGGGTGTTTTGGTCAAGGATTTTTATTGTCATACCAGCTCACATTTACATGTTAAGGTACAAAATTTGGACCCAGGTCCCGGTTAGGATGCCTAATACTTAAGTAAAAAGAAAACTAAGTATAACATACAAAGCTAAATCTAACAATAAATAGCATCAGTAAAAATATATGCAGCGAAGAGCAAAAGAAAAAAGAAATATACACATTTAAATAGTGACGCTGAAATTAACTTTGTAAAGTACTAAATACACATGTAAGGCATGAGGTAGTCATTAATATTGCACCTATAAGTGAGTAAAATATTGCACCTTTGGTGGGTGAAGTGTTTAGTGCAGGTCAGTGTGTAGTGAGAAAGTCTAGAGAGTGTGGCTCGAGTTCAGCAATCTGACAGCTTCAAGGAAGAAGCTGTTTCTGAGCCTGGTGGTCTCACTCTGAATGCTCCTCAGCCACCTGCCAAAGTGGAGGGGCTGAAACAGTCTGTGTGCGGGATGGATGGAGTCCTTCATGATGTAGATTGCTCCCCACAGTCCTCTGTGCAGTCTTTACCACCCTCTGCAGAGCCTTCCTCTCAGCAGCAGTGCAGCTGCCGTGCCATACGGTGATACAGGTGCACAGGACGCTCTCCACTGCACCGTGGGAGAAGCTCCTCAGGACTGAGCTCCCAAGTCAAGCATTCCTCAGTTTCCTCAGGAAGTTGAGACACTGGTGAGCCTTCCTTACCAGATGGGAAGTGTTGGCCCTCCAGATGAGATCATTGGATATGTGCACACCCAGGTACCTGAAGCTGGGGACCACTTCCACAGCTGCTCCTCCAATGTGCAGGGGAAGGAGAGGGCACTTGTCCCTTCTGAAATTCACCACCATCTCCTTAGTCTTCTTCCCATTGATGCAGAGGTTGTTTTTTTTCTGCACCACTGCACCAGGTGTTCCACCTCCTCTCTGTATTTGGACTCATCATTATTCATGACTCGTCCCATTACGTTTGTGTCGCAGTCATAGTCGGCTGAGTGAACAGGGGGGGCCTCAACACGCAGCCCTGGGGCGAGCCAGTGCTGAGGATGATTGGAGGAGGAAAAAGTGTTGTGGATCCTGATAGTCTGCTGGTCAGGAAGTCCAGGACCCAGTTCCGCAGTGTAAGACTCAGTCCAAGAGAAGAGAGCTTCTGCACGAGGGTCTCTGGGATGATGGTACTGAAGATTGAGGAGAAATCCTGTTGAGTACATCTGGCAAGGAGGAATCCCTTGTGCATTGCGCATCCCTGGTGTTGTAGTACGTGATGCATTTGATGCCCCTCCACATGCGCCGGGGGTCGTTAGTGGTGAAGTGACCACCTGTCAGCACACTTGGAGATGAAGCCTAGGATGAGGTAAAATCCTCGAGGTCCTGTCCCTCATATGTCATCCCTGTAGATTATGGAAACATGACACATTATGACCTCTGACCAAACCCAATTGACCTTCTGCTAGTGGACATTGTTTATTACAGGATTCATTTGCAGCCCTGAAATGTCTGAAAAAGTATGGAGTTTGATTTTATCATTTTACAAATGTGAACAAGTATGGGATAAAGAAAGCTTAGTATGAAAGCAAAGGTTTAGTTTCCAGACTATCCATTCTTGCACCATCTAACAAACAAAAAACTTTAGTTTTTAATAATAGTGGCTTTTTATATTGAATTATATTTAAAATATGTCACTTCTCTTTGATTTGCCAAATCACAACTCTGTTTTTTGTTTAGTTTCATTGATCATTCTGGTGTTTGAGTTACTGACAGAAGGCAATGACCCTCATTCAGAGATGTTAAAAACGACTATTTTACTACTTCTTTGACCTCTAGACCCTCTTAGACAGGCCTTACCCCTTTTTTAATTTCATATACAAAAAAAAAGACATTATAGATAATGTGTATCTAACTTCATAGCTGTGTTTTATTAATTTAATGGGTTTGTGATAATTGTTTTGTTTATAAATGCAAAGGGTGTGATTAAAAATGCTGGAAAATGTGGAAATATGTAGGAACCCCATAGAACCAAATCTCGTTACTGTACAATAAATAGATCCGAGTTACTTATTTTCAGTTATCGGTTGTCAATGAGTTTGAAACATCCCCAAATAAGTTAAGCATAGTCGGTTTGAAACATCCCATTGGAAAATGGTTCCATTATGCCAAATGATGAAGAGGTGAAATGACAGGGTTGCTGGGATGACCAGCATCCCTGAAATGGCAACAGTTTCTAAGCAATCAGAAAGGATCTCAAGGGGTGGTGGGTGGTTTAGAGGTAGAGCGTGCGCCCCATATTCAAAGGCAATTATTCCTTGACACAGCCATCTGGGGTTTGATGCCCAACCCGGTCATCCCCTCTTCTCTCTCTACCTACTTCCTGTCTGAGTACTGCAGATAAAGGTCACTAGTGCCACAAAACCTTTTAAAAAGAAAAGATCACAAGATAGGGACCGGGTATGATGGTCTTACAGGTGAAAGAGATGTAGTGACTCAGTCTTTCCGCCTTCCCAGAATTAGCTAGTGTGCCTGAACAGAGACATAGACCTGTTTTCTGAAGTCTAGCAAGTTTCACACTTCCTGCTGCCATCGCTCATCAGCTGTGGGGAAAACTTCAAGCAGAGCAGCCTGTGAGATGTCACCAAGCCACTGATGGATGGCATACAGCTTGAAGCCACGTCATTCCTGCTTAGTCGTGTCTGCTTGGTGTGCTGCGATTCCTCAGGGGTTCATCATTCTGCTGTTGCTTTGCTTTTATTTTTCCTTTGTGCCCAGATCATGAAATATGAGGGTCTGAGTTCATGTGCACAATTACAGACTGTAAGCCAATGTCTTTGTGTGAGCTTCTGTGGGTGAGATGGAAGAGTGGTGAGATGTGAAATGAAATTCACTTCAACATGTGGCAGATTGAACGATTAATCTTCTCATGTTTGAAGTGACAAAAATCAGCACTAATGAGGAAACAAGATCTGCATGTACAAGTTAATTCAAAGGAATTTCAAGGCATGCACAAATCGAAGAGTTGCTGTTTTTTTTTTTTTACTTGTCACACACTGCGGTGTTTGCTAAATTTGTGTGCAAATGTAGTCCATGTACTCCACATCCACAAACCTATGCTACTATTAATTGTATGCTCATATTTGTATATGCAGTCATATGCTGACATGTCTCACTGCATCTCACCGTTTCGCTCCTAGAAAGTGATAATGAGCTTGCGGGGAATGAGAGAGAATGGATATGTCGTCGACGTTAGGGGAACATCAAAAGAGATGGGAGACTCAGGGTATCACAGCCATAAAACAAAGATGCGGAAACCATCACTCTCCTCTCTACAGTCATGGTGGGCATAAATCTCCTTCCTCCAGGGTTTTGAAAAGATGTCACCTGGAAAAATGCAATGTCAAAACAATGTCACCTCAGCAGGTTCTGTGAAAGTTCCCGTCTATATGAACAAGAAAGGTGATGTAAAGAGGGAAAAATAGTAACTATGCTGAAGTACACGTTTGGCTGCACTATTTTATTTTTAGCTTTATGAATAATTATCCTTTCAGGAGAAAACACTTACCTCATTAGAAAACAAAGTAAAACATTTTAGATTTGTGTCATGATGTGGTTTTTTGTGGATGTTTGTCTGAGTCTGCCTTGCCTGAGGAGAGCCACTGGTGGCTGTGTCGCGCGGCTTAATGCCACACACCTGAGAATAATCATGGCTGGAATGTTTATAAGGAGCTGCAGAACAAGCATTCTTCGCCTGATGGTCCCACATAGTGGTAACTCAAGCCTCTGAGAAACTCTGTTTGTCGAGAACGTTTTAGAATCTCTGATTCTTGTCTGCCTAAGCCTGTCTAAACCTGCTCTCTGCTGCAACCTCCAGGTCCAGTAAGCTGCTCGATTTCCGGAACCCATCCAGGCTCCCTCTAAAGACAATAACCGAACCGGACAAACAATTCCTTGACTGTTCTCTGCAGTATCTGACCTCTTCCACCTGCCCGCCTGCTCTCCAACGGTTCCTCGGACAACTGACTCAGACACCCGGATCCTAACCCTCCTCCGGCGCATGTCTCCCACATTACCGCTATCCCTCTGAGCGTCATTCCCAGCCCAGCACAGTAACTAACCAATTCATTATTCATCAAACATCTGACAAGAGACACAGCAATATTGCCTACTAACCTCACCTCTCCCTCACAGTGCGCCTGACTCTTGCTCCTGCTACTGCCCTGTGACTTTGCTCTTGTCAAAAAATAAAGCTTATTAAAAACGTTACTGGTTTCTGCTCCTGGTTCTGCATGTGGGGCAGAAAATTATGACCTAATATGTCAGTTCGTTACTCACTATATCACTGTATGGAATCAAGGTGCTCACACAGTGTGCAACACACACCTAGAGGAGTAAAACGGTCAACTCCAAAACAAGGTAAACAAGAATCAATGGGTCTGATGAACAACTACCATTAGCACAGTCTTAAAATGTCCTCCTTGCTAAGCATTCCACAGTCAACTGCAGTATTATAATATAATGTCAGGAATCACAGTAACTCAGCCACTAAATAGATAAAATCCCAGATTGGGGTCAGTGGATGCTTATTGCAGGGTCAATAGCTACCGACCTCCAACATCATGTGGCCTTCAGATTTACCTAACAACAGTGTATAGAGAGCTCCATATAATGGGTTTCCATGGCTAAGCAGCTGCATCCAGGCCTCACATAAGAGAATGCAGTGGTGTGAAGCATGATGCCACTGGACTCTAGAGCAGTGGAGACATGTTTTCTGGAATGACACATTGTGCACAAAGCAAGGTCCATAAAGACCTGGAGTAGTGAGTTTCATGTGGAAGAACTTGTCTGTCCTCCACATATTCCTGAACTCAACCTGGTTAAACACCTTTGGGAATAATTAAAGCATAGACTGAGACCCAGTCTGTTTGTTCAAACATCAGTGTCTGATCTCACAAATATACTACTGGAAGGATTGTCAGAAATTCTCATAACCACACTCCTAAACCATGTAAAAGGCCTTCCTGGAAGAACTGAAGTTGTTATAGTTGCAAAGGGTGTGCTATACTATAGTGTATTTGAATCACACAGCCACCCACTGTCAGTATTCTCTGCTGGGTCATATTTGATCCAGAACACCACAAAATCTTTTTTCAAGAAACCTTCAGAATTTACTGTATTTGCAATTTTTGAGGATATCATAAAAATTTGTAAAAAAACAAAAAGGTATTTTTTGCAGGCATGAACTTCACCTGATAACAATATAGAGTTATAGAGTTTAAGGATAGCATGGATTTTCCACTGTTCCAAAATCTACAGAAACGTAGAACACCCTTCCTCCTAAAGTGTTGAAGGTATTGAATTGTTAGAACATTTTTGCCAGTGGGATTTTTGCAGAATGGAGCCTCTACTTCAAACAGCTGTACTTCCCTGCCTTTTTACACGGTCATGCCCATTAAAAAACTGCAGACTGAAAACCCCTCAAGAAAGAAAACTTGGGCAACAATAGCCTTCTTCTGCATTTTCTTTCATCAACTTATACATTTCCTCTCTGGAATAAGCACCTCTCATAGTTATGTATGGCAGCTGATCAAAAAATGCATTATGTTTGTGTTGTAGCTGTTCTTAGCTTTATTTTTTGTACTACATGCTCTTGTGACCATTTATCCTTTTTACCAAAGCATAACATCACTGATGATGGTAAACTGTATCCCACAATCTTAATTTGACTAAACAATTTTTCATTCTTCTTTAGTATTTTTTTAGTAAACCTTTAATGTCAGGCTACACACTTAGTGAATAGCAGATTTTCTTGTTATCAGGTAAAACTTATCAGTGTATTGTCTTTCTTTCCATCAGTCTTCTTGTAAGATCCTTTTGTAAAGAAAGAGTGAGCTGTGTTCACTCTTGAAGCCCTGAGTGAGCAGCCATGTGCACTCAGGTGTTGTGTCCCCATGTTTGCAATGATGCACTTATGTTGCAGTTTGGCACCTTTATTACCCTACAGAATGCTACTCTGAATTATTAGAACACAAATTGTTGCAGCACATGACCATTTCCCTGAAGGCTGCAATTAAATATCCAGTTTTTCTACCCTGAATAGAGCATCGTTAGATGCAAATGCTGAAATTAATCCAGAATTATGTTTTCTCAAATATTTATAATGTAAAGAAAGACTCCAGGCAGGTAATTAAACCCAGGACCTTCTTACTGCGAGCCAACAGTGTAAAAGGCTTTTCTGGAAGAGAGGACATCTTGATTACTTTGAAAATGTAGACAATAAAGGAGAAAATTAAACAGTCCTCCACAATATAAAAGACAAAACTCAATTAATTCTGCTGATTTCCACATCTCATTTTTAATTATCACTGCATCAGCAATGACAGAATATACATGACAGGCTTACTGTGCAGGTGTGACCTCAGTCCATCTTGCCTTTGTTTAATTACCGGCAGCATGCAAAGAGCTGTGACTGCTCATCTATGCTCACACTCCCTCATCACCTCTTTCTTTTGCTGGTTTTGGCAGCAACTCTGCTGCAAGACTGTGGAGGGAAATTGCCAAGGGGTGAAACGGGGCAGATGTACGTTTCAACACAAATGGCATACGGACATGTTGAATCCATACAAAGAAGACATAATTACTCTGGTCTGAACTTCCTCCACATCTGTTGAAGTCGAGGTAGAGTGATGCAAACACTGATTCTGCTGTCTGATTAGATCCCTGCAGGAAGCAACACATATTCTCTCTGCATTCTCAAGCTTTATTAATTAGCAAGTTTACAAAAGAAAATGGCTTGGTCAAAACTCCAAAAACCAGGACCTGATGTATCAGGGGAAAAATAATGAATGTCACTATGTCAACACACTGACTGGATAAAAGCTGAATAATCTCATTAAACGAGATTCACCCACCCACAGTCATGGTAACATGTCAAAGAACAAATTTCCAGGAGTGCACATCTGTGCAAATTCGTCCCAAATACACACCATGATATTCTCAAAGACATGACAGAGAACCCACACCTTACTGGTCTTAGATATCATGTCAAAAGTTCATGAGAGGATAATTACAAAACGACTAAACAAGTATGGCTTGTATTGGAAGGGTTGAAGGAGAAAGTATTTTCTTTTTAAAAAGAGCTCAATGTAAGGTGCTGTCACATTGTTTTTCTGTCTGGTAATGTATGCTGACATTTTTGAAAACACATTATATAGCTCTAAATATTAGGAAACTAAGCAGATTTTGATGAACATAAAGTCTTGTCTCATCTTTAAAGAATATAGCTCTCTTTTGATTCTTCCCATTTCTGAATAGGGCATGTACAGGGGTTGGACAATGAAACTGAAACACCTCTCATTTTAGTGTGGGAGGTTTCATGGCTAAATTGGACCAGCCTGGTAGCCAGTCTTCATTGATTGCACATTGAACCAGTAAGAGCAGAGCGTGAAGGTTCAATTAGCAGGGTAAGAGCACACTTTTGCTCAAAATATTGAAATGCACACAACATTATGGGTGACATACCAGAGTTCAAAAGAGGACAAATTGTTGGTGCACGTCTTGCTGGCGCATCTGTGACCAAGACAGCAAGTCTTTGTGATGTATCAAGAGCCACGGTATCCAGGGTAATGTCAGCATACCACCAAGAAGGACGAACCACATCCAACAGGATTAACTGTGGACGCAAGAGGAAGCTGTCTGAAAGGGATGTTCAGGTAAAAACCCGGATTGTATCCAAAAAACATAAAAACACGGCTGCCCAAATCACGGAATAATTAAATGTGCACCTCAACTCAGTTTCAATGGTGCAAGGAGCGCAAATCTTGGGTTATGGACAATGTGAAGCATGTATTGTTCTCTGATGAGTCCACCTTTACTGTTTTCCCCACATCCGGGAGAGTTACGGTGTGGAGAAGCCCCAAAGAAGCGTACCGCCCAGACTGTTGCATGCCCAGAGTGAAGCATGGGGGTGGATCAGTAATGGTTTGGGCTGCCATATCATGGCATTCCCTTGGCCCAATACTTGTGCTAGATGGGCGCGTCACTGCCAAGGACTACCGAACCATTCTTGAGGACAATGTGCATCCAATGCTTCAAACATTGTATCTTGAAGGCGGTGCCGTGTATCAGGATGACAATGCACCAATACACACAGCAAGACTGGTGAAAGATTGGTTTGATGAACATGAAAGTGAAGTTGAACATCTCCCATGGCCTGCACAGTCACCAGATCTAATTATTATTGAGCCACTTTGGGGTGTTTTGGAGGAGCGAGTCAGGAAACGTTTTCCTCCACCAGTATCATGTAGTGACCTGGCCACTATCTTGCAAGAAGAATGGCTTAAAATCCCTCTGACCAGTATGCAGGACTTGTATATGTCATTCCCAAGACGAATTGACATGGTATTGGCCGCAAAAGGAGGCCCTACACCATACTAATAAATTATTGTGGTCTAAAACCAGGTCTTTCAGTTTCATTGTCCAACCCCTGTATACTGTGATGGTGTTGAATTCACAGTGTTCTACTGCATTATGTCCAGGGGCCTCATGGACGAAGTGTACTTACTCACAAAAACCTTTTAACCTCGGCATGTACAAAAATTAATGTTGCATGAAAGTGTGAGTAAATCCACACAAATATCCACGGGTGACATCAAATCCTACATGAAACTGCTGGCTAAATACAGTAAGATTGTTATTCATGCTGGGGGTAATGACACCTGTTTATGCCAATCGGAGGTCACCAAAGTAAGTGTTGCTTTGGTGTGTAAGTTTACCAAAACAATGTCAGTCAGTCATTTTCTACCGCTTATTCCGGGGAATAAGTCGTGGGGAAGCTGGTGCCTGTCTCCAACAATCTATGGGCGAGAGCCGGGGTACACCCTGAACAGGTCGTCAGTCTGTCACAGGGCCTAAAAAAAAATGTCGGACTCTTTAATTTTCTCTGTTCCCCTCCCTGATCTGACCAGTGACGACATGTTTAGGGTTAGGGTTAGACATGCTGTCATTCAACCACTGGCAGCTTCTACAGGTCCTTCTCAAAATATTAGCATATTGTGATAAAGTTCATTATTTTCCATAATGTCATGATGAAAATTTAACATTCATATGACTGTGGGTACTTGACACTGGACTTCTGGCATTTTGGCATTTCCTTCTCCCCAGTCTTCCTCCAGACTCTGGCACCTTGATTTCCGAATGACATGCAGAATTTGCTTTCATCCGAAAAAAGTACTTTGGACCACTGAGCAACAGTCCAGTGCTGCTTCTCTGTAGTCCAGGTCAGGCGCTTCTGCCGCTGTTTCTGGTTCAAAAGTGGCTTGACCTGGGGAATGCGGCACCTGTAGCCCATTTCCTGCACACGCCTGTGCACGGTGGCTCTGGATGTTTCTACTCCAGACTCAGTCCACTGCTTCTGCAGGTCCCCCAAGGTCTGGAATCGGCCCTTCTCCACAATCTTCCTCAGGGTCCGGTCACCTCTTCTCGTTGTGCAGCGTTTTCTGCCACACTTTTTCCTTCCCACAGACTTCCCACTGAGGTGCCTTGATACAGCACTCTGGGAACAGCCTATTCGTTCAGAAATGTCTTTCTGTGTCTTACCCTCTTACTTGAGGGTGTCAATAGTGGCCTTCTGGACAGCAGTCAGGTCGGCAGTCTTACCCATGATTGGGGTTTTGAGTGGTGAACCAGGCTGGGAGTTTTAAAGGCCTCAGGAATCTTTTGCAGGTGTTTAGAGTTAACTCGTTGATTCAGATGATTAGGTTCATAGCTCGTTTAGAGACCCTTTTAATGATATGCTAATTTTGTGAGATAGAAATTTTGGGTTTTCATGAGCTGTATGCCAAAATCATCTGTATTAAGACAATAAAAGACCTGAAATATTTCAGTTAGTGTGCAATGAATCTAAAATATATGAATGTTAAATTTTCATCATTACATTATGGAAAATAAGGAACTTTATCACAATATGCTAATATTTTGAGAAGGACCTGTATACTGCTTCCCACCATTTACTCTATTAAGACAGTGTCTCGCCCATGGCCAAAATTGAATAGATCAAAACATAATCTAAAAGGAGGAAATCATGAAAATCTCACAAAAATGAACAACTCAGGCTAAAAAGAAAAAGAAAACAATTAAATGTGGCTTACGGAACATAGGCTACGTTCACACTGCAGCTTGAAGTGACCCAAATCCGATTTTTTTGCCCGTATGCGACCTGTATCTAAATGCGTCCCGGGCCATTTGGATATGTGGTCCTAAATCCGATACGTATCTGATCTTTTCAAATGCGAGCTGTGTCTGTACGGCCAGGTTGCATTCATCCGACCTGTACGTCATTGATACTCGACAAACGTCACTATTCTGGGTCCTTTAGGGTCCTATTCTTTACGTGAGAGTGTTAAAGAGAGACCCTCACATATGCACCTAAAGGTTGCCTTTGTCATTCGAAAATTATGAATGAAGTCCGTATCATTAAAGCCGCTCACATCACTATCCCACCACTGCTGGCTTTGACTCCGAACCCACACGTTTCTCTGGACCAACGACACTGCCACTGCCCCACAAAATGCCATGGCCAAAAACCTGGCTCTCTTTCTTTTCAATTTTCTTACAAATACTGCGTTGTTAATATGCTGGCTCCGGTTGGAAAACAACTTGAAAATCACTAAATACAGGCCAACATTTCCATCCAAATTTACTTCCGCAAACACTAAGCATGCGCAGTAGACGGCGCAATGACGTCACATGTCATTGCGCCGTCTACTGCGCATGCTGGACACTTGAGTTGTATGATTGTGTTCACAAAGGAGATCACTACAAGTCACATATATTTAGAAATGTGAATGACCATGCAAAAAAATCGGATTTCACCTAAAAATCGGAATTGAGCATTAAGACCTGCAGTGTGAACATAGCCATAAGATCTCTCTCTTCAAAGACTTTGCTAGTTAATGACTTGATTTGTGACAATCAGATTGATGTATTTTGCCTCACAGAAACTTGGCTGCAGCAAGAGGATTATGTTGATATAAATGAGTCAACTCCTATTAATTGTTAAAATTTTCACATACCTCGAAATACTGGGTGAGGAGGAGTAGCAACCATCTTTCAGTACGATTTATTGATTAGTCCCAGACCAATTAATAGCTACAACTCTTTTGAATATTTAATACAGAGCACTTTGTTCTCAGACTGCACGTTTACTGGTGGTTCCTAGAGTCTCTAGAAGTAGAATGGGAAGCAGATCCTTTAGGTATCAGGCCCCTCTCCTCTGGAACCATCTCCCAGTTTTAGTCCGTGAGGCAGACACCCTGTCTACTTCTAAGGCTTGGCTTAAACTTTCCTTTTTGATAAAGCTTAGTTAGAGTGGCTTAGGTTATCCTGAGCTATCTCTGTAGTTATGCTGCTATAGGCGTAGGCTTCTAGAGGACCACTTTCACTCTCTCCGCTACATTCTCATACTACTCTCCAATTTTATTTCAGCTTTTAACTTTATGATCTCTCCCTTTTATCGTCCTAGAAGCTACATATGGCCTGACTCTGTGTCTACCTGTGACACCTCCCTGGAGGGGGCATTTTCCAAGATTCTGCTGCCAACAACTTAATTCTCACCTTCAACCGATCATACACTTGGCCCTGTCTTTCAGTGTTTAACCCTGTCTCTCCTAGACATAGCTACTGACTGAGCTTTTACTGTGACTAACTGTATGTGCTCTCATACTCTAAACTTGAAAACTGGTTCAGAGTTTGTCTATTTTTTCTTCCTAGATGAAACCACTCAAGGAGCTAAGTCCATTAACATGTACTTTTCCTTCCCATAGAAAGTACTCCTGGATCAGTGCTTCTGTGTTCTTTTTCCTTCTCTGCTCTGTTCTCTCAAACCCCCAGTTGGTCGTGGCAGATGGCCGCTCACACTGAGTCTGGTTGTGCTGGAGGTTTCTCCCTGTTAAAAGGGAGTTTTTCCTCTACGTGCATGCTCAGTATGAGGGATTGCTGCAAAGTCAATGCCAGTGACTGTCCACTGTCTCTACATGCTCATCCAGGAGGAGTGAACTTCTACAAGTGACTGACTGAATGCAATCTGCTGGGTTTCATTAGAGAGACTGCCCTTTTCAATGGTTAGGATTAATTGGAATGTATGTACCCGACTTGAAATCTATAAGATTCCATTGAATTGACTTAGCCCATTTTAAAGTTACCCACCTTTCACACAATGTAACAGGACACAGTCAGTCATTTTCTACCACTTATTCCACAGTGGGTCATGGGGAAGTTGGTGCCTATCTCCAGCAGTCTACGGGCAAGAAGCGGGGTACTCCCTGGATACAGGTCGTCAGTCCATCGCAGGGCAACACACAATAACCATGCACACACTCATTCATACACTTAAGGGCAATTTAGAGAGACCAAGGGATGTCTTTGGACTGTAGGAGAAAGCCAGAGTACCCAGTGAGAACCCATGCATGGACGGGGAGAACATGCAAACTCCATGCAGAAAGCCTCCCGGCTGGGAATTGAACCTCGGACCTTCTTGCTGCAAGGCAACAGTGCTACCAACTGTGCCACCATGCAGCCCCGCAACAGGAAGCAACATTCTCCAATTATTTTTACCTCTGCCTTCCTCGCTCCCTGTTGGATGGAATAAGGGTTTACCCTAAACCGGCTCAGTTATGGTTTAGGTGCAAACACACCCTCCATTTCTGCTACCTGTGCGACCCCTTCTCTTTTCTAATGGTTATAAGCAGTCTGACAGAGAGAGGTACCCCCAATGCTTGTGGTTTTTGGTATAACAATGCCCACCAGTGGGCTCTAGATGGACAAGCTTTATCAGTTTATTATTTTACTTAGTAACCCTAAACATAGCCCATTCTAAAATGGCCAAACTCTAACACTCAGTAGTTTAATCTATCCTCCCCAACAACCCCGCACCATTCCAAACCCTTTGTGAAGTGCCTTGAGATGACATGTGTTGTGAATTGGCACTATATAAATTAAAATGAATTGAATTGAATTGGCCCTGCGATGGACTGGTGACCTGTCCAGGGTGTACCCTGCCTTTCGCCCATAGACTGCTGGAGATAGGCGCCAGCTCCCCCGTGACCCACTATGGATTAAGCGGTAGAAAATGACTGACTGACTGACTGACTGAATTGAATATTAGACCTGCTGTGAAACTGTGCGGTAGCCACGCAAACCTTTTCAATAGACAACAATAAACTACAGAGAAACAAAACACATCTAATTCCACTGAAATATGATTCCATTCAATTTTATTTTATTCATGGATTATCAAACCAAATGTTTTTTCATAAGTTTGAGCTTTTATGGTTTAAACCCGAGCAATGAAACTGAATCACATTTAGTCTCATAAAATAGCGTAACACACCTCAGCAAATGATGGAAACAACCTACGTTGGATGGAAACTATAAAACTGCCTCTGTTTTTGTCACCTGTAGATGTAAATATGCATTGGTTTGTGCGCTGAGGAGCATAAAATACATGTGAATCATCTAAGGGGCACTTTCATTCTCGCAGAAAAAGAACACTGTGTCAGATCAGCAGATTAATTCCAAACAAGTCAAGTGATTCCTAGGGTGGACAAGCTGAAGACAATCATGTCCATAAATAGCTGCATAAAGTTTTGCGCAATTGTGGAATGATGGCAGTTTTGGTACAGCTAGCGAACATGCTGATGGAGGAAGTCGGAGGCAGCGTTTTTCTTGAGAGATCGTACTGACCTGCTGGCACATGATGATGCATGGCTTATCAGCCAGTCTAGATTGCACAGGGAAATTATTTTGGAGCTCTGCACGCAGCAGCTTCAATGTTACAGAGGAAAACGGAACCACTGGTACCAGTACAAGTTCTGACTACGGTACGGTTCTTTACACCGGCGCTTTTCAGAGGGAGCTGACTGACAGGCAGGGTATTCAACGGTCATCCCTGAGACTGGCCATGCCAGCCATATGGGACGGCCTCATCCGTGTGTTGCTCAGATATATAAAGTTCCCCTAAACTGTGGCTCTCCTCATTTGCAGAGAGGAGTTGATTTCTGAATGTAATCAGAGCTATGGACTGCACCCATACTGCTAAAGGGCACCAGCTGTAAGTCAACATGCTTTGGTGAATATAAATTTAACACAATATATATATGCAACCTATTTGTGATGCGCAAATGTGTCTTACTAATGCAATGGCACAATGGCCTCCTCAACTCATGATTCATTTGTACGATCGAAATGATTATAATAATTTAATAATAACAGATGTGTTGGGATCAAACCTCTGCGTGAGATGGCTGGCTTCTAGGTCATTTTCAATTTTTTTATGTGACGTCCTGAATGGTTGTAAAGATTTAAAGTATTTCACATAGTGTGTCTGGTGACTGTTCCTCCTTTATCCTAAGTATAGGAGGCATATTCACATCATTACAGTGATCAGCATTGAGCTATGAACGAGCTCAGTGCAGCACCTAGACAGCACCGTTTGGTTTAGATAGAAACATTGTAGAAGTAAATGGATTCGATCCGACTAACGTTTTATTTTCAGTCAGGTTTGACTCACTGATGTCATTCAAGTAGATGTTGGTTTCCTGTAATTGATAAAATGTAAATAGCCCCCATGGTGTGTAGACAGTCTCTCTTAGCGTTTTTCCTTTTTGCCTTCCGGCTATTTATACTACTTTGCATATGTATTTATAGACAGAGACCAGGCGGTTCAAGTACCGCAGGCAGCTGAACAGAATTTTCTGAAAAATTGGAATGTGTGAAGGCTACGGGTGCGGTGACATGTACGAAACTGACATGGCACAGTTTCGTACATCTGTTTTTTTTGTGTGTGTGTGCAGCACATTTCAGAATGTCTTCCTACCCCAAACGCAACTGCACAAACTTTCGTACATGAGGCCTCTGATATGTTACTTTTCTGGTATGTCTCTGTTGTTTTTAATATTGAAACATAAACTGACCATCGGGAAATTAAATTTTAATGCTCTATGATTGCCCCTGAGTTTTCAGATAGTTATCACACTAATGGATGGACAGATGGATGGATGGATGGAAGGCTCCATATGAATAAACCAACAACTTCAGAAGCAATGTTCTTCTGACTTATTTTATGCTTTCTTTAGCCAGTTATCAAACTTTGGGAAAGAGGACAACCAAAAGGCAATAGATGACAAAAAAGGTTAAAATGTCTTTTGAACCATATTTTCCCTTTGGCTCAAGCAACAATAGCTATATCGCATTTTCCTGTAAATGGCGGACATTAAAGATATTGGGCCGAAGAAACAGCTACCAGCCGAAGAGATTGAAGATGTGAAGAAGTTGTTGGATTTCCTGCTGCAGCAAGAGACCTTTCAAAAAACAATATGAAAGCTCATGTAGGAGTTGAAAGGCCTGAGGGTCCAAAATGTTGAAAAAAAACAAGCAAATACCTTTCCTTGGGACTAGGGTCGCTGTACTGGAGCATTATTTGAGGATCAAGGATGAGATAGTGACTGGGTTGAGCATCAACCCACACTTCTATACGCTCAGATTGTTAGTGGTGACAACGAGGGTGAACCAGCACACCTTGACACAGAGAAACAGGTGGCAGCTTTACTACAGTCTAAGGGCATCAAGCTGGACCACAACAATGTGAAGTCTTGCCATCCATTGCCCAGAAGGAAAGAGGGGGAGAGACCTGCCGTAATAATCACAAGACAGTGTTTCTGAAGCAGCGAAGTATGCTGAAGGGGACCAATGTTTTTCTGAATGAATACATCACAGAAATAAATGCTGCCATCGCCAGAAAAGCAAGGATGCTGGAGAAACTGAGAATAAAAAGCACAGGTACATCAAGCAGTAAGATCTTTAAACTAAACAAAACACTGGAGCAGTCCAAAGTGTTTGTTGTGGGAAGTCGAACGAGCTGAACAAATACATATAGAGTAAATTATGTTAAGGTATGAATACTATACACTGTACACGCTTACATATACTAATATAAGATCAGGTAACATGACCACATCTGGTCATTCTAATAGCAGACAACAGATTAACACACATGATCAGCTGGAACTGATGCCATTCAAGTACCCAGATTACAACTCTCATTAGTTTGAAAGTGAAATAGACCAGGATATTAACTTTGTTTCAACCACCAACGCCAGCTGCAGTTTCTACGCAAATGAAGAATATAATCACAGCTTTAAATCTGAAGACAACATAAAAATCCTCCATTTTAACATCAGTCTGTACTCCAACTTCAATAATCTCAAGGAATATTTACATCGATTTTCATGCTCATTTGATATTGTGATCAGCTGATTGGCCAAACCAGCTGATGAGGGGCAGTAATACTACATTCATATGACTAACTTTGCTTCCAGCACCTTCTAGAATGTACGTAATTTTCTTACAAGCTTATCTGTGACATGTGTGACATCTTTCTTCTACACATAAATTGATAGAAACTTGAAAAACCTAATTTGAGAAAAATCGAATTCATTCAATCCAATGTGTTTAGGATAATTTTTTCTGTATCCAAGTTTCAGGTACATACGTAGCTGCTGTTTGGGTCAGATGGTTGAACGTGGACACAACTAGTAGTTCCAACAGGACAGTCATCCCAGATGCTAATAAAAACTTTCTCGAATGGATAAAGCAGGCTAACATTAACTTTCTAGAATGGCCCTGACCAAAGTAGAAATTAATTTGTGGATTAAGTTCTAACCCAAGGTCAGGAAATCTTGCATTTCAATATACGTTACCATTTTGTCACAAAATGTGGTCAAATATCTAGCTGGAATTACACCAGAGGCTAGATGATGGCAGCAAGAAGATGATGACTGCTAAAAGCATGCAGTCAATGTGCAGCTTGCTAAGGGAGATGTGCTCAGATGTAATCATTAGTGCGTCTGTATTTGAGTCTGTATGTATAATTTTGACATTGTGTGAATTAGAGAAAATTCAAAACAAATTTAAAATAGTTTCTGGTGGATAAGTATGAAGGAGATAGACAGGACTAGCTTTCTCTCTCCCCTTAGACTGCAATAAGCTGAAAAGTTGACAGGATTTTTTTCTCTGATTCCAAACCATTGCTCCCTGTACATCAACTTTAATGACTGTGGTTATTCAGTGCTGGGCACATGTTGTGCACGCTCACACATAGTCACAACAAAGAATAGTCCTCCATCCAAGACTCGCCTCTCACATTAAGACAAATACACAAGTGAGTGTTATTTTACCTACAGCCACTTCAGAGTCCATTTAGGCAACAATGCTGCTCCTACCCAACATTTATCCTGGGCTCTTTCACCAGGTTTTATTTCTATTATGTTGGTCTGCTCTCTAATACAAAGTTATCAGCAGTTGCTATTGGATACCATGTACACTGAGATTATCTCTGCATAAGAGTAACGGAGTAGCATAGATTTGATGCAAAAGCTCAGGGCTCCAGGATGGATTTGTTATTTGATTTAGAGCTTTTTATCCTGTGAGAATAAGAGACAATCAAATGCAATCAGAGAAAAATAACTACTAATGCAGCTCATAGGGAAAATCTAAAAATGACAGGCTCTGGCAGGAGTTTCACACATATTCAGTATGAAAACAGAAATACATGCAAAATATTAAAAGGGGGGTTGAAAAAAAATGCTGATGCAATGAAAATGTGACATTTACGAAGCACAATTCTGGCCCTGTGTTTCATTACCAAGTCATATTTGGCATGCATGGCCAGCTGTTTGCGAATCTGTGATCAAGTACGCAGATGTCAGCCTTTTCTTGAATTTAGATAAACCAACACAGCCTGAAAGGAAATCCACATCCATGACTTCTGACTGTCATCATGAAGCATTGAAAAACAAAAGACAACAACAGAGAGTGAGGACAGAAAACTGAATTCTAATCAGATGAAACAGAAGAGCAGAAGTGGTAATCAGCAACATAGCCGGGAGACTCAGTGCATGCTGCATGCTAAAACACACAAAAGAGCACACTTATTAACACTACATAAAATTTGCACATTTTACAGCTGGTCTATCAGGGATGAGCAGATATACAGGTCCTTCTCAAAATATTAGCATACTGTGATAAAGTTCATTATTTTCCATAATGTCATGATGAAAATTTAACATTCATACATTTTAGATTCATTGCACACTAACTGAAATATTTCAGGTCTTTTATTGTCTTAATACAGATGATTGTGGCATACAGCTCATGAAAACCCAAAATTCCTATCTCACAAAATTAGCATATTTCATTCGACCAATAAAAGAAAAGTGTTTTTAATACAAAAAACGTCAACCTTCAAATAATCATGTACAGTTATGCACTCAATACTTGGTCGGGAATCCTTTGGCAGAAATGACTGCTTCAATGCGGCGTGGCATGGAGGCAATCAGCCTGTGGCACTGCTGAGGTCTTATGGAGGCCCAGGATGCTTCGATAGCGGCCTTTAGCTCATCCAGAGTGTTGGGTCTTGAGTCTCTCAACGTTCTCTTCACAATATCCCACAGATTCTCTATGGGGTTCAGGTCAGGAGAGTTGGCAGGCCAATTGAGCACAGTGATACCATGGTCAGTAAACCATTTACCAGTGGTTTTGGCACTGTGAGCCGGGGCTAGGTCGTGCTGAAAAATGAAATCTTCATCTCCATAAAGCTTTTCAGCAGATGGAAGCATGAAGTGCTCCAAAATCTCCTGATAGCTAGCTGCATTGACCCTGCCCTTGATAAAACACAGTGGACCAACACCAGCAGCTGACACGGCACCCCAGACCATCACTGACTGTGGATACTTGACACTGGACTTCTGGCATTTTGGCATTTCCTTCTCCCCAGTCTTCCTCCAGACTCTGGCACCTTGATTTCCGAATGACATGCAGAATTTGCTTTCATCCGAAAAAAGTACTTTGGACCACTGAGCAACAGTCCAGTGGTGCTTCTCTGTAGCCCAGGTCAGGCGCTTCTGCTGCTGTTTCTGGTTCAAAAGTGGCTTGACCTGGGGAATGCGTCACCTGTAGCCCATTTCCTGCACACGCCTGTGCACAGTGGCTCTGGATGTTTCTCCTCCAGACTCAGTCCACTGCTTCCGCAGGTCCCCCAAGGTCTGGAATCGGTCCTTCTCCACAATCTTCCTCAGGGTCCGGTCACCTCTTCTCGTTGTGCAGCATTTTCTGCCACACTTTTTCCTTCCCACAGACTTCCCACTGAGGTGCCTTGATACAGCACTCTGGGAACAGCCTATTCGTTCAGAAATTTCTTTCTGTGTCTTACCCTCTTGCTTGAGGGTGTCAATAGTGGCCTTCTGGACAGCAGTCAGGTTGGCAGTCTTACCCATGATTGGGGTTTTGAGTGATGAACCAGGCTGGGAGTTTTAAAGGCCTCAGGAATCTTTTGCTGGTGTTTAGAGTTAACTCGTTGATTCAGATGATTAGGTTCATAGCTCGTTTAGAGACCCTTTTAATTATATGCTAATTTTGTGAGATAGGAATTTTGGGTTTTCATGAGCTGTATGCCAAAATAATCCGTATTAAGACAATAAAAGACCTGAAATATTTCAGTTAGTGTGCAATGAATCTAAAATATATGAATGTTAAATTTTCATCATGACATTATGGAAAATAATGAACTTTATCACAATATGCTAATATTTTGAGAAGGACCTGTACTTTTGATGTGAGGGATGGATTTTCACCAGCAAGGCTTTGCATTTCTAACAGCCTCAATTCAAATTGCTTCTGTATGCTTCTACACGTTAACTTTTACAATTACATTTGGTTTACTGTGCTGAGCATAGTATACCTTAGCAGATCAATTGTTTGTCCGTCACTCAACGATTACAGTTATAATTGATAGTCCTTGTGTCCAAATGTTTTCTAAGAGAGCTTTAAAACACTTCAAGATGCAGCAACAGAATATGATGGGTCTGACATCACAATTACACTTCTGATGCACCTTGATGATCAACCACCATGATCTTGCTGTTGAAGTTTTGGGCATGCTCAAAATACACACAATGGGAGCCCACTGCATTATTATTAAATTCCCAAAACCTTGTCGAGACCCTCTAAATGCGTTTTTTATAGTGAAATTAATGCTGTGTGATGGATGAAACTAACCTGAATTGTTAAAGCAATTTCGGAAAAAGTAACTTTTTGGTAATTGCATATTCATGGATTTCAACTGAATGGGCACACTTATCTTCACTATCTCAACAACTGATGTGGATACAGTAATAAGACAATATTAGTATACTCTTGGAGTGTTTATTAACATACACATGTTAATAATATTAGATCCAAACAGGCTGGACTGGCCTTGCAGCATCGGTGAATTAGGTCAGTGTGCATCACTCAGGATTTCAGCTTTGGTCAGAAACATACCTCAGAGTCTCGTGACTTGCCACCTGACTTTGTAGCATCTGCAGCTCAAAGACAGTCATAATAGCAGCCTGAGGGGAATGAGAGAAGGTGTTGTGGTCTCCGCTCTCACACTGCGGGGTGAATGGAGACCATCTGATGTGGAGACTATGGAGTACTGACACTTGGCTTGGCTCAGGTCATTTACCTGAAGTTTTTGTATTCCACTCATGTAAAAGCAACACTGAACTGGCTCAGATAAAAAAGAAAATTTTAACTGATCCACCACCTTGATTAAATTGTGAGGTTTGTGTTCTTCAGGTAAAACAATTTTAAATAATGATACAAAAAGAGATCACATAACTCTGATAGTATGTTTTTCTTGTAACAGATCCAACTCCTGACAAGAAATTGATGATTTTATACATGTATGAAAGTGATTTATAGCTAAATGAGGTGATTTAGTTCCTTTTAAAAGCTTGATATATAGGCCGCACCCCACATCAGGGTAACGTTTGTGTTTAAAAGATTCTCAGCAACCAAAATTAACTCTCTGAAACTGCTGATCAATAATGTGGCCCTTCTCTCTAGGTTTTACATGAGCAACGCTAAACAAATCTGCTATAAAATACTGTGATAGAATGTAACTGGTGTTGCCAATCTGAGTGTTGTTTGTAATTATTTTAAAGTAGAAAATAAAACCAGTTTAGTCGCCATTTGCAAGCATTTGTGCTTCCTGGGGTTGTATATGGTTGAACACAATGAGTTCATCAAGCCAATTCCAGCCCCTGTCAGATCATTTTGTCATTTATTTGAATTTAGGTCTATCCATTCCAATGCAGCTGGGATTGTGAAACCTGAAGGGTGTGGCCAAGTCCTTGCAGCATTAACCTGAGCAATGAAAGCAAGATATTTTGGGAGATTTTCACTGAATGTGGCAGAGCTCTTTGTAGGAAATGTATTCAGAGCTTTACAAACAAGAATTAATGCAATCCTCAACATGTCCTCTGCTATAGTTCTGCTAATCAAAGTATTTCTCAAATCAGATGGACACTGGTGAATCATCTAGTGGCTCTGCTCTCTGAACCTATTTATTTGACCTTCATTTAACCTGGAAAATGTCGTGTTGAGAATAAAAATCGATGTCACAAGAATGTCATAGCACAGAGAGCCGCACAAAATGAAAAATGTTATACACAGACATTTCAACACATACATCAGGCACATCAGGCAAAACTTTAGCAAACAGATGCATCTGACTCAAAGTCACCCACTATTTTCTTAAAAGTCTCCAATAAGACCAGTTTCCAGTTTTAAGTCCTCTGGCAGTGTGTTTGAGGCAAAGAGAGCAGCATATTTGAAAGCGTTTTTACAATCTCAGTTCGTACGCTTGAAACTCAGCATAAAAAGTAATTTTGTGAATGAAAGCCGTAAGGCCTACAACTCTTCAGATGGAGAACGTTTGAGCCGTTTCTGCTCCTTTTGTTTTGTATCACATCACACTCGTTCCACAAAAACCTTTTGCCCCCCCAGCTCAAAGTGATGATAGGTCTGTGACTACCTCCTGAGATGGATGGCAGGGATGGTATTAATGAGTTAGCTTCAATCCATGTTCCATGAAGGGACTTTCAGCTTATTATCAGGCTTAAAGATCATATATCAGGTCACAGAATGAAATGATGAGCTGATAGCAGCTTCTGGAAAAACATAAAGTAAAACACACTTTGCATGAAACTAAAAAGAAGACAGTCTCTACCTCTTAAACACAGAGGTTTTCATAAGCCATCCTTATTTGGTGATTGTATATGGCGTTAATTTTTATTTCAACCTGGACAGACTCACAAAGAGAAGACAGGGATGCAATTATAAAAGTTTATTAGTGAATGTTTATTTCTTTGGCGCTCAGACCCCAGTGGAAGACGTGAATCCTGAGAATGACATGCGCTTGAATGAACATCTTAAGGTTAGGTTTAGAGATGTCTTCCCCCCTGGGATCCACTGGTGATGGAGTGAAGGCCTGAGGAGAGTTGGAAAGAGTTTGGAACCCTAATGGTGAAGATGGGGTGGAGGAGGGTCAAAGTTCAGCTGCAGAACTGAGGGTTCCGTGGAGGAAGATCTTTTAAAGCGGAGCCTTGAAGGATGATTGGCCGGGGAGAAATGCAGACTTGACGTTGATTGGTTGAGCAGAGCCACATTGAGGAGTAACTAGATGAAGCTGGAGGTGATGGTGAGTCTTCCATGTTGAATTTTCGTTTAAACTCCATTAACTTTACTGTATTTGAGGAATTTATAAGAAATATGTCTGCTGATATCTAATCTTAAATTACGCAGCTCAGTATCAGGGACAAAAAAGCTTGATTCAGGCTTCCATAACAGATTTTATTGGCACCTTTTGAATCAAATTTGAATCAAACCTTATTGTTTGTTTTATATGCTTTTTGCTGATAAACTCCTAAGATAAAGCTTTTATTAGTTCTTTAATTTGTTCAATTTGCAGTTGAGTACCTTTTTCTTTATGTGTAATGCAGAATTGTTTTTGTTTCATTCTTTTGTAAAGCATTTTTGTGATCATGAATAAATAATTTAATATTTAATATTTAATATTAATACCTTAATATTTTATTAAATAATATTGTGGTCTGTTAAGGGTTGAATAACACCCCAATAAGGAGTGGTATTAGGACAAAATTGAAAGGGATAAGCCAAGCTCTGGCATTATTGAACAGCAAAACTCTGTACACACACACAGAATGAATTCACAAAACTTCTTAAAATACCTGAATTTATTAACAGAAATAAGTCAACTCATAGTCAAACATATTTCAATCAACAAACTCTTTACTATGCTAAAACAACCCAACTGAACTACCATGCAAAATGAAAGAATAAGGGAGACTAATGGGCTATGCACAATATAAACAAGTGAATCAAAGATGATTGAAAACGATGATTGAAAGAGTGATGCAACATTACCATGCAATGTTATTTATGTTTGAGAACCAAGGATTATCTTAAAGAATCTGGAAATGAAGTTACGTTAGTCTTCGAACTAACTTAAGCAATAATTGGCATACCTTTAGACAACCATTCACAATGCAAGATCAGATAAAACATTATTTTAATAAACATTTTAAAGAATGATTTGCTGAATAAAACCAACCTTCTGGATGACTAATTTTCAACGGTGTTTAATTTGCTGCCTTTATTGAGTAAAATAATATTTAAATAAATATTATTTTGAATAAGAACCAACCCTTTTGGAGAAATGGGTAATAAGTAATGGGAAATATTGCCCTGAGACTTGAGGTACTCAGGGCGGATCTTATCCAACCCCGAAGCCCTGCCACAGCGGAGCTTTTTAACCACCTCGGTGACTTCAGCCTGGGTGATGAAAGAGTCTAACCCCGAGTCCCCAGCCTGGGTTTCCACCAGGGAATGCATGATGGCGGGATTGAGGAGATCCTCGAAGTACTCCTTCCACTGCCCGATAATCTCCCCAGTCGAGGTCAGCAGCTTCCCACCCCCACTGTAAGTGTTGGCGAAGCACTGCTTCCCCCTCCTGAGGCGCCAGACGGTTAGCCAGAATCACTTTGAGGCCAACCGGTAGTCCTTCTCCATGGCCTCACCCAACTCCTGCCAGGCCTGAGTTTTTGCACGCTTGGCCTCACTGTACCCGTCAGCCGCCTCAGGAGTCCCACAAGCCAACCACAGCCGATAGGACTCCTTCTTCAGCTTGAAAGCGTCCCTTACTGCCGGTGTCCACAACCGGGTTCAGAGATTGCCACCGCAACAGGCACCGCAGACCTTACGGCGGCAGCTACGGGCAGCAGGATCGACAATAGATGCAGAGAACATGGTCCACTCGGACTCTATGTCTCCAACATCACTCCAGAGTAGAAGAGAGTCCTGCCCCTCTCGAAGAGATGGGTTCCAGAGCCCACACTGTGTATGGAGGCGAGCCAGACTATTTTTAGTCGTTATCTCTCGACCTCCCGCACAAGCTCAGGCTCCCCTGAGCTCTCCAACATCCCCCGGAAACTAACAACCTTTCTGGGTAAATGATTTTCAGCTCACTCATAAAGTAGGAGCACATGTTCTTAGCCATTAGCTGTTCAAGTTAACAAAAGAAGCTTATAGCTCGTCATCAGAATCAAACACATAGTTTTAAAATGCCACTAATAATAGGGTTAAATGCCTAAGCGTGGATGGCGCGTTATGGCCGATCTTCTATGTTTAAAAACCACCCTCTAAATAATGTTTGTCCTAACTTTAAAAAAAACACAGAACACATTCTTAGCTGAGTGCTAGTCTGCTAACTGTAGCTGAGTTTCTCAACAAAAACAAATGTCATGAAACGAACATTGTAAAAATTATTTAACTCTAAACTAATCTTCTCTGCCCAAACACTACCTCTTACATAAACCGTTCTGAGGAGGAGTTGTCCTGGGCATTGAGGAAAACATCCACATGTGGGTAAACAAAGGGTTAACTTTCAGCTAACCTCTGTAGCTGTGGGGCAGTGTTACCAGGTGAGAAATTTAGGATAATCGTACTAGAGACATAAAATTATCGTATTTTGAGGGAAATTATCGTACACTCGTCATAACCAAAATAACAAGTCTGTTGATGTGTTGAAAAGCATCTAACCGACACTCGCAGCTTTGTGGCGTCAGTACGGAATGGATTTATCAACAGCTGCAGCCCCACAGTGCCGGGCTCTGCTTCTTCTTCTTTTCTTTTCCTCAATCATGGGCGGGCGCAGTGGACTATACAGCCAATCATGGCTGCATACACGTCACTCGTAGGTCACATTTAGAAAAGCACAATTGGCTGGAATTTCAACCATCTGTTTCAGAATCCGGACACAGATGCCTTCAGGGTTCACAAAAAACTCCGACAGACTTTGGCGATAGGCTGATGACAACTGATTACAACCACACATTGACGGAATGGTCAAATTATCGTACATTTAGCCTTTTTTAGGAATATTGATAGTACATCGTACAGAGAGCAAAATTGTCATACAAATACGATAATTATCATACACCTGGCAACACTGGTGTGGGGTGCGGCAGCTCATTCTGCCGGCCGGCTGAACCACACGTTACTGCTGCAGCCACAGTGATGCAGTCTCGTTGTCCATCCTTCAAGTCGGGAAAACCGCTCCACTCATCGTTGTAGAGACAGGGTCTCTGCTGGAAACTCCCTAGAACATAGTTTGCTTCTGTAGACATCAGAAAGAAAAGTCAAGCCACGCTTGTACCTTAACTACCCCTGCTTGTGAATAAATACTGGATACACAAACAGCAATTCATTCCTACTTAACTTAGTGCATATGAGCGTGTGATCGTATGACGCTCTTGGATTCAGTTTGAAGAGTTACGTCTGCTTGCCAGCAAGGAGACATATGTGCATTGGTGCCCCCCATTTCCGGTTCCCGTGGGGATCCGCATGGAAAGAGATCTGTTTGTTGGAACGCTGGCTTTTGTTTTTTCAAACAGTGACATCACCGGAAGTACGCTGTTACCCCTTTTGTTCCTGTTCCTGGCTGAGCTGGAAGTAGGTTAATGCGATTTATTTTGAAAATTCCAGAAAAGTTATTACTGGCCTTTAATGTTGTAACCCATGGCTGGGGTCCCAACAGCATGTTGAAGCTATTCTTTTCAAACAATTTTTTTCTCAAATATCCATTGTATAAAGTCATATTTCTTAATTATTAAAAGCATGATAAATGTTCTTAAACTAGATATCTCGGTCCTAAACATGAAAACATATTTAAGCTAGGAAGAAAATCTCAACTGCTTAACAAAGTGATATAGTCAGTATGAAACTTGCGTTCTTAAACGAGCAGGAGGGAGTCCCAGGAGCTTTCAGCAGTTTGATAACCACATGCTGAAATTTCAGCTCCATTTAGCACGCTTCACACTAGGCACATCAGAGAAAGGCTTTTATCTATATAAAATGTGCTACAACTGAAACTCTTCTGGAATAACTGCAAGCCACTGCTATATATTTATACAGCTCTGAGCAGGAGCATCTTACCTTTGTCCCCCAAATCTAGTAAAAGCTTTGCAGGAATAATAATGAGATCCACATTCCTAAAAGCTGCTAGTTGTAGCATCAGTGATGCTGTCATGGGGATCATTCATAATCTCTTGTATTGACTTGATTTTATTAGCATAAAACTAATTCCTTTAATTGTCTTTGACTATTTTCTGCAAACTCAGTATCAGGTTTAAACAAAACAAGAAAACTACCTCACTGTGACATTGTATTAACTGTCGCTTACAGGCATTTTAATTTGAAAATAATTTTGGAGTTTTTTGAAGTGTGGTCTTGTTAAGGGATCACAAGCAGGTTGTAATTCTGGGGTGGTGGTGGTTGTTTTTGTTGTGCTCTGTCTCCTCCTTTTCCCATTACTTCTGTGCTGCTGATCTGCTTCATGAGAGCAGTGCTCCTCAGTGTGCAGATGGCAAGCCAAACTCTGGTCATATTCAACTAAATAAAAAGATACACAACCCTTTTTTTTTCGTTTTTTTATTCACTCTGTGGTAGAAAACCAGAGAAAACCTGTCAAGTTTGCTTCAGCTGGGGTTACCCAAATTAAGTGTACAAAACTATGAGTTTTTTTTACAGATTTGGAAGACCCACTCATGCCCAAGCTGTAACAAATTCAGGGATAAAGTCATGTTGAGTACTTGGGTGGCAAAATCATGTTGTGGGGGTGTTTTGCTTCAAGATGGAATGGTGCACTTCACAAAATAAATGGATCATGAGAGAGGCCATTATGTGGAAAGATAGATCAGCAATGAAGTTAAAGCTCGCGCAAATATGGGTCTTCCACACTGACAATGACTCTAAGTAAATCATCAAATTAGCTACAAAGAGACTTAAGGACAACAAAATCAATATTTTAGAGTGGGCTTCACAGAAACATGATCTCAGCCTAAATTTGTGGATAGAGCTGAAAAGGTAAGTGTGACAAAGGTGGCCTACAAACCTAAAACAGTTACAGCAGTTCTGTCAGGAGGAATGGGCCAAAATCCAAGCAAAGTGTTCTGAGAAGCTTGTGGAAAGAAACCCAAAACATTTCATCCAAGTCATACAGTTTAAAAGGTGATTCTACCAAATACTGAGGAAATGTAAGCAAATTTTTGAATTTAGAGAAAGTTGAAAACATTCTGGAAAACCGTTTACCAGGAACTGCTTTAAAAAAATCCCAAACCATCCCTTTAAAGTGGAGGCCTTTTTTGTAATTCTACCTAACAAAGTTATTGGGTGTGGGAAATAATAATAATAATAAATTTGTAGACTTATCAGGGTTTCTTTAATTTAATGTGAGACTTATATCTTTCAAAACATTTATAGTATGGTGTAGTATTGAATACAACTTGATACATTCATGAGACCTGATCCATCACTTAAGTATACAATCCTGAATTAAAGACTTTTGATTAATGCTTATATTTATCTTGTTGCCTTGCTTAATGGTGCTTGCAAGCAAAGTTATATCCATATCCATGTTATCTTTCTTGCAAAATGAAGTTCAAAATGCAGCTTATGGCTGCTTGATCGTGAGTTCACAAATAATCCACAGATCAGGAGTTTTATCTCAGAGGTTATGTTGTCTCTCAGATTAACCCAGTTACCCTTTTGTGACACGAACAGCCTTGTTTTAAATCCTTGTCAAACAGTAGTGACCGCCTTGTGTCCACTCATTCTGTGGAGTTTATGAAGGACTTCAGTGGTCTCATCAAGCTATATAAATCTTTCAGTTCTCATTAGAACCTTCCACAATAGAGTCTGACTTTGATAGAGAGACCAAACAAAGCTTATTTAGCTGACTGTTGCTTCAGGGACTTTTCTGACATGGGCCTCCTTTAGGCAAACACCGACTATATTTTTATGCCAAATACTGGTGTGACTAGAAGATTTACATTTGTTTTATTTTAAATACAACTGCATTTAACTTAAACATACATTTATTATTGTTTTTGTTTAATACACTTTATTTTATTATTTCATTCAATAAATCATTAAGGTAATTGATCAAGTTGTCTTAATTAGGAATATTTTTCTTTAATTTTATGTACTTACTGAGTTTTGCTGGAGTTAGGCTTTCCCAGAGATGTCTTTTTACTTCCATCAATGTGTCATAGTTTTATATGAGGAGACTTAAACTGTTTTTAAAGATTTATTGAAACTGACAGGAGAGCGAATAATCAGGTCCAGGGAAGTTCCAGGGTTCAGGCAGCGACTCACTGTAAGAAGAGGGAAGATCAGGTGAAAGGAGCAAAATCTTTTGGACAATGAAGGTGGAATAAGAAAAGAGGCTTACTGGTGTAGGATCCCGTTAGGAGGGTGAGGTCTTTCAGAGACTGTATCGGTTCAGTGAGTGTAAACAGGTGATCTTATATCAGAGGATGGACAGAGTTTGTTCTTGAATGAGCCAGAGGAAAACCAGATGTTTGTTCTTATCAGCATGGAATAAATCCATCAATCCAGAAGGCGTTTCAGATAGCTGGCAAGGCAGCTGAATGGAAAAAACTTTTGAAGGAGAGACAACAGCAGTGGAGTTAGCCAGAGAAATTTAAAGTAGGAACCAATGCTTGAACATGAAGGCTAGAGGTACCACAAAGGATGACACTCAGGCATTGGCTGATCAGCAACCAGCTCCTCTTAAGCTCCTGCTGATGAGCTCTGATGGAATGCAGCTGTGCTGCATGAGCTGCTCACTCACAAAAATCTGCAGCTTCAGGAAAACAGGAAAAACACAACACTACTGCAGAGCACATCTCTGACAGAATGAATGTAGGGATGGACAAACAGACAGATGGATGGACAAAATTGCATCGATAATTTTTCTATGCAATTTATTTCTGAATAACACAGCCTGCAGGTTCTACTTTAACATTTTAAAGAACTACTATTCTTGTTAAATCTAAACCGTATTTCAAAACGTTCCTGGTGGTCATCTAAAACGAGGGAGAAACTCTATGCTCTGTAAGGTATGAAAGTATGAATAACATTTTAAAGAGAATATTCGGAAACTTCTTGTAGTCTTTAAGGATCATGCAGCCTTGAACTGCTGCATGTAGCTTGGATGAAATGATTCCAGAGATGGAATATGAACTGGAAGATGCTTATTTCTTTCCTACTCTCATTTAAAAAGTCCTCCTTTAGCAAACACTCAATTGTTCTGCCCCTACCTTCATCCCTAATTGGATGCGTTTGATACTGTATGAACAGAGAGAGGGACCCAGTTGGTGTGGATCTTCTAATGGACCCTCCAGTGGCTCTCATGTTGATCACTTTCTCTGTCAAGACCCGCTCAGCATCGACAATCATACAAACCCAATCTAACACAAGTGGAAGGCAAACTCAAAAAAAAAATTAGAGTTGATTTATTTTATTGTATGCTGCCAAGATCTCCCAACACCTGAGCAGTATCTCATTGTCATACTAATTACCTGTTTATTTCAACAAAGTTATTTCAGGAGCCCTCCTAGTGGGTGTTTATATTTTAGTCAAAATTTATATGCTTCGGTTATATCAACTCGCTACTTTTGTATTCATGAAGAGTAGCTCTAAATAACTTACAAATTTGAATTTCAGTAGTTATTTGCAGCCTGGTAGGTATCCAAGTTGAGGGCATAGTATTTGTTCTTCATAAGCAAGTATTTGGTTTGGCAACAGGATTTAAGAGGTAGAGCAGAGGCTGAGTGTGACCCGACAGTCTCTAAATCATCAGCAGGCAGTGAAGGGTCGGTGCTTATTGTAGCCTCTCTGGGGGGAAAGTTGCCAAGTGTTTGTCCAATGTAACAGGCTCTGTGTCCCTCATAAGACAGCCCCCCGACCCTAGTCCACCCATACCTCCTCACACAACACTCCTGTGAGGTGCTGATGGGGGAACAGCACCGGCAAAGAGTGCTGTTGACATTTTCTGAAATAGCCTGAAAGCACTTTTTCTCCAGGAGCTGGAAGAGGAAGACTTCAACTGTTAGGTAGCATGAAAGGAGCTGCAGACAGACACTATATGGGAAAAGATGCAAAAACAGAAGGGGACATCATTCTTTATAGTATATATTATAACCACAGTCAGGGTTAGTAAACAGAAAAACAAAATCAAATTTTCATCTCACATTCTTACAGTTCCAAAACATTTGTTACATGGCAACTTTCCCAAAGGTTTTAGCAGACAATCTGGTAAAATCTATTGATATAAAAGCTCCATGGAGTCTGTTGCCATTTTGAAATTAAGAAATTACAGTTTGCTCTGAAAGATTAAATAAAGTTGCTTAAATGCATTTTAATGCAAAACAACCAACTAACTTAATAAAGATATTTTGTAGATAATATATAATAATCAGAAATAGTCAAATGTCAATATAGCAAAAAACATTATAAGCGGTTGCTGAACATTTTGAGGAATTACTGCTTTACATTGACACAATATTGTCATTTCTGAGAAAAAAAGGCTAAGATGATTTTACAGACTTTTAAAGATGCTTAAAAGGTATCTGTTTCTTTTTAGCTAGTAACTGTGCTAACTGTAATTTCAACCTGGAAAGACTCACAAAGAGAAGACAGGAATGCAATTAGAAAAGTTTATTAATGCATGCTAATATCTTTGGCGCTCAGACCCAGTGGAAGACGTGAATGCTGAGAATGACATGGGCTTGAATGAACATCTTAGGGTTAGATTTAAAGATGTCTTCCCCCCCAAAAAAGAGGTCGAGGCTGGGGCCGAGGCCGGAAATGAGAAAGGAAGGGACGTTATTGAGGTTTAAAAGGATTAAGTTAGTGTGCCTGACAAGGCGTAGATGGGACAGTGCCTGACAAGGCGTAGATGGGGCTGAAGATCTAAAAAGAAAGGAAAATAATTAATTAAAGTTCTGAGCCTAGAGAATAAATAAGTTAGTCTGCCTGACAAGGCATAGATGGGACTGAAGATCTAAGAAAGAAAATAATTAATCAATGATGATGCCTGTAAAGGAGAAAAATGAGGCTGAGACTGAGAAGAATATGCGTGAAGATAGAACGGATCTGCAGCTAAAGGATGTCGGGGGATGAGGATCTAGGAGGATTAAAAAGGTTAAATCAGCAAACTGATTAGAAAGAAGAGACAGATCTGAAAGGCCAACCACCACCAGTTAATGCAGGAAGCTCATACCTAAGAACTGGGAGATCGTTGAACAGCTAGCACAGAGTGGAAGTCTGGCGACCGTGGCTGAATAAGGCCAACGGCCGAGTTGATGAAGGGAAGCTGTATAAACGCTTGGGTTGCTGCTGTATAGCCGCTCCAATTCTATGGAGGTGACTTGAGACCTGACTAGGAGGCAGGTTGTACTAGTCTAAAGATGCCTCAAACTTAAAGACGATGAGGCAGACATTGGGCTCCTTCTAGAGAGAGAAGAAGGGCATGCTGGGCGAGCTAAGTTTGCAATGTTTAAGAGTGAATTCAAGCATGCTTGAGATGGGCAGAACGGGCCATCGAGGCGAACAATAGAGACAAAACATGGGCCTTTCCCTTTGGTATGTTAGTGTTGAGTTTGGAATGATCAGGATAGAACTTGAGGTCTGAGAAGGCTAAATTTCTAGAGGGAACCAGGAAATTGATAGGGGAAGTAAATTCACCTAACCTGAGAAGCCCATAGAAGGCTTGAACATCAAAGGGTTAAGTTTAGATATGTCTTCCCCCAAAAATGCCAAGCAAGACCGAGCTGAAAGATATACGAATGAAGGGGAAGAAGGGAGATGAGGAGAGTGGATGAAGTGATCCTGACAGGTGCAGAAGAAGAAGGATGAGAAACTGGCTAAGGGACGAGGGAAAATTAAACATAAGAAGATGAGTGTAAGAGCTAAGCAGAGCCTAACGCATGGAGGAGAAAGGGCGAAGCTGACTGAGCTTGGAGAGGAAATGGTACAACCTGATTGGCGTTGAGAATGTAGAATCAGCTGAGCCTGACGAGAGGAACAGAGAGTGAAACCTGTCAAGTCTGGCAAGGCGTGGAGGGGATATGAGACAAACCTGACTAAGTATAGAGGGTGCAGACCTGAGCGAGCCTGACACGGAGTAGAGGGAAAAATAATGAAAGCCTACTAGGTAAGAAGATGAGAACCTACAGGACGAGGCGAGAAGAAGATGAGACTGGACGAGCCTGACAAGGCGTGGAGGGGACATGATGTAATCCTGATAAGGCGTGGATGCCTGACTATAACTGACAAGGTAGCAAGTGAGGGATCGGCTTGTATGAAGGATCGTGGGAAGGAAAATAAATAGCTGCGCCTCAGTCACACTAAGAACTTTGTGCGGAGATCGAACTTGAGGAACTCTGAAAACTGTATGAACCAAAGTTCAAACTGGTTTGCTGTGTGAACCAACAATGAGTGAACACTTAAATTAGACACTCTCTTGTCCAGTTCCTTAGATTTGGACTGAGAAACTGACTGTCCAAGCGGTCCTACAACTTAAATATCTCCAACTGGTGTTGGAGTAGAACTCCAAAATATAAGCATGAAGCCCTTCTTTAAACTAATGAGAGAGCAGCAAACTTTGATGAGTGTTAAAGATTTAATCAGCTTGTTGACAATGTGAACGGTGATTTCTTATTCTGGAGACTGAATTAATGCTCCTCCCCAGCAGACTCTAGGAACCGAGCCCAATTGGGACGTTAGAATATGTGGTAGCATAGAATCTGCATGAGCGAAAAAGAGAAGTGAGAAACACTGAATGCCTGAATGTAGTTGAAGGTTGAGAAAGGGACGGAAAACGAAATGGAGTGATGCATCTCAGCTAGAGGCAAGCTAGGCTGGGCATTAGCGAGGTGAACGCCTGGTGGGAGGGGCCGAGGAGCGGGCTGGGCGCCGGTAGAGCAGAGAGAGGAAGATGACGTAGCGAAGTTCGAGGCGAACGCTGGAGATGTTGAGTGAGATGAATGGAGCGCTGGAGAGAATTCATAGATAATATGAATGAAGCGGAGAAGATTGAGGGATGACTGGAGTAGAAGAAGACGTCGAAGCTTGAGGTGCGGGAGGATCGGTTTGAGAGTTGAAGATCAGAGGAGAAGTTGCAAGCAGAAAACAGGCAGGAAGGTGCAGCCGGAGCCAGGGTGGAGGAGATCAACCTCGGCGACGATTGTCAGGAGGATTTTAGGGCGCTTCCGGATGAGGTGGAAGGTGGAGGAGGTGGAAGGAGAGAATCATGCTGCAGTAGGAGCAGCGGAGAGCTGAGTGAGGCGAGATAAATCCAGATCGGAGTTGGGAGACATGCAGCACGATCTGAACTGGGAGAATGGACGCCAAAGCGGGAGGCCAGGCGAGTGGTTCTGCGAACTAGAAAGGAGGAAGGAGGGCGAAGAACGTGAACAACGCGAGGAGCGGCCAGATTTGTCAGACTGAAGTCGAACATGACGTGGCTTAACGTCAAAGTTCAGCTGCAGAACGGAGGGTTCCATGGATGAAGATCTTTTAAAGCGGAGCCTTGAAGGATGATTGGCCGGGGAGAAATGCAGACTTGACGCTGATTGGTGGAGCAGAGCCGCATGGAGGAGTAATTAGACGAAGCTAGAGGAAATGATGAGTTTGCCATGTTGAATTTTCGTTTAAACTCCATAACAACACATATTTGTGATATATTGATTCTACTCTAGGACTTTATAAAATAAGATATTTTAAAAAGGTTGCAAAAAATACAACTGATAATATGACATTTTGTGTATTGACAGCAGAAACTTTAGCAATCAGCAGACATTAGGAAAACGCTTATGAACACACACATTTTGACAAATTCTGTTTTTATTATCCCATCTAATCACATGACATGCTAGTCATGGTACCTAAACAAATATAATGTGAGAGGTGTTGCTTTTCTTCCCTCTGGTGTTTACTGGAATGATGGCAATGCCCTAGGCTATTGTGGAGGTGAAATGATGGAAGGGCTAACTGGCAGTATTGGGCTCATGTAAGTCTTTTGTCCTGGTAATCATTCTAGCATGCAGAGGTGGATGATGCACCAGTGTTGCACAAACATCTTGAAGATCATCTTTGAGCTTTGCAGCTCATTTTATACAGGTTTCCTTAAAGAGAAACCTGTATACCAAAGGCGAGGGCTTAGTGGTTGCTATGTCTGCTGCAGGCACAGTTATTTGCCTTTGTGGGGAGGAGTATTAATAATATTTGGCCTCTTTCCATGCTTTAAAGTTAGGAGTATGTACTTAAGTTAGCAATGCTGCAAACAGGCAGTCCAGGTGTGGGTTTGCAGGTATAGCTGAGACAAGCAGATGAAGGTACCCCCAGCTGCCATCTATCATGTTTCACCTTATGTTTAGACCATAATACAGGTACAGTACTTAAAACAACATCAATGTTGTCTTTAATTTATGTGAATAAAGATTTTGTCAGCTCTTACATTTATAATGTACCAACAAGGTCATGAATCTTCTATGAAGTCTTTTCACAAAGTTTAGGGGTACGTTTATCCAGGAGAGCTTTTGTGAGGTTAGGCACTAATGTTGGATTGAGGTCAGAACTCTACAGACCTCTCAAGTTATTTCAAACCAAACTTGCTTATCCATGTCTTTATGGACCTTGCTTTGTTAACTGGTGCTCAGTCATGTTGGATAATTCCCAAACAGTTCCCACAAAGTTGGGAGCATGAAATCGTCTAAGGTTTCTTGGTGTGCTGAAGGACCGGGAGTTCAATTTTACTGGAACTAAGGGACCCCTGATTTAAATCATTTTTATAGTTGCCCAAGTAAATTTTGAAATATGCTCAATTTGGAAATTTCTTATAAGCAAAAAGCTTGGTTCAAGTTTTATCCTAAATTTAGTGACTGTACCATAAGTTGAAGTTGAGATTCAGTTCTGAATTTGTCTGCTGGACAAATTCACAGCAGGACCCTGCAGAACCCTTCAAAAACTGAAGAGGTTGCTAAAATGGGAAACTGTATATTTGTACCAAGAACGAAACCAAATAAACAGTTATATTAATTATATATTTACAGTTGCCTGTCTCTTCAAACAACCTGCCATATGCTCTCATGGGCAGAAGATTATTTGTTTGCCCCTCTTTAATACAAGTTTTCTGCCAGAATAAATGCTCTGCCATTTGTGTTTTTTCTTCTCTTCACTCACTTTAATTGCCTCTGTGTCTTTCTATGATTTTATTTTAAATGCTGTGAATATATCGAAAATGGCATTATTACCTAGGTCAAGCCACAAGGTGCAGCTTAAATGATAAGCATGCAAAATAGGTAATGTTTTATTCCATTTAGTAAGGCATGCAATCCTTATAATGTACAGTGCTTAGAGTACCCTAGAGCACCTGCAGCGTAACCTCAATTGCTCACAGAAAATGCAGATGATTGAACAAGTAGCTGGCAACAGGATGTTTGAGTGAAATAGATGATGAGCGGACATGATGATTTTAATGATTACAGGTTAAGAAAAAACAGAAATAAATAACCAGTTAGGGAAGAGGACAGCATGATAAAATTGTTTCCTTGGGTTGTGGACCTCCATCAAGCTATGATATATGTAGTAGGGATGCGGCTACTTCTACAAAGACATACTACAAAACACATAATTGTGCACAGTGAATCAAGACCTTGATTCAATGTAAAAAAAAAAACCTAAAACATTGTGTATGGACTTTACAGAGTTTTGCTGTGGCCTCCAGGGACATGTTCAGAATGAAGTAGAAAGCAGGCTCTGATGTTTGAGTGAAAGTGTGTAAAGCGCATGAGGCTTTTAGCATGAACAAAGGTTCTGCAGCAATGTGGTGGCAGTGAATCAAGGTCCTAGATAGAGCTTGGAGGAGTATGGCAGCTGTTGCCACCAAGGATGGCACAGTTTTAAGGTTCAAGGGTCAGTTAATATTTTACATAAAGCCAGGTTGGTCCCAATGGCTTTTTTCCTTCAACAAATCAAATTATAATTTGAAGAATGCATTTTACATCTCTTCAGATTATTCTTGCAATAAACTGAAATTTGTAAGGGGACGAATATATTTTCACAGCCCAGGAGTTTGTGAAGAGTGCAATGGTTAGCAAAGTTTCCATCTAGTGTGGAGGTTTGGGATAACACAAATAGAAATACTGTACAAACATACACTATATTGCCAAAAGTATTTTTGCATACATGCACCTTGATGATATTCTATTCTTAATATATAAGAATAGATGCACATATATTGTTGATGGACCCACTATTGCCAGCAATAGCAACTTTAACCATTCCGTAAAAACTTTTCCACAAGGTTTATAGTCGGTGCACACTGTGTGGTTTTGGGCCTTCGCAGAAATGGACTGAAGGCAAATCATGGAGAAATCTTTGGTCTTACGTTGCACTTTCAGACAGGCTCATCTTGCAACCAAAGTTACCCTAAAAGTAAATATCTGACAGTGTCAGATATTTAGAACGTCTGCCTCACAGTGTGACAGCTGCCAAGACCTACGTCTAGTAATTGGCCAATAGTAATCCAGCTTAAAACCGGCATCCCAAGTTAGCCCCTTTTTCCCAGCCACAACCTCGCCCACATTCTCCTCCACCTTCTTTCCTTCATATTTGTTTTGAGGGACATAAATGCCACAATAACAAGGACTGTGTTCTTCATGGTGTGTTTGTTGTGGTTGTCTCTGGTTCCACAGATGGATGGCGTACACTGATGCAGCGCACGCTGATGTTGTTGATTTAGTAGTAAATAGACATCGTACCATGTGTACACACTAAACTTGATGGCGTAACAAAGTTTAATAGATCTACATTGCATAGTGTGTCATGGAATATTCTCATAAGATTTCTAATATTGCACAGTGTAAAAAGGCCATTAGGAGGTTGTTCATAGTTAGATGAGAGAACTAGAATTGCAGCCTCTACTCTAAGTTATCCCAAAGGTGTTCAAGAAGGTTGAGATCAGGACTCTGTGCAGGCCAGTCAGATTTGTCCACACTAAACTTCATACACCTGCAATTGAAGTGATTGGAAGACCAGTATTCATTGATTTGGTGGTGTGACCTAATACGTTTGGCAACAAAGTGTATCTTACACATGGCCCTATTTCCTTACTAACTAGCTTTATGAGACTTGCCACACATTATCAAACACACACTGTAATGTACCAAATATGTAACTGAATAGCATAATTGATTTGGCCGGCTAATACTGGAGGTATTTAAATATTTTCTAATGCCTTAGACTATTTTACAGTAATGAGAAAGAATCATGTTGAAATAATCAGTTTCAACAGGAAATGGGATTGCTGGTTCTGACAGAAACATTGCCTAAACACCCAGATGACTGAAAGGTGAAGTAAAAACCTCTGATCGTCTTGGTCTTAACGCACCTGGCAGTGAGCTGGATGTATGAGGTAGCCTGTGAAGATTTTGTTCTTCAGGATCTGGGTCCCTTGGATTTGGCTTATTGTATGAATTGTGGGTCATGTCATTGTCACGCCTGCAGCTCCATAAGATGTTTCTGGTCTGAATCTTGTTGTCTATACTCTGGCAGAATTTTAATTATCCAAAGAGCCATCATGAAAAAGGCAGAGTACCTATTCCATCTTAGGTAGGTGAGCACTGTCATCAAAGACCACTGACATTTACAAAGAAGTCTTGGTAAAATTAGAGGTTTTTTAATATTTATTGATAAAGTTTCTTAAAAGGAGAAGGATGTCTTCTGTTTCTGAGCTTGTTATGTGTAAGCCACTGAAATCTAGAGGACAGGCAGCAGGCTGCAGAGACAGATAAAAGGACAGAACATAGGAAACTTTTCCCAAACAGACCAACTACATATGAGAAAGAAGAAGTGCTATTTCAGTTCTGTTCTTTTCATCTCTCGCACTTTCTCATCTGTTCCTCTTTTTACCCTCCCTTTCTCTTCAACTCACTCCAGGGAAGATGAAAGCAGATGCTGCCACTGGCTGTGAACTCCCTGGACATAAAGATACTACTGCTTTTGTGTGTTTGCATTTGTTTTGGCTCATGCAGCTCAGATAACTTTTTTATGATTCCACTTGTTACCAGAAATTGAAATACAGTATAGGTATTCCTCATAGGAGATTTAATTGTTGCAACTGCTGCAACAATATCCATTGAGAGAATTGTAAAAATATACCGGTACCATTCTATTTGTGTCATTAGACCAGCTTGAATCATTTAATTCACAAAATATGTCAAGCTTCTTGATATTTATTACATAAAAAAAGAACACCCCTCTCATTAGATCATAAACCAGATGCAGTTTGTTTAGCTTTATAGAAAATCTTTTTCAGTTTAATTTTTTTAAAATTGACATATTTCCATCCTTTTCAAACAACGTTACAGGGTTTAGGTAAATCACCTGTAAGAATTACAACACTCGAGTTACCAACAAGCTTTTCCTCCTGTGCTTTACTTCCTACCAATTCCATTCTGACCCCAGGCTATGTTGACGACACCTTGACTCCTGAGAAAAGCACTGAAGAGTTTATGCAAACTGCCTTCACACAGAACCAGAAACTTGAGTTTTTCAGGTGAAACAAAACTCCTTCAACTTAAGTAAATAAGGACAAGTTTTTATATTCATGAATATTTCAGGTGTTTAAAAGAAAATTTGGAAAAAGAAAACAATTCAACACAGATATCCAATCTCACTCGGAGGGACTACCTGACCAACGCTCAGCTTATACTGTATTATGAAATCTCTGACCATACCTATGTTGATAACTTTATATGTTGATAGCTTTATATTTCAGCCACCACCAAACTACAATCTCTTACAATCACTAAGTTGGTGTGTTCATAATATCAATTAGTGGTTCCGAATTATCTCGTCATTACAGAAGTTTACTAGTGATTACAGAGGTTTTTGATCCTAGTAATGTTAATAACATTAGATGGTAAATTAATTCTAATATTATTGGTAAATTTACCATTTACCAATAACATTAAAGATTAGCACTCAGCTAGACTTAATGAGGCAAAAAAACTCCAGATATATCAGAAAACTAGATGTAAATATGGACTTAGAGCTAAATGATAACATCCACATAAAGCCAACAACTTAATCACTCTAAACGTTTTCCAAAAACTGACCCAGAATAAAACTGTAGCACGCTTTTATTTTCAGTTGGTAAGGTTATTGTGGTATTGTCTGAAGATGGCAGTAAAAAAAAAGAAAAAACAGTAAAACAGCTGCAGTTCATTGTCAAATGTTTTAGTTTAAATTGATTGTAAATCTGTTTTCACAACTTGTTTTCACATAAACCCTACATATTATTGTGCTTATTGAAATGTTTTTTCTTTAAAGCTGAAATGTTTTTTCTTTAAGTTTATGGTATAGATATAAACCTGCCCTGCTTTCCAAGCTTCAAATATGTATGCTTTTAATTTTTGTCCCAATTTTTATTTCAGATCTGGTGCTGTCAGTTGTGGACAGGAATCATACAGTTGTTTTAAATTGGTCTGTTTGCAATTTGAGTGTCAAAAACTCTCTATACACTTTTTGTAAAAGTCTCCAGAGGTCGTTTTTTTTTAATTCATTGAAGCAGCATTAAATCCAATATTGAAAAATTGAAAGAATATGGCACCATAACAAGTCTGCCAGGAAAGAGCAGACCACCCAAACTCACATAGTACGGAAGGAGGGCTACAGGCCAAAGACAACCCGAAGGGAACCACAGAGCTCCACAGCAGAGATTGGTGTGTCGGTCCAATGAACCACTGCAAGTCCTACGGTCCACAAAGCTGGACTTCATGGAAGAATGGCCAGAGAAAAAAAGGCTTGGCTTAAGAACACTGATGGTATCGAATATTGGTGCTATTGCTTTTATGCTTGGTGGGCGTGTGATATGACAAGCTGGAGAGACTCTAGTGAAAACCAGATTTACTGGTTTACATGTTAAAGAGCAAGTCCTTTATTCCTGAGTTGCATGATGGATGTCAAACAATGCAATGGTGAATTAAGTCCAACTGTTTAAAATGAACCCAGCATGTGGTCAAACTGGGCAAGTTATATTATTTATCTGAAGGTTTGTGTTTAAAATTGATATAAAACCCCACAAAAATGTATACACACAAATGTTGTGTTCCAATAAAACATCTAAAGTAATGCTAAAAGCAGATAAACAAAAGTCCACTTCCTCTTATCTATTATCCAAATCTCTCTGTAAGATCAGTTTGATATTTGGAATTAGCTCCAAAACAATATTATGAATAATAAAAGAATAAAACATGACACTTTAAAAGGACATTATATAAAAACCCTTCTCATAAAATGCATTTCTGTATGTAAGATGTAATACAACCGATAAAAAAAAGGCAAAACAGTACAGAAAAAATACAGCAAGAATTAAAGATACAAAGTAAAAACTTATATATAAAAAATCAAATTACAGTGTAAAACAGTAGTTGTTGGTGTATGATATAAATTCTGATGAAAAAAATACGATTGCTATTAAAGAAACATGGTGTTGTATTTCCTTTCTGGAGCGTTAGTAAGAGGAGGATGTACTTAAATTGGAGAGCTCTGTTGTCGTTTTAGGCCACTGCACTGAATGTGGGTCTAGCAGATGTAAGAGATGGGTGGCATGGGGGGGGGGTTGCAGCTGATGGTTTCAGAATCAGAGCAAAAAATGCTACCCAGCTGCTTCTTCTGCTGAGCTGTGCAAATGTCACAAACATAAATAGAAAAGTTGAGCGCTTTGCTGTAGCTGCGCTGCAGAAATGCAGTTTATCTGCAGCAGGTCTGCTGCTTCACAGTGTTGGTGGCTGTGGAGCAAATATGAAAATGACCAATAAATCTTTAAAAGTTTAAACTAAATCAGTCTCTAAAACAAAAAGGTATCAAAGATAGCATAATGTCAACAGAGAACTGAAAGGTATATCAGGTGCTGGTTTGTTTTTTACTGCTCTGTTATGGCTGTTGTAGTATTCCAGGTGAACTGAAAAATAACAGTTTTTTGGTTTTCAGTTATAATGGATTTCTTTAGTTTTCAGTAGTTATCATTCCAGTTGCTGATCTGGCTGAGCAGAATAAAATTTGCTAATGTGAAAGAAGATGAAAAAGGTACACTTTCCTTGGCTGCATATTTGATGAAAACACAATGCATTTATAAACATCCAAACAAACCAAACAACTACTTTGGCAATACAAGAAAAAAATGCATTATAATTCTAGGCTGTCACTGCTATCAGCCAATAAATACTTTCAAAGGAAATCTCAGCCAAAAAAATGCAGATGGGGCCAAATGTTCCGGGATGTTACTAATTTCTGGATTAGAGCTGCAAGAGGAATAATAAAGGTTGTTAAACATCTTGATACATTTTTGTGTAAAAACACAAATGCACTGCTTTTATACACAACTTAGTCTTACTGACCACTTAAAGCAGGTTTAAACTCTAAGGCTGGGTTCACACTGCAGGTCTTGATGCTCAATTCAGAGTTTTTTTTTGCATTGTTGTTCATTTTACTTTTAACATGTTACCTATATCTGACACAACCTGTTTGTGGTTCCAAGCTGACCTGCATGCACAAAAGAACAATATCAATTATATCACACACAGCACACTTTGGTCCAGCTAACAAGGAAGAAATATATGTTATTGCTTTTGTAGTGTCTATCCAACAGAGACCATATAAGCTGTCAGCAGGTGTTGAGGAGAAAACACATGAATAAATGGTAACAAAACTCTGTATTCTGGCATTTTACACAACTTTTCCTGCCAATTCATCATAGAGGTCTTTTTGGATGCAAGGACAATCCAAATTCCAATTTAAATTAAATGGGGTGCCACTCCATATATTAGTGAGGTCTAACATCTCACAGTTCCTCCACTGTGCAGTACCAGTGCCGTTGTCATCCATCTTGCGAACTGCTATCACTTCCAGCCAGCGTAAAGTTAGCACAAATTTCAACGGAAAGTGACATCAAGGTCACATCAAATCTGCCTTGGTTGTTCCCACTGGAGTCGCATTCAAAAAGATTATATACGAGTCAGATTCAGGACCACAAATTGACATGGCTCAAAGCTGACTTGGAAAAATCAGATATGGGTCAGATTTGTTTACACTTGTTCTAAAAAGTCTGACCTGGTCGTTTGACCCCAAAACACTCAGACTTGGGCCACATTTGCCTGCAGTGTGAACGGGGCCTAAATGTATGCTTTTGTATACACATTTACAAGAAAACAATCACAAGGCAATTATTGTGATTAATATTGTATGTTGATGTTTTTAATGTGGAGCTCAGTGTCTTGCCTAAGGACACAACATGTGGTGTGGAAGCAGGAGTTTAACTGAGGAGGCAGAGGAGGAGAAGTATTCTAGGCTGCTTCCTTTTTCCGAAGTCTCCACAGCAAGTCGGTACAACTTGCGAACAGATGTCCTTCCTGACGCAACCAGGAATCAAACCCAGGTTTTCCTGTATCAATGCTCCATCCTCCGATCACTCACCTCCTCCATCAGAAACTCAGTTTTAATCTTCCTCTGAAATCTGTGGATTCAGACAGTAGAACATGCAGCCCAATATTTCACCAATCCTGACATGGAAACCCAACAATACCAACTAGAGTAAACATTTTATTTTTATTTCTGATGGTTTGTATCTCATTTAATCATTCACAAAGCACTGCTAAACCTCTGTTAATTAATGCATTCTTCTAGTGTTTGACTGAACAGAATGCTGATCATTACATTAAAATTAGCTTAATTTGCCAGTGGTAGTTGTGCAGGTTTATGAACACAACAGTTAACAGACTTCCAAGGTTTATCAACTGTTCACCACAGAAAAAAATAAATAAATAAATACATAAATAAATATATATATAGTCAGTCAGTCATTTTCTACTGCTTTTCTACCGCTTATTCCATAGCAGGGAAGCTGGTGCCTATCTCCAGCAGTCTATGGGCGAGAGGTGGGGTACACCCTGGACAAGTCGCCAGTCCATCACAGGGCAACACACAAACAACCATGCACACACTCATTCATACACCTAAGGGCAATTTAGAGAGACCAATTAACCTATATATATTTAATTCTTTTTATTTATTTATATATATATATATATATATATATATAGACACACACACACACAGGTATGCCTGTTGATGCATATTCAGCACATACCAATAACCATATTGGAAGCAATTTACCATCATCTTGTGGCCTAAGTTGTGTTCAGTTGTTCCCAATATAGATAATTTGCATACTAATTTTATTAATACATGACAACCGTATGTGTTATAATCAGAAGAAAAACACACATTCAGTAGTACAGAAATCTAAGTAGAAAGAGGTTTCCACTGGATTACAGCAAAACAATTCCTAATATTCAGGAATAAACGGATAAAATAAAAGTCAGCATAGTACACTGCTAAAAAAAATAAAGGGAACACTCAAATAACACACCCTAGATCTGAATGAATGAAATATTCTCATTGAATTCTTTGTTCTGTACAAAGTTGAATGTGGTGACAACAAAATCACACAAAAATCATCAATGGAAATCAAGTGTATTAACCAATGGAGGCCTGGATTTGGAGTCACACACAAAATTGAAGTGGAAAAACACACTACAGGCTGATCCAATTTTGATGTAATGTCCTTAAAACAAGTCAAAATGAGGCTCAGTATTGTGTGTGGCCTCCACGTGCCTGTATGACCTCCCCACAATGCCCGGGCATGCTCCTGATGAGACGGTGGATGGTCTCCTGAAGGATCTCCTCCCAGACCTGGATTAATCCGCCAACTCCTGGACAGTCTGTGGTGCAACGTGACGTTGGTGGATGGAGTGAGACATGATGTCCCAGATGTGCTCAATTGGATTCAGGACTGGGGAACGGGCGGGCCAGTCCATAGCTTCAATGTCTTCATCTTGCAGGAACTGCTGACTCACTCCAGCCACGTGAGATCTATTGTTGTCCTGCATTAGGAGGAATCCAGGGCCAACCGCACCAGCATATGGTCTCACAAGGGGTCTGAGGATCTCATTTCAGTACCTAATGGCAGTCAGGCTACCTCTGGCAAGCACATGGCCCTCCAATGAAATGCCACCCCACACCATTACTGACCCACTGCCAAACCAGTCATGCTGAAGGATGTTGCAGGCAGCATATCGCTCTCCACGGTGTCTCCAGACTCTGTCACGTCTGTCACATGTGCTCAGTGTGAACCTGCTTTCATCTTTGAAGACCACAGGGCATCAGTGGCAAATTTGCCAATCCTGGTGTTCTCTGGCAAATGCCAAGCGTCCTGCACGGTGTCGGGCTGTGAGCACAACCCCCATTTATGGATGTCGGGCCCTCATACCATCCTCATGGAGTTCTCCTCCTGTTCCTCCTTTCACAAAGGCGGAGGTAGCGGTCCTTCTGCTGGGTTGTTGCCCTCTTACGGCCTCCTCCACATCTCCTGGTGTACTGGCCTGTCTCCTGGTAGCGCCTTCAGGCTCTGGACACTACACTGACAGACACAGCAAACCTTCTTGCCACAGCTCGCTGTGATGTGCCAGCCTGGAAGAGGTACACTACCTGAGCCACTTGTGTGGGTTATAGAGTCTGTCTCATGCTACCATGAGTGTGAAAGCACCACCAACATTCAAAAGTGACCAAGACATCCCCAGAAAGCATAGATACTGAGACGTGGTCTGTGGTCCCCACCTGTAGAACCACTTCTTTATTGAGTGTGTCTTGCTAATCGCCAAAGATTTCCCCCTGTTGTCTATTCCATTTGCAACACAGCATGTGAAATTGATTGTCAATCAGTGTTACTTTCTAAGTGGACAGTTTGATTTCACAGAAGTTTGAATTATTTGGAGTTATGTTGTTGTTGTTGTGATTATTAATCTGAGAATATTATTTAATATTTAATATTAATATTTTAATATTTTATCAAATAATATTTTGGTCTGTTTAGGGTTGTCCTGTGAATACCAGCCCAGTAAGGCGATGGTATTAGGACAAAATAGAAAGGTGTGAGACGAGCTCTGACATTATTGAACAGCAAAAACTGGAACTAACTTAGACAATAATTAATTCAATTCAATTCAGTTTTATTTATATAGCGCCAATTCAAAACACATGTTGTCTCAAGGCACTTCACAACAGTCAGGTACATACACTCCAATTAATCCTAACAATTGGACAGTGCAGTCAGAGTTAGCTTTTTATTCAAATTGGATAAAAAGTTTTTCTATCTAAGGAAACCCAGCAGATTGCATCCAGTCAGTGACTTGCAGCAATCCCTCCTCCCGGATGAGCATGTAGAGAAAGTGGACAGTCACTGGCGTTGACTTTGCACACCTTTAGACAACCCTTCACAATGCAAGATCAGATAAAATATTATTTTAATAAAATAATGTTTTAAATAATGATCTGCTGAATAAAACCAACCTTCTGGATGACCATTTCTCAACGGTGTCTAATTAGCTGCCTTTAGTTATTGAAATAATAATCAAAGAAATATTATTAAGGGAATATTTTGGAAAAGAGCCAAATCTTTCTGGAGAAATGGGGCTTAATGGGGTTTAATGGGGTTTACTTAGTTATCAAATTTAGTAAATGATGTTTAGGAACTATTATTCACTAGCTTGAAAACCAACAACCTTTCTGTTGAATACTCTTTAGTAGCAAGCACTTGTTCTTACCGGTTAGCAGTTAAGCTAACAAAGAAGCTAATAGCTTAGCACCAGAATCAACACATACCTTTAAAATACCGTTAATTAAAGGGTTAAAATGCATAAGCGCTGACGGCGCATTATGAGCAATGTTCTGTTTAAAATCACCCTTTAAAGAAAGTTTATCTTAACTTTAAAACATACATAGAACACAAACCGGCACGTGTGCTGCAGATAACCTGCTAGCACTACGATAGCCAAGTTTCACACAAACTTCATAAAATGAAAAATGTTTAGATCATTTCATCCTAAATCTGTCTCTGCCCAAAACACCTAACCTCATGAACCATGGTGAGGAAATGTTGTCCAAGGGGTGAAGCTTGAAGAAACGTCCACAGTCAACAAGCGGCTAACCTCGGGGGTTGAAGGTGCGTTCGCTCTGTGAACAAAAGGGTTAGCTCCGGAGCTGTAGCTGGGCGGCTCATTCTGTCCGTCAACCAGCTGTGCACACCGTAAACACGGCAGTGCAGGCCGTTGTCCTTCCTTCAGACTCGGCTTGTAGAAACAGCTTCTCTACTGGGGATTTCTCTGCGACACAGTTTTGCTTCTGCGGGGGCTTCGGAGAGAAAAGGTAAGCAACTCTTACACCTTAATTTCCCCGTTCATGAATGAAATCACCGGGTACACAAACAGTCCTCCACTCATACTTATCTTGTGCATAGGATCGGTGATGTATGACACTCTTGGATCCACTTTGAAGAGTTTATGTCTGTGTTGGACCACTTGTTGCTGAATATTGGACTACTTGCACATACACCAGGCCTCCTGCTGCTTTCGGCCATTTTGTATCCAGGACATGGCGGCTGATATGACATGCCCAAGTCTGACATCACAAGACGCTATATAGGAAGGCGGACATTTTTAAAACTCGCTTTCCAGCTGGCAATCTTGACGGGGTTGCCACGCAACTGGAGCGTCCTAGGAAGTAACAGAGATCCCACGTGGAGTCTTCAGTTATTTCTCTCTCTCGTTGGCCAACGAACAATTCATAAATGAGGTTTCTGGACTAGGAAGGCCAGGAATTTCACGTTGCCGATCGAAGACGTGAGTTTAACACGTAACTAAAACACGGAATTCGAGGAAACGAACCGCCATCGTGTTTCACCCCTAGTCGACTGCTGATGGTCAGCTCCTATTTTTTCCTTTTCGTCAAGAAGACCAAAGGACAGGACTGACCGCTCTCTTGGAGTGTAACTGCGGACGCGCACAACGCTCAGCCCCCTTTTCCCTCTCACTCGCGGACCCAGAAGGAAACTTCATCAAGTAAAACCCATCTTTAATTTAATCTTTTATTTCTTTATTAGAAGGCCTGGGCAGGGTCAGAGGTTGTAGAAGCGATCAGAATTGCTGGTTAGGATCTCATGTGTTCTGAATGATATGTGCATGTAACCTTGCTTATTGAAACTTTGATGTTTTATTTTGATATCGGGATCCGCCGCGGTCCTAGAGCTGCTTGTGTTTACTATCTGAGAGTCAACGCGGGTGCGTTGTAAGACTGGACTGTTAAACGACCTCATGGTAAAATTATCCATTTCCCCTTGTCTTCAACCTCACTGTGCTAGCTTGCCGCCAAAAGTTAGAATCCTTTGTGCTCAGGAGTTGGGGGGAAGTTTTATGATCAGAAGATCACTAAGTACAGTCGGAGCTGCGCTCAAACCCCCCACTCGCCACCACACCACTTTTCATATTCTCATTCCTTCTTCTGTTTTTGCCATAAACTGCTGGTTGATTCAATACATACCCACTATCGTTTGTTGAATTTTGCTTAGTTAGATGTGTTACCCCTGTGTTTGTAGAATTTCGCATGTTAAGTAGGTGAAAATTAATAAATATTCACATAGATAAAGAGAGAGCGTTTTGTGTTCATTGTGTGCGAAATTGATTCGTCAGTCAAAAAAAAGGTTAACGTTCCACACGTTTCGGCAGAAATGGTCGATTAAACAGTGACATCTCCGGCAATAGTTATTCATTATTACGGAGTATTTAACGGTTGTAATTGTGAAAGGCGTTGAGCCGCAATTACAACACCAGAAACATCTCTGGTCTCGATTCATAAATGAGGATTTTGGTTAGGAAGTTGATTTTGTCAGATTATGATTTTTAATTATAATTACTGATCAAGATTAATCAATCAATAATCATAAACCCAACATCTGTTTGCCAGCAAAGAGACATTAGTGCGCTTGGCCTCCCCTGACCGGTCCCTCTCGAAGGCCATGTGGAAAGAGAGCGGATGTAGCAACAGCTGTGCTTTTATTTGGCTAGTGGCGTCACAGGAAGTCCGCAATTATCCCGTTTCCTGGCTGTGCCGGAAGAACGTTAATGCACTTTATTTTGAAAGTTCCAGAAAGGTCCGTACCGGAGTTTAATGTTGAAATCCATGGCTGTGGGTCCCAACATTGTGTTGTTTCAGTGTTCCCTTTATTTTTTTGAGCAGTGTATATATATATCTGAACTGAAAGACTGTTTGAAATCTGATTTTTCTTTTCCCCAGATTTTTAGTGGCAGTTGACTGTAAATTTGAATGCGGCTCTCCAAAACCATTGCAACATTATATAAAACGAACCTCAAAAGAAGTCAAAATGAAAAACAAAAATAAACCAAAATACAACCATTACATATGGTATACTTCCATACATCACTCACAGAAGTGCAGAAGTATTTGGAAATACACACTGAGCCAATAGTTGGTACAGAAGAAATCTGCAACAATTATAATCAGTTTAAATTAATCATTGAATTATATTTTTTAGTACATCTCAATGTTAATGTATAAAGTACATAGAATTTATGAAATCATCCTTAGAAGTTGTTTGAAAGTAAAGAAGCAAAGTTTGAAATAAAGGTAAATGTTTAAAAAAAATACTAAAGGACAAGATGAATATTAAAACAAAATGTGTTAATCTGTTATGAAGGTAAATATGTAGACAGAAGTTTACAATCTAACAGTAAAAAAATAAATCACAAAAAGTTTAATTAACATTCCTCTCTCTTTTGTTTGTCTTGCCATTTCTATCAACGTAAATAAAAAAATATATAAAATGTAAAAACATGTACTGTGGTGTATGTCTATAGTTGTCTGTAACCCCTAAAAGTTCTGCTTATTTACATTTTTTTTGCACATTATAGCACTGACAATAATTTTAAAAAAACCATAAAAAAACATATAAAATAATAGTTGAAACCCTCTCAGTAAAAAGTGTTCATGGATTCTAAGGGTAGTTTGTGAGAGGATAAATGTTGTGGTGGGTCAGTTTAGACCCTCTTAAAGTAGAAAAGCAATTCAAAGCTAAACCCTATAAGGGGCATTTTTTCCCTATAATTTGATCTTTAAGTCATGCTTTTTGTCTTCAATGTGAACTGAAAAAAAACATATTAGAAAGGCCGTCAGTTTCCAAGGAAAACTACACATGGAATAAACAACTAAGTCACCTATGTTTGGACAGTTGGCACTTGTATTTTAGGGTTTTTGTGTTTCAGGGTTTCTGAAAGCAGAGGGTATTCTACTGGAACAGAAACCAGTTGACAAATGATAGTCCAATACTATTCAGCTATTTTAGAGCTTTTTAAATCACAGTTCTTATATCTGGGAAGGCTTTAGCCTGCCTCTGATGACTAAAATTACCATCTTGTGTATATATAGGCTTTCTGTTTATTTTTGTTGTGGTTTTCCAGTCTTTATTTCCTCCACTATGCGTTGATTGGGTTTGTGTTGCTTAATGTGGACATTGCAAGCTTGCACTCTCAGTTGTAATGTAGAGTCATAGGTTTTCTCTGAATGAGTCACACAGTAAAGCCAATGTTGGATTTTTAATCACAGTTCCCATAGTTTCTCTTTTGAATATGAACATAATGTTGTAAATTAAGTCATTTCTTTAGGTTTCCAACCTTTGAGACCATTTCTTTTCCACATCAAAGAGCCTTAAAATTCTTTCGATTCTTCTGGGACTTTGCCAGTCAAAATTGTTTAGCTGATCATTTTCCAGGGATTAGGGGAATTTTTCCTGTTTAATGTAATAGCCTCTGTGAATTTTAGGCTCCTTTTAATCAGTGGGTAAAAGGAACAATTACTTACATCACTGAGCCAGGGAGCGATGCTTCTCCACCAGGCCACAGCGTACTGCTTATTTATCCAGCATCTAAGGCTCTCTTGGTTTATTTTATCAGAGTGAAACTCCAGTATCTGCCCAGATTTCTGTGGAGTGGCGTGCCTCATCTGGCCTCTTTGTTTTGCAGCAGATGTGGAGAACTGGATTGGAGGTGGTGTGAGTGTGGGGCAACTGGGGAAAGAATCTGCCCACTGAGGCCTATATAGTGGAAATGTTTCAGCCTTGAAGTAATTGGATCGCTTAAATGCCTGGTGACAGATACATGAGCAAAAAACCCATAGAGTTTGGTGAATTTAATACTTTTGGAAAATAAAACTCCTTCAGTTGTATATGTATAGGGTTCCATATGTTTGTCTTGTTTCATTAAGTTTATAAGGCTGCGAAATGATTGGCTGAAATGAGAAAACATGTGGTATATTATAGTTTTTAAACAGTCCTTCACCAATATAAAAGTGCCTGGACTAAGGCTGTATTGGTTGATGGATTTAGAGGGTACAGGTGGGTGGAGCTCACATCTCTCCTTTTCAGTTACACTGGCAATTGTTTTATTCACAAAACTTGTTTCATGACATGTCCATAAAAGGACATATCTGGAAGGTTTTGCATGACAGTTTGTGTCAAAGGTCCTGGTCTTTTCCTGATATACGTAGTATGTTAGACAGACCTGGGCATCTAATGGCCGCCAACCACACAGACATCTTAGTTTATCCAAATTGGCCCACAATGGACAACAGAAAATAAGAAATTAAATATGTTAATTCTGACCGCAAATCCAAACATGTAACTTTTACTTCGAAAACTTATCTTTGTTTTATAACTGCAGTTTTATCTCTATTTGGCAATTACATTAATATGTTTTATATTGGTCACTCTAAATTGCCTTTAGGTGTATGAATGAGTGTGTGCTTGGTTGTTTGTGTGTTGCCCTGCGATGGACTGGTGACCTGTCCAGGGTGTACCCGGCCTCCCACCCATAGACTGCTGGAGATAGGCACCAGCTCCCCCGCGACCCACTATGGAATAAGCGGTAGAAAATGACTGACTGTTTTATATAAATCAATCTCAACTCATTCTAAAAATATTTAAACAAAATTAGATACAGATACTTGATACAGATCAAAACGTTTATAGGAATACATTGACTTCTGTGCAAGGGCTGAACAACATATCTTTAATATATTTTAAACTGTTGGTAACATTAATTGTTTATAGTCAGATACTATTAAGTTGCAATTATCAGTATGGCAAGGCCCCTTTTTTATTGTTCAGCTGCAATCAGCACTGTTACCGGCAGCCAAAAAAACAAATGCAATTTAGTTTACTTCCATATAAGCCCTAATGACAGCCATTGTCCGCTTTTGCAGCAAGTTGGCCCACAGTTGATGTAAAAGGCCCTCGAGATATGCCAGATCAACAAGGGTTCAGAGTTGATGTCCAATCTGATCCAACAAATGTTCAGATGGAGAAAGAGGGGGGACCTGGCTGACTGCAGGAGGACCTCCAGTCCATAGACACACATGTCATTGGACACCATGACACCAATGATGCATCGAGATAAGGCTGGCATATCTCGATGCATCATTGCCAGGAATGGTCTTGTCCCCTGTTTGCACTGCATATGCTGACTGCATGTTCTGTAATGTTACAGAAACAAGAATCACTACTGAACATGGGGCCACTTGTCATCAGTCTATGGGAGCCAACATATAAGATGATAAACCCACAGTTCACCTAATCTAAGTCAATCAGACCCAGACAATGTAAAGTGGATGATCAGAGCCTTCATGACATGTGAGGTTATACAGTCAAATACATATTGGTTGCAACTTCAGGGTACTGTGATATCTGTACACCTAATAGGCTAGGCAGCTGCATAACCACCCAAGCCCATACATTCCCACAATGTAACCCCTATCAAACTGCATCATGTGTTGGCAAAGCTCTCTAATGGGTCCATTTAACCCACTGTTTGGACTGAATCACAGTTGGTCCAGTAACAGCCTGATGATATTATCACTCTAGTCATAATCACATACATTTACAAACTTATTAATTTGAATGGCTTGCATTTGAACTAAAATATGAATTAGACCATTCCTACTGGCTCACATATAACATTGGAGTAAACATTGTATCAGAGTTAGAACAAGTTTTCTCTTGTTTTTATTCTGTGTTTTTCTGTGTTCAGCTTGGTGCATTTTGGAGCCTACAGGTGCATTTCAATTAATTAGAATATAACAGAATTAAACTATAAATGGAATGAGTTAATTTATTTGAATAATTCAGTTCCAGAAGTGTTGCCCTGTGATGGACTGGCGACCTGTCCAGGGTGTACCCCACCTCTCGCCCATAGACTGCTGGAGATAGACACCAGCTTCCCCGTGACCCACTATGGAAGAAGCAGTATAGAAAATGACTGACTGACTGACAGTTTCACAAGTAAAATTATTATATTATTTAAGATTCATTACTCACAGAGTGACATACTGTATCTTAAGCATTTTTCTGTTAATTGCAATGATTATATCAAAATCTCCAAATCTGAAACATGTCATCTTCCTACGTTTCTTTTTTCATGGTCAATCCTTTGACCTGATGAAGATCTATTTAGGAACAAAGCATCCACAAAGACTGCTGATTGCCCACTCTTACCAACAACTGTCGACTGTTGGTGTTAGAGATGCTGACTTTATTTTCAAGCAGGACTTGGCACCTACCTACACTGACAAAAGTAGTGATACAGTACCTACTTTAATGCCCAGGGTATTCTGTAGTTATATTGCCAGCAAACAGACTTGACCTAGTTCACAGAGAATCTATGGAAAATTAGCAAGAGGAAGATGGGCGAAACCAGAACCAGAACCAACAGTGTAGACAAGCTGAAGGCTTCTAGTAAAGCATCTGAGCTTCCAGGATACCTCAGCATAGCCACAGTCTAAATCACCTCCATGCCATGCCACATCACTGCAGTAGTTCATGCAAAAGGAGCCCCAAATAGGAATTTAGTACATATGCCGAGAGGTACATGGGCATACAGACAAACATTTTTGTATTAATATCCTTTAAAAACTGGTCTTTTACAATATTTAAAATATCTGAGAAACGGATGTTTACTCGTGAACTTGATGATTCTCTAATGTATGAAGACTCACCTTTAGTTTTTAGTTTTGTTATTCTGATCTGGTTCAGACAGCATCACATATTCGATTAGGTGTTGAAAAACATGGTCGAAGGGTCAAACTGCACTCACTAGAATGTCAGATAGCATCTACTACAATCAAATGCATCTAAAAACACAAAATACAAAAAGGATTGTTTGTTCTTTGTCTGAATACCTTTTCTCTATAATTTATAACATTGGCACAATTACAAGTTTCCCGCAAAGAAAATGACAAGAATTCTTATGTCCCTTGATTATAAAAAAATGTACTTTCAGCTTTTTACTAAAACTTGTAGTCTGGCTTACTGATGACTATCATTGATTGGTTATTGCTCTTTCTACATCCACGTCTGAGTTGTTCTTTGATTACAGGGGCGCTGGAGGTTGATGATGTAGCTCAGGCTTTTTAGACATCCTGATTGGTATCAGAGTCCTTGGGTTCAGCTCCAAAGTGGTGGTGGTGATGATAGAGAGAGTTAAAGTGCAAATACATTGTCATAATAAGTAATTCAACAGCTCTTTTTTGCACGTCAGAGTACTTAGAAAAATAGCTACACAATACCAGGTAATGTCTGTCTTTTTGTAACATGGCTTCATATATATTTTTTTATTTTTATCTTTTTTTCCATCCATGAATCAAAATGTAATCCCTGTTGCTACACTTGTTCTCATCTGTCCCCAATTTATTTCCCACTCCTCCCTTTGCCACATATGGGTTGGTTAAGTCTTTGATCTGTATTAGCAAAGTGTTAAATCTGTTTGATCTCTTTGATTAGCCACCAAAGTGATGTCTAGAGACATAGAGCAGTGGGTGAGGAGCTGTCCTTCACTGCCTTGGTTCTGCCGTCCTATGAGCCCTGAGGGAAGTCTTGAATGCTTTGAAACACAAAGAGATTAGGATCTAGGAGAAGAGTGAGTTTTAGTTGAAGATGTGAATGCAAAGGCTTGAAGCTCCCTTGTTGCTATTATATTGTTTTTTTCAGTATTTTGTTAATCTATTTCTATCATTCTTTTAAGTTTGCACAACACAGGAAATACCCCAGCAAAAATAAATAAACAGAAACCTGTCAAAATGTGGCTATCAGGCAGAGCGTGATTTGACTTTCAGTGTAAAAATCTTTGGCAGCTTTTCAAAACCTGCAACAATTCAGTTGTTAGTAAAGGGATTCTGGTGAAGGAAATAAGAACAGCCAGCTCTGGAGCTCCATAGCTTAACAATATAGTACAGTAGAAACATAATTTATAGTACACATTTTACATAGATACTTCATCATCATACATACTTCATCGATTGAATTAGTATTTCCAAACCTTTTGCAGTTTTTACTCAATTACAGTTATGATTTTGTTTAATTTACTAGCAAATGTTCAGCGAATGTTGTGATGATCTCAAACTTTGTAGATTCTGAGCCTGTGAAATATTCAACAAGTTCTTTGATTTAATCTTCTTCCATGACTACAGTTTCATTCAGTTTATGCAGCTAAATGTAGGCATTTTGTGTTCTTTCATCCAGTGGGTCTCCAATTGCTATAGAACCTACAGTGTTTTGTCAGACACCCCCAATGTGCACATGCATAACCTCTTTTTCACTCATTATATTGTTGGGACCCACAGCCATGGTTACAACGTGAAAGGCCAGTACAGACTTTCCTGGAACTTTCAAAATAAATTGCATTAACCTATTTCTGGCACAGCCAAGCAAACTGTAGCAGCGGACTTCCCATGATTCCACTGGCTGCATAAAAGCCCCCCCCCCCTTTCCAATGGTCCAACCTTTTACACGCCGGTGATCATCAGGATAGGAGGAGACAGCGCGCTAATGTCTCTTTGCTGGCAAACAGACATAAACTCTTCAACTGGATCCAAGGGTGTCATACGATCCCGCGATCATATGCACAAGTTAAGTACTGATGTACGGATGAATTACTGTTGAAAGAATCCGGTATTCATTCATAAAAAGGGGTAAATTAAGGTATAAGCATTGCTTACTTTCTCTCTGAGGCCTGCAGAAGCAAACTGTCCCAGAGACGTCCGCAGTAGAGAAGCAGTCTCTACAAGCCAAGTGAAGCGGTTTTCCCTGCCTGAGAGAAGGACAACAGGAGCAGCAACACCGTGGTTACGGTAACGTGCAGTTTGGCCGGCCGACAGAACAGCCGCCACACCCCACAGCTAAAGAGGTTAGCTGTAGCTAACCGTTTAAAGACTGTGGACGTTTCTTCAAACTTCGCCGCCTTTGACAACGTTCCTCACCACAGTTCATGAGGTTAAGTGTTTGGGCAGAGAAATAGAAGGATTTAGATCGAAATGATCTAAACGTTGTCCATTTTATGAAGTTTGGTTTTGTTTGTGTTGAACTCAGCTATCTTGGTGCCAACAGAATATCTGCAGCACATGTGTTCAGGTTGTGTTCTTTGTTTGTATGTTTTTGAAGTTAAGACAAACTTTATTTAAGGGTGATTTTAAACAGAAGATTGATCATAACGCGCCGTCCACGCTTATGCATTTTAACCCTTTTAAAGGTGTGTGTTTTGATTCTGGTGCTAAGCTATCAGCCTCCTTTGTTAGCTTAACTGCTAAAAGCTAAGGACATGTGCTTGCTGCCAAATAATATTTACCCAGAAAGGTTTAGTTTTCAATCCAGTAAATAATGTGTCCCTGACATCATTTTACTAAATTTGATAACTAAGTAAATGCCATTAAGCCCCATTTCCCCAGAGAGATTTGGCTCTTTTCCAAAATATTCCCTTAAATATTTTACCATTTCCTTTAATAATATTTCTTTAAATATTATTTTAATACGTAAAGGCAGCTAATGAGTCCCTGTTGAGAATTAGTCATCCAGAAGGTTGGTTTTATTCAGCAGATCATTCTTAAAACATTATTTTATTAAAATAATATTTGATCTGATCTTGCATTGTGAATGGTTGTCTAAAGGTGTTCTAATTATTGTCTAAGTTAGTTCCAAGACTAACTTAACTTCACTTCCAGATTCTTCAAGATAATCCTTGGTTCTCAAACATAAACATTGCATGGTAATGTTGCATCACTCTTTTGGTCATGGTTTCCAATCATCTTTAATCAACTTGTTTATATTGTACATAGCCCATTAGTCTTTGTTATTCTTTAATTCTGCTTGGTAGTTTAGTTTAGATTGTTTTAGCATAGTAAAGAGTTTGTTGATTGAAATATGTTTGACTTTGAGTTGACTTATTTTTTGTTAATAAATTCTTGTATTTTAAGAAATTGTGTGAATTCATTCCATGTATGTGCAGAGTTTATGCTGTTCAATAATGTCAGAGCTCGTCTCACACATTTCTATTTTGTCCTAATACCATCGCCTTACTGGGCTGGTATTCACAGGACAACCCTTAACAGACTGAAATATTATTTGATAAAATATTAAAATATTAATATTAAATATTAAATAATATTCTCAGATTCATAATCCTAAAAATATTTTAGCGCAGAACTATTTTTTCCAAAGTGGAATGGAAGGTTCTGTTTAACATGTCATAGATGCAACATAAAACACTGAAAGAATCTACACATGTACGCTTGAGAAGTTTTAGTCACTCATGATTTTAACATTGATGCTATGTGTACACTTCATTTAGGGAGGAGTAATTCTTACACATATAGAATATATATTTTATATATGCATTTAATATATGTGCTATATGAGGACCACAAGAAGTCTGTAAATATTGCCAAAAGTCCACATAAACCAAAACTTTAGCTTTAGCTGACTTATGATGAACTATACCATCCATTTTAGTTGTGAGACATTGTATTTTAGTTTTCTTTTAAAGAGCAGAAAGTTGAGAAAATAGTACCAAATAAAACATTTAGAATAGACAAGAATTAAATGGAATAGAATGTCCATTACAACAAGTACAATAAAAGTACAAGTACAACAAAACAAAAAAACTACCTGGTCTGCACAGTTGTGCCTGCACATTTTGCTTTTAAAGCAATCATTAATGGTATTGGAACAACAATGAAACAATGACAGATGCACAATAAAAGTCCTGGACAGATAGATTTTTGAGCATAGTCATCCTGATTAATAGCTCATCTAGTAAAGACGTTATATTTCTAACTAAGAGTTCAAGCCCACCTCATTTCATTTTCTCTTTTAATATTTTTATGTTATGTTCATGATCATTAAAACAGGTCCATGTTTAAACTTCTCAAAAATGTCTAAACATTGACATAAAGAACCACTTAAAGCCTAGATGTCTAAGGACCATTGATGTTTTCTAGGGTGTATTCACACCAGGGAAGTCCTTTGGTGTGCTTGTTTGGTCCAAAAGCAGATTTTTTATTTTTATTTTGTGCGGTTCGCTTTCACATTATACTTTTGGCAAGTGAACTATAATTTGCAAATAAAGCCACTCGTGTGACGATCGCTGCTCCCAAAGGACAGAAATAACTAGGGCAGGACAGAGCACAGACCCAGAAGTGCTGCAAGCCGAAGGAGATGCTGTGCTATGAGTTCCCTGACCTGCAACATGCTGGCAGCGCATTGCTAAGCAACATACAGCTAATCAGGTATGATTTCAGTACAATGTTTAATTTTGCAACCAGCTACGGTGTCTTGTTAAGTCCAAAGACACATATATTTTCAGCAGTTGGATCGGATCGAGGCCGGTTCTTATTTAAACCAGAAGTGAACCGCACCAGAGTCTGGAAGCGGACCAAAACCACCTTGAAAAGTGGGTCTCTGTCCTGTTGTTTGGTCTGGAACAGGGTTCGCTTGAGTGTATTCACACCTGCACAAAAAGGTTCGGACCAAGGGGGAAACTCTGGTCCATTGAAAGCAGACTAAATATGACCGGTGTGAATACACCCTTAAACATCTTTTCATCTAAAACAGTAGGTACTGGGAGATAGTACCTTTTGTTTCAGTACATTGTCTGTTTGTTTAAAGCTTAAATTGTTTCTGTAAGAAAAAGTGGTGCTGTTGGCTGCCTCTCGCCCTGCTCCCTAGAAAAGGTAAGAATTCCCATTAATATATTTAACTGAGGCTAAACCAAAAAAAAAACAAAAAACACAGTGTCAAAAACATGAAGGCCAAACAAAAATATTTGAATCTGCATTTTTAAAACAAAACTAATAGATTTGTTTGCAAGTAAACGTCTAGATCTGCCATAGTTTAGTTTATTTGAAAAGTAGCTTTTAGATTCTTTATGAGCTTGAAAGAAAAAGGTTGATGTGTGCTGGATTTTCAGGTGGTGCTTGTGTTGCCATTCTCTACAGTCTCTTCCTACATGTTCTAGTTATTTAGATTTATTCTCATGTTGAAACACAAGCTGAGGCAAACAATTTACAGTAGTTGTGAATTTATCCTGGTGGAGACTGTATTACTGTACCTTCCATGCTGAGAGCGGCCGCTTCCAGTGATCTTCCAACATTTCAAAGGGGTTTAGCATCTCACAGCTTGAGGGCTTTGCTGTTTTTCAGTGAAAAACAGCAAGTCCTTCAATCAGGGCTAACAGTAAGCAGCCGGAGCAAAAAACAAAGTGTCAAACAGTAGAGAAGAGCCGACTGAATACTTTATGACTCACAGAATGAGCAGCAGCAGGTTCCCACCGCCGCACTAACAACTGTGAAGAATTTAATTCCTCCTGCCTCTCCCACTCAGACTGTGGAGGATTAAAGTCCGAGAGGTTCTCCCGGCTACCCGCTGCTCCGTGTTCGGCTCTCCCACTGGACCCAACATACAGGAGCCATTCAGAGGGTGGCTCTTCCTAAAGCCTGACTTATGACCATGATGCTATTTTAGTGGCATCTGCACAACAATTCTGCTTAAACCGCCTTGCCATCTCTCTTTCTTCCCACTTTATTTTCCCTTTTCTTCGTCTTTTTTATTAAATCTAATCAAGATGACAAGTCTCACCTTATTCATCTGTCCTTTGTGCTGCATTTTCAGTGTTTACAATCGTATGGTGCCTCCTCCCTGCTGCGGTATTGATGTGGCATTATGCAGCCAGGGACAGGAAAGGCACAGAAAAAAGGGGGAGGCTAAAAAGATGAGTTCTCAATGTGCTTAACAGAGGCGAAGGCCCGCAGGAGCACAGTCAGTCCCCCCTGAGCTCCTCTTTTAGTGCCGTGTACCTAATGGGAGCAGACTGGGTGAGAGTAAGAAGAGATTAAAGGTACTCTGTGTGCTTTCAGACAGTTTGTGTTGGATTTGGCAGTCAACAGCATCCCTACAGGTCATTCCCAGAGCTGAACGCTGCCGATGATCAGAGATCAGAGTTTTCATACAAGTTTCAGCAGAGCTGCCACCCCCATGATGCAAAAACTACTGGGATAAACTGATGTGTCCCAGTTACTCCAGTTAGACTGTGCTTGTCTTTGTTCCTAGACTGACTGACAAGTTGGATGTGAAACATGACCCACAAGGCTGCTGATAATTTACCATCACAAGCACATTGATAGGAGGACCTAGTCTCCCAGGATACAATCTACTGCTTTTTTGGGTATTTCTTTGATGTATGCTCATTGCAGCATCAGAATTAATGCTGAATACTCCCCAAAAAACCAAGAACATACTGTGGTTTATCAAGTTGAAATCTTAGAAAGGGCATCTCTCTGCACATGCACAGGAGTTGTTCTTTTCATGGCTTGGCTGGACTCACTGTCACAAATTTAAATATTTCCGTTTGACTGTTTTTTGAACCGTTTAAAAGGCGCACAATCAATGTTTCATGGCATCATTTATTTATGGGATGCTTGTACTGATGGCTCCATCTGCCATCCAAACAAAGATATGGAAAAAAGTAACACATAGGAGTAGGATGAAACAGCAGGCAGGAAAATAAATACTCTGGATGTAGGGAAAAATCATGTGCTGCTAATGGAAGGTACACAGAGGTGATTTCAAAACACTTTCTCCCTCCATTTCTATGATGGCTGTGCAAACTCTAGAGGAGTAAATAATATGTGGAAATAAAAGCTGGCTAAAAATATAGTTGTAGAAATGTCCTGAGAAGAGTTTTTCCATTTGTCCGATTGCGTGCATCTATTATTTATCTTGCACAAATGTAGGCAAGTAAAAAAGTATTAGATGCAGTAGCAAAAGAAACAAGTTTGGACCAAAAACAAAACAGAAAAAGCTTTTTAAATTTTACAGTCTGAGTGTTTTATCTCAGAACCTGGGAAAGAAATGTCAGTTCTATTGCAAACTTGATGAATGTTTTGTAAATCTTGTTTATTTATTCCTTAAGCATGCAGGTGTTTTTTTTTTTTTAAACTCATACTATTCTTTAAAAGTAGTAGTATTTTATATTCCAGTATTTTTAATTTTATTTAATTTTGAATATGTCAAAGTTGAAGAGTGAATATTAAAATGGAGAAATTAGCTTTTTAATGATTCCTCCAGCTCACATGTGGTTTGGCATCCTGACAAGGGTGTCCGGCCTCTCACTCATTGACCACTGGAGATAGCCACCAGCCCTCCAGACCTTGGCTGCTCAGTCAGCTTAATCTTCCCTTTGCTGTCGCTCATACATGTACCACTGCACTCTTTCATGTGTCCATACAACTCTATCAACATTATCTTAATGTTGATGCTGTTGATCTATTGTTCTCATCTTTGCTGTGTTTATAATAGAATGCTAATTATGCTGTCAGGTTTATAGCTAGGCAGTGTTCCCCTCATTATGCTGCATCCATCAGTGAGTGTTGGGCTTTGTCCAAGTTTTGTTCATATTTTCAAAACATGTGCACTAACTGGTTATCCATCCAAAATCCTAGTCCAAAATTCTCATTACATTGAAAACAGTATAGTGGTGAGATAAGGCCTTCAAGCAGCCTCTGAACTATTGAACACGTATAATGAATTGCTCAAAAAAGGTATCACCATATTGGAAGCTTATTCTAGATTATAATAGTATGTATGGCCGACTTCAGTTCAGTCTACTGTGCTGGCCCTCTACAGCAGTCCCAGTTACTTTTATGGTTTTTCTGGGAAAGTAATTATTCACCTCTGTTCTAGTGAGATTTGTCCGGTTAAGAAACTAAACATTTTTGTTGCTGTTTCTAACAGAGGACAAGCAGAAAAACATCTCTAGTTAAGACATTTCAGTTCTTGATAAAGGAAACTTCTTTAAAATATGAACTGCTGATGCCCCTCTCGGTGCTCACATTGATGAGCAGCAGTCAGGAATCTAGTTTTTCAATGACACTGTTGAGCTTTAAAATTGAATAAATGCTTCAGGAGAAGGGAATGTTGTTTTTGTTTTTATATATATATATTTTCACACTGCCATTTTGTAATCCAGTTCCAACAAAGGAAAGTGTCACCTGTAAAGCTCGGAGGCCACCTAGATGTAAAGATTGAATATTCTCTCCCCCAAAATTCCAGATGTCGTAAAATGTTTTTCTGAAGTATAATTTGAAATTAGATTCCAGCTCCAGCATTTCTCTGACAGTTCTCATCTGCATGACTGCCATTTGTGGCAGTTTATGCATAAAATGCAGTCTGCTGTCGCTCATGTTTCATGTGCTATGCACAAAAACACATGCTTCCACGAACCAACAAAGGTTGATTTTCAGTCAAATTTGTCTGTGACACTTTGAAAAAGTGAAGTGATTTATTAACCTGTCTTACAGAGGCTATAGGTAGAACTGTTGAGAAATTATGAAGGGGATCTCCTAAACCTACAGTGCTTTTTGAAAGTAGTGAGACTCTTTACCACATTACTACCACAAACTAGAATGCACGTTATTTGGGATTAGACCAGTATAGCACAATTATGAATTATATATATACATTTATAATATGTAATTAAATATTTTACAAAAAAAACTCTGAGGAGTGTTGTGTGCATATGTGTTCACCCTTTTTTTGGAAGTCACATATTTAGCAGAGTCCAGCTGTGTGTAATTTAAACTCAGTACAAATCCAGCTGTTCTACGAAGGCCTCAGAGGTTAGTTAGAGAACATTAGTGACGAACCAGCATCCTGAACACCAAGGAACACAGCATACAGATCAGGAAGAAAGTTGTGGAGAAGTTTAAAGCAGAGTTAAGTTATGAAAAAAATAACCTAAGCATTTAACATCTCACAGAGTCATCTGAAAATGGAGAAACTTTAGCAAAACTGCAAACTTTATGAGAAATGGACATACACATAAACTGGAAGGCCAGGCAATAAGAGCATTAACAAGAGAAGCAGCACAAAGACCCATGGACTTGTGATTGGGGTGGAGATTCCAACAACTATAAACCTTCACTGAGAGCTACAATGGAATGGCTTAGATCAAAGCTTGTTTCTGTGTTGAAAGGGCCTAGTCAAAACCTTGACCTAAATCCAATTGAGAATTTGTGGCAAGACTTGAAGAAGAATGGGCAACAATTGCAGTCTGTAGATAACCACAGCTGGTGGAGACATGCTCCAAAGGAGGGTTCTACAACACAGTAACTTCACTTCATCATACTTCACTTTTTGTTGGTCTATCAAATAAACTGCCAATAAAATACATTGAACTTTGTGTTTTAGCAGAATAAATAATTAAACAAGAAATATGTATGCTGATATAAATGACTAAAATGCTACATTTTCTAATGCTGTGAAATGTTTTGTTATGAGTTAATGTGTTGCCCTACTCGCCACATTCCTGTAAAGCTAGATATAAAGTCTAACAGATTGTAAACACCCATTCAAATCTGCTACATGCCAGAACTGATCAGAAAGGATGAAGGTGGGATCTTTGTAAGAAACATTTGATCAAAACAAGGATACACAGATAAAGTTAAGGAAGCATTAGGAAGCTTTATCCGAGTCCACTGCTGTAATTTCTTGTGCTCAATCTGCACCGCTGGCCACAACTGTGACTGGAGGCTTCGTTAAAGGGTCAGAGTTCTGAGATTAACAGAAGGGTGGGGTGAAAAGCAAAGGGGGAGGATTGCATGTAACTCCCCCCTCCTCCTTGTCACCAACGGCTTCCATCCATAAACTGGTGCCAGCTGTTGCCTCATGCTAAACCCAGCTTAAGAGACACAGACCTAAAAGGCCCAATCAGAGTTGCTCCATGGTGAACCTAGAGCGCCCCCACTGGCTCTGGTCAAGGTCCAACACTGCAGAACCCAGTTTCATTTGGATTAAATTATTGAGACACAAATCACACTGACAAACAGTGTGAGCACAGTCAGTTTTCATCTATTCGAACTGAGGTTCTCAAATGTGAAGAACACAGTGAAAGCAGGATTTAATTTAAAATGAAGCAACTCTAAAAAGTTAAACTGGGAATCGAGTATTTAAAAACAGTTGCTAAACAGTTGGTTAAAAAAGGTATTCGCCTCAAACTGTAAGATAAGAATTATTTCAAAATAATGTCATATAGAGCTTTACTTTCTTTTGATCAAGAAAAAATCACGTATTCTTGCTACATAAAGTTGGTAGATGTAGAGCGCTACGGACCAATTCTATTGTTTTTCCAGGGATTTAGGCTGTCATATTTTTTTTCATAAATCTTGTAATCCCATACTGACTTCATGATGTTTGTATCTGAGGGGGTTAGACCATCTGTCCTTTTTGGTTTTGTTGGTCTTTCTCTTCCTTTTTTTGCTAAAGAAAGTTCGTAATGACTCTCTAGACTAAATCCGAGACCATACAGGGGGATTTCAGTGCCCTCATTCTTCATAAACAACCCAAACATTAGATTAAACAGGAGAGACAGAAGATGGAGGAAAAAGCCTTTTTTCATTTGGGAGTAAAAGCACTAAGTGAAAAAGTTGGTTGGTCGTGAAAAGGGGTGAACTCATGATGGGAACAACGATCAGAAAGCATGTGACAGTTTGGGGGTGAGGAAAAGGCCTGTGGGATAGACTCATCCTGAGTTCAGACAGGGGTTAGTGTGGCAGGAGTTGCCAATTCCACTCTGCCTGGCTCCACTGCGGCATCATCTGCGCCACCTTCATCAGTCTCCAACGCCAACCTAGAAATCTGCATCGGCATCGATAAACTCTCTCTTAACCCTGACTAGTCTGGTCCTGTAGCCGAGGGGTCAGAAGGTTTTTAGGTTGTAATCCCCCCAAGAAACTCTAGGTGAACCAGAGGCCAAACCAAGCTGAAATGTCCTTTGGTCGTATGAGGAACCATCCGCCTGAGGTTTTCCAACAGTCAGTCAGTCAGTCAGTCAGTCACTTTCTACCGCTTATTCCATAGTGGGTCACGGGGGAGCTGGTGCCTATCTCCAGCAGTCAGTTCATATTTTTTACAACTAAGTTTTATAAATCTCTCAAACATCACTGATAAAACTTAGAACAATGTAACAGATTCAATAAAATGATTTTTATTTTTGAACACAGTAAAATCGGTCATACTTCTGAATTGTACATACACAGATATATGTTTAAAAACAGACGTTTTCGCATTTGAATTAAAATGTACATTGCAAAAAGCAATAAATAAATAAAATAAACTAAGTAAAACATATGCACAATATAACATAACAAAGTACTTGATTGAATTAATATATATATATATATATATATATATATATATATATATATATATATATATAATATATTTAACCACTGTCTACATAAATAATAAAAAAAATTTCATGTTTTATTATCCATTTTGAAACCAGGATAAAGTCCCACTCAGATTAAAAAACCTTGTTTTCAAGTCCTGGCCATCAGGCAGCAACAAATAAAACACAGAAAATTACGGTTACAAAAAAACTGAATACTAAAAACAGGTACATGTTCTGGAATCAGCTTCAATTATTATTATTATTATTATTATTATTATTATTATTATTATTATTATGGTTGTTTCTGCTGTTTAATAATCAAATTATCATAAATAATTAAAGGACACATAAACATGAATTGTTCTTTTCAAAAAATGTCCTGAATAACTGGATTATAAATTCATTCAATTTTCTAACTAAACAAATAAAAACAGTTTAAACTGTTTTCCCCCAAAAAAAATACTTTTGAAATGCTGGAATATCACTTGTTTTTACTTTAATTATTATTAATTACACTTACTGAACTGCATCAAAATCTGAGTATATTTCTTAATATTTTGTCAAGGTATTCAAATTAGAAGAGACATTTGATTCAATGTTCTAGAACCGTTAAATAATGATGTAGTTTCCAGCTTTATTTCTAAATTATATCCTAAGGTTTTTCAAATAACTAAAGGGTGGTTTATTTATGGAAATGTTTTTGTTATTTATTAAATAAAAAAAATACGTGACTAATAAAGAAGTCAACTTTGCTATTGTCCTGAGCTTTTTCACCCTATATTCCAGAATCAAACTGGCAGGACTTGGGGGGAAATTATGGGACAATTTAAAAAGCCTGTAAAGCATTTTGAATCACTGTACGGAGAGTGGATGGGTGGAGTGGTGGATGAGGTGTTGGAGCGCTGATGAATTTGGCTTCAATAATCTCCCAAATATGGCGCACTGGCCTCGTCCAATCACGTGGCTGATCTGCTCAGCGCTCACAGATACAAGTGGGTTCATCTTGAGTTCATCATGGCTGCTGTCCCGCTGAAAGATCGAGTAAATCTGACCGCACGATGTTGACAACGCTGAACTTGGTTTTGCTGCTGAAATCTTTGTGTTGCTTCTTCATACATGTTGACATGAAAGACGTTGTTAGGCCTCTGGATCATTTTCTGTTTTCCACACATTTCATCACTTGTGCCATTTTGTTTATGGCTCTTTCCAACAAACTCAATCCCCATGTTCCCGATACTGTAAAAATATTTTTAGATGCCAGGACACAGAACACCCAGTTTCTGAAATCCCTGAAAGAGTAATCTGTGTGTGTCCTGCTTTCTGATAGAATGTTTGCCTGGACACTGCTGCCATCAGCGGGGCACCGATCGAGCCCCGTGTTTCAAATTAGAGCCATCAATCAGGAAAGTCCTACATTACGTGCCACAGGAGACAATCATATTTTCACACCAACCTCCCGTTGACCCCTCATGATGCAGGAACATGTGAAGTGACAGCAGGACAGAAGACATGTGCCCTCGCGTCCCGTGTGAAAACGCTCTCCGTCCCTCTCCCCTGAGAGCATTAAACGGGTTGATACCTCAGAGGCGGAATGCGGACCTTTCACCTCCTTATGTGCCAAGCTGGGACTGTGGTTAAATCTCTAAACGGAGCTGTGTTATGTTGTCGTGATATCATCATTGGCTGTTGTCCTCTCCTCCAAAGCAGACTGATTGAATTTAGAAGTTTTTCCTCCGGCGAATGCTTTCATGCTCCATTAACAAACACCTTTGAGCATAATCAGTGTGCAAGATGTATCTGCTGTTTCATCCAAATGTATGTGTGAAAACATAGACTGGAAGAGCCAATTATCAAGTTTACATTTTTTCTATATTTTATTTTAGAAACATCTGTCCGATTATTTTGGGCTAACTCTAAATAGCAAGGAAAAATTTTATATAGCAGAAAACAGAGGTAAAAATATTGCAAAAGAAAACTTTTAAACTAATTTTGGACTATATCTATAATCTTAAAACAAATGGATTATCAATAATACAATACGAGACAAATTCACAACTTTAATTGCGAGTTTAAACAATTTGAAGTTGTTGTTTGTGGAGTTCTGAACCCCTGCTAAAACTTTGCCACTGCCAGCAAGAAAGTTTTAAAAAAATCTACCAAACAAAATCTACCAAAACATACACTAGGAATAACTAACTAGAACAGCTAGAATTTTAAGCACCTAAATTACATACAAACTTTGCCCTCGGCCATGTATTTTTTGTCATGTTTTGTGTGGTGATTTGTTCTTGTATGACAAGTATGTATTTCTTGTTCCAAAATTTTAAAAACTCAAAACAAATTACAAAATTCATTAATATGGTGCAGGTTTTCTCACATACATTGATGTATTTCATTTCCCTAAAACTTTCATGCATTACCAAAAAGGACAAAACTCCAGATTTAACAGAAAGATTTGAGTTGGAGACACATGCTGCCTAAAACCTTGGCCTGAAAATAATATTACACAGTTGCATTCATTGTAAAATTCTAATTCTTGTGTATCTTATAAAGAAAACAAATATGTCTACCAGAATTGGGCAGGACAGAAAATAATATACCCCATCGCAGTATAACAATATAATTTATGTCTGAAAAGTTTTATCTGTGACTAAAGTTAAACTGATAAGGTCCCGTTGGTTGTTAAAGGAAACAGAATCTGACTAAGAATCCTCATAAACAAGCCAGGAGAATGAATTGTATCTGACAGCCTTCATGATATGGAAGTAATTCATTTTTCAATAGATCCCCAAGTTTTTCAGTAAAGCATAGTGTGCTTGAGTGGATAAACTCAACAGTAGGGTCCATGTGATTTCCAGTAACTGTATGGGCCTGCAGGACTTGTCTTTATTTCTAAGGAGCTCCTCATCATCTCATCATCTCTATCTGTATCAAAGTAGATGCCTGGCTTTCTAATTTGCCATAGAACCAAGCTGTTATGTAGGTTAGCTCCACAAAAGCTCTTTAATCCAGAGTGGAAATAAATAAATAAAAGTGTTAGGGGAGAGGTGAGTGCTCGGTCAGCTTGTCTGCACAGCCCCCCCGCACACACACACACACACACATAGACACAGACACACACACACTGCTTTGGTTGTGTCATAACCGAGAGCCGCCATTAGGACTCTGCTGATTTTAATGTGGAGAGAGTGTGCCGTCTACTGAACAAACTGGGCGCCGATGACAAACCCCGAGCTGAACCCACGTTCTGACACTTACAGCCACACATGTAATCCTGCACACAGAAACACACACATCGGTCTGATCTGTTGACCATGGAATCTATGCTGTGCATAAATGAATCTCAAAGGTTACATAAAATGTCTAAACTGTTGAAAAATTTGCAAAAAACAGAAAAAATCTATTTGAATCTTGGCCATTTTTTGGTGCGCATGAAAAACTGATGGATATATGAAACAAATAGTTCCCCTAAAAGAACTATGATAGTACCTAATTACGACTCTTTACTTAAAATAAACTCATAACAGCATGTTATTTTTTATTTTACAGAAGAGCAGATGTGCATAGGATGAAATTTACTTTATATGGTTGATCTACGAAACAGTCCTGATATATTTTATTGTTTTATTAAATATGTTTGAGGTTTTCATTTCAAATTAAAGAGAGATTTACTGCTTAATGTAATTATTTTGTTTTTCATTATATAAATTAATGTATTATGTTTAAAAAATGTATCCAAGCTATTTTAGGTTCAAACAAAAAAAAAATTTAATTTGCAAGAATTTCATGAGGGCAGAAAACAATGTTGTGTAAAATGTGTAATATTTTCACAATATTACATATTTTTGATAATATTCTTCATTTATTTTTTTGTGGTGTAACTTGGGCAGTTTTAAATAATAACAATGACTCTCTTCTTCTTAAAATGACTTCTTTTTAATGACAAATTGTCATCATCTTGTTTGTGTTGTATGATTTAATCAGCCTTTTTTTAACCAGTTCCAGCTGATTGATTTTTTTTAAAACGGTAAAGTTGACTCCGCAGAGAAATATAGAGCTGACAGTTTTGCAAATCACAGCCTATGTGAGGACTTGTAGGAGGATAACTTAAGCTGTCGGCGCTTATTTTACACCACATTCCACACAATTTAAGATCCATACTTCAGCACTTTTACACTTTCTCCAAGATGACACTTTGGAACTGAATACTAAAGGTGAATTTTAAACTCCTGTAGAATCTTTTGGTCTCATCCAAACAAGGTTAAGGGCCAGAACTTCTCCTTGTACTAGGCCGGGACGCAGGAAAGCACCGGGGGGCATGATGTCAGAGAAAATACTGCTATAGCTGTGCGATTGAAGTGTGGACTTAAATCTGGGATGGAAAAAGGGCTGAGCGGCTGTCTGGCAACAGAAATGCTACACGCATTGCACTCTGAAAGTGCATTACCTTCTTTTCACACATCCCTTTCAAGTCCTCCCAAAACCAGCTGCAGCAATGTTACAAAAATATATCCAGCGGTGAATTTGATTTGTCTGCATTCGAGTGGGATCTTTCCCTCTGCAGCAATGTTGGACACAACTTCTCTCTTTCTGTCCATCTTCATCTCTGTGACCTTACTGTGACCAGCCACTCCAACACCAAAGGAAAAGCTCACTGAGAACATCTCTACTTACAGCTGGAAAAAAACCACAAATGTGCCAACTTTTTTTTATTGAGTTTCTTTTTTCTTTTGCCTTGAAGTCAAATGTTTAATGCAAGCTGACATTCACGAGCACAGCATGTAAACACGCTGCATTTATACAAATAAATGTAAAACCAACTGGTGGTCAGAGCATCATCAGCACGTGCATTACCTTTGAAACTGCTTGCAGGTGTTGATGAGTTTTTCTTCATGGTGTAAATATTGCATCACATCGTCATAAGGAAAATAAACATTCATCTATTTAGTGGCTTCTAGTTGAGCTATAAGCTATTTATTATCTCCTATGGTTTATCATTATATTTTAGTTCTGGTAACCTTTATTTCAACTATCTGTATTTTATTATTTTATTGCTATTTAAGTAATAGTCATGGCAAGTTCTGTTATCTGTTTCACAAATATTGTTCTTCAATATTCTACATTGTATCATTATTTGTGTTTTCTATGTATGGTCTTAACTTTAGCGTTTTAGCAATGTTATTTAGTTATGTGAGGTTCCTCCTTATACAATATTCATATCTCTGGTGTTTCCTTGCTGATCTAATCTACACGATAGCATTCCAAAGTTACTCATTCCCTTTGACTGATTGATTTCTCTCACTTTTAATTCCTCTGTGGTTTATTAACAATAATTACTTCCTTTGTCTGTCAGTTGACTTGATTTGCTCATTGAGATCCTTTTTATTGTTTCTCTAGTTGTTAAATGTCTTTCTGTTTTCAACCTCTGTAAGGCACTTTCTGTTAGACTTGACTGTACAAAAGGGACTGCAATAAAACAAAACAGTAAAAATTTTATAAAAAGTAAGTTGGATGTAGCGGAATATTGAAATAGTGGGATATGGATTTATTTTTACCGTCTCAATCTAAAAGGTCAAGAACCTGAAAAAGATTGACCTGAAAATCCCCTGAGAAATTGTATTTATATTTACTTTTCAATAGATTAAAAAAACAAACAAAAAACTTCACCTAACCTCAAAGCTACAATGTTGCAAATAATTAAATCAAGATTTGAGTCGGACTTGTCCACACGTTGGCTTAACGGACCTCGTGATGGCCAGCCGGCCAATCACACCGCCAGAACTACACTCAGTAAATCTTAAAAAAACAAAATTATACAAATTTGCCATCTCTTTTTTTGGCCCAATTTCAAACGTATTTCATTCTTGCATTTTTAGGTAAATGCCTGCATTAAGTTTATGATTTTAATGAAAGATCTATGTTAAAAAAGTAATTTGGAAAACATAATTCAAAACAATCTAAAGGATGATATTGACAATGCCTTTTTCTAGTTGTCAGCTACAATCAACGATACTCTGATCTCATTCCACACATACAAAAATACAAGAATGTAAATGCTTTGCCTACCTCCTTATCAGTACAATCAAATCTGGGAATCTGGGATACTTAAGTAATAAATAAGCTAAAGCAGAGCTCACAACCTAAAATAGAATAAAATCACTCAGTTAGAACTGTATTTAAGCAACAATTCAGTCAAATGAACAAAGCTTTATATAGCCTAATCGTGTTATAAATTTACATTCACCTAAAAATAACCAACCGCATTTTTCAGCTACGGGTTAACTTGCATACTCTGTAAAAGGGATTTAGTTTACATTTTTATTTTTGCAAATTTACTCTAGAAATAAATTTTTTTCACTGCTTTGTTCATGTTAAATTTAAAATTGACAGTTATGCTCTAAATTACACTTGAATAAAGTAAATAGCAAGTGTTTTCAAATAGTTATTACAATTTAACAGTATTTAATTTTAGCAAAGTAATACTTTCAGAATTTTTTAAGCATTTTGCATGATTTAAAATACAAAGTAAGATGAGATGCCATTGTTATGTGACTCTGTGCTGAATTAGTGAAAATGATTTGAGTTAATTATTGAGGAACAGGACATTTGCGATGCAGATAAAATGGAAATTATATAAAGAGTGTTTTGTGGCACTGCATTTTTTATTTTTTGCATCTAATTATATTATCTACCCTGTCCGTGCTCTTTACAGTAGGATGCATCTCATGCTAATACGAGCTGAGCTCTGAGTAAACAAGTCTGAACACCCGCAGTGAACAACTACAGCTTCACCTAGTTATATAAAGGCAAGAGTCTGTAATGTTAAAGATTAAAATAAAGAAAGTTTTTAAAATTTTTCTTCAGAATAATTCTGGCCTATAGCTGAAGGGCCAATGCACTCTCCAGAACATCCTGGCCTACATATACTCTGGGTTAACCTAGTGAGACAATGCTCTCCTAGCTCCCCCTACTTAGTGCATATAACTCTGAATGAAATATAAAAATGTATTCACATTGATGGCCAGAGTTTATTTTCCACGCAATCTTTGCACTGCTCTGCAGAAACACAATAGCATGCAATCAGGTAGGTAGGGCTCCATTTGCCTGATGATAATTGCCAACCTTGCTCATCAGGATGCTCAACTGGCTCACCCGCTGCACGGATCATGTTCTGCTGCTGACAAACATCTGACTTTTGACCTTAGTTTCTATCCGCCCTTTCATCTTCTGAGCAAATGATGGTGGTGACTAAGGGTGGATCATAATGATGGTCTGCAAAAGGCTGAAATTCAAGTGTGCTACTTCAACGATTACTATAGTGTTAGAGCTTCGCACATAACCTCATTTGTGTAACTGCACAATCCCAAGGTTAAATAGATAAATAGTTTAGATAAACTTTGAAACAGTACTGATCATAGAAATAAATAGCAGCAGAAGGAAGGAAATAATCTGTCTGTAGATCATTTAAAAATCCACATTTTATATTCAGTTTCAGGAAAAAATGGTGCTGCTGCACATTTTATCACTAAAGAATATTAAAGAATAACATTGATGTGTATATCTACTGTTATCCGTGCATTCACACGTCTTATTTTCTGAGGATAGTTCAAGGAGATTGATATTCACAAAAACCCCTGTGCTACAACATAAGTTATTTATTTCTAAAATATACCGGGCAAAAGTATGTCCAATTCTGAAGATGCAGATGAGATATCAGGGAGAAATAAGAAGAGCCTTTCTGTAAAAGTTTCATGCTTTCATAAACCATTTGAGGTGATATCGCCAATATTAGCACTCTGCATCTGCAGATTTGATAATCATTTTTTTATAGGAAAGGTTGCATTTTTTTTTAAAGTAAAATCTTTACCAACTTATCCGGCTGGATAGAGAGAAGTGTTATCAAAAAAAAAGAGACGGATTCCTAAGTTCAGTGGAGAAAATAGGTCAGCCGGTGTTAATGTGCTTGAACCTTTGACCTGAAGGAAATGCAGCTTGTAGCTCAACAAAAAAGACTACTCTTACTGCTAGAACCTACCCACCTTCATTTAATCCAGAATGCAGTGTCAATAATTTTGATTTGTTTTATTTTTCGGGGCTTCTGAGCATGTGGATTAAAAACACTGGAGCAAATTGAGCTGCCAAGTCACCAAGATGCCAAAATTAATCCACAAGAAGCTTGTAATTTAACAGCCATCTGATTTGCATTTTCAAACTAAAAGTTCAATAATCTGTGTCTCCTGTACTATGTTGTAACTCAAAGAAGTCTGGTTAGACCTTTTTTTCATTCACTTTGTTTGCGTCATGTCTTTATGCTGCCTCTGACCTCATTTCTGTCAGCAGCAAACCTCCATTTAACAGGGCAAACGGCTGCTCTGTGTGTTTACACAAGAAACAAGATGGCGGCGTACGGTACCTTGCATTCTGTTGTTCTCTTGCAATTTTCTTTTGAATAAAGCCACAAGGTTGACATTGCGGTAAGGCTGCGACTTTTTGTTAACTCCACACTGTTTTCCGGGACGTTGGACATTTCTCCGCAACTATTGCACAATAATGTTGAAAATACAATAATGAAAACCTAACCGTACTGCAAATAACAAAATAATTTTACTAAACAGTGCTCCGGCAGGGTGTTCCTCCTATGCGTTTCCCTCGCTGTGATTTTTTTGCCATTTCCAACCCCCTGTTCTCTCTGCAGCAGGGCTCATAATATCAGATTGCACAGCCGGTCTTGGCCAAATGTGAATTTTATACTCTAGTGAACACAGGCTTTACACTTTCATTAGCTCACATTCTCCTCAGCAGTGCAAATGCCATGTCGCTGGTTTAGGAGGGAGGGAGGAGAGTGAGTGGGGGCTTTTTATTGCGCCTCACATGGCGGCGGAGGACTGGAGGGTGGGACAGGGAAGCTTCCGGATTGGATGTTTCCCTCCAAGGTATGGAGACTACAGCACAGCCTTTCAGAAAGGGAAAAAAAAAAGTAAAATCTACCTCACTGAAGACATAAGGTTGGTGTATAAACTATGAAAGCATGCAGAAATACCAAACTGTTGTTGTGACAGGAATGGATTTGTATTCACAGATAATGTGGGTATTCAACAAACTATATTAGTGCTTATGATTTGATGCAGAAATCATTACTGAGTTAAACTGATTCTCCTGGAAAGAAATTTATACCAATAAATTTAAATCTATATGAAATGTATATGAATTGGTAAGGATTATTAGAAAACTATAACTAAAATGCATTTATAAGGTTGGACCTTTGGAACCTTTCAGTGACAATCACATTTTCAAAGTAACTCAAACAACAGGTGTTGCAAGGTTTGATAATGTCCAAAAGTCCAAGGTAGCAATCATGCATCATTCAGAAACGTGCTAATTACAAAAAGAGTTAAAAGAGATGCTGTTTTTGACACGAGACATTGCTTATTAGGTGTCTTGTAGGATCTTTAACGACTACTACAGAACCTTCTTACAGATGTTTGTCACACCTAAATGTTTCAGGTCATTAAACAAATGTTATTATCCAAGATTACCTAAGTAAATTCAGAAAGCAGTTATTAAAATGATGATTTCTTTCATCAACTGTGCTAATTTTTCACAAAGCTCACTACAATTTCATTAATATATAGACAGTAAAAAATGCCAGAGCTGAAGACACCTGTATGACAACATGAAGTAGGCAAAAAAAAATCAAAAAAGCAACACATCATACCCCTACCCAAAGAAATTGAAGAACAGTAATTGTCTGGTGAACAACTGGCATACAAACATTTTTTTCCCCTAAATGAATATAATCATGATTTGAAAACAGCCATTTGTTTTTTATTGTCTGATAATAAAATTTGGTTGACTTTCTTAAAGAGAAAAAATAAAACTAAGAATGTGCACTGTACATTTTTTATTTTACAGAACACTATTTATGTCCACCGATTACACCCTGTTGTTTCTGTGCCATGGGCTTTATTTTTTTAGATTCCTTGAAGTTTTTGTCCTTTATCTTAGACTTTCTAGACATTCCCTGAGATTGTTACATCTTGAACCACAGAAATGACCCCAACCTTGCTTGGAAAGACTTAACTTTGGCCAATGCTTCTTTTACACCTACAGTATTCATTGTAGTCTCACCTGTCAATAATTAACCTGCCAATTAAAAAACCTTTTCAAACAATTTAAATTGCTTATAAATTACCAACCATTCAATTCAATTCAATTCAATTCAATTCAGTTTTATTTATATAGCGCCAATTCACAACACATGTCGTCTCAAGGTTCTTCACAACAGTCAGGTTCATACATTCCAATTAATCCTAACCATTGAACAGTTCAGTCAGATTCAGTTATTTATTCAAATTGGATAAAACGTTTTTCTTTCTAAGGAAACCCAGCAGATTGCATCCAGTCAGTGACTTGCAGTATTCCCTCCTCCTGGATGAGCATGTAGAGACAGTGGAGAGGAAAAACTCCCTTTTAACAGGAAGAAACCTCCAGCAGAACCAGAACCAGGCTCAGTGTGAGCGGCCATCTGCCACGACCGACTGGAGGTTTGAGAGAACAGAGCAGAGACACAAAGAGAACAAAGAAGCACTGATCCAGGAGTACGTTCTATGGGAAGGAAAAGTAAATGTTAATGGATGTAGCTCCTTTAGTCATTTCACCTAGAAAGAAAGAACAGATAAACTCTGAGTCAGTTTTCAAGTTTAGAGTCTGAAAGAGAGCACATAGAGTTAGTCACAGTAAAAGCTCAGTCAATCGCCATGTCTAGGAGAGAGAAAGGGTTAAACACTGAAAGACAAGGCTATGTGGATCATCTGTAGAAGGTGAGCATTAGGTTGTTGCCAGCAGAAGCTTGGAGAGTAGTGTGAGAATGTAGCAAAGAGGGTGAAAGTGGTCATTATGTCCTCCAGCAGGCTAAGCCTATAGCAGCATAACTACACAGATAGTTTCAGTTCAGATTATTTAGTTAAAAGGCGCTTATTTACAACAATGTCGTCTCAAGGCACCTCACAAAGGGTCCCACTGATGGTCATTGTTATACTAAAAACCACAACGATTGGGATACCTCTCTCTGTCAGACTGATTATAACCATTGGAAAAGAGAAGGGGTCATACAGGTAGTAGAAATGGAGGGTGTGTTTGCACCTCAACCATAACTGAGCCGGTTTAGGCTAAACCTGACTCCCCCTTACTCCAACCAACAGGGAGGGAGGAAGGCGGAGGTAAAAAATAAGGAAGATAGCTCAGGATAAACTAAGCAACTCTAACTAAAAGCTTTATCAAAAAGGAAAGTTTTTAGCCTAGCCTTAAAAGTAGACAGGGTGTCTGCCTCACGGACTAAAACTGGGAGCTGGTTCCACAGGAGAGGAGCCTGATAACTAAAGGATCTGCCTCCCATTCTACTTCTAGAGACTCTAGGAACCACCAGTAAACCTGCAGTCTGAGAACAAAGTGCTCTGTTAGGAACATATGGACCAATCAGATCTCTGATGTATGATGGAGCTAGATCATTATGGGCTTTATATGTGAGGAGGAGAATTTTAAATTGTATTCTAAATTTAACAGGGAGCCAATGAAGGGAAGCTAAAATAGGGGAAATATGATCTATCTTTTTAATTTTCATCAGAACTCTTGCTGCAGCATTTTGAATCAGCTGAAGGCTTTTAACTGCATTTTGTGGACATCCTGATAGTAAAGAATTACAATAGTCCAGCCTTGAAGTAACAAATGCATGGACTAGTTTTTCAGTGTCACTCGTGGACAGGATATTTCTAATTCTGGCAATGTTCTGGGGATGAAAGAAGGAAATCCTAGAAACCTATTTAATATGGGATTTAAATGACATGTCCTGGTCAAAAATAACACCAGGGGTTTTTACTTTATTACTGGAGGTCAATTTAATGTCATCCAGGTTAAGTGATTGACTGAGTGGTTTCTTTTTTAAAGACTCCGATTGCCCAATCAGATGTTTTAGGTTTGGTATCAAATTGTGGTTTTCTCCACATTATTTCTTTTATGCTTGTTTCTTTGCCAAATAAAGATGTAGGATTGATACACTTTATACTCAATAATGCATAAGGCAATTTCATTTTTTTGCTGCTAGTAAGATATGTGTTGTGAATATAAGGGGACATATAATTACATTCTCAGTCCACATACTCTTCCATCTGACAGTGGTAATTAAATTGCATATTCACAACTGCTTTATGTTACTCATTCAGTGAAGCGATTTATTGGGGAATGGAGCACATCCTGCTGCCAAAATTAAACTCTAACAAAGTAGCCAATACTTTGTAATGTGTGACATAATGTTCTCTGTACTGCTCTATGAAAAACAACTTATGAACATGTAATGAATTTTAGATAAAGATACAGCCAGTGAATCAGGACACAGTGCCAGCAGCTGAACTTTGCATCACCTGGATCTTTATTTCAACCCCGAAGAAATGCAGCACAGAAAATTATATTTCCACAACTGTTATCCCTATGCTTTATTCAAACGTCATTTGATTCTATGAAGTAGCCTGCTATAATCATCATAATTAAATGCCTTCGCTTGTCTATCATCCTCTACTAATTTATCCCTAACATTTACATTATCCGCCAAGTTACTTTTGTAAAAACTGATGTAAATATTGGTCAACTTTTACAGATCAATGTTTTCATTTTAACATTTCTTCTCTAATCTTCAGTTTTTCTTAATCATTTCAAAATTGCCACCAGTTAGTCATTATTACCTAGAGATATAGTTAATTAGAAATGAGAAAACATCTAATACGAGTTGAGGACCAAACTCTATACCTGAAGATTTTTTAACACGCTTGTCTTGTCCAGTTTTCTTACATTCTGTCTCTCATGATCACGTATCATGTATGTTAAAACTGCATAAGATGAAGTTAAAATGTATAAATATATCTAAACATATAAATAAAAGTATTTTCAAAACACTACATCTTAAGTATGTTTCTGATGTCTGAAATTTAAACTGTTGTTTCAGTTATGGTTCAGAAATGACGGTGCAGATCACAACTGTTCTATGTTTTGTTAGGATGACAGTTTCATGTTGTAAAATGTTCAAGATAATAGGGGTAGTTTTGACACTATACCAGTTTTATATCCTTAATATGTCAAGATACCAATTCTAGGTTTTTCTTCAAAGTTGATTTTTCAATATCTCAAGATAACAGAGCTAACAGGCTAACAGTTCATCATTATAACATTGAACTTTTTGAATCTTTATTGGCCAAGACTGTCTGCCCAAACCAGGAATTTGACTACGGTTTCAAGCGCTCACAGTGTACAGAGATTTATAAAGTGGAAGTACATAAAAAACACAAAGTACACACGAATGTTGTACCAAGACGGTCATCCACAGCGCTATCTTGGAAAGAAAAAAAATCATCATAGTCAAAAGTTTATAATAGCTATTTTATTGTGAATCTCATCTCAACTTAATTTTAGGAGTTAAATATTCTCATTTACTCAAAGCAGTTGAGTTAATGAGCTTGATTTATAATGATAGGTTGTATCTTCATGCAATAACAGAGCTTATCAATTTCATTCTCATCTTCTCCGCAGAGCTCAATTTGACTGGATACGAGTTTCCTATTGTGGTTGTTTTTATAAATGTCTCATGTTCACATTATTTCAGACAACAGAGCTTAATGTGTTGTGAGAACAGGTTCATATTATCATTCTCTAGAAATAACTTAGCTTCTTGTGTCAGGGTTTGAAGCTGCCAGGAGAATGACAATTGTCTCACTGAACTGTGTCACATTTAGTGCAGAGGTTTTTATGTTTTTGGGTTGTTTTTCAGAAGGACGCCTACAACGGAAATCAGCATTTAATTGACCAGATTCCCTTTTATTTCCTTTTTATGAGGTGAAAAACACATTTGGGAAAGTTTGGGCACCCTAACTGCCATTTCCGCCTGGCACATTGCCCTCTAAAATCTTTGTGGAATATATATGCTCCAACTTATTCAGTCCAAATTTGCTGCAGTTATAGTGAAGATGTGGACGAATGCAACATGGGGGTTCTCTAAGGAATTCCAAAAGAAGTTTTTACAATGTTCATTTAGAAAATCAGAATGTTGAAATGTCCATTCAGTTCTAGATTTGTGCTGCTCAAGGTGGCAGCAGGTTGGAGTAGCTCTGTCATTTTTCATTCTGAATGGTTCTTTTTGGGAAATCATATTTCTATTGTAGTGGATACAATTGATTTTTTGGACGACTGTCCTCTCTGGTATCAGATGCTGTGCAGCTTGCAGGATTTTTCCCAATACTTTTCTACTTGGGCTGCACGGTGGCACAGTTGGTAGCACTGTTGCCTTGTAGCAAGAAGGTCCTGGGTTCAATTCCCAGCCTGGGGTCTTTCTGCATGGAGTTTGCATGTTCTCCCCATGCATGTGTGGGTTCTCACCGGGTACTCCGGCTTCACAAGAGCTCTAAAAAACAGCAAGGTATTAGCTATTATCTAACTGAAACATGCCTGTTTCATGCAGAACAGTAAGCTTGCTTTGACAAATAACTTTTAAAAATAAATAAATATATTTAGCTAAAGTTCCTTGCGTTCCTTTCTAACTTACCAAAAAAAAAAAAATAGCATACGTCAAAAATATTTACTTGTGTATATAATTTGACCAATTTGTTATGTAATTTTGCTTCATGGTTCATCCTGGAGGATTTGTGCCATATAAATAAACACAATTTAAATTTATAGAATTATCCCCTGGTTGGGTTCGATTCCCAACCAGGGGTCTTTCTGCATGGAGTTTGCATGTTCTCCCCGTGCATGCGTGGGTTCTCACCGGGTACTCTGGCTTCCTCCCACAGTCCAAAGACATGCCTGTTAGGTTAATTGGTCACTCTAAATTGCCCTTAGGTGTATGAATGAGTGTGTGCATGGTTGTTTGTGTGTTGCCCTGCAATGGACTGGCGACCTGTCCAGGGTGTACCCTGCCTCTCGCCCATAGACTGCTGGAGATAGGCACCAGCTCCCCCGTGACCCACTATGGAATAAGCGGTAGAAAATGACTGACTTTTCTACTTTTGGACATTTGTCATGATGCATCATCATGGCAACGGGGTTGCTTCTTACAACTGGGAGCAGCTGATTAATATCTCAATAGCTGAAATAATACTTCAACTACAACCCCAAATCCCTGATGAGTTGAAAAGGAGACGCTGTGGATGCAGAGCAGGAGCTAAGAGAAGAGAGAGAAGGAGGAAGTTCAAACCATCTCTTTCATCAATACTGATGGGCATCATGAGATCGTTGGGAAACAAGTTGGATGAACTCCAAGCCCTACAAAGGACCCAGCCAGAGAATTGGGAATGTGGTATTATGTGTTTCACTGAGACATGGCTCCAGGATCATATGTGAGACTCCAGCGTCTCTCTGCCAGGTTTTCTGACTATACGAGTAGACCGCGATTTAAAGAGGAGCGGCAAACGTAAAGGAGATGGACTGGCAGTACTTGTGAACAACAGATGGTGTCATCCAAGACATGTTACAGTGAAGTGTTGTCTCTGCAGTCCAGGTATTAAACTGTTAGCACGTTTCAACAGTTTGTCAGCTGCTCTACCAGAGAAAACAAAATGTTGGATTTGTTTTATGGAAATGTCAAGAACTCATACATCTCTACAGCAAAACCTCCTCTAGGCAAATCATATCACTATCTTGTTTTACTCTGCTCGGAATATAAGCCCCTTGTTCAGAGACAACATGTAATAAAGAGAACTGTGAGAAGATGGTCACAGAAAGCTGAGGAAGCCCTGCATGGAAACAGGAATAGGTCAAACACTATTTCCATCATGGGAGAAGAAGTGGAGATGGTGGAGGAGTATAAATACCTCGGTGTTCACCTGGACAAGAGACTGGAGACGAGATGCAACTGTGAAGCCATCTAAAAGAAGGGACAGAGCAGACTGTACTTCTTGAGGAAGCTTAGGTCCTTTGGTGTTTCCAGCAAGATGCTGCAGATCTTTTGCAAGTCTGTTGTGGAGAGTGTGATCTCTTCTGCCATCATCTGCTGGGGTAGCAGCATCAGAGCCAGGGACATAAAAAAGCTCAACAAGATGATAAAGAAGGCTGGTTCTGTTCTGGGGACTCCTCTGGAACCTCTGGAGATCATTGTGGAAAGAAGGATTCTTCATAAAATGAAAAATATTATGGAGAACCCTAAGCATCCTCTCAATGAGACTGTCCTACAACAATAGAGTGTTTTCAGACAGAGGCTTCTCCAGATCTACTGTAAGACAGACCGCTACAGGAGATCCTTCCTGCCTATAGCCATCAGCATCTACCTGTATAATATGAGCTACAACAAGATTGAATTTCCCTTTGAGATTAATAAAGTATTTTGAATTGAATTTGAATTGAATTGAATTTAGAAAATGTTCATTTAGAAAATCAGAATGCGCAAAAATATTTATTTTTTATTTGTTTAATCACAATAAAATCAGACATGTTGACAGTTACAATAGTGGCTCCACTGGAAAAATTTTCTTTTATGTTTTACCTTTACACGGGTACCAAAAGTTTGCATGTAGGCATTATAACTGTGGGGCTATACTTGATTTGTGTCATGATGTAGGGTTGTTTGGTTTTTGGTTTCGGGGTTTTTCCTTATGTTTTTCACTGTTCAAGTTTTTAATCATGTTTCTGTTTATTTTCCTGGTCATGCTTTTGTTTTGTCGTCTTGTTCATGTTTTGTCAAGTTTGGTTTTCGGATCTGGTTATGCTTTTGTTTCATGTTTTTCTAGTTTGTTCAAGAGTCTCTGTTTTGCTCCAGTCACGTTTTGTTCTGTTAATTAAGTTTATTCAGTTCACCTGCTTCAAGTTAATCTGTCTCCTTACTCCACCTGGTTTTCACGCCATATATTCACACCTGTTCTGTTAGTCTTCGCGGAAACATCTTTCACTCTCATGCTCATGTCTAGTTCTCTAACCAAGTCTTGTTTCTTTTTGATCATGCCATGCCTGTCTTGCCTGCCCGTTTGTTTTGTTCCTGCCTCCTGCTGAGTGTGACTTTTTGTTATTAAACCTTTTTTTTTTTTCACTTACCATCACGCTGCCTGCTCGTCTGCATTCTGGGGTCCAATTCCAAGTAAACCGTGACAGTATGTTTCCGCCAAACACGGACCTCGTGGAGGAGCATCAGGCTAGCTCCATGGACCTCCTTACTTTCCTGTCTCGGGAGGCGGAGAAGTCGTTGCGCCATTCTGCGGGGCTGTCAGTGCTGCAGTCGGCTTATGATGGATCCAGGTTGGCGATTCCAGTTCCGGGGACAGGTCCCCTTCGTTGCCGTTCTCCGCCTGCTCACCTGGTTGTGCACTCTAGTCCGGCAGTGGGGTCCGCGTCCTCCTCCCGCCGCAAGAAACGCCGACGTGCAGGGGTTCCTAGCCGGTCGGCTGGCGAGGAGGGGGTTTCCCAGCCAGCCTACGTGAGGGCTGCAGCAAGTGAGCCCGCATCTTCGCCTGCCATAGCACTGTCTCCCAGGCTCGCTGCACCTCCGCCCATGCCGTCTGCGCTCGCTCAAGAGTTCTGGGGCAACACCTGCCGAGCTGGAGCAGCGCTTGAGGTTCACTGCAAGCCAAATCAAGATCCTCAGGATGACAGGTCTTCTGTATTCCTCTCCTGAGCTGATGGAGAGGATAAAGCAGATCGAGATGGAGTATGAAGCGGCAGTAAGGCTGTTTTACTGCCATCCTCCATCACCCACGTCAAGTCTCCAGGGTGCTGCTGCAGAGCAGCCCAAGTCAAGTCTCCAGGGCGCTGCTGCAGAGCAGCCCAAGTCAAGTCTCCAGGGCGCTGCTGCTGCTGCAGAGCAGCCCACATCAAGACTCCAGGGAGCTGCTGCTGCTGCAGAGCAGCCCACATCAAGACTCCAGGGAGCTGCTGCTGCTGCAGAACAGCCCACATCAGGTCCACAGCATGACACACCTCAGCCTGACTCCAGGCCAGACACACCTCAGCCTGACTCCAGGCCAGACACACCACAGCCTGACCCTAAGTCAGCCTCAACCCCCTCCACACGGCGCAGAAGACGTCGTAAGAGGGACGCCCCGGCTCAAGTCATCGGGGGCCCCGGCGACGCCTCTGCTCACACCACTGAGGGTCTCGGTGACGCCACAGCCCCTGCTCACGCCCCTGAGGGTCCGGCTGACGCCTCAGCCTCTGCTCACATCACCGAGGGTCCGGCCGACACCTCAGCTCCTGCTCACATCACGGAGGGTCCGGCTGATGCCTCAGCTCCTGCTCACGTCACTGAGGGTCTCGCCGACGCCTCAGCTCCTGCTCACGTCACTGAGGGTCCGGCCGACGCCTCAGCTCCTGCTCACGTCACTGAGGGTCCGGCCGTCGCCTCAGCTCCTGCTCACGTCATGGAGGATCCCGCCGACGCCTCTGCTCCTGTTCCTAGTCTGCAGGAGTTTAAGGAAAGTTTTGTCCTCGTTCTGGCTTTTGAATCCAGAGCTGAGGGTTCGCCAGGCTCTGCTTCAGCCTCTGAGGGTACGCCAGGCTCTGCTTCAGCCTCTGCGCGTTCGCCAGGCTCTGCTTCAGCCTCTGAGGGTTCACCAGGCTCCACACCTCTGGAGTTCCACAGAGTGTCTAGGAAGTCCTCTACTCTGCTCAGTCGGCCTCCACGTCTTTGGTGCTGGCCTGGTCGCCCGCCTGAACTCTCTGCCTGCTCGGGACGACCTCCTGGTCGCCCACCTGAACTCTGTGCCTGCTCGGCACGACCTCCTGGTCGCCCGCCTGAACTCTGTGCCTGCTCGGGACGACCTCCTGGTCGCCCGCCTGAACTCTGTGCCTGCTCGGGACGACCTCCTGGTCGCCCGCCTGAACTTTGTTAGTCTGCGCGGAAACATCTTTCACTCTCATGCTCATGTCTAGCTCTCATGTCTAGTTCTCTAACCAAGTCTTGTTTTTTTTTTATCATGCCATGCCTGTCTTGCCTGCCCGTTTGTTTTGTTCCTGCCTCCTGCTGAGTGTGAGTTTTTGTTATTAAACCTTTTTTTTTTCACTTACCATCATGCTGCCTGCTCGTCTGCATTCTGGGGTCCAATTCCAAGTAAACCGTGACATAACCATGACAATTTGTTTAAGGTATGTAATTTCAGGTGGAAATTGCTCTAAAACCCCTTAGCGTTTAACAAGTTAAAGCTTAAGCAAACCAAGACAGTTTGAAGAGTTTCATGTTCCAGACTTGTGGGAACATTTAGCAGATGGCCCCTTGTGCTCCAACATGACTGCATACCAGTGCACAAAGAAAGGTCCATAAAGACATGGATGAGTGAGTTTGACGCGGAACAATTTAACTAGCATACAGAGTCCTGACCTCAATCCAGGAACACACCTTTGGGATAAATTAAAGCAGAGTCAGGCCTTCTCGATCATCAGTGTCTGACCTCACAAATACGCTTCTGGAAAATTGGTCAAAAGATCCAATAAACACAATTCTAAACCTTATAAAAAACCTTCCCAGAAGACTTGAATGTGCTGCAGCCTCAAATGTTGGGCTGACATCATATTAAACCCTATGGATTAAAAATGGATCAGGTCAATTAAGTTCATTTATACATGTAAAGGCAGAGGAACAAATACTTTTGAGACAATATCATTTATTTTGATTTCTGCTGCAGATCATCCCTATATGTGATGAAAATAAAATAAAATGTTTTATTTAATTCGTTATAATAAAACCTGTATAATTTAATGTATATTTACATGTAAATGTGTCTGATTTTAACCTACATTTTATCTGCTGTACCTTGATAGGTTGATATTTGCAAAAAACAGAAAACAAAAAAACATAAAAACAACCATAAACACAATTATGCACATGAAGGGTATATTACAAGCTATAATCATCCCATGGTCTTAAGAAAACAAAAGTTAATTTGATAAAACATACTTTCATTTCATAAAATCATGAGATAATTAATGATGTCTAGAAAACCACATTAAAATGAACTTTAGCAGAAATGGATATTCACAGCTTCTATGAATGTCTGATACTGAGCAGGATTAAATTTTTTTACCACCATGTCCAGCTTTCTAGATGCTTTTTGCTAGACCCGACCAAGCAAGCCTCACAAAAATGAGAACATTTAATTATTTTTAGTTAATGAAGCAATGCCGATCCATCTGAAACAATTTCACTCATAGTTACACAGGTTATCTCAATTCTGATTGTTGTTAAAATGGACAGTAAAACTTCAGCATTTCTGAGTCACCTCATTAAAACAGACTTTGCCCTCTGGAATATTTTTGTGTTCTATTTTCACGTTTTCTGCCTAAAATGCTTTATCGTGTTAATGCATTGAAATTAAAGGATAATTACAAAGTTAAGTTTGCAGATCGGTGAATGGAGGGATGCCAGAGAGGAATGAAAATTGTTTGTGTCAGTCCGACCCCTGAGAGATGAAAGCAAATGCTGGATGTGTCCAAAACTATTAGGGTAAGGAGCGCCAATCGGCCTAACCCCCCGCCCGCTCCTCTTCGTCTGACATGGACGGACAGAAAATAGTGCCTCGCACAGAGCTGCCCTTCTCACTTGAGAGAATTAACTTTCACAGCGGCTGTGAGAAACTGCAATGTTAGGTATTTGTGTGACTTTTTGCACTGCCATGTTTCCAATTAGCTGCCCGCTGGACTGTGGCGGCGAGGGGAAGATCTAATGAGACGGTGACATCTCTTGGAGCCACCTTCAAGCTGGTGGCTGACAGTGTCTAGTTGTCATCCTCTCATCTGCGCTGACCTCTCTTGCATGCTCTAACAGTTCAACAGGAGAACTTCCCGGATGCAGGAGAGAGGACGAGGAATATTGTGACAGTCGAGGTTTCAGGTCTTCTTGGGCGATACAGATATTAGCCACTTCTTTTGGAAGGTTTGCGTCTTTTTGATTCTGTTTTGTCCCTCACTGAAGTAAAGAGGAGCAGGTTCATGTAGAGGGCAGTGATTACAGATTTGAATGGAGCTGAGATAGAAACATCTTCAGGGCACACAGTGACCTGTCACTCTGATTTGCCTCGAGTGGATCAAATGAGTGTGGTCGTATCGTCTCTCACAACAGTCGTCTTTTTTTCGTTTCACTGAAACTTTTCTATTTTCGCCTCACTGTCCATTCCTCGTTCTTGGCCTTGCCAGTTCAGGGTTAGCCCCGCCCAAGTCCACCACCCCCTTTGCACTCCTGCCTCATGCACACACACAAACACAGAGTCCATTGTCAGCAGTGCCGAAAGCAGATTTGCTCTTTAAACTAATGGCCCGTTATGTGAAACAGACCTGATTACTGCCTGACAGAAGGAATTAAGGCCATCCAGTGGCAAACGAGCGCGCCAGCATTCATGACCTGGCACAACCACTTAGAGGGAATTTTTATTTATACAGCGCCTAGTAAACACGAATTTGAAGAAAAGCAGCAATAAACTTGACTTTGGTGCTTTGTCATATCGATTCAACTTCTTCTGAAGGATTGGCTGTAATTTAACAAATTAAGAATGAGAAACAGGGATGGGAGAAGATGGACCTTTTCTATAAAATTCAGCTCATGAAACACAGAGTTTCCAGTAACCGCGCAGGGGGATTTTATCTGATGATAATAACCTTGTTTTAAAACAAGGGCAAACAGGACATTTAACATTTTAAGTTTTCATTATCTTCATTTAAGAAATTGAAAAGAGGTCAACCTGTCTCCATCTGAACAATTTAATATAACACTTAAAGGTTGCTTTATACTTTTTTTGTCTGTATCTTACAATGATGTATATTGGCTTATTTCGAGAGGATGCTTGCATGTTCCTTGTGCTAAAATTATGTTTTTTGTAATTGGATTGATAATGTGGTTGTGACTAAAATTACTACATCATCAATCAATAATCAGTAAATGGCAGTGTGAACTGGATTTGATCAGCACTTTTTGTTTTCATGTAAAGTGTCTTAAAGGGGAATTTTTTTCTATCCAAATAAAAATAAAAAATACATATATATATGTATTTTTCACAGTTTCCACACATTTTGTTATTTCAAAATTCAATTCTTGATTGCAGATTTCCAAATAAAATGGTTGATTTTAGTAAATGTTTTACAAACACAAAAAATGGGTATCTGTCCCATTCATAGTAGCAAAAACTTTACAGAGAGGCCATCGACTTGTAAAACTGCTTATCTTCCATATCCTTATCTTCACTCAGGTAACAACCACCAAAGAAGCCCATAAATCTGCTTTAAAATGAAAGCATTGTTATTATTGATGTAATAGCTTAAATATAATCCCTTCATTGTCAGAGGGTAAATCTAATGTTATAGTGCCCATTTAATTTTTTTTTTTTCATATTTGAAATGGTTGTTTAGGTACTTTATGCTGGGACATATGATTTTTAGCTTTAAGAAAATGGAATAAAGAATTAATTCTGAAAGCACTCATATAATTTTCATATTCTATTGTCCTTGTTTTTACCAACCTGGAACACACAGAATATTAGTTCAAAACTTTTCCAAAGCTTTTTGAAGTTTTTGTGATTATTGTTAAGGAATTTTTATTTTGCCAGACTAAATATTTAACAAACATGATCTTCTCTAAATTACTTTTTCCTAACAGTTTGTTATAGCCACCAGTTTCAATTTGTTGCTTTCTGTAGAAATGTATTATTTAAAAAAATAAAAGAAACCATTTAAACAATATATCTTTATTGTTTTTTTTATTTTATATATATTTTTTGTTTATTTTCATCTGTAACTGCAATTTTACATAAAATAATACAAATGAAATACAATGGAATAATTTTCAGGTATTGTAGTAATTTATGTGCCATGTCTCATAAACTAACTACAGCTCTGTTTCATCGCTTTATCTATCAATAATATTTCAGTATTTATTAAAAAAAGGTTTAAATTAAAACTATGATCGCTCAACACGGTAAACCGCTTTATGATGCCGTGTATAAAGTTATTAACAAAGTCTTTACAGCTGATATTTATTTTGAAAAACATTTTTTGATTTTTTGATATTGTCTAACTGAAGATTTGGCTGCATGTTAGCTACATTTTTATTGTCACATATGTTATTAAAGTGGTGCACTGCAAAACAAAGTGATATGACAATACTTTGGTTCATTGAATTGTAAGCAGTTATCTTCATCATTCACTGTATAATTTGTTCAAAAAAGAGACTTTGTTAAAGAGATATGCAATATTATTTAATGTCTTAATTAATTTGCTTATTCAATGATAAGATTTATTGATTTTAATTTATTTACTGGAAAAAATAATTTTTAAATAAATATTTATATTTGTTTTATAATTTGGCATTCTAGAAAAAAAGGTTATTGATCAATTGGTATCAATTTGATATTGTATACTGCCTAATGATGTTTATTTAACAGCATTTTGCTTTGTAGTGTTCAGCCAAACTCACAGTTTAAAATAACTTAATTTCCTAAATTTCCACCCGAGCATTTAGCTGATTTAAAATGATTTATGTGACCCCTGGTTTTTATTGGTACTCATTTTAATTATCTAACATTGTTATTTGGTGCCATTTTAACCGCATAGCTGGAAAGGTTTTGATGTAAATTTTCTTGAAGTAATAATCTAGATGCCATCTCTGAGATTTTGCTTTTATTCACATTTGGTTTCTTTGAAATACCAAAACAATGTATGTGTAATTATTGTAAACTGTGTGGTTGATGTTAAGTATTGTCTTACTGTTTAATATAATAAGATAAACAAAGACATGGATTGGGTATTCAGATAGACTGTTTTTTTTTAAATAGCAACATAGAATATTTACCAGATCACGTCTAATTAGGTGCAGTGAAACCGAGTTTTGGCGTGCTGCAGGGAAGGGCTGATGGGAGGCCCACCATCCCCCTCTTAGGTGGAATAGTTCCACATTCAAAGAGTTGTGGGTCACATTCTGTCATGGCTTATTTATCAGCTCACGTCTACAACCACCAGTACCAGTGGCGGCAGCTTTACAAAAGAGAAAAAAAAAGCTTAGATGTTGGGTTGAGGTTGGCAGGAGGGCAGTCATGTGACCCAAAGCATCCAACTGCGGCTTGGCGACCTTGCAGATCTGCAGGTGTTGAAGTGGAAGGGATGTGACTTTCAGCTGACCCGCAGATACAAGTAAAGTGTTTCTTTCAGAAGGTGCTGAATGTGCATTGAAACATGGTTAATCGGTAGCAAATACACCACAAACATTCTTTCACATAAATATGTTTATCATAGCAGAAAGCAACAGGACAACATAATGAAGCAAAACTGTTCATTTTTACAGCAAAGATAAAATGGGGTTCAACTGGTGATGAGGATGTAAGATACGAAAAACCTCACGTTCAAATTTTTCAACTGCTGTTTTTAATTATGATTCTATCTGTCTTGTCAAAGTAAACCCTTTTTAAATCTTGGGTTTTATAAATCAGGACATAAACATACTCAGAATATTAAACGGTTCACCTGAAGAAGCCAAGATTATGCTTATCAGACTAATGGAAGAGCTGGATAAATATCACGGAAGCAAGAAGATATAACAAGGTAACTTCAGCGAAACCCAGTAATGGTGCTGAAAACTCTACATGAATATGGACATAGATATTGACCCAGACAACAACTTCCTTGATTATCTGGACAACAGTTGTCGTTACTACACTGATAATGACTATAATCATTGCTTCAAATTGGATCAAGAAATGTCAGTTATTCACTTTAACAGCCGGAGTCTTTATGTTAACTATCAAAATATCAAAGAATATTTGTATCAGTTCAAAAGGTCATTCAGTGTTATAGCAATATCAGAAACCTGGCTTAGCTCTGAGGGTGCAGGTTTTCCTCTGAGGGGTCAGGAGTTCAATAATGTGAATAGAAAAGATTAAAAAAAGGGGGAGGTGTTACTTTGTACATACAAAATGGACTCAATTTTAGAAAATATGTCAGCCTCTATTAAGGATGTAATGGAATGTATTACTATTGAGATTCAATCTGAAAAGCAGAAAAATATTATTGTCAGTGTTGTGTACAGAGCACCATCATCTGACACTGGTATTTTCACAAATTACATAGAGACAATGTTTGCCAAGATTCAGCAAAATATTATATTAATTTGTGGAGACTTTAATATAGATTTATTAAATCCTAATATGATTAAAAGGACTAAGGAGTTCACTGACACCATTTAGAGTTTAGGTTTCTATCCACTAATTACTAAACCAAGCAGAATAACACACAGTTCCACTCTGATGGATAATATATTCAGTCATCAACTTTATTACAATATTTAAAAAATGTTTAGTGACTGACAGTGTGGTTATAATTTAAGAGGAGAAGGAAATTTAAAAAAACAATGCATCCGAACAACCAAAGAGTTTTTGTATATTGATGTGTGGTGTTGACCTATGGAATGGATTAAATGACGTACTCAAACAAATATACACCAATTTAAAAAACAGTTTAAAGATAAACTGATTAGAACATATGTTGTATAGAATGGGTGGTTTAGAATGCATTAAATGATATAATTGATGTCAATGTGTAAATAGTTATGCAGTCACTGATGGAGATTCTACTTGCTTCTTTATGAACAATTTGTTTAAAAATAGCATGTCAGTTATTTATAATTTTTTGTTTGCTGTTGTTAATTTTGTTTGCTCGAAATAAATAAATAAAATAAAATAAAAAATACAATAAAGTCTTTTGAAGGTTCCAAATGTTTTTAAATCTAACAGGGTTCTAACAACTGATTTCAAATTATTTATTATCAAGTCCTCCACCACCACGTTTTACAGATGAGGTGTGTGTGCTAATATGTTTGTTGTTGTTTTCAGATGTTTCAGATTTCAAATGTGTGTTGAGTACAATGTTCCAGACGTCTTGTGGACCATTCAGATGCATAAAATCTAAACATGTTACCAATTCTTTTAGAAGAGCACTTATCCTACTGTTGAAAACAAGCCATAATCTTTCATATTTACCATTCAAACCAAGACTATAGAGTCTGAAATTGAGCCTTACAAAGGAAAGAAAGGATAAATAATGACTGTGTGGAATCTATTGTGTGTCTTTGTTCGCTAGAGGTCAGATTTAAATTTTATAATCTGGTAAAGACAAGATCACTTTTTTCTGTGGTCATATTTAAAGCTCTAATATTAAAAAGGGGTGGTCTTTCTTTTTACTGACTGTAAATGAGGTCACATTACATTCAAAAATGTGAGGCTCTGATTGTCGGAGCTGAAGTTTGGGTGTCTGCTTTAGTGAGTTCTGTTGTAAAAATATTTTAGCCGCGGTTTTGGGTTTCAGTTGCTTACATAGCAAGCTTTTTATACACTATCACTCCAGTTTCACTGGAAAGTTTTGTTACGTCTGCTTGTGGCAGGCTTATTTGTTTTACTGCTGCTTGCTTTTTGTGCTGCTAATGAGAAAACCCGAGCTTGTCCTGCTGAAATACGCACTGCGTGGTGAGTAGTGTTGAACACCCTCTTAATGAAGTTCTTGTGATATTATGCAATAACTGTAACCATTAATGTCTGATGTAAAAAAGCTCCAAATCAAATTTACAAAGCAATATGCTCTGATGTTTGCAGGGTTGTCAAAAGCTGGGTTTGCACACATAAAAAAAATAGGATAAGGTCTTCGGCCAATGATTATTTAATAAACAGTGAGAAAGTGTTTTGAAAAATATTGTACTGTAATTGAAATCTAAGTCGTTGGGCATCAATTAGTGTGTCAAAAGATACACCTCCAAAGTTTCTGTGCAGAGGATCACATAATATATAATATAATATAATTAACATATGTAAAGCAGAATTGTGAATTAGTTTTCGACTTTTGTGCATATATTTTACCTGTGTGTCCAGTATTTATTTTTTAAATGACCTTCTGGCTCTCTGTAGTTAAACTTTGACTAGGCACTGCTGGTTCAACATATACTAAGGCTTCAGAGCCAAAAACATTTCATATCATGCTGTTCATGCTGGTTTTAGATGCTTTTAATAAGGTGACAGAGAAGGTGCTGGAGTAATCAGATATTAGTTCTCCTACTGAAAATAGAGTTGTACAATGCTGCACCTCCCCCACCTGTTGCTGGTCAGTCAGTTGACTAGTGTACTTATTGCTCACTTATAAGGAACACAAATTTGAATGTTTGAAAATATTTCCAGTTATGTAGACACAGACAGTCATTGGATTAAAAATAAAGGAGCAGTACTAACTGAGGTGAGACCACAGTTGGTAAACAATGGTAATCTCTGGCAAGAAACTGGCCGCATGGCGTGGCGTGTGGCGTAGTGCTAGAGCCTGCGACCCATATATAGAGGCTTCAGTCCTCGATGCAGCTGTCCTGGGTTCAAGTCCCGGCACCAGACACCGATTCTGCATTTCTTCCCCCTTGCTCCACCCCATTTCCTGTCTGCCTACTTTTTAAAAATAACAAAAGTAAATGCCATTACTGCTGCAAAACAAATCTTAGAAAAATTGCCTGCAGATTGGGCAGCTGAGCCAATAGATGGACCTGTAAATCAAATAACATTAGTTTTAACATTGTTTACGTTATTTTATTTAATAAAGGGCCTGATGGTAAAAGTTACAGTACAGTGTTTTTCAGTAGAGTCTTTGTACAAAATAATAATAAAAAAAAAAACATACATATTTACCACAACAGGGTAACTGCAATGATAAATATCTCATAATAGTTTTTAAAAATCAACATCACAAAAATAAAATCATGATTTATTTTGTATAAATACCAAGTTACAACAAAACCTGGTTATTGTTTCTCAAACTTATCGTTATACCCATGCCGAGCTGACACATGCCTGAATTTAAACTAACTATTTAAATTTGGATTTCAACATTTAAAGGTGATACTGTCAGGGTCTCATACCAACCAAATTCTACATCACAAAATGTGCTAAAATGTGGTAAAAGAAACATTGTATTATTACCTGCACATGGAATAAGCAGCTTAATCTTGATCCACCTTACTGAGCTTGATTTTAACAGGAGCTGTAATGAATTTCGTCACATAGAATCAGCACAATACCATCTATGATAAGAATAACTGAGCAAGTTAAAGCTTTCAACTGATGTTTGATTTTATAGCTTTGAGTTTTGTGAAATAATCACCCGTTGGACAAAACTGAGAAAACAATGAATCATTAAAAGACTTAATTGGACATGGTGTGTTAACTAAATATTAGGTAATTACCTCTGGGCATAAAAATATATGTCTAGTGTGTTCTTTACTTCTATGTGGTTATGGGGAAATTTTTCAAAACCTTCGACTAAAATTGGCCATAAAATTCTAAATTGCTGATATGCCCCTTTAGACGGCTATACTCACAAGGCCAATGTTGCCACTTCAAGGTTGTCCTTTAGTTGTGTGTTTAGATTGTGGGGATTTGATCATTTTTATTAAGGTTAACTAATCACACCTCCACCCATGGTGTTGGATCTTACAGCACAAACCCTAAAACTCCAGCCGTAAACATTGATGGTCCAGGCTATGTTGGCAGGAAAATGTCCTGTATTCAGAAGACTTTCTGTTTATGGAATATGGATATCAGCTTCAAGTGTTCAAAATAGTGAAATCCCTGGTGCCTCAATGACACACTGTATAATTATTCAGTGTTTATGTTATTTTAAATATTTCAGTTGCTAATGACAACATCTTAAATATAACATGAAACCTATATTAGAGACTAAGTAGGAAGTACTACAAACAAACAGAATTATTAGACCTGACCCTCCACTTCAAACCAGCTTGGGATCAAGCTTTTATGTCCCCACATATTAAGATTATTAAATTTGAAATGAAGAATTTGGATAATTGTTTTGATGGCAAAGTTATTTCAGATTAGGATAACAACTCTCTCTCTGTCAGTTGGAGAACCATTTCAGTGAACAGAGGTTTGTGTGAATTATGTTTGACAGACAGCCTGACTGGAAGCCAGAGTTACTCTAAAAGGGGGTTTATGTGACAGAGATTCAGAAATGCTGGATGAATGTATAGAAAATATAAAATTGCCTACTGCAGCTCACCGGCCTCTAAAATTATTCCAAATACATGTTTTTAAAAGACACTAAAAACCCATTAACCATTAGATTTAACCATAACTCTCAAACATATTCCAGTGGCATCTCAATAAATCAAAATATCATTAGAAAAATATATATGTTTGAAAATTCGGTTTAAAAAGTGAAACACGTGCAGTACCATATGGATTAATTACACAGATTGATATATTTTAAATGTTTATATCTGTGTTGGTGATTGTACCTCACATCTAATACAAACATAACATCTTGTTTTTCTGAAAATTTGAATAATGAATAAAAGCAATACAAATGAAATTGAACGTAGAAATGTGGGCCAACTGAAAGGTGTGCCAATGTACTCTAAAGTATATGCATTCAATACTTACCCTGGGCTTCTTTTGCATGAATTACTACATTAATGCAGTGTGCATGCAGCATGGTGGTGAATTTCCTGTCATGCTGCTGAGGTGTTCAAGAAGCCCTGGTTGCTTTAATGGTAATCCTCAGCTAGTCTACATTGTTGGCTCTGTAGCCTCTCATCCACATCTTGAAAAAACTCTTCAGACTATCTGTGGGGTTTAGGTCAGGTCAGTTTGTTGGCCAATCAGGGACAATGATAATATGGTCATTAGAGCAGGTTCCAAGTCCTACTGAAAAAAATCACCATATCCATAAAGCTTTTCAGCTCTAGACAAATACCAGCAGCTGACATTGCTCTCTGTGGAAATCTTCAGACTGGACTTTAAGCAGCTTGGATTCTGTTCTCCACTCTTCCTCTAGACTCTGGGATCCTGATTTCCAAATAAATGACAAATTTACTTTTATCTGAAAAGATGACTTTTGCTTTCTGAGCCATATTCCAGTCATTTTTTACCTTAACACAGGTAAGGCTTTTAGGATTGGCTAAACACAAAGAATTGAACAGTTGTAGGCCATGTCCAGCATACATCTGTGTGTGGTCACTCTTGAAGCTCTGACTCCAGCCCTACTTCTGCTTTTTGCCACAGTGCTTCATTATGCTGAAAAATCCACGGACCATCATAAATCTATTCCTGGATTGTTGGAAGGAGTTGCTCTTGGAGGACCTTTTTATCCCACTGTTTTTTCATGGCAGCATTCTTGCACAGCTTTCAGAGGGAGTCCATTCCCTTAGATGGGAAACAACCCTATGGATGGATTGCATAAGAATGCTTCACTTTTGGCTCCACCAAGGGCTTGTGGTAGTTCCCATCTTTCCTCTCTAGGCAAATAATTTGCCACATATTTAAATAAGACAATTTAACAGAGAAAATAACTTCACATCACGCTTCTGCTGTTCATCCTCATACTTCCAGCAGAAATTCAGACTTTCCCTGATGATTTGTATGTAAAAAATTGGCATCTTTGGTGCCCTTCTTTGCCAAATGTCTACTCCCTACTTATTGTGCATATTTGCTTAAACTTGCCTGTTGTCAATTTTGAGCAGGCTCTGCACTGGTGGCAACATGATTCTGTGCAGCCTTCTAAAGGAGGAAATGCACCTAGATCTTGATAGACTCTCTTAAAACCTCTCACCTTGAAGTTATTGGTGGTTCAGAAACTGTTTAGTTGCAATATTCTTAGCATCAGTTTCCTGCCTGTGAGGCCAAGCTGATGCCAGGCTATGATGTCTCTACAATTTTCTGTGAAGGCAGCCATTAATAACGCAAGCAAACAATTATTTCAAACACAGTTTCCCTCTTTTGTAGTTTTCCAATTAGCTTGATAGAATGATATCTTCTTCACCTGCTGATAATATGCATATAGCAAAATGGAGTCAGCTTATCATTTTTACAACAATACACTGAAAAGAGTTTTGTTTTTTGTTTGTTTTTAAAGTTAAGACTCTGTAATGAATAAATCTGCATCTAAATACTGTGAATAACCATCTAAAACCCATGTGAGTAATTTAGACATTTTTAAATATTTAAATTAGTTTTGGACATATAATCACACTATTTCTTTCTAATATCATCAGTCGCAGACTGTCTCAAGTCATTTATTTCATATCATTTTTAAAGAGGAAGCTTCTTTCCAGGCCCCATCCTCCTAATTAAAAGGTTCATGTGCAGAATAAACGGTGGCAGCGGCTGCCCCTTCAAGCCTGGAGCAGAGGCAAGGTCAAAAAATAAATGAGTGGACAACCGACCATGGCACTAGACATTTACTGTCCTATAAACCACAAATGTTAAACGTAAATCCTTTAAAAAACTCAATTTACAGCACCGTTTTGTTGCTGCTTTTATTGCATCAAACATCAGTGAGATACCACAACATAGGAGAGCCTGAAGACTTTTTAACCTTTGAAAATAGAAGTTTTAACAAGTGCATGACAGAGTGTGCTTATTTGTGAATATTAAAAAGTTAAGTTTCTGTAATGTTCCTGTTTGCTAGAGATTTTGTCAACAGATAGAAAAGCTTTAGCTGCAGGCCATGTTGTGTGGAATACAGAAATCCAAAAAAACTAACTAATTTCCACCATGACGGATCTACAGCAGCCCGATTTCTGTTTAAGGACTCAGATACAAATCTAACCCCTTTCAAGGAAGAAAAAAAACCTCTTAAAACTCTTATCTTTCTCTCTGTAATTCTTCAAGATAGGAGTGATCCAGCTGAGATAACAAGAACAGAGCCATTACCGCTGTGACATTGAAGAAAAAAAATACAGGCCGTTTTACTTAACTGGTGAAAGGAAAAAGTACAGGCTCAATAAAACTGCAGTTCCAGAAGTCTTTGTAATAATTGTTTCTGCAGTGCTACTGATCTGTGAATTAATAATGGTTTATATATATTTTTTTCTTTTTTTTGTAAAGAGCTTTGAGGCATCAATTGTTGTCAGTCAGTGTAAACTAGACTAAAATAATGGAAAATGTATGAAAAGAACTGAAATGAGTGTGCATAGAAAGGACACCAGAACCAGAAGATTTGAGAAGAGTTTATGTGGAACAAGTGGTCAAAATCCCACATGAGAAATGCATCTAACTAGTTTCATCATACAGGAGATGAAAGGCTTTTCAGCAAAGTACTTAATACATTTCTAAAAGTGTTTTCAATACTTCCTATTTTTTACGCATAACTTCTAACTTACTTTGACTTCTTTGTATGTGTGGATCAAACACACACTCTGCATATATACACACACACACTCAGCCAGTGTTGCATACACATACATGCTTCTTGTGGTAGAGATTAATATTGTAACTCTGAATTTGCCCATCCACACATCTGTTTCTCTACCCAGCTATATATACATCTATCCTATCGTTACAGTCTGGTCTTTGCAGGTTCCATATTTAAAGCCTGACCACTGCAAAAATATCTTCCATACATTCATAGTAACCTTTTGTATTTATTGTTTAAAATGGGATACAAAGGACTGTATTTCTAAAAATGCTTATTTCATCAGAGCTTAGACAAACACAATACTTTGAAAGTATAGAGAACACAGGTACTACAGTATTTAAAAGAGAAAAAGACATATTGCTATTTACTTGTACTGATAATTGCAGTTAGCCTGGTCACTAATCATACCAATTAGCACATCCCAATGTTTTGAAACTTGGAACTAGAACACGGTTAATTTGGGTTTAATATCATTGCAGATGCATGTTCCTGAACCCTATGGGATGGTACTTCTCTTTTGATCAGTCAAACAGTTCTTGAACAGTTTATCCTTTTTAGCTGTTGGTACATATTAAGTCATATTTTCCTTACAAATAACTGATACGACCGATGCCAAAATGTCCTCTTAGTACCACTAATATACTGCCAGTGTTACTTTTACCTCAGTTTTAGAACCCTGGCATTAAAGGATACTTTTCAAATTTGCTGAAGTGGTTGTGGAATCTTCAATCAGTTTACAGGGGACCTTAGTCACTTTGTGACTCATTTTTCAAAGAAGGTTTAAGTGTCCTTCAAACATGTTAAGTTTGGAAGGTTACGAAGCACATGTTATTGCTAACCCGGTGGCAGGGTGCTAGTTTTCAAAATATAACAAGACTTTAAGTGCTAATTTTGTGCTCATAGTTTAATGGCTATGATGGATAAGGTAGTTTAATCATAAAATGGTTAAACTGACCACTGGAGCAGTGGAATGATCAATTTGCTCCTGGCTTTCCTGTTTCTGCTTCTGGTCTTTATGTCACTATTTACAGAAATAACCAAGTGAGGCTCAGCAAACAAACATCTCAACAAAAAGAGGGAAAATAACCATAACATCCGTCTTCTGTGTGTTTCTGTTCTCGGCTAAATTAAACATGTTTAATGCTGGACAGCCAAAATAAGCATTATATAGTATTTTCTGTTTTTTTCTGCTCTCTCATTGTGGTCTCTTAAAATAGCATAAAAAGGCAACATGAATTTGTTTGGCTCTGTCAAGTCTGGTTTCAGTCTGTAGCCCGTCGCCTGAGGGTCCTTTTCTGACCTCTTACAACAGGCCAAATGTTTGGGCTTGGATGCTGTAGAACTGTGACTTTTACCCAACAATACAGCATTATTTATCTCAAACAGATAAGTTATGGCTAATCTTTACTGCATAAATGACAGGGTTAATAATATATAACTTAGCTTCTTTTAGTCCAGTGAAGAGTCCTTTGCTCAGTAATTTTCATTGTTGCTCAAACACCTTAGATTTATCTACCTTTTTAATGTATTTCATGATCCTGTTATAATATGTAAATTGACTATAAATGCACACTTAAGAATGGTGCCGGCACCCACATTCCTAAAACTCCAGCATTGGCATTTCTTCCGTTTAGGTGCCTAAAAGCTTTGATTAAAACCATTTGTAGGAGAAGCAATAATTCAATCAACATGGCTATGACCTTGAAGGTGTTTAAATAATAATTGTAAAACAGACATAAAAGAAAGCAAGCCAATAAATCTTAAATCAGCAGCAATGCCCACAAACTCACCCTTTCCCGAGTTAGTAGTTTGGATGTAATTATCTATTAGTAAGTGCCAAAGGTAATTATGAACTAATTTAGCATTTTTTCCCAAAATTACCAAGTCAGGGCACCATCTGATCTGCTCAAAACCTCTGTCACTTATTGTTTTATGAATACCTACCTGGTGAGGTGAAGTATTATAGGAAACTAGATAAAGGAATGAACTTGTTTATTGTACACATGCAGAATAAACAACTTCTCCTCAAATACAAGAATTTATTAACAGAATACTTCAACTTCAAGCTCTTTAACTAGACTAGTAACATTCAACTAAACTACCAAGTAAACATTTAAAATGAACTACGATAAGAAAAGAAAATAAAAGAAAAAAGAAAAACCTAAAATCAATAAATCAATTTGATATCACAGTTCAGTGTAAATATGTATGTTTTAGAACCAGGTTTGTTTTGAGGAATCGGGTCTAAGGTCAATTTAGCTTTAAAACTCATTAGGAACAACAATTGGTTTGTGTTTGAACATCTAAGAAGGGAAAATGATATAATATTTAAAATAATTTGCTGAATTAGAGAAAGTCTCTTCTTGGGAAATCTACAGTTCTGTCAGATCATTTCCTGCAATATTTCAGGCAGCCAGGTTCAGGCTTGTTTTCAGCTGGGATACAGTCACCGAATACACAAACAGCAGACTGTATTTAACTTTGGATCAAGATGCAGACTTTTGCTCAGCCAGCGAGATTAAGATGTTTATGTGCACGTCCTCCCCAATGCAGACCTGCTGCTGTGCAGAAAGTTTTATACCTCTCTGACATCACAGGAATTCCAGCTGTGAACCTCTTCCTTCCTGGTAGCTGTGCATGAAAATGGATTAAAACTGTACATTCTGGGATTCAAAGTTTTTCCCACTCTATTTTGTTCTCTGTGTGTAGTTTAGTCCTTTTTGTTCCTCTCATGGCTGGGTTCAACAGTACTACAAATAATTGGAGTTTGTCTACAGACTTTGCATATTTAGCTAAAAGAGTTTTGACTTGTTGAGGTCTGTTGATGTACAGCAGTCATTAGGTCATACCACAAATTCTTAGTTAGATTGACCACTAAATCATGTTTTTCTTCTTTTTTTGCAGTAGCAATCTTCTTAAGAATTTGCTTCTTCATCCATCCATACATTGATCCATGAGTCAATACACAAATCTAAGCTCTGACTATAAAGCTTTGCAGTTCCTTCAGTGTTGCCTTTGGCCTCATCGCTGATCCCAGGGCAATCCCATGCCAAACGAGGTATTTTATTTGGTTTTTAATCAAGGTTTTATAGGACACTGGGAGTTGGAAAAACAGAATAAAAATGTAGGTCCAAGAGATTTTTTAATTCCTAAGATAAAAGTGGTTTAGGAATAAAATCACAGTCTCCGGTTAAATTTTTATCAAGCTGTGGTGCCCAAAAGATGACTGATTCAGTCCTTGTATGCTTGAGTCCAATGCATCAGTGTCGGTGTGGAACACAAATCTCTTCCCATCCACTTCTTTCACCTGTGACCAAACATCTGGCAGCAGTTTGTTGATACAGCCTCAGGTCCAAGCTGACTTAGCTTACACTTACCTTGGGCTTCTTTCGCTGTCTTTCTAGGTCAGTTGCTTTACGTATGGTTACATTCTCTCTAGCAATTCTGTCTGCTTGATTGGAGAACCCGAAGGGACAGAGATGGACTTTAGGTCTCCCAAACCAGTGGACAACCTCTTTTTAAAGCGCTGTGTGTATTTCTTAAGAAGTTGCATGTAAGATGTGTACACAGTACAATGCAAAATATAAAGTTGCATTGTGTTTCTTTTTCACTGGCTCCAGTTATGCAGGACAGAAATAAAATGGACACTGCCTAATAGTTGCAGAAGCAACAGATGAAACTTGATCCAAAGTTAGTCATTCATGCAGATTACTTTAGCTCGAAACAGCTGAGTCTGGTCTGCAGGTACTTTTTACTGCATAATAAATAACATTAATAAATGATTGTATGTCTTTGACTTTTCCTCACACTTTTGCCATTCCCCACATATGGAAGAACAAATGAGCATGTTTCATCTGCAGCCCTGAGACCCCTTCAAGCAATTTATAGCAACACTCTGTGTTTCATTACCGGTGACAGATTTATAACCCACGGCAGGAGCTTTCACCAAATTTCAAGTTGGCCTTAGTTTTGCTGCATAACACAAAGTTACACGATCAGCTCAGCTTTCAGAACCACTCTCTCTTCAAAAGCTTCTTCTGCAGAACTTTTACAGTTCTGTGAATTAAGAAGCTGTGTTCCTTTAAATCTCCATCACTCTTCCAAGACTTTTGGAAGCTTTGCTTTGAGGTATTCACAGCCAGTGTTGTTGAAAACAATGTAGTTTACAGTTAACATTCCTGCCCCTGTGACTGCAGTTATTTCTGTGTTTCATTTATTGTTTGAACTGTAGTTGAATTAATTTCTTATTAGTCTAAGTGAAGTTTTTGTTTCATTTTTGGCTAAATAGGTCATCTGAACGCAAAAGACCTGGCTTCTCAAACATAAACTCCACAGTAAGATTTTAAATAAATATTTTTTCTAACATGTGCTTCGAGTATAGGTATTCACTAAAATTAAAATGCAAAACGCATTTATGGTTTCTATGACATAACAGGACATCAAAGGTTAGTTTTTCTCTTCTCACATTTGTAATTAATACATAAACTACTGCATCCAGTAACTTCTAAATATGTCTAAACCCAGTTGCAGGCAAAAGCATTTAGTTGTTATATTCAAGTATATCTTTCGGTTTTAAAGGCAAATCTTTTTCAATGACAGTTTAGTTCTAATGAGATAAAAAGTAATTATTTTGCTTTGACCACCTTTACTTACCTTTATAGCTTTTGTTTGTATGAGTAAGTGGATGAATGGTTGTATGTATGTGTTTTATATGTAGATCTGTAGTTTATATTAGTTCTTCACTCTTTTCTGGTGGCATAGGAATCCACTGTTCACACATTTTACTTTATTTTCTTCTTTCTTGAAAAATGTATAATTTAAGCACTTATTAGAAGAGGAGGAACAGAATAGCCTTTATTTTTTTTGTAAAAGATGTACCAAGAAATGTATCAGCATCATCAGTGCACACCAACCTAACCCTGAAATTAAACTTTATTAACACACAGTGTACCAATGCGGCATTAGTATTCAACAGGACTATAAAAATAAAACACCAGGTTTAAGCGTTCAAAGGTCCGATTGCCCATGTGTACTGTCATTAAGTACTTTGTAACTGTCTTAACCATTAATAGTTTATAAAATAAAATATTTTTGTATCAAAATAATTTTAAGCCTCATGAAGGGCTTTTGTACGATAGATCTTTGATTATATTATGACCAGAGGTCTCACCACACAGTTTTTGTGAGACAAAACTGTTGATTTTAAACCATTGTGCAATTCAATAGGATTTTGACTAATATTTTAAAACAAAGAGGCAATTATTAGAGAAATTACATTTCAAACTTTCTTCAGAATATTATATTAGTGATTAGTGTAGTTAACATTACTGACTGCAGTCATCAGCCTCTGCGTGTAACCTACACTAAGTAGACCTTTACCCTATGAGGTATGCCAAAAGGCTGCCAATATTTGCTAATAATGTATTCAAATAGAAAAATCCCCATGAACCCTTCAAAAGGGTAAAACTGGGCAGCTTTGCGGTACTATGTTCAGCTTCCTGTTACCTCCTGCTATAACTTCCTGTTGTGGTAAGATGAGGAAAGAACCAGCATGCCTCTAAGGAAAATGCAGTTTCCTTCATAGATGCCTCTTACAATGTTTGTGCTCAGTCTGATTTCATTTTTACACTCCAATAGCTAATAGAATCTTATTCCCACAGAAACAACTTTCATCAAAAAGTGATGTCATCAGCACAAATTGGGAGATATGTTCATTGATCAATTCAATTCAGTTTCTTTAAATAATAATAATATCTAATAATAATAATGATATTTATATAAATAAACTGAATTGAATTGAATTTATATAGCGCCAATTCACAACACATGTTGTCTCAAGGCACTTCACAACAGTCAGGTACATACATTCCAATTAATCCTAACAATTGAACAGTGCAGTCGGAGTTAGCTTTTTATTCAAATTGGATAAAAAGTTTTTCTAATGAAACCCAGCAGATTGCATCCAGTCAGAGATTTGCAGCAATCCCTCATACTGAACATGCATGTAGCGACAGTGGAGAGGAAAAAGTCCCTTTTAACAGGAAGAAACCTCCAGCAGAACCAGAACCAGGCTCAGTGTGAGCGGCCATCTGCCACGACCGACTGGGGGTTTGAGAGAACAGAGCAGAGACACAAAGAGAACAAAGAAGCACAGATCCAGGAGTACTTTCTATGGGAAGGAAAAGTAAATGTTAGTGGATGTAGCTCCTTTAGTTGTTTCATCTAGAAAGAAAGAACAGATAAACTCTGAGCCAGTTTAAGGTCAGAGTCTGAAAGAGAGCACATAGAGTTATTTACAATAAAAGCTCAGTCAATTGCTATATCTAGGAGAGAGAAAGGGTTAAACACTAAAAGACAGGGCTATGTGGATCATCTGTAGAAGGTAAGCATTAAGTTGTTGCCAGCAGAAGCTCGGTCGATTCCCCTCTCCAGAAAGGTGCCACAGGTAGACACAGAGTGAGGCCAGGTGTAGCTTCTAGGAAGAGAAAAGAGAGAACAAAGTTAAAAGCTGAAATAACAGCAAATAATGCAAAATTGGATAGTGTGAGAATATAGCGAAGAGGGTGAAAGTGGTCATTATGTCCTCCAGCAGCCTAAGCCTTCAGAAGCATAACTACAGAGAGTTTCTGTTTCAGTTTATTTATTTTTATAACGCTTATTTACAACAATGTTGTCTCAAGGCACCCTCCAAATGGTCTGGAATTGCTATGAATCAGAAAAAGGTGGACCCAAGATTCAGCCAGACACAGTACTGAAAGTTTAAAACGTTTATTCAGCCACAAGAAAATGTCACACAGGTAACACTCCTCACAGCTTCCAGGAATCACTGAGGCACAAAGAAGGATTAGTGACTTGTAGTCTCTCCAGATTTTGCAGGGATCAGAAAAGCCACTAATCTGCTTTTGTCTTGAGTGGAACTTGAAACCCAGAAGGTAAACCTCAGTGGGCGGCAGGCGGTGATCTCCACAGCACAGGTAAGAAGTGACTCCAGGCTGAATAATCTGAGGGCTAGGCTGGCTCAATAATCCAAGGACAGAAACAGGGTCAACGATCAGAACAAGAGGTGTCAGGCAAGGGGCAGGCAGAGGCATAAACCAGATGCAGGAAACAAGGTCGACAACCAAAATCCAAATAGTCCAACAGGGAGCAGGCAGAGGCATAAATCCAAAAAGCAAGGCAAGGTCAAGAACAATGATCAGACAGGAAGGAACACTGGATATCTACTCACACGATGGCTTTCAAAAATCGGGCACCGTCTGCTTGTCAGTCAGTATATATCAGGGAAGACACAGGTGCTTGGCATTCCACAGATTACACTAAACTGCAGCAGCCAACAGGTGCATCTAATCTGCTGATTGCAGCCAGGGAGTCGGGGTAGAGCAATCATAACAGGAACGGCGCGGGGCCGCCGGGGAGGCCAGACCAGACCACCGAGTGCCAGAGCCCAGCCACCCCAGAACGGGCCACGTGTAGGGGCACTAAGTAAAATAATGAACTGATAAAGTTTGTCCATCTAGAGCCCACTGATGGCCATTGTTATACTAAAAACCACAAGGACCGTGATACCTCTCTCTGTCAGACTGATTAGTATTGGTTCTGTTTAGCTAGCGCAAAGAAGTGCAACCTTTCCTTTTTGCACCTGCTGTTAATGCTTAGACATTAAATAAAAATCTGAACCATGTTATAAGTTGAATGAATACAAGGTGCGACCATGTTTGAGCATCTTTCTCACCAAGTTTAAAACCTAAATTTAAACCAGTATGACATTTATGCTTTTCCAGTATCAATAAACAGCAATACATCATTTCACTTTGATAGAGGAAATATCTTTGGAAAACAGCCTAAAGTAGTTTTACTCTAAAGAATCCCTCCTGCTGACTGATTTGTGCTTTGTCAGCAGCACAGTTTGACACATTTCATTAATAAGTTGTTCAACGGTATAAACTGCTGAGTTAGAACCTTCTAACTTAACAAAATAATTAAAAAAAACTCTGAAAATGGAAAATCTCACATGTTAGATCTGGAGATCCTTATTCTGCCCAACCACACGCTGAAATATGGATTTAATTATTAAAATGGTTCTGTGAACCATATTGATCTTCAAAAACTACAGCCGTTATTCACACTTAATGCATGTTCTGTTCAGGCCAAAATTAATGAAAATTAGCTTTGATAAAATTACTTTATACTGATTTATGATGTGCTAAATGGAAAAAGGCTAAAATATGCAGACATTTGTAAGCACCGATGCCTCAGAGTAAGACCCCGGCCAAGCCTTTCTGTGTGAAGTAGAGGCTGACATTTTTTCGGGAATCATAAACTGTTTGTATGTTCCAAACTCTTTTTAGCAAGTCAAAAATACTGTGAATAGAATGAAATTTAATGTATCCGCTTTTAGATAAATCACACATAATTTAACATATGAAGCAGCTAAACTATGCTTTAATACAATGATTGCATCTCATATGTCGTATTGAATGACGACTTGGGCAATGGCATGTAAGAGTATTTAACATAATTGGAAACAACATACAAGCAAGCGGGAAGAATTTATCAACACTTTTTGAGCTGGGAAAATATAATTAACTATGCACATTCTATCCTAGTGTCCAAAATCCTCCATGAACTGGCCCTGCTCCACTACATGACTCAATAAAAAAAAGATCTAAGCAGGTTAACAAGAGCAAGTCTCAGAGGCGATTGTTTGATGTATTTTAGAAGAAGCGCTCTTGGACAGGCAGTGTTTTCCTATTGTTCATCCCTAACCTGGAAAACTTTACTTATTGTTGTATGTGACCTGCCCACCCTCAGGACATTTACTAAACATTTAAAGATATAACTACTCAACAATTTAAACAACCATTGGAAAAGAGAGGGGGTCATACAGGTAGCAGAAATGGAGGGTATGTTTGCACCTCAACCATAACTGAGCCGGTTTAGGACAAAAAAATACAAAGAAAGAATGGTTGTTTAGAGAAAATCCTTTCTAATAATGATAGTCTATACCTGACTCCCCCTTACTCCATCCAAAAGGGAGGGAGGAAGGCAGAGGTAAAAAATAAGGAAGATAGCCTAAGCCACTCTAACCATAAGCTTTATCAAAAAGGAAGGTTTTAAGCCTAGCCTTAAAAGTAGACAGGGTGTCTGCCTCACGGACTAAAACTGGGAGCTGGTTCCACAGGAGAGGAGCCTGATAACTAAAGGATCTGCCTCCCATTCTACTTCTAGAGACTCTAGGAACCACCAGTAAACCTGCAGTCTGAGAACAAAGTGCTCTGTTAGGAACATATGGAACAATCAGATATCTGATGTATGATGGGGCTAGATCATTAAGGGCTTTATATGTGAGGAGGAGAATTTTAAATTATATTCTGGATTTAACAGGGAGCCAGTGAAGGGAAGACAAAACAGGAGAAACATGATCTCTCTTTTTAATTTTCATCAGAACTCTTGCTACAGCATTTTGAATGAGCTGAAGGCTTTTAACTGCATTTTTTGGACTGCCTGATAGTAAAGAATTACAATAGTCCAGCCGTGAAGTAACAAATGCATGGACTAGTTTTTCAGCGTCACTCCTGGATAGGATATTTCTAATTTTGGCAATGTTCTGGAGGTGAAAGAAAGAAATCCTAGAAACCTGTTTAGTATGGGATTCAAATGACATGTCCTGGTCTAAAGTAACACCAAGGTTTTTTTACTTTATTATCGGAGGTCAATTTAATGCCATCCAGGCTAAGTGATTGACTAAGCAGTTTCTTTTTTAAAGACTCTGGTCCAAAGACAACAACTTCTGTTTTGTCTGAATTTAGAAGCAAAAAATGTAAAGTCATCCAAGTTTTTATATCTTCAAGACATGCTTGTAGTCTATCTAACTGGTTGGGCTCATCAAGATTTAAGAATAAGTAAAGCTGAGTATAACCAGCATAACAGGGAAAATTTATTCTATGCTGCCTGATAATTTTACCTATTGGAAGCAAATATATAGTAAAGAGAATTGGCCCAAGTACTGAACCCTGTGGTACTCCACAATTAACCCTGGAGTTTAAAGATGATTTATCATTTACATGAACAAACTGGAATCTGTCAGACAAATAAGATTTAAACCAGCCTAGCGCTGTTCACCTGATCCCTACAGCATATTCCAGACTTTCTCAGAGAATATTGTGATCGACTGTATCAAATGCAGCACTGAGATCTAACAGAACCAGAACAGACACAAGTCCATTATCTGAGGCTAGGAGAATATCATTAGTGACTTTCAGCAGAGCTGTTTCAGTGCTATAATGAGCTCTGAAGCCTGACTGAAACTCTACAAACAGGTCATTGCTGTGTAAATGCTCACACATTTGATTAGCAACAATTTTCTCAAGAATTTTAGATAAGAATGGAAGATTGGATATAGGTCTGTCATTTTTCAAGTCATCTCGATCAAGCGAAGGTTTCTTAAGTAAAGGTTTAATTATAGCTACCTTAAAAGCCTGTGGTACATATCCATTTACTAAAGATAGATTAATCATATCTAAAATAGGGCTGGTAATCAGAGGCAACACTTCCTTAAATAATTTGGTTGGGATTGGGTCTAACATACAAGTTGAAGGTTTAGATGAAGCTAATATTTCTGATAACTCAGGAAGCTCCACAGGATCAAAGCAGTCCAAACACATATCAGGTTCTGCAGTTATTTCCAATGTTGTCTCACTTGCTGAGGATGAAGTAATCATCTTCAGGAGTATGTCAAAGATTTTATTTTTAATAGAATCAATTTTATTTAAGACGAATCCCAAAAAGTCATGACTGCTGAGAGCTAAGGGAATGAATGGTTCAACAGAGCTATGACTCTATGTAAGTTTAGCAACTGTACTAAAGAGAAACCTAGGTTTAGTCTTGTTCTCTTCTATTAATGATGAGAAATAAGCTGTTCTGGCTTGGCGAAGTGTCTTTTTGTACAACAGTAGGCTATTTTTCCAGATTAAGTAGGAATCCTCTAGGTGTGTAGAGCGCCATTTTCTCTCAGATTTTCTAACATTGTGCTTTAAAGTACGCAGATCCAGAATGAAACCAAGGAGCCTGCCTCCTGTAAATAATTACCTTCTTTTTCAAGGGGGCTGCATTGTCTAATGCACCACGCAATGATGAAGTAACACTATGAACAAGAGAATCAATTTGTGAAGGGGAAGAAACAAAATTATTGCCCTCCATTGTGCTTTTCTGTGATAATGAGGAAATTAAAAGTGGAACCGATTCTTTAAAGGTTGTTACAGCATCGCCTGATAATGATCTACTATAATGAAATTTTCCTTCAGGTGTGGAGTACTCGGTTAAATTAAACTCAAAGGTAATTAAGAAATGGTCAGACAGGACAGGGTTATGAGAAAATATTGTTATGTCTTTACACTCAATGCCATATTTCAGCACAAGGTCCAGAGAATGAAGACAAAGGTGGGTAGGTTTGTTAATGTTTTGAGTAAAGCCAATTGAGTCTAAGATAACATTAAAGGCTATATTTAAGCTATCACTTTCAGTGTCAACATGAATGTTAAAATCCCCTACTATAATAACTTTATCTGTATTTAACACTAAATCAGATAAAATGTCTGAAAGCTGATCTAAAAATTGAGAGTAAGGGCCTGGTGGACGGTACAAAACAACAAACAGAAGTGGTTTTAGTGCTTTGCAATTTGGATGAGGAAAACTAAGGATTACATTTTCAAAAGAGTTGTAGCTATTGATTGGTCTGGGACTAATCAATAAATCGGACTGAAAGATGGTTGCTACTCCTCCTCCTCGCCCAGTATATCGAGAAATGTGGAAATTTAAATAATTAGTAGGAGTTGACTCATTTATAGTAACATAATCCTCTTGCTGCAGCCAGGTTTATGTGAGGCAAAATAAATCAATCTGATTGTCATAAACTACGTCACTAACTAGCAAAGTCATTGAAGAGAGATATATTATGTTCAGTAAGCCACATTTAATAGTTTTATTTTTATTTTTAGTATGAGTTTTAGTGTTTAGGAAATGTTTATTTTTATGAGATTTTCCCAATTTCCTCCTTTTAGATTATTTTTTAATCTATTCAATTTTGACCATGGGCGAAACACTGTCTTAATAGGGTAATGGGTGGGTAGCAGTACAGAAGCTGCAGAGAGGAGTGTTAAACGTCGACCCTGCTTCCTGGTCTGAACCCTGGGTTGTCAGAGTTTTCGAGAACTAATAAATTCGGCCAGATTCCTAGAAAGAAGAACTGCTCCATCCAAAGTGGGATGGATGCCATCTCTCTGGATCAGAGCAGGTTTTCCCCTAAATGTTCACCAATTATCAATTTAGCCCACATTGTTTTCTGGACACCACCTAGACAGCCAGCGGTTGAATGACAGCATGCGGCTAAACATGTCGTCACTGGTCAGATCAGGGAGGGGACCAGAGAAAATGATCAGAGGATAGATGGGAGTTTTAGGGTGTGATCACTGATCAGGGCTATTCAAAATTGATCAATTTTGGTCACTAGGGCATCTACATGATGGTATTTCATTGTAGATCAATTGATTATTGTTTAAAAAAATAATTTAGAATTTCAATGAGTTTGAACACTGTAAGCAAAAAAAAATCCAACTGTCCACAGAGATGTGTGCAGGTTGGTGTTTGTGTGTTCCTCTGCCTACCTCCCTCTTTGCAAGGTGTGATCGGCAGGTAAAGTCATCGGCTGGCTTTAGAATCAGAATCAGAATCAGAAAAGCTTCATTGCCAAGTACGTTTTTGGACATACAAGGAATTTGTTTTGGCGTAGTCGGTGCAATACAGTACAAATTTAACAGTATAAACATATCTACAATATAATATAAATATATGTGCACAGTTTTAAGTGAGTGAGAGTAAATATAGAGCAGTATAAGATGCAAGAGCAATACAACAGTGCAGGTGATCATTGTGCAAGTATGGCAGTGCAAGTAAAGCAGGAGTCCAAGCTGAGCGTTAATGTAACGCATAGAGTTACAAGTTACGGGTGTCCTGTCAGCAAAAAAAGGGGGTGTGTGGGTGAAAGGGAGAGTGTCAGGGTGGTTTCCGGGCTTTGTTAACCAGGCTGGTGGCAGATGGGAAAAAACTGTTCTTGTGGCGTGAGGTTTTGGTCCGGATGGACCGCAGCCTCCTGCCAGAGGGGAGAGTTTCAAAGAGTCTGTGACCAGGGTGGAAGGGATCAGCCAGAATCTTCCCTGCTCGCTTCAGGGTCCTGGAGGTGTACAGTTCCTGGAGCGACAGTAGACTGCAGCCAATCACCTTCTCAGCAGACCGAATGACACGCTGCAGCCTGCCCTTATCCTTGGCTGTAGCAGCGGCGTACCAGATGGTGATGGAGGAGGTGAGGATGGACTCAATGATGGCTGTGTAGAAGTGCACCATCATAGTCTTTGGCAGGTTGAATTTCTTCAGCTGCCGCAGGAAGAACATCCTCTGCTGGGCTTTCTTGATGAGGGAGCTGATGTTTGGCTCCCACTTGAGATCCTGGGAGATGATGGTTCCCAGGAAGTGGAAAGATTCCACAGTGTCAATTGTGGAGTCACAGAGGGTGATGGGGGCAGGTGGTGCTGGGTTCTGCCTGAAGTCCACAACCATCTCCACTGTCTTTAGAGCGTTGAGCTCAAGGTTGTTCTGGCTGCACCAGTCCAACAGATGGTCCACCTCCCATCTGTACGCGGACTCGTCACCATCAGAGATGAGTCCGATCAGGGTGGTGTCGTCCGCAAACTTCAGAAGTTTGACAGACTGGTGACTGGAGGTGCAGCTGTTGGTGTACAGGGAGAAGAGCAGAGGAGAGAGAACACAGCCTTGGGGGGAACCGGTGCTGATGGTCAGGGAGTCAGAGATGTGCTTCCCCAGCCTCACGCGCTGCTTCCTGTCAGACAGGAAGTCAGTGATCCACCCGCAGGTGGAGTCGGGCACACTCAGCTGGGAGAGCTTCTCCTGTAGCAGAACTGGGACGATGGTGTTGAAGGCAGAGCTGAAATCCACAAACAGGATCCTGGCATAGGTTCCTGTGGAGTCCAGGTGCCGGAGGATGAAATGAAGGGCTAGGTTGACTGCATCATCTACAGACCTGTTGGCTCTGTAGGCAAACTGCAGGGGGTCCAGGAGGGGGTCGGTGATGTCTTTTAGGTGTGAGAGCACAAGGCGCTCAAAGGACTTCATCACCACAGAGGTCAGGGCGACGGGTCTGAAGTCATTAAGCCCTGTAGTCCTTGGCTTCTTGAGAACAGGGACAATGGTGGAGGACTTGAAGCAGGCTGGCACATGACATGTCTCCAGTGAGGTGTTAAAAATGTCTGTGAAGACTGGAGACAGCTGATCAGCGCAGTGCTTCAGGCTGGCTTTACAGATGGCTAGAAACTCTGGTTGTTCTTCTCTTCTAAACTCTGCTGTAGACATACATGAACATAGTATGAACTGAAAAAGAGATTGCTCAGATGGATTCATTATTTCATCATTATGGCTGGCACTGATTTCCAGTAAAACCCCTGTGCAAATGTTCCTTTTGGGTTGCTGTCAGTTAATCTGTCCAGCAATGATACCTAAAGATATTTAAAGTCTAAAAATTAAAGTAGAAAAGGAAATGAATAAGTCAATCAGTGAGTCAATGATGTTTTATTTCGTTTTTAGGACTTTGATTCCAGAAAAACAAAAGACAGAAATGCACTCTTCTGCTATTCACAAAACAAACATGGTTGTGAAGTTTGCGGATGAGACCACCGTGGTGGGTCTTATACCCAACAATGATGAGACCCACTACAAACAGAAGGTCCACAATCGGACTCAGTGGTGCTCCATGAACAAGCTCATCCTGAACACCAGCAAGACCAAGGAAGTGATAGTGGATTACAGGAGGTCCAGGAAGACTGAACACGCTCCTCTCTGCATACAGGTGGAGGTGGTGGAGCGCATGGACAGCGTAGAGTTCCTGGGTATTCACATTTCCTCTGACCTCTTCTGGACTGAGATTACCTCCCACCTGGTAAAGAACGCTCAACAATGGCTCTTCTTTTTCAGAAAGCTGAAACAGACTGGACTCTCTACTCAGCTGCTCACAAACTTTTACAGGGCCACAAATGAAAGCATCCTGTGCCTGAGTGTGACAGTGTGGAATGGGAGCTGCACAGCATAGGAGAGAAAGGACTTAGCACGGCTGGTGAGAACAGCACAGGGGATTTTAGGATGTCATCTACTGGACACTCTGTAAGTGTCTATAACCTACATGTGTATCTTTTGAGCTGGGTCTCAGCTAAATGTCATTATGGTGACATAATGACAATAAAGAATCTTGAATCTTGAACCTTGAATAACGGTCTTCCAGTTTGGTGAAGAACAATACCATGAAAGCAGTTTACAATGAAACACTGGGCTGTTTTTGGACTCTCTGATATTTTTGCTACATGCCATATGTTTGCTATATCTTCTAACAATAGAGTTGGACATTTGTTCAAAAACATTATAACCTTTAATCTTTAATTGGTAGTTACCATTGGTCAAGCTGATACTGAAACTTAGGCCTTGGCCAGGGATTTTCTGTAGTTACTTTGGTTTCTCCTTGCACTATCCATATCTGTTATCCCCTACAGTTTAAAGACAAGCAATGGTTGACTGGATATTCTAAATTACTATTTAATGTGGGTGTTTGTTTCTGGTATAGCTGGTGACCTGTCCAGGGTGTCTAGTATGACCGTCATCGTCATCACATTTTAGGACACTAGTACTCGTCCAATGCTGGAGGTGCCAAAGCATGAGGAGCAGGACAGCAAGATTCTATAACAGCTTCATCCCCCAGACCACAAGGCTGCTAAACTCTCAATAATTTTTTTACTACTTGTTTAATGGTTTTATTTTTTGTTTGGGGTCAGTAGCAACAACATTTTATTCAAGGATGTTTTTCTAAAATCACAAAATAGCATATCTATCTGGGAGGTGCAATTTAGCAACATGTCTTCCTTTGCAAAATAGCATTTTCTGAAGAAAAATTTTATGTCATCATCCTGATGGTACAGAGGAGGAGAGAGAGACACAGAGAGAGAGATTTAATTCATCCTGAAAGCAAATTTGGGAATTCCACCCATCAGGCATAGAATTGTGACAAGGTCAAGTAAATAACAGAATTTGTCTTCATCATGGGACCTGTCAACACTGATATATTACACGCTTAAGAGAGACATTACTTGAGATGGTTAGATGACTGAGCATCTCCTAACTTGCAGATCTTGAGAGGTGTTCCTAGAATGTGGTGGGCAGTCTTCAATAAAAATTGGTCCAAGGAAACAACTTTAATAAAAGCATAACAGGGTCAAGGCTCATTTTTGTATGTGGGGTGTGAAGACTGGCCAATGTCTTTCAATCCGTGAGACACAGAACTGTAGCTCAGAATGCTGGAGAAGGTCCGACAGAATTCATGCCATTTCCTTTTACATCTCATGGACTGCAGGTGTATTGGTATACTCAGATAGAAATGCCACCAGGAAACAATATGGGAAAAAGTTAAGCCAGTCGAAGCAGTTGTTTCATTCAGTGTTCTGCTGGGAGTCCGGGTCTCAACAGATCAGGAAGGTTCTGACAGCGAATGGGGAGCAACACTTTATTAGGCAGGTGGGCATAATGTCATACATGATCAGTGTATTTTGTTGTATGAAACTTGCTTTTAAAAGGGCCTACACCTTAAGAGGTTACAAAACAAATGATAGTAAAACAAACTAAAGTCCACAGTAAACACAGTTTAATCAAGAATGTTGCCCATTAGATTATATAAACTATTTTATAACTATTTTGTTTACTATTATAAACTATTTGAAATTATTTAAATTATATAAAACACCTGGAAATAGCAGTTATATGTAAAAAGCCGCTAGAATGCAATAAAGGTTAATCTAGTGGTTAAATTATAATTTAGAGTGTAGTTATTTTGTATAGGCACAACATATTTTCAACCTCTTTGACATTCACATCCAATGTTCTCCCTGACCTTTCCAGGCCTCTAGGTAAGCATTCACTGCTCTATTTAGTTAAATTACCAACATATTCAGTTAGAAACTGGTGGCACTGCCTTATTGTAAACAAAATGAAATGTCCCAATTTCTTTCCCTACATGTTTTTCCATCTCTTGGAACAAATCCAAACTCAGAGAAAAATGTTTCCTTCCCAGTTTCAGACTGAATACAAAACATTGAATACAAATATTTCTCAAAAACGATCCCAGAGTGATGTAAGAGTGAACATTTCCCTGCTAGATGGAGGGACAGTGACTCAACCGACATCTGAAGAAGGAACTGTGAGCAGTCCATTATTGCTGAGGTCATGGCTGTCAGAAACATTAGCCCAGAATGTGCAGATAAAAGCCAAAGCAGTAAGGACAAACAAATTAGACCATGCTACATGGAGATGGGACTTGCAGATGTGCTGGCTGTCCGATTCCAGACATAAAAGCTGCTTTCTTGTCCAGATCAAATTACATTGCTTACTTATGCAGCAGAATCAGTGCTCCCTTTTTATTGGGGCAGGTGAGGGCAGTTGGACAAAAGATAAACATTATCAGGTCTGAACTTTACATAAAGAGCAGATGCTAGGCAAGTTGAGGTTTTACATGCGTCAGTGATTCCTTAAGCCACCCATCAGTGTCTGAACTGCTCAGATTTCCACCTACTGCCATCTGCATTGCTTCCATCCATGCTTATAGAGGGACAGCAGGTGTTTGAATTATCCTTCCAATGTTCCTGTTTTATAGAAGATTTCCCTTTGATATTATCCCAAAGATGAAAAATCTCAAAAACATTAACGTAGTTGTTTAAGGTGCCTTGTGAAAGTTAACATTCCCCTTGAAGATTTTTCACATTTCTTCATGTTACAACCACAAGCTGCATTGTATTTTATTTTATTGGGATTTTTATGTGATAGACCAAGATCAAGTGTAGAGGTGGGGAATAAAATCTATTTCTCGAAGCATAAAGATGCAGATATGGGTGACTGACTCAGTAAACGAACATCAAAACTGGATTACCTTAAAGTGAATTTATAACCTAAGACTGAAGAACAGGAAAAAACAAAACTCAGAATCACGTACCTGGACAGTTGTTGAAGTACATATAAGGTCACATTCACTGTATATGGCAATCACAGCATTAAAGCAAAAATGACTTGGTCAAGAGCCACACCATATTAACCCAAAAATAAATATTTTGTAACACAAGAAACACAAAGAATACATCGGCCCAGGACACGCTGGAGGGACTATGTCTCTCGGCTGGCCTGGGAACGCCTTGGGCTCCCCCTGGAGGAGGTGTCTGGGGAGAGGGACATCTGGGTGTCTCTGCCGAGTCTGCTGCCCCCGCGACCCGGTCCCGGATAAGCGGAAGACGACGAGTACGAGAAACACAAAGAACCATATGACATAGCTCCACCTAGAGGCTGAAGTATAACAGAGGATCTTAAATGCCTCTGTAAACCAGAAGACAATTGAGTCAACAAACTCAAAGGTTCCCCTAACTCAGAGAAGGCAATGTTTATGACCATAATTGATTTAAAATAATTGAATGGAATTGTGAAGTAGTTAAAGTTTCCCACCCCTTTTAAAGTGGCACCTATTGGTGAAGTGGAAGGATAATCATAGGTTTAATTTGTTTTTTATTTTTATTAAAAGCTGTAAAAAGTTATGTGCAATCCAAATAAATAAATTGTCCATCTGTGTACTCTGTTCTCTAAATAAATAAAGCTGTTACACAACACAAAGAAACTGACTCTCTAGTAACAGCTATGCTGGATGGGTATGGGAAGAAACTTGTGCCATCAAAAACAAAATTTGAATTGCTCTGACTGAATTTGCATTTGTACTCGTACTCGTACTCGTCGTCTTCCGCTTTATCCGGGACCGGGTCGCGGGGGCAGCAGACTCAGCAGAGACGCCCATACGTCCCTCTCCCCAGACACCTCTTCCAGCTCCTCCGAGGGGAGCCCAAGGCGTTCCCAGGCCAGCCGAGAGGCATAGTCCCTCCAGCATGTCCTGGGCCGTCCCCCGGGCCTCCTCCCTGTGGGACGTGCATGGAACACCTCCCGAGGAAGGCGTCCAGGAGGCATCCGGTATAGATGCCCGAGCCACCTCAACTGGCTCCTCTCGATGTAGAGAAGCAGCGGCTCTAATCCGAGCCCCTCCCGGATGGCCGAGCTCCTCACTCTATCTCTAAGGGAGTGCCCCGCCGCCCTACGGAGGAAGCTCATTTCAGCCGCTTGTATCCGGGATCTCGTTCTTTCAGTCATGACCCAAAGTTCATGGCCATAGGTGAGGGTAGGAACGTAGACCGACCGGTAAATTGAGAGCTTCGCTTTCAACTCAGCTCTCTCTTCACCACAACGGACCGGCACATTACTGTGGCAGCCGCACCGATCTGTCTGTCGATCTCCTGCTCCATTCTTCCCTCACTCGTGAACAAGACCCCGAGATACTTAAACTCCTCCACTTGAGGCAGGAACTCCCCTCCAACCTGAAGAGGACAAGCCACCCTTTTCTGGTCAAGAACCATGGCCTCGGACTTGGAGTAGCTGATCTTCATCCCAGCCGCTTCACACTCGGCTGCGAACTGCCCCAGTGCATGCTGTAGGTCTTGGCTAGATGGGGCCAGCAGGACCACGTCATCTGCAAAAAGAAGAGACGAAATCCTCTGGTCCCCAAACCAAACCCCCTCCGGCCCTTGGCTGCGCCTAGAAATCCTGTCCATAAAAGTTATGAACAGGACCGGTGACAAAGGGCAGCCCTGCCGGAGTCCAACATGCACCGGGAACAGGTCCGACTTAGTGTCGGCAATGCGAACCAAACTCCTGCTCCGCTTGTACAGAGACCGGATGGCCCCTAGTAAAGAGCCACCGATTCCATACTCCTGGAGCACCCCCCACAGGGCATCACGAGGGACACAGTCGAATGCTTTCTCCAGGTCCACAAAACACATGTGGACCGGTTGGGCAAACTCCCATGAATCCTCGAGTACCCTGTAGAGGGTATAGAGCATTTGTGTAATTTGAAATTAAATGCAAATGAAATGTACTAAAATGAAACTGAATTTAATGGTTTGAAACTGAATTAATTTGCTTTTAAAATGTATTACGTTGTCTTAAAAATTCAGTTTGACTACTTTCACTTTCATGTCCGAAATTCAATTTCAGTTCCAAAATTCAGTTTTTTGTGTCACACATCCGGGTCCTTGAGGATAGCCACAGATTAATCAAACACAGATTCATCGATTTACGTTTCACATCAGGTTAAACTTCCTTTACGGCGTGTTGAGCTGGAGCAGTTCAGCATACATGAGCTTAGCGGATGTCAATCACCAAGTCAAATGAGCGTCTATAAGAAGTGTCATGTAAACAAACGATGGTCAAACATTAACACTTATGCTACCTGTAGCTATTAGCTAAACATGTCAGATTAGCATAGTATGTCGCCGGTGTTACGTCGGTCAGCGTTTCCCACCCTTACCTCAGTGTAACTTATGTTGCCTAGCAACCGTGTTAGCGTGAAGCAGAGCTGTAAAGCCGAACAAATGGAGCCTGAAGGTTAATAATGCTGTCTCTACTATAAATGATTACACGGTTTTTATTTACCCTTTTACATATTGCTGATGGCTTATAATGCTGTTTTGTTTTAAAATGTTACTGTTTTATGATCTCGTTCATTATTCTGCCATTTAAAATGTTGAAAATATTTTTTGTTCATAGATATAAAAATCTAACACTAGATAAAATACATTGATGACAAATACCATTTTTTTTTTTTTTTTTGTAAAGGTTTCAACAACTTAAACACTAACATATTAACTTTAGGAACTTTAAATCAGTTTATTTACAGCTATAAACCAAACATTAATATTAGATTTCATCTGACTGAATTATATCTGTTTAACTTCCATCCATTGGGGAAACCCAGCGGGATTTTGAAAACAATGTGCTGGGAGTCAGCAGTTCTCTCAGGGTTTGGCGCGCCTCAACCACCCGGTCAGCTGACATGTGGCGAAGCGAGCCGGACGCTGGGGCAGCGGACAAACACATCGGCGCATTTGTGTAATTTAGCAATATCTTGATAAACTGATCAGATATGTTAGGTTTACACAACTACATTCTTGTCTAAAAACATTGTAAAATTTCAATTGTTTCACAGAATGCGCAATATATCCAATTTTATTCACACTTTTTCTCTCTCCTCACCTTTGCTACTTCCATCCTTCAAATCTGGGGAAAAGAAGGACGCATTTGTTGAAACCTTGGAGATTTGACAGCATTCATCGCCTCATCCAGGACGTTATCAGATGCAGTCCTGAATCTGGACACAGCAGCAGTGAATGACATCCGTGAATCAGTAAATCTGTGTTTGATTAATCTGTGACTTCAAGAACCCGGATGTGTGACACAAAAAAATGAATTTTGGAATTGAAATTGAATTTCAGACCTGAAAGTGAAAGTAATCAAACTGAATTTTCAATACAAGGCAAAGCAATTTTCAAAGCAAACAAATTCAGTTTTAAACCATTATATTCAGTTTCATTTTATTGAAATTCATTTTCAAACCAATGCATTTAATTTCAAATTACACAAATACAGATTCAGTCTGAGCAATTCAAATTCAGTTTCTGATGGCACAAGTTTCTTCCCATAGATGGGACTCTTCAACATTCACACCCAAACTATCCTGGCCCTTTCTGCTGGTAGCTTTGTGGCTTATTAGGAAAAATGGGTGTAAAAAGGGAAGCTGTCAGGAGCTGATGACAGGAGAAGTCTGGAGAAATTAATGAGGTCACCCACTCTGATCGGTTAACAATATAATTTCATTTTGGGTGGACCAGGCTGTTGTCTGCTGCAGGAGATGAGCACATGACATTTGCCTAATTAACTTGTGCAACTGGTGACCATTCAGACTTTTACCACCTTGGTATGAGGACCTGCTAAGAATGTCGGTCTCTTGGGCTCGTGTTAAACCCATCATTAGAAGAGAGCCTATTGGCTGGTTTTTCTCCATCCTGTCATATTATGATTGTTTTTCTTATCTGTTCTTTGCTCACTCAGCAGCAGATCACCTGATGTGGAAGGCAGCAGAAGCAGAAGTCACTGCCTTTGCTATGGAAGTGCGCAGGCATACAGGTCCTTCTCAAAATATTAGCATATTGTGATAAAGTTCATTATTTTCCATAATGTCATGATGAAAATTTAACATTCATATATTTTAGATTCATTGCACACTAACTGAAATATTTCAGGTCTTTTATTGTCTTAATACGGATGATTTTGGCATACAGCTCATGAAAACCCAAAATTCCTATCTCACAAAATTAGCATATTTAATCCGACCATTAAAAGAAAAGTGTTTTTAATACAAAAAACGTCAACCTTCAAATAATCATGTACAGTTATGCACTCAATACTTGGTCGGAAATCCTTTTGCAGAAATTACTGCTTTAATGCAGCGTGGCATGGAGGCAATCAGCCTGTGGCACTGCTGAGGTCTTATGGAGGCCCAGGATGCTTCGATAGCGGCCTTTAGCTCATCCAGAGTGTTGGGTCTTGAGTCTCTCAACGTTCTCTTCACAATATCCCACAGATTCTCTATGGGGTTCAGGTCAGGAGAGTTGGCAGGCCAATTGAGCACAGTGATACCATGGTCAGTAAACCATTTACCAGTGGTTTTGGCACTGTGAGCAGGTGCCAGGTCGTGCTGAAAAATGAAATCTTCATCTCCATAAAGCTTTTCAGCAGATGGAAGCATGAAGTGCTCCAAAATCTCCTGATAGCTAGCTGCATTGACCCTGCCCTTGATAAAACACAGTGGACCAAAACCAGCAGCAGACACGGCACCCCAGACCATCACTGACTGTGGGTACTTGACACTGGACTTCTGGCATTTTGGCATTTCCTTCTCCCCAGTCTTCCTCCAGATTCTGGCACCTTGATTTCTGAATGACATGCAGAATTTGCTTTCATCCGAAAAAAGTACTTTGGACCACTGAGCAACAGTCCAGTGCTACTTCTCTGTAGCCAAGGTCAGGCGCTTCTGCCACTGTTTCTGGTTCAAAAGTGGCTTGACCTGGGGAATGCGGCACCTGTAGCCCATTTCCTGCACACGCCTGTGCACGGTGGCTGTGGATGTTTCTACTCCAGACTCAGTCCACTGCTTCCGCAGGTCCCCCAAGGTCTGGAATCGGCCCTTCTCCACAATCTTCCTCAGGCTCCGGTCACCTCTTCTCGTTGTGCAGCGTTTTCTGCCACACTTTTTCCTTCCCACAGACTTTCCACTGAGGTGCCTTGATACAGCACTCTGGGAACAGCCCATTCGTTCAGAAATTTCTTTCTGTGTCTTATCCTCTTGCTTGAGGGTGTCAATAGTGGCCTTCTGGACAGCAGTCAGGTCGGCAGTCTTACCCATGATTGGGGTTTTGAGTGATGAACCAGGCTGGGAGTTTTAAAGGCCTCAGGAATCTTTTGCAGGTGTTTAGAGTTAACTCGTTGATTCAGATGATTAGGTTCATAGCTCGTTTAGAGACCCTTTTAATGATATGCTAATTTTGTGAGATAGGAATTTTGGGTTTTCTTGAGCTGTATGCCAAAATCATCCGTATTAAGACAATAAAAGACCTGAAATATTTCAGTTAGTGTGCAATGAATCTAAAATATATGAATGTTAAATTTTCATCATGACATTATGGAAAATAATGAACTTTATCACAATATGCTAATATTTTGAGAAGGACCTGTAACTGTGGTACAAAGAGTTGGTGAGATCTTCATGCAACACTTAAGGTTTCAGTGTGGATGATAAGGCTGTAAGAAGCCAGACTGAGAAAGGTCTATTTTCTGTGGTGGTCACCATCTGTTCAAGTGAAGTTGCTAATCAAAATGGGAAATATAATGACGATTTTATTGGTGTGCCGATGAATACAAATGTAGCCTTGAAGAGAATATTTTGCCCTTTGAAACATAAATTGAAATCTGTTGACACTTCGCTCTAGGAAGTACAGAATGTGCTAGTTTATTTTTATTTTAACTGCAACATTTTTAACGAGAACGCATTTTCTAGTCAGAACGTGCCAACACTGTGGTTGCTCTACAACCATTTAATGGTCAGTGTAGTCAGCTAACTTGTGCTTGTGACTTTCACCAAAACAAGAGTAAAGGCCATGATAAGAGCTGCCACAATCCTTCTATGTTTGTCTGGGTCTTCTTCCTGTCTTCTCAGGCCCTAGTCAGCCAATTCAGACAGACATCCATGATGCTTCTTCCAGCTCAAGGGTTCCTAATAGTAAAACAGAGAGATTTGTCTATACAGTCTCACCATTCTTGCATGAGATAAGGGATTATGTATAGTGACTTTGATTCTCTTTACAGTTAAACCTTGCTATCTATTGGTTTCCTTAGAGAAACTTTTAATAATTGACTAACTGTTTTAAAGTGGAATTAAAGTGGAATTGGGCTGCAAATAATTGGCTATGACAAATTGGGTATGAGTGATTGCATAGCACTTAAATGACTGAAATTACGTTCTCGATGCTGCATTATCTCCTCAGCAGTAGCATGCTGCTCGAGCACAGGTTAACTTTAGCCATTATAATGTTCTGAAAGCATGTCACCTAAACTGAGCATAGCGTTATCATTTGCTTCTGAAGAGATATGTCACTGGACCAATACAGCTTAAGGCCATGACTCCCTGACACCTTGATCCTGCTGCTGATGTTTTCATTCTGAAGATTTTGTTGAAGTGCTGTAAAACTGTTAGAATGTTTACTGCCTATTTTGATATGACTCGTTGATAATTCAGTTTCCAACATTTCAATGCAGTTACAGTTTATTGTTTGCGGACAAAACGTATAGGCAAATTAATTTCAGCTGCTCTCTGTACAGTTCTCAAACATGGATGTCTGTCTGGGTAGCCCATCAAACAGAGCAGGTCACATGACACAAACGGGCCGGGAGCTGCAGCAGTCTTTTACTACTAATAACATGGCAAAAGGTCAAAGGTTTAAACTGCTATGGAACACTCATCACAACCAGAAATAATTAATTTGCAAAGCCTATAATAAAGTTTTACAAACTGTACACATAAACAACCAATAACTTTCACTCCCTCAAAAAAAAACCAGAACCAGCTTTGTCCATGGTGGTGCAGCCTGCCTTTCAGTAAAGGTCTGTGTGGGTTTGTTACATGAGAGGTTTTACATCTCCTCACAGACAAAGCTTTGATAGCAGATAACTTGAGAAGACCTTATGCTGAAGTTACATAGAGAAAAAAATTACATGCTGCCTCTTCTTTCACAGCCTGGTTGTGGTAAAGAAATGAGGCTGCAGGTGTAACTGAAAACCAAAGGTGGTTCAGCAATTAAAGAGAATGTTGTTGAACTTGACGTAAAAAAAACAAATGATAGCTGAAATTCAGAGACCCGCTTTGCAATTTACCAAAGTGATACTGCTATAAAATAAATGTGTGGGGTCAGATCTTAATCTCTACATGGTATCTGTTCAGATGGGTTTTGAGAAACTCTATTCCCCTCCAAGTTAAACGTAGTTTCTTTTAAAAAAACTGAAAAACTCAATATATGAAAACAATCATATATTGCAAATTCCTATTCATTTGTAATTCCTGGGATTACCCTTCACAATGGATTTTATTTATTGCTCAGTCAATTCTGCTGTTTAACAATGCTGAGTGTTTTCACAGCCATGTGACACTGCGTCCTCCTTCCTTCATTAATTGGCTCATTGAAAGAACAGATCATTTTCCCACCACCACACCTCCACCACCCCTGCATATATTCTGCTCCTCTGCCAGGTCCCTGCTTATCTGACAAGCCCCTGGCATCATAAAGCTGATTGGAGTGGCAGACCTGTGCTCCTCAACAGTGGAGATGGCTCCTTTAGTGGCCCTAAATGACAGGCTGACTGACAGCCTTGGATTTAACCCTAATTACACCTGGGAAAGCAGAGCCAAAACGTAGCATTTATAAAGGAAAGCCCTCCGCCTACAGAGTTCCCTAGTAGCTTCTCTCTGTCTTTTTATTTCCAGCTTCTTGGGTTTTAAATACAGCATGGGAAATGAAGACATTGCTTATCACCGAAATTCAATAAATGGAACAAGCAACTGAAAAAGTTTGTCAGTTCATGAAAACCAATTATCGAAGGGAGCTTTCCATTTGAGGTTTTGTTCTGTTGAGCTTCTTATGACCAAAACCAAATCCTTCTCTCAAGTTATTTTATGTAAATCTGTCATCTGCTAAAGGAGGGCTGCAGCTGGAGAGATAAATGTGATACAGAATATGAACTGTAATTTTCTCTCTCTTCCCTCTTTAAGACCTCTGCTGTCTTTTCTTTAACCCTGCCATAAATCCTTCCCTGCTGTTCTCCTGTGCCGTTAGCTCCTTCTTCCATGCAATCTCCTCCTCTTTTGTCTTTCGTCCACCACTTAACATTTCCATACACCTCGTTTTCTTTCTCTGTGTGCTTTTATAACGGTTCCTGCAGGGAGATTATAGCCTGGTGGCTTTATTGAACAGCATCTCTTTATCTTTCATTTTACTGAGCAACCTGACCACAGCCAGCCCAAACATGTCAACACCCTTCAGGACCAAATGTAATATAGTATTTTGAGCAAGTGGAAGTCTGGCATGCTGTACATCACATTTGCTAGGGATGGAGGAATTATCTGCCTCGAGCCGCTTAAAACATGTTTGAAGCACAAGCTCCCCTTATATGCCCCTCATGTTATTGTACTTCAAACTATATGGTTTCATAGTCGCATTTCTGTTTACATTTCATCACTGAGTATATCGTGTACATTGGGCTCTGCCTGCACTGTCACCTTTCTCTAATCCTGTTTGTTGTGTTCATGCACAGGATGCACGGTTTAGTCGTGGAGACGGTGGTAACTAGTTTTGAAATCTGGGTCTAGTCTTCGTTTACTGCAGATTATGTGGTTCTAGTGATATCTTAAAGCCATGACCTTGTGTATGCAGCCGGGATAGGAGTTGGTTCCTCTACGCCAGAGGTCATGGTTCATGGTTTTCATGCCACTATTAGAAGAGTTCAACCATCTGACTGTCTTGTTTCTAAGTGATCGCCGGATGGTGTAGGATGGAGCAGGGGTTCATCTGCACCAATAAAGTCATTGCTCCTGTCTGGCTTAGTGAGCAAGAAGCAGAACTGAAAGATAAAACCCTATGTGCTTGTTAATTTATGTTCCAACCATTTCCTACAGTCATGAAATATGGATCCTTACCAAAAGAACAAGATCCTGGATACAAGTGACCCATAAAGAGGAATTTGGCTGCTTGGTTCTGCCTTAAGGGAAATCCACATCAGGTTTTCCAGGCTTTGTCCTGGTAAGACATTGGATGCATCATGCTGAAGTGCATCAAGACAGATGAGATTACTGTACTTAAGATCAGGGGGGAAAGTGAGCCGGTATGGTCCTGTACTGCGTACCACTAAATGATTCTGCGCCAGTACACAGTACCGGAAAGAGGGAAGAACGGCTGTCTGCTGTCATCCAGAACCAGTTATGGCAGCAGAAATTCAGGAGCACACAAAGAATATCAGATCCGCTACCAATAGGCAGTCTAAAACATAAATATAGCTTTTTTCCCCCTCATTCCAAATAGTTTCTGAACTGATCTGCTATGATGGAGCCTCAGTGCTCTTTGCTTCTCTCCCCTTGGAGCTTGAGGTTTTTGTGAACGGCCAGCCTTTAAAACGAGCACCGCTACGTTTAATGTCTGCTCGCTGCTAAATACCCCAGTTAAAAGCAAAGAGGGAGTAACTAGTTGTGTTTCATGTTATTCTGCTGAATTACAACAACACAATACAACTCAAAAACACCGTTTACGACCAGAGATTTTACGTACGCTACACAAGATTGCATGCGTACTTACCTGCGAAACAAAACGATTACCAAGGAAATTGGTGTGTTTGATTTAATGGACTGGGAGATTTTACACAGGTGGTGCACAGACATAAAAAACCTCCACTTGCAATAGGACAGGACGAACAATAAATCACTTACAATCTACAGACTTTTAAATAACATCGCGAAAACAACTGAACTGTCAAATGTTTTATTTAAATGAAATCAAAACTTGACCAAAAAGCAGAGAACAATAATTTCTTTGTTCAAAAGAAAAGACGGAAACTGAAGATGAAAAGTTATGCATCAGAAAATGGTTTATCATTGTATATATATATACATATATGTATATATATGTATATATACATATATATATATATATATGTATACCCCCTGTGCCTCCCAAGCCCCCCCTCTAGCTCCGCCCCTAAGTACCGGCAATAATTTAAAACTACTTTCACCCCTGCTTAAGATGTGGATAGTTTTATCTTTAGTGTTGATACTTCTGAATAAAACTGTTTCATGAAAGACAGATGCCTCTGGTTGTGGGTTTTTTAAGATAAAATTATAAAAATATGTATTTTAACACATCATACACCATCAATACGTGTTGCCCTTAAGAGACAAGGTTAAAAGTTCCATCTTCCAGAGGGAGACCGATTGAAATTGTTGCATGCATTACGTATCCTGTCTGACCTTGGAACACCGTATGATTTTGTCATGAGCAGGTGGAAAATCCCACTGGGAAGAGGGGAAGATGTTTTATTTTCACTCCAAGGTCTTTTACGTCTGTGATTTCTGATAAGCAACGATAGATGGAAAATATATATATTCTACATTGTACTGCTAATTAAACATGTAAAAGTTATAACCATGTGAGTACTGAAAACTAGCGCTCTGACAGGACATGGAGTTCATCCTGCTACAAACAGAGAGGCTTGTGTCAAATCTTCTCCAAAGTTATGAATGACACCCTAATGGCAAAGTAAATTGTCTGAGCAGAAAAATCAATTTAGAAAATTGCTTGAATTCCTGCGGCCTGTTCCATCGTCATTAAGAGGTCACACTGAAACGAGGGGATGAGATGAATATCTCCTTGTACTCTGCAGGCAAGTGGAGAACATTTTCAGCCATGTCCGAGGACTTACTCATTTTGTCCTTCTGGATCTTTAAAAGCTATTGTCCGACAAGAGAATGTGTTTAATCAAGGAGGGTTTCCAAAGAGAAATTTACAATATGTCTCATATCAAATTTCCCAAAGCTAATGAATTCTGTCTCCTACTTAGATGTAGTTGCTTCTCCCTGAAATACCAGCTTTTTATCTGCAGAAACATTTGGTGTGAACAGATTCAAATAGCAAGTACTGGCATAAAATGATGGTACATGGCTTCAATATGCCATGATGGCGAGGAGGTGAACAGATGTTGCTGTTATCTTTAGTCATGATGTGCACAAGCCATGAATTCATGTTTCAGTTGCTCTCTTCTCTTTTCCTCCAGGCTTTGTCGCCCAACAACAGCTTAAATTAGATCACTGTCCAGTGTCTTGCTCTGATGATTAGCTCATAAGCTACTGCAGGCACCCATGTTCACTGAGGCATGAGCGGAACAAGATACAGTTAAGAGTGACTGGCTGTCATGCACAAGTCCTCCAATACCCATCTGTTTCAGGATGTAAAATCACTCTGTGTGAGCCTACCACATTTCCCATGGGGACCACATATGCAGCCAGAGAGGAAGCAGAAAATTCTCCAAACCCCTTTTGTAAGCTATACGTTATACAGTGTTGTGAAAAACTGTTCACCTCAAAGATTTCTGGTTTAGCTTTTTTGCCACACTTAAATGCCACAGATCAAACAACTTTAATATAAGACAAACATGAGTAATTACAAAAAACAGTTTTCAGATTGTGATCATTAATTAAGGCAAAAAATTTGTCAAACCACTCTGGCCCTATATGAAAAAAGTATTTGCGCCCTTAATTAAATCATGAAGAAATATTAAACAATAAAGTTATTGACATTTATCAGTCTGGAAAGGGTTACAACCCCGTTTCTAAGGCATTAGGACTCCAGGGAACCACAGTGAGAGCCATTATTCACAAAAAGAAAAACATGGAACAGTGAAGAACTTTCCATGGAGGACGTGATGATGCCTGTTATGATCTCCAAGATTTGTGGAAACTGATGAGACAAAAGGTGTGGAAGGCACACATCCTGTTAAATGTGGTGTAAAACTAAAACAGCATTTTTAGAATAACAACAACATAGCAATATCCTATAGTCAAACATGCTGGTAGTAGTGTGATAGTCTGTTTGTTGCATTAGGACCTGGTTGATTTCCTGTTACTGTTGGAACCATGATCTCTGCTCTCTAGGAGAAAATTCTGAAGGAGTTGTGACTTTAAGCGAAAGCACGCCTGAGTATACATTGGGAGAATTATCAAAAAAACTCCAGCAAGTCCAACAACGTTTTGGAGTGGCCTAGTCAAAGTCCAGATCTAAATCTGTTGGATGGGTGCAAAAACTTGTTATCACTCATGTAAAAACCTTGGGTTGGAAGGCACCTGCACTATGCCTTCCTCCCTGTGTGTGTGAGATCATTGTTATCTCTGTGTGAACCAGCCTCCTTTCCGTCTCACACACATACACCCTGTCTGAACTGTCTGTTGAACTGTGTATATAAATAAAGAGATAGGGTGTCAAAACTTTGTAGTTTCACTGCAAAGTGGGCTACCCTTGTCACAAGTAACTATGACTGTATCGTTCTTACCTCTGAGTTGACTAAATAATACCTAACAAAATCCAACTGAGATTCTGTGGCATGACCTTGACCAGGCTTGGAAATATCCCAGTGTGACTGAAATTAATTGAATAATGGTTTTATAATAGACAAAGAGGTCAGTGCAGTAGTCCTGTCGAGCTTCTACCATCAGAGGTTGATCTCTAAAATCAAACTCTATCTGCCTCATCATGCCCTTGAAAGGTTAATGCACTATTTTATTGCCTCTAGACAACTGCAACTCTCTCTATACTGGAATGGATAACTGTCTTCTTCATTGTATGCCACTGGTCCAAAATACTACTGCCAATCTGCTAACCGGTAAAAGGCAGCGTGACGACATTACTCCAATAACCTCTCTGCACTAACTGTCTGTACATTTTAGGATTTTCTCTAAGATTTTACTATTAGAGGCTGCACAATGACGCAGTTGATAGCACTGTTGCCTTGCAGCAAGAAGGTCCCAGGCTGGGGTCTTTCTGCTTGGTTCAAAAAAGCATAACTGTTAAGTTAATTGGTCTCTCTCAATTACCCTTAGGTACGAATGGGTGTGTGCATGGTTGTTTGTCCTGTGTGTCTCTCTGTTGCCCAACAATGGACCGGCGACCTGTCCAGGGTGTATACCGCCTCTTTCCCATAGACTGCTGAAGATAGGAACAAGCTCTGCTGGGACCCTGTAAGGAAGAACCGGGCATAGAAAGTGAACGGATGGATTTTACTATTAGTCTTTAAATGGTCAGGCACCTTCCTATTGGATCTCTTACTCAAGCACGTTCCCAGCAGAACTCTCAGGCCAACCTGCTGCTTTTTGATGTTCCTAGGACTCATCTTGGGAGCCGAGGAGACATATCTTTCAAAAACTCATCTTTTTGACTAAGCTTTTAATTCTGGTCGAGCAGATGTATAAGGCTGGGTTTATTATTAGTTTTTCTTTTTTCTTTTATTGTTTTAACTGCTCTTATTCATTTTTTACAGTAGATGTATTGTATTGCCCGTTTGATGTTCTTTAATTCTTTAAATGTATGGATTTTGTAACTTTGATCGCTTTTGGTGTGTAAATCGCTTTATAAATGAAGCTTGGGACAAAATCCCTCTACAGCAATGTAAAAGACTAATTGCTAGTTATCACAAACACTTGATGGTACTCGTTTCCAACAAGGGTAGTTCTTAGGTTTAGGGGGAATTAGTTTTTTAGAAAGGGCCACATGACTTGGGCAGCTTTGTACTGTTGTATAACAGAGTAAACTGTGTGTTGTGTTATTTTAAGGGACAGCAAATTTACACTATTATACAAGCTTTACACTGACTACTGTTTCCTTCCAGATGGAAGCTGGCGAGTGATGACACGTCCGAGGGTGGACAGGTAAGGATTTGGATAGCAGTTACCAGGAGGACTGACAGAGGAGTATCAAAGAGAATGAGAGGCATCCAGGTAGATGTTCTCCACACATACCCTAGGACCAGGGAGTGGATCACTGGAGTCCAAATCTCAGACATCAAGGGAGAAATCAAGTTTCTATCAGGGTAGACAAGGGGGTTTGGGTCAGAGCCTCAACGAGCAAGGAACGCAGAGAGATGATACCCTGATTACCACAAGTGAGCAAAACAATCTGGCATCTGTCTCCTCTTAAAGCTCCTTCTGATGAGCTTTAATGAGACGCAGCTGCTAATCCTGCACCTGCTGGCCCCATCCTAGAAAGAAAGGAGGAGGAGAATGAAACACCAGAAAAGCTGCACACAGCTCTGTGGTTATGACACCCACATAAACTGAAGATACAGCAAAGGCATGGACAGATCAGGATATTCCTCAAAGGTTCCTAAAAGACCTTACCCAGGTTAGGGTTATGCTTTTCACAGGGGCAAGGACCTTGTTCAGATACAGTAATCCCTCACGTCAGAAAGCAGAAAATCCAGCCTAGCCTCCATCTGGAGGCCTTTTGCTAAGGTCAAAATCAATTTCCCTTGTGTAAAACTTCTTTTTGTATTCTGGAACTTTCTGAAACCAAGCGCAGGAATTTATTTTTATTTTCACCTGGGCTGGAACATGGAGAAAGTGCCTCAAGAGTGAAACCTGGTAGAGCCTTCCTTTTGACTCCAAAGTGACTGAGATTTGTAGCTGAAATTTTAACTCGTAAATTTAGGGGGTCCTCACCAACGTCACTGCAAAATCCAGTATGCCAGCTCTGTATAGGAAAATATTGCTAGCTACAACATTTACCTGCTCTTTTGGACTTCCTGTAGTTTACCTCACATAATTAATCACCAATCAAAATACTGTCCAGCCACAAATTGCAAACTGTTAGAATGTAATACACAGAGACATGCATTGGTATTAGCTCATATGGGTAATTAAGATGGCCATTGAAAACAACAGTCAGCAAATCTCAATGTTTTTCCAACTTGGAACAGGCACACATTTTAGTTGGAGCTGAATTCATTCACTGATACTCAGTTCTGACTTCCAAGACAAAGGAACAAAAAAGGCAACCACAGCATGATAGCGTTCTGAAATCCTTTCCTTTGTATTTAGTTCACCACAAAGCAGTGATTTATTTGACATACCAGTGTCATATGTAATTAGGATCTAGCACATCTGCATACAAGCATGCAAGCAACATCTGCTGAACCAGCATTTACTTTTCTGTTTGCAACCATTTTTTTTTTTTTTTTTTTTTCACTGTGAGTTAAAATAACTCTGAACACATTAAAATATTACATTCTGAAAGATCTGGTTGACATGTGGGACACACATTGATAAAAGTAAGAAACTAGATTTAGAATCAATTCTTTTGGTTTTTTCTTTAGCTTCTCATTAGAAGGGATGCTAACAAGGGTTTTTATGTGTCAGGAAAACTCAGTTATTGATGTTGTTTTAAGCAAACTTCAGAGATTACCTGTTTTAAGTAAATGTACAACAGTGGCTAATATAAAAATAACTGATTACAGGTAAATTTCAAAGGTAAAGCAAATTAATGATGTAAATTAGTACTAGCTAGGATATGGTGCAGAGGAAAAAATGGTTCAAGCAGTTGAGATGTAAATGAGATTACATGAATACTTTTTAGAGTTTCAACCTCATTAACCTGTGTTGTGAACATAGCTGCCTTGCTGCAAGATCTCAGTTAAAATCCCAGCCATGACCTTTCTTTGTGGAATTGGAGTGTTTTCCCCATATAAGTGTTGGTTTTCTCTGAGTACTCTCACTGCCTCTTACTGTCCAAAAACATCAGAATCACAATCAGCTTTATTGCCCAAGATTGTTTGCTCATACAAGGAATTTGACTTCAGTTGTAAGTTCTCACAGCATACAGACATTAAGTATAAACATATAAACTTTAGAGAAAATAAAATTAAGGATAAAAGAACCAGATTGCACATGTGTAGGTATGTACTGCCAGTTTTTAAAAGAAAGGCAGTGATAGTGCAAGTATGCCTCTTTTGCTTTACCGCAGAGTAGCTGACCACTCAGGCTGTAAGGTGCTATTGTGTTTGGCCTGGGGGAAGAAACTGTCTCTGTTGTGACTGATTTTTGTAAATAACGTTTGTAGCGGGAACCTGAAGGTAAAAGTCTAGACCAGCAGTGTCAAAACTCCAGTCCTCGGGGGGCGGTGTCCTGCAACTTTTAGATGTGTTCCTGGTACATCTGTGACCATGCAAAGGCAAATTACTCTGATACCCCTGGAAGGGTGCAGCAGGTGGATATTAAAAATGAATGGATGTATGTTAATTAATCTTTTTTCTTTCAAATGTATGTACTAATTGTAATTTGGGATGATTTCTTTGATTGTAAAATATTTGTCTTCCATATTTGAATAGATATAAGGCCTCAACACTTTGTGAAACTATGAATTTACAGATAACATATTTCACCCTGCTGTAATCTCCACCTGTGCACCACTAACAGGCTGTGTTCACATGATGTCACATTCTGATGTGGCAGTGACATCTAAGCCAAGCTGACTGCAGGAAAGCGATGATGGAGGGGTTAAAATAAAGTCACGGTTTCACAGGGTTTTAACTTGACATGTTTTTTTGGAGCCACAAGTGGATTCCCTCAGAAGAACCTCCCGATGTGTCGCACTGCTGTGACTAAACAGAAAGATTTAGTTACAGGGTGTTTGCTTTCTTACATTGATGAGAGAGTTTCACTGCGGGCTATCATGAATATTGATCTGTGTACATGCACAGGTGTGAGGCTGTGGGGTTGCAAGTAATGTGTGAGCATAAACAATGATTGCATGTTAACTGTGGAAAAGGTTGTATTTTTTTAATTAGGATCTGCTGGTGCTGTTTTCAGCTGTGATGGCCCAATCTGTTAGGAGCTATAATTAAAAATGTAAGTTAAGCAATAAATCGGGGTAATTCCCTTTTTCAGTAGTTTATTATCAGGTATTTCCAGAGATGTTGTTTGTTTCAAAATGTTTTGTATCACTGATTACAGAGATCTACAGAGGGGCAGATTTACCAAAAAAAAAAAAAAGAATGGAAAGCATGTTTGCAAATTAATTTCTCCTGCTGTCAAGAAAAGCAATGGTAAGTAAGTGGTCCATGGTCCCTGACAAATAATGTCGGATTGATTTTTCATCACCCGTAGTTAAACCTTCATAACAGTTGAAAAACAAAATTGTACAATTTAAGAACACTGTCTTAAAAGACCATTTTTATTTTCCTGTCTGACGTTACATGTGGCAGTTAGAATAACCAGGATAACCAAATTATTTATTTTTCCTAAATGCCAGAATTATGAGGGAGGGAATTTTTAGAAATGTTTTTTTCACTTTCTTTGAATTCAACAGACTAAACACTAACATTAATATGCATTTAAACAACGCCCAGATTATTATGTCACGGATGTTGGAAGCTTCTGATAAATTAACTGTTAACATTTGCACTAAATAGAGGGGCACCTGTGGGACAAAATCTGATGAAATCAGTCAATTATCAAATGAGAAAGAGAATTGTGGACCTCCACAAATCTGATTCATTCCTGGGTGCAGTTTCCAGATTTCTGAGGGTGCTGCATTGATTTGTTCAAACAACTCTATGCAAGAATAACGAGCATGGTAATGGCTGACTATCATACTGTTAAGGAAGAGACAGGACAGAGACAGGCTCTGTCTTCCTGAGGTAAACATATTGCGATGAAACTCCAGAACAGTGACATCACTGAATGTGAAGCAAGTCTTGTAACTAGTCTTTACTCCAAAAGCAACATAAAAAAGGTGAATTATAGCTTACGAATACACCTAAAGGTCAAGCTCAAGAGTTTGAAACTTGACTCAGTTTACGTAGCTACATAGCTGTGGAACAATGCCTAAAATGTTTGACCCATGTCACACAGTTTAAAAGGCTAAATACCTCCGAGTAATTGACTGTAAACATCTGAATTTAAAGTTAGACAAATGAGACATGACTAATTATATATTGTCAATACAACAACACAGTATTGGTAGTAGTCGTCCTTGATTGGCGTTTAAGGTTTAGTTGAACTAATTTGCAAAAACTGGTTTTATTTATTTTAATTGAGTTTCCTTTGGATCATGCATCTCTGGAAACAAACTTATAGAACAAGATTAGCACAAAAAAAAACACTCATACTAAGTAAAAAAACAGTTATATCCACGGGTCTTTTATTAAATTAAAGGTCACAGATATAAAGAATCTGCTTTCAAGGTTCAAATATCCAGTTCAGTTTCAAGATTTTCAAATTTAAAAAAAGATGAAATATATTCAGACAAATAAAAATAAATGAATTAAAGTACAATAAAATTGCTCTTTTAAGAACATTACCAATAAGAAGCTCTGAAGCAGATTCATTAGCTTTAACAGCTGTTGCCATATTCCCACAGTGCATACCAGTAATTCAGATTTCCCCTGTTGCTGTTGACTTGTCTTATCAAACTCTCAAAATGCTGCCAACTAAACAACATAAAAGTGGAGAAGATTTATTTATTCAATTGCTTTTGTAACTAAGTGATGTCATCCTTAGCCTGCCAAACACTCTTCGTTTACTGTTGACACAACAGGGCAACTCAACAGATATTTCCTTTATTACTTCAAAATAAGAGTTTTACACATGAATACTGCTGGCCTAGCTTAACTTACTCAGCATGAAAAGGGTGTACAGTTCATCAGACAAGGTCACATGATGAAAGCAACTGAATAGCACTTCATGGGACAAACTTCACTTTGATGAGAGATATCCTGTTTTCTTAGTCTTGCAAGATCTTCTTATACCACTTATGTGAAAAAAATGTAAGAAAACCTGGAGACTATCATACTGCCGAATTTGCACAGTGGTTTTTATGCTGTTTTTGTCCATCTGGAGGAACTATATTTCCATCCTCACGAACGTCCTTCTCCAGACTCCACGGCTGAATGAGCCCAAGGTGGGGCCGGTCCCTGTCAGCAGCAACTATTACATGCCCATGTATAATGGTGTGCCATCCTGTGTGGGTGCTTGAGCTCTATATGTAGGCAGTGCAATGATAGTCATCAATAACAGCTCGGCTAGCATAGTGACCCGCGTACCCTCACATACCCATTAGAAATACATCAGCCTTCCTTCTAACAGCTCCCCAGCTTGTTATTTCCTCCCCTGGGCCTTCATGCAGCAAGGAGGGCTAAGGGCAGCTAGAGTCCCATATATATCTGCTGTGGGAGGTGGGGTTTGAAGGTGACAGAAAAAGACTCCATCCCTCCAAAGTGGCTCAAGGTTGCAGCTCAACCCCAAGGCCTCTGAGAGAAAAGGAAAAGACAAAATGACCTGTTCCTAAACTAACACATAAGCGACTTGGTTGCTGAGTGCTTCTGTTGACCAAATTACGGGATGATCACATATTTTCAGCAACATTTTCATGTTTGACATTATAGATGTTGATGAATCTTTGTATAGTGGTCTCAGCATTGTGTTATGTGTTTGTCATGGCTTAATCTAGCTTTTTATGCTTATATGAAAACTATATTCTCACATTAGACCAACTTCAGTGCATTAAATAACAGTTTTAAGAATTTATAAGATGTTGTATAGTCACACACCACCCCCATTTCCACCATTAGGAAAATAGGCAAATAAAGTCAAATCAGCCAAGCCGAAAGCATATCTGATGTAGACCTTTTACAGGTTGCTTCAAATACTAATGTTTATCCAGTCTGTTGTCACATTTTCAAAACTCTAAATGCAATTAGCTCAACACTAGACTGTAAAGCCCATGCCATTGCGCACATTTCTATATCGCTGCCGTTTTCTTAACAGGCACCGTATATTCAAATCCAGAACTATGGATCGTTTTTGTCTTATTTATATATATATGTATTTTACACACAGCATACTGGAATAGCAAAACCTATTGTTCCACTCCTTAAATTTTATGAAAAAGTGTACTTCTTCAATGACATCTGTTCATAAATAACAGCAAAACAGCAAATAATAATTCAAGCACTCAACAATTCACATACAGCAATTTATGTAGGGTAACCTGGGCCAATCACAGCTGATTTCAAGTTTGACATTAAGGTTCGTGGTAAAGTTATTTTAATCTAATTGTCAGACAAAATAGTAAGTGTTTAAAGACTGATCTTGTTAAGAGTAGAAACAGAACATAAAGGAGAACAAATAATATCTGGATATGGGAGAACAAGAGTTGGCTGAGAGAGTAAGGACCATGAGAAGCAGACCTTCAAAGATAACCTCTCCTAAGGTCTTAGAAGAAGAGTATGACCAGGGCGGAGCAAGTTTTGCAATGTGTGCTGCAGTTTCAAGCACTGGATTGGTCCTTCATGAATACTGTACAACACTGAGCAGCTCCTTGTGTTTCTCCCTGAATTCCACTTTCACCTAGCACCCGAAGCAGGTGTGAGGAAACATGAGGACCTCTGTGATCACGTTGAACAACCAACACAGTTTGAGGCCCATCCAAGAACAATACCACGTCTCACATTTTTCCAGTTCAGAAAATATATTTTTTCTCTGAAGTTGGAAAGTCTACGTTATGTTATAAATCCTGGTAGTAGGGGTTTCACAGCCTTACTGCCAGGGGTGGATCTGAAGCTACAAGGGGTTCATACATATATTTATTGCTTTTGATGACATCAGATGCAATGTTAATGAAAATATGTGGTCTAACTCTGAAGATTGTAGAAATTAGAGAACCATTTTTTCCTTCCCCGCTTTCCTTGTTACTTTTTTGTGTGCATAATTTGAACTTGTTATTTTTAGGGATATTTTGTTCACCAGCATTTATTTTATTTCCTGTTTTATTTCTATACCATTTACTCTATGAGGTAAAGAAAAAGAAACAGATTTTTACTTCAGTGGACAATCTATAAATTAGGCATTAAAATTCAACTTTCAACATTTCACAGATGGTGTGTCTTTGGAACCTGGCAGTTGATGTAACATCCCCAGTTGCTTGTCATTTGAAAGTTAGTGCACTTTGACTGACTGAATGTACCTGGTAAACACAGGTGCTAATCTACTGATTTCCTTTTCAGTCAGCTTTACTGTGTTTTGGCAAAGTTAATGCGTGTAGAATAACATTTATCGTATTTTGAAATGAGTTTATTTAATAAGCAAAAGGTGTTTTTGATTTAGCCAATCGTGCTGTGTCAAGAGTTTGGAAAAAAAAAGTAAAGGTAAGTGCTTGTTAGCAGTTGTAAACTAATTCAGATAATAATTATCAGTTTTCCTCACAAAAACCACAAAATACTGTGTGCTGATTTGAATATTTTTAATTAACCAAATATGGTTTTAGTTAATGATCTCTAAAGCTTATTTTGTTTATCTCAGCTTCTCAACTTTTTTATAATTGTTCTGGTCATTTTAATTTGTGCTTTATTTATTTCTGGAAAAAAGTTCAATCTGCTAATTTAGACTCTGTATGTTCATAGCCAAGAGCTCTGACAGTGACAAAAATATTAATAATTAATTGCAAAGAGCCATGTTAGGTAATGAAGTTTACTTAATGATAAAGTCTCTTTTTTTACGGTATTCATTTCCTTAATTTAAATATATTCATAGAGATGAGCAGCAAAGGAGATATACATCAAGACTAGATGGAAATTCTGCTGAAAGTACAAGGATGGGCAGCAAAAGAGTGATGTAAAATTATGTTATCAGATGCAACCAACTGCCTGTTTGGAAAATCTGGAGAAGAAAAGTTAGCCATCCCAATATAATCTGTGTGCATGTGTGTGTGTGTGTGTGTGTGTGTGTGTGGGGGGGGGGGGGGGTGGTCTTTCTCCCAATTCTTTCCAGGAACACAGCTATGAGAGTTGGAGTCAGAAGATCTGAACACTGAAATTCTGGCCCTGGGGTCAGGAAACTCCCCAGATCTTAACCCCAGTGAAAACCTATGGTCAGTTCTCAAAAGAAACCGCAGCCAAATACTGTGATCAACTTAATCACTAACAAAACAATAATGGGTCATCATCAGTCAGGATTTTATCCACAAATTCATTTCCAGCAGAAAACAAACTTAAAACCTGTGGCCAGAGCTGTGCTGTGGGTTCAACTTTAAATAATATATCAAAGTACAAGTGAGTAAATAAAAAGTCCCAAAATTATGTACACAACTAGAGATCCCCCCACATATGAGCCCATGTGCAGCATTTCATAACAGCTCTAACAAATCAGAGGATAAACAAGCCCCACTGGTGATCGTTTATTAACCTGACTGTTGAATGCATTATTCTGATTTGAATTATTCTCTAATATCCCGAGCCCTTCCAGAGAGTGTCACTGGCTTCACATCATTAGGAAAAACAAACAAACTCAGCTTATATAATCATGTTGCTTCAGGGAGCTCACTGTTACAAATGTCTCAGTTTATATACAAAATTAAATGCTCCTGTAAAGGACCCTGCAGCAAATATTACATTAACATCTTCACTTACATTAAGAATGCAAAGAAAACATTGGTTAGGCCAACTGCAAAGTATGTTTGCCTTGATGTTAAGATGCAATCAGATATTAATGACAGAAAATATATTGAAAAACACTTTCAAACTTTCCTCCATCACACACTTATAATTTTATCAAAACTGTGACTTTTTTTCTCCAAAATCAGATCAGGTTTCCACATACTTCAAAGATTATTTAAATTAGTAGAGATTTTTAGAATTTGTGGAATATTTGGATACTTATTTTTTTTTATTATAATGCAAGAGTTAAAAAAAATCATTTATATTTCCTGTTTATCAAGAGTAATGATAATATTTTGGATTGATGTTTTACATTATTTGCTTTCATTTCATTTGCTAAAACATGCAAGACTTTGGTCCTTCAGGACTGGCGTTGGACACACCTGGTGTGAAAGCAATACATTTGGGACTAAATTATAACTCAATTCCAATTCACAGGACTTGAGTCTGCTGTTTGTCTGTTTACTTTCATGCAGTCTAATAGTAGTTAGCCTGGTCAATGAGCACAAGAATTAGTCAGTCCTACTGGTTTTCTGACTTACAGATGGAAAACCACTGTAAGTTAACGGCAGCATTCTCACGACAACAGCAACTGCAACTTAAAGCACAAGTTAGAGGGGTTAGCATTCAGTTTCAGACAGTGTACAATGCAACCAAAACATTTCAGGGAAAACACCCTGGAAAACTTTACCAGTCTGTTAAGGACAACACAGAGGACAGAAATGACAGACAAACATACATTTATGTATGTATGCACTCATACCTAAGGACAGTTTAGAGAAATCAACTAATCTGACATGCAACCTTTTGGACTGTGGAAGGACGCTGCAGTAACCAGACCTCATGCCTGCACAAGGTGCACATGCAAACACCATGGAGAAAGGCCCAGAACGTTCCTGCTGCAAGGCATCAGTACTAACAACTGCAGGCCCAGAACACACGAGTTCTGGTCTAGTCTAAAGAGACCTGTCGAAGTTAAGTCATCAGGAATCCCTTTAAAATGGACCTAACATTCACCAACACAGATAATTGCAAGTTGTTGTTTTGAAATTATTCAGTAAAGTATAATCTATGATATGCCTTTAGTGTGAATAATTGAAAGTCATAACTAGAAGGATTTAGTGCTCCTAAAAATTATTTGCTTCAGGGGGCCCAAGTTAAATCTGCTGATATTAAGTAACAAAGTGTGTATAATTAAACTACAAAGTGCTATTTCAGGTGTCACCATGGTCCTATCCAGCTGTGTCTCCATCTTTGAGAACGACCAGCTTGTTTGAAGACCTGTTAGTGGTGTTCATAAGGGAGGATAGTCAGGAGCTCAGGGTTTATGTTCCTTGCATTTGTTTTTTAGGCGTATTTCTATAGTTAAACAAATTGGTTAATAGGTCTATAAGGGATGAGAGAAAGGCATGTGGTGTCTAACGTGGCATTCCGTGCCATGGAAAACAGTAATTGGAATGCCGAGCATGTCTGGTGAGAATATGCAGCTTGGCTTCGTCATTCTGGAAGTATGAAATGTTTTATTTACAAGCTTGGCAGCAGCAGATAAACAGATTCATCATTATGGGGGATGTCAAGGGAACCAGGATCACACTATTGGATGATGCATTTCAAAAGCAATAACAAACTCTGTGGTGGCTGTAAAGTCATATTCTCAGGCTTCTATAGATGGCAGCGCATGAAGTGGAGCAAAGTCATGCGGTCAGGCAGTAATAATGATGAGCTGTTTGTTGGTCACAGAGAACTGTGGTTTAAAATAAAATCTGACATAAGGAATAAACAATCTCTTCTCCACTGCTTCCTGTATGTCTGTTTACCTTTATGCCATCTATCAACAACAACTGTTTAAAGAAAGACTAAGTAATTGCTTGTTGTCCACTCCCCCCCACCCTTTACATTTATCTGAATTCAAATGAACTGCTTTCTGTCAGAGACGATAGCTTAAAGCTGTTTTATCTTTTAACAGCATCCACATGAAAAACAGTATTTGGAAATCAGGCTGATGCTCCCTGGAACAGTGATAAACAAAGGAGACGCCCATAACATTAGGGACAGGGAATGGCAATCTCCACCTGAGGAACAAATATACTTCAAAGCACCATGAGGGGACGCTTTCTATGTAGTATGCTTTTACACAGAGTTGCATCAAGCTTGTTTCAGCTGTAGAATATTTGGGTACTAGTTACAGTGATGGTAAATTTAGGCCATCAGTGCAGAGTTTGACCAAAAGGTACAGGTGTTTCTGCTTGGTTCTGTACTATACTGGAAGCATTCTGTGGTATTTTAAATTCACAAATACTTACTGGGAAAGAAAAAATGCTTTTTCAAAAGGATTTAGTTTCGTTTATTGATGTCATTGTAAATAAATCACAGTGTCCAAAGAAAACATTTTATTTAAAAAAAATAGCTAGAGAAATGTATTTTTACATTAAAGCTGTTGTTGTTCTTTAGGTCCCCTTCACATCAAACCGAGACCAGAAAACAAAATAAGAAATTAGCACATGGATGGTCTTTGTAGAGGCTTGGATGGGTTTTCATCAAGAAAACAGTGAGCTCCCTATTACATGAAACTTATGATGGTGGCAACCTTCTGCTGATTCTGAGGATAAATGTTAGAGACATGATGTCCATGAATGTATCACTGCAAATGGGTGGCCAAGGAAAGAGCAGGGAAGAATATTTGGCCATTACAAAAACAGCATTATTGTCATGATTAGGTTCAGACTAAAATTTGTTGTGATCCAACAATGTTTGAACAACATTAGAGGTCCTGGAGGCTTTTGTTTAGTCTTGTGTGAAGGACTGTGTCTAATGGCCGATACACACTGCGATTTCGGGCCATCACAGATGAAAGACCAGGATTGCAAGAAAAGTACGGAGAAATCTTTGGTTGTGGTTCTAAATCTGCTATCTTACGTTGCACTGTTAGACAGGTTCAAGGATGGCTGTTGTTAGGGTATTGTGACCAACGATGCTATAAGATATATATCTGACAGTGGCAGATATTTAGAATGACTATCTCTCAGTGTGACAGCTGCTATGACCTATGTCAAGTAATTGGCCAATGCAATTGCAGCATAAAACTGACACCACAAGTTGGCCTCTTTTCCCCAGACACACCACGTACACACTTCCTCCACCTTCTCCATTTCTTCATGTTTGTTTTGAAGCACATAAATGCTATAACAACTAGGACTGTGTTCTTCATTGTGTGTTTGTTGTGCTTGTCTCCGGTGCCACAGATGAATGGCATACACTGACGTGACGTACACTGATGATGTTGCTTATTGTCATACGTTGTAACCAATTTAGTAATGGTCATTGTAGAATGTACTCACATCAAATTTTACATTGTGCAAACGTTTATTAAGTGTGTCATAGAATAGTCTTAAAAAGATTGCTAAAATCGCACGGTGTAAAACGTCCATTAGACTGACTTATAAGACTGACTGATCATTAGATTTTGCAGAAGTAATGAGACATGACAAACAAGCCAAAGATTTATGTTAAAGATACAAAGATGTACGAAATCATAAACAAACAGTGAAAAACCGCTTTATTTAAGATATAAATATTTTGGGGTGGTGGGGTCATACTTTTCCTCCAATTAATGCACTGAGACATTATTTTGGGTCCTACATTTCTACTTTCCCCAAATAGACTAAAAAAGGATCACTAAAGATTGGCATATCTCATCAAGCAAACCCTCTATAGGCCTTATTTTCTTTTTTTCATTTGTCCAAAATTGCATTGTAAAATAATAAGGGAATACAAAAATATATTTTTCTCAGCACAACAAAGATAAGAGTTCACAATTGGGCGAACACTTCAAACAGTTGGCCCTCGGCATTTCCAAAATCTTGAAATGTTGCCGTCTGAACAGAGAAGGGAAAAGAGACAGAGTCCTATATTTTCTCCATCAAACCCCTCAAGCCTCATTCATGGGGAATTCGTGACCATTCTTCTGGAAGCACATTTGTGAGATCATAGACTGATGTTGGATGAGAAGGCCTGGCTCTCACATTCATTAAATATTAGACAGAGTTTGGAACATTAGCATGTTTAGTACATGTGTAATCCAGCATGTATAGTGGCAGTATAAGAAGAGATAACAATGATCATGTGCCAATTGCCTGCATCAGTCAGTGTGTGTAACACAGCGCCATCGGTGGTAAGGCACAGTTATTCACTGGCTTACATTGCCTTTCTCTCATGTATTTGAATTGGCTATGGGTAAATTCAGCACCATAAAAAATTTTTAAATCATACAGAAAACAAATTTAACATTCAAGTGGATAAATTGATTAGCAATTGTCATTCCTAGTATTTTATTTCTCATGATGACAGGTGAGGCACTGCCTCATTGGCAGCTGCCCAGACCTGTCTATCAGATTGCCAGATGGAAAATGGTGATTCTTCACTCTAGAGAATGTGCCTCCACTGCCCTAGAGTCCAGTGGTGGCGTGCATTGTACCACTGCATCCGACACTTTGCATTGATCTTGGTGATGTAAGGCTTGGATGCAGCTGCTCGGCCATGAAAACCTATTCCATGAAGCTCTCTACCCATTGTTCTTGAGCTAATCTGAAGGCCTCGAAAAGTTCTGAGTTCTGTAGCAATGCACTATGTGAGTCAGCATCTGCTGTCCCCGCTCTGTTAGTTTACATGGCCTACAACTTCGTGGCTGAGTTGCAATCGTTCCCAATTGCTTCCACCTTCTTAAAATATCACTGAAATTTGATAGTGGAATATTTAGGAGCGAGGAGGTGCAACATCTCGATTTGTTGCACAGGTGGCATCCTATCACAGTACCACACTGGAATTCAGTGAGCTCCTGAGAGCAACCCATCCTTTCCCAGATGTTTGTAGAAACAGTCTGCATGTGTAGGTGCTTGATTTTATGCACCTGTGGCCATGAAAGTGACTGGAAAACCTGCTTTCAATTATTTTGATTGGTGGGTAATATAGCAATATAGCATATATGTGTGGTCTTGAAACTTTAACTTTACTAATGATGTCTAAGAATCAGATTAATGTTTCAGTTAACAGAAATAATCTATAACTGAACCTTTTAAAAAAAGTGTGATTTTGTCTTTTTCAAATTAAAATCCAGTTTTGCATAACATTTTTTTTTTCCCAACATAAAATCAAAAATATACAATGCAAAAATTAAGAATCTGGGTAAAAGAAGAGAAATACATTAACTTTGTCATGCACAGTATAGACCATAAATAAAGCAAGCTTTTACACAATAGCCGCTCACACACACACACACACAGACACACACGCTATGTTGTCACATCTTCTGACAGCAGCAGCCATAAATGCTTGATGTTATGTGCAAGTGAGAACATGGGGATTAGCTTTTAGCAGAGGTGCAACCAAATCTGACAAGACAGCAGCGAGCAGAGAAAAGCTAACAGCATGGCTCCTGGCTGGTGAGTGCAGCGGGGCTGAAGGCAGGGTCATATGGAGGCATCGGTGCACACACAGGAATGCTTACATGCACTACGACCACAGTTTAAGCTGCTGATGAATTATATAGTTCACATAACTTTAAATATTTAACTGCTCCCTGATAAACCATGAGCCCTACAACTGTACCCTGGCATGGTGCAAATAAAGGCCACAATGTTGAGTACGTTGTTTTAGCTCCTATTTAAAGGCCCCATATGTTTGATCAACCTTTAATTTAACCAGTTTATGCCATCATGTTTGACCATGTCAATGCTTTCCACATTGTTTAGAAATGTATATTGTATTAAAAAGCTGTGCAAACAGTGCAACAGTTAAATGGCAAGAAAAGTAGGCAGGAATGGATTATCATATGACTGGATATTTTCTTCAGATCCACTCATATGAATTCAATCAAGATAAATCAATTTATCAAACTCTATGTATAGAGAACTTATCATGCAGTCAAGTGTAACACAACGTGCTTTACAGACGTTAAAACAGAAAGACAGACATTTAACCACTAGAGACAAACATGGAAATGACCAAAACAAGTAAAAAGATAAATAAAAGAGAAAGAGGAACTGTAGAAACTCATATAGATTATATTAGCAAGGGAACGCATAAGAATAAATAAATGTTATATAAAGAGAAAGGACAAAAAAACTATATTAAAATAATGGAAGATTTTTATTTTGTAAGAATATTTTTTTTAAATAATTCCAAAAAGCTAAAGTTAAGACCACACATAGTAAACATTAATAACAATAAAATGTAGAATCACCAAGGACAATTTCTTTAAAGATATAACACTACTCGCCTTGATTATTAAGAACTTAAACAAAGCAAATGTCTGATATATTTGTTCTTAAGGGATATATTTGATTATTGATTTCTCTTAATTTATTGCAGAGATTAGGTAGACTGATTCCAGAAACAATGCTATGGTCTGGAACTGTTTTCTAAGGAGTAAACCTTGCAACTCTAAAACCATAACACCATCCAAGTGTTTATAGAGAGAATGACCTTTTAGAGGAGATTATGTTGTTGTGCATTTACATACACATAGAGAAATAGGTTTGCTTTGGATCAGAGAGAAACAAAATACTGGTCACATCATGAGTGTGTGAGGACATGGTTGTGCACTTCTGCACAATAATGGGCTGGTCAGTCTGGCGTAATGGATTAATTAATTGATCTGCAGCCTGATCAACTGATATTTGTTGAAAGCAGCCCGATGAGGTCAGGAAATTATCCCAAACATTTAATAACTGCATGTTTAATATTTAGTTTTAGAGTGCATGCTATTCATATAAAAAGTCATTACATTCCCAGACACTATCCCAGACCTGTTGCTGATCCTCCGTTGTGACACTGTAACTTTTAAATCTGTCATTTATTCTTCCATGTTACACATTTTGTGGATGAAGTCATAGAAGATATGAATAAATAGGACATGAACAATGATTGTTTCCATGTTATTACCCCACCACTGTTTGTATGCTGGGACTAGCCAGAAGATGCAATTTCATTAACCACATGGAGAATTTGTCATATGATCATTTTTGCACCCAAATCAACACCAGTTTTTAATTAAAAAGGCCCAACGTGTGGGTCTCTGTTTATAATGTTCCATCTCATCTCTCAGTTCTATGCTGCTGTTGTTGTGAACCGGTGTTACGTACATTCAGTATGAAATTAGCAAAAGAGGACATTTAAACCGTATAAAAATGTTGAAGGAATTCATTATTCAAATTAGTTGGTTTAATATAATATTTTTTAATATTTTATTGATGGTATAAGTTCTGACAAACCCACACAAATACTTTGTATTTCTCTTTTTTTCATTCTCTACAGTGCTCAGAACTCTCTGTGTCCCTCGGCATCATCAAAAAAAGTTGTAAGGTTTAAAGCAGAGCCGGGTTATAAAGTAATATCCCAACTTGGTAAAATCTTAAAAAAAACGTTTCTATTCAGCATTTAAAGGAAAGTGTTGCACAGCTACCAGACCTTCCAAGACATGACTGTCCACCCCTGCAGACCAGGCAAGGACTAATTTATGCAAGTATGGTAACTTTGAAGCAGCAGAGATTAACACTTCAGGTTGAGAATTGGTTGACAGGACAACCATTAGGTGTACACTTCACAAATTTGGTCTTTAGGGAGGAGTGGCAAGAAGAAGGCTGTTGTTGAAATAAATATATATGAAGTCCCATTTAAAGGTTGCCACATGACATGTACTGTAGGCGGCAGAGCAAAGCTGGTAGAAGGGGCTCTGGTGGTCCTGCAAAACACATAGGTTCATAATGACAATAAACATTCCCAATTCGTGATTCTATGTGTGACAGAAAACCAACACTGGCTGTCCCTCTGAGACATGGTGGTGACAGCATCATGCTGTGGGGATGGAAAAGGGATGGAGGTAAGTAGTGGGCAATTCTGGAGAAAAATCCGCACTTCGTGATCGCCATCTTGGGTGGCCATCGTTGTTCTTTCTATAATGCTAAAGGTCCCAAACTACAGGCTTGATAAGAATTTGAGAAGGCATACATTTATGCAAACTTCTATAGGCAAATATATATTGTGGTCAGACATGTAGGAAGCCGTGCTTGCAAACACAAACAGGACACATTTAGATTTAGTCATTCGCCACATTGTTTCTTCATCTAACAGCTAATGATTGAATGGAAAATGTGCAAGTCTGAATGAGGACATGAATCTGGAAGAAGGACAGCAGATTTTGTCCCCAGGTCAGAGTCAGTGCTCGTCTAAGTGCTCCTTAACAGCATTTAAAGTCAAAGCAGCCATGTAGCTTGCAGGGCAGCAGCCATACCCTGCAGAGATTAGACAAATTAAAGCAGCACTTAAAGTATATGGACCTGATTAGCCCCCATAATGAAATTGAGCCTGACACCATGGTTCTCCTTTTGCACACACTCACACACTTGTATTCATTTTGCCTCTGATCCTGCTTTGCTTTCCATATAGCCCACAAAGCTCAATTTTAAGTTGCTCACACATTTGCTCCCTCTCCTCCTCCTCTTTTCATTTTCTCAGCCTGCAGCCGTGAGCCACCTCCTCATCTCCGACCCCCTCCACTGTAACTTCCGTCTTCTTTTTTCTCGCGGTATTCCTATTTCTGGAGTAAGTGTGCTCTCTAGTGTTGCATCTATCAGGGAAAGTCCAACAGGAAAGAGATGCAAGACTGGCACATATGCCACATATGTAAATGTGCATTCACAATAAATGGATGGTTAAGGTCTGTTCAGACTGGTACTTAATAATGGCAAATTGGTGTCATTATTATACTAACATGTTTGTTTATATGCAAAATATCAAGATGTAATTTTTGATTCTGATTCATTTCATACAATATGTCTCTGTAATAGAATAGGCATCGATACAGCCAAAGCCATGATTTAATCATTTATTAAAAGAGTATTTGATTTGCATCCGTGACGAAACATGTCAAATATGAAAATTGTTTTCTTATAATATAGAGATAAACAGAGAGCAGCCTGATAAGGACAGACACTTGGAGAAGAGATACAAAATTTATAAACAAACACAGAAACTATATTTGTAGTGAAAATTATTAAAATCTAACCTTATTGTAGAAAAGCAAACAACAAATTCCACACTGTACGAATAACAGAAGAGAAAATGTGAAATCAAAATACTACAGTACTGTCTACTCCACCCTGTAATAAAAAAAAAAAGTATTTTAGAATAGGTTTATCAACTGAGGAATTTTGGCCAGTTCTTCATTTAAATGTTGCTTGAGTCGATTAAGGCCTTGCAGAGATTCGTTTCTGCCCTGCTCACTTAAAGTCCAAAAACAAAACTTCAATTAGTTTTAGGTCTAGACTTTAACTGAGAAATTACAGCACGTTGATCCTTTAGTTTTCAGCCATTCTGTTGTAGATGTCTTGCTGTGTTTGAAATAATTTTCCTGTTGAGGACCCAGTTTAGACCAAATTTCAGCTATCGTACAGATGACCTCACACTAGACTCTAGAATACTTTGGTATGTGGAAGAGTTCCTGGTTGACTTAATGACTGTAAGGTGCCTAGGTCCTCTGGGTTTATCAGTCCTCTACCACCATGTTTAGCAACTGGTATGAGGTGTTTGTGGAGATATGCGAATGTGGCCCATTCAGATAAAACTTTGCAGATATTAGCTGTGCTGCCATTAATTAGGATTTTGTTGGTTTTTCAGAAGCTCCATCTCACATTGGGGTGAATTTGCTGGGACATTATCTCATGGGAAAGCTGTCAAAGGTCATAAATGTTTCTTACTTTCAATACTTTCTCTGCAGAATGATGGACTCCAAATAGTTTGAAAACGAGGTTCCCAGATTAATTAGAAGCAACAGTTGCTTATCTAAAATTATTGTTGATGTCTTTGCACAGCATTGTGTTAACACACACCTGCATGCTCCTCAGCAGCAAGCGACCAAGGCTGCTTTTACGGAGGCAGCCACATCGATGATCACTCAGTGCTTCGGGTTTATGGTCGATTCAATGACTGCATGAAGTTTAGTCAAGTTTAATTGATAGGTGTGCCCAAGTCTGCTGATGAGTTAAGGCTGCTGAATGTTTGTGGCAAAATGAAAGCAAAAACCATGGTTATTAACAGAAAAATACCTTGCATTGTACCTAAAATTTTCAAGATTTCAATTGTTCGATAAGAATCTTGCTCTGAAGGTATTCATTTGGATCAATCACCTCTGCTGGTGGGCCAAATTTGGACAACTCTTGAACACTGGTTGGGGGCCACACAATATCCTTCCAAGGGCCGTAAATGGCCCTTGGGCCATATTTGGACACCCCTGAGCTAACGTAAAACACATGGATAAATGTATCATGTTTGCATGGAAATGTGTGTTGAAGGGGGGAGTGAAGGGTAACACATCATTATGCAGCAATGATAAAGGTACCTACAGGAAGGTCCACGCAGTAACTGCTTCTGTAAGCGTACAAACACAGCTCAATGAATGAATCTGACCGTACTTCCTCATGAATGCATTCACACAATAATGCATACACGAGGAGCATCAGCTGCGTGAAATGACTGTGTGTCACGATGCAATCCAATACCATTCAGACCCACAGCTGCACTTATGCTGAAAAGCAGTCTGTCGTCAAGCCGTTTTATTTGACAGCTGTTCAAAAAGACTCTAGTCCTATCTATTGCTTTTATATTGTCAACATGCTTTTTTCTTCAACACGCTCTAACACTTGGAGGGCTTAAAGGATAAGGGAAATAGCGTATCAGTTACTCAAGCTCTGTGAAAATGCATGTAATGCTCTCCATAACCTCATTGTTAATAGAAACAAATCCAAGAGCCACCACAGTGAGGGCCACATATCCTCATAACTTTTATGAAGTGACGGTCATTCCAATGCCGACGCTCTTAGCTTCCATCTCTTCCCATTTTAATTTTGACCTTTCAATAAATTCACACCCTTTTCTACACCAGCCACTAGTCAGAGAGAGAGAGATTTTAAACATTTTAAGTTGAAAGGTTGTAAATGAAGTAGTGCCTTGAACAGAGAGGAAAAATTATAGGATGTTCATTTTTTATCTTGATACACCTGAGAACGGCATAGATAAGAAGCGTATAAGGACATCCTGCATGGCTCACTGCAAGATGAAAAAAAGGAAACTCAGCAGGTGCAGTTGTTCCATTGGTCCTTCACAGATATATAGAACAGTATGTATACAACTCAAGGTAGCATTCTGTTCTATTTCTCATCCATGAAATTGTACACAATAAGTGCAGACATTGGTGGTGATGGTGTGGAGGGAAGGAGGTTTATATTATCGCCTTCTGCAATTAAGAAAGCCTCACAAGAGACCGGCCAGCTCTCCTTTCCGTTGCCACACAAGAGTAATTTGAGAAATCTAGCCTCAAGGCTATGCTTTAATAAGCTCCCCAAGATCACCATATAGTGCAAAACTCCTGAGGCAGCTGGCTTTAAGTGGCTGCATGTCATTCTAGAGACCAACTGACAAACACACAGAGCCATATTCAAACCTGAAACTACATTTTGAGAAATTTAAATACACAAATTGTTCAAAAAAAACTAGGGTTTGTTCATCCAGTTGAACTCTAGCTTTCTACAAGAACCATGCCTCTTCAAAGGTGGTACAGTTTGGTACTATGTTGGCTACATTTGTAAATGAAAAGCTCCACAGCCCTTTGGGCAGAAGGTGTAACTTTGTTGCATTCTGATGGAAAAATGCACCATTTGGAACCAATAATATACATTAAAACCTGTGGTCAGTTTATGTTTAATTCTGCCTGCTTATTTAGGTTTGTAGAATGAGGAAGGTCTAAAGAGAAAACCATCAGAGAATCAGAGAGAACAGACAACTCTATCCAGATTTAACGGTGAAACGGTCATAATCCATTGCAGACTGTTGTCTGGTGGTGTATGTTTACCACCAATGCTGTTCGATGGCTGGCTGTCTATTATGTCCAAATAAGCCTTAATTTGGCTATTTTGCACACATAATAACTACATTAACATGTTTTGTTTGTGCTCTATTCAAATTAACAATCTCTATCTAATTTAAAATCTATTTAAACAGCAGAAGCACAAACAATGTATTTTTTATTTAATTGTAAATAAATTCATGCAGTATGGGGTTAAGGTCTTTTCTTAAAACGGTTCCACAAAAGATGACTTGTATAACACAGCAGCACTGGCCTGCAGCTACCTAGGATTCTGGACCTCATAAATGGCATTGAGCATGAGAGTTGATGTCACAGAACAAGTCAGATGGTGGTGGTGGGGGGTTTCTGTTACATCATCTGACCATGCACATCTCTATGACTATGTTACATTCACAAGGGTTGGGTGTGTTTGCCTTGTGGCCAACACATATCTCAAAACACATCCGAAGGTCCAGTGCAATAAACATACATGGGAAGCAAAAGGAGACAAGTCAAGCACAAACCCATTCAAGTCTAAACTACAATGTGTTGCTTTTACCAGGCCTTTTATCATATTTCCATTACAAAGACTCTCAATGATATGTGAAAATCAGTGCTATGCAAAAGATGACCTTATCAACCATGTAGTAACTCAGCAGTAAGCAGAAAAGTAAATGTTCAGGATTATGAACAAAAAAATGAGTCTTTACAACTGTTCACAAATTGGAAGATGTAATCTTGACTTTTATGGGATGCAAAAACTGTTCCATTACAATAATAAATATGCCATTAAAATAGCTTTGCTCTGGTGAAAATTATTAAACAGAATGAAAGAAAAAAACAAAAACAAATGGCAGAACCATTAACCAACATGTCTTACACCACAGTGTTTGTTAAGGAATATTAGCTGCGCCACATGATTATGGTAAATTAAAGTCAGCTGGACTGACTGGACTGATGAACTTTGTCACATGCACTTCTTATTCTAAACAGTAGGTGCTGATCCTCAGAAAAACAATATTGGTCTTCAGAACAGGATTGTCTGCAGAACAGTCGTACCAGAGTTTTTTTTCAAAAACAATCTTTTTACGGACCGGTTGTATTTTACCTATACAAAGATTTAAAATCTAATGCATCTAGATTTCATCACTAAACTTCATCTAATAACAGCTGCTCTACTGAGACATTTGCAATGTACAGGTCCTTCTCAAAATATTAGCATATTGTGATAAAGTTAATTATTTTCCATAATGTCATGATGAAAATTTAACATTCATATATTTTAGATTCATTGCACACTAACTGAAATATTTCAGGTCTTTTATTGTCTTAATACGGATGATTTTGGCATACAGCTCATGAAAACCCAAAATTCCTATCTCACAAAATTAGCATATCATTAAAAGGGTCTCTAAACGAGCTATGAACCTAATCATCTGAATCAACGAGTTAACTCTAAACACCTGCAAAAGATTCCTGAGGCCTTTAAAACTCCCAGCCTGGTTCATCACTCAAAACCCCAATCATGGGTAAGACTGCCGACCTGACTGCTGTCCAGAAGGCCACTATTGACACCCTCAAGCAAGAGGGTAAGACACAGAAAGACATTTCTGAACGAATAGGCTGTTCCCAGAGTGCTGTATCAAGGCACCTCGGTGGGAAGTCTGTGGGAAGGAAAAAGTGCGGCAGAAAACGCTGCACAACGAGAAGAGGTGACCGGAGCCTGAGGAAGATTGTGGAGAAGGGCCGATTCCAGACCTTGGGGGACCTGCGGAAGCAGTGGACTGAGTCTGGAGTAGAAACATCCAGAGCCACCGTGCACAGGCGTGTGCAGGAAATGGGCTACAGGAGCCGCATTCCCCAGGTCAAGCCACTTTTGAACCAGAAACAGTGGCAGAAGCGCCTGACCTTGGCTACAGAGAAGCAGCACTGGACTGTTGCTCAGTGGTCCAAAGTACTTTTTTCAGATGAAAGCAAATTCTGCATGTCATTCGGAAATCAAGGTGCCAGAGTCTGGAGGAAGACTGGGGAGAAGGAAATGCCAAAATGCCAGAAGTCCAGTGTCAAGTAGCCACAGTCAGTGATGGTCTGGGTGCCATGTCAGCTGCTGGTGTTGGTCCACTGTGTTTTATTAAGGGCAGGGTCAATGCAGCAAGCTATTAGGAGATTTTGGAGCACTTAATGCTTCCATCTGCTGAAAAGCTTTATGGAGATGAAGATTTAATTTTTCAGCACGACCTGGCCCCTGCTTACAGTGCCAAAACCACTGGTAAATGGTTTACTGACCATGGTATCACTGTGCTCAATTGGCCTGCCAACTCTCCTGACCTGAACCCCATAGAGAATCTGTGGGATATTGTGAAGAGAACGTTGAGAGACTCAAGACCCAACACTCTGGATGAGCTAAAGGCCGCTATCGAAGCATCCTGGGCCTCCATAAGACCTCAGCAGTGCCACAGGCTGATTGCCTCTATGCCACGCCGCATTGAAGCAGTCATTTCTGCCAAAGGATTCCCAACCAAGTATTGAGTGCATAACTGTACATGATTTTTTGAAGGTTGGCGTTTTTTGTATTAAAAACACTTTTATTTTATTGGTCGGATGAAATATGCTAATTTTGTGAGATAGGAATTTTGGGTTTTCATGAGCTGTATGCCAAAATCATCTGTATTAAGACAATAAAAGACCTGAAATATTTCAGTTAGTGCGCAATGAATCTAAAATATATGAATGTTAAATTTTCATCATGACATTATGGAAAATAATGAACTTTATCACAATATGCTAATATTTTGAGAAGGACCTGTATTTGTGTGTCTGTGAAGCAGGAGAGAGACTTCAAGCAGGTTTGCTTTTACACTACTGAGCAAATCAAAAAATATAAAGTAGCTATTTATGTAAACATATGTTTACAAGTACTGTGGAAAGAGAAACTTTTCCCACTGTCTGACACTGATTTAGAGTAACCCTTTCCTGTTTTAGGTCAATTAGCACTACCACATTTATTTCTGTTTCCTAAATGCCAGAATAATGACCAAAAACTGTATTACTTCGTTTATATTCAGAAATTCACATACACTAAGATTATTCTTCTTTTAAAATATTCGGGACAGTCCTGGCAATGATGTCACCGCCTTGTAAGCTTTTGAGGGTAATTCACAACGTTCGAGTTAAATGGAGGTACACTTTGGGAAGTATTTTAAAGTAACACCCCAAACACACAGGTTCTTTGTGTGATATCATGGAAAAATCAAAAGAGATTAAGAACAGAATTGTACACCTCTACAAGTCTAGTTCCATGGGTGCAATATCTAGATGCCTGAATGTGCATCTGGATATTGCACCCATGTGTTGTGTAGTATAAACAGGACGTGAATGTTTTTGTCTTAAATATATCGCAAGAGGAGGCTTTCATCTTCACAAAACAATTTCCAAAATGAGTTTCGCACAAATACCTTTTTCTTATACAGCAACTTAAACACAGGCGATGACATTTTAAGGTCCTTCAGACATTGCTGATTCTATAAACAAAATGGTACAAAAAGCACCTTTCTCATTGCAGCATCCCCACATGTCTCATATCATAAACTACAGACACTCACCTTTCTAACAAGGCATAAGTTGTCTTTCTTGCACCTTCTCTGGTTATGTAATTTGCTTGTACATTACAGTCTGCTGGTTGCTGTCTGCCGGCCACTAGCTTGCACGCTACTCTGTTTCCTTCCAGTTATGTTCTCAGAGAAATATTCCTTTATGCCTTACCTTTACACAGGTATCAAAAGTTTGGACATTGGCCTTTTAACTGTGATGCTATACTTGATTTATTTGAGATATGTAATTTAAGGTGGAAATTGCTCTAAAACCTGTTAGGGCTTAACAGGTTAAAAAGAGAGAACATTCGTGGATTTATTGAGTAACATCTGAAGACATCAACCCGGAAGATAAAGTTAAGCACAAATAGATCTTCTCTCCGAATGGACAATAACTAAGCATACTGCCGTATCAGTTGCGAAGTCACTTAGGGAAGCTAATATCTCAGTCTTAGGGAACATTTCTGGTAAAAGCTGAGAAGGTGTGTGTAAATAAAGCAACGAACAAAGCTGACTTAGTTACACCAGTTCTGTCAGCAAAGGGCCTAAGTTACAGAAAACCTTTATGGGAAGCTTGTGGATGTCAAAGTCGAGGGTTTGGAGGTAGGACCAGAGCGCAGGACATGGCGAGGAGGCCGCATGGTGAGTAGATTGAGGTTTAATGAAATTGCACACAGACTGACAGGCAGGCAGAGTACAGAGTACAGGCAGGTCATTCAAAGAGCACAAGTTCAGGAGGAAAACAGAAAACAAACCACTAGGAGGAACTCGGGAAGATAACAGGGGAGTAGACGAGAGGAACCAGTGGGGAACAATGAAAACTAGAGAGGTTATAAACTGAGGGAAGTGGAGTGTTGACCAATGAGAAAAAGAGGCAGGTAATCAGAAGAATAATGAACAGGTGTGAGGACTAGCTGCAGGGAACTGAGGGGGAATGTATCTGATGGAAACTAATTAGCATGAGGAACTGAGCAGTAAGGGAAACTAGACTAAACGAAACCTGGGGAAACTCTGACCTAAGAGGAAAATAAACCAACACAATGTTTACAGTTTTACCTTCAGGCCGCCGCTACACAGCACTGTTTACTAAAACCAGCCGCCACAGAGGCAGTTTCTTCCCCCAGGCTGTTTCTCTGATGAACATTTAATAGAGTACCAAACAACTGCATGCTGAAGTTGCAAATGCATAAAGGACATAAAGATATATGTATAAATATATCTTATAACGCATAAAAAATAAAAATAAAAACCCAGAGAGCAAAGTGTACCGGAGTCAAATTCCTTGTTTGTATGTACGAACTTGGCAATAAAGCTGATTTTGATTCTGATTCTGATGAACACAAGAATCTACAAGGTAATGAAGTAACCAAAAACCCAAAATGGCAGATCCTGACAGTGGAAGGATACCCAAAACGTTTGACCCAAGTCATACAGTATGAAGGACAATTTATCAGAATCAGAATCAGAATCGTTATATTTCTTGCTGTACTGTCTCTTTCTTAGGAGAGGAAATGTTTTCCATCATAAATATTGTCTGAAAGCAGTCAAAAAACAGAAGGAGAGAAAGGACAACTTCCAAAGGAGAAACTGATAGGAAAAGGGGGACTTTTGCATAAAAAGCAAGAGGGGCACTCCGGGCAGAATGACTTGTTAATTTGGCTGAACACTGGCAGTTCAGCCAGTGTTTGAAGTTGATTGGCCTCCTGGAGTAAAAAGTTCTGGAAAGGCCCTGACTAATACTGACCTCCAGGCGAGCGCTGTTCGACCTGGGAACCCATCAGTCATACAATCCATCCTTGTCATCAGACATCAGACAACAGATGTTGCTTCCTGTTGGCTCCATCTAGCCCATCAACCCTTGACCCTGCCACCACATAGACCAAAATTTATTCAGAAGCTTAAATGACACACACAAACATCTAAAAGACATGAATGCACACGCACACACACACGGCTGCATGGTAGAACAGAAATCTCACACATTCTCTGGATGTCTCTTCACACCCAGACAGACAACCAGCAGACCATCCCTTTAACACCCCTTCATCAAGCAGCTGCCTTAAAGATAAATCTAATTAACCTGCTGCCACAGAGCCCCATAATGCAATAGAAACTTAAGCCTAGAGATCCCCACTGATGGAGAACTAATGCCATCCCTCCAGCCAAGCAGATGACCAGGGTGTGCATTTAAAAGGGAGATTTAAAAAGATTTGATTACCTTGTGTTTGTAATTGGCTAATGTGTGAAATTGGAAAGAATGTGAGACAGCAAGAGGTGATATAGACTAGACTAGACTAATCCTTCCCCTGCTGTTAATTTTAAATCCGATGCACAAAACAACAGAAAATGCATGAAAAATGGCTCTATTGCTGTCAATAAGAAAGCCTGTCAACACTATCATAAATACCAACTGTAGTTAGCTGTGGCACCCTGATAATAATCAGCAAGAAATGTTTCTGACACCTTTTGTTTTGACTTTGTCTAGAAGCATCAAGCCAATAAAATACCCTTTGGAACTGAAAGGGAATATTGAATGGAGGAGCTGAGAGGCATATGGGAAATTGAATGAATTCTTACTGCCTTTTCAATCTCAACTGTCTCAAAGTATTTTCCTTCCCAAGAGCCTTAATTTCCCCCAGTCAATATTAATCTCTTGGCGGTGACATTTGCAACACCGTATTTAGATTAGATTTCTTGATTTGCTTTACAATCTGCAGCAGTGGGCTGTCATTCCACTTTTTTTTCTTTACAACTTTTAGATTAAATTGCCTTTCCTGTAGCGGTGCTACACTTGAGCCATTACCACAGTTTTCTTCATCAGCAGAGAAAAATAATAAGTTAAGGGTGCATTCATACCAGGAAAGTCCTTTGGTCCGCTTGTTTGGTCCGGACCAAAAGCGAACTTTATGTTTTTGCATTTGGTGCGGTTTGTTTTCGCATTGTACTTTTTGCAAGTGAACTATTACTTGTAAACAAAGCCAGGCGGGTGACGATCATTGTTCCCATTGGATAGAAATGACGGGGGTGGGACAGAGCATGACCTGGAAATTTAGGAAAACAGCTGTAGACATGCTGCGTGTACCACCTCTGTTCTGCATATTTGTGCCGTTATTACAGCTGCAATATAATTGTGAGGGTGAAAAGCAGCTTATTCAACACAGACTTTGAGACGTTGCATTTATAATGTTGGAACCCCGTCGGAGAATGCGTGCTGAACGCCGACGTTCTCTAAGTGCCTTGTCCCACAACAAGCCAGTAGCGTTGCTAAGCAACACACAGCTTATCAGGTATGATTACCTTACAACACACACCTTTTCTACCTTTTCTAAGCTGGCTTTTTATGTCCAAAGAGACGTACGCTTTTTGTAGTTGGTTCGGATCGGAGCAGGTTTGTATTCAGACCATAAGCGAACCGCACCAGAGTCCTTTTGGAAGCGGACCGAGACCACCTCAAAAAGCTTTGCACATCCTTCAAACTTGTAAATTATGGATTTGGTCAGCTGGACTCTAAACGTAATTGGTCAAAAAAAAAAATTCCTACGGGAAGACAGAGTAAAGGAGACCCTCTTGTCCAGACGTGACGTTCTTCTCTGGATAGACAATGAATTCTTGGCAGCAGTGGAAGATTGTGTGCCTGACTACAATGTCGGTCGAGGACGTAGGAAATGTGTACATATTTGGACTTTGATAACAGGATTTCTGCTTTTTGGAGTTGGTGGTTACCTGGCTTATCGAGTGATTCGCAAAATGTGGGTGGCTGTCCAAAGCGTTCCAAAGCTGCCTGCGATGTTGGATGGAGTCTGTAGAGCGATCAACACTCAGACTGAAATGTTAAGACAGCAGAATCGCAAGTTGGACACGATTCTTGAACAGAATCGCAGCCTGGCAGCAGTTGGACTCAGAGGTTAAAGGATATAATCTTGGAGAAGTTGTACACTCCAGATCTGTGGAAAATACCAGACATTTGGCTATTTGGATTCGCAATTGAGACATACCAGTAAAACTCTTAAGGTGGTTGGAAATTCACAACTGCCTGAACCACAACATTTATTGTTTTTCTAAATCTGGCTCCCCAATGTGGCCTTGGCAACTTCTGCTAACTGGCTATCGACAAAATATTTCCTGGATGTTATATAAACACGAGGCTCTTCCCCAGCACTCCCCTACCAGCTGTGTGCTGATAGGACCATGCAGCCAATTGATAAAACGTCCACCTCTCTTCTCAAGGACAATGGTGCTTCTATCAGTGTTGAGAGTCAAATTCTTGCAAACACATTCAGACTTACATTCGCCTCCTCAAGATTCCACCGTACCCTTGCTGAATCTTTACTTATGTGTGTGTTGCTTACCCCTGCTGAGGTTTTTTGTACTGTTTCAGACTCAGAGTCTGAAATATGATTTTTTTCCCTCCTGTCTTACTTTACCTAAATGTGTGATTTCATTACTTTTCATAGATTTTACCAGAGAAAACCAAACATTTTTTGTAACTTGGACTTTAGCTGCTCTTACACCAATGACCCAGCTTTCTTAATTAGATTACTTAGTTCAACTTCAGCACCAGTAAAAGCAATATATTATTAGCACCTTAAAATGTGGATTAAAGCTGTTTTGTACCAGTGACTCAGCTTCACTAGTTAGAATTCAGTGGAATGATGAAACTTCTTAGCACAAGATGCTTTCCCTTACATAGAGGACTTAATGATATAATTACCTCTTTAGAAAGATTGGTTTAGAACCAGCTCTTACCAGTAAAACCCAAAGGATTATTAATGTTATCTTTATCTTTGTAATATTGACCAGAGATTGTTAGATTTCTCAGAAGGATTCATAGATTTTTAGATTTCTTAGCATTTGATTTGTTTTTCTGTGTTCTTGATTGCATTGTAACTGTATGTACAGCGCTTTGAGTGTCTTGTTACTGAAAAGCGCTATATAAATAAACTTACCTTACCTAATAAATCTTTAAACAAAGTGGCCACCCCTCCACCTTTTCTTTGCTGTCTGCTCTCACAAAGAAAATTGTAGTTCGGAGGCGTCGACTCTATCAGAATGGGAGCTTCATTACATTCATGTAACCATGTTTATGTTAAAATCATAACATCAAGATCGTGGTCAGTAATTAAGTCATTGATTAAAAATGATTTTTGTGACATAGATCTAATGTTCAGTAAAGCCAGTTTATATCAGAATCAGAATCAGAATCAGAAAAGCTTTATTGCCAAGTACGTTTTTGGACATACAAGGAATTTGTTTTGGCGTAGTCGGTGCAATACAGTACAAATTAAACAGTACAAACATATCTACAATATAATATAAATATAAGTGCACAGTTTTAAGTGAGTGAGAGTAAATATAGAGCAGTATAAGATGCAAGAGCAATACAACAGTGCAGGTGATCATTGTGCAAGTAAAGCAGTGCAAGTAAGCAGGAGTCCAAGCTGAGCGTTAATGTAACACATAGAGTTACAGTTTACAGGTGTCCTGTCAGCAAAAAAAGGGGGGGTGTGGGGGAAAGGGGGAATGTCAGGGTGGTTTCCGGGCTTTGTTAACCAGGCTGGTGGCAGATGGGAAAAAACTGTTCTTGTGGCGTGAGGTTTTGGTCCGGATGGACCGCAGCCTCCTGCCAGAGGGGAGAGTCTCAAAGAGTCTGTGACCGGGGTGGGAGGGATCAGCCAGAATCTTCCCTGCCCGCTTCAGGGTCCTGGAGGTGTACAGTTCCTGGAGCGACAGTAGACTGCAGCCAATCACCTTCTCAGCAGACCGAATGACACGCTGCAGCCTGCCCTTATCCTTGGCTGTAGCAGCGGCGTACCAGATGGTGATGGAGGAGGTGAGGATGGACTCAATGATGGCTGTGTAGAAGTGCACCATCATAGTCTTTGGCAGGTTGAATTTCTTCAGCTGCTGCAGGAAGAACATCCTCTGCTGGGCTTTCTTGATGAGGGAGCTGATGTTTGGCTCCCACTTGAGATCCTGGGAGATGATGGTTCCCAGGAAGCGGAAAGATTCCACAGTGTCAATTGTGGAGTCACAGAGGGTGATGGGGGCAGGTGGGGCTGGGTTCTGCCTGAAGTTCACAACCATCTCCACTGTCTTTAGAGCGTTGAGCTCAAGGCTGTTCTGGCTGCACCAGTCCAACAGATGGTCCACTTCCCATCTGTACGCGGACTCGTCACCATCAGAGATGAGTCCGATCAGGGTGGTGTCGTCCGCAAACTTCAGAAGCTTGACAGACTGGTGACTGGAGGTGCAGCTGTTGGTGTACAGGGAGAAGAGCAGAGGAGAGAGAACACAGCCTTGGGGGGAACCGGTGCTGATGGTCAGGGAGTCAGAGACGTGCTTCCCCAGCCTCACGCGCTGCTTCCTGTCAGACAGGAAGTCAGTGATCCACCTGCAGGTGGAGTCGGGCACACTCAGCTGGGAGAGCTTCTCCTGGAGCAGAGCTGGGACGATGGTGTTGAAGGCAGAGCTGAAATCCACAAACAGGATCCTGGCATAGGTTCCTGTGGAGTCCAGGTGCCGGAGGATGAAGTGAAGGGCTAGGTTGACTGCATCATCTACAGACCTGTTGGCTCTGTAGGCAAACTGCAGGGGGTCCAGGAGGGGGTCGGTGATGACTTAGTTGTTGATATTAACTCTGTGTCTGGTTGTACCTGACAGTTTATGGCTTTTGTTGATTGTTTATTACTGTCTCTTATCCTTTTGGCTTTGCTCTTTCTGTCACGTATAATCACAGAGATTTTACAACTATCTCCTATTAGGGGCCCACGTTTTTCCTCGACATTCTCATTTCTGATAGAGTTGCCACTGGGGCCCAGACTGTATCACAGAGAAGTGATTTGAAGGTCCTGATTAGGAGGAGATAGATTAGGAGGTGGTGGGGCTCTGCGGCATTTGGAAGATGTTGGTTTAGTAGCAGGGCCTCGGCCACAGGGGGTGTTGAATGGAGAAGATGTCTGAGCCATTTGGGTCCTGATTTTAAGAGCTCCTTTCAAGTTATCAGAACCCAGTAAAGCAAAAAGCGGGCTCAGTGGGGAGATGGGAGAGTTCTGTGCAGTCTGGATCGGGGTCTGGGGTGAGAGGGGTTTACCGGGGGTGTCGGTCTGGGTCTGGGTTTGGGGGGATGGGGGTATAATGGGGGGGTTCACTTCTCCTGTGGATTTTGACTGGGAGACCTTTTGTGATGACTTCTCTTTCTCAGCCAACTGGCTGATTGTTTCTGCTGGAGCTGTTGGAGGCAGCGTTATCATTGTTTTTGATACTCCATGTTCTCTGCTGAAGGTCGAAGCTGCTGGCGGATTATTTACTGAATAGAAGAGATTAGATGTGAGACGTCTGGCTCCTGGCTTGTTCAAACAGAAACCATCGTGCTTGAAGAGTTGTCTTTTTTCACAAAAAATATTAAAGTTGTTGATGAAGTTCACAGGTGTGGTGGCACATGTTTTTTTCAACCACTTAGTAATCATCAGAAGTCTGGAAAAAAACCTCATCTCCACAGAAAATCGGTGCAAAGGGTCCGCTGAGAAACACCTTGATATTGAGACCTCCAACAATATTTAGAAGAGAAGTGAAATCCTCCTTCAATCTTTCTGATTTTTTCTTAGCCACATCATCCATGGCTCCTCAGTGTATAATAAGGTTTTCTAGAGACGGGCACTTTTCTGTGATTGCAAGAATATTCTCTGAGATATCAGACGCCATGTTACTGGTACCAATCATAACTTCTGTGTTTTTCTTGCTGCAGATGTTTTTAATCCCATCCACAGCTGTGTTGCCCACTATTAGGGTTCTTGGTCTGGTGGGGCGCTTTTTCTCTGGCAGCTTAGGTGAAGACTGTTTAGAATGAAGGTTGTTCTCAAACCTTTTATTGTTCTCAGAAGATGGATCATTTTCCTGGTTTTCATTCTGTAGTGGAGCAAATCTGTTTTGGAGGAGAACTCCATTATTTCCAGCTGACTCACTCCTATCAGTTGTTGTGACAGCAGCTCGCTGTCAAAGTCTCCTTTTCCCAGGGGAAACGGGGGCATTTCTCTGTAATTCTGGCCATTCTAATTTATTTAATTGCTGAGATCTTCCAGTGAGTCGTCCACCGAGATTTTTGGGCATGCCCCTAAAACATGCCAGGGGGTCTGCCGGTAGGTTTATTCTCAGTGTTCTGATTGCCGGCTGAGTTGTTGAGTTGATTCAGCGTTGTACCCCATATTCACCTCCACATTCACTTTTTGTCGATGGATTTTCATCTCCAAAACAGCCAATTTCTGTAAAAGTTTGTCGAAGTCCTCTGTGGTGAAGGGAGGCATTTTGTGCTGATTAACTGGTGTCAACTTGTCCTGCTTTCGAGTTTGATTATAAAAACATCAAAGTCCTTTAAAAAAATTAAATAATAATAATAATAATCCTTGGGAGTTGCTGGTAAGAAGTAGTTTTAGTCCAATATTTCCGTAATTTTGGCTAAGAGATAAAAAAGTTAGGAGTAAAAGAATGCAAGCAAGCAGGGAGCTTAGGAGAAAAGCGTCTGAGCAGGCAGAGAGGTGCCTAACCAAAAAAAAAAACAATTAGTGCAGATTTAAATTTAAACCAGAACATTTGTGATTTAATATATCTTAACCATAATTTACTCACTGTAAGGCAAGGCCAGTTTATCCTCATTGCACCATCATTGCATGGTTTAATGCGAGGAAGAAAAGAAAAATAAATTAAAAGGAAATAAAGGAACAGAAGTAAGACAGATTAAACACAAAATATTTTAAAAATACTAAATAAATTGAATGACCAATAGCACAATTTCAGCATCACATAAATAGAAAGAAACATTAAAATGCTAATTTAGGGTGCGGCATGTGGCGTAGTGGTAGAGCGTGTGACTCATATATGGAGGATCAGTCCTCAATGCAGCTGTCCCGGGTTCGAGTTCCAGCCCGACTGTCACATTCTGGTTTTGAGGCGGACCAAAGTGCAGACAAGAAGTGGGCAGCAACATGTTAAGAGTAACGCTTCTTCTTTAATCAAAGGTATCCAAAACATAACATAAATCACAGCAGGTACAACCATGAGTCGAGCCCAAAACTTACATGTGTACTCACATCTGTCACGTAGCATAAACTGAGCATAATCAGGGGTAGTGAACGAGAGGAACCAGCGAAGAACATTGAAAACCAGAGAGCTTATAAACAGAGGGAAGTGGAGTATGGATCAATGAGACTGAGAGGCAGGAAATCATAAGAGATAGGAATCAGGTGTGGACCAGGCTGCAGAGAACTGGGGGAATATGAATAGTTGCTACGGTGACCAGACTATAACATAACCAACAGGAAACTGACTATAAAAACAAAAATATGAGTAAGGACTGAATAACAAAACTCAGGGAAACAGAACTAAACGAAACTATGGACAGAGATAAATAACTAAAAGAAACCTAAGAACCTAGAATAATAATTAACTAAAGTAAACAGAGAAACTAGAGGGAACAAAAGAAGACCACAACCAAAGAAACCATAAAGAAACCCTAAGTAGAAAAGTAAACAAAACTAAACCAAACTGACTGAAGTAACTGGAAAGGAAACAGAGAACGTGAGAACTAGAATATGTGCAAACCAAAAGTAAACAATAACTAAAGCTAACCTATAAGAGAGGCTGGAACTATAGAAACTAAACCGAGGAACTAAACTAGAAAAGAGAACAAATACCTAACATAATAAAACACCGAGATACTAAATGACAAACTAAACAAGATAATCCAGGGAAGACAATTAACTATAATTATAATAATAATAAGAAGAAAACCACACAAGTAACAAGAAAGCAACCACCAAGAAACTAAGAATGAGAGGAGAGAAAACAACACACACTAGGAAGCAATAGAGAGAACAAAGCTATCAGGGATAAAAGGAAATAAACAAACATGACTACAAAACCCAAACTAGACGGAAAAGTAAACAAACACAGAACCAAAAACAAAGTCCAAAATGTCGCACCCCGACACCGGCAACCTGTGTTAGATGTCTTCCTCCTCTCTCCTCCCTGCTTCCTGTCTGCTTACTTTCAGAAAATAACAAAAAACAAAGAGGCCACAAGTGCCGCAAAACAAAATCATTAAAATGCTACTTGAAAACAAATAGCAATCTAAGACATGATAGACCTCTGCTAATAAAATAATGTTTAACCTTCATGGGAAAGCTGCAGAGATTAAAAAGGAGGCAACAGTTTATACACATCTCAGGTTTTCAGAGAGTTGGTACCATAGAAACCAAACCATGCCTTCCCTTATTTAGATCTGGTACTGGGAATATGGAGCAAACAGGTCTACATTTTTCCTGATCAGCAACTCTGACATGTATTTAGGTCCAAGACCTATCAATACTCTACAGACATCAACAACATTTTACATTCATTTTTCAAACAAGGAACCAGTACAGTGATTTAAAGACCGTACAAATGTGATCCATTTTCCTGGCGTTGGTCAGGACTCTGGCATCAGCATTTTGGATAAGCAGCAGCTTCTTGAAAGATTGTTTTTATTTAAAAGCCCTGAAAAGACCAATACTATAATTTAACCAACTAATTTACTAAAATGCAGTTATCTTGTAATTATTTCATATACCTGTGTTACAGCTCCTGCTGGCTTTTGAACTTTTGTGCTGATGATCCAGATAATCCTTTTAGGACTATCTGGATCATGGACACAACGTCCATGATTTCCAAAAACAATTTGAATTGTGGACTCGTCAGACCACAGCACTTTTCCATTTTGCATCAGTCCATCTCAGATGAGCTCGGGCCCAGAGAAGCTGGTGCCATTTTTGGGTGTTGTTGATAAAAGTCTTTGGTTTTGCATGGTAGAGTTTTGACTTGCACTTGTAGATGTAGCAAAAAACTGATGATGGTTTACTGAAGTGTTCCTGAATTCACTTAATAATATCAGTGGGAGAATAATGTCGGTTTTTAATGCAGTGTCTCCTGATTGTCTGAATATTTTGACATTATAGACTATAGAAGATGAAATTCCTAAATTCTTTGCATTTGTACGTTGATAAATGTTCTTAAACTGTCAAACTACTTGCTCAAGCAGCTGCTCACAAAGATGTGATAGGCCCTCCATCCTTGCTTGTGAATGAGTGGACCTTTTATACTCAATCATGAGTTTCCAGTTAACCCGTTCACCTGTGGAATGTTCCAAACAGGTGACTTTTGAACATTCCTCCACTTTCCCAGTCTTGTGTTGCCCCTGTCCTAACATTTTTGGCAAGCATCAAATTCAAAATGAGTGAATATTTGCTAAAAATATATTAAAAATCTTGTCTTTGTAGTGTATTCAGTTGCCTATAGGTTGAGTAGGATTTGTAAATAATTGTTTTCTCTTTTTTTTATTGACTTTTTACACAACATCCCAAATTCATTGGAATTGGGGTTGTAATTACATAAATACTGAAATAACTATATATGAATGTAATATGTAATAAATTTATGTTTGAGTCAGTGATATACACATTTATTTATCTGTAATTAGTTAGACTCCACAAGTAAGGTTCATGCCAAAACACATCAGACATTTAATGATTTTTAGACCATATCATGTAAATAAAGGCATTTTAATGATTTTAAGGAGGAGAGTCCCCTGGAGCCTATTGATTTTTCAATTTTATTTGAGATCCGTGCAACATATTTAACCCAGCAGGTAAAAAAACGGTATTTGAATTCCAGAATTTATATAACATTCATGCTCATCATGAATGGATGTCAGCTTCTGTCTGGTGCATATAAATAAGAGCAGGTTGCAAACCTCAATGAATCAATGGTCATTTTTCTACACTTTCTATGCTGATGAGAGAAATATAAAGTTGTATCAAAAATCTTAAAAAGACATTATAAGCATTTGGTTCTTTTTTTTGTTTTTCTGTTGTGAAAAAATGTGATTTGTATCACAACTGTGCCTTTCAGATGCATCATTATTTTACTTTCTATTACCAAAACTGAAATAATAAACCTGATTTTGTTTCAGAAAATATGCCAGGATCTACAAATAAATAAAAGCAACCACCAACATAAAATCCTACTGTTTTATACAATAATAAGAACAATATGCATTTTATTTATTTATTTTCTTTTTTAAAGACAGCTTTCAAATGCACAGTTGAAGGTTGATATGAAAAAGCATTTGTCCCCATCTCTGTCCTCAGGCTTACAACATAATGGCATCACTGCTTGTTAAATCATAATTTTCACACTGTATTATCTTGTGACACATGCAGTATTTGTCCAGTTAATCCTTTATGTTACATAGTCTGGCAGGACAATAAATAGGCACTTACACGGGCATGATTGAGAAAATGCATGCATCAGACTTTATCCACTTGAGGAAAATAACCCATATACCAGAGCGTCATAATGATGCTCTACTTGCCATTTTTCAAAATGAGCACTGGTGTAATTTCTTCGCTCATCAAGCACCACTGGCCCATTGGATGGGGAACTTTATTACATATGGCACTTTTGTGAGCAGGGTAGAGTTATGTGCATGCAATATCAGGTTGTAGAATTAATGTACAATATCTGCCAGCAGCTCTAAATAGGCTCCAACCATCTAAAAGCCACAATAGGGTATTAGGATTTATGAAAATGTGATAAATAAGAATGTGGTATGGCATGAAAAATAACTTGGTGTAAAAAACATAAAACGTAACTAAATACATGTTTAAATGATTCCATGTAGAAAAATGTATCTCTTAGATTTGGCATTTTTCTCTTTTGAAGCAGGTCTTGCTGTTAAGCCTGATGAACCCACTGGTGGGTTCAGCGGACACACAGTGTTTTTTCTCCACTTCCAAAATCACATCAGATATTGACTTTCTTTTGCCTATTCCCTCACAGGAGGAGGCTTTAATATTCACAAAACAATTTGCCAAATTAGTTTTTCAAAAACACATTTGGTTTTACAGAAATTTAAACATCCAAGAAATCCTTTTAAAGGTCCTTTCGACATGGCCGACGCTATAAACAAACGCTTCACAAAACACCTTTATTTTTTAAAGCAAGCCAGTATATTGATTTTATACTAAGCGAAATTGTACACTTTGATGACACCCAGGGTAAATGTCATGACCAAAGGCCATGTCATATGAAGAAGGAGTCCTATAATGGAAATCAGCACTTTTATTTGATCAGATTCCCTTTTATGAGACGAAAAATACATTTGGCAAAGTTTTGGCACATTTGGCTAAATTGTGCTAAAATGCCAGCTCTGCCTTGCACGTTGCCCATTAAACGTTTGTCTAACAAATATGCCTTAACTAATTCAGATCAAATGTGTTGCTGTTATAGTCAAGATGTTGATGAATACAATCTGAGCTTCGCCTGTGTTTCCAAAATGACTTTCATGTTGTTTTGCAATGTTCATTTAGAAGAAAAAAAAAAGGCAAGGCTCAAGCAATTAATTTTTTTATTTTTTTAATCATAAAGACGTCAGACATTTAGTAACAGTTGCAACAATAGTTCCACTGCAAAAATATTCTTTAATGTCTTACATTTATACAGGTAGCAGATGTATTTAGGCTTCATAACTGTGGAGCTATACTTGATTTATTTCAGTTATGTATTTGCTTCTAAACCCTTAAGAGCAGTAAGCGATCTTAACATATTTTGATGGAACTCTGTTTATGCTACAGGACTTATATAAATTACACGCCTTCTTTTTTGTGCTCCAAATAATAGCTTGATGCTAGATACCAACTAGAGAGGTCTTCATAAGACAGACTTGGCTTTAATGAGAAATATCACAATATTGCAATATCTCTTTAGACACCTGGAAAGCAATTAGCTTACTAAGCAAAAAATGTAAACTGACTCAACAATCCTTTCACAGTGGGACAGCCAGAAGTCTAATCATTACTAAAAGCCTATTTAACAGAAGGATAGATGGGAAAATGGAAAAGGGCTGGCTCATATGCTGCAGGTGTTGGGTTTGTCAGTTTGAAAAAAATGCTGACAGACAAGGTAACAAAATAGATTTTCCCTTTTTACCAACAGCTTTACTCATATGATACATAAACATAGGAGTTCATACGGCAATTTCCTCCTTCAATCTACCGTCCATTCAGAGCAGCAGTGGTGTGCTAGTGTGTGGGGTTTAAAATAATGGGTCGCCTGGTTGGTGGCACTGAGGGGGCTGACAGGGCGCCTCACATGTGTTAGAATAGTACAAGCACACTGATGAGGCCTGCTGGGAAACTAGCAAATGCCCTCATCTGAGTGAACAGGCTTACTCATTGCAAAGGGGCTTGATGAGTGGGGATGTGATTCAAGGGTCCTGTCGACGATCCAGTGCAGATTTCTCCAATCATATTTAAATATCATGTTTTCCCAAATTGGGCTGATGGTGATGGGACAGGAAGCTCGGGATTTAACTCACACCACAAAAGGCGACTGTGGCTCAGTAGGAAGAGTAGTCGTCTTGCAATCAGAAGGTTGTTGGTTCGATTCCAGCTTCCTTCTGCCATATGTTGATGTGCCCCTGGGCAAGGCACTTAATCAAGTTGCCTACTGATCTGCGTATTGGTGTATGAATGGGTGAATGTGGCTCTAGTGTAAAGTGCTTTGAGTGGTCTGTATGACTGGAAAAGTGCTATATAAATTCAGTCCACTTACATTGTAACACATTATAAATATTTTGGACAGTGTTATGAAAATCCAGCAGAGATTACTGACTCATACTGTAAGAGTTGTATAGGCAAACTGAAAACGTGGGTGCCTAATCTTATGCTGTAGAGTCCCAGAGCAGTTAGAAAGTTCTACCTTAACGGTCCTAATGATTGTGACCTTTTCCACTTACACATTTTGTTTCCTATTGCTATTTTAATGAAGATGTTCAGCATGTCAGGTTGTTCCATCTGTCTTTCTTAATTACTAACCTCTAGAATGCGATGCTTTTCACATCACTTGCATCGCTGATGCCAGCCTCAGTCTGACACATGAAATTAGATGGACCCAACTATTCTGACAGATATATCTTAATGTAAAATGCCCATGAGAGTATTTAAGGTATACAGCTAAATATCTGATATGTTAGCACAAAGACGATGCAAATACCTATTAATATGAAATGTTTTATTATTCTGTCTTCAACTTCTACTTATTACTCTAAATTAACTGCTTTTTTGGGACCCAAAGATTCCCTCCCAAAATGTAAAATGTTGCTCTTCCATGGTGATGAAATGTAATTGTGCTAAGGATTGCAAATGAAAACAAGATGTGAGAATTGCTTCACAGTGCCTTCTATACTGCAGCCTTTTGAACCATGATCCAGAGCTATGGAAATTTACATGTAATATGCATGTAAAACTCTCTAAGATGGACAAAAAACCTTCTAAAGGTATACTCTAAACCCAACAGGAAGTTGGTTTATCTGCATCAAAGAAAAGTAATTTTAACATGAGTTTTCATCAAAGAGTGTGACCTCAAACTGTAACTTCTCTCATTGAAACATGAAACTGTTACAAAAGATAGGGGGGATGTAACTCTACTACCTAACAGAAAAACAAGGAACAGAGTGTGACATTAACTTTGCCCTGATTGCTGTGAACAGGAAGTAAATTGACAGTTATTTGCTAGTTTTCTAGTCATACAGATGATCCAAAGTAGTTTACTATGCATTTTGTTTTCAAAGCTAGAAAACAGCAACACTTGAGTATGCACATGTTGGGTGATGTTGGCAGTGTTCAAAATAAGTTACAGCAGGTCTTGCAGCTTCCTTGTTTAATTTTTAATCCTGCTCCTCATTCAGTGCACATTATATATTTTTTTCATAACACCCCTAATACACCCCATGATAAAGGCAAAACACTGGGAAGACAAAGTTTCTCAGCAGCCTGAATATGTGCAAGTGAACCACCCTAATACTTTTGTGCAGGGGTGTGGGCTATACTGAGGCTTATACTCTAATGTAAAAGTTATGAACACAGGAACCAGAGAAATGTATTACTCCAGTAATTGCCAATGGCTTCAGACTCTTTTATCCAGTGTGTTTACAAGGAATGATGGGAAACAGCCAACTAAGAGCTGACTCAAAATGTCCTCACAACAACAGTTTGGCAGCCAGTATGAACTATATTTTCATGATGGGAAATACTAATCAGACTATGGTCTACAGCATGTACAATACTGTGTAAAATTATCCAAACCTCATTTCTTTATATTCTATTTTCAAAACAGCCACACTTTCTTGCTGTCTTTTACAATGGTATTAATAAACTTTTCTCCTGGCTTCCTAAATCCCACCAATCGTCTGTACCCAACGTTAGTGTTTATCACAAGCGGCCATTGGGAGAGAGGCGGGGTACACCCTGGACAGGTCACCATGCACACGCCCGCTCCCACCTAAGGAAAATTTAGAAAAACCGATTAACCTTCATGCTTTTGGGCTGTGGGAGGAAGCCAGAGAACCTAGAAGGAACCTTTGCACACAGAACCCAGGCCAGGATTCTTGCAATGCAGCACCTTCTTACTGCAAGGCAACAGTGCTGCCAACTGCATGACCATCACCTCAGGCTGTCTTCATTTTTTTTTTCTTTAAACATTGAGCTCAGCTAGTAAATTCAATAATTCAGTAATCAGTTGTTGAGATGCTCTAAATTATTGTAAAAGTTGATAAAAGTGAAATATTTTAACATACGTAAAAAAACAGTCTAAAACAACCAGTAAGCATATCTCACCCCTGAGATGTGCCTCCCGTTGGACCTTTTATCACCAAATACTTCACCTTCTGGAAGATGCTGAATCTATGGAGAAGTATACTTGTTTAAAGGGGAGGCGTTGACCACTGCTGACCAAGAATAGTTTGCTGCAATTGTTTAGCAAATTCATCTTGTCTTGAACATAAAAAGTGATTGGTGCTGTGAGGGTTACTTTACTAGTTCTCTCAGTAAGCTTTATCTATTCCACAAGGATTTTGACAAATGGAAAAATGGTGTTACTTCATTTAAATAAGTTTTTAGCCATTGGTAGAACATGTATTAATTACATTTTAGTAGTAGCCATATCACATTTTATTTGGCTGTAACATCTTTAGTGATATTATCTTTAAAAGGACTCAACCTTTATTGGATAGAAACTGGAGTAGCTGTAAAGTTTGTCTGGAATGTGTTAAAACAATTGTTGGCGTATATGGTGTGGAACGGTGAAAATCCTACAAAGAAAACTCTGACGGATAGATAATAACATAGGACACACTAGAAACATCAGATCATCATGAAGATGTTCTGATGCTGACACATTCAGGGATGGAAAGCCCTGGTGTTTTGTGGGGGGGTCACCAGAAGTTCAGGGCATGTTTACAATGGCTCAGATCAAAGGGGTTAACTTTTATTTGAGCCAGAGGGGTTGGGTTAGAGGGTGGAAACACTAATCTATCACGGCCTCAATACAAAAGGTCACATCAAAATCCTTTGATGTCTCATTCTATTCTGCAGTCTCACGCCTGTTGGTTAATGGGTTAATCAGCTTTCATTTCGATCTCAAATTTTGGAGAACGTACAAATATGACAAGCTTGACCCTCACATCCAATAGCTGAGGTGGGAGGTGTACATCAGCTGGCAGGACGTCTGCACAATAAACAGACCTTTCATGACAAAAAGATTAGACAAGAGAGGAAGCGGCAAGCAGTAACAAAGGCGGACAAACATTGATCATCAGGAGGTTTTTGGGTCAATCTTAACTTAATACTGATTTATTTTGCCCAAAATATTTTGTCTACAATTGTAATAAAGGGCTTTACGCTGATTATTCTTTCACGTGTACACAAGAATTATTATTCCATATTTCAGTCATGTCAGGTTCATTCAGAGTTCACCAGTGAAGAGTGCAGTTAGATTATGAGCCAAAAGAAAGCTGCACATATTTCCTGCATGGCTGAGTGTAAATACCACATTTTATCCTGCTCCAGTTAAGGCATGGTGCATAAAGTCATGAGAAAATTACCACTTTTCACAGTGACTACTTATAATAAAGACAAAAGAGGACTTATTTTTTTTTTTTTATTTTTTTTTTTTAATTTAATTTAAAGAAAGAAAAAACAGGCAAATATTTAATGGAATTAACCAATGTCATTTAAACAGGCTCTAAAATATGTCTCCCTCTGTAAAAAGTGATGAATGTATTGAAAACTCAAAAGGTAAGACAAACTAGATTCGCCTTTATTTAAGAGAAATAAAAACAAAATCTGAATCTCATCAGCTGCAGTTTATTCCTTGGTTTATTTCTTTCATTTTAGACTCAGTTCTAGTTAGTATGATCCCAGCGGATGTTTCCTAAGAACCACAGATCATAACTGCTTCCACGTGAAAACTTGGGACACAATACAGTTAAAGCTAGATGAGAAAAAAAAACATGCATGTTATAGCAATTCATGTTATTGTGCTATCTATTAATAAAATGTGGTAAAACATATTTTTGATAAAAAATATCTTTATTGCTTTCCAGACAGGTTGTTGACCGCAACACACCACTGAGACTGCACTGGTAAATGTATTGAATGACATGCCTTAATAGTGATGCATCAACAACTTCTCTTTCTGTGCCGTTTTTGACCAGAGACTGGGATTACTTTGCAATTATAAATAATATAAAACAAATATGGCATAACCTAAACAATATTATAAAAAATAGCACAAATAAATTACAATACCCTTACTCTTTTATCGATAAAGATTTTGAAAATTACAACATGAATGACAGGTGAAGGTTTTAATACATTTTTCATAAATCTTGGATTAGATTTTTCCAAAGACATCCCTAAGTCATCCTGCACCACACAAGAGTTTGACAAATTAATAAATAGAAATCCACCCTTAATGTTCCTCGGTGCCATTACAGAAAAATGAGTAATTGATACTGTAAAAAAATGTTCATTTCCTCATAGGATTTCTTTAGCAATTTGCATTCTAGTTTCTGAAAAATTGAGATAAGCATCAATAAATTGTCTAACTACAGACCCATACCTCTGCTACCACAGTTCTCAAAGGTATTAGACAACCTATTTAATAAAGGACTGGAAATAGTCCATACAGTTTCAGATCAAAATTAGCGACACTTAAAGCTTTCAAAGAAATAACTTCTGGTATAGCAAGAACATTGCTCTTGGTGTGTTTCTTGATGTCAATTAAGCTTTTGACACAATAAATCATGATTTACTGATAAAGCAATAATATGCTACGAAATCAGGGAGCTTGTATTACAATGGGTTAAACATTATTTAAGTGGCAGACAACAGTATGTAAGACTGGGAGATGTGTGCTCTGAGTGTTTGGATGTTGCTTGTGGGATTCCTCAGGGATCAGTACTGGGTCCTAAGTTCATAACGTCATAATATATGTAAATACCATATGTAAAAATATCAGAAATAATAAAGGTTGTAAAAGAATGTGAGTGCAAAAATAAGTAAATTAAAATCATGGTTTGAAAGTAATAAATTGTCTTTATATCTGAACAAAACAAAAATACCATCATTTGGAAACAAAAAAAAATCTTGGAGCACACAATACAGATAAATGAGCTAAATATTGAAATGGTACATGCAAACATAATTCTTGGGATTATTGTTGGTGACAAACTAAACTGGAGATCTTACGTTAAATATTTTCAAAACGCCTTTCTGTATTGCACAAAGCCATACATGTATTAGATCAAAATGGTTTTTGTACTGTTTTTTAGTTTTACCCTATTTCACTCACTGTGCAGAGATTTGGGGAAACAATTACAAAACTGCAACAGAGTCATTCATTGTACCTGAATAAAAAACAGCAATACGAGTAATGAACAAGGCTGGATATCTGGAACAAACTAACCCACTATTTGTAAAATCAAAATGATCAAAAGTCTTAAAAATTAAATGATAGCTAACATATCTAATTGAGCTAAACGCCCTGCTGATGTTCCAAGTAAATGAGGTCAAGCCTTGCAATAAGCTCAAATGGCTTTGAGACACTGGTGAAAAATTTATCAGCAAAGTGAAAACGGCTAAAGTGTTCTGGCTAAAGTCGCCATGGCCCTGCCACCACCTTGTCACTCACACTAGCCCACAGCAGGCGTACCAACAGCTCAACAAGGAAAGGAAAGGAAAGGAAAGGAAAGGAAGGGAAAAGAGAGCTTTGGATTCATTATTTAGTAGAATTACTCACTGAAGAGGCAACTCATTATAAATTCAGGAGAATTCAAATGCAAGTTAAAGTTTTTTATTCTTCTCTTAAGCTAAAGGCTAAAATGATACATTTTACAGGTTAGTTAATTCATTCATGAGATACATTTTTTGCTTGTACTTCAGGAGCAAGAGAAGCAGAGGTAAGATGGTCATTGTGATCAGATTTTTAGCTTTCATGTCAGCATGTAAAATACATTTATTTTCTGTTACAAATCCACACCAGTGCTCTGAATTACTGCTTTATCATTTGCTTAACATGCTTTTTGTGGCACCGCAGTAATAGGTAGATGCACTCACGCGATGAAGTCATTTTTTTACATGAGACAGTCATGTCAAAAACTGCTATAACTGACACGTTAGAGACAAATGTGGACACGTTTAACAAGCCGACACATTTCCACCCCCACGTACCATCCATCAGGTTGGCATCAGCACTCTGAGCTCTTGTTTCTCTCCCATCATTAATCTACGGTTCCTTTTTTTTTCGAAGCTCCTTAACTTCACATGTGAGCCGTCAAGCTCGTCGTTGCTTCCACTAATCCCCCCATTTTAATGCTTGTCCACATTGGGCTCGGCCACATTAAACCAGTGATTAATGATGTATTGATTGGGCTGTTTTGTAGCAGGGAGCCAAGGTGCTGAGTTGACAGCACACTTGCTTATCTGAGCCACCCAGCTTGCCAGAGGAGAATGTTTCCTGCAGGGAAATAAAAGCCTGGTACACTCTGGAGAGCCGAGGCGCATTTGTACCACTTTTGTTTCCCAGCCTTGAAAAAACAAAATCCCAGTTAAACTTGAATTTGTTGTCATGATGGATATGTCACATTGTCAAATGAAATTCATTCATTCCTGTAATTATCTGCTGTGCTTTTCAGACCAATTTAATATTAAATTAAAAAGATGAAACATCAAATAAAGAATTAAAAAATCTGGTTTTATTCAGCTTTTTTCTCTAACGGATTGCTTAAAAAACACCCTGTTTTTTCATCTTCTAAATGGAATATCCCTGCAGGTTTGGAAGCCATGAGTTTTTATTGTAGGCTTTCAATCTACGCAGTTGTTTCATTTGTCAAACTTTCATGCTTTTAAAAAATTATTAAAAAATTATTTATAATTGGACAAAATGTTTAACTTGTTTTTCTTTTTTAATTTTAATATAAACAGTGAAGAAATATTGCTCTTCCAGGCAAATTTTTTTCTCCAGAAATTCCAGCTGCGGGAAGTTTTGTTCTTATTAACACACACTTCAATCTGCCATAAACCGGCTGCTTCAGCCTCTTTGTTACCTTCCTGATAATGCCCTCTCTACCCTTTTTTTGTTTGATTCCCAGTATTTATCAAGCAACCCTGGATGTGTGTTGTGGTAGGGTATATTCTCTTGCTTGAAAGCTTTGGAATATAATAGGTAAAAGTCTGGTCATTACAGGCCGATTTCGTTGCACTCTCAGTTCTCCTTCATGCTGGAAAATCTCTTTATAGACAGGTTAGAAGAGTACAGTGTGGAATATAAACGTTGTTACCCAATGCTTAGCTTGGCCCTCAACTTATGACCCCTCTGTCATTCAGCAATTTTTAAGTCATTATTTCTTTGCCTGTACACTAATTGAATAATTTTGAATTTCTCTGATCCCTACATTTCAACATGTTGGATTTTAAAATGAATTTGTTTGCCACAAATATTCAACACCATTTTGTTTATTTTCTGTAATGTGAATAGTTGTTGTTTACTTTTGATAAAACCACTGAACAGTATAAAATGCAGTGAGTTCTGTAAAGCTGTTGTGTTTTTTCAACATTCTAATACTCTTTGCTATTTTTACTTTGACATGTCTAACATGAGGCTTCCAGCTGATTTTATAATTTGACGTCATAGCAAAGATTTGTTGCCATACAACCTTTCCATACATGTAATATCTACCAATACTTGATCAGTTAAGTTCCATTTTCCAAACCAGATGATTAAACAGATGTAATAAAACAGGAAAAAATGTTCAGGGGTTATGAATAATATTGCAAAAGAGCGAGACTGTGGGCCGTTGGAGCTCATCCCATCTGTCAGTGGTCCAAGTGTACCCTCGACACTGTTTCCTCACTTTTTCAAAACAAGGCCTTTCATTCATGATGCACTTACACTGTAGAGGTCAATTTATTGTCACCATTTTACCTAACTCATGCATGTTTGTGCCAAAGTGCATGGATGAACATTCAAAAAAATGCAGCCAGAGATAAATTGCACCAACTGACCAGCGACTTGTTGCCGTGATGTGCAAATTACTGCAACACATACTGGATAATATAGCTTTTCCTAAGTAGGGGGATCATCAGCCTGTCCTTCCAGAAACCATCAACCTGTTTTTCTTTTGGAGCCTTATCATTTTAAAGGGTACATTTTAAGCTGGATAAAACAAGTTACCTGCTTGCTGATGACATTTCCATCTAATGTTCACTTTCAGGAAAAATTGGTATCTTCCCCCAATTGCACTGAGTGGTGAAAAAAAGGTCTGACGTTCTATTTCCATTACATTTTCTCCCCACTTCTATTCACCCACTTTCTATTTGTCTGAGTCACACTTACTTTCCCTTTGCACACCCTCTTTCTCTTTCATGAACCAAGTGAGTTTTTCCGTGCAGCAATCTATTACCTCTTTCACAGCCTGCTCTTTTTCTGGCCAACAATCTGAACACTGTGCAGTCTCCCGTTTCACCTTGTCTTTCTGTCTCCTTCTACCTTACCCTCTCTACTACTCGTCCATAGCCGGGCTTTCCCCAGACTCTTGACCTGTGATTTGCTTTCCCTTATCTCAGTTTCCCTCTCTGATTAGCAGATAAGTATCATTTTGGAGGGCTTCCACAAGTTGCTGCCATCTCATTTCCCGACGAAAATGACTTTTTCTGCCCATTTGCACTGTCAGTGATCATACAGAGCGTTTCCCTGTATAAAGCATTGATTCCCATCTTCTCCACAGATACAGTAAAGAAGGTGGGGCAATTTCAAGAGCCAGTTTTTAAAGATGGAGTTCTTAAAATGCCATCTTCCTTCCATAAAAGTGGGGCTTTGACTTTGGTTTAGGAAGAGAAAAGTCAATTATCCCCTGAATGAAGCTCAGTGCTACAGAGGCAACAGGAAAAGATGAAGAGAGAATATGTTGTCTTACAATGTCTTACAACTCATCCAGAGAGCTTCCTCCAATGATCTTTTTCTTCATAATTTTGTTTTTCACTAAGAAGGGTACCAACAGTCTGGCTCAGTAAAAGCCTTTGGCCCCAAAACAATGTTTATCTCAAACTATACTTCCAAAGATCCCTATTGCTTTATTTCAAGTTAACATCAGAGAGAAAATTATTTGTCTTACTGATTCTAAATTAGGTAGAAATTTTGCCACTCTATGCCACCCCTGTAGATCCTCCCATGGTAGAACATGTGATGAGAAAGCACATGTTCGGTTAGGATGCTGTATCATTAATAGCCTCTTGTCAATGCCCTAACCAATGACAGACATATGTTCAATCTCTCTTTCTGATCTAAAATTCTTGAAAGAAATACTTGCAGATCAATTGTGTTACCATTTGCAATGTAATAACCTGTGTGAAGAGTTTTCATTCTGGTTTCAGCAATTATCATAGCATAGAAACAACACTGGTTAAAGTCAGTAATGATATTCTTGTAGTTTCATATACTGGTCTTAATTCTATAATTGTCTTCTTGGATATCAGTGCTGCATTTGAAACAGTCGATCATATTATTTTCATATTAATGATAATCTATTGATAAATCTTCCTCATGTACAATAGTTACTAATGGTGTACAACTGGGCTCAGTGCTTGGGCAAATTCTCTGTACTAGATATTTGCTTCCACTAGATAAAATGATCAGGCAGTAGAGAAAAAAATTCAGTTGTTCTCATTGATATTCAGCTAAACTGACTTACAAGAAAAGGCCCACAGCAACATTTTGTTGGACCTCCTTTAGCTTCAATGAATCCACATTTATTCCCATCCAGAGTGGTATTAATTTTTCTTCAAGATCTTGTAGATATGATCAGACAGTTGGACAGCTGCGCAAATTCTTCCCCATGTGTGAAATGAGCATCTCATGCTTCTTGAAGTAAACTTACACAATTTGAATCCAATGAATCCTGTCATTGTCATCTTGGAATATGCTTCTGCCAACTGGGAAGAAGAAATAGAGTGATGGAAATACCTGGTAACACAGTATATTCAGGCAGTCATCTGAACGCGTTATAACCTCATATGACATTGCTCAACCTGGAGGTGAACAGTTGCAGAAACTCCAGATCATAGTACTGCTCCCAGAGGCTTGTAAGATAGCCACTAAGCATGACAGGTGACATGTTTCATGGGTCCCTCTTGTTACCCTGATGCACCTATCCCGCTGAAACAATATAAATCTGCACTTGTCAGACCAATTGCCATTCTTCAATTGCTCCAGAGATCAATGTTTATGCTTCTAGCAAGTTAAAGTCTTTTTTTTTTTTCCAATTAATTCACTTATCTGTTGTTTTCTTAAGGCGACAGGTGTTTAGTCCCAGTTTCCTGAGTTCACTTCTCACTGAGTGTGTGGAAAAGCTCTTATTTTCACAACTGAATATCGCCATGACTTTTACTATTGTTTTTTTTATGATTTGATTTCACCAAACATTTATTCACGATCATCAAAAAGATTTATTTATGATCCCAATTCTTCAGCGCAGATGAGAGTTCCCCTCTATTCAGACAGTTTTTATTAATGTGTTGGACAATTCTTAACCCATTTTTTGTATTTTCAGCAATCTCCTTAGATTTTTTTTTTGCTTCATGCATGCCAATTATTTGACCCTTTGATGGCAACAGATTATCTTTTCCATGACTACAGGATGTATCTTCCCATATTGATGTTGAAGAAATGAGAAGCTACTCAATGCATCAGTTCTGGTTAAATACGTTGCTGTCAGCTAAAACTAATTTGTTCGGTAATTGTCCCGTGGTAGGCTCTTACCTATCTACTTTGCAAAATCTACCTACAAATCCAGGTGTAGACAGTTAGACTACAGGCCTGTCTTGAGGACATAAAAACCCAAATGTGTCATGATCTGTCCATGTTTGAGTCTGTCTTTGTTATTCTTCTGTTTACCTTCTGTTTCCTGTAGCCTATCCCACGCCTGTCTCTAGTTTTCCCTGATAGTCTGGTCTTTTTGTTCATTGGTTCCCCCAGCTGTACTGTTTATATATGTTCCCTGCGGGTTCGTTGTCATTTGTAATGTTACATCTTGTTTATGGTGTCCTGGTCTGGTTCTCTTTTCCCTGCCTGGTCCGTGAGTGAGAGTAATTAAACCTCAAACTTACCTGCATTCGTCTGGCTCAAGAGATCCTTCCTTGTACTTAGGTCCTACCTTCACCGCACAGCATGACAGGATGACTTTTAATTTTCTGCTTTTAAATCCAGCCAAAACTGAGGTTTTCCTCATTATTTAAAGGGAAAAAAGTTGCCCAAACCAGCATGGCCCTAGGTAAAAATGTAATTTCCCTTCTTCCTTTTTTCATTTTTTTTTTTTTTGCTTCATAAATGAAATCATTATTGGAAAACTATTTGTACCCAGGTTAGCATTGTCTCTTTGTCTCATGATATGAGCATTTAAATGTGGTAAATCTGATCAACACATTTCCAATAAAGACCACCGCACTGTTTAGTCTGTTGGGATTTTTTGCCTGAAAGATGTTGCTATCCTCTGGCTCCTCCTGTCCTCAATTTTAGGATTTCTGAGTCCTCCCAGTGCTATGCCCCTGCTGACCCAAAGCTGTGAATCCTGTCAGCTTTCCAAATTTTGCTATTAAGCATCAAGCTCCATGTTTCAGGCTAATGCCTGCTCAGGGCCTGGCAGTTGCCTGCCCCCCGAATGCACTCAGGAGGGGAAAGTAAGTCATCGTCCATTCTACATGCGCAGAGCAGCCAAATCCACTGAGATGACAGGACGTGACAGACAGGAAGAGAGAAAGATTTAGGAAGATGGGGCATATGAAACTGAGTACAAAAAGTATAAGGGCAGAGAGATAAAAGCACAGTGAAAAAGAGAGTCAAACAACTCAGTCGAAGGGAAGGAAAAAACAATAGATGGGAGGCAGAAAAGACAGAGCTTGTTGAAAGGCAGACAATAGAATTAGATCAAGAAAAGGCAAAGGGAAAGAGAGAGAAGAGGGTAAGGAGGTTATCTGTTATTTCATGACAGACAAGGTCTGATGGTTACACTGTGCGCTGCTATCATGTGCTGCATCAGTATAACAGTTTCCTGGATGTTTGGTTTCGGACTGCGACCATGTGGCTGTGAAAAGAAAGGAGGCATAGGAAATACACTACCGGTCAAACGTTTTAGATACACTTTCTCATCTCACTTAACAGGTATCTTTATTTTCGTGAATATTTACATTGTAGATTCTCACCAAAGGCAACTCTTTGCTTTGATTACTGCTTTGCTCTCTTGGCGTTTACTCCCTGAGCTTCGTGAGGTGGTCACCTGAAATGGTTTTCCAAAGAGTCTTGAAAGAACTTCCCGGAGGTTCACTGAGAGACGGCAAAGGTTAATACTTCAGTCATCACAGCAAAGGGTGGCTACTTTAAGGTATCTAAAATAAAAAACACGTTATAAATTTATTTAGCAATTTTGTGTTCACTAATTCCATATGTGTTCATTCACAGTTTTGTTGTAATTATGAATCTGAGAATATTATTTAATATTAATATTTTAATATTTTACCAAAAATATTTTGGTCTGTTAAGGGTTGTCCTGTGAATACCAGCCCAGTAAGGCGATGGTATTAGGACAAAATAGAAAGGTGTGAGAGAAGCTCTGACATTATTGAACAGCATAAACTCTGCACATATATGGAATAAATTCACACAACTTCTTAAAATACAAGAATTTATTAACAAAAATAAATCAACTCAAAGTCAAACATATTTCAATCAATAAACTCTTTACTATGCTAAAACAATCCAACTAAACTACCAAGCAGAATTAAAGAATAATGAAGACTAACGGGCTATGTACAATATAAACAAGCTGATTAAAGATAATTGGAAATTATGACCAAAAGAGTGATGCAACATTACCATGCAATGTTTATGTTTGAGAACCAAGGATTATCTTGAAGAATCTGGAAGTGAAGTTAAGTTAGTCTTGGAACTAACTTAGACAATAATCAGCAAACATTTAGACAATCATTCACTTAGACAATAATCAGCAAACATTTAGACAACCATTCACAATGCAAGATCAGATAAAATATTATTTTAATAAAATAATGTTTTAAATAACGATCTGCTGAATAAAACCAACCTTCTGGATGACCATTTCTCAACATGTCTCATTAGCTGCCTTTATTTATTGAAATAATATCTGAAGAAATATTATTGAGGGAGTATTTTGGAAAAGAGCCAAATCTTTCTGGAGAAATGGGGCTTAATGGTGTTTACTTAGTTATCAAATTTAGTAAATGATGTTTAGGAACTATTACTCACTAGCGTGAAAACCAACAACCTTTCTGCTGAATTCTCTTTAGTAGCAAGCACGTGTTCTTACCGGTTAGCAGTTAAGCTAACCTCGGAGGTTGAAGTTGCGTTCGCTCTGTGAACTAAAGGGTTAGCTCCGGAGCTGTAGCTGGGCGGCTCGTCCTGTCCGCTGTGGTCTCTGCTGTCTTCCTTCCATGCTGGGAGACCGCGTCTTTGCAGGGGCTTCTCTCGAACACCGTTTGCGTTTATCTTTGCATATGATTGATGATCGTATGGCTTCCTTGGATCCAGTTTGAAGAGTTTATGTCTGTTTGCCAGCAAAAGACATCAGCGCGCTGGGCCTCCCCTGACCGGTCCTTCTTGAAGGCCATGTGGAAAGAGGGCGGCTGTAGCAACAGTTGTTTTTGGGTAGTGGCGTCACAGGAAGTCCGCAGTTATCCCGTATCCTGGCTGTGCCGGAAGAAGGTTAATGCACTTTATTTTGAAAGTTCCAGAAATGTCCGTACCGGACAATTTTGATGCTTTCAGTGAGAATCTACATACAATATAAATAGTCATAAGCATAAAGAAAACCAATAAATGAGAAAGTGTATCAGTTTTCAAACTGAGGGGTAAATTCTGGTACTTAATCAATGAGCTCTAATTGCATACTTTATAAAAAGTAAGAAGACATATCTGTTATAAAGTTAGTTTTATATTCACAATCATAATCCTAACACTTTAATTGGAAATTGATTGATTATATTGAAATTATTAACTTATAGAATCATAATTAACCTTTTAGCAAGCAAAGCATTTTTTTTTTTTTGCAATTTAAGTACAGAAAAGAAAAAGCCCTAAAAAACCCTATCTAACAACTACTAAAAAGAAAATCTGAAGGGAACTGGAAATGAACATTGAACATGGAGTTTTAGTAACTGAGTAATGATTTAACTTTATCAAAGTTATTATTAATGCCTCTTTCTCTGACGCTAAAACACAAGGTACTTGCACATACTTTGAATGCTACTGTTGGGGGTTATGATTATGGATTGATTAATCTTGATCAATGATTATAATTAGTGAAATTTCTGGCCTTCTCATTCCAGAAACCTCAGTTATAAATTGTTTGTTGGCCAACGAGAAAGAGAGAGATAAATGAAGACTCCACGTGGGATCTCTTCTTCTCCAGAGGATGCTCCAGTTGCGTGGTAACCATGTCAAGATTTCCAGCTGAAAGCAGGGTTTCCATATATAGCGCCCTGTGACGTCAGACTTGGGGCGTGTCATATCAGCCGCCATGTCCTGGATACAAAATGGCCGAAAGCACCACGAGGCCTGGTGTCTGTGCAAGTAGTCCAGTATTCAGCAACAAGTGGTCCAACACTACATACCTGTCTAAAATCTGAAGGAAGGTTGAGAAGAGTGCAAAAAGGAAAAATAAAAGGAGGTAAGCCTTTGAGGTACCATTTTACAAAGTACTGTCCATAATCATCGAACAGGATGAGATACTGCCTATTGTTGAGTCAGATGGCTGTTTACCTCTCATAATCAACGTGGGTTTCTGCTAAGGACAAGGCCGTGGTTCTGTCTGTCTGCCTGGGAGGCCAACCTGAGGCTGTACACCTGTTAGTTCTGTGGTGCAGTGTGGACATTTCAGTGGCTCTTCTTTTTGAAATCTGGAACCAAACTGAAGACGTTCCTAATAGTAATAATGCTGTATATGCTGGATCTGGTCTTTACAGCGAATGCAGAGGTAAAACAAAGCAAAACTTCCAAGAACTTAAAAAAAAATAAAACAAACCAAAAACAAAATAACCAAAATAAAGCGGATTTAAACCAAGCGGATCAGGTTGGATAAATAGGATTGGTTCCTAATCTGTGTCAGTCCATTACTTTCTGGCTTTCGTTTGAATCATCAACAGCACACAGAAGGGTGCAACCAGGGAAATCTAGGAAAGCCGAGGTTAGTTAGATACCAGACAAGAAAAATAGATTCTACTTTATTTTTAAACCTTTTTATGTTTTCAAGGAGCACGAATTCAAGACAGACAAGAGTATCATGTATGATCATCTCACTGGCTGGAGTTGGTTTGTGCTTAAGGTCTACTTTACATGCAGTTCCTTTTATTAGTTGTAACTAATCATGAATAATTAGGGATCATATCAAAAAGCTTACTGGGTTCTAAAGTAGCAGAAAAGATCTTTAAAATACTTTGACATGTATTCAGAAGTATCTAAATAAACACTCTATAACAGCTTCATAGTCATAAACAAGGCATCATTGGCAGAGTAAAAAATGTATTTCAGTTTAGTCAGATGTCACGATGAAAGGTCTTCTGCACAAGAGTTTGGGTCAGAGTTAATGATTTCGATTATTTGCATATGCACACATCTGTGTAAGCAAAGGAACACAAAACGTGAGATTTCTCAGAGTACGTATGACTACAGAAGTGACCTCAAAGATAATGAAAACATGTCCAGAGAGCATCTTTAGTATTTCTGGTAAATGTAATTTGGGTTAAATGCAGACCAGCAATAGATTTGATGAATGGATTCGATTTGCAAGGAGCATTCGCTATTTTTGAACTCCACCTGCTCATCCCTAGAGAAGTCAGCCACCTTTCTCCTTATTTTTTGTCCCTATTTTTACCACAGAAACAACCCCAGTAGTTAAAATATGCACTCACCTTTAGAGTCCCAAAAGCAAGGAACAGAGTCACACATATTCTGAAAATAAATCATCACGTATGTAAGATATACACACATGTTTATTGCTAATTTCGACTGAAATTTCCATAGAAATATTTGCCCTTCTTCATATACTTCTCTGAAAGCTTAGTTTTCTCTAATACTCCTGAATGCATCACTCGTTTTTCCCCTGGCAGTCCAGAAACTAAGTTCGCGGTCTGTTTCAGGTGATCAGAAGCATTGTGTCAACAATATGCCAAATTCAACACCCTGACAATAATTACAGTGTTCAGAGTAAGAAATGTAACAACCATACACAAGGAACTTATCTGCGAAGCAAAACACTTCTGAATTGAGGAAATAATAATTTTTTTTTTTTTTTGCCGAGTCATACGAAAGGAGAGACATGGTGGCTCGTAGCCATCAAACACTTCAGCTTTAGGCTAGTTTATCTGACAGTCTTAAAAAAATAGAGAGATTGTTGGATGCTGCACAACTGATGCTGACATAGATATCAAGACACCAAGGAGCAGAGTTACGTTTCAGTTTAAGTAAAGAAGAATTAATTGATAAACTTTCTTTATTGTTAATGCTGCCAATAAAATAGTGAGACATTAGACTGCTTTAAATAGTTTTATTTGATTTTCCATCAACTGCGCAATATTTAGCCAAAAAACAGATGTCTGCAGACAACTGCAGACAATTGCTCTAACATAATGTGAAGTTAGTTTAAAGGGCTGCTCTTCTAAGCACAGGTCACTGTTACAGTCTCTGACCTCTAGGGACTCTCCTCAAGAGAGAGCTCTTTCTCCTCCTTTGTTTCAGGTCTGCCTTTCTGCCACAGCTGAGATGTGTTGCTGCTCGTCAGCCACTGCATAAAGACTGCCATCACAAAGTGTTGTGCCTCTTTCCCCTGGCCTTGATCCACAGTGATGTTGTCTGTAAATGTGCACTTTGGTTTGACTTCTATGTGAGTAAATGTGTACATCTAAAGGGCAAGTGTGTTGGTTCATAGTGGAATCTGGGTGGAGCTCTCTGTCATTTTTGTTCCAACCCCTTTTTCTCCTGTTTTGTGGTTAGACAGGGAGCTCAGTCGTTGTACCTTTTGATATTCCTGTAGATAAATCTGTCTTTTTGTTCATAGTTAGAGGGAGTGCTTTGTTTGTTGTTTTGGTCTTGGAGACCATAAAGCTTAAAGCTGCCTTGTGTTTTCTCTTTTTTGTTCTGTAATAAATATAAATAAAGTAAATACTGGTTTTCTACTGTTATTTACTGTTCAGTGGTTAATTTTTGGTGGATGTGACACCCTGTGCCAGACAACTATTTGCTGTGTAGAGGAATGTCTGAAGTCTTGATGCTTCATATGTTGTTTTGCTGTTTAGTGCTTGATAATTTAATGTTATGTTCATTGCACAGTAGATCTACTCCATGTGCATGGACTAAAGTGGTGAGTATTTCCCAAAATCTTGGTTATTTGTGCATTCACTAGACTAATCTATTATTTTCACCCTGGGGAGTCAGACTTCATCATAAGCTTTGTTTTGGAGTCACGCTGGTTAAAAGTCATTTCTTCTGTTGGATTATCTGGGAAGACAGCTAGAAGCTTTGTTTTTATATTTTGCCGAGTCATGGTTCACCACTTTATTATATTATTTAACAGTAATACAGTAATTAGGAACCTAATTTTAAATATCACATTAAATATTGTATACTGAGATATAGTCAAAATTTATCAATGTATGATTTCTAGATTATATCTGCAGGCCCTACTTTTTATGGTGATATAAAAGAAACTTGATGGAATAGGGTCACTTCAGAGAGATCCTGGACATGTATGTCTTTTTCCTTTTGATGCAAACAAATGCCAAATCAGCTACGGTGTAACAGCATATAAGTGACCCAGTTCAAACACTCAACACTTGATGGAAGAGGAGATGCTGCACCAGAACTGATGGATTGTCACACTTGAATGTCATGGAACCATCGGTGTCCCACTATGTCCAATTTATTAACCATTTGATGTGATATTGTGACCATTGCAGTAGTCACAACCCATTTAACACATGCAGTTTTATTTTATTTAGTCAGAACTACCCGGAACTCAACCCACTCAAGACTGTGGAAATTGTGGTGGATGTTTGGAGAACACCACACCCATACACCCCCCTCACCATCCTCAACAACACCGTGTTGGCTGTAGACCACTTCAGGTTCTTAGGAACCACCATCTCTGAGGACCTGAGATGGTCTTCACACATAGACACTGTTCGAAAGAAGGCCCAGCAGTGACTGTACTTCCTAAGGCAACTCAAGAAGTTCAACCTTCCACAGGAGCTGTTGGTCATCTTCTACACTGCCATCATTCAGTCTGTCCTGTCTTCATCCATCTCAGTGTGGTTTGGCTCATCCACAAAACAGGACAGGTCTAGACTGCAACAAATAATCAGGACTGCAGAGAGAATAATCAGGGCTGACCTTCCCTCCATCCAGGACTTCTACAGGTGGAGGGTCAGAAAAAGAGCTGCAAAAATCTCTGCAGACCCCACATACCCTGCACATAAACTGTTTAGAGTTTTACCTTCAGGCCGCCTCTACAGAGCACTGTTTACTAAAACCAGCCGCCACAAAGACAGTTTCTTCCCCCAGGCTGTTTCTCTGTTGAACATTTAATAGAGTACAAAACAACAGCATACAGATGTTGCAAATGCACCTTTTTATTTATATATGTGCATATTTGTATATGGTATATATGTATATTCTTTAATGCAAAAAACAAAAACCAGAGAGCAAAGTGTACCGGAGTCAAATTCCTTGTTTGTATGTACGAACTTGGCAATAACGCTGATTCTGATTCCATCGGCCAGTCCTTTATTTCTGTTCTTACCTCTTTCTTCTGAACTTTAACAGTCTATGCATCCAGTCAAGAGAAAACTAACAATCTTCTGCAAATGCAGTGCAGAAATAAATCATTCAGTAGCTGTAACTCAGAAGAAGAGTGGCCAATCAGAAGATCAGTGTGATTCTTGGCCACACCAAGTTGAAATGTGATTGCGCGGGACGATCCAGTTTTTAGCTGATGTGATTTAAGAAGGTAAAACACAGGTTGCAAACTAAGAAGTAAGAAGGTCCATAATTCAAAAGAATTAGAACATTGCTACAGTTTTTTTTTTACCTATAATATGTTTAGAGATGTTGGAGTTTTGCCATGAATCTAGTGAGTGATAGAAGAGCAGAAACTGCGGAAATCCTGGCACAGACAAGACAATTACTGTCATTGTGTCCTGATTGGACAGACATTAAAGTATCACAGTCAAATCCTGATACAAATGTGTCATTGTGTTCTATTCATCTTCGGAACCGTGGACACCTTAAGTTGTTTTCTATTGCAGCTGTGGTTGTCTGAACCATCAGTAGTTACTGCTAACAAACTGCCAAATGTTGTGTGAGGCATCAGGCAGAGAACTGATGGAGTAAAAATCTCTATACACTCACAATATTGAATTCTAATTTAACTCACAAACAGCACAGTGAGAAGATTCAAGGTTCCAAGCATGAAAGCCAATATTCAACCACTGTAATATGTATTTGTTAAATAAAAGAGACATTTTGTAAGACCATTGCAGTGAAAGACTGCTCTGCCTTACAGATGAATGTGTATCTATACCTTCTTGTGTGTTTTTATGCTTTCTGTGAATAAACAAACCAAACAGCCATGTAGGCAGGGTGAAATACAAGTAAACATATCAAAGTAAACTCAGTTATCTCAATGTGCTCCTATTTCACAAACCTTTGATGTTTGAGGATGGAGCAAAAAAAAGACCAACAGGTGGGTGTGATAATTTTAATCTCGCAGTTTCTGTTGAATTCCCTCTTTTCTCTCCAGGGGCTCTCATGTGTGGTGAAACCATTCAGGGAGACACCACTGAAAATGTACTTCTCTTCCTTTTCATCATGTTTAATGAATAAAGCCATACGTTGTAGTGTTATTTACATCCTCAAATCAGAGCAGTGCTCCTGGGTGCAAGACTTGGTGGCTGTATTTGTTATTGAGAGTATTACTGAAAAACAAACAAACTCAGCAATTGCAAATGTTAGAAGATTCTAACAAATGAGCCCAAGCTTGTACATTTGTTTAAAAAAGTGATTTTAAAATAAAATAAATAGAGCTAGATTTATTATCAGTTTGTAACTAGTTTGCAGACTCTTTAATGTTAAAATGCCTTTGCCAAATGGAATTGAGCTGTAGAGATAAAATTGAAACTGAAAGGCTGAAGTGTTGCATGTCTTTTAGTTTGTCACTAGCAGCAAGCCTATTGTGAAGACAGTTTTCAGTCAGTTATTTACCTTTGTACTTACATTTCATACCCACAAAAACAACACTTTGGAGACACTGTATGCATGTTCATTCTTTCTTTAGTAATTGATTTCATGACTTACGACATCTAATAGTCCAGTGGACCCATTAGGATAGGGAAACATTCTACGATTTTGCTTTCACAATGCAGCTTTGTCGTGATGCAACATTTTGGACTTTGTTGTGGTTTTGTGTTTTGACTTTAGTTTGGTTTGTACTCATGTTTGTTTATTTCCTTCTACAGCCTCCTAGTGTTTGTTGTTTTCTCTCCCCTCGATTATAGTTCCTTTTGTGGTTGCTTTCCTATTTCTTCTTATGGTTTTCTTGTTATTATTTTTATTATTATAGTTTTGTGTCTCCCTGGATCCTCTTGTTTAGTTTCTATAGTTCTGGTTTCTACCTCCTGTTAGGTCAGCTTTAGTTATTGTTTACATCTTGGTTTGTATTTAAGTCCCCACATTCTCTGCCTCATTTCCCTGGTTGGTTCTGTCAGTGTTTGTTTAGTGTTGTTTACTTTGATACTTAGGGTTTCTTTATGTTTTCTGTAGATAGATCTTAGGTTGTGATGTTCTCTTGTTCCCTCTAGTTTCTCTGTTTACTTTAGTTAATCATTATCCCAGATTCTTATGTTTCTCTGGTTATTTATCTCTGTCCATAGCTTCATTTAGATCTGGTTGCCTGATTCCTGTTTATTTAATTCTTTGCTTATAGTTTTGTTTTTGTAGTCATGTTCCCTTTTGTTTTATAGCCTGGTCCTCTTAGCTACCATTCATATTCCCTCAGTTCTCTGCATCCTGGTTCACACCTGTTTTCCATTCTCCTCTGATTACCTACCTCTGTGTCTCATTGGTTCATACCTCACTCCCCTGTTTATAAGCTCTCTGGTTTTGATTGTTCTTCGCTGGTTCCTTCCGTTCACTACCCTTGACTATGTTCTTCGTATTACCACGTTCCTGATGAGTATACTTTCGTGGGTTTTTGGATCTTCGGCTTATTGTTTGTACCTGCAGTGTTTTTGCTTCGTTTTTTGGTAAACTTTGAAATAAAGAACTGAAGACTTTTACAACATGCTGCTGCCGAGCTCTTGTCTGCACTTTGTTCCGACCCAAAACCCCATTTTGACAAGCTTATTTGATTTTACCGTCTCTGTTTCTGTTAGGATTATTTTGTGTTTAATAGAAGTAAAAATAAGTCTAACATTTTTCTGCTGCTGTACCAAACTAATGTCACACTCTGACGTTTGTTCCGATGTCAGATTTATGTGTACTGTTACACACTTCCTATTTAGATACTACATGTTAACTTGTTGATGCACAGATAATGTCCTCACTAAGAGCTTTACAGTTCAGCAGCTTCTCAGTTTCTAGTGGTTCATTTAGCCATGTTGACATACCAAATTTGATACATTGCTGTAGGATTTGTTGTAAAAAGTCCAATATTCTGCTTGTGCTTGTCTTCGGTCAAAGTATAATTAAAATAGCACGAAACTCTATAAATTGTATGTGACCGTGTGTTATTGGTTCTTTTTAAAACATTTACGGCGGTTGATTTCTCTGATTGCAACAATGAAATCACTTCATAATGTTTCTATTAACTGAACAGTTAACTTCACTCAGTCCCCACAGAGGGGGCAGTGTACATATCAAGTGATTACATTAATGGGCCATTAAATTACAGTGCTTTATTAAAATGGAGCCTAATGCTGCTCAGAAAACTCATTTGAAACACTGATATTTCTAGCATTTAGAGGCAATGTTTAATCAGGTTGTAATTATGAACAGAAGCTAAATGTTGTGATCTTTGTGTCAGCAGTAATAAGCTATGCAGGAAACTAAGCTGCAGAACACAGGTGGATTTGACAATTTTATACCTCCGCCAGCAAACTAGCATCTATTCCAGTGATCCTCACTAATTTTTTCAAGAGAGCCACGTTGGCAGAGCAAAGTCAAGGGGCGAGCCACAATATACCAAGTCACTCAAACAAGATGAGCAGGGATCATCCGGTTTATCTGTTTTCTCCTGATAGTGTCTGTGGTTAAAATGATGACTCACAGGTATATGTGCTCATGCCATCACTTTCCCACAAGTGGGAAACTCTGCTTTAGACTCCAACCTCCAGGAGTGACCAAGTCTACAGCTAAATTATTTCACTTGGAAGGGTTTTTGATGTCTTTATGTTCTTTCACATCACATAATCTAGAGTCAAACTCACTTTTCAGCTCCTCCAAAGGTTCATCTAACTTCCTGTGGCTAAAATGCTGCTGAAGAGCTAAATAACAAGTTGTGGCTGTTGCTCTGAGTTTTGGGAAGTTGATGAGATCTCTGTCAGGTATCCACAGGGCAGTCATTTTTTTGGAATGCTCTGATTGCCTTCAGCATGTTGCTTAAAAGCTCTTCTTTCCTTTTGGAGTTGCAAGTTGAGTGTTTCGGTGACAGGTAATGTCTGCAAGGAGGGCCAGCTGTATGATCCAGTGTGGGTTAATCAACTCTGGCTGGTGTTTTCTTTGCATTTCAGGAACGAGGCTCAGAAAACACTCCGGCACCGTTCCATGGGACACCCATTTTACTTAATTGTGCATCACTAGATCGCTGCACTCTGTGTTATAGTCCCACCAGCACAACACATTCTGGAATTGGTTGATTCTGAGCTTTAATACAAGTGATTTTTGATAGATGATGCAATGGAAACTGATAAAATGGGGCATTTCATCTCTTTTTTTATGAGGCCAACAAGGCCCTTCTCCCTGCATTGCATTCTTCGAGCACCATTAGTACACACACTTTAGACCAAATGTGATGTTTTTCCTCAAAATACCAAAAGAGTATTCAAAATATCCTTACCACTTGTTTGGTCATAGAGTGCTAGTAAGCACAGCATTTTTTTTTAAATAGAGTCTTCTTTAAAGAACCTCACCCAAACACACAGATGAGCAACATCAGTGACATCTCTGCTTCCATCCACTGCTATGCTGAAACATGGTGCTACACTCAGATAAGCCAACAGCTGGTCAAGGATGTCCTTTCCAAGGCCTTCTATCTGTCTAATTGTTGTTAAATGAGACAATTTTAATCTCATTTGTTTAAGATTTGCAGCCTTGTTGTCAAAGTCTCTGAGCAATATTTCTGCCAAAGCCATCGAGCAATCTTTTACTAATCCTGAGTCTGAGAAGCGCTTTTTTGCCTGCACCAATATCCCTGCTATCTCAAAAGATGACTCTGTTTAACGTTCTGCAGTAGAGGTCATTCTGTGGATAAGACCTTGCTGCTCGGAAAGTGAAGAAATGAGCTGTGACGTTTTTCTCTTTTTGAGTTCACTGCCAAGCAAATATCTTTGATTGAATTTTGAATTTGCAGTTTTTAAATGGTGCTCGAGGTTTCTCTGTTTGAAGCGAGAATGAGTTTGTTTGCATTATAAGCAAAGACGGTTTGTGCCATGGTGAACAAATATGAATTTGTCTGTCCGTTTCTCTTCAAGGTTTCTGTGTTCATTGTGTATTCATTGTACATTTAACTTTTTATTGGAAACAAATGTCATTGGTGTACTTGTCTTCACTCAGACATCTTCATGTTGATTTTTGTTTACTAGTTCTCCAGACTCTTCATCCTCACTAAATTTCATGCCTCGTTTTGCTTTTGATTATATATCACTCTGTTTTGAGTGTTATATGTGTTATGCTAGGTAGTGTAATTACTATTGCCTTGTAGCTCACTCTGATGTTACTATGTGGCATCGTGTTTTAAACGGTGCCTGCGTTGCCACGTTTGACAGTATCCTTTGTTTGAAAACAACTTTAATTAAGGCAAAATGGGAAATATAATACAAGTGTGTCAGTGTTTTTAATGTAGAGTCCATCAAATGTTTCTGTTGCACGTCTTTAAAATGTGTTGGCATTTTGTTGAAACCTGTCACGTGAACTACCAAATAATTTACAGGGCCCTAAATGCCAACCAACACCTTCTCAAGACCCTGCAAAGACCATCCATAATTTGACTGAATTTTGACAATCTGGCTGCCACCTTTTTACCTCTCAGGACCTCGAAACACCTTGACCATGTTAACAAGGCACCATCCCTTCACTAACAACGTTTTTTGCATGTTCAAAAACCTCAAGGAACTCTCATTACCCATGGGTGCCAACTGTGTTTTTGATATGCCCTTGAAGACCTTGCAAAGACCATTGCTGTTTTGGTCTGAGTTTTTTTTTTTTTCACTACTAAAAAGAGGAAATGTAACGCATTACATGTAACTGTTGTTCAGATTTAAATGTTCAGACCTTTTCTGTGGTCTTAGTTCTTTTTGTACTTTGGAAAGAAGTTCATATCCCAAATCAGATTGATCAGTATTACTCAAATGTGGTGAAACTGTAGGAAAATTACAGTAAAGTGCAAACTGTTACTTGGGCCAAATTATTTGCCTTTCAGAGCACTCAAACAAATTAAGGAATTGCAAAAGGGAGGGTATAAGGTAGCTGCTGTGAAGCAGACTTCTCTGACAAATTTACAGTAGAGCTTTTCAGACAACGATACAGCCAATAAAGCAGTTTTAACTGCAGCCGCCCACACTGAGAATTTGGAAATGTGTGATTGCAGCAGTTTTGCGGTCAGCGCGGGGGGTGAGGTTACCAGAGCTGACATTAGCAGGCAAGAGGGAAACTGACAAACATTTAGATTGTATTTCAGTCAGTGAAGCATAAAATGTAAAGTTGTAAAATCTTCCTTGTGGTCACCCCAGAGGAGAAGAGAAACTTTGGAGTAAAGAAAGTGAGGAAGCAAGGAGAGGAGATAAATTAGAGCTGCTTGGTCATGTTTGGTGTAATGTGAAACGAGCTAAATCAGCAGCATTACTCCCTCATGGCACAGATTGAGGTGATGTACAGAACACTGCGTCCCACTTCTGAAATAAATTATGTTTTCCTGGGAAAAATAGATGACAGCTGCTATTTTTGAATGAGTTGACCAAAGCAGAAATATTAGATTAAACACCAGTACATGTGTAAATGCACATAGCTTAAAACAGTCTGTTACAAAAACTCTGATGCAGATACATCAGTATACCATGAGATATGGCTCAACAGTGGGGTTACAGACGAATACAAACACTGTTGATGTTAGGCTTCATAGACTCAAAGGATTTCTACGCATAAATAACATTTTATCTCAGGTTCCGTCTGGTTTAGGGAAAAACATAATAATAATAATAATAATAATAATAATAATAATAATAATATTAGCAGCCCTAAGCCTGAAGCACGTGACAATAGACAAAAATGTGCAGCACTTTTCATTGAATTCTCAAAAGCATTTGAGGGTAAATCCCACATTGTTGAAACAGAGACATCAATATTTAGCTCTCAGATCATACTGATTGATAGTTATATAATTATACCTCTCTCTATTCCTTTAACCAGCTAGTTTTACTTCTGAATCACCTACTGTAACTAATGGTGTCCCCTAAGAGTTTGTCATTGGTTAACTCCTTATTATCTTATAATAAGGAGTTAACATCACAACTGCAAAATTGTGTTAATCTGCTGATAATACTATAATTATGTGTTGCTTAGAATCCACATACAACCTGGCTTCTAATCAAACTGCTGTCAGCTTTTATTATGGTACTATCAAATTTCTGTGACTTAAAGCTACATGTCACTCAGTGAAAACAAATTTCACTTTCTCGAATTTAAAATCGAAGTCACATAATCAACCATCAGCAACCGCTGTTCAGGTTTCACAGATTGAGTTTGTTTCCCAATAGAAATATTTGGTCTGTTTGAGTTTTGAGACCAAAAATAAGATGGATGCTACTAGATTTATATCTGTAATTGATTGTGATCATGTGACTTATATTCACACCTCTTCTTGGTTTTTAAATGCTCTGGATTCTTTTTATTATGAAGCTTTTTGATTTATCATGCATTTAAAAAGACTCACACATCTTTGTCTGTTGTGTTGGATGGTCTGACTTGCCCACGTAGACTTAGGCATCAGTACTGTATGTTTTATTATTCTGGCCCAACTGCCTTCATATCTTCAGACCTAAATTCATTTCAACCTGGAAAGACTCAAGAAAGGGAGAAACAATGAGATAATGATTAGCAGGTTTATTAATGAAAATTATTTATTTGGTGCTCGGACCCTGGAAGGAAAACGTGTAGTCTGAGGATGACGTGAGCAAGAAAGGCCATTTTAGGATTAGGATTACGTACACCTTCCCCCCCGGGAATCCGATCCTGGTGGTGGAGTGGCCTGAAGAAGTTTGTATGAAATATGGGAGCCAGATGGTGGAGAAAGGGGAGGAGGAGGGTCGAAGCTCAGCAACGAGCAGTGTCTTCCATGATGAAGGTCTTTAAATATAATGTCTTGGGAGGTGATTGGACGAGGAGAAGAGTGGATCCATCTCTGATTGGAGCGTTATGGAGGAATAACCAGGTGGAGCAGAGGCAGTGAACGTGAGTCTTCCATGTTGAATTTTCGTTAAAACTCCATTTCAAAAGTAAAATTGCTTAAAGTCTTTCTTTTTTGTTTGTTTGTAACAAACATCCATGCAGAGTTTGAAAAAAGAGGTTTCACTATGCAGCCTGTCATGCCTGGAACTCTTGCCTGGCAGAATGACCAGAATATTAAAAATGTGGTTTTCTTGAACATTTTTAGAGGACTTCACAATTAATTTTAGTAAGAAACATCTGGCTGTAGATGTTTTCTCCTTTGTCCCAGTTTTATTACTTGTGTTTTCCACTGAGGTCTTGCCTCAGAGTTTTATTACCCTTTGTTTGAGATTTGGGGCAATCAGCTGCTAGTGGCTAAGGGCGCAGCCCACCGTTTACCAGCTGATCGCAGAAAATCGAGACATCAGCACACCAGGAGGACTTCTCTTTCCAAGTTAACCCAAATTGCACATTTTGTCCATAAAATTGTTGGTTTAATCTTCATAGACATTCAATGCGCATATATTTTCTTTTATTTTTATTATTAGGTAGTCAATGTTATCCCCTTTGTGTAGAATAGTGCTTGTTAGTTCATTAACTTCATTAATGAAGCCATAATGAAGTTATAGCTTAACCATCTGCCACCAGCCTGGTTAACAAAGCCCGGAAACCATCCTGACACTCTCCCTCTCCCCCACACCCCCCCTTTTTTTGCTGACAGGACACTTGTAACTTGTAACTCTATGAGTTACATTAACGCTCAGCTTGGACTCCTGCTTTACTTGCACTGCTTTACTTGCACAATGATCACCTGCACTGTTGTATTGCTCTTGCATCTTATACTGCTCTATATTTACTCTCACTCACTTAAAACTGTGCACATATATTTATATTATATTGTAGATATGTTTATACTGTTTAATTTGTACTGTATTGCACCGACTACGCCAAAACAAATTCCTTGTATGTCCAAAAACGTACTTGGCAATAAAGCTTTTCTGATTCTGATTCTGATTCTGATTAAATTTTCACATATATTTAAGAGAAACGTTTGTGTTTATTTTGTGCAAGAGTGATTTATCTGTCAAAATAAGCTCAAAGTTCCCCCACCAATTGGTGAAGCGGCTGATTAAACTGTGACATTTAGCGTGGTTTGGTTAATAATTACCAATTATTAATGAGAAATAACTAATTGTAATTATTAAGTTCTTTCAACCCATAATCACAGCACCGGAGGACATCTCTGACTTCTGTTTATAAGCAATGATTTTTGGTTTAGAAAATCATTTTTCTGAATTATGATTTTTAATTAGAATTGTTGATAAATATCAATTAAATAATAATCACAATCCTTACACTGTGGACAGTCTAATTGATTTGTTTGATGCTGATAATGAAATAAAAAGGTCACAAACCACACATCTTCAGTCAAATCATTTTGGTCCATCCTTTATCCACTAAGTCTGTCAGACTGTCTAGTTTTGCATGAGTTGCAAATAATTCCCAAGCTTTTATCCTACCCTGTCACATGTGCCCCTTTCAGTACAGATTGGGCAGTTTTACATCAATGTTCTTGTTGGTTTTCATCCACTAATGAGCTTTGAGAGCTTCTCAGGCCACCTGATGTGACAAATGTCTTGAACTTGATGCTGCCAGTTGCTGTAGATTCATACCAGAATATTGCCTTCACCTTGGTGTTAAAGATTTGAAAGAATATTCACCTGGCGCTTCAAATGTGTTGCAAAGTGTTGAACAAAATTCATGGAACGGCAACAATGTTTGTACAAATCATGTCTTATTAGTGTTAAAATGGTCTCAAAAGATCACATTAATGGCTGAGAAGGTTTGGCTGGATCAGTTTTAAGAACAATTCCATAATAAAGGTTAAATATGGATGATATTCTGAGACAAAGAGAAGAGCTGTCTCTGCAGCTACCAAATAGCAGCTCAACTAAAACATCTCTGGAGATTTTTCCAACATAAATCGTGCCTTGGTTTTGATTTTATTTACTACAATGCAATAGGAGAAAAACAACAGACAGAAGAGAATTTCAAATTGAAACTTTAGCAGTATTTCCTAAAAAAGGTACTTTTAGTTCACAAACCCAGCTTAGAAAAGAACATCTTTATGTGTACCTACCAATTAAAGTCCAATGCTGTTTGTTAACTCCAGTGCTAACTCACATCTGTAGTATTGAGGGTTGGTAAGGAAATGCACAGACAAAGCTTCAACATTAATACGTTTTCTAACTTAACATGGGACTTCCTGTTGGTATTCCTGAATCTTTTTTTCTGGTTCAGAATTATGAAATTCCTTCTTCCCATTTAGAATGGAGGGCACTAGTTGCATAATACTGAGAACAGTTGCCTCAAAAAACTTTAACACAACCAAGAGGAACATGCCAACAGTGAAATCTGGGGTTTCCCTCTGGCTAACTGTTAACTTACATCAGTGTTTCTCTTTTGGGTGGCATTTTGAAAATCCACGGCAATAGTAATGCCTGATATTTGACATTATGCCTTTAAGGTGGATCAGTACAAAAACTTGAGGCTGAGCAGCAAGATGAAAACAATCCTAGCTATCTGTAAATAAAACTCTCAATGATAAACATTCCTCTCAATTTGCTTTTGTCAACCTTTTGCTCATGAGGTTTAAGTTTGTGCATCTACAAAAGCAGGCATCTAATAGGTGTCCTGAGCAGATGTCGGAACCACCTCCAGGGGAGCAGCAGCTCTTCGTCGAGCTCCACCAAGTTGATGAAACTCTTCATCTCTTAGGCAGAGCCCAGCCACACTACAGAGAGAGTGACAATAACGAGATGACGACGAGATCAACATGACCATGATCCACAGACTTGATAGAGGGGTAATATACACCGGCCACTTTATTAGGTACATCTGTCCAACAGCTGGTTAACGCAAATTTCTAATCAGCCAATCACATGGCAGCAACTCAATACATTTAGGCATGTAGACATGGTCAAGACAATCTGCTGTAGTTCAAACCAAGCATCATAATGGGGAAGAAAGGTGATTTAAGTCACTTATGTGGCATGGTTGTTGGCGCCAGATGGGCTGGTCTGAGTATTTCCGAAACTGCTGATCTACTGGGATTTTCACACACTACCATCTCTAGGGTTTACAGAGAATGGTCAGAAAAAGAGAAAATATCCAGTGAGCGGCAGTTCTGTGGGAGCAAATACCTTGTTGATGCTAAAGGTCAGAGGAGAATGGCCAGACTGGTTCGAGCTGATAGGAAGGCAACAGTAACTCAAATAAGCACTCGTTACAACCAAGGCATGCAGAAGAGCATCTCTGAACGCACAACTCGTCAAACCTTTAGGATGGGCCACAGCAGCAGAAGACCACACTGAGTGCCACTCCTGTCAGCTAAGAACAGGAAACTGAGGCTACAATACTCATCAAAATTGGACAATAGAAGATTGGAAAAACGTTGCCTGGTCTGATGAGTCTCGATTTCTGCTGCAACATTCGGATGCTAGGGTCAGAATTTGGCGTCAACAACATGACAGCATGGATCCACCCTGCCTTGTATCAACGGTTCAGGCTGGTGGTGGTGGTTTAATGGTGTGGGGAATATTTTCTTGGCACACTTTGGGCCCCTTAGTACCAATTGAGCATCGTGTCAACGCCACAACCTACCTGAGTATTGTTGCTGACCATGTCCATCCCTTTATGACCACAGTGTTCCCATCTTCTGATGGTTTCTTCCAGCAGGATAACGCGCCATGTCATAAAGCACAAATCATCTCAGACTGGTTTCTTTAACATGACAATGAGTTCACTGGACTCAAATGGCCTCCAGTCACCAGATCTCAATCCAATAGAGCACCTTTGGGATGTGGTGGAACGGGAGATTCGCATCATGGATGTGCAGCCGCCAAATCTGCAGCATCTGTGTGATGCTATCATGTCAATATGGACCAAACTCTCTGAGGAATGTTTCCAGTAACTTATTGAATGCCACAAATGATTAAGGCAGTTCTGAAGGCAGAAGGGGGTCCAACCCGATACTAGCAAGATGTACCTAATAAAGTGGCCGGTGAGTGCATCTCTTCTGGCCTGGGAACACTTTGCTGTATCCCAAGAGAAGCTGCAAAGTGTTATTGGTAACCGGGATTTTTGGGTTTCTGATAGCTGACTGATGTATTTCTAACGCTGTGTTAGGCACATTAGAAGTTCTTCTAATTTGCCTAAAAAATGCTCTATTTCTTTCCGTAAGCAAATTAAATTTTAGATTCAAATACGAAATATTAATACTATAGACATTAAAATATTTTTTTACTGAATGGTTTAATTAGAAGGATGTGTCTTGGTACAGTTATTACCACTGTTTCCTCTGGGCTTGAATCACAACTGGGACCTATCTGTGGAGAGTTTGCATGTTGTCCCTGTACATTTGTGGGTTCTCTCAGGGTACTTAGACTTCTTCTTAGTATCCTAAAACACGAAGGTTAAGTGGATCAGCCACCCAGCATTGCCCTTAAGTGTGGGTGCGTGTGTGCCAAGTTGTGTGTCTGTGATAAACTGATAACATGTCCAAAGGATACCCCACTTCTTGTCCACTCACTTCTGGAGATAGGAACCATGCATGGAGCCATGCAAGGATTACACAGGTATAGAAAATGGATGGATGGTTTTAAAGTAAAGAAAAAATGCAAGTACAGTTTGAATCACTACAGATTGGTCCTACTGCATTATAGAGCTCAAAAAACAGCAAGTTGCTAATTGAAATATAAAATCACACAAACTGATATTAAACCAGAACCTGAAATGTGGGTTTAAACTTGTAAATGCATTTTAACTATACAGGTGCTGCTTTTTCTCACAGGCTGGTCAGAGGAACAGCCCATTGTTGAATATCAACCCTGAAGTCGGAGTGTCTGTGTTGTTTGAATGGACCATTCAGCAAGATGTAAGCTTGCTGAGAACTGTGGTGTGTTAAAGAGCATCTATCTTATATAAATAGCAGCATGTACCACCCCAGCATGAGAGGGGAAAAGTATATTTTGCATTGCCGTATGATTTTACCACCATGTTAAGTGAATAAGTTATACAGAGACAAGGTCTCTCAGCTAGCAATGAAAATTCTCAGGTGCCCTGCAGTCTAGCCGCTAATGCATTTGGCCTGTCACGTGTTTCTTCAGTTTCATGTTTGCAGTCAGCTTCATAAGAGATGGTGAGTTATTCTCAGATATTATGGAGATAAAGCCTTCATCCCCATAATACCTGGGTTAAGAGTTATTTCTACCGTTGGATTATGTGGGAGGACAGCTGGATTGTTTGTTTTTATCTTGCTGTTTCCAAAGAAGGGTCACAGTCTGACTCATTGTTCACCACTGCATCATAGAGTTGAACATTAATGCAGTGATTAGCAGCCTAATTTTAAATATCACAATAGTCACTGTAAATATGTATTGTATTGAGATATAGCCCAATATATTGAGATACTATTTTTATTTCATATCGCCCAGGTCTAGGTAAACGTACTTTCAGACAGTCAAGTCCAGAAGTCCAGAAATTGAGAGCAAAGTCAATTTAACAGATGATATGTAAATATAAAAGCTGCCGCTTTCCTCTCACTGTCTCACTAGCATCAGGGGGACTTATTTAAGTTGATTGCTTTCCAGTGTCATATGTTGTCATTAAGCCAAATCAAGAGATGCAGACAAGAGAAACCATTTGGGAGCTCAGAGTATAAAGAAGAATCAGAATAGGCATGGGAGAAGAATTTGTAGAAACATATCAGAGCATTGGAAAGTATAAAAGAACAGTAAAAACTGCATGAGTGGATGATGATCAGGAAGACAAAAGCAATTTGAAGAAGTACATTTTGGCAGGTTTTTATGATGACTGGAGCAGTGTTGTCGTTCAAAGGAGCTGTGTGTCATCAGGGAAGACAGCACCTTTTCAAGGCCTGTCAGCCTGGTAGCATTGTAAGTCATAGTTATTTAGTTTGCTTGGACAGCCTCGGCCCTGCAGGACAGGGCAGGAAGAGACAGCACTAGCACAATTGGCTCTGAATGTCAGTGGACAGCCACTATTTATGCTGCCACTATTGAGCTGTCTCTCAGTTCTAGATGCTTTATGGGAATTTGCAGTAGTCAGTCATATTTCAGAGAATGAGTAAATAGGATCCCTAATGGAAGCAAACAGCTCTTATAGTTAAAGTAGTTTTCACAACAGAAGCCAAATGGTTTCTCATACTGAAAAGTATGTTCATAAACATGTTTTTTTTACAAGGATCATAGTAAATATATATAGACCTACACACTGTCATCATAGTTTTATAATAACTGTACAGTATTTATTTTTATTATGTTGTATTTCTTTTCCCTTTTAGTGTAAAGTCTACTCTTGCTTTTTAATTGTTATAGTCACTATCTCTGTTAGCATCTGCATGCTTCCATTTGCCTTTTACCTTGCTACTGACACACCTGAATGTTATTTCTATTAATATTAATTAAACAAAATGCATTCTATTTTCTATCTATATATCTACCTACCTACCTACCTACCTACCTACAAACCTACCTATCTATATATTCTGGCCGCTAGATAACGACAGAGTGCTTCCAAAATGTCTTTTGTATGTGTTGAATATGCATCAACAGGCCATGTTGATTCATGTTGATGCTTATTATTGAACACATTAAAGCATGAGTGACGGTGGTGGCTGTGTTAGGGGCTCATCCTATAAACGGTGGGTTGCCAGTTCGAGCTCCAGCTCCGTCTGTCTCAGTTGATGATTTGAACTTGGACCCAGGGCACCTTGCAATCATTAAGTGCACCATGAACTCCTCTTTACACCAAAGTATTCCAGAGACAAATGTGAGGCCATCAGCCAACAGCGAGCAGCTTGTCATATTGTGGGTCTTCAGTAGGACACTTATACAAACACAGAAGCATTGTCCATTTTGGCTCCATTTTTGTTGAATAAATAACAGCCGTCTCAAAGTTGTGTTATCATATACTTCAGGTTAGATTTAAATAATTTTAGAACCTGGTAATGACTAGATAATTTTTATCTTTACCTGATAAGTTAAACTCTGAAAATGAAAGAAGCTGTACTTTGTTTTTACCATGACTGTATATTATATTATGAAAATAACGCGATCAGTATTGGTTTCAAACAATGAGTGGCTTCTATTTACACAAATATCTAATGTGAATCTAACAGTGATTTAAAGATTTCTAAAACAGTGTTTGGATTAACTGCTAGGTCAGTTATGAGAAAGCAGTTGTTCCAGCATGGCAGAAATCCAGAAATTGGTGCCTTTCTGATCAGCCATTAGATTTTAAACTAATCTCTTCTTAATCAAATCTAAGTAGGTACTTGTTGAATGCCCAAATTTCATGAGAACAGGGACAAAATGGTATTGTAGATGTTAACTTGCTTCTTTGCTCTTGAGTAAAGCAGCTGTTATTTCACTACAGTACACTTATAAAATAAATTTAATACAGTGAAGAAATTTCCTCTCCCCCTGCCCTGGCTCATTATCAACACTCACTGCGGCTCATTTCAAACCTAGCATATGACATTAGGGCCACATCCAGCCCACACAGCAATTATTGTAACACGAGTTGTCCTCGGATCCTGACATTTAGGTCGGATCAACGCCACCTGATGCTGAAACTGAGCCGTTAGGTGTCCAAATGTTTCTTGAATGATAAAAGCCTATATCTATGGAGTGAAGCACATGGTGGAAGAAATATCTAATATGAAGTTAACAAAAAGTCAAAATTTAATTTTAGATTTAAAAACTATTTAATTGCCTACAGTTGACTGATGTGTTACATTTAACAATTATTTTACATACACGGAATCAAAATCTATAAAAAATCATCTAAATCCTTTACCTGACCCAAGGAACAATTGCATCCTACATTTAAAATGTGAGGCGATTCTAAATATTATCAACATTAGATTTGTTTTGTACACTTAGGGCTATTTCATAATTTATTTAGGCAAAAAAGGAAACGGGAAAGATTTTCTGAATAAGTTAGCCAACTGTGTCCTGGGAAAGTCATTACAAGGTGCTGATCATCCAACCAGGTGGACTTTAGTAAGACTTTGTGGCCATGTTGCATATTAATAAGAAAACTGGATTCTGCTGTTATATTTCCACTATTTTTTTGCACTTCGAGAATCCAGGAAAGGAACGATGTCACATGTCAGGGTTTTTAAATATTTTTATCAAAAAGTTAACTAATCGTAGATTATGGCAAAGTTTAGTTATCTTTCAGGCTCATAATAATAGTAATTTAAAGATTTAGGCCCCAGTAGACATAGGATAAAAGAGTGTTTAGTTAATTCAAGCATTCAGACATCAGAATCCAGAAAAAATATGTTTAATAGGTGTTACGATGACACCTTTTTAAGTGATTGTTGACCTCTTAGCAAGGTCAATCTTGAAAAACAGACCTCTGTCTCAATGGTTTTATTTACCTGGTTAATAATAAGTTTTTATCCCCTCACTCACTTTACTTTACAATGACTTCCATCCCCAATGTGTTTTTATGTTTTTACATTCCCTTATTTAGTATTTGCATATTTTTTTTTTTAAGAAATAAACAATAAAGTTAAATTGTATAATAGAAATTAAGTATGTCAAATCAGGACATTCATGATTTCTCAGATGAATTTAGCTTCAGTAATCTCATGCAAACACAATCTTGCTGTTTCTACACTTTTTTTCACACATATACATACGTTGAGGCTGTGCTGGTGAATCTATTTCTATTTCTGTTGCTGTTGTTTATCTCCTACTGTGGAGCCTGCAGCACAGCAGCTGGGCACTGTTTGAGGAGGAAATGAAGGAAAAAGCTGGTCAGTCACACAACGAATATCACATTGCTCAGTATGAACAGTGCCTCACGTGGCACCGGCTGAAGTGTGTGGCACACTTAATGCTGTAATTATTATTAATTATTATTATTATTTTTTGCTTTAAACTTCTTTACTGCATGATAAAAAATCGACCGCATATAATTTAAAAAAAATGCATGGTCAGAGAAAGCCAACCTAGACCCATCTAGACATGGAGCCTATTATTCTGCTCAAACTGTGCTGTGGTATCTGACAACAAGATGTTAACAGCAGAGCATTTTAGGCTTGTGAATAAAGATGCAGGCCCCACACACATTGGACTTCTTTGTCCAGCACATCGCACAGATACTTCATTGAATTGAGATCTTTGTAATTTGCCAAACAAGGCAACACCTTTGACTGCTGCTTCAATTACCTTGCTGAAAGATGGTACAATTACTCTGCTGTTTCAATAAAAGGGTGCACATGGTCTGCCACAATGTTTAGGTAGGTGGTACCTGTCTAAGTATCATCTACAGACATTAGTAGGACTGATGTATGAGGATGATCCAAGGTTTCACAGAATAACATTCCCTCTACAGGTTTGCCATCTTTCCTGGTGCTTTCTTGTGCGACGTGTTCCCTGGGTAATTGATGCAAATGTACCCAGCCATCTGTGTGAGGCAAAAGAAAATGTGATGCTTTAGATCAGGTCATCACCTTCCATTGCTTCGTCTTCCAGTTTGGATCCTCATGTGCCAATTCCTGGTGCTTGAAGGGATTAACATTGACCATCATGCAGTTCAAAGCGAACATCAGAATAGGGAAGAAAGGTGATTTAACTCACTTTGAACGTGGCATGGTTGTTGGCGCCAGACGGGCTGGTCTGAGTATTTCCAAAACTGCTGATCTACTGGGATTTTCACTCATTACCATCTCTAGGGTTTACAAAGAAGGGTCAGAAAAAGAGAAAATATCCAGTTAGCGGCAGTTCTGTGGGCGTAAATGCCTTGTTGATGCCAGAGGTCAGAGGAGAATGGCCAAACTGGTTCGAGCTGATTGAAAGGCAACAGTAACTCAAATAACGACTCGTTACAACCAAGGCATGCAGAAGAGCATCTCTGAACGCACAACACGTCACACCTTGAGGCGGATGGGCTACAGCAACAGAAGACCACACCGAATGCCACTACTGTCAGTTAAGAACAGGAAACTGAGGCTACAGTTCGCACAGGCTCACCAAAATTAGCAATTAAAGATTGGAAAAACATTGCCTGGTCTGATTAGTCTCGATTTCCATTCGGATGGTAGGGTCAGAATTTGGTGTCAACAACATGAAGGATCCTGTTTGTGGACTTCAGCTCTGCCTTCAACACCATCGTCCCAGTTCTGCTACAGGAGAAGCTCTCCCAGCTGAGTGTGCCCGACTCCACCTGCAGGTGGATCACTGACTTCCTGTCTGACAGGAAGCAGCGCGTGAGGCTGGGGAAGCACGTTTCTGACTCTCTGACCATCAGCACCGGTTCCCCCCAAGGCTGTGTTCTCTCTCCTCTGCTCTTCTCCCTGTACACCAACAGCTGCACCTCCAGTCACCAGTCTGTCAAGCTTCTGAAGTTTGCGGACGACACCACCCTGATCGGACTCATCTCTGATGGTGACGAGTCCGCGTACAGATGGGAGGTGGACCATCTGTTGGACTGGTGCAGCCAGAACAACCTTGAGCTCAACGCTCTAAAGACAGTGGAGATGGTTGTGGACTTCAGGCAGAACCCAACCCCACCTGCCCCCATCACCCTCTGTGACTCCACAATTGACACTGTGGAATCTTTCCGCTTCCTGGGAACCATCATCTCCCAGGATCTCAAGTGGGAGCCAAACATCAGCTCCCTCATCAAGAAAGCCCAGCAGAGGATGTTCTTCCTGCGGCAGCTGAAGAAATTCAACCTGCCAAAGACTATGATGGTGCACTTCTACACAGCCATCATTGAGTCCATCCTCACCTCCTCCATCACCATCTGGTACGCCGCTGCTACGGCCAAGGATAAGGGCAGGCTGCAGCGTGTCATTTGGTCTGCTGAGAAGGTGATTGGCTGCAGTCTACTGTCGCTCCAGGAACTGTACACCTCCAGGACCCTGAAGCGGGCAGGGAAGATTCTGGCTGATCCCTCCCACCCCGGTCACAGACTCTTTGAGACTCTCCCTTCTGGCAGGAGGCTGCGGTCCATCCGGACCAAAACCTCACGCCACAAGAACAGTTTTTTCCCATCTGCCACCAGCCTTGTTAACAAAGCACGGAAACCACCGTGACACTCTCCCTTTGAAGAATCCAGAAATGAAGTTAAGTTAGTCTTGGAACCAATTTAGGCAATAATCAGCAAACATTTAGACAACCATTCCCAATGCAAGATCAGATAAAATATTATTTTAATAAAATAATGTTTTAAATAATGATCTGCTGAATAAAACCAACCTTCTGGATGACCATTTCTCAGCGGTGTCTAATTAGCTGCCTTTAGTTATTGAAATAATATTCGAAGAAATATTATTAAGGGAGTATTTTGGAAAAGAGCCAAATCTTTCTGGAGAAATGGGCTTAATGGTGTTCACTTACTTATCAAATTTAGTAAATGATGTTTAGGAACTAGTATTCACTAGCTTGAAAACCAACAACCTTTCTGTTGAATACTCTTTAGTAGCAAGCACGTGTTCTTACCGGTTAGCAGTTAAGCTAACAAAGAAGCGGATAGCTTAGCACCAGAATCAACACATACTTTTAAAATACCAGGTTTAAGAAAAGCAATGAGCAATGTTCTGTTTAAAATCACCCTTTAAATAACGTTTGTCTTAACTTTAAAAACATACAAAGAACACAAACCGGCTGTGTACTGTAGCTAGCCTACTAGCACTAAAATAGCCGAGTTTCACAAAAACAAAACTTCATAGAATGAAAACGTTCAGATTATTTCATCCTAACTGTTAATCTGCCCAAACCTAACCTCATGAACTGTGGTGAGAAAACGTTGTCCAAGGGGCGAAGCTTGAAGAAACGTCCACAGTCAACAAGCGGCAAGCGGTTAGCTTTCAGCTAACCTCGGGGGTCGAAGTTGTGTTCGCTCTGTGAACAAAAGGTTTAGCTCCGGAGAGCTGGGCGGCTCGTCCTGTCCGCTGCGGTCTCTGCTGTCTTCCTTCCAGGCTAGGAGACCGTGTATTTGCCGGGGCTTCTCTCCAACACCGTTTGTGTCTGCGGGGGCTCGGAGACACAGTCAAGCAATGCTTGTACCTTAATTATCCCCGTTCATGAATGAAAATACCGGATACACAGACAGTATTTCATCCGTACTTATCTTTGCATATGATCGATGATCGTATGGCTTCCTTGGATCCAGTTGAGTTTATCTCTTTTTGCCAGCAAAAGACATCAGCGCGCTTTGTTCCCCTCCTATCCCGATGGTCACCGGTGTGGAAGAGAAAGACTTGTGGGAAGGTGGGGGGTTTTATGCGGGCAGTGGCATCATGGAAAGTCCTCTGCTACCCCCGTTCCCCTTCTGAAGTTGTGCTGAAAGTGTGTTAAATGCAATTTATTTTGAAAGTTCCAGAAATGTCCGTACCGGAGTTTAATGTTGAAATCCATGGCTGTAGGTCCCAACAGTACCAATTAAGCATCGTGTCAACGCCACAGCCTACCTGAGTATTGTTGCTGACCATGTCCATCCCTTTATGACCACAGTGTACCCATCTTCTGATGGTTACTTCCAGTAGGATAACGCGCCATGTCATAAAGCATGAATTATCTCAGACTGGTTTCTTGAACATGACAATGAGTTAACTGTACTCAAATGGCCTCCACTGTCACCAGATCTCAATCCAATAGAGCATCTTTAGGATGTGGTGGAACCCGAGATTCGCATCATGAATGTGTATCCGACAAATCTGCAGCATCTGTGTGATGCTATCATGTCAATTTGGACCAAACTCTGAGGAATGTTTCCAGTACCTTGTTGAATCTATGCCACGAAGGATTAAGGCAGTTCTGAAGGCAAAAGGGGGTCCAACCCGGTACTAGCAAGGTGTACCTTATAAAGTGGCCGGTGAGTGTATGTCACCCAATAACAGGTGCCATGACAAAGAGAATCAGTGTTGTTTATTTCACTTGTTAGTGCTTATAATTTTGTGCCTGCTCGGTGTAAATCAGGGGTTAGAACGTACCTGGACTTTTGATAAAATAGTGACTTAATCTTTTCATCCAGTTTCCATATCAACCTAGTCCTTGCAGGGTTGATAGTGGGTCAGTGGGCAGGAGGAAGGGCACACCCTGTACAGGTCACTAGTCCACAGGGCAACACAACAGAAAGAGAACCATGCATGCAGGCAGGCACTGTTATCAAGGAGAAGCTTGGAATATCAGCTTATAGAAACAACCATGTATCATGGAGTGGTAGAAAGCTTGAGTGGCTGGACAGAACATACATATGAAAAGGGAAGAACATGCAAATTGTCTTAACACAAGATTTACAAAGGCCAAATACCAGTTACCTTTATCTACCCGCTCATTTTAAATAGAAACTCTCACGAAAACAAAGAAAGAAGCAAACCACCCTTGTTGGTGTGGAGGTTCTGAGGTAGCAGGCTGCAGACAGGAACCCAGTGTTTATCTAGACAGTTAAAAAAGATTCTAAACGTTTGAGCTAAACTGTGACCCTTAAAGACCAAATGTCGAAGTGAAAGTTTAAGAAAGTTCAAAACTAAAAGTATTTCATCATATAATAATAAACACAAAATAAAAAAAAATGAAAGAGTTTTTAGTTTTAATGGGGTGGGGTCTGGGGGTCTGCATGTTCTCCCCATTCTCCCCCGTTCTCTCCAGGTGATCCGGCTTTCTCCCACAATACAAAAACAGGACCGTTAGGTTAATTGGCTAATCTAAGTTGCCTTTAGGTGTGTGTGTGTGTGTGTGTGTGTGTGTGTGTGCACAGTTGTATGTCTTGTGTGTCTCTGTGTTGCGCTGTCCAGGGTGTACCTTGCCTCTCACCCAATGACCGCTGGATCTTTGTAAAATCTACATCATACTTGGTCCGCAAAGAATTATGGGTATGTTGTGCCCCTTAATCTAATAAACACAATTTAATAATTCATTTTTATGATGCTAATTGAAAAATATTTTGTAGTATATCACAGTAAAACTGTTTATGGATAGTATTAATGGAAATCCTCTGAGGTCTTAGATGTGTACCAGCTGGATTTTGGGTACGTGGGACACTTAAAGAGTTCTTCATGGCGAACGTTAAGCCCCTAAAATTAAACATTAAAGTTACAGTGAGACCTTATGTACAGTGCTTATTCATGCCTAGAATTGTACTGCCCTCAATGAAACGGTCCGAAGAGCTTTGAAAAAGTTCTGCACCAAAAGTCATTTTCGATCGCAGCTTTTCCTCAGCAAGGTTAATATCCAATTCACTATGACACCAATTCACAATCCTTGTTTTTATTTGGAAACCAATGGGTGTTATTTATTTCAAGGCTCACTCTTTGACATAGAATACTCTGTGTTTACCTAGTGAAGGTTTCAAAGTTGCATAGAACTCTGAATGATGGAGGAACCCTTTGCAGGGCCGTGTGGTTGTCACATAATGGGGCGTGGAAAGGCCAATGATTGGAGGCAGGAAGTCAGAGCAAGCTGACCTTCAGTGATACTGTACTGCATCCATGGGGTAATGGAGAATGAAATGATGTCTGTTTGAGGTCAACGCAGATAAAATGAGTGCAGATAAAAGAACCAATTCTGAGATCAGCCAAGTGAAGAGAGAGGGCCATTTTTGTCTTAAATGTCAGTCTCTTAACTGATTTACAATATCTTTAGTTAGAAACACATGCAAAATCCACTGAAAAATAATACTTTATCAATGTGACACATAACAACAGCCAGCATTCTTTATGCACCTTGCCATTCTTCTTACTAGTTTACCTGAAATCCCAAAGTAAACATTTCCCACAGAGAGAATAAATCTATGTCTGGTGATATCTGATATCTGGTGCTTTAAAAGATGCCTTCCACTGAATGCTAGCTACCTGATTCTAGTCAGACGTTTACATACACTCAACATAAGCATAAATTTCAGGTTCAATTTTGGCTTTTAATGAACAAGGCCAAGCCACTGTATTTCTCATGCTCCTGCTGCTTCTTGTGACTGTGTAAATTTACCTGTCAGATACTCACCGTGTATGCAGATCTTTCTATTTCCAGCTGTGTCACTGCATTCTTTGCTTTCCCGATCACTGGCCTTACCATTAAATTACGCCTGCTCTCAGAGAAAAGTCCACACCTGGTAAATACTCTCCTCAACCTCTGCAAGAAACAAAGTGGGGCTCCACAGAAGGAATATATGAGCATCGATCGGCCCTTGTAGCCACGTCTGGTCCACACAATAGTACGCTATTGATGTGGTGGAATTGCTTTTGAAGGCAGAGAGATTGATATAATGGTGTGGTGTGGGCCCCTTAAGGGCCAGTTTGATTGACTGACCTTGGGTCAATCTATGCATTTGCATCCCCCATCTTTGGTGTTTGTGCTGAGGCCACTGAGCTTACAGATACACAGGGTCCTTTGAGGTGGGGGGAATGGCGTCTTTTTCCAAATGAGCCTCCGAACAGGAAATTGACCCTTATTACCCTCACAGTTGATTTTCACTGAAAACAGGTTAATACCATTGATTTTGTGACTGCTGTAACCTGTAAAAAGAATTCAGTGGCATCCTGAGGATCTGTGTGCCAGAGTGGACTCCTCTGCCTCAAAATAACAGTTGTGTCTATTAAGCTTTCTTTATGTTAGCTGACAGGGCCTACTAATGAAAGGTAATAACTGACATACTGAAGGAATCTCTGTTCCATTATTGTTTAACTAACTGCAACTTCTTCAACAACTTTTTATCTAACCTTAAGACCAGAAGATTTCAAAACAATGAAAAATAAGAAAGCATTTTTTTCTGAACAATTTCTGGTAACACTTTATTTTTCGTTGATTTTTTGGTCACCTGTATGAACACTTCTTTCCCACTAATCTAGCTCTGACGAGGCAGAAAAGAGTTTACACTTTATTGCTTCTTAATTTCAGATTTTTCACTCAGTATTGCCAGCTATAACTTTCATGAATTGAAACTGCAGCTCTGGATGCAAGTTAACATGCCTCAGTAATATTGTAGATCATCCGTTTGAGTTAAAAAGCATTATCGTCCCTGCCTCATAGATTTCCCCTCAGCTTGGCTTTCTTTCTCTGGCTTTCTCTCCTTGCTTTATAACAGAAGTGGCTCCAGCTCTGCAACTGTCAGGTCCCACCTGCTCATCAACTCCAATCACCTCCAGCTATAAAGACTGGGCTCACACCTTCAGACTCTTCCAAACTGTGGCAGTACTTCTCTTGTTAGACCCTTTCTGTTTCTGAGTTGTTGTACTTTTTACTGCCAGAACCCTCTTCCATATCCCCACACATGCATGTTTTTTAACTTTGTCATATGAAAACCATTAAGTGTTCATGAGGATAAGGACATTTATTTGAAAGTGGAACTTTCAAATAAGCAAAAGAGAAAGTTCAACTTAAGAAATAACTGGTTGCTTCTCATCAGAACTCTGTAGCTTTATGGAATAGCTGAAAACATGTCCAATTAATTTCCAAATAGACTGATTTAGAAGTAACTAAGGGATGGACTAGATTTTCTGCACTGTTTTAAAACAAGGTGAAGTGATTCAGTTGACTCGTTAAGATAATTTTAATTTTAGAGAGGACAAAAGCTTTCTCATTCTAAGAATTGTTTTACACACATTTGATTTACTGGACTAACTACTCCACAACAATTATTTTACAGGTTTATTGATGGAAATATGTAATAAATGGGACAACCAGCCACCACTCCCCAACCTCCATACCTCCACCGTTTTTAGTTTACTGTGGTCAGGAGCAACCATAGGGACTAAGGAGGATTAGTTCAGAATTAGAGATGTAATGTGTTAGTGGATGGAGGGGATGGAAATGTTCTGTGTGAATGAGGGCCGATTAGAGTGGATTGAGACGATGAGAGTGGATTGAGAAAACCAGTTAAAGAGGTATGTTGCAAATAGATTGAGAGTGAATCAGTATCTGAAAGACTGGTTTTGCCAAAAAGGGCAAAAAAATACCATTTCAACTTGACCTGCTTCATCAATAGAGCAAAAATGAAAAGTACTCAATTTAATTATTTGTAGCACATTCACTCTCTGTTAACAGTGATTTTCTAACCATAGCTTCCTCTTTTTTCTATAGTTTTATAAAGCAAACTATCACAGCAAAGGTTAGAAAATGTACATTAAGTTAATCATTAGGAATTTCCCAATCATGACTGAAGGAGCTATTATGCCTGACAGAGCAAATTGTTACATGACAGACAGTAAGAAAATGTTGACCTGAGATTGTATTGTTAAATCTAAAATAGTTTAGCTAAAGGTTTAACATTTATTTTGCCTCAACAAACACTACAAGTGGCTACAAGCACAAGATTCCACCATGTCTGATTGAAACAGTTTTTGAAGGTTGATACAGATGTAAGAAGGTTTAATGGGTGATTGTTGCCTGGTTGAAGCTTGACTCTGCTTAACTTCATCTTTTTTGTTGTTTTTTGTCTGAGCTTTATGTAGTTTATTCTAAAGTGAATGACAGTGTTCATCTGGTTTCCTGGTTTACTGCGCTTTGTTTTTTAATTCTGATTCTGGATTAGGATCCTTGAAGTGAAAAACCATTATTAAGCTCCAAGGCTTAAATAAAAAAAGAGATCTTACAATTCCCGTTATTACTTGAGTGCTTCCTCCTCCTCATGTCAGAGTTTCAAGCCAAGATGTTTCTATCTGAGAAACAAACAAAGAAAGGAAAAAAAGAGTAGCTCCAGAACATAACTAATATCTCCAACAGCAAACAGTCATAGTAGGTGGTCTGTGTTTTTCCTTCCAAAATGAAAGGCCAGAATGAGAGCTCTGACCTTATACGTGGACCTCACTAGTACAGAACTTATGTGATTGTTTTTAGCTTCAGGCACTTTTTCTTGAACTCTGTGTGTTTCCCAGCTTCAATTTTACTTTCTGTACCACTCTTGATCTCTCCTTATCCACCCTTTTCTATGACCACAGGGTGATGCTGCTACACCCAGTGAGGAGCAGCCCATGGCTTGATTGAATCCTGGATTATGTTCAGCTCCTTGCGGCTCTTTTCATCCTTGTGATCTTTTTCTATGTATTGTGTTGCACTGAGGAAAATTTGTTTTTTTTTCGGGTTTTTTTTTACATATTATTGGTCATGTTGTTTGTTTCTGGCTGCTTCTTAGTTCTTCCCCACTGAAGGCACCAACACTGCTTAATGTATGAGAACATACCTGAGCAATATTCCGAAGTTGGGGAAATGAAAGTTAATCATTTCAGGTCTCCTTTGAAAAAAGTCAGTGCTTGAACTGAAGATGTCTCTACAGAGTTTTTATTGCATGCAGTTTCCCCACTCATGTTTTGCAACAAACTGCTTTCATTTCATGTAAAAAATGTGAAAGTTTTTGGTTTTTTAGACTGCCAGCTTTAAAAACACATAGATACCATCTGTTCTGGAATTTTGTGAAGAGATAAGAGCTCTAATGTATGTCAGGTTTCCTTAACAAAATTAGAGGTGTGCCTTTTTGATTTCATGTGGCTTTTCCTGAGCATTTTGTATGATTTTCATGCAATGTCAAAAGGGTTTTTAGTTAAACTTGGCTGCATTTAGTGCCCAATTAATCTCAGTGTAATTAAGAAACAAAATGTTTTTCTTCAGTTGGATGTTAGTCTACATTCACAGGAATAGATTTTTAAAAACCCACCTAGCTTTACAGCTTTTTAAAATTAATGTTAGTTGTATTTTAAATCCTTAAACTGCTATTACATTGTTTTCTATTTTGCCATGTATGCTGGTGTATTGAAAACCATGTTTTACATGAGTCTAAGTCATTTAAGGCCCTTAAGTATTGATGTTGCTCCCGTTATAAAAGTCAAATTTATATTGTGATCAAGGTTTAGGTTATAAATGTTGTTCACTTAGATATTCTCTGGAATTTAAATATGTAGAAACCTGGGCCACTCAAGTAGAGGTACTATAGAATCAGGTAGTAATTCCTTTTATTTATTTGTCCTCCATTAAGATAAAAATAGACCTGTGTTGCTCAAGGAGAGGCAGAATAGATAGATTAATGATGTTATTCAGGTAGTATTGGTTTGTCACAGTACCATTCACAAAGTCTAGGCAATTTCTGCATTGACTAGACAGACTAAAACCACCACCTGCTAAAGCTCCTCTGGTGACAACCATGGCTGATGCATGTTATGTATGTTTTAAACAGGAATTCGCACAGAGGTCCACTGGTGCCAGGTCTCTTGAAAATGCTCCCTTGCCCATTCAATACAATTACGCATGTGGTCAAATACCCTTGCAGGTCATTTGGAGCTGATAGGCATTTACCAGGACTACAAATGATCATGGAACCAGAGCATTTAGTGGTTGATTCCTGGGTCAAATACTTGTTGTGCGGAACAGCGTGTTATGCACTGATAACTACTGAAACATTGAAAAGTTGGATAAGTGCAGCCCACATTTAAAATGTTTTGGTGCATTTTAGTTGTTCATCACAATTGGCTTTTTCTAAAAACTGATAAAAATATTTCTGCATCATGACATGATTTTTCCAAACGGACTGAGATTCCAGATTGGAACTTTTGATTGAACAGCCTTTGGTATACTGTTTTAAAAAATCCTGAGATCTAATGTCATTTTGTTTAACTAAATTACTCAAAAGGTAGGAAGAAAATTTGTGCCTTAATTTCATAATACCTCCCTGTATGACATTGAATTTACTTTTATTTAATTGTATTGCAGCCAGAGCTTGCTTGGATAGAGTGGAGGATAGTGCTGCCATGGCAACTCTGCCACTGGCCATTCAGTCTCCAGATGTCTTTGAAATGGTCTGTCTGCATGTGCTTCAAACAGCGCATCACATGGCAAACCCTCTGAAGTATTCTCGGTCTTACCTCAGCCTTTCATCTCAGGCTAAATAAGTCTTTCCTTTTACCCAACTGAAGGAGTGAAGATCAGGAAAATAGTATGTGAGTGTTGGACATTCAGAACTGAAAAGAAAATACAATGACTGAAAATAATACATTATGGTCTTTTGATTCAATTACCCAATCAATTCACTCCTGACACATTCACAAGCATGTTTCCATAAAGCTTCCCTGAACTTTAATCTCCCTGTTTTGCTTAGTACTCTTAATCCCTCCTGGTATGTTTGTTGTTCCTACCGCTATACACAGCTGTGCTGTTAATGTTAAATACACCCTCTGTACAGTCCAACTCTGCAGGACTTTCTTCTCCTATAGGTGCTCTCTCTGTTCAGTGATGCCACTTCGCATAGAAAATGATGCTTCACAGATGCAATCGTAACATGTTTCAGATGTATAGGTACATCTCAAGAAGTCCAAATATTTTGGTTAAAGTTAACTTATTTCAATAATTCAGACTGAAAGAGAAACTTATCTATTTTATAAATTTATTAGAGTGATATAACTTTTTTCTGCAAATTTTCATAGTGATATTCAGCTGATGAAAACAAAACGAATGTTTCTCAAAACATTTTAATATTACGTCATAGCAATAACTAAGGACTTTATATAGAAATGTGCACTCACTGAAACTATGTCTATGTAATGTACAGTCTATGTACTTAATACTTAGGATGGTGCACCTCTTGCATGATTTACTGCATCAGTGCAGTGTTGCAAGGAGAATTGCCTGTGGTTCTGCTGAAATGTTGACGAAGCCCAGGTTGCTTTAATAGGAGCCTCTTAGGTTGTCTGCTGTGTTGGCTCTGGTGTGTGTCATTTTTCTCGGGACGATGCTCATAGATTCTCTGTGGAGTTTAGGTTAGATGAGGTTGCTGGCCAATCAAGCACTGTAACACCATGCTTATCAGAGACGATATTACGATTTTCTCAGTGTGGGCAGGTGCCAGTTCCTGTTGGAAAAGGAAATCGGAAACTCCTTAAAGCTTGTCAGCAGAAGGAAGCAAAAAGTGTTCTAAAATGTCCTGGTAGACGACTGTGCTGACCGTGTACATGGTAAAACACAGTGGACCAATGCCAGTAGACAACATGGGTCACAACAGAGATGAACAACAAAATTAACCCGCAGCCTAATGCATTCCATCACTTCTACCTTTTCTCTCTGACCATCATACTGGTAAGCATAGCCAAAATTACAGCATAGATGTTGCCTTTTAATTTGCTTGAGTGACGGCTTTGTTCAACTGACATGTTTAAATGAAATCAGGATAAGAACAAAAGAGAAACACCAACCTCGTACAATTTCAAAGTTGCTCACAATAAACATTGAAAATTTTCAAACAAGATTTCAGGCAAATTTTGCTGTCTTACAGCTAAAACAAGACATATTTCACTAAGAAGAGCTTCATGGGGAATTCAACAAAATTAAACAGCACATTGTGCACCATGCTTAGTCACAGCATTGGAAAATAACGCAGGTGAAACTGTAGTTTTGATCTGTGACTGTAGGTGAAAGAACATGTCCAAACAAACCTGCCTTTAATTGCTAAGTTATGAAAAACAATATTCAGTAGAAGGCTGTTTCTCATTAGATGAAACCAATGGGACTTAAATGGCAGGATTTGCCACACTGGGAAAGAGAATTTAAATTGCCAAGCCCATTAAAACCAGTATGCCTCATTTGACTTGCTGCTTTGTCCATGGCTCACAAGATTTGGTAATGATAGTACACTGTGGCTTAGTGAGGATTTGTTGCTTTGCATTGTTAAAGGGAGCCAAAAACTACCATGTTCGATTTATTATTTTCCCTTTTCTCTTCTGTTAACTTTGACAACTTTTTTTGCTTTTAAGGCAGGAGTGGTCCAATGTTACCCCATTTAAACATACCCTTGGGCTTCATTCCTACCTGTGTGGCACGCAAAGGGTGTTGTATTGAACATCACAGCTAGGAGCAGTTCAGGCTTATCATCAGCTGCCAGCTGGCTTAATAGAGTCCACTTCACCTCATAACACAGGCCTCATTCAGGTACAAATGTCCTTCAACACAGAGATGATTCCATGCCATCTGCTCTTACTTACACTGATTTGTCGCTGTTTAGTATGGAAGTCCAAGCTGTAGTGTGACTTACAAGCACACAAATGTGAATGCCTGGCATTTGGGGGTGTTGGTAGGTTCGAAAGAGGAAATGGAGACAAGTGGACATATCACAATCAGCTTTATTGCCATGTTTGTACAGACAAACAAGGAATTTGACTCTGGTACACTTTACGCTCATGTAAGGATTTTTATTTATTTAGTTTTTTGGTATAGTAATAATAATATGAGATCAGTCCAAGTATGCATGGTGTTGTTCTGGAACTCTGACTGTCAAGTGTTCATCAGAGAAACAGCCTGGGGGAAGAAACTGTCTGTGGTGGCTGGTTTTAGCAGACAGCGCTCTGTAGCATCTTGTGTGTGTGGGGTCTGCAGAGATTTTAGCTGCCCTTTTCCTGTATAAGTCCTGGATAGAGGGAAGGTCAGCCCTGATGATTCTCTCTGCAGACCTGATTGTTCGTTGCAGTCTGGACTTGTCCTGATAGGTGGATGAGCCAAACCACACTGAGATGGACGAAGACAGGACAGACTTAATGATGGCAGGGGAGAATATGACCAGCAGCTCCTGTGGAAGGTTGTACTTCTTGAGTTACCTCAGGAAATACATCTGGTGTTTCCTAGGAACTGGAAGTGGTCCACAGCAGACACAGTGGGGGTGGTGTTCTCCGAAGGTCCACCATCATCTCCACAGTCTACAGTGGATTAAGTTCCAGGTTGTTCTGACCACACCATTGTGCAAGTCAATCCACCTCCTGTCTGAATGCAGGCTCATTACTGTCCTTGATCAGTCCAATAACAGCAGTGTCATCTGCAAACTTCAGGAGTTTCCCAGACGGGTCTGCTGAGGTGCAATCATTTGTGTAGAGGGAGAAGAGAAGTGGGGAGAGAACACACCCCTGGGGGGCGCCAGTGCTGATGGTTATTGTGTGGGACAAGATGCTCCCCAGCCTCACTTGCTGCTGCTGCTGGTCCTTCAGGAAGCTGATGATCCACTGACAGGTGGAGACTGGGACTTTGAGTTGGATGAGCTTCTGGTGGAGGATATCTGGGTTGGTGGTGTTTATGTTTTGGTATTTGCAAAACACAAGAAGTGCTAATTGAACACACATATTATCTATTGTAATATAATTGTAGTTCAGTTTTGTATTCAGAAAAAATACCCATACTGTCATTGTTTTCTTTACTGATTTGACCCACATGCAGAATGACACTCAGGAGGCAGGAGAAAAGTTTAAGAAGTTTATTTTGACAGGTAGTGGATATTGAACTGGAACCGGGACTGGAGGCACAGCACTGTACGGGAAAGGTGTTACGGCTTGCAAAATAGGACCCCAGAATGCAGACGAGCAGGCAGCGTGACGGTAGGTGAAAAAGGATTTAATAACTAAAAAACAAAAACTCACTCACAGAAGGAGGCAGGAACCAAAACAACAAACGGACAGGTAAGATAGGCAAAAACAGACATGGGCAGGTTGGCAAAACAGGCTTGGCATGAATAACAGGACAAGAGCATGATCTGAAAATAAGACTTGAGCATGAAAATGATTCCACAAAGTATAAACAGAACAGGTGTGTATATATGGAGTGTGAACCAGGTGAAGCAAGACAGATTAACTAGATGCAGGTGAACCAAATAAAGTTGTTTAACAGACAGGAGAGAACAAAACGTGACTGGAGAAAAACAGACTCTTGAATACAAACTAACAGGAACTAGAAAAAAATGAAACTAAACATAACCAGATCCCGAAACCAAACTTGACAAAACATGTACAAGACTAAAACCTGACCAGAAAAATAATAAACAGAAGCATGATTCAAAAAACTATGAGAGAAATATAAGAAAAACCCAGAAACGAGAAACCAAGCAACCCCAAATCATAACAGAATCATAACTGTTATTGACCTGCAGGGAGTTTGTTTGTTTGTTTTTCCATCCTCTAACAGGTTTTCTTCCAGGATCAACCTGTGTTTAACTCCATCCATCTTCCGGCCATCCTTCTTGTTTCTCCTCGATTCTGCTTTGGGGTATCAGTGTAAAGGGGGCAGAAAGCAAATGAATACCAGACTTTTCGGATCTTTATTTATAAAAATATATAAAGGCATATATATTTTTTTTTTCTACTTTATAAATTTGCACTACTTTATGATAATTACAATAAAATGCATTGAAGTTTGTGGTTGTAGCCTGTTAAAATGTAAAAATAAAAATCTAAACTTTTGCAAGGCTACCTACATGGGACTTTAAAGTTCAGGATTTTGTACGCAAGCTTTTGAATTCCAATCACCTCACCTCACCTGCTACAATTTGTTCTGATTTGATTTACTTGTACAAAGCTATCCAAAAATCTTTAATGTGAACATGAGCACAGTAAGAGCTCATATTCACATTATTGTCCCAAGAGAATTACAAGCTTTGAAAGACACAAATGAACTTTCACTTAATGATTTGTTATAAAGGCCAATATAGCTTGTGGATTTTAATACCTCTGAGGATGAGGTGAGGTGAAGAAATCAGATCTATAGCTGCACATGAAAGCCATCGTTATCACATCATTATGGCAGAGCCAGAGTTATAACTGCAATGAATAAATGGTTTCTTAAATAAATGATCTGAGTAATCAGCAAAGGTTTTGATTTAAGAGACATTATGAGGAGGTGGTTTTTTAACGCCTTCTTGTTTTCATTGCCCTTTGTTAACAGTTTGACTTTGAGATGTTAACATCCAGAAGGAATCTATTGCTGGAAAAACAGATGATGCAATCCAAGGAAATCTACAACCCTGCCCTGATAACTGTATTTAAACCTGTTTTCTTTTGTTGGTTCCCTCTGTGTTTCCTATTCCATACTTATTTGTCTCCTTTTACCAGTCACATCCATTTCACTGACAGTCCAACAGAACTTGCCTCTGATAACATCCATTTGACTTTAAGGAAAACTCAATGAAACACCTAACTCTATTTCATTATTTAAAGGTTTGAAGCTTTAACCAGGTGTTGTTAAAACTGCAAAAGCACAGCATTACATCATCAGATGACTCGGCTTGGAAACTCTAAAAGAAATATTCTGAAATCTACTGATGCCAGCTGCAGACAGTCTGTTGTTGACAATATTTGCACTGAAATAGGATAAATGCCTTAAAAGTATCTCCCTTGGCTGTCATGCACAGGTTTTCATGCTCCTGTCTTATGGAGACATATTTTTTTCCCAAGCTACAGATATATTTTACTTGCATGGGGTGCATGAATCGTTTTAGTCTCAATGCAAATGCAGCTTCTTTAATCCTGCTGTATATCATCTGCAGCTCAATTTATGCAGAAATCAATGCTCATATAGCAAATTGTTTTTTTCTGCATACTTTTATTCCTGGTGTTCCTAGCAGTTTAATTGCAGGTGCTGAATAAATATGGCGGTGTGAAAATATTTAAATTTGTAATGTGTGAATCCCAGGAATTGTAGTTATTTTATGGGTTGTTCCAGAGAGTCTAAACACCTTGTTTATGAAATAAATATAGTATGACAAAGAAACAGAGGATATTATTTCATAGTCAGGGAATACAGCTCACCCTAGCAATGGCAATCCTTGAGTTTATATTTTTTAGGATATAATCTGAGTTCGAATAAGGGCTTTATCAGCAGGAAACCTAAATTAAGTTCAGCGTTAACCCTTCCTGACACATTAACATTAACTGGTAATTACTACATCATCCTTACTCATCTTCCACGTTATCCTTATTTATTCATACATTTTTGCAAACCCCTCTTATTGGCTTTCTCATCCTACTAATCATCTTTTACAACCCCTTTTCACTGCTCTTATCTTTATTACCTGTCTTTACAAAATCCGTTTATCGCCCTTACTTCCCATGTTCCTCCCCTTAACCCCAGCATCTCCTCGTACAACACCTTTCATCCAAGTAATCTTTCTTACTGCTCTTTTTGCCTTCTCATCCACATTGTCCTCTTCACTCTTGTTTAAAATATTCTTTGCAACCCCCTTATCTGTTGCATCCTTATTTACAACCCTTTTTTATCCCCTTATCCTCCTTTTCGCCTCCTTGTCTTATCCTTCTCACCCTTTTTTACAACCTCCTTTTCATTCCCTTCACTCATTCCTCAACTTTTTAAGAGCTTTTTATCCTTCTCATGCTTCTTTACAAGCTCTTCTCAACCCTTTTTGCGATATCCCTTTATCTCCTTATCTTCCCTATACTTTTTACCTGTTTTCATCCCCCTAATCATCCTCATTCCTCTATAAGACCTTTATTCATTCCATCATCCTCCTTATCCCTCTCTATGCCTTTTCATCTCCTTTATCCTCACCATGCCCATTTAAAACCCACTTTCCCCCCTTATCCCTTCCAACCTTCTTTGCAGCCAGTTTTCATCCTACTCCTGCCGCTTGTCCTTATCCTTGCATTCTACATCTTTGACTCTCTTTCTCTTCATTTTTTATGTCCTTACATCCCGGACACCCTCTTTATCCCTCATTTTCACTTCTTAACCTTTTCATTCCTCTTTACAACCATCTTATCATCCCGCTTATCCTCCTCTTCCCTCCTCAACCACCTTTTGAACTCCTTTATCCTTCTTCTTCATCTTCATGGTATCTCTAAATTCCAACTTTAACTTCATCTTTACCACCATTTCTTTTCTCCTTCATCTATAAACCTTTCTTCCCACTCATCTTCCTTATCCCCCTTTACAACCCCTTTTTCTTCCTTATTCCATTTATGCTGCCTTTAATTCCCACTCATCCTTTGACTTACATCCTCATTTTATCTCTCTAATCCTATTCATGCATTTCAACCCCATTCATTCCTCTCATCTGCCTCATACCTTTTTTTAATTCACTTTTCATCTAAGTCATCCCTTCTTACAACCTCGTCTCACATATCCTCCTCCTCATTTCTATTTTCTAACACTTCTTTACACCTTACCCAATCCAGTGTGCAACTTGTTGCATAGAAATATTCAGCCAGTCAAGCCAGTGACCACATTTTTTTCAGATACAGATCCTTTCATTACAGTTTATCATTTAAGGGCAATTTTCTACCTGGCAGGCGATAGATATCTTTATGTCTATGGGTGTGTTTAAAGCCTATTCATTTATTCCCACTCTAAACTCTTTACTGATTATTTCCTGCTGGGAATTCCTCATCCCCAAACAACAACACCTAGAAATGTGCACACACACACACACACACACACACACACACACACTTGACAAATAAACAGAATCCGGTCACACAAAGAAACATCTATTATAATTTATTTTCCTCTACTTCCCATAAACACCATATTTTTTTCAGCAGCAGGATGTGTTTGTATCCATCATTCATCTATGTAATTGCACCTAAATGATTCTGAGAAAGATGTCACAATCTTGGTCTCTATGGGATGCCACATGTGCACCAATAACACACTCGTCAGCTGGAGTGCATTTAAACATAAAGTCATCAGATGAGATGGGAGATCCACACATGGTCATCTTTATTGATGAATTTATGTATAGATACAGCCTTTAATATGAACAACAAACTTTATTCAAAAATTATAGTCTCTTTTTTCAATTATGCATTCATTTACAAATCATTATACAATAATAACTACTAGTTTCGCCACAGTTGCTCCCGTTAACATTTTTACATAAGTGTATGTGGCTGTAGTGTGTCAAATTGTGAACAAGTTCAAGGGGCATAAACTTTGGAAATTCATACTGCCTCCTCCTTGTTTAATAGTTTGGGTTATATTTCTGGATGCTGAACATGTTGAGCACAATATTTTTTGTTAAGAGAGGATAGATTTCTAAATGACTAACCTATTTAAAACCTAAAGTCCAAGAATGAGTTTTTTTAGCTGTAATTTTCTACATCATAGTCTTTTTCTCTGACATTTCCTGTTTGGGCAAATATCTGGCACCCTAAACATATTGGGTGAAATTACTTCAATTAGGGAAAGAAAAAACTAATAATGCACTGTATTTTTGTGCATGTCTTTAAACATTTGTGGAACTCTTGCTTTTGTGTAAATAGTATAAGTGTGAGCGGTCATGGTCCTGTTTATGTTCACCTTTCACTCCTTCTTGTGGATATTATTATCAATGGGGAAAAAAAAAAATAACTGATTGTGGTGAAAAGTGACTTCTCCAAAGGAAAGTCAATATTTGAATGGGGTCTTTATGACATCAATCATGAAACAAATGGTTGTGTAATGATTGGTCTTGTTAGAAGACTTAAATGCTTGCAGAAAGCATTGATGCCTTTGTTAACGGCTGTGACTGACAGTTTGCTCACCCACTGGTCTTCCAGGCGCCTGAACTCTTGGTGAGTGGGATTTTTTAAGATCTGCTTCATACAAGTCTTTTTTATTGGAAATTTGCTAAATTACATTTGCATCCCACATACGCATGATTTGTACGTTTCTAGCATCATTTAATGTTTTTAGGGTTTTGCAAAACATGTTTTCCAACATGTTCAACAGAATCTTCTGTTACCTTTCTGTTATGTTGGTGAATATCTGGTACATATCTCTGGCAGTCATCTAGCATGATGCAGGGTACAGGTGGACAGGTTGTTAGTTCATCACAGGACACAAAGACAGTTGACGTTGCTATTACTGCATGTACTGTGCCTAAGATCTACTCAATAATGAATAATAAATAGAAAACAAACATAACTTGACTAAAACAATACTTGATCTGCAATTAACTAAAATGACAAAGGAGTCAACTTTAAAATACCAATTATTTAACTGCTTAAAATCAAATATGTACACAGAGTTGTAATTCTGAGTTCTAATGCCTACTTTAATCTAAATGAACACTTGCTTAGCTCTGCAGTGGTTCCTACTTCAGCCTGCGTGGGTCTGGCCCCTCTGGGGCTGCATAGGGTTTAATAATGTGTGTATTTGTTTTGTCTGTCATTTTCTCGTCTGTGGTTCTTGCTGTACTCCAGAGGTTGTATATATATTATATATATAGCTATTTTTTGTCTTGGTTCGGCACGCACGTGTTCTGGACTAGTAGCTGATGTTTGCACCATGCACCAAATATATACAATGATATTTCATAAAGTCAAATAATATTGCAAAGTTAATTTATTTAAGTACGTCAAAATAGTAAGTAACAAACATTTTATAGATTGATTACTCAAAAGCTGATGTTTTCAAGCTTTTATGTCTGCTTTCAGCTAATGAAAACACAGCATTTAATTCCTTAAAAGATAAGATTAGAATATTCTATTGCACAAATAAAAAAAGTACAACAAATTCAGAAATACATAACAGAAATGTGGGCTTAATGAAAAGTACACTATATTGCCAAAACTATTGGGTCACACCAACAAACCAATGAATCCCGGTGTTCCAGTCACCTCCATGGCTGCAGGTTTATAAACTCTGGTGTGGACTGGCCTGACCTCAACCTTCTTTAACACCTTTGGGATGAATTAGAGCAGAAACTGCAGTACTAGTTTTCTTATCTAACTATGAACACACTCCTAAACCTTGTGGAAGATGGCTACAGAATAGTAAAGTTGCTACTGCTAGCAACGGTGGCTCCATCAACAAATTTGGCCTTATTGATTAAGAATAGGATGTCATCAAAGTTCATGTATACGTATAAGTAGACAGACAAATACTTTTGGCAATATGGTGTATGTTTAGTACCTGCTAAAAGGCTGAGCCTAATATTATAGTTCATTGAATGAGCTTTGGAAGTTCCTGGTACTTCCATTACATTTGTGTTGGTTTCAGTGTGTACTGTGTCTGTTAGGAATTTCCAGATTCCCTAAATCCTTTCTGTGTAGATAAAAAAAAACAATCATGTAGTTCTCACTGGTACACATTATAAACAAGGGTGAAAGCGGTCAACAAAGTTATGTCTGAGTGATTTTCTGTCTCACACTGATAGGGTCAACAATCATCAGTCCCTGCTCTGGGCAGCAGACAATATGTTACAGGCCTCTCGGTTTTACACAGAGGCTGCAGGTAGTGATTAATCTAAACGACCAGTAGCTCTATCATGGCTCTGGTGATTGTTGGTAACAAAATACATAGTGTCGGAAACGTGTTGCGACGTAGACATGCACTGCACCCTGGTGGCATCCTATGCCCTGGAGGAAACTTGATTTATAAAGACATTATCATAGAACAAATGAGCTGCTCACAGTGTGTGCGGGAGGTAATTTCTTTGACACAGAGGGAAATGAGAAACGATACATGGACACAAGCTCACCTTGTTATGCGTGATGCATTCATGGTTGATGAAGTGATGACACTGATTCCGTAGTGGGAGGAAGACATAATAAGGCAGCCCGAGATCGGAGATCCCTTTTGTTATTTGTCTCTTTATACCCCATTAGAATTGTAATGGAGTCCTTAAACAGTTCTATCTTAAAATACTTGTTGTAAATTATGCACTTATTTTAAGCATCCTGGTTTAATCTGAAAACATGGTGAAGCTAAATTACTGAAGGCAATATGGATCAGAAAAATTAAAGTTACATGCACACAGAGAAGAAAAACTCAACTTTAGTTTTTAATTTCCATGATTTATGCAAAGCTTCGTACAGCTGAAGTTGATTTTACTTGGAAAGAAAAGATTGAAAGATTTTTTTAAACCCAGTATCCCATTATATTTAAAGCATTCTGCATATCTGTTTGCAAGGTAGTAACAGTGGCAGCAGTTAATGATTGCAATCTTCATGTTGAAGAATAAATATACAGCTTTTGTAGCAAGTTCAGTCAAAGACCCAAATCTGTTTGTTCTACAAGGGACAGTGAAAATATGGTTTCTTTAATTATCATGAAGTCATGTTTTAATCACTTCTGGGATACATGAGAAACATCAGATGGAGGTTTAAGCATCCCCCGATGAGAACTGTGGTGATGCTGAATATTTATGAAAGAGCTTTATTACCTAAAAGGATCCATCAACGTCCATCTTTTACCATAGAAATCAAAAAGGAAGAGTCACGTTCAGATTTATTACAACCACCCACTAAACATCAAGTTAATTCCCAGAAAAAAGGAGTGTGCATTTTAATTGGAAGCCTAAATGTTGCTTAATGGTACAAATCCAAGGACTGGTAAAATTTTAGTGTCCTGTGCGGCGTCAAGTAGGGTTGCTGGTAAACGATTGGTAAGGTGGTGGACGGACGGACGGACGGATGGACGGATGGATGGATGGACAAGCACACTTAAGATTAATCTGCTGATATATCAGGAAACAGTGTGAGTAAAAACGGAGGCTCAACCCTCTCTGTTTGTGTGAAGCAGCTGAAAGATAATTTGTTGATCAATGCAGATTTACAGGCGTTCTCATTTCAAAGGCAATAATGCAGGTTTGTAACCGTGCAGATTCAAAGACCTTTACCAGCTGTCAAATGAGTAAAAAATGATTTAAATATTACTCCTTCATTACTGCACATTTGCTTTGATTATTGCTTTTGATTAAATCCACAAAGTGACAAATGCCCTAATGAAAATTACACAATTATTACTAAGTCGCTTTGTCTCATTTGAAAGGACCTCCCACCTGGCGGAACTCTCCTCACACCTGTGCACCAAAGAGCCAAAACAGATGGGAAAGTCATTTTTATTTTATCTGATGTATAACAAAGCAACACAGCTTTTGATCATATTGCTTCATTTTAATTTATTTTTTGGAAAATTCTACATTTTTAAATCCTTTCCAGATCAACTACAACACAAACTATTTGTTCACTTTATGGTTCATGTTTTCCATCAGTCTGATGAGGCGTGGACTACACGCCCTCATTACCTGAATCACTCAAAGAGCCAAACTGACTGTCTCTATAACATATCATCATTACTTAATTCATTCATTATGTGTAAAATAGAAGTTTAGCTGAAATAATTATATTATATTATATTTTTAACAGCATTTATCTACATTTATACAGAACAAAAAGAACAATTAAATGCTTGTAGATAGAAGATAGTGACTTTTGTCATGTTGACAAGCAATCACCAATAATAATGCAACTTCTTCATGCATTGCACTGCACAGATCTGAGCTTTCACTTACATCCAACTGCTTTCCTTCAAGTCCCTTCAAAACATTCTTTAGGAATCATAGATTTTTAGCATCCTGAATCTAAAAAGCATCAATGTTTTTTTATGACCTTGAAGAGTTAGGCCCAAAAGCGTCTGGTTGAAATCTTAATAACTTGATGGAAACTGCATGTTGTTTCCATCTGCTGGTACAATACAAATATGTAATGATGTATCTTTATATTTACATCTGTTAGTGGGGTCTTAGTGGGGTCTTGAAGCCTCCAGGTTTGGCATTTGAATGTCGCGATTTTAATTAATCTGGTACTAGATCACACAAAGAGTGGAACAACACTGATCCTTCTAAGCTTTTATGGACTAGTATTATCTTCCTTCTCAAATTTTCTTTTAACGGAAAACAATTCAATTCAATTCAAAAATACTTTATTAATCCTGAAGGGAAATTAATTAATCACATATGGAAAGAATGTCACTCAGAAAGATGCAGATTTGATTTTATTGACTAAGTTCTCCTGATGCTAAAGCTAATGCCAAAGCCTTTGGATTGGACGTCCATTGGAGAAACATGGTATGATGGTAGCACTTAGTGACTGTTAATCGAATTGCGAATCCGATTTTGTGAAAGAACCTATTTTTCTACAGTTTACATTTTTTAGATGACCACAAACAGTTCGATTAATGCGTTACGAAGTGTTGCTAAATTTGAAGGTTGGGACTGAAACATGGGTGTAGGTCATCCCACTAGTTTTCAGGGGCAAAGAACATTCGTTTTCGTTTCAATGACCTTTCACTTTGCTTTGATTATTTAAAATATCCACTCATGATTGACTCAAATATTAAATCAATGATAAAAATGTTGAGGAGTTTAAAATGATGAGGTCTGATCTAATATAAGTTTTGCTAATTTCAGTCTCTGGCAGTGTTTCACAATCTGATCCTTCATGGATTTTTCTTTCTTTTTCTTATTATCAAAAAGCAGCTCTGATCTTTCCTAGAATCACAGCGCCTGAGTTTGTGATAGAGGAAGACATGTCAGAGGTGCTACTGCACGTCCTAATTCTCTATGTAAACACTCGCCGATAAACAGCCACGAGGGATGTTCAGTGCCGAGTGTGAGAGTGATTATAAGCAGATGAAAGTCCTCTGTTAGCATTCCTCACTTTCTTCCTCTTTCTGTCAGGAATCCTGTCTGTCTTTCATCCTCTGCTCCATCTCTCTGACAGTGATATCATTGTTTGAATCCCCTGACAGCGACTGATAAAACAGAGGGTGAAAATGCCAAACAGATGTACCTTCTGACCTTTGTGCTTTTGCACAACTGCAGTCTGTTTGTTTTTCAAGGGCAGATAATTATCCTTTAACAGGAAGAGGTTGTAAAATTCATGTTTTATGAGAAATCTCTCAGACAAGGTAAATTTATCATCCCTAAAAGAATATGTTGCAGATGTGACATTCGGATGCATCTGTGTGGAAAATAAGTGAATTAATATTTTTTTCTAAGTACAGTGTAGTGCTTGCTTGTGACAGATGTTGCCCTGTGGACAGATAGACGAAATTATTAAAGACAGCCTGTACTCCAGAAGGATTTTGGCTGAACAGTAAAACTTCTATCGTCAGCAGTCTTGTGTACACAAGAATAAATCCCTCCACTGTTGGAAAGAACTGGTTTAAGTTTGGTTATGGAACTGAAATCACTTACAACAGCAGAAGTGTCCCTGTTGGAATATTCCTCTATATGCAGATAGATTGTTGAAGCAGTTGCTTTATTCTTGTATGTTTTTGTGCCTGCTGGCTTCAGTGCAGGAATATGCCAAAAGTGCTGCCTGTCCCACCATCAAATGCCCATTTTCTTTGCAGAGGCTGTAACTCTTACGTTTTTCCTATTATGAGTAGAGGACCATCAGCAGCGGCTCCAAAGCCCCCTCTGCAACAAGACTCCCATTCTGTCTTCTTGGCGCCTGAAAAGCCTCCTGCGAGAGGCATCACAGCTCTCTGTTTGATGAATATGAACTATTTGAACTCAGCTTGATGTGCCGTTGCTATCTTTGTGAGCTGTGCCTTTCACACAGCGACATATTTTAAAGGTGCAAAAACCACAGGTGTTATTTTCTTTTTCTCTCCACATCTGATGTTTTAATTATTGCAATAAAATAGTAATTTTTATAAAAATGCCAAACTCAGCTAACTCACTGTTTAATAAGAATTATTAGTGTATGACCTCACTACAGTTCCTTATAAAAGTACTTTTTTCCTTATAAAAGAACATTCTATGTTATAACCAGAAACTAAAATATATTTTATTGTAATTTTAAGCAATAGGCCAACACAGAGCATCCTATAGTTGTAGAGTAGAAGGAAAATGATACATGGCTTTTAAAATAAAATCTGAAAAGTGTTTTTGCATTCAGCCTCTTAAGTGTAAGCTGTCCATTCGTTTTTGCAATATAGTTCATGCTCAGTCAGACTGGACGAAGAACAATAGTCAAAGACTCTCATTTGGATTTATGTTTGGACTTTGACTAGGCTATTCAAACAATGAGTGTGCTTTAATCTAAACCATTACATTGGAGCTCTGGCTGTGTGTTTAGGATTGTTGTCCTGCTGAAAGATGAACATCTGCCCCAGTCTCAAGTCTTTTGCAGTCTCTAAGAGAGTTTCTACCATGACTGTGCTGAATTTAGCAACATCCATCAAACCTTCTACTCTGACCAATTTCCCAAATCAAATTAAGCATTCCAACAGTTGTCATGATCCGCCTGTGTTAGGGGTTTTGAGTTAGTTCCTAGTATGTCTTTTCTTCTCACGTTATTCAGTTGCTGTTATTTCACTTCATGTTTAAATTCAACATTTCCTCCTTCTGTTTAGATTACTCTCTCAAACTCCTTTGTTATGTTAGTTTGCACATCCTTGTAGATCTGGTTCCTCCTTGTTTATGTTATTTTGTTAGTTTCATTGTTACCTGTCTGTTTACTTAGATATTTTGTTGCTCCCCTGGATTCCCTGCTCACCAGTGTTAATTAGCCTCCTTCCTTCATTTGTCTTACTCTCTCTCACACAAGCTGCTCATGGTTCCCCCCTTATTAGTTCCCTGTGTTCATTGGTCAATTATTCACCCTTCCTCAGCATTTATACTCTCTGGTTTTCATTGTTCTCCATTGGTTCCTCCTGTTTGCTACCTATTCTTTTTCCCTGATGTATCCTTCCTCGAGTCTTCACTACCTGTCTGAGTTCCAGGACTAGTGTTTATTGTATGTTGCAGCTTTAATTATCATTCAACTCTACAACTCACCATGTGGCTCCCTTGTACTACTCTGCATGTTGGTCCAACTCAGATTCAGCATATCATGACAACACCATGTTTCACTACAAAGATGGTATGTTCAGTGTGATGTGCAGTATTAGTTGAATACCACACATAGTTCTGCTAAAATATTTGAGAAAGTGTAGTCTACATTTGTATTCAAAGCCCCTTAATCAGTACTTTGTAGAACCTGCATTCATTGGAATTACAGCTGCAAATCTTTTTGTGTTATGTCTCTACTTGCTCTATATAGAAATATCTCAAACTTAATGACATTGTAAGGAGGACGCCTGGAAAAAAGGAATATTCAATTGATGTCACAGAATTTAAATTGGTTTTATGTCTGGACTTTGGATGGTCCATTTTAACACATGAATATACTGGGTGGTCAGGTCATACCCCATATGCCAGGCATCATGATATAAAAATACAATCAACCAGTCTCATGCAAAGCCATTAGGCAAACTCCATATAACAAAGCAAAACAAAGAACTACATAATGCATCTTGAAGGCATATGTTGTTTGGTTTCTAAATTATCCAACAATGTCAAAGGAAAATTGGGACTGCAGGGGGGGCAGTCAAACAGCTGTACCCTCTTTTTCCTCACCCTTGCCTTTAGAAAGTGTGCAGAATGTGGTTTGCCACTGTCTTGTCCCTGAAAATAAAAAGTGGTCTTGAAGGCATCTCACGTTGCTCTAAAATCTCTGCTGGACTTTTCTGCATTAATGTTGCCATCACAGAAGTGGAAATGAGTTTCGCTAAAGGCACTGATTTAACCCCATACCATCACAGAGCCTGGCTTAGTGCAGATCTAAGTTTCTTTGAGGTTGTGAAAGATCGACTTCATACTGAATCCAAGGCTACAGTCAGTTTTTCCACAAACCTAAGGCCTGTTTAATCACTGTTATCAACACAAACTGAGGTTACAATATTCGTGTATTATGATTCATCTATGCCTGTGTCTTAGAGGAAGATCAGTTTACATTTTATTATGAGTTCATGCAGAAAACTTGCTTCTGAAGGATTCATAGGATTTTTCTTATCTCTGTATTCAATAATATTCCCCACCACTTGGAATAAGAATTATGGATGAAGTCAGTGGAGGACGTGCATTTTAATATTCAGCATTATCAAGAAAGTAGCGAACCACGCTTAAGCATCAGCTTAAAATGTGATATATTTTCACAGCTTTCCTTCCTAATGTGCTGAATTTTATTTATGTGGTTTCATTTTTGTTTTGAATACAGGAATTCATACATGTCAGTTGACTTGTTAATGAATTTAGTTATAGAAAAGAATGACAGTATTGTTGCTCTTGAGGTCAATATGAGAAGTTCTAAATACTCAAACATTACCACCAGCACATTTGGGCTGACAGGAGCTGGGACGTAATTTGGTATTTTTTTTCCTTCCACATCCAGCTGCAAGAAGAACATAAGACATAGCTCACCAGGATGGCTTGGACTTCCTCTGGAGATGTGGATAAACAGAAAGAGAAAGGTTTCTGAGGATGTTTTTGAAGGACCTTTATTATTGAAATGGAGTATAAATTAGTGAAGATCCTCTTTCAGGTCAGTTTGACCACATAAATTACACTCTCAATCCAAATGTGAGCAAAATAGGGCGCCTGTTCTGGCATGAAAATGTCCTAAAGCCTTTCAATTTATAGTAATGGGAATGAGGACATCAGTATGATGCCTGCACATGCACACAGAAAGCTGCAGAATTTACTGCAATCATCAGATGAGATGCAAGTTTATGAAACATTCTGTTTCTTCTTCTCATTGTAATTTCTAACGATATCCCAAAACTAATCACGTTTGGCCTAATCTACAAGGTGCAATTACTATTTACATATTTCAGTGGATTAAAAAAATACTTTCTCATGGCTGATAAGGTTACCTGAGTGTATGTTTTTCAGTGTCTTCCAGTTGGTAGTTATTTCCATAATAACACCACCAATTGGCGACGAACACCATAGATTTCCTCGGTTTTCGCTTTCTAGCCCACATAAATGTTTTAGATCATCAAACAAATATTAATATCACACAAAGATAAGAAAGGTTAATACACATAGCAGTTTTCAAATGATGATTTAATTTATTAAGAGATTAAATTTAAATCAATTAAGCCCTATTTAATGAAGTATTACCTGCCCTCACTTGTTGAATCATGTATTGATTGTAATTAACTGCTTTTTCTTGGAGGACTGAGTCCGAATTCACCAATCACCCACATGCCTGATTATTGCCAGACCTTTAGAATAATAAAAAAAAATTTAAATAGAGGCATAGTAAGAACATGAAGTAGGCTAAAGGATCTCACAACACAACACATAATTTCCAAATATAAAGAAAAAAAGAAAAGCGTCCCGGAGTCAAATTCTTTGTGTGTCAGTACAAACTTGGCAATAAAGCTGATTCTGGTTCTGAAATTCAAAACGAAATGAGAAACAGTCATCAACATTTGTCAGTTTAGACAAAGCATTGCAAAGCCATTTGGGAGTCCAACAAACTGCTGTGAGAGTCATTATCCACAAAAGGAGAAAAGATGGAACAGTGGTAAAAAGTGTCAGTCTTACCAAAATTAATCCAAGAACACATCTACAACTCATCCAAGCCACAATAAAACCAAGAACAACATCTAAAGCATGGCGAGCCTCACCATCCAGTGTTAAGCTTAGTGTTTGATTTAACAATAAAAGACTTGGTAAAAATGTTTCAGGATGTGCACAACATGTTGGACCTGACGGAACCATGAATTCTGCTCTTGAGCAAAAACTCCTGAAGAGAAAATATCCAGACATTAGATGCTGCCCCTAAACTCAATAGCACTTTGGTTGTGGAGCGTGACAGAAAACGTTGTTTACATGCCTCCCAAACAACCACTTGGCATCTAGTTGACTAGTTAGTTGACTTGGTGACCCTAAACATACCACTTTTTTCTGCACTCTTCATACAGTGAGCTTTTGGAGATTTTAGTTTTTTCCTTAGCAGCCTTCTCATTGTGTGGTGCCAAGATAGATTTGGGTCTCCATCCAGCGTAAAAGAAACTGAGCCTTTGTGTGATGTTATATTTGTACTACAGAATAACAGGAAGTGACCTGGTAAAAATGGAATATCTGCAGATATTCAGATCTCCTTAGAAATTTAAGTGTGAATTAAAAATGCTGGTGTTTCATTTATTTTATAGAAATTGTTAGGGCTTCCAATAATTATGTGTTGGGACCCACAGCCATGGATCTCAACATTAAACTCCGGTACGAACTCTTCTGGAACTTTTCAAAATAAATTGCATTAACCTACTTCCGGCACAACTTAGGAATCGGGGGTAACAGCAGACTTCCCATGATGCCTCTGTCTGAATAAGAGCACCCCCTCTCCAACAAGCCGATCTCTTTCCACACTGCCTCTAGTGGGACCGGTCAGGGGAGGCCCAGCGTGCTGATGTCTCTTTGCTGGCAAACAGACATAAACTCTTCAACTGGATCCAAGGAAGCCATACGATCATCGATCATATGCAAAGTTAAGCACGAATGAAATACTGTCTGTGTATCCGGTATTTTCATTCATGAACGGGGAAATTAAGGTGTAAGAGTTGCTTACTTTTTCCTCTGAGGCCTGTGAAGCAAATTGTCCCAGAGAAGTTCCCTACAGAGATGCGCTGTCTCTATGAAGCCGAGCAGAGTGGTCTCCCAGTCTAAAAGGAAGACAACAGAGACCCCATCACCGTGCAGTGGCGTTGGCGGAAAACGACCCGTTCTTCATCCACAGCTGGAGGTTAGCGGGAAGCTAACCCTTTTGTTCACAGAACAAACACACCTTCTGATTTGGAGAAGCTGAGGTTAGCGGGAAGCTAACCCTATGTTGACTGTGGATACCTTCTTCAAACTTCATCGTCTTTTGGACAACATTCCTCACCACGGTTCATGAGGTTAGGTGTTTTGGGCAGATTAACAGTTAGGATGAAATTATCTAAACGTTTTTCATTTTATGAAGTTTTTTGTTTGTGTTGAACTCAGCTATCTTGGTGCTAGCGGGCTATCTGCAGAACACGTGTTCAGGTTGTGTTCTTTGTGTGTTTTTATAGTTAAGACAAACTTTACTTGAAGGGTGATTTTAAACAGAAGATTAATCATAACGCGCCGTCCGCACTTATGCATTTTAACCCTTTTATTAACGGTATTTTAAAGGTATGTGTTGATTCTGGTGCTAAGCTATTAGCTTCTTTTGTTAGCTCAACTGCTAACCGGTAAGAACACATGCTTGCTACTAAAGAGTATTTAACAGAAAGGTTGTTAGTTTTCAAGCTAGTGTATAATAGTCCCTGAACATCCTTTGCTAAAGTTGATAACTAAGTAAACACCATTAAGACACATTTCTCCAGAAAGATTTGGCTCCTTTCCAAAATACTCTCTTAATAATATTTCTTCAAATATTATTTCAATAAATAAAGGCAGCTAATTAGACACTGTTGAGAATTAGTCATCCAGAAGGTTGGTTTTATTCAGCAGATCATTATTTAAAACATTATTTTATTAAAATTATATTTTATCTGATCTTGCATTGTGAATGGTTGTCTAAATGTTGCTGATTATTGCCTAAGTTAGTTCCAAGACTAACTTAACTTCATTTCCAGATTCTTCAAGATAATCCTTGGTTCTCAAACATAAACATTTCATGGTAATGTTGCATCACTCTTTTGGTCATGATTTTCAATTATCTTTAATCAGCTTGTTTATATTGTACATAGCCCATTAGTCTTCATTATTCTTTAATTCTGCTTGGTAGTTTAGTTGGATTGTTTTAACATAGTAAAGAGTTTGTTGATTGAAATATGTTTGACTTTGAGTTGACTTATTTTGGTTAATAAATTCTTGTATTTTAAGAAATTGTGTGAATTCATTCCATATATGTGCAGAGTTTATGCTGTTCAATAATGTCAGAGCTCGTCTCACACCTTTCTATTTTGTCCTAATACCATCGCCTTACTGGGCTGGTATTCACAGGACAACCCTTAACAGACTGAAATATTATTTGATAAAATATTAAAATATTAATATTAAATAATATTTTCAGATTATTAAAATATTAATATTAAATAATATTCTCAGATTCATAATTACAACATATGCCACCAGTAAATGTATTAAAAATAACAATTTCTCATTGTGAATGTATTCAACATAACATAAATATAGTCTTATGTAATCCTGAATCTTTTCCGTCCCTTTTTCATCCTTACCTCTCCTTCATCTGTATCATCTTGAGCTATTTTGACCTGGACGTCTAAAAAAAATCCCATCCGTCCCACAGAGATGACATCTACCCATCTCACTTTCCACAGAGGTGCCCTTCATCTAAAGGCTGGATATTTTGCATCTTCTTTTCTGTATCGCTACGTTTCACACACATGCACACACAGAAGAGTATCAATTCAACATTAGACCTGCAGTGACAGATTCACAGTTAGAGCTGAGTTATTGCATATTTCAGACCTTTGTCTCCCTGTCAGCTGGGATGATTCATGCCTCTTGGTGCCCCTGTTCTTTGAATGGTTGATTTCTTCTCTCACCATTTAATGCTAACTCATGAATATACAAACTATCAGCTGAAAAATCTTCACATCTAAAAACATGACAGCCCACTTCTTCACTGACCTGACAAAAACTGATTGATTAGTTAATTAAGTTGTTATAGTTCATTAAATGCTTAACAAGGCAAATGCTCTTGTAGTCTTTAGTGACTTGTATGATCCAGTGTTGTCTTTTTTTCTAAAACAAATGGACATTTAATCTTTCTATCATGGTAACAATGCTTTACAAAACTATTCATACCCCTTTAACTTTTGTTTTACATTTTGTCAGGTTACAATCACAGCCTTCAATGTATTATTTTGTTGGGGTCATCTATTTTGGGGGATAGACCAGCTGGTCTGTGCAGTTCGACAGACGTCGCAGCTCTGACGTCACCCGAAATTATAAAACCTGTGGAAAATAAACTTTCGTTACCATTTCCAGCGTGTCTCACGGGACGACGCTTCGGAGGCACATATCTGGAGAGACAAAAGCTTGCAGGCAAACTTTTTCTCCACACGGCCATTCTCGGAAGAGCTTGAAAGCTGGAAATCTGTCCGATACAAACGGTCAGAGGATTCATATACCGATCGAAGACCTTGCCGACACTCCAGCGCAGGTGTAAATCCACAGAGGTATTACCAAGGAGACCCCATTCTTCAGACCTACAACCCATCCTCAACCCTCCTGGCTGATCCCAAATCAGCGAGGAGTTAGAAGTTGGACTTTTAATGTTTTTCCATTCAAAGCAACAGCGGTCTGAGCCTTGTGGCCTGACCACTCCTTTGTCCCAGTTTTATTACTGGAGTTTTTCCGATGAGTTCCCGCCTCAGAGTTTTATGAACCTTTGTTCAAGATTTGGGGCGATATCAGTTTCAGCTACTACACATGGAAGTGCAGGCCCGCACATCTCCACTCCCTGAACCCTCTTCTACTAATCCAGAAACACAGGAGGATGACTATGAAGTTGTTCAGCGGGCCCAGGCTATATCTGCACTAGTCAATATATCTTCAGGTCAGTCGCAATTTTCTCTTGAGCCAAAGTTACAGAAATTGACAAGTGAAGATGATATTGAACATTTCCTTGTTACATTTGAAAGAATTGCAGCTGCCTGTAGATGGCCAAAAGCAGACTGGGTTTTTCAGCTTATTCCTCTCCTTACGGGTAAGGCAAGAAGTGCCTATGTTCATATGGATGTTGATGAGACACTAAATTATGATAATGTGAAAACAGCAATTTTGAAGTAGTATGACATTAATCCAGAGACCTATAGACAGAGGTTTTGTTCCCTGTATGTTTATCCTGATGAGAGCCCCAAAGAGCTGTACGTGAGGCTAAAGGAGTTGTTTGGGAAATGAATTCTACCCAGAGGTAAAACAGTGGAAGAAGTTGGTGAAATATTAATCCTGGAACAGTATTTAAGAATGTTGTACCCTGAGCTCCAGGTGTGGATAAAAGATCATGATCTGAAATCAGCTGCAGAAGCCTCCACCTTCGCTGATGTGTTTGTGGCTGCTCAAAGGAAGGGCCAGCCATGGAGTAACACTTCCTTTAAAGACAAGGACACCTGCAGGCCAGCTCCATCTTGGCATCAACAGGGTTCAGCAACAGGTGTGAGTAAAATCCCCGCCAGAAATGAACTGCCTGCAAATAGTCATAATAAATTTAATAAAATAATTACAGTTTGTTACCTTTGTGGGCTGGAAGGGCACATCAAACCTATGTGTCCACAAAACCCTTTAAAACTGACCCAGATGTGCTTTGTGCCATGCCAAGAGATGTAAAATAAGAAAAGGGATTTCCAATGAGAATGACCACAGTAAAAATCAATGGGAGAAGACATAAAGCCTTGATACATACTGGCAGTACTCAGACCTTGGTTTACAGACTACTTGTACCAAGTAGTATGTGTACTTATGAGACCATCCCAATCTATTGCGTGCATGGTGATGAGAAGCCTTACCTTACTGCTGACATATTTATTGAAGTACAAGGACAACCATATTTATTGAATGTAGGTGTGGCTGATAACCTGCCATTCCCAGTAGTTTTGGGTGAAGACCTGCCAGTGCTCTATGATTTGTTAAAACCAGCAAAAGACTGTAATGTGGCTATTACTTTTATTATGTTTAATCCTGATTTTTTTTGTCTTGAGTTTAGCTTCTTTATTGGACCTCTTTTAAGGGCACTGTAACCGTTATTTGAATTTTGTTATTTTGGGGAAATAAAACCCATGTTTTTTGAAAATTATTACTGTGTCCTCATGCTTGACTGGCCCGGTCCACAAACTTTTTATCAGGTTATAATTTGCAGCTCTTAGAGATCCTAAGTTTAGCGCTTTAACAAAAGAAGTGACTGCTTGGCCATGTGTTATTGCAGCTCCACATATTTTTCCCTCAGCTCCACCTGAAATGTGCTGATGTTAGTCAAAGATCAAAAAACAAGCCACTTCAACTAGTTTTTATTTTATTGTATTTGTTCATCCAAAAAGCCTATATTTTCCCTTTTTTTTAAAGTGAATATTTCTCCCAAGAAAGACATTATATTCTCACTTTCACATTTGTCGCAGGAGGTTGCTCCTTCCTGATGAACCTGGACTTTCCTGTGAGTATTAACTTTTTACCTTGAGTTTGTGATTTTTATTATATTTAGTTTCCTTTTTATTACTTGATTTCCACATCAAGTGATTTAAATACAGACAAATTGGTATATTTCATTTGTTATGAAATATAGTTTAGGCTACAAACTTTGGGCCTATTAGTTAAGCTAATAACATTGCATGTGGCCATAATATTCTGTGTAATCTACTGATGTGAGAAGTTGTGATTACATAGATTTTTTATTTGTGTGTTGTGTATTGTGTTTTGTAGAACCACAAACACCCATACCTGTACACCTGAGTTTGCTTATCAAAGAAAATAATACAGTATCACCTGGCTTGATCATTGACTCGGGGTCTTAAAGGTGTTTAACCAGTGAACACTCTGTAATGACCAACAAGATAAACTGGTCATTAACCTTAGAAATCACCATTACAGTTAATGCATTGAGTAATGGAAGACTCACCAGCCCATTGCGTCCAATCACGCCTCACTGGCTGCTCCAATCAACGGCAGGTCTGCTCTCCTCCTCGGCCAATCATCTCCCAGGGCATCACTTTTAAAGACCATCTGCATGGAAGACAACGCTCTTCTGCTGAGCTTCGACCTTCCTCCACCCCTTCTCCATCATAGGCTCCCAACTCCTTCCATACCAAGGCCTACGCCACCACCAGGATCGGATCCCAGGGGGAAAGACATACCTAATCATAAGATGTTTATTCAAACTCATTTCATCCTCAGCGTTCACGTCTTCCTCAGGGGTACGAGCGCCAAATAAATCTTTCATTAATAAACTCTTTAACCGTCTTCTTGTTGTTTCTCCATTATGTGAGTCTTTCCAGGTTGAAATCCTTATAGAACCTTGTTTATTAAACTCTGTATGAGAATTCATTTATGTTTATTTTGTAGTTTTTTACGATGCTGGAAAGAGCTCTGGAGATGCAAGGATTATCCTGGATCCTATGAAAAGGAGAAATATCTGCACCCATCATTCCGTGATTATTTTGATGTCAAGGGCTGCTACATGTTGGCTGTAAAACTTTAAATGTTTATTTCTAGTCAGTCTGAAATATAAATTTTAAAACAAAAGAAAGTAAGTCTATGGTAGTTTTTTTTATGTAGTTCCTGTTATATAGTAATAGTACAACTATGGTGTGCAGCCCCGAGATTTTTAATGGCCCCTTGTGGCCCCCACTGTGAAAAGTTTCTGGGGGCACCACTGTGTTTAAGGAATTAAAACAGAGACTGTAACAAAGGAAAAATACAACCCATTTTATTTTACTGGTACCAGGTAGTAAAGTTAAATCTAACTTAAGTTTTCATAAACAACAGATTCCTCACTGGCATCACTGACAAATGTACAGGTTAACTGATCATCATCAGAATGACCATTTCTTTGTATAAAAGCCAGACTTTGGTCAGTGTTGTGCTCTGGTGCATTAAGATGTGTGCCTTTTACAACCAAAAGATAGAAAGACATCAGCCATGAATTTAGATAGGCAGCTATTGCTGTCATGTAACATGGAAATGGTAATAAGGCTATTTCCAAACTAGTGAAGTTCATTATTATACACACCACAATGGTGGACTATGCATTGCTCAGATAAAAATATTGAAAAAAACCCCAAGAGCTCCAACTCAAAGTATTGAGTATTTTAAATGTCCAGTCCATGACAGGACAATTAGAAACAACCTAAACAAGTAGCTATTGGAACGGTCTATCCTAGCTTAAAAAGAATTAAAGGCAGGAGAACGTAGCCTTGCCAAGTCTCATCAGAATGAACCAGAGGACTTGTCAAAGGTCGTGAGGCCAAAGTCGAGATGGTTGGTCATAATGCACAGCACCGTGGTATGAAAAAAAAAAAAACCACCACAGCCTCCTACCAGCTGTCCTGCATGGTGGTGAAGGGTTGGTGATTTGTACTTGTTTTACAGCCAGGGAGTCTGGGTAGCTTGCAGTCCATAAGTTAACCATGAACTCCTCTGTATAACGAAGTAGTTTAAAGTTTTAGAGTGAAATATGAGGCCTTCTGTCCAGCAGCTAAAACTTGGCCAAAATTGTGCTTTACAGTAAATGGAGCACTAAAAACAATATTATCAAAAAAAAACAGGCTTAAACTGCACCACAGTACTCGAGAGAGTGACTACTGAGTTATTGTGGCTAAAGGTGGTTCTACAAGCTATACAAGCAAATCCTACAGGAAATGCAGTACGGACTTTTCTGGAACTTTCAAAATAAATTGCATTAACCTACATAACTTAGGAATTGGGGGTAACAGCGAACTTCCCATGATGCCACTGTCCACATAAAACCCCCACTTCCTCCACAAGTCTTTCTCTACCATCCGGACTCTGTGTGAGGCTGGCCGGTGAGACAGCGCGCTAATGTCTCTTTGCTGTCAAAAAGACATAAACTCTTCAAATTGGATCCAAGGGTGTCATAAGATCACGCGATCATATGCAAAGTTAAGTACGAGTGAATCACTGTTTGTGTACCCGGTGATTTCCTTCATAAAGAGGGGGAATTAAGGTATAAGCATTGCTTTACTTTGTCTCTGAAGGCTGCAGAAGCAAACTGTTCCAGAGAATGTCCTGCAGAGATGCGGTCTCAACAAGCCGAATCTGAAAGGACGACAACAGGAGCTTTCATCCACAGATACGGAGGTTAGCTGGAAGCTAACCCTTTGTTCACAGAGCTCAGCTATACTGGTGCTAGCTATATTTTATTGACGGTATTTTTAAAGGTGTGTTTGATTCTGGTGCTAAGCTATCAGCTTCCTTTTTTAGCTTTCACTACTAACAAGCTAAGAACGCGTGTTTGCCCGCTAGGGAATATTTAACATAAAGGTTGTTAGTTTTCAAGCCAGTAAATAATAGTCCCTAAACATTATTTTACTAAATCTGATAACTAAGTAAACACCATTAAACCCCATTTCACCAGAAAGATTGGGCTCTTTTCCAAAATACTCCCTTAATAATATTTCTTTAAATATTATATTAATAAATAAAGGCAGCTAATTAGACACCGTTGAGAATTAGTCATCCAGAAGGTTGGTTTTATTCAGCAAATCATTCTTTAAAACATTATTTTATTAAAATAATATTTTATCTGATCTTGCATTGTGAATGGTTGTCTAAAGGTTTGCTGATTATTGCCTAAGTTAGTTTCAAGACTAACCTAACTTCATTTCCAGGTTCTTCAAGATAATCCTTGGTTCTCAAACATAAACAGTCAGTCAGTCATTTTCTGCCGCTTATTCCATAGTGGGTCGCGGGGGAGCTGGTGCCTATCTCCAGCAGTCTATGGGCAAGAGGCAGGGTACACCCTGGACAGGTCGCCAGTCCATCACAGGGCAACACACAAACAACCATGCACACACTCATTCATACACCTAAGGGCAATTTAGATTTACCAATTAACCTAACAGGCATGTCTTTGGACTGTGGGAGGAAGCCGGAGTACCCGGTGAGAACCCACGCATGCATGGGGAGAACATGCAAACTCCATGTGGAAAGACCCCTGGCCGGGAATCAAACCCAGGACCTTCTTGCTGCAAGGCAACAGTGCTACCAACTGCGCCACCGTGCAGCCCTCAAACGTAAACATTGCATGGTAATGTTGCATCACTCTTTTGGTCATGGTTTTCAATCATCTTTAATCAACTTTTTGATATTGTACATATTCCATTAGTCTTCCTTGTTCTTTAATTCTGTTTGGTAGTTTAGTTGGATTATTTTAGCATGGTAAAGAGTTTGTTGATTAAAATATGTTTGACTTTGAGTTAACTTATTTTTGTTAATAAATTCTTATATTTTAAGAGATTGTATGAATTCATTCCATATATGTGCAGAGTTTATGCTGTTCAATAATGTCAGAGCTCGTCTCACACCTTTCTATTTTGTCCTAATACCATCACCTTATTAGGCTGGTATTCACAGGATAACCCTTAACAGACCAAAATATTATTTTATAAAATATTAATATTAAATTATATTCTCATATTCATAATCTCAACATGCATTTGTGCTATATTTCATGCTGAGACTTTTTTTGTGTGTGTGTGTCGAGACTTACACTCACCAACCACTTTATTAGGTACACCTTGCTAGTACCGGGTTGGACCCACTTTTGCCTTCAGAACCACCTTAATCCTTCATGGCATAGATTCAACAAGGTACTGGAAACATTCCTCAGAGAGTTTGGTCCATATTGACATGATAGCATCACACAAATGCTGCAGATTTGTCGGCTACACATCCATGATGCGAATCTCCCGTTCCACCACATCCCAAAGGTGCTCTATTGGACTGAGATCTGGTGACTGTGGAGGCCATTTGAGTCCAGTGAACTCATTGTCATGTTCAAGAAACCAGTCTGAGATGATTCGTGCTTTATGACATGGAGTGTTATCCTCTCTTTAAGGAAGCCCTGAAGGTAAACATTTCCAACAGACAGAATAAATCAGTCCATCACAGTCCAGGGGTCTCTCTGGCAGATCAAACTCAATCACAAATTTTTTGGCAAAATGTTTGCACCAACAACCCATGAGCAATAACACCACTACACCTCATCATCTCATCAACCAAATCTTTACATTACATTTAGCAGGCCGGCCTACCCTGACTTTCAACATTTCTGTCTTAGGTGAATTTGATCTTTGATCTGCTTTTCTTTGCAGGATTGTTGTAATTGAGCTGCACTGAAGTGCCTTTGAAATGCACTGAAGTCTGTGCTTTGAATAGGCCACTTCAAAACCACGTTTTTTGTCTTTTTCAGCCATTCAGAGGAGGACTTACCGAGGTGCTACAGATAATTATCCTGACCTGAATGTTACAAAATGAGGATAATTATTATGTGGATTTTCTGAAAGAGAGCAGAATTCATGGTTCATTATGTTATGGCAAGTCATCCAAGTCCTGAAGAAGCAAAGGAGCCTGAGACTCCTACACCAACACCAGCATGTTAGACTGTCAATCTGGCCAGGGTGTTAAATTGAACTCAGCTTGACAAAGAATTTGATTAATGAAAGTAAATTCATTATTTAATAAGTTGGCAAGGAAGGTCTTGATAATGTTTTGATAGCATTTTGTCCCTAACAAATTAAATCATCATTTAAGAAGTGTGCTTTGTATTCACCCTAGTTATTTTTTTCTGAAGTTTCTGAAGTTAGTTTGATCTGAACCATTTAGGGCCTGATCTTCAAAAGATTTGCGTGTACAAAACCGCATGCAAACCTGATTGCGTCAGCACAGCTGATCTATAAACGAGGTGGTAATCGGATAGCTTGTGCAAAATCAGCGGAACTGCGGGCGCAAAATTTTTAGCGTGTCTGCCTTCATGAATATGCAAAACATATGATAATGATCCAAACGCGCAAATTCATGGGAGGAGGATACGCAAATATCATCCCTTACCACCCGCAATGCAATTTTCAAAGCCTGAAACGGTTTACGGGCGCAATTTCTGCGTGTGGATTTTGCACGTTTAAAAGTTCAGGTGTTAACTGGGACGCAGAAATGTGTGCTGTCACTTTGGCCAGAAGGAGGCATAGATAGAATGACAGATGACCGGGAGAGAGAATCACCTGTACATGTACCAACAGATTTGGGTTGTCAAATATAAAAATATTAATACCATTTCTCCTTTGGTAAAACTATTTTCAACACTTCATTCAACATCATTCCAGCGTAACATCGCTGTCAGTGATCATCTGCTGAACGTGTACAAACCTGATTATGGCAAAATGCGCACATAACTGATCAAGCGCGCACAGCCTGTAATCGCATATCATGCAAAAGACCCACTGTGCTTTGATGTTGATAATATATTTAATAAGAAAGAACTAGAGAGAGTATACGGCAGATTAAATCCTCATTTGCAAAGTGGATGACTTCTTGGTAGGTGAAAAATCATAATTTTAAGGCAGCAATATTAACAGTAACGTTATGTCATTGCAGGGCAATCGGAGCTGGATTACTTTGATTATGTTGTTTAAATGTGAACATATGCCAGGGGAGGGTTTTGTTTATATAGTAAAAAATTATATTGTGTCACCAAAAAAGAATTTAATCAATCAAACACGTTGTATACCGTTAAACTATTGGTAAAACGAACAAAAAACGAATTCAGTAAAATCAGTGGAAAATCATTTATTTTAAGTACATAAATGTTCGAATTAACGTTTTTGAGGGCAGGTTATGTGACGCTGTTTTAAAATTAGCAAAGCTATTACATACAGATTGCAACTCCTACAACAAGCTAATATTATGTTGTGACTTTGTATGATAAACTCCGAACTCTTCAAACATATACTCTCAAAAAAAAAGAAAAAAACAACAGAACCCGGTGAGTCTCCGAAAAGAATTAAAGATCAAGGGAGACAAATTAATTAACAGACATATTTTGTCTTTTATATTGTTAATATTGATTGGCCACTTTGTTGGGGGCTAAGTGGAGCAAGATGTCAGGGTAGATGACAAATCTGTTGTGAGTAGCACAGCAAAAGTTATCTAACAGTAACAGTCCAGAAAAGCAAGGGCAGAAGGAAAAAATCAGTAACTGGATCATTTATAATGATGCAGCATAACAATCCCTGCATATTTCTAGCAACACAGCAGAGGATCTGTTTGCTTTTCCTCTTGGTCCAGCCAGTAGCACACGCAATTTCCTCATCTAAATAGGGTGGTATGCACCTGTTATCCATTGCACACGCAATCTTTGAAAATCGCACGCAACACGCCCACTTATTGCACATGCAATTTATTTGTAGTACACGCAAATTAGCACCCACTTTGAGATCTTTGAAGATCAGGCCCTTAGTTGGGACAAAAAAATAAAAACAAGTACAGGAAATCTTTAAAGGGCAAACACCTCACAGTACTGGAAGCACATGTTTTTCGGGTTTCTCCAGTGCTGTGAGGAGTGGACCACCGCCTGTTCCAGTGGATAGTGGACTACCTTACTACCATAATGTTGAGGACACGGGGCTGATTTGCAGTGTGGGGGGCTGTAGAAAACTGTACTGGCACCGTTACTGTGTTATACAATCCAATGCTACAAAACATACACACAATATTAATCATAAAATACATAAACTTTCATCCAAGTAAAAATATATCTTAAGAATAATTAATGATCACAGAATGGCCATCTTAAAATATATCTTTTTATTTCTCATAGAAAGGTTGTTTAGTCCATAGTAGTGAGTAGGGAGTTTGTTCTATTCTTTCACAAACTTGATGATGTTTTGGTGCTGGTTCAGATGGACTGAAGAGTAACTAGATGCTGCAAGGCCAGCTACACCAGAATCACTCAGTGATGTTCAGGTAAGAATCACTCAGTGAAGTTTATTCAAGTCCTTCAAGGGACAAGTGCTGCGAATTAGCTATGGCTATAAGCACAATGATACAGGTGTCAGATTATTTTGCATATAATGATCTATGTTTATTGTATCTGTCCCTACCACATAAAATTTCAACAAAAAAAAAATTTTTTTTAAAGTAATGTTGCAAGAATAGAGCAAAATGTTTGCCGGAGTATCAGAGTATTGCTCTGACTTACAGAATTGGCACGTTTTTTGTATCAAAGACGGAGGAGAAATGCAAGATATCTACAAGACAGATTGTGAGAACTAGCTTCTTGGCAAGTCATTGTGAAAAACTGGCTCCTTGTTTGTCCATTCTGTTTCAGCTGCACAACCAGCTCTGGCAAACAACCTTCAGAGTGGAAACAGAGAAACCTATGCTACACAAAGCTCATAAGCAGAATAAAAACATAACATAACCCATAGGTTCAGTCATAAGAAGGAAAGCAAAGTTCAACCCAGTAAAAAGGTTTTAGTCTTAAACAAAATTTTCCATCACAATAAACAGCATGGAGGTCTAGGAAGGGTAGACTCCTCTATCTTCTTTTTATCTTTTCCTCTTTATCATTGGTCACAGGTTCCTTCATCTCATATGCCTGCAGCTTTTAGGACATCCCCAATATTAAATTTGACGTGCATTTCATATCTGTCTATTCTGCTGTGTGATGGCATTGTTTAACACCTGCCTGTCTAGTAACATGTTTTGAATAGTGTGATGTTTTAAAAGGACTAGCCAACACAATGCACTAGGAGAAACTGAACACTATGATCAACACGGGGGCCAAATATAAGGCTTGTTAATGAAATGGTGAATGGTAAATGACCTGCACTTGTATAGAGCTTTATCTAGTCCAAGGACCCCAAAGCTCTTTCTACTAAATTCAGTCACTGACTGACTCAGGCTGAAGGAAAAAATCATTCCAGCCACAGCTGACCTGAGGCAGACTAACAGAAGTGAGTCTGCCATAAAATCAGCAAAACCAGGCCCTCTGACCACCACTATCAGCAGGCAAGGCAGATAAGGTTTCTTGCCCTTTTGTTTCTATATCAGCATGTAATATTTTTTATGTTTTTGCAGACTGAATTCAAAGTTTTCTAAATGTTTAGTTGTTTGTAGTTTTCACTGACATCTTGAAAACTTGGACATTCCATGAAAGAAGATGAATTAATAATGACAACATGGAACCAATAAAGATTTCCAGCTCAGCTTGACTCAAAACCAAACTTTATAACTCACCGAACATTTCCCATGATGCTTAGCAGCAAATATTTTTATAGGTTGGTTGAGCTTCATAAAAACGCCCCTAAATGAAATTCTCTTCTCACTGAGATATTTGCACTAACCTCAGAGGTCCTTTGATTAGTGTGTTCTCTTTCTCAGAGCTCTAATCTCAAGTATGTTTCCTGAGCTCTTTTGCCCTTTCCTTTTATAATCCACATTTACTCTGCACTCACAGAAATATTAATATTTGATAAAGACCAGTTGGAGAAATCTTAAGGTGAACTCTCCACATGCAGAAGTCAAAATGCACTCGCCATCCATAAATTGGACCAGTGATGTTTAAAACGTACTTTCAGTGCTGAGGGTCCAACCAGAAGCTTTTCACATGTTATCTGACAAAATGAAGACAGTACCATCTAGCTGTTAGACAGAGAATCTTTTATAAATTATTTTTTAACTTTCAGTAAAGGCAATAAGACGTTTACAAGTAAAACCATGTCATTATTTGTTGATACAGATAAAACCCAAATGAATTTATGTTTATAATTCAATATGGGCTTCTGAACAAAGTTCACAACCCTAGTGTGAACTATTTAACATTCATTTAAAATGTGTTTATGGGGAGATCCAAACCTATTTCATGTTATGTTAGAAACACTTCAACATATTTTCGGGGATTTTGTGGGTTAAACAAACACAATGAAGTGCATAATTTGGAACGAAAATGGCAAGGATACATGACTAAAATGTAAGAAGTGTGTCGCTGAGAAAAAACGGGTAAAACAAAGTATAAATGATGGCTGTTTGATTAAGTGCTGAACGGACGGCTCCTGAAGCTGTTCTCATAATTCTCAAACATAATTACAGAACTGTTTAAGCTTAATGAAACCCTCCTGATTGCAGGTGTTTGATTTTGACTAATAAACTTTGCTATGTGCATTTGGTGAGGTTGAGGATGCTGTTTCTTAAGTAGGGTGAGATGAAACAAATAATAGTAGCAACAATGTTAATTCCTTCAAAAACACTAATACAAATGTAAAGTGTTATGCAGAACTAACCAGTTATAATTCCATGTGTTATAACTGGTATGTTATCAGTTATAAAATCTGTAAAGGATAAAGACCCTGCTCACATGACCTACACAGCCTTGCAGAACACAGATAGATCAGACCTTCAGTTTAAAACAAATAATGTCACCTCTATGCTTCTATTACTCCCCAAAATGTTGTATTTCCCTCTAATTATGCATCCCTGAGATGCTCTCCTATCACCCTTAATTACATTTTTCCAAAGCAACAGTATCAGGTAGTAGAGGATGCTATCTCTGGCGAGTTGTTTCCATGCGGTTTTCTGGGAATAATTTTATTCACATGTGAACGAGGACCAATTTTTCCAACAGGTCTGACCAAGATGAGAACAAATGCTTCCTGTGTTGCATTTAAAATGTGAATGAAGGATTTCTGAGGGTAGTACAGTATTTTGTGATGCCTAAAAAGCTGAGTTTGGACTTTGGCATTGTGAAGCTGTTCTTATTAGTTGCAATGAGACAGTAGGAACCAAGATATTTGCTCTGTCTCATTCTAAGTGCAAAGACAATTTAGATAATTTAGTTAAGATAATTAAAAAATATATTTTCTTTAAAGTCAGACTTAAGACACTAAGAAAATAGACACTATTTTGAAAACTTAAAATATTATTTACTAGATTTGTAAGCTTCAGATAGCTTAATTTCCAACATTTGAATTAAATGCTGATTTGTGAACCTCCACATCTTGTTCAACCTTGGGTATGGCTTGTAGATGCCTGAATTTAAGAAGCTCATCTGTTCAAACAATTATGTGGAAGCGCAGCAAGGGAATGTCCAGTAATTATGCGGGTTCTGTGTCCCTGAGATGAAAATCACTTGGTGTAAAATGTGCATCTCAGCACTAGAACAAAAGCAAATGACACGAAGATGCTGGCAGAAGCTGGTATTAAACTGTCCCTATCCACAGTCAAACGAGCCCTATGCCAGCATAGAAAGATTATAGTTTAGAAATCCGATATACACATAGACTGTAATAATGGTCAATCATGACCATCATTACATTTGGAGGAGAAGGGAGTAATTCAATTCAATTCAGTTTTATTTATATAGCGCCAATTCACAATACATGTTGTCTCAAGGCACTTCACAACAGTCAGGTTCATACATTCCAATTAATCCTAACCATTGAACAGTGCAGTCGGAGTTAGCTTTTTATCGTTGAAGCCTGAGAATACCATCCCAACTGTGAAGTACAGTGGTGGTGGCAGCATCATGTTGTGTGTGTGTGTGTATTTGTGTGTGTGTGTGTGTGTGTGTGTGTGTGTGTGTGTGTGTGTGTAACTGCAGACGGGACTGATGCACCACACAAGATGGTTGGCATTATGAGACAGGAATATTATGGTGAAAATACTGAAGCAACATCTGACGACATCAGACAGGAAGTTAAAGCTATTGCACATATGGGTCTTCAAAATGGACAATTACTCTAAACATACAGTTTAATTCATTACAAAGTGCCTTAGGGACAACAAAGTCAATGTTACCACTAAGCCCTGAACACAGTCCCATAGAAAGTTTGTGGACACAGCTGGAAGGGTTGGGGTGGGTGAATAAGGTGACCAACCAAACCTGACACAGTTACATCCACTTTGTCCAGAGGAATGGCCCAAAATACAGTGAATTACTGAGAGAAGCTTTTGGAAGGATACCTAAAATGTTTGACTTAAGTCATACGATTTAAAAGGCGATTCTGCTAAAAAATAATGCAATGTATGTAAACTTCTGAATTTGAAGAAAATATAAAACAAATCTCAAAAAAAACTATTTTGCTTATTATTCTGGCATTTATCTTATAGAAATCATTTTGGTAATCCTAACTGGCCTAAGCAGGAAGTATTCAGTCTGAGCTGGGATGACTGTTGCTCAGTGGAAAGGTTAGTGGTTTTGGGTTTAGTTCCAGCTTCCTCCTGCCATGTGTCAATTTGCCAATGGGCAAGCCACTTGACCACCATTTGCCTTCCGATCTACGCATAAATGTAAGAATGTGTGCACCTTTGTGAGTGCAATTGGGTGAATGTGGCTTTACTGTAAAGTGCTTTGAATGGTCGGTATGACTAGAAAAGTACAATCAAAATTCAACCCATTTATTATTTAATGACAGAAAAAAATTTGTTGTATTTTTAATAATGTATTAAAATTTTGGTTGCAACTGGAAGTATAAAAAAACAATCAGACACTAATGGCTATAGTGTGACCTGCATCAATATGATTTTACTGGAGAGACATCAGTCTCATTTTCACAAAGTATAAAAATACAAACCTGACATCTGTGGTTTTGCTGCACTGTTTTTGCCCATAATATGGAACAAAAATAAACAAAATCTGGTGGTAAAATGGCAGTAAATACCAGTCTGAGTATCTGAGAATCCACTGGCAGAACATGTGGAATGTTTTGGCTCCCTAACAGAAGAATCACCAAATTCTTTGTGCTCCAAAGAGAATCATGTTCGGTTGAAAGCTACAATTTCCAAATAAAAGCAAAGCTTATATAGAAGCAATCAAAAAACAGAAGGAGGGGTTGATTGATGTGCTATGAACATTTAATTCATGGTTTCACATCAAACGAAACAAGGATCAGAAGATCTGTTGTTTGTTCTTTGGCTGAAGCTGATCACATGTGTTCATTGTTAAAATAAAGAATCTCTTTTTACTCGAGGTGTCTTCAGAAATTCAGATGCTTTCAAGTTTCAGATCTGCAGGAGAGTGCTAACATTCTGCTCCCCCACACAGAGAAGTAGACAAAAGTGCCACTTTTAATAAAGCTGTTGTCATGCACAGAACTCCATCTAGTTGCACTAAATCAACTACCGTATATTCAGTCTCATTTACACATGGTAGCATGATAACTGACCTCCAACATGTAGCGTTAGTTAACTCATCATGCTAGATTAATAAAAATCACAGCTTGGGCCCAGATTTAATCAAGCCATGACGTTCCAGTAGATAGGAACTGGTGTTCTGCCAAAACGTTCCAGATGGAACTCCTGTTCTGCAGTCTTTTTCTGTCTTCTTTGCCCTCAGAGCACATCTCCGAGCTGCCTTGCACCATAAGGGGTGCCTAAATAATGTTCTGCAGGTGTTTTTATTGCTCAACCTGATTGGTGCAATTAGCCAACAGTGATTATTCAGTATAAAGCTCTGACTGTGAGACAAATACTCCTATTCCACCAGTTCTAGTATTTACATAACGAATTTGAGAGCAGAAAAAACCATAATTGTCCCTGAAGTCACTGAAAATGTTTTGGTTCTGCCTGGTACGTTTAAATCCTTGCAAAAAAAATTACAGTAAGAATCATTTGATGTGATCATGTTGATGTAAAGTATTGCATAAGGAAAATCGTTCATGGCTCAACATTCTTTACATTTCTATCATTTTTTTGCCTCAGACGTTTGTTAGGGAATACAGAGAATAAAACCATATGCTGAAGACCAAGAAACACAGCAAACAGGCCAGGGTAAAGTTGTAGAGAAGTTTAAAGTAAGGTTAGGGTAAAATATAATATCATATCCTAAGCTTTAAACAAGCTCTGTTCAACCTGACATCTGATGTGGAAACTCTATGACACAACCGCAAACATGCAAAACAAGGCCATCCACCTACACCTATAGGCTGGATAAGGAGAGCATTATTCTGAGAAGCAGCAAAGAAGTCAATGATAACTCTGGAGGAGACGCACAGCTCAGGTGGGAGAATCTTTTAACAGAATAACGATTGAAGGTTTGATAATCTGTGATTTTGTTTCCCTCAGTTGCGATAGCTGATGATCTGTTGGAAGGTTGTAGGTATTTCAGGAAGAGAAGCATGTCTGTAATCATCAGAAACAGCCAGAAACACACACTGGTGTTGTGTTTGCCATTTATACATGCAGCAATGTGACAAAGGCTGAACAAAATCCCAAAAGTAAGAAAGATTCCTGTAAATCCTGCTGATTTACAGCATCTGACTATGTAGTCATGGAGAAGATGGTGTTTGGGAGCCTCAGGGTCTGATCTTTGATATTTGTTGGCATCTTCATGCTTTGACCAAATATATTCAAAGCCTGCTTCATAGCCCAAAAGCCATGGTTTTCAGCATCTTTCAAATTGCAATAAAACTGAAATGTAATTTGTAATCACCTTCATCTTATCTGAGTTAGGTGGAAGCTTTAATATTGTTAGCTCAATGGTCTTCTGATTTAGAGTAAGTAAGGTATCTGTTTTAATTCTGCCTCCTTGGTGGAGCCATGTAATCTGGTTGTTAATGTTTGTCGCATTTCAGAATATTTCCTTTTAACTGTACACAGTCTGCACCTGGTCGGGATCTCCAAATTGGTGCAGAGAGTGCTGGGTGACCATGTTACCTTTTGCGTTCACCATAAACTATCCAGGTGCAGCTTTAGGTCTTAAATTAACATAAAGGTAATGGAGTTTTGATGTTTTTAATTAAGTCAGAATCATCCACATGCATGGAATATATTTTATCCCCTTGCCCTAGGGGCAACTCCTTATCTTTCCCTGTTAATGCTCTGTCTGCAGTCTCTGCTTCGACTTCTGGTACTTTATACGGGGACCTGAAGCACTAAAGGATGCTCAAAGGCAGACCTTGGACTTACTAGGAAAATTGTGCCAGATGGTTGACTCAGAGATACCTGAGATGAGCTGGAAGAGGAAACTGGGGATCTCTGCTGAAGTAGTTCATCCTTCTAGTTGATCCTGGATAAGCAGCAGAAAATGGATAGATGCAGTCAGTGGATTTTGTAAGTCAACAGCTCTTGATTATCATAATAGACAATAAAACCTCTCTGACTTAACAGTGTACAACATATTGGTAGAAAACGAGCATGGAAAAGTTTAACAATACAAATTCAAGATTTAAACAGCCATATTATGTTTGACAAATTAGTCTTTGACATACTTGTTATTAAAGTCTGAAAATGCTCTGAAAGTGCTCTAAAAACAGATAATCCTCAGTGAGAGTAACCGAGCTTTGTAAACATGAGACACCAACACCAAAGTATGGTCAGAACACATTCAGCGTCAGCTCTTCATTTCCACAGCAGATCACTTTGACTCAGTCTGCTGTTGCAATGGTGGAGTCGGCCGTTCTGTAACAAGGAAAACATGCCAAGTTGTTTTAGAAAGCCTCAGCTTTGAAAAGATTAAGAGGATTAAAAACGGAACACAGTTTTGTCCAAACAACAGAGCTTGAAATGGGCGGCCCTCATTCTGACAGTGTTTGGTCAATGCCCCCAGTGCCAAATTCAGCGCTGTCTGTTTCTCCCATTTCAAACAAGCTACAGAGACAAAACAGGCTTTTTAGAATCCTCGCTCTTTGTTGTTGATCAGAACCAAAATGCAAAATGTTTGCTGTTCTCCACTTCAAACTAACAGAATCGTCCCCAGAGTTGACTCTGGGGACGATTTCTTTTAAAGTTTCATGGCCTGAGCTGATTCAGCCTGGATCATTGGAGTACAGGATTATTCAGGGTGTTTAGTAACTCAGCTACTCTCTAAGTGCTTGTTTATGATCCCCAGGTGACTGATGATACTGCAGAAATGTTCCCTCTGTTCGTTGCTGAATTCAGATGATGAGTTTTTGAGTTTTCTGATGCATTCACTCCTCACAGATGTGTCTCAGCTCGATGTGACAAAGGCTTCATGGACCTTATCACCATAGTGACATGGCAGACATATTATCAGTGTTGTTGCTATAACAACGTTCAAGAGCATTTATTTGTGTTGCAAATTTTATGAAAGGGACTTCAGAAAATTTATTATATCAAGAAATTGACTGTAAAAACATGTTCAGCCTTTGCACAGAGCAATCAGATATTATATTAAAGGATGTAAACTCAGCCCTCACTGCTTCATTCTTTCATTTCTCCTTTTCTTCAACGTACCGTCTCCCTTCCGCTGTTATTCGCTACAGCTAATTGACGTGTTTGCATTGAGAGACGCAGGGAAGGGTTTTGGGGGTGGGGGGCTTCCTTAATGAAGTGTGATCTCATTAAAAGATACAGCAGCCAGTGAGCACAGAAGGAAAAAAAAAAACACATGTGAGACAAAGAACGGGAGGCCACCGAGAGCATCAGTGAATTGTTCTTTTCATAATGAAACCCCAATGTTAACAATGTGCAAATTAAGAAATTAAAATGTGTGGAATGAGCGCACTCATTTTAATCTGCATTAGAGTTATTTTCTTAAATGCGCAAGATGGGTGATGTCTACATCTGATGATGCATACCATGCATATCCAACTAATGACAGGAAAGGTATCCTCTACAACTTTCAAGTCTTTGATCTGTAACTTTGGTTACAGTCGGTTATTCTTGTTCAACACAAAGCAACAGCATCGCCGTTGGATGTTTTACATTCCCTTCCTCTCTAACACCATCCAACCTGGAGCCACTATAGAGGAGAAGTAGACATGTCCCTACTGTGTGAAAATGTAATCTGAATCTAATGAAAGCTGTTTCAACCTGTCTTGTTTTGAATGAATCTTTTGTCAGATGTTTATTGGGTGTTCACTGGTAATTAATTAAAAATATATTTTTTTGATTGACTTATTACTGCAGAAGTAGGCACAATGACCACGTGAATCATATTTTCTTTTGGCTAATTTACAGGTGACACACTGTGAATTAGCATCATCCCCTTGGATAAAAAGCACCTCTGAAAAGAAAAGTGAGATATGAGTGAAGAAGTGATTAAAAGTTCCTTCAATATAGGTCAAAAAACGCATATCCATAAAATATTCCAATACATTTCTGAAACATTTGCACTTAGTTATCAGTGGTTCCTTATATATCCTGTTAGCTGTGGTTTTTGTCACGTTTGCGTGGAAACATTGTTAATTTGATGAGTTCCTTATCTAGCCAGCATGCTTGGTTGTTGACTGAGACCTCACTGAGCCTTTAGGATTCTCCATGCCATAGCCAACCAGAGTTCACTTCTTCTTCAGGAAAGGTAGACAAAAACATAATGTTTCTGCTGTGATCTGACTGAATTTTCTAACTACGACTACAGTTAGAATAATCAAAGAAATCTATTTTCAGAGGATTTAAACACAGAATTTAACTAAATTCTTGGAAAATAAATGAGGAACCAAAGGTACCAAGATCCATTATTTAGTAGAGATTATAGAGCATTGCTCTATTTTTAATTGGTTGTGTCACAAAGCACACTAAATTATTTTACACAACCTAAAAAGACAAAAGAGACACTAGCATGCTCCCTCTGTCCACTCAGAAATCACAAGTGGACCGCACATCGGTAAGTTTTCAAAAATTAAAGCTACAGATTGGGACAACAGGTGGCATCATTCAGCATCGACGTCAGTATTATGCTTAAAATCTGTGTTGGTGGTGACCCCCCCAACCCATTCCTTTCAAAACAATAATGCTGAAATAACTCATGGGAACTACTCTGTAGTTGGACAAGCAAAAACTTAAAAATTAAATTCTATCTATCACCTACTTAGTTTTCTTATCTGAAATCATTTCTGAGCCTTGTTTACAGTTTGACTATTACAGATGGCTTTTGAAGATGGCGCTCCAGATGGCCGCCTCTTTACTACGCTCACTTGTGTTTTGTTCTGTATTTGCATCTGTACTTTGCTGCTTTACAACAGTCACTTTTCCCAGAGAGCAACTCCTAAGCATCAGGCAGTCCTCTCTGAGCAGTTTTTGTCCGATTTTCATCGATCCAGAGAGTATTTCTGAGATCCTGGTTGGAAGCACGGCAGCACTCCATGGGATTTACTCCGACACAGACGGGGGAAATGCTGAGGTACGCTCAACAGACTGTCGCAGTTTTACAAAAGACATTTAGTCCTTACCTGGAGTCATTTCTTTGATAAATTGTAAATTCGAATTTTATTCCCAGAGGGAGTTCTCCTCGTTTGCTCTGGTCTGTGTTTAAATCCCACTACGAGCCTGCACATCAGAAACTGAAAAACAGAGCTAAGAGTAGAAACTACAAAATTCAGCTTCCCAGCTAACAACCCAGCTGCAGTTTGGAATTGTCTGAGAAACATCACTGCCTACAGAAGCTAATTCCCACACCCTGAGCAGAATACTCATCTGGAAGATGACCTTAACAGCTTCTTCTGCAGGTTTGAAAAGCTGGTGTTCACATCTCCTACCAACTCATCCAAATATAATTCTCACACAAAAGCTCCACATACACCAACAACCCTCCTCTCCTTAGACCCCTTTGCCTGGATTCAAGATCTCAGAGGAAGATGTAAATTGGCTCTTTCAGCGTCAGAAGACCAAGACAGCTCAAGGACCTGGTGGTATTTCCCCCTCATGCCTGACAGCATGCTCTGACCAGCTGGCCCCCCTACTTGACTCACATCTTCAACACATTTCTGGAGCTGTGTGAGGTTTTCTCATGTTTCCAATGATCCACTATCATCCCGGTCCCCATGAAATGCACTATCATCTGTCGCCCTGATGTCTGTAGTCATGAAATCCTTTGAAAGACTAGTATTGAAGCATCTGAAGGACATCACCAGGGATGTATTCTCTCCCCACTCCTCTCAGTACTGAAATCTCAGTGGACACGTCTGTGAAACTGAAGTTTGCAGATGACACCACTATCATGAAATTGTGTTAATACTGGGCATTCTGGAATTCAGAGTTTTTCACCAGTATTTTGTTCCCAGTGTGTAATTCAGTCCTTGTCTCCTCCAATGGCTGGACCCAACACTTTCATAGATGTTTTCAGGAAATTCAAAGATGTTTCATATCTCATATATATATATATATATATATATATATATATGGATGCCCTTCAGTCCTATACTTTTAATGTTGACACAATTGAAGGAGACTGTGCAATGCATGAGTGAATCTAAAATCAATCAACCTTTCATCTGAATTCTAACTTTCTTCGGTTAAATGATAGCTAGAGGCACATTCTTTCAAACCTGGCCAGCTTTTTTCGTTCCCCTAATTATAAGTTGCGATCTAAACTGAGAAATGTATGCACCACTTTTGTTCAGTCTATGCACCGTGGTGGCATTCAAACAGTATCCTGGTAATGTTCTTTTTTGCTTTGACAGTATTAAACTCAGATCTGTAGTTTCACATTTGCAGCTGGGAATCTTCACTCATGCCTTTGATTCATCACATCTGCACTATTAATTCAATTCAATTCAGTTTATTTATATAGCGCCAATTCACAACACATGTCATCTCAAGGCACTTCACAACAGTCAGGTTCATACATTCCAATTAATCCTAATCATTGAACAGTGCAGTCAGATTCAGTTATTTATTCAAATTGGATAAAAAGTTTTTCTATCTAAGGAAACCCAGCAGATTGCATCCAGTCAGTGACTTGCAGCATTCACTCCTCCTGGATGAGCATGTAGAGGCAGTGGACAGTCACTGGCGTTGACTTTGCAGCAATCCCTCATACTGACCATGCATGTAGCGACAGTGGAGAGGAAAAACTACCTTTTAACAGGAAGAAACCTCCAGCAGAACCAGAACCAGGCTCAGTGTGAGCGGCCATCTGCCACGACCGACTGGGGGTTTGAGAGAACAGAGCAGAGACACAAAGAGAACAAAGAAGCACTGATCCAGGAGTCCTTTCTATGGGAAGGAAAAGTAAATTTTAATGGATGTAGCTCCTTTAGTAGTTTCATCTAGAAAGAAAGAACAGATGAACTCTGAGGCAGTTTTCAAGGTTAGAGTCTGAAAGAGAGCACATATAATTAGTCACAGTAAAAGCTCAGTCAATAGGTCAATTGCCATGTCTAGGAGAGAGAAATGGTTAAACACTGAAAGACAGGGCCGTTTATAAATCTTTATTTACTTTCCTTAGCAAAGTACCCATAGGCTCTCTCCAGCTAGCCCAGAATTCCACAGCCAGGCTACTCTCAAGATCTTGCAAACATTGTTGTATCAAACTCAATACTAAGTTGATAAGCCTTTGAATCTGTGGTTCCTAAATGGTGGAAAAGGGCTTCCGGTGCTTTTAAGCTTCAACCACAGCTGACATTTTTAAAAGCCATCCAAAAGCAGATCATTGCAGGCGTTCCAAGAAACTAGGTAACTGTAATGCATTATTTTTGAATCGTTAATGTATTTGTAATTTCATTTGTTGTGCTTAAATTGTACGTGTGTGTATTATAACATATAAAGCACTTTGAAAGTCTGCTCTGTAGAAGCGTATATACATAGATTATACTTCTTTACTTTTTACAGTGCATGTGATCTCTACTGAGGGGTAGATTTGCCTCCTGCTATAGTTATCATGTTTAAGACTAATGTAGTGTTAGCTCTGTGTGTCAAAAACAATGTGAAGCTTCAGCTCAAATGAAGGATAATAAACAGTCTATGTTGGATCCCATGCAAGGAAGGGTGAACAGGATCAATAAAAGAGCAAACAAGTCAATGATTGTTTGATATGTGTGCTTTATTTAATTAGCCTGGACAGAAATAAATGGATCCATCTGGTGGCCATGTGTTTGAAAACCCTCCTTCATGACCATGACAAATCCTTTCACCACCAGCATTACTTCCTATCCTTGTTTTACCAAGCACTCGCACATTCCATTCTTCATGTGTCAACGAGCCAACACTTGATACTAATTGGCCACTTCTGCAAAGATGGTGTCCGTTCTCCAGACCAGGAGTGTTTAAATTCCACCTGTGAAACCTGAGCTCACCCCCCGGTCTCATTTCTCAGTGGGTGGGGAGTCAAAAACTGACCAACACAAACAACAAGAGCTCCGGTTTTGGACCAGGCCATCAAGCGTTGTGCCCCTATAGCGGACACATCAAAAAACAACCCCTGTCTGTCTTACTCCAGTTAGAGCAGACCCCATTCCTGACAGGTCATGAGAGAAGCTCGCTCCACTTCATCAAACACACCCCCATTCCAGCCTTTCAACAAATTTGGTGAGCAGGGAGCAGTTTGTGGTCCCACCTAAATGCTCATACTTACAGACCACAGCAGGGTAAATATGAGCAGGCTTTATGGTGCCCTTGATAATTATTGTGGTTATGACTGGCTGGGGAAATCCTGGTAAGTCCTGCTTTGACTAAAGCTGTTAAAAGGCTTTATGTGACAAGACAAAAAGCTTCTCTCTCCTTAGTTTCAGCCACTTTCCAAAGCATACATGAAATTACAGTTAATAATTTGAATACAAAATGTGTTACATTGCATGATATGACAATCAGCTGTTTATGTGCAAATGTATAATTTTCATCTAATAGAGCAAATACAAACAGATGTAAAAAATGACCTAAATATACTCGATTCAACAAGGAGGTCTGTAAAACTAGTCTAGGAGACACTTTTGTTTCCCCATACAGCAGAGAAAGCAAGACTATTTCAAGTTTAAGGTCTTCATATCCAATTTCTCTTTTTCACACTTGATACAAACTCAAAACCCTCCTCATGTTTCCCAGTTGAGTGGGTAAATTTAGGATACTGCCATATCCACAGCTCTAATTCCCACTAGCGCAGCAAGTGTTGCATCAGGATCTTCACTTCCCCCAAAACCTTTTTAAACCACCATCAAAGAAGTGGATTTTCACTTGAGAAGTCTCGCAGCTCTCCCAGCGGGCTTTGAATGTGAGAACGACAAGGAAGTGTTGAGTTTTGTTGACAGTTCGAGTCAGAAAGCGGCAAAGCAGAGCTAAACATAGTGTTTCTGTTGACATCCAGTGATGATTACAGCACAATTCTGCTGAGCTGATGGAGTTAATAAAAGTTCACATTAATTCAGTGTTTTTAATATCTGGCCCAGACCAGCAAGACTACAATTTACAATTAAAAACCATAATCTGAATTTTATAAAGCTCCAAAAACTTTGCATTCTAGAAATAAAACTACTCGGCACAAAATGACAGGTTAGCAGTCTGAGGCAACAAGATTTTTTGATTAAAGTAATTTTAAGAAACCATTTAACGCACAATGTTCAGACTACAGGCCGTACAGTTAGCTGATCTTGTTTCAGTTCTCCAAAGTTAATGGTAGCTTTTGTCCAAGGTCATTAATCCCTGGGCATACCCACACAACATCCCCTATGCTCTCTAGCAGTAATATTAATTCTAAAGGGTTCCATGATTTTCCAACAAGATGTCAGTTTTTGGTCTAAGAAGAGTTTTGTGAACAAACTTTATATGTTTATATTGATGCACCAGTCATGTTAAGCTAGGTATGTTATCAACCATCTGAGCTGTTCGCTGTCCTGAGGATTTATTCCAAATATTCATCAGTCTTCTAAAAGGTTAATGTATGACACAAGTGAGAAATAATCATTTTAGAGGGACTGTCAGTTCAAATCAAGATAAGGTGTTATGATCACCTTTGTTCCTTGAGGACCCATACAGTTTACAGGCTGATTGTGAATAAAATAATAAAGAACAGGTGTTAACTTTAAACTGAGAGAAGAGTACCTGGGACACCCTAAAGAGTTTAACTTTGCTAGCTTAGTTCATCAGTTGTTTCCACCTCTTGGATAAATTGTCCATGTTCTTTAACAGAAAGGATCTACACCATATATTGTTTAAGTTTATATAAGTTTCACATTTTCTCACTTCTCTGATGCTCGTATTTTTTATTGCATTGTTTGTTGGATGGTCAGCGATATTGTTGTAATACTAGCAGTCTTTCTTGCAGCCCTGCAGCTACTTTTTGCATTTCTCAGGTAAAGTATTGGGCCGGAAGCTTCCTTTAGACACAAGAATTTATGACACTTCAGCTTCTCTTTCTTTGGCCATCAAACCTCTTTTGAACCTCCTTATCTGCAGCTTGAAAGTCATTTGTTGGATAAGACGTCACTCTTCCTGGTGACGCTCTCTAGCTCATCCTGGGGAATTCCAAGGCACAGAAGAATGATCACCCCACTTTGTACCTTGAACTTGGTTTTAAAATGCATTGATTTGAAGAACTCAGTGCCCTCTCCTGTTCACGAAGAGTGCAAGTTTTTGAGAGATAAGATGGGGTAAAATTGATAAAGGCATTTTAAGCAAACACTAAAATCTTAAATTAAATGTAAACCAAAGACGCAATAAAAGACTGGGGTGATGTGGTCAAATCATGATGTGTTGGTTAAAAGTTGGTTAAAACTGAAGTTGAGCAACCGAGATTTCTCACACACATTGATATTAAGTGCATTAAAATAATCAATTACTGAGCTGATAAAAGTGTGAATGGCTTATTCCACTAAAAAAGGTTTAACTTTGACCGGGAGATGAAGCGGGAAGAAGCTTGCTCGGACAACAGGAGTAATTTGTCTAATTTTCAACAGCTGTCAAAAGTAACTCCCAGAATTTTCACTTTCTGCTTAAAAGTTGAAGCCAAAAAACAAAATTTGACAATATTACAATGGGCAGGTTAGGGGTGGACAATATGTGAGGGTCAGACAGAAAGATCAGTAAATGGAGAGCTTTGCTTCTTGGCTTAGCATTTTTTCACCAACTGGAACAACACCCACATGATTTAATAAATTGCAGACCTATATGCAGTGAGCATTTACACAGCAATGACCTGTTTGAAGAGTTTCAGTCAGGTTTCAGGGCTTTTCATAGCACTGAAACAGCTCTGCTGAAAGTCACTAATGATATTCTTATGGCCTCAGATAATGGACTTGTGTTTGTACTTGTTCTGTTAGATCTCAGTGCTGCATTTGATACAGTTGATCAAAATATTCTCTTAGAATGGCTGGAATATGCTGTAGGGATCAGGGGAACAGCGCTAGGCTGGTTTAAATCTTATTTGTCTGACAGATTCCAGTTTGTTCATGTAAATGATAAATCATCTTCAAACTCCAGGGTTAATTGTGGAGTACCACAGGGTTCTCTACTTGGGCCAAGTCTTTTCACTATATATATGCTTCCAATAGGTCAAATTATCAGACAGCATGGGATACATTTTCACCATTATGCTGATGATTCTCAACTTTACTTATCCATGAATCCTGATGAGCCCAACCAGCTAGATAGACTACAAGCATGTCTTGAAGACATAAAAACTTGGACGACTTTAAATTTTTTGCTTCTAAATTCAGACAAGACAGAAGTTGTCGTCTTTGGACCGGAGGTTTTGAAAAAGAAACTGCTCAGTCAATCACTTAACCTGGATGGCATTAAATTGACCTCCGATAATAAAGTAAAAAACCTTGGTGTTATTTGTGACCAGGACATGTCATTTAAATCCCATATTGAACAGGTTTCTAGGATTTCCTTCTTTTACCTCCGGAACATTGCCAAAATTAGAAATATCCTGTCCAGGAGTGACGCTGAAAAACTAGTCCATGCATTTGTTACTTCAAGGCTGGACTATTGTAATTCTTTACTATCAGGATGTCCACAAAATGCAGTTAAAAGCCTTCAGCTGATTCAAAATGCTGCAGCAAGAGTTCTGATGAAAATTAAAAAGAGAGATCATATTTTTCCTATTTTAGCTTCCCTTCGTTGGCTCCCTGTTAAATCCAGAATATAATTTAAAATTCTCCTCCTCACATATAAAGCCCTTAATGATCTAGCTCCATCATACATGTCTCTGCTTTATTTTCTCAAACTCCCAGTCGGTCGTGGCAGATGGCCGCTCACACTGAGCCTGGTTCTGCTGGAGGTTTCATCCTGTTAAAAGGGAGTTTTTTCTCTCCACTGTCGCTACATGCATGCTCAGTATGAGGGATTGCTGCAAAGCCAATGCAAGCGACTGTCCACTGTCTCTACATGCTCATCCAGGAGGAGTGACTGCTAAGCCACTGAGTCGATGCGATCTGCTGGGTTTCCTTAAATAGAAAAACCTTTTAACCAATGTGAATAAATAACTGAATCTGACTCCACTGTTCGATAGTTAGGATTAATTTGAATGCATGTACCTGACTTGAAATCTGTGATTCGATTGAATTGACTTTGTGAAGTGCCTTGAGACGAAATGTGTTGTGAATTGGCACTATATAAATAAAACTGAATTGAACTGAATTGAATTTCTGAAGGGCCTGGTTCGTCTATCCTTCGCTCTCTCTAACGTGCCATCACTGGTGAACAAGATACTGGGACACTTAAACTCATCTGTTCCTCAAATTTCTACAAATCCATCACTGGGCCCAGTTGTTTGGATCTGCAATTTCCTACCAGAGGTCAGTGAATGAAGTGTAAATATCCAAGGGCAGGAAACTTCCCTGTCTTTCCATCCCTCACTTTAGTTATGTCTCTTCTTCCCGTGAACATCATGTTAGCTCTTCCTTTCATTAGTTTCTTCTCCGAATGGACATCTCCATTCACCTTTGACTTTATAGCTCAAACATCATTTAACACTAACAGCATAGTATATTTTTGCCAGCATTCAGTAGTATTTTTCAGTGGTTCCAATTAGTAACCCTGAATGAAACATAAAATGCAGACTGCTTGATTGCTAAGGCCAGAATGCAGCTGCTTCCTCTCAACATTTCACAGTTGATTAAAAAAGGAAGAGCTAATTTCAAAGATGGCCTGATCTTCTTCTGACGTTTATTTAATCATAATCATAAAGTATCTTCATGATCATAATCATGAAGATGCTAGTCTTTTGGGCTCTTGAATTAATATTTGCACAAAGTGTTGATACAATTTACATGATGCAAGTTTCTTGAAATCCCAAGAACTTTACAAGAAATTGCAACTCTCAAAGATGAAAGAAGGGTCAGAACTTTTCTAAAAGTCACTGTTTTCACTTTAAACAGCCATGGTAATTTTAGAACTATTGGTAAAACCCATTATGTTGGCTCTCTTTTTAAGAAAAAAAAAAGCTATTGTAAGTTGAAAGTAGCCAAAATGTCCTCTAGATGTACTTACAGTGACAAGGACAAATGAAACATTTACCTTAATGGAGGAGGAATAAAAGCAGGATGATCTGTGGCTGCAGTGAAAAAGGCATCCAACTTGATCTAACATAGTCCTTAAAAGAAAGCAGCTATAAAAAGATGATTATGAGGTGATGAGAGAGAACAGGCTGGAAATAAACGTTGAAAAAAGTGCTGCTTGGTCATTAGCACTCTTCCTGAGAGCTTGTCACACGGCATAAAATCATCTGAGAAAACCATTGGTTACTGGACAAGATGATGGTATCCATTCAAGAATTTCCCACGGATAAATAATGTAATGGGATGAATTATTAAATAATGCGTCCTCTCTTTGGGGTTCTTTTAGGTTGGTGCCTTCACATGCTAAAATTTGCAAAATTAAGAGAGACTTTCAAGCACTGCTGAGAGGTGATATTGCTATGTCATATGATTTTCACCCCGTTTGTATTTCCTTTGTGTGGCCTTCACATAATTTAGCCTGCAACATTTCTACAGTGAAATACAAGCTAGTCTTATTTTCACAAATATCTTTTTTAGTGGGATCTGTGAAAGTTGCCGAAGGATAGCTGCACTATAAATATAACCAAAGGAAGCAGAATAAAGGCTTAATGAACCATACCAGTGGTTCATAAATACAAGCTGAGGTAAAAAGTGACAACATCTAAATTACTGAAGAAAAATGTTTTAAAGGACAAGTTTTTTCATTTAAAAATTCTGGTTTTTATTTCACTTCTATAAACTTTCGCAAAGACACTTCATACTACATCATACCAGAATGAAAGCCATGCTTTGGCATATTTGTGGACTGGGGTCATGTGTCTTGAACAGAATGGTCATCCACAAATGACTGGATTGCTCCTGTGCTGCAATAAATTTACCTGCAACTCATAAGATCACCTTATTTTAGGAGACCAGGATGAGCCTCCTGACTGGCTGGGGAAATTTTTACCTACTTTGTTACCCTCTAACAATCAATGACCATTTATCACTCTCTATTTCTACACAATGTGCTCCTGTAAATACCTAAGAAGAGTGAATACCTCCGAAAAAGTCCCACAATTCTCCGACACACTCTGGTTCATCTGTGTGCCCACATAGGACACTCTGAGATCGCAGACCCAAAGGGGTGTGGCTTACAACTCGCAACATTCAACTGATCAATGCAGGGTTTTTTTTATTTTTTTTTATCGGTTTATGATTTAAGTACAATAAAGGTTAATGTGCGGCATGTTTTTTCTGCATCAGTTTCTGCTGAGCAACAGATTTCCCAGATCAGATGGGCTCTGGAAGGTCCTGCAGTGCATCTGTTATCATTTATATGTATCATATCACTACATCAAACTTGTTCTGTTATCCCTCTGATCCACTTTGGCAGGTGCCAAAGTGGATCAGAGATGTAATATTATTGGGATGACTTCATTCCTCCCATCCTATTTTAGGACCTTTTAGTTGATTGTGAGGCATAAAGAATACGAGTATCTCACAGAATTAAATGAGCATCTAAAATAGGACCATATCTTCTTGGACCTTATTTTCAGTGAGTGTATTTTAGACAACCCAACCACTGGGATCATCTTTAGGACTAAAACTGAAGCTATTTACTTTATTTTTATGCTTAGCTTCTACTTACAATTAATACAGAAACAAGTGAAAGTTCTACTTTATAACTATTGTGAAAAACTGGGATAAATAGTGTTTTATATTAAACAAAGAGGAAAATATTAACTGAACTGCAGACATCCAAGCTTTTTCTTTTTACTCGCCAGACTCACTTTCCCCCCCAAAGTGAATTTTCATCTCCGCTCTTTTGAGTGACAGTGACTCTGATCGAGAAGGAATGGGAGGCCACAGAACTGGAACAGGCAAATGGGTCACCTTCTCAGTTCCTCATCCACCTCATGAGTAATTTAGGAAAGCTGCTCTACACATCGAGGACTGACAAGCAAACAGAAGTCATATTCTTCTCAGAGCAGCACGTAGATATCCAAACACACAAATATTAAAACACTGTTGCCATACAGAGCATCAATTATTTTGTTGCCCTCAACCATGGAAGAACAATTATTATCGGGCTGGATTACACTTTGACCGCATTTGTTTTAGGAGTGAAGTGTCCCACCCAAACTAAATCACCTGGACAGCATTCAACTTTCCAACGTGGACCTAAGAAACTGTTATAAAATCAATGGGGTAAATTAGCCCTGGGTTTTTTCCCAAGCACATTTGTACTGCTGCAGTCAAGCTTATAACAGGATGTCTGGGACAGCTTTTCTTTTGACATAGGTTAAAACATGTTTTAAAGCAAATATCAAAGCCTTCTCTATAGCAACACGATTAGCTGTCAGCAGCCTAATTAAAATGCTGCGTTTGCTTTGGAGAGAAAGATGCATATATTAAGAAAAAAAATCATCAGTTGCAGTAAAAAATAGTGAGGTGTCTGGCAGCTTTGTGATGGTCTCACACTTGTTTGGCTACAAAGTCAGACCTCAATCAGCCAAAGCAAACTCCCCAAGGCCAACTTCTTTCTTCTAGCGCAGTCTTAGCCTTTGCTTCAGTTGCTGCAGCTGCATAATGACATCAGATTACTCAGAGAGATGTCTCACAACATGCTGCTGCAGCTGTTGTGCTCTTGTGTAAAATATGCAAAATAAAAATTGGAAAGGTTATGTTCACTTAAGTATTCAGAGAGAACGATTCAGTAGGACTTTGATGTCATCTTTGTGTACACTTACATTTTAGACTTTTTTTGTTTTGGTATTTTTCTGAAAGAAGACGGCTAGTTTTTAAAATTATTCTTTGATGTCTTACCTTTAGGTAGCAACAGTTTACATTTAAACTTTATAACTATGGAGCTATACTTAATTTATTTCAGTTATGTAATTCCAGGCAGAAATTGCTCTGAAATGCTTAGGGCTTAACAGGTTAAGTAACATTCGTTATCTTTATGTAAGTCATTCTGCAGCTGTTTCTTAAATACAATTCAAAACAAGGAACTGTGAAGGTTAATCATCGCATTTCCTTTTTATTATCCTTTCCTGTTTTTATTCAGCTGAATATAAAAATCCTGAATGTGTGAAACAATGCTTAGCAGACATTTTGAATTGTTATGGGTCAGATTTCACATGTGTGAAACTCTGAAATCAGATAGGAAGGATTCTTTTTACCTCAACTATTTTATTAAAGTCTGCTTTTGATTGGGTGAGCAGTCTTGGTAGACCTGGTCTGACCAGGAGTACCTGAAGCAAACTCTAAGCATCTAAAGTTTCAACAAAGAGTTTTGCTGTGGTTTCCCCTCATACCTCCAACGTGCTCAGCATCCCTTGGTGACTTTCTTCAAGTCCATCACCCAGTTCTGCATCCAAAGAGAGGTGCCTCCAAACAGCCCAAAGCCAGTACCTGGGGGACCGGCCCTGCTTGCCTTAAAGAGTAATCTGCCTGCTGCAACAATAACACTGAGCCAGAACGACTATTCCTCCAGCCAAGAGAGGGACTGAGCAGGAACTCCAGTGGTTCTAAGAAAGTAAACAGGCATGTCTGACCAACAGTTGGCACTATGTTTACTGTTATAGCCCTGAAGTTCTGGTCCAGTTTGTTTAATGTCCAGAAAGTTTCAGAAATTTGAGTTCCTTTGTTCTTTTCCTCTACCAAACTTTTACCACTAAATTCCCCTGTTTGTTACACAATTCCAAAGGAGACCATCAAATTGACCTTCTTCTACACATCTAAAACTAAACAGGTACTTGATGATCTTTAGGTTTTTATTCAGCTTTATATTGTAGTAATAAAACTGGTCAAAAATAAAGTTCCTTTGTAACTCTTTTTATCAATAGGTCTCTGGTTCCTGCTTTTGCAGCTTCCTCCCACTGCCTAAAAGATTTTCTGCCCTCATGTATGGGTGTGTTTGGGAAGGATATATGCAGGGATGTCCCAAACACTGATTCGGGTCATTTGCATACGGACATGGGCCGTTACACACTAACAGTCAGACACCTAATAGAATTAACATCATCAATGCCATGTATAGGCTTTTAAGCCCTGTGGCTTTAAAATAGCAAAATAGGATGCCACATTATAGCTCACTCCCCCGGGGATGTTGTGTACTCTACAGTCTCTCTGGTTCTTCCTTTTTCTGACAGCCATGGATATTTTGTCCCAAATGGATTGTCTGTAGGTCAGTCTCAACATGCTGCTCCAGCATGGGACACCTAGTAAGGGCTTCATCTGAAGATTGCATCGTCTTATCTTTTGTTATTATATATCTACGGAAATAATTTGAATTGATACATTCAAGTTCAGTCAAATATGATAAATACATAAGCTGATCAGTTCAGTAAATAAACTGCTCAAAACAATAAAGGGAACACTCAAATAACACATCCTAGATCAGAATGAATGAAATATTCTCATTGAACGCTTTGTTCTGTACAAAGTTGATGTGCTGACAACAAAATCACACAAAAATCATCAATGGAAATCAAATTTATTAACCAATGAAAGTGGAGTCATACACAAAATTAACGTGGAAAAACACACTACATGCTGATCCAACTTTGATGTAATGTCCAAGTCAAAATGAGGCTCAGTATTGTGTGTGACCTCCATGTGTCTGTATGACCTCCCTACAACTCCTGGGCATGCTCCTGATGAGACGGTGGATGGTCTCCTGAGGGATCTCCTCCCAGACCTGGACTAAAGCATCCACCAACTCCTGGACAGTCTGTGGTGCAACGTGACGTTGGTGGATGGAGCGAGACATGATGTCCCAGATGTGCTCAATCGGATTCATGTCTGGGGAACGGGCGGGCCAGTCCATAGCTTCAATGTCTTCATCTTGCAGGAACTGCTGACACACTCCAGCCACATGAGGTCTAGCATTGTCCTGCATTAGGAGGAACCCAGGGCCAACTGCACCAGCATATGGTCTCACAAGGGGTCTGAGGATCTCATCTCGGTACCTAATGGCAGTCAGGCTACCTCTGGTGAGCACATGGAGGGCCATGCAGCCCTCCAAAGAAATGCCACCCCACACCATTACTGACCCACTGCCAAACCAGTCATGCTGAAGGATGTTGCAGGCAGCAGATCTCTCTCCACGGTGTCTCCAGACTCTGTCACATCTGTCACATGTGCTCAGTGTGAACCTGCTTTCATCTGTGAAGAGCACAGGGCACCAGTGGTGAATTTGCCAATCCTGGTGTTCTCTGGCAAATGCCAAGTGTTCTGCACAGTGTTGGGTTGTGAGCACAACTCCCAATTGTGGACGTCGGGCCCTCATACCATCCTCATGGAGTCAGTTTCTAACCGTTTGTGCAGACACATGCACATTTGTGGCCTGCTGAAGGTTATTTTGCAGGGCTCTGGCAGTGCTCCTCCTGTTCCTCCTTGTACAAAGGCGGAGGTAGCGGTCCTGCTGCTGGGTTGTTTCCCTCCTACGACCTCCTCCAGGTCTCCTGGTGTACTGGCCTGTCTCCTGGTAGCGCCTCCAGGCTCTGAACATTACACTGACAGACACAGCAAACCTTCTTGCCACAGCTCACATTGATGTGCCATCCTGGATGAGCTGCACTACCTGAGCCACTTGTGTGGGTTGTAGAGTCTGTTTCATGCTACCACGAGTGTGAAAGCACCACCAACATTCAAAAGTGACCAAAACATCAGCCAGAAAGCATCGGTACTGAGAAGTGGTCTGTGGTTCCCACCTGCAGAACTACTCCTTTATTGAGTGAGTCTTGCTAATCGCCAAAGATTTCCCCCTGTTGTCTTTTCCATTTGTACAACAGCTGTGAAATTGATTGTCAATCAGTGTTGCTTCATAAGTGGACAGTTTGATTTCACAGAAGTTTGATTTACTTGGAGTTATATTGTGTTGTTTAAGTGTTCCCTTTATTTTTTTGAGCAGTGTATAATGCAGAAGCTTCAATTAAAATGTCAGCAGGTTAATTATAGGAGTCCATTCAGTAATTTAGAACACCAACTTTATTTTGAGCAAAGGTTTTTGTTGCCAAGTGTTCTATTGACTTAAGGATATGAAATGATAGCAAAACACCAAGCGGTACATTAATGTATAATTATGTGTAATATAGAGAAGAAACCTTTCATCCCTCTCTTAATAATATGGGTTTCAACCATGTTTTATGATTTTTGTGATGAAAAACCAACTCTAAATGTTTGATGTCAATAGTTTGAAACAGGACTCTCCTTCTGATGAAATCATTTTCAAGACACAGAATAAAAGTTGTCCTTTTTATGCCTGTAATAAATGTTACCATCTATTTGATAGTCATTAAATCTCAATGATATCAGCTCAGAAGTCCCTCTCAGGACCTTCAGCTCCAGCCAAAGTCTCACTTTCTTCTGAGTGTCATTAGTCTGCCATCCTTCCTTTCCTCCTTGATGGCCCCATTTTATCTTAATGGTGCTTGGCGCAATGATACGGAGAGTGTGATAGGATTATTAGCCTCAATTAAGGACAGGGTAGCTAATGGCTTCCAACAAAGCATTAACTAGAGGAGCGGAGATAGCCTTTGTGAGACGAAGGAGCTGTCTTTGGGAGGGTGGGCAACATTGGCTCACTTTAATAATTGGATACTTTACATTGTGTCATTGTCTGCATATTTGTTTCTGTTCAGGTTTTTTACTTTGTCCCAAGTTTTATTGGTTTCTTAGTTAAATGTTCTGTTAAACTTGCCTCAGTTCCATTTACAACATTGAATGTTTTGGTTTCAGGTAGTTTTTCCTGCTCCTTCATCCACACATGGTCCTTGTTTGGAGACTGACACACCTAAAATCCATCTCTTTGTAGCTTTTTTATTCAATTCAGTTTTATTTATATAGCACCAATTCACAACACATGTCGTCTCAAGGCTCTTCACAAAAGTCAGGTTCATACATTCCAATTAATCCTAACCATTGAACAGTGCAGTCAGATTCAGTTATTTATTCAAATTGGATAGAACGTTTTTCTGTCTAAGGAAACCCAGCAGATTGCATCCAGTCAGTGACTTGCAGCATTCCCTCCTCCTGGATGAGCATGTAGAGACAGTGGACAGTCACTGGCGTTGACCTTGCAGCAATCCCTCATACTGAGCATGCATGTAGTGACAGTGGAGAGGAAAAACTCCCTTTTAACAGAAAGGAACCTCTAGCAGAACCAGAACCAGGCTCAATGTGAGCGGCCATCTGCCACGACCTACTGGGTGGGAGATGGGGGTGAGAGAACAGAGCAGAGACACAAAAAGAACATAGAAGCACTGATCCAGGAGTATTTTCTATGGGAAGGAAAAGTAAATGTTAGTGGATGTAGCTCCTTTAATCATTTCATCTTATTGGTTTGTTTTTTGCATCATAAATATGTCATGTTGCTAAACAGTTGCACAGTTGGTAGCACTGCTGCCTTGCAGCAAGAAGGTCCTGGATTTGAATCCCAGCCTATAATCTTTGTGCATTAAGTTTACATGTTGTCGCCATGGGTTCTCTCCGGGTCCTCTGGCTTCCTCCCACTGTCCAAAAATATGACTGTTGATTGGTCTTTCTAAATTGTGCTTAGGTCAATTAAAAAGGGATTCAGCCTCAGACAGATCATCCAATCATCATGCAGAAGCTGAGCGTCCGGGCCAGTCGAGGCCAGCCCACTGACCCATAGACCCCCAGAGACGCTGAGCGTCCGATGGGCGGGACAAAGCCCAGCATTTTTGCTTTGCTATTGAACTCACTGTTTAAAGCACTGTGAAGCTGCGGGAATGAGTGAGAGGAAAGCCACGTTGTTACCAGTGATAAGAAGCTGATTCTGAACAAAAGTCGAGCGCGTTGTAGCGCATATTTAGTCAATGACATGAACACACAGCAGTATATATTTGATCACTTATTTTTTGACGTTTTAGGGGAAGCTGAGCTTCCCTTGCAGTCTTAGAGCAATCACCACTGGTGTGCATGCGTATACACCCTGTGTGTCTTTGTGTTGCCCTGCGATGGACTGGGGACTTCTCCAGAGTGAAGCAGGTATACAGTACGTTCTCATATTACAACAGTTTTACCTCAAGCGACTCAGCAATTTAGATTTATTTTGGTTTTTAGAATCTTAGTTTTTTAAGTTTAGCAAAGAAAGTTCAACCTGTAATGAGACTTGTGTGTTAACCTACAGATAAACAAATGCAATCTAATCATAAAGACTCCATATCTGTAATGTAAGAACACTCAGAAAATGCACTGAGTCCCTCCTTTCCTGATGGGCAAAGGGGAGGAAAAAGCCCCTAGCAACACCCTTTTCACCAGATGGGCAAAAAGAAACCAAGACCCAATTTTAGGCAAAGAAAAAGTCACTATTAAAAAGCTCTTAAGTTGTCCCTAATTAACTCTTGAGCTGTCAGTGGTAGTTCTGGTAGTTAAACATTCACATTTCTTTGTGTACAGTGATTTATGTAGAAGATATGACAGGTTAAACATATCCTTGAACTCCCAGGTAGAAACAAACAAACAAACAATCTGAGCTGAAATATAGTAGGAATTAATAAGTTTCTCAATAACCTGAGAAATTAAAAATAAAATAAGGCAATCTGTTTTCTTTCTTATCTTTCCCATTACTGACATTTACTTTTATACTAAACTTTCACTGTGGAAAATCTAAAAGTGAAAGATCTGACAGCAGACCTGGAGTTTGTGTACATTAGACAGAAGCCAATGCAGTATCTTTGTTTTCAGGTTAATTGTACAGGAGAATATAACATATGTGAAAAATGTATTGAAAATTATTAACACAGTCTAATTTCACAAAACCTGACAATTTAAAGGGGATTATCTACACTTTCAAGAGCTACTGTGTGGACAACTGGCCGACCTGAAATAGCCATAAACAATCAGTCACTCCAGTGCTTTTTTATTTGCTATACGGGAAACTCACAAGATTTATTATACATCAGGCACCGGATCATCTCAAGCAAGATATTTTTAATGTTGTAGAGCTATTAAAACGTACAGTGAAAGCCCAGTAATCCTGCCCAGTTTTCCAGCTAAACACACACTCTGCTTTAATTCGTTTCCAAAGGAAATCAGCTTATTTCCCCTCATAAACATTAAAGGAAATAGATGGGGTGTTGTCACCTCATTTGAACCACAACAGAACTTTAAATCAATGTAGGGTAAACTGATACGCAATATTTTTTGGTCTAAAAACTAAGTAAAAATAAGGTTTAGTGTTAAAAACCGAAACTCAGAACTTCTTAAAGCATTGTTGTGAGACACACAATGTGCTCTTTGTGCTCTGGGTGCCTTTGAGGCAGAGATGGATGGTGAAACTTTGAAACCATTGATGGAGGTGACTGACACCTGAGTGTGATGTCTCTGAGGATGAACCTGAACTGACAGTGATGTTGAGGGCTGGGAGGGGCTCTGAAAGCATCTGAATGACAATAAAAGGAAGATAAAATCACAAACCGTCCACAAACCTTGGCAGCATGCATTTGCATCTGACATTTCAGGCCTTTCAAAGAGGCTCTTAATGGCTACAAATTGTTGCATCACGATAAAAACGCTATTCAGCACAGGATGAGTCCTGTATTTAAGTCGAAAGAACAAAGATAATGTTCGTAATCACATATTAAGTGTCCATGCAGCAGCAACAAATTCCCTGCATCTCCTGGCTGAGATCTTATCAATAAACAGTTGGACCAAAACCTGTTTTCTAAGTCAGGAATAATTGTTGACAGGAAGTTTTCCACTTAGAAAAAATGTTGCATGATAGCTTCTGAGGAAAACATAAAACAGTTCATCTAACAGCAGCAGATGAAACAAGCCATCCTTCCAGAGAAAAATGGATGTAGCAGCAGAGACGCTACCTGCAGATGAAACTTTTAAATCCAGTCAGTAGCTTCCAACGAGTCCAACCAGTGTGCAGTTTGTCACAGTACGTGAGTCCAGCTAATTAAATCCTTTAAACGTTTAACAAAAATTAAGTTATCTCTTGCTGACAGTTGGTGCCAACAAGTGAAGCCTTTGGCAATCTGAGAGAGGAAGACGATGAAGAAAATCTGCATTCTTTTAATCTTCTTGGAAAGCAGCAGGGAGATGATGAAAGAAACAAATGATTATCAAAACTGTTCCATTTTGTCATTTTAGATAGACCCATCCAAAATCAAACCCAAGTTTCTTGTTTTCAAATTGGACATGTTACCTTTAATCAAACAAGCAAACAAGATTACTTTAACAAAGAGGATGATAATGCTGTGTCAACCAAATATTCTTATGTGTAGCTGTTGATTTGTTTCCCTCAGCAACTGGAATTAGGCACTTGCACACTGTAAATCCTGCAGAAAACCTTTATTAGCAACCAAATGGAGGTTGTATAACAGTTTTAACCCAACATTAAGGATTTGATGGCAGGTTTGTTACTTTAGGGAAAACATTCTACTTATTCTGCCCCTAAAATGTCAAGATTAGTGCAAATTCTGTTACTTTCTAATGCACTGGGTAATGCTGTTTCCTGTGTGTGATGGTGGAAAATTATTTTCCAATTGTCTGTGTAGATGTCAAAACCTGGGATACATCTTTTCAATTTAAACAAAGGGGACAGAAACTCATACTGTAACATCCTGAAACAACCGTCATTAAGGATATTCCAGGTTTTTTTTTTCCCCGAGTGATTGTTGCAGCTTTAATTGTAGTTAAATTATTTAATATGTGCAGCTTCTAATCCAAACTACAGGTATAATTCTTTCCCCAATAATACGTTAATAAGTTTTGACATGATAAAAAAAAATATCCAATTGCAAGATCAATGTAATGACGTCATAATTATGTGACCCAGAGAGCACATAATTCCTGGGTACACTTCAGTCCAGCTGGTGCCAGTGATGCGTCGATCACTTTGCTTGCATGATGAGAATGACATGAGCTGAATAAAAAGAGTTTTGTATGATTTGGCTCTAATGTTTTGCTTATGCTCACGAGCTTCTCACAGGTTTTATGGAATCTTGGCTTTGACATTACCGGTGTAACTAAATCAGGTTTGTAAGCCACCTGTTTACACACCTTTTCAGCTTCACCCACACTTTTTCAATTAGACTGAGGTCAGAGTTTGACTTTGTTGTTGCTAAGACACTTTAAAACTAATATGGCACTCTGCCCAGGGTGATTATCTATTTGAAAGAACTGTTTGTGCCCAGGCTTTAACTTCCTGACTGATTTCTTCAGATGTTGCTTCCACGTTTCCATATAATGTTCTTTCCTCAAAAATTCAATTTGTTCAAAGCCCTCCTGTAAAATGAAGCGACAACATGATGCTGCCACCCACATACTCTTTAGTTAGGATAGTGTTTCAAGGCTGACAGCGCTGACAAGGCTGAATTTAGTTACATCAGACCACAGAACATGTCTCCAGAAACTGAGTTTTTTTGCCAATTCTAATCTTGCTTTTTATTTGCTTTGTAGTAATGGCTTCTTCTTCACTGAGTAGTCTTTAAGCCCATGTTTGTGCAGGTTTCAAGGTTGGTAAAGACACTCTGATTCCAGATTCAGCCAGCATATCTGAGATGCAGGGCAACCTCGCAGTGGAAAAGCACAGCGTTGAAGCAGTGTATGACAGCCTTAACACTAAAGGAGGTTTTTCAAGTCTGCAATGATTCAGCTCTATCCACACAAGTGATGGAGGTTTTGAAGAGCTTAATGGTGTCTTTGTCTAATGCAATGGAAATGTTAGATGCAGCGCTGGAATGTATGAATTTCTTTTTGGGTTGCTCTGCAACCTAGCTTGCATTAGAGTTATGATTGTATCAGCTGTAAAATACAAAGTTATAATTTATGACTGCTGTTTAGGAAATTACATCTTTTCATAAAAAAACGTCAGAAGAACAAACATGAAGGAGTCAAAGCAATTCACTTCACAGTGAGATATAGTTTTTTTGACATGGATGGTGGCTTTATTCTCTCTGCTTGTGTACAAATGTACAAAGCATTACTGTTAATGTGTGCTAATGTTTCAACAATGAAGCTGTTGACTCCACCTTTTCTGCATGAGTTGAGAAAGAGCACTCATCGCGTTGTTTCTCTCCTAAGTACAGAGTGACTTTTGTTCTCAGAGAGAGGTTACAAGACAGATTGAACGTCTGTTGAGTTTCTTTTCTCCTTCTGGCTCTTGGTTCTTCTCCAGCCGTGTGTTGGCGAGAGTCTGTGGCAGGAACCATTAGGATGAGGAATGACAGAGAATTCTGGGCCAACCTTCAGGGCTCTCACAGAAGAGATTCTTAACAACCACATGCACAACCACTGCATAGGAGATGTACTGTGTAAGCAAATTCTTCATAGGCACCGTCCTTTACAACACTGTCACCAAGCTGCTGCTCTTCTGAATCAGACGATCAACTTTAGACTTTGACAGTTTAGATAAAGTTTGACCCCTTGTTGTTCCAAACTTCTGTCCACAGAGCCTGCGCAATCCAAACACATTTGAGTCATGCAGATAAAAAGGAGAGAATCACTTCTCACTTCACAGCTGTTTCACCTCTGTGATTAATTATTTCCAGACCGCAGTGAATCACTATGAAGCAGACAATGAATCCTCTCTGACAGCCCTCGTCAAGTCTCTGTACTATAAGCTCTTATATTCAAGCACTCATTATGGAAATGGGTTGCAACATTACAAATCAGTCTTCAAATTGCACATGAGGGCTTTAAGAAGAATGATTTTACATGTGTGACATGGGCGTAAAGTTAACCCAGCTTTTAATGAGGTTAAAACAGCGTAAAAACATGAATGCAGCCAAAGATACAACATTTACAGGATGATATGCGAGTCAGTGATGAGTTCATGTTATATTCTGACACCGCCATTTTGTTTCAGACCAGTTGGCATCACATCATGAAATGGATGAAGGATTATTTTATGAGGCAGCTATTTAGCCAAGTTAATAACTGAGAGAATATCTTATGGCTTCACTGTGCACGAGTGCCAAAGTGGATGATCTGGCAGAGGATGCATCCATCACATCTCCCATCATTTTCTCAGTGCAGAAACCACAATCTGCAGATGCATCCGGTGTCACTTTCAGCAAACGTGGAGAAATGGGAAATCTGACAGCATGGTTTGCAGGATGTTCATATTATAAAAAAGTCTCATCCCAGAGGGGTGGCTGTACCGGCCCCTCAAAGGGCTCTCCAAAGGGTCCCAGGTGCCGGTACAGCATGGTTCCCAAGTAGTTCATGCTAACACATGGTGCTGTGGTCACTAGGACTTAGGATCAGGTGGCCTTGGCTGTTTTGCTGTAGTTTAGGGACGCAACATGGCTGTATTGGAGCTAAGTAAAGTCCCAGAGGCTGTTCGCTTGGTTGGAGTAACATTCTGGTTCATGAAAAGATGCAAAAAGCACAACCCTGCAGCACTATCTCTGCTTCAGCCTTTTTTAAATTTATTTCCTCAGTTTCTCCACAGTGAAAGGCACATAAAACTTGTGACTTTTGAGTCAACACTGAACTTCATCTCCATAACGGTATATAGCAGCAGTTCACAACAAATGTCACAGTGAGACAAACAGCTCCAGTTCAAATGAAAATGATGTTGCATGCAATGTACTCCAAAGGTATACAGGGATATCCAAAAATATCAACGGTAATGCTCTTAATATTATAATAAAAAACTGCCGCACATATCTAGTGGGTTGTGCAAAAATATTGTAACACTTAAAAAACAACAGTTGCACGAGGACAGGATACCTTGAATTTTTTTCAGTTTTGAATATTTACTGTTTCCAATTTAGGTTGTGGTGATGACGACGATGGATTCTCCCTTGGCAGAGTTGGCCAGCTATGGGGCAGCAGTCCAGATCATGCACAGGGATATATATATATATATATATATATATATATATGGCATTGGGCTCTTAACATGTTGTCTTGCTGCTCAAAATACAGCAATTGTCCAGTCTAACAAAAATAATTATCAGTCAACACCCCACAGAAATACTAGGCTGCATTTAAACAAACAATTAAAGGAGTCAGAGGCACAAATAAATCTTAAAAAACCCAAAGGCTCTGAATGCTGATTAAATATTTTCTAATTTATAAAATAAATTGTTCTAGTTTTTGGTAAATCCAAAACCAGCAGTTTAATAGACAGCCCGTTCAGCAGAATCAATTTAATTAGTTGTTCTGATTGAGACATACTAAAACACTTTGTGAATTGTGGCCAAGGTTCTTGGGTGGTTAAATGGAGTGAATAAATTCATGAGTGTATTAAAGTTCTTAAGTGTCATATTGCTTTGGAGCAGAACCATGGGGGATAATTAAAACAAAGAATCCAGTAAGGGTGCTACTACTTATATTAAAAGCTACAGAAACCACTGATATTTATCTTAGATTGCAGCTTAAACCTCATTCATACCAGAGTGAAAACGCAGAGCAACATTTGACTGTTGGATTTGGTACTTAATATTTAGACATTTATTTAATTCATTATTTCATTAATACACATTTATTTCATTGAGGATTTTTCAAGCTCATTAACTCACCCATTTTCAATATGACTTTTTTAAGGCATATAATCTGATTTTAATCAACATATGCACAAAGTACATGTACATGGGAAACGACCAGGATAACTACTGTATAGAAAAAAAACAGGGCAATAGTAACACAACATTACTCAAGTAAAACATGTCTGGTAGAAATATTACGCAACAATTACTAGAATAAAATGGATCTTTTTGGCAACTGTAAGTTCTGTTCTATGTATTGAAACCTGGGAGGCAAATTTAGCATACTGTCAGGTGAAAAAAATTAGGACACCCCATAAAATATTCAGCTATTTAAAAATTAAATGTTCACATTTGGTTTTATAATCTTATTTTTTATTTATCTCTGGAAATATGTATTATTTAACTGCAGCAAAGCAATAACTTTGTTTTACCTACTAAACGAAAGATCAACCAAAATGTGTTGTTTTGCTCAGGAAAAAGCTAGGACACCCTATCCCTAGTTTATCTTACCACCATGTGATTGAAATATCTTCATGAGACACCAGTCTCTGATATCGTTCTTATGACATTTTGTCCCTCTTCTAATTTTCAGCTGTGTGACGTCTGAGGGGTCTCCAGAAAGTAGAGCCCTTTTCAAGTAACCCCACAGCATCTCAGTGAGATCAACTCGGCGCAGAAATGTCCGTTTGTTAATTTTCAACCAGTCCTCTGTGGATTTACTAGTGGTCATTGTCATGTTGCAGGGTTCAGTTCTGCTTCAGCTTTATTTATTTATATACTTTTTGCATTTGCCTCATATTTTCCTCCAGCACCTTCTGATTAACAGTACAATTCCTGGTGGATTCTGTGATGGTGAGCTGGCCAGGTCCTGCTGCAGCAAAGAATCCCCAAACAATGACACTTTCACCTCTATGCTTTACAGTTGATAAAAGGTTCCTTTTCTGGGGTATTTATCTTGTGCCATTATCAAGTCTCATCAGTTCAATTCAATTCAGTTTTATTTATAAAGCGCCAATTCACAACACATGTCGTCTCAAGGCACTTCACAAAAGTCACGTTCATACATTCCAATTAATCCTAACAATTGCACAGTACAGTTAGATTCAGTTATTTATTCAAATTGGATAAAAGATTTTTCTGTCTAAGGAAACCCAGCAGATTGCATCCAGTCAGTGACTTGCAGCATTCACTCCTCCTGGATGAGCATGTAGAGACAGTGGACAGTCACTGGCATTGACTTTGCAGCAATCCCTCATACTGAGCATGCATGTAGCGACAGTGGAGAGAAAAAACTCCCTTTTAACAGGGAGAAACCTCCAGCAGAACCAGAACCAGTGTGAGCAGCCATCTGCCACAACCGACTGGGGGTTAGAGAGAACAGAGCAGAGACACAAAGAGAACAAAGAAGCAATGATCCAGGAGTACTTTCTATGGGAAGGAAAAGTAAAAGTTAATGGATGTAGCTCCTTTAGTTGTTTCATCAAGAAAAGTTAAACTTTCAGTCAGTTCAAAGAACATTGTGAAAGAATTCCTAGTCTTCATCTGAAGTCTGTCTGGCAAACTTGAGCCTGTCTTTTGTGTTTTTCTTACAGTGCAAAGTTTTCCTCCTTCCACACATAATATCAAAGTTTAACTTCTCCAGCCCCCTTTTTGATTCTACAGGAATGCCTCTTGATAAGTAGGTCCCATGATGTTATTTTTGAGTTTTTGATGTTTTTTGAGCATCTTGTGGTTTGCTTTCAGGGTTAATTCGCTTGTACAGTCAGATTTGGGTGTGGTGACAGTTGCTTTGAATATCATCCACTTGTAGACTGTGCAGTGAAATGTCTGATTTCTTCTGAGATCTCATTAAATGCCTTTCCAGACTCATAAACTGCTGGACCCCAGGCAGCTCTTCATATCTAACCATAGTGTTCGCTCTCACTTCAACACTCAGGAGAAACCCAGGCTGAATGTCTGAGGCTTAAACAGGGACAAACCTCCTTTACAATGCTGAGTAATGATATTCTCATCAAGTGAACCTGATGTAAAACACTTGAGAATAAATATGAGGGTGGCCTAATTTATTTGTCACCAGAAACAGATTTTTCTTATTACATTTTACAGAAAAAAAAAATAGGCCTTCTTTCAGTTTTTATTTCTTCTTATGTTACTTATTTTTTTTTTATTGTTCAAATTTATGCTAAATATCGATACATCCAAACATGTTAGAAAAAAACATGCAATTTTAGGGTGTTCTTATTTTTCTCCAACAGTACAAGATGAAGATAAAGTTAAACAAATTATTTAATTTGGGGTATTATGGACTTAAACTCTCAATTCTAACCTACTCTGGAGCATGCTTTACCTCAATCATCTCGCCAGACATGGGGAGATCATCCTTCATCATGCTGAAAACTCTTACCTGATAATAAATAAAAATGCTAATATTGCTTCGCAACGTAACTGTCAGGTCCTGAAAAGTAAAAATAACTAAAATAAATATATATAAATAAATATTTACCGCTACTTTCACTGATTGTTTTTGTGAAGTTAATGGCAATCGTTCTCTAATCTAGTGGTTGAGGTGTTCTGAAGTTTTTGACGCATCTACCCTGTTTTGGTAGACTAGTAATTAAAACCAAAACATATTTGCAGCTTTAGGAAGTAACACCACCAACAAGCAAAAACCTAGATTTAAAAAAATGTAATTTCCTCATACCTAAACTTTAGAATAATAGACAAAATCTTATTTGAAATTTCTGTCTAAACAGACTCTGGCAGAGAAACACACATGGTCAGATAATGAGAAACACACATAACGTTACCTTCCATCCATCTTCCTCACTCTTCTTTCTTGTTCTTCATGGCTCATCTGTGTCCCAGAACTGACGCCTCCTCCCCTTGACCCCATCTTGAAACCTTCTCTCCATGTCTTTCAACAGTCTGTACTTCGAAATGTCAGAATGATCTATGTTTTTATGGCTGTTTGTGCTTTTTGTAGCTTCACTGCTAAGAAATGTGACTGGGATTAACTGGTTGAGCTGCAGCCACTTCTAAAACACCAGCGTGAGGCCAGTTGGAATTTAGAAACCAGTCTGATTTTATTGATACTTTCATTTTTTATTTATCCTTTATTTGACTCTTTTGTTTATTTGGTTGTTTATTCATATTTACTTTTAGTTTTTAACGTTTTATGTTTTATTCGCTTTTAAGTCTTTAGCTATTTATTTTATTTCTCAGATGTTTCTTTTACTCTCTCTTTATCTCCACTGTATCACAACCTTGTTTGAGCTCTGTGTGGGCTGCACGGTGGTGCAGTTGGAAGCACTGCAAGACCATTGTGGGTTTTAATCCCGGTCTGGGTTCTATCTTCATAAAGTTTGTTTGTTCCACCCCTGCTTGTTTGGTTCTCTCCAGCTTCTGTGCTCCCACAGTCCAAAAGCATGACCGTAATTGGTTTCTCTATATTGCCGTCAGGTAAAAGTGTGTGTGAATGGTTGTTTGTCATTTGTGCCTCTATGTTGGACTGGTGGCCTCTTCAGGGTATGCCCTGCCTCTCGCCCAATAACCACTGCAGAGGGGTGCCCGCCTGTTTGAATAACCTGCAACCATTTGTATTATTTGTGTTTTTGTGTTGAGTGGGTGTACAGGTCCTTCTCAAAATATTAGCATATTGTGATAAAGTTCATTATTTTCCATAATGTCATGATGAAAATTTAACATTCATATATTTTAGATTCATTGCACACTAACTGAAATATTTCAGGTCTTTTATTGTCTTAATACGGATGATTTTGGCATACAGCTCATGAAAACCCAAAATTCCTATCTCACAAAATTAGCATATTTCATCCGACCAATAAAAGAAAAGTGTTTTTAATACAAAAAACATCAACCTTCAAATAATCATGTACAGTTATGCACTCAATACTTGGTCGGGAATCCTTTTACAGAAAGGACTGCTTCAATGCGGCGTGGCATGGAGGCAATCAGCCTGTGGCACTGCTGAGGTCTTATGGAGGCCCAGGATGCTTCGATAGCGGCCTTTAGCTCATCCAGAGTGTTGGGTCTTGAGTCACTTAACGTTCTCTTCACAATATCCCACAGATTCTCTATGGGGTTCAGGTCAGGCGAGTTGGCAGGCCAATTGAGCACAGTGATACCATGGTCAGTAAACCATTTACCAGTGGTTTCGGCACTGTGAGCAGGTGCCAGGTCGTGCTGAAAAATGAAATCTTCATTTCCATAAAGCTTTTCAGCAGATGGAAGCTGAAGTGCTCCAAAATCTCCTGATAGCTAGCTGCATTGACCCTGCCCTTGATAAAACACAGTGGACCAACACCAGCAGCTGACACGGCACCCCAGACCATCACTGACTGTGGGTACTTGACACTGGACTTCTGGCATTTTGGCATTTCCTTCTCCCCAGTCTTCGTCCAGACTCTGGCACCTTGATTTCCAAATGACATGCAGAATTTGCTTTCTTCCGAAAAAAGTACTTTGGACCACTGAGCAACAGTCCAGTGCTGCTCCTCTGTAGCCCAGGTCAGGCGCTTCTGCCGCTGTTTCTGGTTCAAAAGTGGCTTGACCTGGGGAATGCGGCACCTGTAGCCCATTTCCTGCACACGTCTGTGCACGGTGGCTCTGGATGTTTCTACTCCAGACTCAGTCCACTGCTTCCACGGGGCCCCCAAGGTCTGGAATCGGCCCTTCTCCACAATCTTCCTCAGGGTCCAGTCACCTCTTCTCGTTGTGCAGCGTTTTCTGCCACACTTTTTCATTCCCACTGAGGTGCCTTGATACAACACTATGGGAACAGCCTATTCGTTCAGACATTTTTTTCTGTGTCTTACCCTCTTGCTTGAGGGTGTCAATAGTGGCCTTCTGGACAGCAGTCAGGTCGGCAGTCTTACCCATGATTGTGGTTTTGAGTGATGAACCAGGCTGGGAGTTTTAAAGGCCTCAGGAATCTTTTGCAGGTGTTTAGAGTTAACTCATTGATTCAGATGATTAGGTTCATAGCTCGTTTAGAGACCCTTTTAATGATATGCTAATTTTGTGAGATAGGAATTTTGGGTTTTCATGAGCTCTATGCCAAAATCATCCGTATTAAGACAATAAAAGACCTGAAATATTTCAGTTAGTGTGCAATGAATCTAAAATATATGAATGTTAAATTTTCATCATGACATTATGGAAAATAATGAACTTTATCACAATATGCTAATATTTTGAGAAGGACCTGTATGTGAGGGAGTTTGCTTAGTTGTTAGGGTGGTGAGAACAGTAAAAGTCCTGCAACACACAGCACCCCAGAGCAGTAAAGGACAGATGGACTCGGCTCTAGAGGGCCGCAGCAGTCACAGGCATCACCCCAGGGTATCACCCCAGACCACCAGACCACCCATATACACGCAAAGAGGTAGGTCGTCAGTGAAGCACAGGAGCAGCAGCCACCAGGCCAAAGATACACAGAGAAAGACAAAGGGCACCGAGCCCGAGCCCCCGACCTAGCCACATCTCCATCTCATACTGCGCTTGCCAAGCCCGGGACCCAGACCCCCGGCAGCCCAGGGCCCCCACCAACACCAGGCTCCAAGGACACACCCAAACTCCAGAACCCTCAACATGCAGGGCAGGCACCAGCCCACCGCAATATCTGGAACTTGGAAGGACCAGGTGGGAGAGCACATTACCATCCAACCTGATGAGCTAGCCCCTGGGAGGTCAAGAGGGCGGGGTCTAGCTAGTTTACCTCTAGAGGTTGCTGCCCACAAGGTGTCCAGGTCTCCTCAGATAGCATCTCTCCAAGAGCAGTTGTTAATGTAATACATTTCTCAGTCAAGGTGCCACTGCTTGTTGTCCAGATACTACAGAAGGCCACACTCAAATTTAGTTCACTTTAAAAAAAAATTTTTAATTCTAGCAAAACAAAAAAGAAATTACAAAACATAGGAAAAAAACACAAAAAGCATCTGGAAAAAACAAATCCCAGGATAATAAACTTTCTGAAGGTGTTGAGTTGTGATTTTCTTTATGAATACATCTCTACATAAAAATGTCATAACTAAGCATTAAATATCTAGTTTCAAAGCCAGAAGCACAAAAATAACAATGTTTAATAAAAGCAATAACATTTTAATTTTTCCTGAATCTCATGAGCTTGTTCCACCAGTCTCAAGAGCATCGGGGGTATGGAAATGTCTTTCCTGTCAAAGTCTGTTTAGATTTGATTTACAGTGTTGCTCAGCCTCTGTTTGTACATCAGAATGAGGCGATATTTCAATATCCCTACACAGAACCTCTAAACTTCAAAGTACAACAGTAAGTTAATTAAATCTGGAAATGTCCAGATTGTAATCATTGACTGCAAATGTAACAGAATGGGGAAGAAAAGCTTAGCAGCAATTTTCTGCATTACGCCACCTGAACTAAATAAGAAAAAGAAATCATGTATGTCACTTAAAAGAAAGATCTTTCTGCAAGCCGTGCAAAGAAAGAGCTGAGGTATTTTAAATGAGACACGAGGACTTTATCAGTAATTACATTACTCATCTCCAAATCACACTATCATCTTGCCTAATTGCACAAAAATTGGACATATAATAAAAATAATTAAGCTGCCATTTTGCATCAAAGAAATTCATTAATAAACAGATAGAAAGAGACATGTTCCAGGGTATTTTGCCTTCATCGCAGCGCTGTGCTCTGTTAAAGAAATATTGGACATCTTTCTTCCAAGAACACTCACTGTACCCAAGTCTTTCTGATGTTGAAGGTTTTTGGAGACCACCTACTGATATCAGGTAATTACTGATAGCTTAGGTTTTCTCAATTAAATCGTTGGTACCTTGATGTACTTGAAACATACTCTTCTAGTTTAACCACAGTTTCCATAATGAAAAGGGAAATTTCAAACCTGAGACAGCCATAAACAGTCAATACTCGCTGACTCAACACACTGACAACTATTTTTCAAGAGAACTATAAGACAAAGAAGTGAAACACAGGAGCAATGGCAATCTCTGACTAGAACGTATTAAAGGAAGAATTGAGAGGAACTGCAAAATTCAGCATTGTCACTTTAAAAATCATAGCCCAACAAGCCCAAACAGGAAAAGGATTTAACTTATACTTAAATATAATTCATAACTCTGCTATAGCGTTGACTCCTAATAAAGCAAGCTCCCAAGTCCTAAAGAGATGAACAGATGAGATGTGGATGAATGGATGTGTGTTGGATTTGTATTTGGCTAAGCTGCATTTACCTTAACACCTTGACAAAACGACATCCTACCTGTTGCTTCATAGTCAAAGAATGAGTTCAAGTCAATTCTTAATGGAACAGTTTGTGATTTAAATAAGAGACATGTGGAGAGGAGAAATGAAACAGACAAGGACATAAATTACTGCTAATGCAATGACGAACTTGTAGCACTGTTGGGAAATAAGGTGAAAATGCAGCAAATGCTTCCCATCAGTTTATTTTAGCTTTTTTGTGGAAGAAAATCTTTAGGTGAGACTGAGATAAGTGGGTTTTCTGTAAATTAGACACAAAAACTAGTAATGACACAGAAGAGCAACCCATTAACAGTGAAAAACATTAACCTTCAACACTATGATTAATGAACTTGCTAGCTCTATTGGGAACTGATAAGTGTCCCACTCACAAAAGTTTCCATGAGCATGAAAGACAGTAAAATCATTGAGAATTACAAAACATTTCAGGTTCTTCTTAAGAAATCAGGTAGATGCAGGAAACCTATTTGTGTTGAAAATGTTGCAGGGTTCTTATCTTTTCAACTAGGTGTAAATGGAAGAGTTAATGTGTTTCAAGCACAAATGTTTATTACCTCAGGATCAGTCCTTTGTTACAAAGTTGAATTCAAAATAAAATTTTGAAAAACTTTGCGGTGTCTTTATCCAAATATCCATCGTGTTCTAGGGTGAGACAAACATTTGTTCTTTCAAAGATCTGAATGCATGTTTAGTGCCTCTTTTATTTTTACTGTTGCATAAAAACTACATTCTGTGTCACTCTGTGTCACTTTTGAGAATCTGAATCCTCCCGACTCTCTCTAATAGCAGGTTAAAGGTTATATAATTTGGAGCATTCATCGAGCAGGATGTCAGGATATACGTTCCTTCATAGATTGCTGGTAGTCATGGTGTCAGTGCCCATCTCTGAAAGCAAGGAACAATTCATCAGCCTTGCTGTTTCGGGGAGAGCTTTGCTGTAAGTATACCAGATGAGAGTGTAGGGCTGTTTCCATGGCAAACCCCCGGAGCACACTTTCTGACCAAAGCGACAATGACAGTTACTATTAGAGCATCAAAGGCCAATTTAAAACAATTTCTGGAACCTTTAGGTGCAGAGAAGAGGAGCCTTTTGTCTGCTGTTCTTACAGGAAGGTAGATTACAAAGAAAAGGGTTCAATTTAGCAGTTTTCTGCAAATCTTTTAATTGCTGTTCTAAGCGGCACTAGCTGTTTTCATCTTGTGGACACAGCTTTTGTGTTTTTTCTATCATCCTTCCTTTGTTTTATTATTAATTAGCAGACCTTCATCCTTAAATTTAAAGCTGGGCGCAGAAGTCTTTTACATCAACCCTTACTTTAATTCTTCCCCCTTCAGCTGCCCTCAAAGTCTCCAAATGCATTTCATTATTCACTTGTCTGGCTCTAAAGTCAGCAGCTGATGTGTTCGCATCCATTTTTCTGTGCAGGTCAACCTTTTACCACTTTAAGGGATGCGGAGAATTACTCTAAATTTGGGATACTTGTCCTGCTGATGCATGAATGACTGGCAACAAGAAACATCACTCCAAAGAATCAGTTCAGTAAAAAACCCTAACATATGCATTAACTGACAACAAACAATCAATGGCCACTTTATTAGGTTCCCTTGTTTAATTGCTTGATAACACATATAGGGCCTCAGCCAATTACATATCAGCAACTCGGTCCATTTAAGTAGCTAGACGTTGTGAAGGTCACTTACTGTTCAAAGCAAGAATGAGGCAAAAAGGGGACTAAGGTGACTTTTAACGTGACATGGTTGTTGGTGCCAGATGGAGTGGCCAGAGTATTTCAGAAACTGCTTTTATACTTACTGAGATTTTCACACACAACCACTTCTGGGGTTTACAAAGAATAGAAAGAAAGAGAAAATACACAGGGAACACAAGCTGTGTTAATAAAAATGCCTTGTTAATGTCTGAGATTAGTAGAAAATGTGCAGATGTGTTCCAGATGATAGAAACGCAGCAGCAGCCTACATGACCGGTCAGTACACGCAAGGCACACAGAATACAACCTCTGAATGCACAACACATGGAACCTAAAAGCAGATGGGCTGCAGCAGCAGAAGACCACATTGAATGTCACTTCTACTTGCAATGAAAATGAATCACAAAAAACTAGGGGTTAATTTTGCATAGGTCTTACAAAAATTGGAAAATAAATTATTTGAAAACTGTTTCTCAGCTGCAACATTCAGATGATAGATTCAGAATTTGAAACAAACAGGAAGAATGGATTCCTCCTGCTTTCTATCAGTGGCTCAGACTCATGGAGGTGGTATAATGGTGCGGGGGATATTTTCTTGAAACCTTTTTGGCCCCTTAGTAACAACTGAGTATTATTTAAATGCCACATCCTACCTGGGTAAGGTTGCTGACCATATCCATCCAGTTATGACCACAGTGTACAAATTTTCTTCTAGCTACTTTCAGAAGGATAATGCACCACATCACAAAGCTCAAATCATCTCAAACCAGTTTCTTTAACATACCAATGAGTTCACTTTGTTCCGGTGGCCTCCTGAGTCACCAAGTCTCAATCCAATTGAGCATTTTTGAGATGTGGTGGAAAGGAAACATCATCTATTCACATCTGCAGTAACTGTGCGATGCTAACATGTCAGTATGGACCAAAATCTCTGAGGAATGTTTCCAACATATTTTAGAATCTATGACATGAAGAATTAAGGAAGTTCTGGTAAAAGGGTTCCAAGCCACTGTACCTTATACAGTGGCTGGTGAATGTAGGCAGAACAGTTGGAGTGTTCAAAGTACATATACATTAGCTTTGTTTGTAGTTGTTTAAAAAGGCGAAAGTAGAGCAGGACCACCTTCATCTTTTAGTAATCCATAGCTCGATTAATCATTATAGAAAAACACAGAAGAACAGCTTGGACTCAGACTGCCTGGTGTGTTGGGAAGGTATTCCCATACAACATTCTTAAGAAGAGTGCATCATTCCAGAAAAGAGCATAAGCCTGTGCATAAGCTTTAAATAGTTCCTGCAGACTCAGAAGTCCCTCTGTTGAAGGAATTAGGGACTTTAAATTCAGTTGTTAGCCTTAAGAAGCTGTGAGAGGGACTACTCTTTCTTTAGCCAGATAAGACCAGGCTAAATAAGGTTATATCTTTCTTTTATTTTGAAGTGCAAAATGAATCTACTGAGAGACAACCATAACATAATAAGAGGCAATAAAATCCTACTAGGTTTCTGCTATTTTTTGTTTTGGAAAATGGTTAAAAAATGTTACTTTGATTTGTTTCTGTGTTAGATAGATAGTATAAACTGTGATTGCATATCCTATTTAGACTATACAGGTCCTTCTCAAAATATTAGCATGTTGTGATGAAGTTCATTATTTTCCATAATGTAATGATGAAACTTTAACATTCATATATTTTAGACTCATTGCACACTAACTGAAATATTTCAGGTCTTTTATTGTCTTAATACAGATGATTTTGGCATACAGCTCATGAAAACCCAAAATTCCTATCTCACAAAATTAGCATATCATTAAAAGGGTCTCTAAACGAGCTATGAACCTAATCATCTGAATCAACGAGTTAACTCTAAACACCTGCAAAAGATTCCTGAGGCCTTTAAAACTCCCAGCCTGGTTCATCACTCAAAACCCCAATCATGGGTAAGACTGCTGACCTGACTGCTGTCCAGAAGGCCACTATTGACACCCTCAAGCAAGAGGGTAAGACACAGAAAGACATTTCTGAACGAATAGGCTGTTCCCAGAGTGCTGTATCAAGGCACCTCAGTGGGAAGTCTGTGGTAAGGAAAAAGTGTGGCAGAAAACGCTGCACAACGAGAAGAGGTGACCGGACCCTGAGGAAGATTGTGGAGAAGGGCCGATTTCAGACCTTGGGGGACCTGCGGAAGCAGTGGACTGAGTCTGGAGTAGAAACATCCAGAGCCACCGTACACAGGCGTGTGCAGGAAATGGGCTACAGGTGCCGCATTCCCCAGGTCAAGCCACTTTTGAACCAGAAACAGCGGCAGAAGCGCCTGACCTGGGCTACAGAGAAGCAGCACTGGACTGTTGCTCAGTGGTCCAAAGTACTTTTTTCGGATGAAAGCAAATTCTGCATGTCATTCGGAAATCAAGGTGCCAGAGTCTGGAGGAAGACTGGGGAGAAGGAAATGCCAAAATGCCAGAAGTCCAGCGTCAAGTATCCACAGTCAGTGATGGTCTGGGGTGCCGTGTCAGCTGCTGGTGTTGGTCCACTGTGTTTTATCAAGGGCAGGGTCAATGCAGCTAGCTATCAGGAGATTTTGGAGCACTTCATGCTTCCATCTGCTGAAAAGCTTTATGGAGATGAAGATTTCATTTTTCAGCACGACCTGGCACCTGCTCACAGTGCCAAAACCACTGGTAAATGGTTTACTGACCATAGTATCACTGTGCTCAATAGGCCTGCCAACTCTCCTGACCTGAACCCCATAGAGAATCTGTGGGATATTGTGAAGAGAACGTTGAGAGACTCAAGACCCAACACTCTGGATGAGCTAAAGGCTGCTATTGAAGCATCCTGGGCCTCCATAAGACCTCAGCAGTGCCACAGGCTGATTGCCTCCATGCCACGCCGCATTGAAGCGGATTCCCGACCAAGTATTGAGTGCATAACTGTACATGATTATTTGAAGGTTTACGTTTTTTGTATTAAAAACACTTTTCTTTTTTTGGTCGGTATGCTAATTTTGTGAGATAGGAATTTTGGGTTTTCATGAGCTGTATGCCACAATCATCCGTATTAAGACAATAAAAGACCTGAAATATTTCAGTTAGTGTGCAATGAATCTAAAATAAATGAATGTTAAATTGTCATCATTACATTATGAAAAATAATGAACTTTATCACAATATGCTAATATTTTGAGAAGGACCTGTACACTATAAAGACGGCTGGTGGAGAAGGGGTCCTACCACTGAACTTTGGGAGATCCCTTTGACACCTTTGTGTAAAAAAAACCCAGTCAGTGAGGTAGGGTTTAAACCAAGAGTGTGTCTTATCTGCATCAGACTTGTCACTCCATGGTACTGACCTCTTCACCTAAGTGCCTGTTGCTTCACTTTATGACTGAACTGCATAATATAGACTCAGTTAATAACCCCTAACCCTTTCTATATTTGAAACATTTATTTGGAAGAACAGAAGGAAGTAGTTTTTGACGATAGCTCTGTTATGTTGACAGAATTGGCTAAAAAAAGATGTTGCTAGACTGGCCTACAACACTCAGTTGGAGAAACATTGAAGATGCAGCTGCTACTTTAAATGGTTTAGGTAGAATCATTTTTGCATGCTAGATCGAAAGATGAAACAGTGATAGAGTGACAGACAAGACACAAATCGTTTGTAAGTACTTTGAGAAAACTGCAATTAGCTAATTGTCAGCCACTGAAAACTACAAAATTGGTATCTGCTTTAAGGTTTCTTATCAACACAAAACTAAAGAGCTACTGTTGTTTTTAATCAGAATCAGAATCAGCTTTATTGCCAAGTTCATACATACAACAAACAAGGAATTTGACTCCGGTACACTTTGCTCTCTGGGATTTTTGTTTTTTTTATGAGTCTAGGCTGCATTTGATCGTCTCTAGCTTAAAATCCAAAGTACTTAAAATGTTGAAACCTAAACTGCACAACTCTACACTAAACAGAGATTGTTCCCAACAAAGATTAAGATTTATACATTTTTTATTATAGTTGGCGATTTATCCATTAATCCAACAAATGGCATTTTACTGCAGAAAGGTTAAGTGAGAGCCTTTTTTTGATGGTAACCAATATGTTTCATAAAGTGGGCTCCTGACCAAGCTGCTGTTTTTGTTAGATTGGGAGTGGGAAACGTTTTGGCAGCGGCAAATCAACCAATAGAGAACTTTCACTACATTTCAAATATTGCCTGTTGAACAGCTGAATTTCAACATTAGTGGTGAAAGTTAAGATCAGATCGTCAACACAGTGGAATTTTAATGGATTTTCTGCTGCACTATACCTGTAGGCTTTCATTTTATTGTGAAACAACATTGCAATGATCACACACTCAGATTTCTAATATTCTTCAACCTGGGTGAGATCTTACAGCTAAATTATTTGCCTGTTAGCTTCCAGGCCTGGGAATGAGATAATTTTAGAGAATATTTTCCAGATAAACCTGTGTTGTTGTTGTTTTTTCCTTTTTTTACCTGAATGAATTAGCAGATATTCATCTTCTGTCTGTAAATTACACCTTTTGTCAGTGTCTATCTGAATTAACCTGAGTGGGTGAATTTTGGGTCATGACAGGAGCATGTTTAATCAGATTTAACCATGGTCATGGATTACAAATGAGCAGAATCTAGTTACCAGGTCCTAGTCATAGTTTTTGGTTTTTGTATTTTACATAGAGTGTTTGTACCACAAAGATAACATAATAAAAGATGTCTAAACATACTTTTATAACATTATGGTATCCTCACTAATAATTATTAATCAAAGATCAACCCAAAATGAAAAAGCTGGGTGGGAAAAAATAAAGTGTACATTATAAAGAAAATGGAAAGTAGCAGCGTGTTGTTTATCAAATGCACTGAATGGCAAATAATCAGCAGTGTAAAGACCTCTATAAAAACAGGGGTTTTGGCAGTTTGCTGGTCTGGATCATACAGGTGTATCAACACAATGCCAGGAAGGAAAGACATCAGCAGTGACTCCAGAGAAGAAAGTTTTATTGTCTCCCAACCTGGGAAAGGTTTTTTCTTTTTCTTTTTTCTTATTTTATATAAATATTTCACTGTGTGTGTTATTAATGCTTTACTAATGATACACAGGGTCCACAAGACCCTTTTGTTCACATTGCCCTAGTTGACATACGTATTCAAATTTAAACTCAGTACTGCTGCATATAAATCAATAAATAATTTTCCTTTTTTGTACATCAATGACCTGGTAACTCCACACATTTTCTCCAGACCCTTAAGGACTCTGATCAAGGTCTTCTGATTCTTACTGTGTTTTCTCTGTGTTTGGTCCAAAGCTGTTAATGTGAATATGGTGCATTCTTTGTTTCACTTTTAATGCGAATCTTAGGACGGCTGACGCTGAACATGTGTTAACCAGTTCAAAGCTGTAGTCACAAGCAAACTGATATCATTATTTCAGATATTTTGACACCAGTTTATATCACTTCATAAAAACCTTTCTCTTTGAGGTAGGCAGCTGCTTCCTTCTGTATGGAATTCAAAATGGACACAAAAAAATGGAATCACAACATTATTAGAATAAAAACCCCAGAAACACTTAAATATTCTAAGATATGAGAAGTAAATGAGCTGTTTTGATCGTTAACGGCAGGAACAGCCCTCACTTGATTTATGTTTGTTTCTTTGTTCAGGAGGCGATGTGTTGCACACAAGATGTGTTGAAAAATTCAGATAAAAAACATAAGCTAATCACTTAGTTTAAAAAGAAAATCAGATTTTGAATTCAGGTGAAGATAAAATCCTCAGTTTGAACCGTAATGACGCTAGAAGATATTAGCTACCAACAAGGGAGCCAGTGTGTACAACAAATGGAAAAATGGATTGATTATTAACAAAATGTTTCTACTTTATCTCCAAAAGGTTGGAAAGCAAAAAATATTCCATTATCATTATTAATTGACAACATTTTTAATATATAAACTGTCCCAGCAGAAGTGTGTTTGAAATTCCAGGTCACCCGTGCTGTCCTCATGTGTCGGAGCCTGCTGCCTCCTCTCAACATCATCATTGTGATGAAACTCTGCTTAATGCAGGAGGAACAAGTGATGAGTGAGAGAACGAGGATGGGGACGGGGAGGAGATGACGACCACATTCCGCCTCACGCCCCCACCTCTTCTGAGAACTGACTTTTTGGAAACTCTGAGCTGCATCCCCAAAGGCCCCGGGACCCCTGGTGCTGAAGGATGTCCAGGTGGTTGACCGTGAGGGAGGAAGGGCCCATTAGCAGATGGACGAGGGACCCTGACGCTGACAGGGTTAGGGTGAGATGCGGCACAGCTGAAGGAGGCAACAGGGGTTGTCATCAACACCATCAGCCCAAAGTGGACCTCCATCCCCATGCTAATTACACAGAACATATACTGGGAAAATCACTGACAACTGGGGACACGGTTTGTTGAAGCAATTTTTCTTTTGGATTTTACCATTTTGTCAAATAAATGTATGTGCAGATGGAAAGAAAGAAATTATTATCTTTGTTTAAAAGTACAGTATAGGTTTTCTGCCTGAAATCCTGTTTACATAAAATCTGACACAACATGAAACATTTGCTCCCAGACAGAAAACATCTTGAATAAAGCAGCATAAAGTTTAAACATAAAAACGCCTGGAGAAAATATGGAATCTAGACCCAGAGAGATGAAGCCGGAAGCTCCCCACACTGACTCCTGAGTGATGTTTAGGTTACAGAGTTTTGCCTGAAAGCATAAGCTTGTTCGACAGCAACATCTCCAAATAGTAAAATGACACTGCAAACATTGAGCGTGCAAAAAAAAGTATCTAAATCCTTCTGCTGGGTCCATTTCTTCCCTTCTACAAGCTAAAAGCACCAACAACACGGACCTAATCCTCTTACTCTATACCATGTTGAGGTTACGCGGGTGAAGAGGGCACGGGAGGATGCTAGAATATTGCCTGCATATACAGTAATTAGGCATAATATTATGACCATTGACAAATAACTCAATAACAAATGAAATGGGTTCCATAGTGTGATGGCTAGAAGGTCAGATTATCTACAAAACAACAGCTCTTGTTGGGTGTTTCCAATGCAATGGTTAGGATCTATGAATATTGGTCCTTCCTGTTTTAGCAGGAAGGACCACTATTAACAGTGATAAACTGGTGACAGGGTCAGGGATGGGATACACAGTGCACTATATTTTGTTGCAGATGGGGCGGCATATTGTAGCTGTAGATGTGTCAGGGTGACCATGCTGACCCCTGTCTACCATAAAGAGCACTAACAATGGCCATGTGGTGGACATCTTAACATTGGAGCAATGGATAAAGGTTTCCTGGTTTGATGAATCACATTTTCTTTTACATCACATGCATGTGTACCAGAGAACACGTAATACCAGAATGCACTAAGAGAAAAAGACAAGATGGCAGTTTGATGCTTTGGGCAATATTCTGCTGAGAATATTTGGGCCATCTATGTAGATGTTACCTTGACTTGTTCCACCTGCCTAAGCATTGTTGTAAATAGTATTTTCTGATGCCATTGGCCTGTAGCTGAAGGATGTAACAAAGCAAAGATAGTTCAAGAATAACTTGAGGAGCACAACAGGATCAAGGTATTGACCTGGCTATAAATTAACTAGATGTCACTTTAAAGGAACACATTATTGAATATAATTGACATGCCTCTCCCCTTACTTTAAGCTTAAGTTCAATTTCTTAGTCTTCCTCTTTCTTAATGAATACATTTTATGGCCAAATCATCAAAACTGATTATGGTGAGTTTTATTCCACTTCAGTCTTGTTGTTGCTGTACATGAGCCTCCTGCAGGCAGAGAGTGAGGCTATAGCTTGTTGGATTTTCTCAATTGTAGCTGTATTTTTTGACTAACAGTGCCAACTACTGTTCCACCATGCAGCCCCCTTAATAATAAAATTGCTTTTACTCACTGGAGAGCTTAGTGTTTAATGGTCTTTTTAACAATGTATTCCACAGCAAACTAGCATTTTATTATTGTTTCAGCAGTTCATTTTGTGACATTGTAGAGGGGTTAATTGTTTTGATTTTCTATCTATCTATCTATCTATCTATCTATCTATCTATCTATCTATCTATCTATCTATCTATCTATCTATCTATCTATCTATCTATCTATCTATCTATCTATCTATCTATCTATCTATCTATCTATCTATCTATCTATCTATCTATCTATCTATCTATCGTTTGTAATAAATACCAGAACAGTAATTAAAGATATCTTATAATGTATCGAATTATGTCATTTCTTTGTAATGGTGCCCTAATTGTTTCTGTCTTAGCTCTGATGGATCCAGTTAAAAACACAGCCGTATTGCAGATAAGCCCTGTATTGTTCTCTCAAACTGAAAAGGGGATTTATAAACTGACCTCATCCAAAAATATGTTGTTAAGATTGTGTGCGACATTTTAAAGAATTTTCCCTTAAAAATTGTTTTCCAGGTTGGTTGCCATGGGAATATGATTCATTTATTTTCTACTTGTGCACCACAAAAGGAAAACATCATCATTGGATATGATCTTTCATATCTGGGTATGTTTCATTATCACCAAGCCATTCAACAAACTTAACAGCATCCGTCTATCTAAAAAAATACAGAAAATGCATACCAGACAACTCAGGCTATACGCTGGCCCAAACTGCACTTTATTTTGCCTCTAATTACACTAATGTAAGTTCCTCTGTAGGCTTCAATGCTTCCAAATTGTAGAGCTAACCTTGATAGGAACTGTGCTAAAGGGTCCATTGTGTTGGATAAATCCTTGGCTTAGACCAAGATAGAGTCTGGACCAGCTGCAATTAGTTTGCCTCCTTTGCTGCTTCATATCTTGCCAGGAGAGGGATTGCCATGTAAAAGGTGTCTCCCCAGGGCTCCTTTGTTAAAATGAGGGTATTCATTTTTCTACCGAAGGTCTTCTGGAACAGTGGAAGAGTTCCCGATCCTCTAACATGACACGTTGTGAGTAAATTGGAGAGAGAGAGTCACAAAAGCTGATTAGATGAGTTAAGGAACCTAATTATGACTGTAAAGTTGAATGTTCATGCAGACATTGAGACCAGCTACCTACTCGTATAACTCTTGGAATAAATGTTAGGAATCTATTAAAGTAAACCTGTTTGTCCTCAGGACCTTGGCATGTGCTGTTTGAAAAGACTGCTGAGCATAATGAGCTCAGATGAATAGGATTAGCCACATCAAGACAATTCAGTGTCACAAAGGTTTTCTGTCAAAAATCACCTTTCCTGGGATTTATGGGACTTTTTCAGAACCATGTGGTCCCCTTTTGATCATAGCATAGGGAAAAATTTAACAAATCTACAAATACAAATCAGGTCCATAATCCTGACTGAAGGAAATACACGGTAGACAAAATGTAGAAAAGCACAGAGGAAACACATGAAATTCTACCAGTTTTACTGGATAAATTGCTAATTCCAAATGTTTGTCTTGACCTTGGGTTCCAAAGTTGTTTTCCATTTTAAACAGATTTTTTCCCCTCTGTGGGTGTTGTCTTTGGGAGGTTGGTTGTTCACACTTCAGTGAGCAGCCTCAATAGTTCATAGCCCAAAGGCAGCCATTTTCCCAGCCCTTTGCCCTGTTTGAATGGATACCCCCTCTCCTCATTTACACCACTATGAAAGAAAAGGCCTTTAATAATCCCCTACTTTTGCTCTAATCAGCGGCGCTCAGAGGGTTTCTACAGAACCAGGAGGTTCTTGCCTTTGTACTGGCCTTGACCGTCTTGATACCGTTGGCAATTTTCTGGCGGGGTCCATCACCCAGGGGCTTTTTAATTTGCTGTCTATTGACTCAGTGTTAATTGGGTTGGGATAAAGATGCATCCAGATTTCAACCTCGAGTTCAGTCATCTTAAAGCTTCATTGTGTTGTTTTTTTTTTTTTCCACATTCGCAAACGATGCACGGCTGTGTGAGAGAAGGGGAGGGATGGGTGAACACAGGAATAGAGGCATTGTAGGAATTGACTAAGACTGGAATGTTTGAGAAAAGTCCCTCAAAATTCCTTGCTTTTGCTACTAATGAAACTGGGTGAAGCAACTATTTACAGTGCATTGTGAAGGTTATCATACCCCTTTATCCTTTTTCATGGTTTTTCATGTTTTTCCAACCGAAACCTGCAACATATTTTATGTGATAGACAAACACATAGCAGTGCATAAATTTGAAGAGAAAAGAAAACTATAACTTCTTTTCAGTTTTTTACTAATAAAATCTGACATTTGTCGCTTCATTTGTATTAAGACATTGCAGAGTCATTGCTTTATATAAATTATATATATGAATTATATATATATATATATATATATATATATAAGGACAGAGCTCTGCCTCAGTCCTTAGCAGCTTTTAACAGGTTTTCTTCCAGGATTGTTCTGTGTTCAGCTCCATCCATTTTCACATCAACTTTGACCAGCTTCTCTACTTCTGCGGGAAAAAGAATTTCTACAGCATGATGCTGCCATAATCATGTTTCACCTTGAGGATGGTGTATTTTGGATGTGAAGTGTTATATGTGTTGTATAAATAGACATTTGCCAAGCCAGAGGAGCTTAATTCTCATCATTAATAGAAGAGAACAAGAATAATCCTAGGTTTCTCTTTAGTACAGTTGCTAAACTTACACAGTCATAGCTCTGTTGAGTCATCCATTCCCTTAGCTCTCAGCAGTCATGACTTTATGGGATTATTTTTAAATAAAATTGATTCTCTTAAAAATAAAATCATTGGCATACTCCTGAAGATGATTACTTCATCCTCAGCAAGTGAGACAACATTGGAAGTAACTGCAGAACCTGATTTGTGTTTGGACTGTTTTGATCCTGTGGAGCTTCCTGAGTTATCAGAAATATTAGCTTCATCTAAACCTTCAACTAGTATGTTAGACCCAATCCCAACCAAATTATTTAAGGAAGTGTTCCCTCTGATTACCAGCCCCATTTTAGATATAATTAATCTATCCTTAGTAAATGGATATGTACCACAGGCTTTTAAGTTAGCTGTAATTAAACCTTTACTTAAGAAACCTTCGCTTGATCAAGATGACTTGAAAAATTACAGACCTATATCCAATCTTCCATTCTTATCTAACATTGTTGAAAAAATAGTTGCTAATCAAATGTGTGAACATTTATACAGCAATGACCTGTTTGAAGAGTTTCAGTCAGGCTTCAGAGCTCATCATAGCACTGAAACAGCTCTGCTGAAAGTCACTAATGATATTCTTGTGGCCTCAGATAATTCTCCTCCTCACATATAAAGCCCTTAATGATCTAGCTCCATCATACATCAGAGATCTGATGGTTCCATATGTTCCTAACAGAGCACTTCGTTCTCAGACTGCAGGTTTACTGGTGGTTCCTAGAGTCTCTAGAAGTAGAATGGGAGGCAGATCCTTTAGTTATCAGGCTCCTCTCCTGTGGAACCAGCTCCCAGTTTTAGTCCGTGAGGCAGACACCCTGTCTACTTTTAAGGCTAGGCTTAAAACGTTCCTTTTCGGTAAAGCTTATAGTTAGAGTTGCTTAGGTTATCCTGAGCTATCTCTGTAGTTATGCTGCTATAGGCTTAGGCTGGACGACATAATGATCACTTTCACTCTCTCTGCTACATTCTCATACTTCTCTCCAGTTTTGCATTATTTGCTGTTATTCAGCTTTTAACTTTATGTTCTCTCTCTTTTCTCTTCCTAGAAGCTACACCTGGCCTGACTCTATATCTACCTGTGACACCTTCCTGGAGGGGGGCATCGTCCAAGCTTCTGCTGCCAACAACTTAATGATCACCATCTACCGATGATACACTTGGCCCTTTCAGTGTTTAACTCTATTTTTCTCCTAGACATTGCTACTGACTGAGCTTTTACTGTAACTAACTGTATGGGCACTCTCTCACACTCAGAGTTGACCTGTTTTTTCTTCCTAGATGAAACCACAAAAGGAGCTACATCTATTAACATTTACGTTTCCTTCCCATAGAAAGTACTCCTGGATAAGTGCTCCTCTGTTCTCTTTGTGTCTCTGCTCTGTTCTTTCAAACCCCCAGTCAGTTCTGGCAGATGGCCGCTCACACTGAGCCTGGTTCTGCTGGAGGTTTCATCCTGTTAAAAGGGAGTTTTTCCTCTCCACTGTTGCTACATGCATGCTCAGTATGAGGGATTGCTGCAAAGTCAACGCCAGTGACTGTCCACTGTCGCTACATGCTCATTCAGGAGTGAATGCTGCCAGTCACTGACTATGCAATCTGCTGGGTTTCCTTAGATACAAAAAAAATGTAACCAATTCGATAGTCAGTATTAATTGGAATGTATGTAGCTGACTTGAAATCAGCTCAGTTATGGTTGAAGTGCAAACAAACCCTCCATTTCTATTACCTTCGTGATCCCTTTTGTTTTCCTATGGATACAATTAGTCGACAGAGAGAGGTACCCCCAATCCTTGTAGTTTTTAGTATAACAATGGCCACCAGTGGGCTCTAGATGGACAAACCTTATCATTTTATTATTTTACTTAGTACCCCTACACATAGCCCATTCTAAAATGGCCAAACTCTAACACTCAGTAGTTTATTCTAACCTCTCCAACAACCCTACACCATTCCAAACCATTTGTGAAGTGTCTTGAGACGACGTGTTGTGAATTGGTGCTATATAAATAAAACTGAATTAAATTGAATTGAATTGAATTGAATTGAAGTATACTTGTAACGCACATAGCAAAATTGCCTTTTGGTCTCATCTGACCATGGTCAGATGGTGAGATATATGTTCTCATATCCTTTCACATATTTGTCGCCTACATGTCTTCTAATAATGTGCAAATGGGACTTCTATCAAAAGATTATGCCACCTGAGCTGTGGATCTCTGCAGTTCCTCCAGAGTTCCCAGACACCTCTTGGCTGTTTCCCTGATTAATGCTTTACTTGCCCGTCCTATCAGGTTTGATGAATGTCTTGGTACGGCTTTGGTGGTGCTGTTTTTTATGAAAAATGTACTGTTATGATCAAAGTTTGAGATATTGTTTTATAACCTAAACCTGCTTTGAACATCCCCACAATTTTATTCCTGACCTTTCTGATGTGTACACCTTGTTTGTTTGCATTTTTTTCTTTTTCGCTGAGAATTATTTACACACAGGTGAACAGTTTGCTAATTAGGTGACTAATTATGGATGAGTTTCTATCCCATTGAGTGGCTGCACCTGCTGGAAATAAATTGAAGCTTTCTGTTTACTTTCCCATAGAAAGTATGCCTGGCCCAGTGCTTTTTTGTTTGCAACTATTTCCTGTCCTTTCACCCACCAGACTGGTTAAGGCAGATGGTTGTCCTTCTGGTTCTGGTCATCAGCTGCTCTGTGGATCCTCAGGACAGAGATCAAATCCAAAGATTCTCTGCTCAGTAAGAATCCTTCAATCGACTTCTCTCCTCTCATAAGGCAGGCCCATTTGATTGTAGCCCCCTGTTGCCTTTTGAAAAGGAACCCAGATGAGCGCCAGAATCCGAGACTCAAGCAAAGTTTCCCTGATCCTTGCCAGGTACACCAGTAAACATTGTCTTCCTTCGTTAAGACCGTGAATCACTTTTTGTCTGACCCTTCTCGGAAAACCAAGTTGCCATGGTACAGCCTATCAGGGGCCAAAATTCAGTTCAATTCAGTTTTATTTATAAAGCGCCAATTCACAACACATGTTGTCTCAAGGCACTTCACAACAGTCAGGTTCATACAATCCAATTAATCCTAACAATTGAACAGTGCAGTTGGAGTTAGCTTTTTATTCAAATTGGATAAAAAGTTTTTCTATCTAAGGAAACCCAGCAGATTGCATCCAGTCAGTGACTTGCAGTATTCCCTCCTCCTGGATGAGCATGTAGAGACAGTGGACAATCACTGGCGTTGACTTTGCAGCAATCCCTTATACTGAGCATGCATGTAGCAACAGCGGAGAGGAAAAACTCCCTTTTAACAGGAAGAAACCTCCAGCAGAACCAGGCTCAGTATGAGCGGCCATCTGCCACGACCGACTGGGGGTTTGAGAGAACAGAGCAGAGACACAAAAAGAACAAGAAGCACTGATTCAGGAGTACTTTCTATGGGAAGGAAAAGTAAATGTTAATGGATGTAGCTCCTTTAGTCGTTTCACCTAGAAAGAAAGAACAGATAAACTCTGAGCCAGTTTTCAAGTTTAGAGTCTGAAAGAGAGAACATATAATTAGTCACAGTAGAAGCTCAGTCAATCGCCATGTCTAGGAGAGAGAAAGGGTTAAACACTAAAAGACAGGGCTATGTGGATCATCGGTAGAGGGTGAGCATTAAGTTGTTGCCAGCAGAAGCTCGGACGATTCCCCTCTCCAGAAAGGTGTCACAGGTAGACACAGAGTCAGCTTCCAGGAAGAGAAAAGAGAGAACAAGGTTAAAAGCTGAAATAACAGCAAACAATGCAAAATTGGAGAGTAGTGTGAGAATGTAGCGAAGAGGGTGAAAGTGGTCTTTATGTCCTCCAGCAGCCTAACCCTATAGCAGCATAACTACACAGATAGTTTCAGTTCAGATTATTTAATTAAACGGCGCTTACTTACAACAATGTCGTCTCAAGGAACCCCACAAAGGGTCCCACTGATGGTCATTGTTATACTAAAAACCACAAGGATTGGGATACCTCTCTCTGTCAGACTGATTATAACCATTGGAAAAGAGAAGGGGTCATACAGGTAGCAGAAATGGAGGGTGTGTTTGCACCTCAACCATAACTGAGCCGGTTTAGGGTAAACCTGACTCCCCCTTACTCCAACCAACAAGGAGGGAAGAAGACGGAGGTAAAAAATAAGGAAGATAGCTCAGGATAAACTAAGCCACTCTAACTATAAGCTTTGTCAAAAAAGAAAGTTTTAAGCCTAGCCTTAAAAGTAGACAGGGTGTCTGCCTCACGGACTAAAGCTGGGAGCTGGTTCCACAGGAGAGGAGCCTGATAACTAAAGGATCTGCCTCCCATTCTACTTCTAGAGACTCTAGGAACCACCAGTAAACCTGCAGTCTGAGAACGAAGTGCTCTGTTAGGAACATATGGAACAATCAGATCTCTGATGTATGATGGATCTAGATCATTAAGGGCTTTATATGTCAGGAGGAGAATTTTAAATTCTATTCTGGATTTAACAGGGAGCCAATGAAGGGAAGCTAAAATAGGAGAAATATGATCTCTCTTTTTAATTTTCATCAGAACTCTTGCTGCAGCATTTTGAATCAGCTGAAGGCTTTTAACTGCATTTTGTGGACATCCTGATAGTAAAGAATTACAATAGTCCAGCCTTGAAGTAACAAATGCATGGACTAGTTTTTCAGCGTCACTCCTGGACAGGATATTTCTAATTTTGGCAATGTTCCGGAGATGAAAGAAGGAAATCCTAGAAACCTGTTTAATATGGGATTTAAATGACATGTCATGGTCAAAAATAACACCAAGGTTTTTTACTTTATTATCAGAGGTCAATTTAATGCCATCCAGGTTAAGTGATTGACTAAGCAGTTTCTTTTTTAAAGACTCCGGTCCAAAGACGACAACTCCCCAACAACATAGCCTCCGCTATCATAAAGGTCCTCAAACCTCTGACAACCTTGAGGTTTGCATGGCATGTTTCACAAGGAGGAGACCCTGCGTAGATCCAGAGCATGGTAGACTTCTACCCTTGCTAGGAATACATTGGGACACCCTTGAGTGAGCTGGAAAGTTGAGTTGGATGTCTTGGTTTTCCTCATGAACCTCTTATCCAATGACCCAATCTCAGAAAAGAACAGTCAACTAACAGATATGATCAGCATCGTGTTGCTGTATTTAATACTGCTCTATCAATCTATTTCTTTACAGAATATATCAGACTATGTTTGCAGGATGCCATAGTCAAAGATAACCTAGATACAGGTTTCGCATCAACAAGCCATGCAATCTTGAATTTTCCAAGACACTTCATGGGACAGTTGAGCTTCTGTTTGCGTTGTGTACAGATCAATGCTGGTGTTGAAAAATGAGTGTATATTATTGTGTTGTAATTTTTGTTCATGAGATTCAAATGCAGCTGTTGCACAAGAAGGATTATAAGAAAGATTATATCTCACATTACCTTGCCTTCCCCTTCCATTCAAACTCACACACACAAAACTGTAATCTTAATCTGCAGTTAACCAAACATGTTTATTTCTAGATTGGGAGGAAAAGGGATTACCCAGAGAAGCTTAACCGTGCACTGGGAGAAGACATACCATCATGCTGGCTTTTTTGAGAATTTTTAAATAATGGGATATATTGGTTTGTATTTGATTTAATTTTTATTGGACTAACTAAAGTAAATCTGTTTATACTTGGTTTGACTTTAACCTGCATACACAAAGTATATGAGATTCTTTACTTTGCCCTAAAATGTTATAAAAGATTAAGATAAACTGAGCAGTATCAGTCCGTACATATGCTCATTTGTTTTGGTGAATAGTATAATCTACCTGGGACAGTCTTTGTCTCACCATTACTGGGGTTAGCAGTGTTTTTCTTCAGGGGTACAACTGTAACAAATAGAGTAGCCTGTTAAGAGCATCAGGGTGTTTAAGTGTGCAATCATATGTTGCCTCTCGTCCCTGTGGACCCAGCAGCCAGATGGAGGGAAGTCAGCGCTGGAAAACTCATGAAATCCCAGCAATTTGAGAGTGCACCCCAAGGAATCTCATTAAAGCAGCTCCACACGTCGATGATGCAGCCCCGCTCTGCTGTTTTCCTTACTGAGCAGGAGCTGTCCATGATGGATTAACTGGATAATGGTATTGGTGTCACATCAGCACAGGAGCAGGAAGACCACAGTGGATCTGCAAGTGTTGCCTCTCTCTTCCCTCTGTCTCCTGCTTCCTGACTAAGTAATTAGTCCTTAAGCCCACCAACCCAGGCAAACAAAAATAATATTGATTTCGCATCATGTGAAGCATTGCTCCTGCTGTGGAGATCTTGTCAGGGTGACTGGACAGGAGCAAACATGTCTAACCTGCGAGTCCTAGACCGGTGTGCCGCTGCAAACACTCATCATATGGTGCAGCTCCCTGAACAAAACACTGATCTAACACCATTTTTCCACAGGAGAGTTGTTCAAGCCCAGTCAAAGTGTGAAAGCTGAATTTTCACAATGAGACACTGCTGGGTTTATTGAAAAAGACTTCCTGTGCTTGCAGCTTAGCAGCTGTATCCCTAACCGTATCTTCCACAGTCTTTGACTTTGGTTCAGAGTAAATACAGGGGAACATCAAAGGAGGATAATGCTGTAATATTTAGCATATTTGTAGATCCCAGACCATTAAATTAATGCACATGCACATTTATGCTCTCCAGCAGCATGTTAGAAAAGATGGGAAAAGTCTATTGGGAAGTGCTTTTATGTTGCTAAGAAAGGGGCAGATACTGAAACTTTCTTTTATTATGCTGCTCCAAATTGGTTTGCAGTGTGTGGTGCACAAGTGCACAGCAAACACACCTTAAAGGACTGACCTTTACACACTAACAAAGTCATGTTTTTCACATGAAGCAAATATGGGCTTTGCTGCATCGATATTTGTTCTCCTCCCAGGCCCCCTTATTCCCTGTACACCATAAAATATTAAAGCCTCTAGACTTTGTGTGCAGGGAGACTGGATGATTTTTAAAATCTAACAATTCTCACGAGAATGTCCAAATCAGTACATTGAAATAATAACATACCGTTTTAATGGTGTTATTTAAAAGATCTGATTATTGCTCGGAACAGACACAAAACGTTATCCAGACATTTTATTTAAATAGGAGGAAACTTTTAAGGTTAAGGCATTCGATCCTTAAATCAGTTTGCGAAGTTAGGGAAAAATTATGTTCTATTTAAATTCAGGAACTATTTTATTTGGTTAGTTTTAAGTACATGTCTCTGTAGAGTTCAGAAGAGAATTTAAGTACACCCTTTCATCAAACTTTTTGACAGGTGGGTGGGACTTCCGGTGAGGGCGGGATTTCCGGTGGGGGGCATATGGGCGCCATGTGGTTGCCACGTGGGCAGGAGGTCACGTGGTCAAGCAGTTGGTGTGTCCAAGGGGGGCGTAACAGTGGATGCTGATTGGTTGTCGTCATTAGGGGCAATACCTTAAATGAGTCAATTAAAACACAGGGGTGTGTTTGTTATAAATAGAACAAGACAAATATGGTATTATCGGAAACTGTTTGGCATCAGCACCAATTAAAAATAGAGGGGGTGTGTTTGTAAGCATCGTTAAACCTTGAATAACCCAATGAAAACAATAGGGCGTGCCTTAGTGTTTACTTTAAATACAGAGATAAAACTCTGCACTTTACATGCAGCATTCGTTGGAAAAAAAAAGGACACCCGTTCAACAATGGCTAGAGTTAAGAGAGTTTATCGTCAAGCGGAGGAGAAACGCAACGCGTGCCAAGATGATGATGATGAACAAGCAACTGCATCATATACTTCCTCAACGGAGATACCTATCGGAATTCCCGTCGTGACATACTCTACCGATGATGAGGATCCAAAATCAACTTCAACAACCATGGTTGAAAATCAGACCTCGGTTCGGCCAAGAGGTATGTCAGTTCTGTGCGAAACCCCAGTGACCGTCTACCAGTATTCATCCCGTGAATTGAATGCTCCTAAGAAATCAACATACTACATCTGCAGGGTACAAAGACCCCCGTTCAAGACTCTGCAGGAAGAATGGTCTTTGGAGCCATATGGCCTGGTTGGCAGCTGGGGTTATATTTTCATGTATGAAATAGGAGAGCTTTGCCTGTATCAATTGGATCAAGACGAGGTATTTAATGGATCACTGGCTCTGTGTACACTCACCCACAGCGACTGGGCTGTGTTAAAGCTTGCAATCCCGCACCTTAATGATAGCCCTGAAACAGTCTCAAGGCAGGAGAGGGAGGAAGAAGAAGAAGAAGAAAATGAACTGTCTCCTCGACCTGTAAAACGGGCGAGAATGTTTCATATACCATCCGATGTTGAAATAGCTGAGAGAGAACCTCTCTTTAGCGCAGTGTGGGGGTCAAAAACCACAGCAAATGGCCGCTGGTCTTTTCGGGCAAGGATTTCTTAGGAGCATTCAATTCACGGGATGAATACTGGTAGACGGTCACTGGGGTTTCGCACAGAACTGACATACCTCTTGGCCGAACCGAGGTCTGATTTTCAACCATGGTTGTTGAAGTTGATTTTGGATCCTCATCATCGGTAGAGTATGTCACGACGGGAATTCCGATAGGTATCTCCGTTGAGGAAGTATATGATGCAGTTGCTTGTTCATCATCATCATCTTGGCACGCGTTGCGTTTCTCCTCCGCTTGACGATAAACTCTCTTAACTCTAGCCATTGTTGAACGGGTGTCCTTTTTTTTTCCAACGAATGCTGCATGTAAAGTGCAGAGTTTTATCTCTGTATTTAAAGTAAACACTAAGGCACGCCCTATTGTTTTCATTGGGTTATTCAAGGTTTAACGATGCTTACAAACACACCCCCTCTATTTTTAATTGGTGCTGATGCCAAACAGTTTCCGATAATACCATATTTGTCTTGTTCTATTTATAACAAACACACCCCTGTGTTTTAATTGACTCATTTAAGGTATTGCCCCTAATGACGACAACCAATCAGCATCCACTGTTACGCCCCCCTTGGACACACCACCTGCTTGACCACGTGACCTCCTGCCCACGTGGCAACCACATGGCGCCCATATGCCCCCCACCGGAAATCCCGCCCTCACCGGAAGTCCCACCCACCTGTCAAAAAGTTTGATGAAAGGGTGTACTTAAATTCTCTCTTTCAGAATGTACCCATTCTGACAATTTACATGGTCAACTGCATAAAAACAAGCCAAATGCAGGTCAATGAATGAGGGATTCAGCCAACCTAAATGCCATCCACCTAGCCATAATCCAGTCCAAACAACCTTATTGGACATATGATGTAGTCACTGCTCTGTCTCCCACACATATGAACTTGGACAACCCAACTTAATCTGTAGGGTTTAATATGATCTCAGACTATATTCTGAAGCTTTACTGGGTTTCAACTCTTCTTGGAAACCTTTTCACAAGTAAAGAGTATGTCATAATTGGAACTTTGGACCATTCTACTGGAGGCTCATTTTTGAGGTCAGACAGTAATGATGGACAAGAGTACCTGTCCAAAAGTATTCAGTCTTAGTCACCTCAAAGCTGTTTTATCAAGTTAAGCTCAGTCAAGATCATCTACATCAAACTCGCTCATCCATGTCTTTTTGGACCACCCCCAGGGTTGATACATCTTATTTATGCTAAACATACATGTCTCATTTAATAAATTTTTGTCGTTGGGCTTGCCCAGTCACATCTCCTAACCAGCCCTCTTCACCTTCTCACACTTTCTGAATGCTTGGTTTACACCTGGTTTATATCCGCCGTTTCTGCCCTCGCTTATGGTGACTAGCAACAGAATCATACTGCTGCAGGCTGTTTTGGGGGACATCGATGTCAGTTCATTTCGGCCGGTCGCTTACATCCCCATTTTTGAAGCAGTCCCTGTTAACATTTTTACTAGAATTTGCACCGGTTAAAATATGCACAGAGGAAAGTGTTATTCTAAAATGTTTGATACACTTGTAAAAATGGTGAAAAAGTTACTAAGTTAGCTAAAACAACGACTAAGACTGTTAAAATGTAAATGTTTTGGTTAAAATGTGCTTAAAGCCAGTCCCAGAAAATATGTCTTCAGTAGAGATTTAAAATGTTCCAGTGGTTGCACAGAGCCAATGTTCAGAGGAAGACTAGTCCAAAATCTGGGACCTGCCACAGAGAAACATCTGTCAACTCAAGATTGAAGTTTAGACCTTGGGTGTCATGGTTCTTCCTGGAGGATGAATAAATAGAAGCTAAAACATAAGAAGGGGCTCAACTGTTTAGTGATTTAAAAACAAAAAGTACATTTTTAAATTGGACTCTGTAAGTATCAGGACGCCAGAGTAGAGAGGGCAAAACATACATCCTCCTTCAGATGAGCAGCTGCATTTTGGACCAACTGGAGACAATTAGCAGGGAACTTATCCAAACCAAAGTACAGAAAGTTGTAGTAGTCCAATCTACAACTAATGGACAGATTAATAACATTATCTGGAAGCGATGGTTTTACCTTAGCTAGTGTCTCCAATGGAAAAAGCTGGACTGGATTCCACTCACCTGGCTACATAGTTTAAAAGAACCATCAATGTACACGCCGAGGTTTTTAACATTTATCTTACAATAAGAGGATGAAGGGCCCAGTGCACAGTTACTACTTTATCTAACAGAATTGCCAAAATTGACAATTTCTGTTTTGTTTTCGTTTTTTTTTTTTTTTTTTTTTATTAAGGACATGTACTGTTTGACGCAATCAAGGCAATGCAATTACAGATGAAATGAGTCAGTCCCTGCTTTTAAGAAAAGATAAATCAGCAAGTTATCTTCATTGCAGTGAAATAAAAGGCTATATCATGAAAAAGGAATACATTTCCACTCACTTTCCACCTGGACCAAAAGTGTCTGGGCCAAATGTTCCACTACACCCCGACACAGTTCCCACAAAGTTGAGAGCATTAAGAGTCTCTTTCACCGTAACTAAGCGGCCGACCCTAACTCCTGAACAACACCCCCACACCCTAATCCTCTCTGCACCAAACTTTACATTTGACAAAGTGCAGTCAGGAAAGTCCTGTTCTCCTAGAACTGCCAAACCAAGACTTGTCTATTAGATTGGCAGGCAGAGAGGCATCCAATGCTTTGCATTCCACTCCCTGATGGAAGGCTTGGATGCAGCTGCTTTGCCTTGGAAACCCATTTCATGAAGCTCTCAACCCACTATTCTTCAGCTAATCTGAAGGCCAGGTTAAATGTGGAGGCCTGTAACTATTGACTCTTTAGAAAGTTGGCAACCCCCGCATACTATGTGCCTCAGCATCCACTGAGTTGTGCTTGTCCCCAGTTGCTACCACTTTGTTATATTGTCATTAACAGCTGACTGTGGAACATTCAGTGGTAAGGGAATATCATAGCTGGACTTCATCATGACATCTGATCATGGAGTGACACACTAAATTCTAATTTCCAAAACCCACACACATACAAGAAAAGGTGTCATAGTGAGTACTTTAAAAAGGGTTAAGTTGAGCAAATTATGAAATACCAGTATTTAAATTGTCTAATAAAATAATAATAGGAATTGTTTTTTTCTCTCTATTGATTTTTCTATTGGAGGAATAATATGGTGCTGTTACAGTTCCAGCTTCCATCCTAATTCACAGCTGCTATTGCCACCTAAGCAGGTGCCAATCACAGCAGGCTAACTTGCCCAAAGCCTCGAGTGGCTGGAACTCATTAGAAAAAGCTGTCCGTGTTTTGGTGCTGTCATAGTTTGTTCATGTGAGACATTCCTCGGGGCGGAGAGAGGTTAATCAGCAGGGCGAAAACAATGAGCTGAGGTCCTGCAGGTGGGGAGTAAGGGAGGCGGAGGAGGAGAAGGAAGAAGATGATAGGTGGTGTCCGAGGGAGTGCGAAGGACGGCATGTTGGGTCGACTGTGAAATGAGGGGATGCATTAGGAAATGCACAAGGACATCCAGAATGCTGCACCTTTCTGTGTATGTAGCAGATTTTTGAAATACATACAGAGTCACGGCACACCAGCTGTGTTGAATTGCAAAATCATCCATGTCTGTCACCTGTGAAAGGTGCTGTGTTATTGTGAGACTACAATATTCTGACTGGGACTCAGATCCTTCGGTTCACTTTTATTTCACCCAATGCTTTGCTGAGTTGTCATCATGTGACCGAGTGCATCTGTTCTGAGCACCAGACTCCTTAACGTTATTGATGACAGAGTTAGAATGGCATGGAAGAACAAAGTCAGACATCTTTACAGGCAGCAATCAATAGACTGTATAAAATAAAACATAAATGGAAAAAAAGAAACAATGCAAAGATTTGATTTCACATTTTCACATTTTTTTACATTGCAAACATTATTCCTAATGTAGTTTATTTGGATTCTATATGACAGACTAAGACTAAGTAGTGCGTAATTCTTCGTTTTCAATGTAAAACAAAAATGTGAAAAAAATTGTTTGCTTCTATCTGATAAGAGCACCTCCTATATGACCTGTGGCTAACTGCAAATATAATTGCTATGGCTTTCTGTCAACAAGGAGTTTCTTTATTACATGACTAATAGCTGTAAAACAAGGACATTTTTTGTTGTTTCAGGCATTTACAGTGCCTTGCGAAAGTATTCGGCCCTCTTGAACTTTTCGACCTCTTGCCACATTTCAGGCTTCAAACATAAAGATATAAAATTCTAATTTTTTGTGAAGAATCAACAACAAGTGGGACACAATTGTGAAGTGGAATAAAATTTATTGGATGTGTCAAACTTGTTTAACAAATAAAAAACTGAAAAGTGGGGCGTGCAATATTATTCAGCCCCCTTGCGTTAATACTTTGTAGCGCCACCCTTTGCTGCAATTACAGCTGCAAGTCACTTGGGGTTTGTCTCTATCAGTTTGGCACATCGAGAGACTGAAATTCTTGCCCATTCTTCCTTGCAAAACAGCTGGAGCTCAGTGAGGTTGGATGGAGAGCGTTCGTGAACAGCAGTCTTCAGCTCTTTCCACAGATTCTCGGTTGGATTCAGGTCTGGACTTTGACTTGGCCATTCCAACACCTGGATACGTTTATTTGTGAACCATTCCATTGTAGATTTGGCTTTATGTTTTGGATCATTGTCTTGTTGGAAGATAAATCTCCGTCCCAGTCTCAGGTCTCTTGAAGACTCCAACAGGTTTTCTTCCAGAATGGTCCTGTATTTGGCCCCATCCATCTTCCCATCAATTGTGACCATCTTCCCTGTCCCTGCTGATGAAAAGCAGGCCCAAACCATGATGCTGCCACCACCATGTTTGACAATGGGGATGGTGTGTTCAGGGTAATGAGCTGTGTTGCTTTTACGCCAAACATATCATTTTGCATTGTGGCCAAACATTTCGATTTTGGTTTCATCTGACCAGATCACCTTCTTCCACATGTTTGGTGTGTCTCCCAGGGGTCATTCAGAGATCCTCACTGAACTTCTGGAGTGAGTTTGCTGCACTGAAAGTAAAGGGGCCGAATAATATTGCACGCCCCCTTTTCAGTTTTTTATTTGTTAAACAAGTTTGACACATCCAATAAATTTAATTCCACTTCACGATTGTGTCCCACTTGTTGTTGATTCTTCACAAAAAATTTGAATTTTATATCTTTATGTTTGAAGCCTGAAATGTGACAAAAGGTGGAAAAGTTCAAGGGGGCCGAATACTTTCGCCCCCTTGTGTAAATCAAGTGTAAATCACTTTCTTTTCAGCGATAAATAAAAACAATACATGTGTATGAGAACATTTCATAATATACAACAGACTATTTAATGTATTGCTATATTTTTTATCACATGAATCATATGCTACTATGTGCTGGTATATCACCAAACTCCCGATAAATACTTTAAAGTTTATGATTGTAATGTGAAAAAAGGTGAAAAAGTTACATATGAATACATTTGGAGAACTCTATGTTCATTGTTTTTTTGTAGGTTGTCCATGCCCTATTTAATACTCATGAGAGGTTCCATCTTTGAAACATGGATGCAGATATAAAATACATGGGAGACTGAATAGCGCTCACAGTTGGATGCATGCATTATGGCCCATTCTAACCACTCATGGCTGAGGCCCAGTGTCGGTTGACGGCCGGTCCAGCTGTAAAACTCACTGTGGTTGGCCTTTTATGAGGCGCCTCTGGCCCCCGGCCCATGCCAGGCTCACCACATCGCTCCAGCACAGCCATTTATACAGAACAAAATTACCAGCAAACCGAGTTATGAAAAAGAATTATTCAAACGAGACAGCACAAACTAATCTACACAGAGCTGCTTTGTTTTTATGGCTGCTGGGTGGATCATTTATTTTCAGGAGATAATGTCAGCTGAGGAAATAACCAATACATCAAATACCAACACGTTTCACTCACACATTCGTCCCTCAAGGATCTGAAAACATGTTAATATTACCCACCTACCTGTCTGCAGTCCTTTGTATTCACCTGCTGCAGCTGGATACATTCATTAGCTGATATCTGGACATGTTTTCTTGTTAACATGCAAAAGTCTTAGTCATTAACGCCTTAGTTATCAGCCTGAGCCATATGCTGTGTAGGTGGCAGCAAACGGTCCAGACAGATCCTCTGGCAGCTCTCTCTACAGCCCCCTGACATTTTCTTTCAGTTTGACTGCAAAACACGAGTATAGTCATGTCCTTCTATGTTTGATAACGCTCTGTTTAAGCTGTTCTGTTTTTGTTTGGGCGTGCACAATTATACAGAGAGTAACAAAAACATTACAGCACAAACTAGGTGAACAACCAACATGCCTTTGCAGGACAAAATATGTAAAGCTAGGACCTACAATATCAATTTCAGCTCATTCTAGTTTCTGTAAACAAAGTACTTTGTTACTTTCTGGATAAACAGAGAACTGAACTTTAAAATAAAATAAAACAGTGATTTGTATAAAACTTTTACAGTGCTGTATTTCTCTGCATCACTAAAAATGCATGAATTGAGTAAAATCCTCCAGATTACTCAATCAAAGTATCTACAAATAAAGTCCAACTTAAAACTATTGCAGCCTGTCTCATTCACTGCTTTATCAGATAGATTACAGATCACTAAAAGTTTTTGAACACCTGAAAGTGTACCGTGCACCATATCACAAAATTTTCAAAATGAATAACAGCTGTACACAACTAAATAATTGAGAGAAAAAAACATCAGATTTGGTTTTAGGCTAAATCATTCATTCATTCATTCATTCATTGATAGTATACAGGAGTCTTAAGCAGCCTTTCTTTTGTGAAGGATCATTAATCAGTTATATTAGGACCAGAAACAAACTTAGTGTGTTAGAGAGCGATCTTTATTACACAGCTCTGTAGTTAAATAGGATTTCAATATTAATCTGAAACAAAAACAAAGTTGACATTTCGTCTTTAGCATCTTATAGTAGATAGTTATTAGACCCTTACCCTTACTGTGAAATTTCTGAAGAATTGCCAAAATCCCTAGATCCAGCATGTACCACAGCAGACAACTCAAAAGAATAAAACAGGCCAACTCTGCTGTAATATATTATCTGTTGATATCTAAATACTTTTTGTGGATACCTAAGTGAACAACCAACATGCCTTTGCAGAAAATACTGTTTCCTTTCTAAAAGCTTCAAACATCTGCCGTGTTTTTAAAACTCCTCACTGATACTAAAAACAGCAGTCTTTTTTTTCTTCATTAACAACTTAGACTCCGAGGAGTGTTAATGTCAGCGCCCCCAGGTCACACTTATGTGTTCCGTTTTTTTACCTTTCCAACCAACTGATCACCAATCAAGACCAGAAAAGCATGTAAGTGGTTAGGCTACAGGAGAGGTTTTTGAAATTCTTATTCTCATGAGTCTGTAAATTATGGGGTTAATGATGCGATAACTGCTGGTTCATGATTTTAGCTTTGAGTCATTTAACATAGTGAACGTGCTGGTAATGCTATCAAATGCTTTTTTAAATGCACCAATAAACATGGCAAGACACTGTGACAAAAGGTTTAGGGCAAAAACCAGAAATTGACAAGTGAAAGTAAAAGCCTGCTTGGTGCATCACTAATTAGGGATGGGTACCATGTTCTGTAGTTTTACAGGTACCGACTGAATTCCGTCGGTACTACCGAGTACCAATTCACGTAAAATCAAAAGGGGGGATTTAACATCAGTAGCTGCTGGTATTATCAACAAAGCATGGCTGATAGAAAGCGCTCGAAAGTATGGCTCCACCTTTTAAAATGCCAGGTAGATTACGCTCGCTGCAATATTTGTGGCGCAAAGTTCAAGGCCAGCGATGGGAATACTTCTAATCTGAGAAGGCACCTGGTTAAGCACAAGATTTTTCTCCAAGCTGAAGAGTGCACAATTTTTGTCAGCCTCAGATATACGGCTACAACTGCTGCCTTTGGCTCTGTTATAGTTGCGCTTTGGGGTGTGACGTGGATGTTGCTGCAGTACTCTCTGAAAACACAGGAGGCAGTATGCTAGTTAACTAGTGGAAATTTAGTATAAGAGAGAAGAAGCGCTTCATGTAAGAAATGGCAATGTGCACTATCGAAAACATTTCCTATCAAAGTGATTCTGTTTCTTGCAAAGTTTCAGATTCATAACAGTAAAACAATGAAGAAGCAAAAGCTTTTTGACCTCTTTGTAGAGGATCTACAACTATACCTAGATACAATTTCGGACTCTTAACAATAAAAAAAATCAATAAAAAAGGTGTTAATGCTGTAACTGTTCCGCTTTGGTTAATTAAGTCCTTTTTTTCTGGCAAAGAGATTCCATTGGCTCATTAAACTATAGATGACATGATACAAGTCTGTAATTAAATTTGAGATAATTTATGTTGAAAAGCAGAAAATAAGCACAACCATGGTACAGAGGCCCAATCCTACTCCTCTCGTAGATTAAGAAGGTGGAACTGCAGTCAAATTAACACACATTATTATATACTCTAGGTTCCGCCTTGTTACATGAGACCGAGCACAAATCTCACAACTATTTTGTGCGTGAAATGTTTGAACCTTCAATTTTATTTATTCCGAATGGACAATGGCGTGCCCGGTCCGTGCCAAGTTACAAAAATTTGGAGGTGCACGACCAGTCACCACAATAGCATGCCAGGACACTCACGCCTCCGGGACGTCGGGATTGCGTCACTGTTGGCGCACGCTCCCTCACGCCCTGTTGCTTCAAGTATAACCCTAGCTTTAGCACGCCTGCATCCGTTAGCGACTCGTCGTCTGCAGCCAGCACCATAGGAGAAGAAATGTTTGAAACAACTGAGATGTTACAGTACTAACAGCAGGATGTTGTTTGATATATTCGTTTTATAGTTTTTATATTGAGAAATAAACCGTGGAGTACCGGCATCGATTCCCATGTACCGGTCCCATGTACCGTATCGGTTCAAATGTGAAAAGGAACCAATCCCTGTCTCTAATTATGATGTATTTAAATGTAAAACCTAGTTCATTTGATTAATAATCCATTGTAACAAGAACATGTTTTGTTCATTGTTGTTTATGTATGTTTAAAAAGTCTTGCATTATTTAATTAATTTGTCCGCGTTCATTATTGTTACCGAGGTGTTGCCATATAAGTTCATTTCTTTAGGTTTATTTTGTTACTGTTTTTTGTGTTCTGTTCTTTGCGTATTTTAGTATATACTCTTAGATTAGTGTTATTATTTTTCTCCTTGGTTTGTAGTTTCATTTGTGTCTAATTTAGTCCCCTCTTTGTTTATAATTATCCTTCTTATTTTGCTCTCCTCCACTGCTGCTCCTTATCACCCCGATTAGCTCAACAGTATCCAGTGTCATTCTCCATCCATTCCTCTGTGTCTAAGCTCACTGGTTGTCATTGTTCATTGCTGGTTCCTTCCATTATGCTGCCTGTGGTCCATGTCTTGTTCCCCTTGTGCTCCTTCTTTTAGTTTTTCAGTTATATTTTCATTAAATCTGTTACCACGTTCAGCCCTATCCTCTGTCTGCATTTTGGTCCTTCTCCTAATTCACAAAACATGACAGAATCATTCGTCAAAACCCCAAAGAATATTTTACAAGTTTTATTTTACATGTTTATCTATCATTCCTAAACATAAGCTCAAGAAAATCACAGAAATAAAAGTTGTATTTTTGCTTGGTGACATTTTTTTTCTCCTGAACCTTTAGAAAGTTAAACCAGATAGCCACATTAGTCCAAAATACCCTGGGCTGAGATAAACTGCAACTACCCTTTAATGGTGAAACTGGAAAAGCGGTCAAAAGTCTAAGAGCTGCCAGTATCACACAACAGAGAGGTAGATGAGTTCATAGACTCGTGTCAGACCGGTAACTGAACAGTGACTAAACTGTCAGGTCTCTGATAAAAACAATCACTGCCGCACTTTTGTGCAAAGTACATTTGCATGTTGAGAAAGTGAGAGCTTGACGGGCCTGCTGTTTGTTGCTTCTTGTGGAACAGTCAGCCATGTTCTCTGAGCTTACATGTTTTGGCCAGACTGGAAATGAGACATCCAAATGAGCCCTCAGAGGCCATTTCTCCCAGGCTGTATTTACAGCATGTTGTAGCGGAAGAGCTTCGTCCAGAAGGCAGCTTCTGTCACCCGTCCTAATGTTCTCTGCTTCGCAGCTCCACTCATAAATCCTTCACTTCAACAAGATATTTTATTATAAAGCTTCTAAATCTGTGTACAACAAGTTGAACAGCCCTCTGGAATCTAAATGACAACCCAGCCCCATGAGCTCCCATGGTTACCTCATTAGGTTGGATATTTATTGGCTTGGCTATGTCTGTGTTTTGATTTCATAAAAAATAAATGGGGCTTAGCTAAAATGGGAATTAATCATTAATAACGGAGCCATTCATTAAAGGTATGCGTGAAACGAAAAACAGATGGAACTTATAAAGTCAAGCACTTACGCTGAGAACAATTTTCCCTTTAATTTGTCAAAATTTGGCTGTATAGTTGGTGAAATGCTGAGTCTTTGATGGGACTTTCCAAAGTGTAAGTGCAGATGCTGCTATTTTCTTACCATCTCCCGGTCTGTAGGGGGCAGCAGCTGACTCCCCCACCAGTAACAGAGAAGTAGCATCAAACTTCACCTGCAGGGGCTTGCTGGACTCAGCTGCAGCCAGCCTTCAGATAAAGACGACAGGCTGCATGTGCAGGCTGCTTGGGCTCTGGCCAGCTTTGCACGCTGTGAGAAGGTCCCGCGGCCTCCCTCACATTTCATCACCACTACATTTGTTTGAGCTCCTCTCCACTTCCCTTACCATCTGTGGTCTTAATGAAGCTGTCACGAAGCTGTCATTCATTCATGAGTGGCTACGCCTCACAGTGTGATCGCTAACATTTTGGCCGACAGGGAAGCAGTGAAGCCTTGAGCTGAAACATCAAGTTCCAGAACTGCCGCAGTGAGTACGTTTCCTCATAAGACATCATTCGTCATTTTTACCTGCAATGATACAAGCTTAAAGAGCAAAGGCGAAGCTTGGCTTTTACTCTTTCTGTGAATAAAAGCACATTAGCGGAATGAGTAATGAATAATCACAGCACGGTACAGAAAGTCTTGGAGCAGACTGAGATGGTAGTTGTGAAGAACAAAAGGAAAAGTCTTGCTGTTGGAGGCGGAGGAGTCATGGCAACGGCCGACCACTGGGAAGCTGCAGAACGACAGAAGGGATTCTGGTTCTTGTTCACATGGAGTCACACATGGCTGCATCGGAACTAAAGGCTGTACAGATCTGCACGAATCTACACCCTCTTGTTTGTTAACTATCAATGTCTTTTGTTTAGCAGGCAGTGTGGTACCCGCACTTAGAGATGCTGATGCACAAAGGATCTCTGCACGCTGCAACGTGGTGGCTGAGGAGAGAGGAGCTAATCCTAAATTATTGAAATAAAATGAAATGTCAAGAGCTGAAAACTGTTTGCCACTGAGCTAGGAGCTGCTGTCATTTTCCTGCAGTTTCAGAGTTTTTAAATATCAGAAAATAATAGATGTCAGCCGGTCAAATATGATTGTAATGAGTAAAATCAGAAGGTTAAAAAGTGAATAAAAAATATTTTTCCCTGATAACTTAAGTTTGCTCAAAGAACATTTTTTACTTTGTAAAGGAAGGCTTTAAATGTTGCTTAATTTGTTTTACAGGTGTCAGTTCATCCTTTTACAATTGAAAAGAACAAGGAAATCCATCCATCCATCCATCCATGTCAGCAATTCAAGTCAGCCACGCCCATTATGCTTACTGTACACTAGAATAGTTACAACAGCTCTGTTAGTTAGCACCAATCACGCCACCATACCACTACACACCTTCTCCTCAACTCTGTTCTAAAACTATATCTCAGGAATAACTTCAGGCCATACCAGTTCATGTCTGTGAGACACACAGGCTGCAGTTTTGTAGAAAACAGCATTTCTAAATGGAAGCAGCAGGAAACAGTTTGCTACTTTTACAGGTTAAAAGTTTTTGAACACATGATCCAAGGGTGACACCAGAACATTCATTTGGCAATGGTGCATGTCTGACAGTGTAAAGCCTTTCAGGTGGTCAGAGAACCAAATAAAAGTTTGTGATAAAACAAATTAATTCACCAACATGAGGCCATGTAAATCTAGTGTGACCCTGAATTCATGTGTCGAAAAGTTAAAAACAGTTCCCCAGATTTAAATACAAGATTGAGCAAACTATGAAGCGTTGCTTTTTTCCACCAGACTTTGCGGATAAAATGCTTTTTTGTAAGTGTCAAATTGGGATGAATAAGCATTCCCAGGAGTCAGGGGTTGTTCTGGGCAATAGGGAGTGTGGCCACATTGATGCTGGCCAGTGCTCGCCTTTTATAGAGGAGAGGGGTGGTGGCAGGCCAAAAGAGGCAGCCAAAGCTAGCAGGCTATCTCAGCGGCCACTAAGCCTGGACAGACACCCGCAACCACAGAGCTTGGAGCGAACCACATGCTCCATCCCTTTCATTTAACCAATCATTCTGTCATTTCTTCAGCTGCAGCCTTCGCCCTCTTTAAACATCTGTCTCTGTCAGACTTGGCCCCCAACCTTTGGCTGCAAATTCATCTGCTTTGCTGCTTCATTGTTTTTTACTTTTGGATCCATGGCTTGAAAATTGGCTTAAACTCTTCAGAATTTCCAGGAGAACATGCATGTGCAGTAACAGATTAAAAGAAGGAATTATGTCCAGCGTGGTTGAAGATGGAACAGGGGGTAATTATGGCAAACTAACTTTCAGGGTGCAGCTGGACAGTGTTTGTTGCAGAGTAGTGAGAAGGCCACTCAAAGAAGCATTTTCATTGCTTTTTAGGACTCAGTCAACAAAAAAAGACCAATAATGTTTATTTTACTTCTCTTTTTCAAACTGTAAACATATTAATGTATCTGAGGAGAGTTGGGCAGAAATATCTCTTGCAATTCTTGTCATTCCAGGCCTTGACCTCCTCCATATTTTCTCTTGCATTACAACAACAAGCTTCAGTGTATTATATTGGGATTTTACAAACATGGAAAAAAACGGTGCTCTGGGTCAAATGAGGCCAAATAAAACAAACACTGTACATCACCTTGAACCCACCATACACAACATGGTGGCAGCATCATGCTGTGGAGATGGTTTTTGATAAGGAAGCTGGTTAATGAGACGATGGATGGGGCTAAATATAGGACAGTCCTGTAATAAAAGCTGTTAGAGGTTGACTAGACTTGAGACTAGGATGGAAATTCACCTTCCAGTGGAACAATGACCCTCGAATGCATTTGATTAAAACATTTTCTTGGGTTAAAATTGCCTGGTTAAAATCAAGACTTAAATACAATTGATGTTTACAGATGCTCTCCAACCAGTTTAACTGATATTGAGCTAAAATGAACAAAATTGAGTCTCTAAATGTGCAAAGCAGATAGCCAAAATACTGTAAGCAGCTGTTATTGAAACAAACAGTGATAAAATATTATGTCAAGGGCACTAGGTACAAATGCAAAATATATTTTTAAGTGTTATATGTGTGAAAAATAGAAGACAACTATGTAGCATTTTCTTTACTCTTCGCAATTTTGTTAATTTGGTCAAAACACAGACATAGCTAAATTGTGTTGGTCTATTACAAAATATGGCATTGATCAAAGTTTTCTGATTTTAAAGTGACATAATGTAAAATAATTTCTAGGAGTATGAATACTTTTGCAAGGCATCATATTCTCATGTAGCATATTTCAGCCAATTTCTGTGCATTTTATAAAACAACAAACCAACCCCCTACCGTCAGATCCTCTGCCTGCACTAAAGATCTCCAAGGAAGATGTAAACAGGCTCTTTCAGCGCATGAAAACAAAGAAAGCTGGAGGACCTGATAACGTCTCCCCATCATGCCTGAAAGCCTGTACAAATCAACTCGCTCCGATCTTCACGAGGATCTTCAACAAATCACTGGAGAAATGTGAGGTCCCCTCCTGCCTCAAATGATCCACCATCATCCCGGTTCCCAAGAAACCCACCATCCTAGGATTAAATGACTACAGGCCTGTAGCCCTGACGTCTGCGGTCATGAAATCTTTTGAGCGGCTGGTGTTGAAGCACCTCAAAGACATCACAGGCCCCCTGCTGGACCCCCTGCAGTTTGCTTACCGAGCAAACAGGTCGGCAGATGATGCTGTCAACTTAGGTCTACACTACATCCTGCAACACCTCGACCACCCAGGGACGTACGCCAGGATACTGTTTGTAGACTTCAGCTCAGCCTTCAACACCATCATACCAGACATCCTCCACCAGAAGCTCACCCAGCTCAACGTCCCAGCCTCCACCTGTCAGTGGATCAACAGCTTCCTGACGGACCGACAGCAGCAGGTGAGACTGGGGAGCATCTTCTCCCGATCCAGATCAATAAGTACTGGTGCCCCCCAGGGGTGTGTTCTATCCCCACTCCTCTTCTCTCTGTACACAAATGACTGCACCTCATCGGACTCGTCCGTGAAACTCCTTAAGTCTGCAGATGACACCACTGTCATTGGACTGATCCAGGACGGTGATGAGTCTGCATACACACAGCAGGTGGATCAGCTGGTACATTGGTGCGGTCAGAACTACCTGGAACTGAACCCACTCAAGACTGTGGAAATGGTGGTGGACTTTCGGAGAACACCATCCCCATACACCCCTCTCACCATCCTCAACAACACCGTGTCGGCTGTGGACCACTTCAGGTTCTTAGGAACCACCATATCTGAGGACCTGAGATGGTCTTCACACATAAACACTGTTCAAAAGAAGGCCCAGCAGGGACTGTACTTCCTGAGGCAACTCAAGAACTTCAACCTTCCACAGGAGCTGTTGGTCATCTTCTACACTGCCATCATTCAGTCTGTCCTGTCTTCATCCATCTCAGTGTGGTTTGGATCATCCACAAAACAGGACAGGTCCAGACTGCAACGAACAATCAGGACTGCAGAGAGAATAATCAGGGCTGACCTTCCCTCCATCCAGGACTTATACAGGTCTAGGGTCAGGAAAAGAGCTGCTAAAATCTCTGCAGACCCCACACACCCTGCACATAAACTGTTCAAAGCTTTACCTTCAGGTGGCGCTACAGAGCACCGTTTACTAAAACCAGCCGCCACAGAGACAGTTTCTTCCCCCAGGCTGTTTCTCTGATGAACATTCAATAGAGTACAAAACAACAGCATACAGATGTTACAAATGCACCTTTTTATTTATATATGTGTATATTGTATATATGTATACTCTCTAATGCAAAAAACAAAAACCAGAGAGCAAAGTGTACCAGAGTCAAATTCCTTGTTTGTATGTACGAACTTGGCAATAAAGCTGATTCTGATTCTGATTCTGATTTAATTATCAAACACTGTATTTTTCTTTTCTTCCTATCACTCCACTATTTCTTCAACTGGCATGAATGAAATAAAGATAGGAGAAATTATCTTTGCTGATTTTTCATTAATGAATGCTTTTCTGAGGACTGTTGAAAGAGTAAAATGATTAACTGGAGCTATAGTGTGAAGTATTTTTCCTGTAGTTACCTATCAATTGGTTGAACAGAGTTGGTGTCTCAATGGCTGTGACTCAGATGAGGTCACTGACCCTGTCAGTGAATGGTTTGAAAATGTTCTAGAAGTACAATCTCATCAGAATGTTTAACTGGCATACTGAAGTCATTATATTTTCTAAGATCCTTAAATGGCAACATCAACAGAAGGAGCTTTAATAGGCACATTGAAACATAAGGGGGAAACACTCATGTTAATGGGCACCTATTGGCTAAACATCAGCATCATTAAGCCAGTGTACAAACAATATGAGTATCCTTACCGAAACAAAACACGTATTCATACAGAAAATACACAGTACAGCCCTTTCAGTTTGCCACACACGTGTACTAAACAAATACAGCGTTCTTTTAAACCTGTACACATGTGGAATGACTGTGGTTAAGTGAACCGACACTTGGAAATACACAGTCAAGCCAGCCAATGTTAGCTCCCTGTTAAAGGTTAGTTCCTTGCATACATGGTGCATTAGGGTAAAACAGCCGCAAGGCTGCCGCAGTAGGTAAAGATACTGCTAAATGATGAGAAAAGGAGAAGCAAAACCATCAAAAACGTCAATGTGCAAAGATAAAGAGCAAAAGTAAAAGCTCAACTTTGCAATAAAAACAGAACCAAAACAGACAGAATTGCCATACTTCCCTCCTGAGCTACCAGGTTCCTTATTCACCTACAGTGATGATCCAGAAAGAAATGTGGGTTTAACCAAAGCTTCATGTCAATACCTTTCAACAGTGAAAAGACAGGTAGTTCTTAATTACTAAATTACTTTCCTCTAACGATGAGAAGCTGAATTTAAACACCATTAGTACTAAGAGAAATAGGCTAAAGTTCAAATCCAGCTGCCTGTTGCATTCATCTGGCCCCAAAGGCAACGTGAGTCTTTCTAATGGCAGACATTCAGACCAGGAGTCAGTGGTTCGACAGACATACTGATAAAATCTAATGGTAAAAAAAACAAACACTTTATGTCTGTGATTGTAATGTATCCCCTAAAACAGTATTTTATGTGGAAAATTAAGCCCACATCCTAAAATGTTAACATTTAAAAATGGGTGTACTTTCTTTTTACCGTGACGTTCTAACTCCATACTGTGCTCTCACTTTCTCCCCATTCCTGACCATTTTGAGCATGATAAAGTGCGCAAAGAAAAGTTTATAATCCATAGTGCGGATACAAAAGCAATCATGCTTTAATGCAAAATCCCAGAAGGTCACTTAGGATTCAGCTTTAAATTAATTGCTGATCACAAGTCTTCCTTCTCTAAGTCTAAGGCCACAGATCCCAACCAGAAGGATGAGAAGCTCCATCATGTGGGAGAACTTTGATGTAGAGTTGCAGTGGTTCATCTGATCAGAAAGACTTCTCAGCGCCACCCTTGGGAGGTTTTCTGAACCTGTCCCACTAGAAGGAGACACCGGGGAGGAACCAAATCCCACTGCAGGGACTATATGCCAGGAGTGCCTGGAGAGTATTGCTGGAGTGAGGGATGTAGGCGTTCCACCTTTGGAAAGGTTTCCTCCTAAACATAATCTTTACAGTTCAGAACGGGAGATAAATGCATGGACAACAAATCTGTCAACATCTTATGGATGTCTTGATTTGCTTAAATTAATTAAAGATTTTTATTGTAATGTCTCAGAATGTTTTGTGTTACAAAATATAATTTTAAGTGAGCATGGAACAGTTTTGATTGTATTTAACACCAAATTAAGATACCATTGATCAAGCCATGAGTTTCAGAAAATGTTCTTAAGCATTACTTAACCTTATTTTTAAAGCTGATATTTTACCCAATGGTGAAATATCAGGGGCCATGTGATGCTGTGCCTTATTCCTCAATAATTTAAAGCTGGACTGGCCAAGCCCAGGCTAGATGGTGCCCACAAAGGTGCATCCTGATTTAGCCTGTAGGGGTTGTTCTAGTCCCTTGCTGGAGAGACTATACAGGTCCTTCTCATAATATTAGCATATTGTGATGAAGTTAATTATTTTCCATAATGTCATGATGAAAATTTAACATTCATATGTTTTAGATTCATTGCACACTAACTGAAATATTTCAGGTCTTTTATTGTCTTAATACGGATGATTTTGGCATACAGCTCATGAAAACCCAAAATTCCTATCTCACAAAATTAGCATATCATTAAAAGGGTCTCTAAACGAGCTCTGAACCTAATCATCTGAATCAACGAGTTAACTCTAAACACCTGCAAAAGATTCCTGAGGCCTTTAAAACTCCCAGCCTGGTTCATCACTCAAAACCCCAATCATGGGTAAGACTGCCGACCTGACTGCTGTCCAGAAGGCCACTATTGACACCCTCAAGCAAGAGGGTAAGACACAGAAAGAAATTTCTGAACGAATAGGCTGTTCCCAGAGTGCTGTATCAAGGCACCTCAGTGGGAAGTCTGTGGGAAGGAAAAAGTGTGGCAGAAAATGCTGCACAACGAGAAGAGGTGACCGGACCCTGAGGAAGATTGTGGAGAAGGGCCGATTCCAGACCTTGGGGGACCTGCGGAATCAGTGGACTGAGTCTGGAGTAGAAACATCCAGAGCCACTGTGCACAGGCATGTGCAGGAAATGGGCTACAGGTGACGCATTCCCCAGGTCAAGCCACTTTTGAACCAGAAACAGCGGCAGAAGCGCCTGACCTGGGCTACAGAGAAGCAGCACTGGACTGTTGCTCAGTGGTCCAAAGTACTTTTTTCGGATGAAAGCAAATTCTGCATGTCATTCGGAAATCAAGGTGCCAGAGTCTGGAGGAAGACTGGGGAGAAGGAAATGCCAAAATGCCAGAAGTCCAGTGTCAAGTACCCACAGTCAGTGATGGTCTGGGGTGCCGTGTCAGCTGCTGGTGTTGGTCCACTGTGTTTTATCAAGGGCAGGGTCAATGCAGCTAGCTATCAGGAGATTTTGGAGCACTTCATGCTTCCATCTGCTGAAAAGCTTTATGGAGATGAAGATTTCATTTTTCAGCACGACCTGGCACCTGCTCACAGTGCCAAAACCACTGGTAAATGGTTTACTGACCATGGTATCACTGTGCTCAATTGGCCTGCCAACTCTCCTGACCTGAACCCCATAGAGAATCTGTGGGATATTGTGAAGAGAACGTTGAGAGACTCAAGACCCAACACTCTGGATGAGCTAAAGGCCGCTATCGAAGCATCCTGGGCCTCCATAAGACCTCAGCAGTGCCACAGGCTGATTGCCTCCATGCCACGCCGCATTGAAGCAGTCATTTCTGCCAAAGGATTCCCAACCAAGTATTGAGTGCATAACTGTACATGATTATTTGAAGGTTGACGTTTTTTGTATTAAAAACACTTTTCTTTTATTGGTCGGATGAAATATGCTAATTTTGTGAGATAGGAATTTTGGGTTTTCATGAGCTGTATGCCACAATCATCTGTATTAAGACAATAAAAGACCTGAAATATTTCAGTTAGTGTGCAATGAATCTAAAAATATATGAATGTTAAATTTTCATCATGACATTATGGAAAATAATGAACTTTATCTCAATATGCTAATATTTTGAGAAGGACCTGTATATCCCATCTAGGAACACAGAATGAGATGCAGAATGACGCTGGGGAGAGGGATGGCTGGGGTTCCCTCCCGGACCTGTTGCCCCGTTGACTTGATCTCAGATAACTGGATGACAATGGATGGATGGACAATGGTGGACAAAACTCAATTTAACTCTTCTTGTTGTTGGCCAGCCAAATGCTTTACATTTAAATTGTATATCTTACCTTCTTAATCTTTTGTCGGAAATGACCAGTATCCTTATACTGGCTGGTTCCAAAAACCATTCGTCATCACTGCATTACCTTCATGATCCATGAAGCTGGTTGGCCCCTACAAAAGTCAGCAGATGCGTGCCTGTGACTACCTCATTTGGCGAGTCAGGGGTGTAAAAGCGGTGGGCTGACTTCCTCCCTCGTTGTATCAGTCCTTTCACAAAACACAAGGAGACCGCAAAAAGGTGCCTTAATCCTGCCTCATAGTGTTTAGTGAAAGGGTCTAGTGTTTGCAAATTTTCTTTTCTATTCTCCCAAAAGAGAACATTTTTTTTAATACTGATGAAATATTAACAAACCTACCTGAGAGTGTCTGCCTCTTTGACTGTCCCTACATCTCTGAACCCACAGCTTTCTCCTGATGACACCATCCTGAAATATTTTCATCAGAGCTCCACTCCTTTCTTACAAAGCCTTTATCGGACTGCCTTTGATATCACTGCAGACATCCTACTTACTGGGATTTTCAAAGTGAATGTGCTTGGAATCCAACAAGAATTTCTCCATCCAGTCATAAATGATTTTAGCTTCATTTATCGTTATTATGCCTCTTTTATGGTTTATGTCTTAATGTCAAAGTCTGGTTAAAACAGTTTTCACTCCAAGTAAAAGAAATAATTTTTTAATTTGGCCTTTTCAAAATGCAGCAATGACCGAAGGTTTCTGCAGAGACACAAATGTGTTTTCCAGATGCTACAGCTTCAGTGTTTGTAATGTCCAAGTACGCTGTTTTTAGACCCACTTTTATTACATTTTTTATGAAAAGCACCATCGAGGCTGTGAAAAAGCCCAGATGAAGCTATTCTATCAATCTAATCTGCAGACTGATTGCTATAAAAGATGAGTTGATGTGGTTGAAGCCATTGACGCCTTGTATTAGTAATGGTTGCCTCCAAAGTAAAAGCATGCTGCCGGCATCACTTTAAATTAAAATTGCCCCACTTGTAGGATGTTGCTAATGAGCATATTGCAGATAAACAACAATTTTCTGGATGAAAAAATCAGTTCAGTTGCCACGAGGAATCCTTGAGGACATCTAAGAGGAGTCCAGCAAGCTTCAGGACCACATCCTCTTATGGAGGGAACAACAAAATTGTGTTGCCACCAGTCTAGAGCTTGCTTAACACTGCCAGCAGGTACAGTTGAGATAAAAAGACAGCAAATTTGACTTTTAAAGCAGCAAAGGGCAGCAATGACACAACGCATCACCTCAGGGCAAATTTAAACCCACAGAATAACCGTCACTTTACATCTGTAATACAAACAGACACTTGATAACTTTAAGGATATTTAATCAGCTTAATTCTTATAGAACAGAGCTCTCGCTCATAGACAATAATTAATGTACAAATGTATCTTGTTTTGTTTATCAATAGTAAGGAGACATCGGCTATAATTAGATGTAATATTTACAATCTTTAGTGAACTGTTGGATTTAAATTTTTTTAATAAATTTTTTTTACATATATATATAGATATCTATAGATAGATATATAGATATATATCGATACCTATATATATATAGATATATACACATATGTATCACATACAAATACTAAATATATAAATATTAAAGAAATTGTATCATTTTTCTTTAAGAGTGCAGTTTTACCACTCAGTGCAAATGTTAAGAATTCATCTTTAGCTGTATTGATCAGCAACGACTGATGTGATTTTCGTTTAATAAGCTGCGAGATTGTTTGAGTTATGGACAATAAACTAGTTTAAAGTGGCCGATAGTTTATCACATCATTAACTAAGGTAATGCAATGCCACTGCTTGAACAGGCTGCCTAGTTAAAAGGAACACTCTACCAACACATTTTCTACATTTATAATGAAATGCATTTAATGTTTATAGTATGTCTCTCTGTTTTACTATAAAATGTCTTGTTCTTCCTGAGCCTCGGCACCGTTTGCTAGCGCTAGTTGCTGGAAATAATCTTAATAGACATCACCAGATGTAAATAATGCCAGAAAAGGTTCCTGATCACGTCACAGAGCCCCACTGACCTCTGAAGTGATGAGGACAAAGGAGGGGAATGAGCCACTGGGGGACTCAGCAGCACCAAAATGTTCAATGAGTAGCACAGCAAGAAAGAACTGATCTCCACCTCTTTTTGTCCTCTTATCATACACCTCCCTCCCTCGGCTCAGCTTCTCTTCCCTTGATGCTTTCTCATGCCCGGAGGTCGATCATTCAAACTGTTTACTACACCTACTGAAGGATCCCAGCTGCCATTTCTCCCCTGTTATCAGTAGAGCATCTTCATCTACTCATCATCACAGCACTGCAGCTAGTTGGTAGTGCTTAAAACAGAAAGGCAAAGAGACCATGCCTTCTGTAAGAAAGTGCACAAAAAGTCATTTACAAGTTTAGAGTCCCAGGAATGACTAAGTAAACACCATATTAGGACTCCATATATGTTCAATGTTTGTTCAATTCAGATATTTGGTTCTGCACAGCTCTCTTAAGGTCCCACCACACCATTTAAATTAGGTTGGGGTCTGGACTTTGACTGGAACATTGTAACACGTGCCTTTTTTAGCCTTTCTGTTGCAGATTTGATGCTGTGTTTCGGATCATTGTCCTGTTAATGACCCAATGTGTGTCAAGCTCTAGCTGTCAGACAGATGACCTCACATTTGATTATTTGGTGTAAAAAGTAGTTTATGGTGCTTTACATCATAGCCATGAATCTCTACTTTGGTCTAATTCTTCCACAGGACATTGTCCCAGAAATCCTCAGGTACGTTCAGATGCAGTTGCTTTGCATTTCTTTTGTCTGTTTCAAACCCTGCTGTCATGAACTCTAACATTTAGCATGATAACTAATGTTATTGTCATTTTTCTGGCCATTGCACAATCTGACCTTGTTTTCCCCTTGTGAATAATCATCATCTGTGTTGTTTGATGGACTTCAAATAGATTAAAAGTGGCTTTATTGCCCTTAACAGAATGAGGGGTAGCAACCGTTGCTTCTCTAAGGTCATTGCTGTTGTCTTCCAATCTTGGAATTGTATTAATATAAACAAGCTTGAACCAGAGCAGCAAACCAGCAAAACCCCTGCCTTTACAGAGCAGCTCACACTAATGATTGGCTAATCAATCATTTGATTTATAGTACCTGGCTACTATTTGCCCTCTTAAATCATGTGAAAGCAGTCAGGGTGTGTGCATTTATTTTCCCTCTGACAGTATGTTTCATTTCAAGTTTGCCTATTTTTTGGCTTTTCTATTGTTTATAAGCAAAAATAGTAGAGAATAGGTTCTAAACTTGGCAGGAAAAACATTAAAATAAACAAAACTGAAATGATTTATGATGAATTGATGAATTATTTGGGTAGAAAAGATCAGTAATATGTCACCAGGACAAATCTAGTCGATGTCTTTTATTAGAAACTTCTTTCACTCTTAAAAAGCAGTAACTTAGGTTATTTGGAATCTGTGGGCCAAGCATCACTGTAGTACCTGTGCAGATAAATTAAAGATTTTTTTTTTTATTAAAAAAAAGACCAACAGTCTTGTTTATATCAGCAAACCACATATTGGGGTCAAGAGGTTACTCTGGTCTGCAGATTTGAAATACATTCATTTCTGCAGTTGGTTCTACTGTAAAATAAAAGGTTTTATTTTATCTTACAGGGTAGAAAATGACTTGGAGAGCTTTTTGACCCCCCAGAGTTTTCTCTCTGGCTTGAGTAGGGCTAATGATGTATTTGATTCACTTGAAAAATTATGCTAAGCTTTATTATTTATTTTAAAGAGAATTTCATCTCATTTCACTGGGCTTTGGTGGCCTCTGCCTGCTTCGGGCTCAGAAAAAGAAAAGCCACCAGAAGAAGCAGGACTTAGAACTTTGCGAATGAAAGAATTGAATTAATAAAAACTGAGACGAGTAACAAGCATTAGGTCTGCCTCCTATGTCTGGCCTCTCCTGGGAACTCTTGCAGAGCAACAGATGGTAAACTCTGAGTGACTCAGCCATGGCTCATTCATTCATGGTCCTCTACTGGCGCCTTCTGGTCAAACACTGTCATAACAAGCTCCAATCTATACTCAAACACGGTTAAGGGCAAATAATGCATACCGAAATCTTTGGCTGTCACAGTATATATACCAAGCACTGTCACAGACCACTGTTATAACTCCAAACATGTCTGGAAAAAAACTTTCTTAAATCACTTTAGCTCAGTAACTGAAGTTTAGACCATCTGCTGTGAGTGATGATGTTGAGAAATCTGCACACACTGCAAGTCTAATGAAAAACACATGTGAGTCTTCCCAGTATCTGGCCCAATTAAACACAACAGACACTAAATAATATGTCCTGGATGTAAAAAAAAAAGAACGTCGCTCCGCCCCCATAAAGCACCAGAATGAAAAATGACCTGGAATGGGTGGAGGTGAGAATGGATAGACTGGGAACTAAAAATGTATAACAAATGAAGCAGGCAGGGGGCTCCGAACTGCCAGACCAGCTCAATCAATCAAAGCCCTAACAAGACAACGATCAGCAGCTTGCTGTTACCAAGAGAATGAAATTCCTTGATCGGAGGAGAGCTGCACACGCCCAGACAAAAACAGATATAAAGGGAAGAACACATGACAGTTTCTCTGTGGGCTGCTGGTTTTATGGACCTGTGAAGTTCTGCCCTTCTATAACAGGATTCTGATTTGTTCTAACCTCCTTGGTCTTTTTTTTTTTGTGTGTCCTTTGTTCACTGTTGGCATTGCTTTACAGGAAGACTTACACTGCCCTTAATACCCTAACATGATGTATGTTGTTAGTGGCTGTTGGGACATACAGCCATGGATTTCAACATTAAAACTCCGGTACATACTTTTCTGGAACTTTTCAAAATAAAGTGCATTAACCTTCTTCCCGCACAGCCAGGAAAGTATGGAAGCAAATCGTTACCATATTTCAAATGAAAAAGCATTTTCAGAAATGCTTTTTCATTTTAAGAATGTGGCTGCATTGTTTGACTCATAAATGAAATTAGTAATCAATAATCCTATTTGCTTTTTAATTTTCTTCTTCAAGACTGCTCATTCTTTCACTTAATTAAAATGAAAAAGAAAAAGACTTTTGAGATTTATTTTTCAAAATGTACCCCAGCAAATAGATACCAAAATTCAATTTGAAATGTAAAATTTGAAAATGAAAAAGCATTTCCAGAAATGCTTTTTCGTTTTCGAGTTCTGGGCAGTACTTTGCGGGCAGACCACGAAAATGAAAAAGCAATGTTTGCTTTGTTTTCTTTTTGATTATGGCATAAAATGTGCAGTCATGAAGAAGAAAATGCAAATAGAATGATTGATTACTAATTTTATTTATGGGTCAAATAACGCAGCCGCATTCTTAAAATGAAAAAGCATTTCTGGAAATGCTTTTTCATTTGAAATATGGTAACAATTTGCTTCCATAGAAGGGATAACTGCGGACTTCCTGTGGCGCCATTACCCAAAATAAAGCACAACTCCGAAGGGGAAAGAGGGGGTAGCAGAGGACTTCCCATGATGCCACTGCCCGTATAAGACCCCCACCTTCCCACCGATGACCATCGGGATAGGAGGGAAACAAAGCGCGATGATATATTTTGGTGGCAAAAAGACATAAATTCAACTGGATCCAAGGAAGCCATACGATCATCGATCATATGCAAAGTTAAGTAGAATGAAATAGTCTGTGTATCCGGTATTTTCATTCATGAACGGGGAAATTAAGGTGTAAGAGTTGCTTACCTTTCTCTCCGGAAGACCCGCAGAAGCAAAACTGTGTCGCAGAGAAATCCCCGGTAGAGAAGCTGTTTCTACAAGCCGAGTCTGAAGGACGGACCACGGCTTGCACCACCGTGTTACGGTAACGGAACAGCCGCCCAGCTCTGCAGAGCTAACGCAGAGGTTAGCTGAAAGCCAACCGCTTGTTGACTGTGGACGTTTATTCGAACTTCATCGCCCTTGGACAACATTCCCTCAACAGGGTCAGAGGTTAGGTTTGGGCAGATTAATAGATAGGTTTAGGATGGAATGATCTAAACGTTTTCATGTTATGAAGTTTTGTTTTGTGGAACTCGGCTTTCTTTGTGCTAGCATGCTACCTGTAGCACAAAGGCCGGTTTGTGTTCTTTGTATGTTTTAAAGTTGAGATAAACTTTATTTAAAGGGTGATTTTAAACAGAACATTGCTCATAACGCGCCGTCCGCGCTTATGCATTTTAACCCTTTGATTAACGGTATTTTAAAGGTATGTGTTGATTCTGGTGCTAAGCTATTAGCTTATTTTGTTAGCTCAACGGCTAACCGGTAAGAACACGTGGTAGCACTAACTAAACACCGTTAAGCCCATTTCTCCAGAAAGATTTGGCTCTTTTCCAAAATACCATTTTTAAAAAATATTTCTTCAAACATTATTTCAATAAATAAAGGCAAACTAATGAGACACCGTTGAGAATTAATCATCCAGAAGGTTGGTTTTATTCAGCAAATCATTCTTTAAAACATAATTTTATTAAAATAATATTTTATCTGATCTTGCATTGTGAATGGTTGTCTAAATGTTGCTGATTATTGCCTAAATTGGTTCCAAAACTAACTTAACTTCATTTCCAGATTCTTCAAGATAATCCTTGGTTCTCAAACATAAACATTGTATGGTAATGTTGCATCACTCCTTTGGTCATGATTTCTAATCATCTTTAATCTACTTGTTTATATTGTACATAGTCCATTAGTCTTCATTATTCTTTAATTCTGCTTGGTAGTTTAGTTGGATTGTTTTAGTATAATAAAGAGTGCAATATGTTGGACTTTGAGTTGACTTATTTTTGTTAATAAATTCTTGTATTTTAAGAAATTGTATGAATTTATTCCATATATGTTCAGAGTTTATGCTGTTCAATAATGTCAGAGCTCGTCTCACACCTTTCTATTTTGTCCTAATACCATCGCCTTACTGGGCTGGTATTCACAGGACAACCCTTAACAGACCAAAATATTATTTGATAAAATATTAATATTAAATAATATTCTCAGATTCATATTTACAAAATGGCCACTATTAGCTCAGAAAGAGTAATAGGGACATTATGATGAAGAAAGGTAAATATAGTCTGGAAAATTTGAGTTCATTGTAATCACGATATTCAACAATAGTACTGAAATGCCATGTTTTTTGTTGGTATCTTGTAGCTCTAGGCAAAAGTAATTTGAATGTGAGTAAGAATCTTTTTATGATAAAATATTGCCTTAGGCAGCTCAGGCTGCAGCTTAGCTCCTGGTCAGCTGAGGTGAGAGCCAACTTCTCCAAATCTAAGATCATAGATCTCAAAAAAGGTGGATTGCCCCCTCTGGGTTGGGAATATGCCTCTACTAATGCTTCAAGCTGAGAACTTTAAGTATGTGTCTTGTTCCTGTTTGACGAAACATAAGATGGATAGAAAGACCCTTATGAAGTAAGGAGGATTTTCCACTGGTCTACTGTGGTGAACAAGGAACTGAGAAAAAAGATGAAGGTTTACTGGCCAATCTAGTGCATACCACACATATGGTGATGAGATATGGATCATGACTAAACCCTGGATAGAAATGCCTTCAATTAGCTTCTCCGTGGGGTTGTTGGGCTCTGCCTAGAGAAAAGGTGAGGGGCTCTGTCATCCAGGGGAGCTTGGTGTGGAGCTGCTGCTCCTCTGAATAGACAGAAGTCAGCGGAGGTGGTTCAGGTTGGCAGCAAGCATCCTGGATAGCTCACTTTGAAGTTAGGGTATGCCCCACTGGAAGGAGATCCCATGGCAGACCAGAACTCCCTGAGGAGTCATATCTTCTGGTCTGAGAACATCTCAGAATATCTTACAAAGGAGGAGCTGGAGAGCTAAAGATGGACGGACGGATGAATGGATAAAACATAAATTATTTGTTCATCACTCCTCCACAAGTTCCAAAAATGCAGATTAAACAGATTCATATGAAACTGAGAGAACTGAGAATAATCTCCTTCTGCTTGCATCATAAATCATTGGTCAGCTGTGCCACAAAAGGGCTTGTGCCGTCTTCCATTATCTGTTTTAGTTTTATTTGGGAACACTTATAACCTCAGAATCTTCTTAAGACACCAAAAGAATAAAACAACTGCAGCTGTGCTTTGGTTAATAGGTGTTGTCTTCCTAACAGGTATTTTAAATATAGAAAGACATTCCTGATTATTAACACTAAGAATGTGAGTGCATTAGATCCTTTTCTATTCTCTTTCCACTGAGGGGAAATGACACCAGCTTCCTTTACCCAGTTAAGATTACCTTAACAGAATTTAACCTGGGTTTTTGGGCTAATTATATATCCTATCCGTATATTCTGTATGTCCTCTGTACTCCTTTATACCACCTCCGCCTATTAAAACACCTTCACCTCTGATCCTCCTGACTCTTGTAGGCTCCTCCTTCTCAGTTGTTCTGCATATATTTTGCTCCTACCCTCCCCTTTGCCTCCTCATTGCCCCCCCCACAGATGACCTCATCGTGCAGCAGTGGCCTCCACCTGCCACCGGCGTTACACAGACGGGACTCGGGGGGGCCCCATGTGGGTGGCTGGGACGCCAATAACCAATAGCACACATTGTGTTCAGGCTGTGCTGTCAGAGTCCAGAGGGTCACAATGAGCAATAAGATGGAGCTCTGGGCTGAAGAGAAACTACATGGGGGATGGATGCCTCGTTTTCAGGGTCTTAAGATGTTCTTTGAGATCAGATGAGACAGAGAGGAGGAGGAGGAGGTTGGATGGTGATCATCCTTTCACTAACTATATGCAAGCAAGGATGAATGGTCTCTCAAAAATGGCCCTTAGGTATGAGTATGTACATCTATAGTTGTTTGTAATGTTTGTCTGTGTGTTACTCGGCCCACTGTGTGGGCTGGTGACCTTGGAAAGGTCACCAGCCCAAATATTAGAAAATCTAACCATTGATTCATTTACATTTTTTTAGAGGAGAAATAAATCCCACTTTTCTATGTGTTGATTTGGGCAACTGTTGTGGATCACAATCCTGCTGAAAGACTCAATAACGAGCCATTTTCAGTCTCTGCGTGATGGTAGGATAGAAAAGGCTTTTTCCTGTTTATAAGTGTTTCATTTTTGTTCTCATCCTGGGTATTTTTATGTATCGTACTGGAGCCTTGTTAAACCCCATATTTGCATGGTTCTGCCCCTGATAAATATTTATATACACAGAAAAACCTTTGGTTAAAGTGGCACTTTTTTCAAGCAGTCACAAGAGGATGCGGTGGTTTAAAGTAATTCTTGGAAATGTGTTATGGCTCTGCTAAACTGCCATAAATGTTTAATACATATATGTTCTTTAAATATAATTCTGTTTTTACTCTAAATACTGTAGAGGTTAGTCATCCCAGAATAACTAACCCAGCTGTTAGTTTGCATTTCAGATTACAACTGAAGGTTGAAGCAGAACTTTCCACCTTGGGGTGATGTTGGATTGCTGCTACCATCTCCTCCTCTGAATGTCAAGGGCGGAGCACTAGCAAAGCCTCTGCATTGACAACAGCCCGTCTCAGTCTCCTCCTGGCTCAGCCTTTATGAGGACACCAGTGTGCATTGACAAAGCCATTATCCCTCCTGTAGCTGTCCCACACCTCCTGCTTTGTCTTCTTAAAAAGGACTGCAAAAGATTTTGCTTTGAGGTTGCTGGTTTGGCTATGAAGCCATGCAGATACCAGGAGAAGTTTATAGAAAAGCTGGTCTTGGATCAGTGGTTCTCTGAGAATGTAATCTTTACATATTCAAGATTGGTTTTACACCGTTTTTCCTTTTGTTCTCTGTGTAAATCATCCATAACCTTTCTTTTAGCTTCTATTCAATTTAGAAGACAAGTTAACAATAAACCTACTGTTGGTTCTTTCGGTTACCTGAATGCCCCCATTTCTTTCACTCTCTTTTTGTGCTGCTACTTATGCTTTAGCCTCAGGGTCAAACATATTTCTTTCTTAGACAATTGCAGCCAAGTGGAAAGTATCCTGCTTGCATTCAGGTCGCCTCCCAAGGCTTTGGTGTTATAACTCAAAGGAGGCTCTGCAGAGGGCCTTGCTTTGCTGCATCACCTTCATTAACCACAGCACTGGAAGCTTCTCTGTCATCCCCTGGTCGATGACTCGCCTCTCCACTCCGGCTCAGCTTCCCTGAGTTTATTTTTCCACTTATCTGTTGTGAGGACAGAGGAGAGAAAGTGAAAGAGAGACATTCAGGACCTGGGATGTGTTTTTTAATCTGTTATTCTTCTGTATTGGCACAGGCGTCTCCAGTGTGGGGATTAAGAATCCAGACAGAGTGATGGAGTTCGAAGCTGACCTCGAGGGCGGATGAGGACTGCAGGAGGAGAAGGGAGGAACAAAATAAATCATCGCTGTGGAATGAAAGAGAGGAAGACAGACGCACAAAGAGGATTGTGATTGTGTGAGTGTGAGTGTAGAGAACAGGGAGCAGCAAAGAAATGAAGGCACTGGAAGTGACTGTGGATCGGAAATCCTAAAACCTGACCTAATATATCTGAAGTTTACCTCCCACAGCTGCTGAGGGCTGGCATAAACGCATACCGCTGTGCACTCACATTTCACCGCCACACTAATGAAGTAACAGTTCACATCAAGGGAATGAGCAGATACAGTAGGATGCAGGAACTGTACCTTTACTCATACAAAGTTGTGCCCGATGTTGCACACAGTTTTGTTTGTTCCCACATGTGAACACCTGTTATCCCAGTTACCTGAAATCAACTGCAGCATCAGCAAACTCCTTAAAATACTCTCATTAAATTGGTTTAAATGTTGCAACAGTCTCTGAACCTGAGGTCGTTTCTCCAGTTACAGAAGTTCTAAAACACAAAAACAGCTTTTATCAAATAGTCACTCGTAAAAAGCAGATGAATGGAAGGTATGCGATTGGACTCTGAACATTTGTCGGTGACTATATAGAAAATAATAACTAGTTTTGAATCAGGGTAAGGTCTGGCCAACGCAACAGGCTCACCATAAGTGTGCTGCTAGACATGCTGTTACACTGAAACACTTATGGTCTCATGAGTGTTACATTAAATCTCTTTATTTCATTAATAAAAGCCCCACAGGCAAATGAGTATTAGATGGGCTGTATTTATTTAATAATAATTGCAGGGTGGCACTTTAAACATTCCTTACTTGGTCTTTTGAATGTTAAAATATATATTTCAAACAGTTGTTAAAAAAGCAACATCTGAAGGGAAAGTATAGCTGATTATATTCTAACCTCTGCAGAGCTCAGAAGGATCTCTGACTTCACACAGAATTGGGGAGTGTGGGGTTATAAAGCTGTAAGAGCTGAAATCTCAGAGTGTTCAGGGAGAATATGGTCTTCCTAAGACTCCGGTGTGCATTGCCACAACTATTTGTACGATGCACTTGGTGGATTGCACCAACACCTTCTTGTGAAACAAACCAGGTTTAGTTGACTATGTCTCATTACCTCTCATTGCAGCATGGTAAAAGTCTTCATTTAAAGCAGCTCTTATGGGTTTGACAATAACAGGAATAAAGTCATACAACATGATATATTACACCTTATTATTTATGTAACTAACACTAAATTTAAAAGCAGAATCAGTGGGTAACAACCTGAGAACATGGTTCAGTAGCTTGTAGAACCATCTTTAGCAGCAGTAACTCTCAGTAGTTGTTTTCCTTCTGACTACCAATGTGGATGAATCTTAGCCCACTATCCTCCGCAACATTGCTGTAGTTCATTGAAATTGGCAGACTATATTTTTCTCCACAGGTTTTATAAGGTTCCACCACCGCATCTCATGTGGAGGTATGGACTTTGACTGGGCCATTGCAGAATTTGATTCCAGCCATTCTGTTGCAGATTTGCTGCTGTGTTTCTGATCATTGTGTTGATGACCCAGTTTGTGCCAAGCTTTAGCCGTTAGACAGATGGTCTCTGAAACACTTTGCTGTGAAGTGGATTTCATAGTCCACTCAGTAAGTGCAGGGTGCTCAGGTCCTGTGGCTGCGTCATACCAACCCTTCATTACTATGGTTGATAGCTGCCTTGGCTTTCTCCAAACGTAGTACTGTCCATCATGGCTGTCAAGTTCTTTCTCCATCTGAAGTCACTTCAGCGTTTTCCCAAACTTGAAAAGGCTTCCTCCAAAGAGACGCAGGAACAACTCAACTCAGTCACATTTGTTTATTCATCCTTTCTTTTTAGATGGATCTCAACAGCAGTCCATCATTCGTAGGACATAAGTAGGTTGATAACTTACAAACAGATGAGATAAATATTAAATATCAGAAACAACAAGGTTCACTTTGACTTTTCATATTTAACTAGTTTCTTAATTAATGCTTTTAATAATTAACTTTTAACTTAACAGTGAATGAAATAGGTAAATAAACTATGTTGCAAAGCGTGCATACTAATATGTATCCAACCACAAACAATCAGCAAATTTCAGTTCAGTTTTAGTTTTTCAAATTAAATATGAATTATGTACTTTAAATAATATTGTCCAGTTCCTGCCTGTGGTGTCTTTGGAGAAGCTTTTAGCTGAAGTTCTTTCTCTGAATAGAATTCAATCTGAGCACAGGTGAACAGGTTTACCTTATAGATTTGCCTGCTGAGATAGAGCAATGACAGGGATGGGTGCGCTTGATTCTTTGTAGAGTGCACTCCAGTTGCATGGAGATAGTAAAACATTCAAAACTGTCAGATTTGTTGGATTAACTTGACAATGGCCTTATATCTGTACAGTACTTTGGTCTCAGGTGACCATAGGAAGTCTTGTGGTGCATTCTGGTCCAGCTTTGCACTCCTCATGTCTCCATATCTTTTTAAAGGTGAAAAGGTGTTTTCTCCCTCAACCCAAGCCAGCCATACGTGTTAAGTCCTTTTCCAATTGTCTCATCATAAACTTTAAGATTTATCATGCTAACTGAGCTCAGTAGAGTCTGAGATGAAGCTTTTTGCTTTGTTCTTTTTGATTTCTGTAAGTATTGAATGGTCTGACATTGGGGAAAATGTGCTGGGACCTTCGTTCCTGGGAAGATTGGCGGCTGTCTCAAATGTTTTGCACTTCTCTCTGCAGAATGGTGAATAGTTTACACAGTACAACCATTCCCAGATTCATGAACAATTATGAAACATAGTACAAAGTAATGTTCCTAGTGTTTAGGATGTTTCGCTTAATAAGCCTATCTTACGTTCTTGTTCCGCTCCTCGTTGAAAGCATGAAGGGGATTTTTTTAATTTTGTTTATGATTTCTGGTATCTGACAGTGAAGATATATTAATAATGGGCAGTCTTCCAATACATGAACCATGACCACAACCAAATGGAATGAAAGAGTCTCTTCTTAAACCATCACATATTCTTTAAGAAAACACCAAACTAAATAATTTGTGCATTTTTCTTTATTTGTAATGCAGCAGCTTCCCGTAAGTCGCTGATCTTTTCTCTTTACTTAGCTTTAAAAAATACTCAAATCTATTTAAAGTAGATTACATTTGCTTGGTAAATGTATATCTACCCACAATTTTCACCTTCTGTAATTCTTCTTGATCGTCCTTTATTGTTTGTTTTCACCAATTACATTAACTAGTTTTTACATTGTTCGATATCTACCTAATCTCCAGTCCTATATTTTTATTTAGAAATTGATAGAGAGACAGACCTGTGCATGCAAAGAATTCACTGTGATTTGAACCCAAGGCTTTCTGTAGGAAGACAGCAATGCTCCACCACCATGCACCCCTTACTAAAAAAAAAAAAAAAAAACTAAATGATTTTCTGTTAAAATTCTTGATATCTTTGAAAGTTCTCCTAATATCAATAAATATTTCGTTTTGTTACTATTTCTCTATAAATATTTTTTATATCCTGACCTCTCTTCTTGCCATAATTGGTTAGTTTCTTTTAAATAAGCTGGTTTTCTGGCATAAATCCTGCTTTAGTAAAAGTTTTACAACATTTAAACCTACACAAACAACAGCAGCTGTGTGTGTTGAGCAGATTGTCCTGAACACCTTTTCAACAACCACTCCACCTTGCAGCCCATTATTATTGAGATTATTATTATTATTGGTGTTATTGTCTCCTTGTTATTATCTTATTAGTGTTATTGCCATTTTATAAATGTGTTTTTTTATTTACATCTGCCTTCAAATGAAAATAATTTAATTGTTCAAAAAATTCATAAATAAATAAATCATTTGAAAAGTAAGTCCACCATGAAAATGTTTCGCCTGTTGTCATGTTTTATGTGTTTTTGTGTGACCCCTGGGTTTCTCCAACATGTCATCCTCAGAGTTTTGTTTCCCAGTGTTTCCGTTCCACTGCTTTATTTATCCAGATTGCTTCCTGACTCAAGGTCATTTCTCCTTGTTCTGCTTTCTCTCCCTTCACGTATTGATGCCATTCGAAGCCAAGGTTCTTGGGTGTTAAAAGGAAAATCGATATCCCTGAGGGCCTTGGTGCTTGCGCTGTAATATCCTTCCAAGCAGCACCTGCCAAAATATTTATGCTGTATTCGGGGGAGATGCTTAGGGAAGAGCATAAGAACAGGGAACGGCATGACCAGGCGATAGCTCCTGATTTATGCTCCTTGCAGTTCTCATTAAAAGCTGCAAAGCCGGTGCTACGAACTTTGCTGGGTGTTTGAGTCTCAGCTGCAGCTTGCTTAGCAGAGGGGTAGCGGTAATATTGATTGAGGTTACAGCAGGGTAAATGACCTCATTTGTAACAGGTCTCTTTTTTCCAAGAGAGTGAGGGCAGCCATGTTTATTTAAAGTAGACAGAGTGTGATTAAACGACAGAGCGTCTCCACACACTGAGTGCTGCAGAGGCGGAGGATGTTTGCCACAGGTGTTGATCCTGACAGCTTTCAGCTCAGCCAGATGGACTGCAGAACAAATCCGGCCTCTGTGTCAGACTCCAGTTGTCTTCTTGCCTTGTAAGCAAGTGAGTGTGACAGCCGAGGGTGTTTGTATGAGGGGCACTGATGGCTCGACCTCTTGGCTTGATAAACTGCTCTGCACTTCATCCTGTTGGGCAAACAAAGAGGGAAGAACGTCAAGGGGCTCTGGGGGAATTCTGGTGGCGCACGTCTCATTGTGGCGCTGTCAGGTCGCTGTGGGAGGCATCAGAGGCTGGGCGAGGGGGTGGAGCAGGGGCCTCAGTGGTTAACATGTAAATGAACTGCTTAATGGTTCTAAAAGGTCACAGAGGTCCTGCTCTGTGATAATTCGCTGTGAGATTATCATTGTTGATGCTTTTGTGCAGGCATGTGTGGGTGGCTGTTCAGAGCTGCAGCTGCACATTTTTCTCTAAGATTTATCCAATCTCAGTAACAGGTGATATCAGCCTCACATCTAACCAAGCCATTTTGGCAAAGATCATTGAAAATGCTTTTTTTCCCCAACTAATTTACTCAGTTTTTTATTTTAAGAAAAATGATTTATTATTAGAATTATTTTATTGCTTCCTAGTCAGATTTTCCACCATATCACAGTACTGGTCCTGCCAAGGTGACAATTTTAGATTATATATGTCTCAATGTTTCTTTTCCATTCACGGTTCCAGCACCGCATGGCTCCACTCCGCTTGGCGTCGCACTACTGCACATGAAAACTGCTGCGTTCATTGACTCACTGGTGGCCGGAGGAATGGCTTAAAGCCCTGCCTCCATCCATCAGTGAAGTGCGCTGTGCTGCTATTAATCCTTATTGTCTTATGGTTTGGTGTAAGTCTACCAAACATAAGATAAGTGTCCAGTACAACAAGGAGTGTGACTCACAGTGATTTTGAACCATCGCCACAGCTTTCGGTCCCGCTCCAGCCATTGTGGTTCTTAATATTGTTTCATCACTCTTGAGTTTTTGGCTTGCCATTCTCTCTGCTACCTCTGCGAACATTTTCTTATGTCTCATATCTCAAGCCAGTAATGCAAACGATTGTAAAAACGGGCTGAGTGGAGTGGAGCCGGCCAAAGTAGAGCCCATGGAAAGGGGGCATTAGACACAGATGACCGAAACGTTCAGACTGATAGACTGGAAAAGGGAGCTTGTCTGGTGCTGTCCTAAAATGTTTTAGATTTTACTCTGCAGAGCAGAACAGCTTTCATTTCTTAATCAGATTTGACGAAGCTCACATGTGGGGTTCCTCAAGGCTCAATTCTCATCACACTAACGCACAACTTTTACATTTTAGTGACACAGCATGACCACAGTCACTGAGGTAGGGTGTCCATAATACCAATAGCAATCAGCTCTCAGCTAGACTCAATGAAGCTAAACAGCACAGACTATGCATGAAATCTGTTGTGTTTATGGACCTAAACACTAAGACCCACATCTCTTGCACAGTTAACTTACTACCCTGTTAAAAAAAACACTCCTTAAAATAAAGGGTTTTCTGTTAAAACAGAAATCAGAAAAACAGGTGTATTCTCTTATTTTCAGAGGGTCACATTATTGTAATAATCTCTCTAAAAAATCCATCGGGCAGTTGCAGCCCATCTTAACGCTGCTGCCAGAGTCCTGACCAACAATGGATCATATACCAGCAGTCCTTAAATCACTGCACTCTCATCTTGTTTGTAAAAGGAAATAAGTAAAAAAATGTTTTATTGGTCTATAAGGCGCTGAATGGTCTTGGACCTAAGGACCAGGATGAAACAAGGGGAGGCAGCATTTTGTTTATATGCTCCTCAGCTCCAGAACAAACTCCCCTAAAAATGGAGGCTAGAATCCTCTTTAAATCTGTAGTATAGACAAGACTGTTTATTGCAGCTTTCCCATAAAGGTCAAAGATCCCTTTATTGATTCATTTTTCTTACATCTTCAGTGTTTATTTGTTGTTTTCTTGAATGCATTGAATATTTTTGTCATTCTTTTAAAACATTTATTTTCATATTGTGTCATTTTGTTTATCTTTTAAGGATTTTGAATTACTTTGTGTATGAATGGTGCAATCTAGATGATCGTACCTTGCCTATTGTTCAGGGAAACAAAAAGTCAATAAAACCATCATCATCTGAAGACAGTGAAAAGTTCAGAACAGAGAGATGAAAAAAAATCAAAGCAGACACAGAGGGAAAACAACAAAAAGAACGACGATGATGATGGCTGGTTTAATGGTTTGGTTGTGCAGCTGGTTTGTTGGGTTGATATCTCTTTTTATTTTATTGATATGCCCCCTGTGAAGGTAAATGCCATCATGGCCCGTGCTGCAGCTGTCTGCTCGGTGGACGATTGATTGGTTTGGCATTTGATCCCATGGCTCGCAGTGAAGGATGGGCTGCTGGAGTTGTGGCAGAGCTCCCAAGGCAGCCCTCCGCTCTGCTCCCCGCCTTCTTTCTGTCCCTCGTTTATCTGCCTGGCCATAAATCCCTCACTGTCTCATTTCTCACACAAGTGCCTTTTAAAAACCACGCTGACGTGGGGGTTTAAAGGTTTCATCCGTGATCCTGCGGTGCTAAAAGCCTCATAAACAGTGGACGGAGAGAAAAAAAACTGCAGGATCCTCCTGCTGTCAGACAATAAAAGGGTAAACTGATGTAGCTCAAAGACTTTAATTTGCACAATCTCCTCTACAGCTTTCTTTCTGCTCCCCTTGTTTCATTTGAACATGTCACTCTCATCACAAGTATATGTTTTCTGGTTGGATAGTTTAAAATGCTCATGTCCTTTTTGAACAGGACGTGCATGAAAAGACCCCTGAATGAGCACACAGCCGTCTCTGAATAGATGGGGAGAATATCAGAGCTGTAACAGCTTATCTGTGAATTAATTTGTTCAGTGAACATACTATGAATTCCATCAGGTCAGAAAAGCCAGATGGAGCAGCAGGAGAACTGGCACAAGGTTGCAGTGGTCTTCAGTGCCACCATGTGGACGTCTTCTCAGATTGCATCAGTTATATCCTTTAAAATCTGCAAATTAGCTACAATTCATCATCATCCATTAATAAAACATGATAAATATTAAATAAATAGAGAAAATAAGAAATAGCTTTTCAGAAAAGATGAAAAGGAAGGAGGGAAACTATTGATAACAAATGAAAATATTTTTCCTAATAGACTCAGAGTGAAGGAATGCAGAGGAAGAAGGAGGTCAGGAGTTGCTCTTATCTCTGCCACCTCCTATAACCAAATTTATGGAGACATTTCTTTGGCGTATTCTCTTCCACGTCTGTGTTATAATCCCCCATAATCTCCACAGAGTGGGTGATGGAGGATGTATGGGACAGGGAGGAGTGGTACCTTTCCCTGCAAATGGGAGAGGCTCCACGTACCGGAAAGCAGGATCACTGGAATGTTTCTGCACGTTCCTGCAGCCATGCATCAACATGAAGGATTGAGCTGGATCCAAATTAGGATTCATGCGGTAAATTAGGTTTTAAAGACCCATGTGACATTAGATTAGAACATAGATTTCATCACTTGGTCTCAGTTTGAGTCTCTTTAGAACAAAATCCATGAAACACGGGCAAAAAATGTATAAACAAGCTTTTTTCCATTCCAACTTTTGAAATCTGTGAGTAAAAAAAATAGAAAAGGACAAGATTTTTTTTCAACTCTTGAAATTTTATTTAAAGGCAGTAACAATGCATGACTCACAGTTACTCAGCTTATGTGTATTTATTTTAAAACAATCTTATTTACTTTGTTTTCCCAGAAAATACGACAGTGGTTCCTAGAATTCATCCCCTATGTCCCTCTAGAGTTTTAAATGAAAAACAATTAAAATTTAAAAAGATCTTACATGCCAGGGTTTATTAAATCTCACTTTTGATTTAAACTGTAAGTGTACCCATTCTTAAGTTTATTTATCTAACTAACCTTGCTGACCTGTTGGACCAGGACATGTCCTTTAAATCCCATTTAGAACAGGTTTCTGGAACAGTATTCTCTTATTCCAGAGTAACAGAGAAACACTAGTCTGTGTATTTGTTACTTCAAGGCTGGACTACTGTAATTCTTTGATATCAGGAGCCTCCATCAAAATCTGTAAGGGCCTTCAGCTGACCCAAAATGCTTTTAGTTATCAGGCCCCTCTCCTGTGAAACCAGCTCCCAGATTTATAATTATAGTGGTGTAGGTTATCCTGAGCTATATCTGTTTACCCCCACAGGTTTCCATGTTTGCATTATTTGTCTTTTTCTTCTAAAGAAAGTACTCCAGGTCCAGTTATTTTATGACATTTTATGATTTAATGTTTATTAATGTATGGTACTATAATCTCATTTGACAAAATTGGAGTAAACTGGGTTGTATAGAACTGGATATGAAGCTGATCGTTTGTCTCGTAGAGGGCTTTGATTTCACTTTTATTTCTATAAAAATAAAATTAAACAGATTTTGTAATGAAATTACACAAACATGATATTTACAGTGCCTTGCAAAAGTATTCATCCTCCCTCAAACTTGTATGTATTTTACTGGGATTTTATGTGATAGGCCAACACAAAGCAGTGCATAATTGTGAAGTTGAAGAAAAATGATCGTTTTCAACATTTTTCTAACTAAAAATCTAAAAGTTTGGTGTGCATTTTCTGTTCAGCTCCCCTGAGGCATTAGTTTGTAGAACCAACTTTCATTGCAGTTACAGCTGCTCTTTGGGTTTGTCTGTAACAGCTTTGCACATCTATAAACTATGTATTTTCGCACAAAATAGTTCAAGCTGGTTTTCTTCCAGGGTTGGTCTGTAGTTAGCTCTATTCATCTTCCCATCAACTCTGACCAGCTCTCCTATCCCTGATAAAAAAAAAAAGGATACCCACAGCATGATGCTGCCATCACTTTGACTGCAGGGATGGTGTTTTCTTTGTTATGTGCAGGGTTAGTAGTCCAAAATGTTACATTTTGGACTCACATGATCAGAGCACCTTCTTCCACATTTTTGTTGTGTCCTTTGTGGCAAACTAAAAACAGGACTTCTAAAGGCATATCCCTGACTTATCTGGTGTGTTTTTCTGTCTTCATGATGTTTGGTCACTAATGCTCTTTAACAAGCCATTGAGACTTTCTCAGAACAGCTGGATTTATATTGAGATTACATTACACCGAGGTGGATTTTTATTCACTTGTTTAGGTAACTTCTGTGGAAAATTAGGTGCACAGTTGTTTTATAGAGGTATTAGAGCCAAAGGGGTAGCATGCATAGGCACACCACACTTTTCAGATTTATACTTGTTAAAAAAAACTTTAATACCATTTATGCTTTTTTTTACCATGTAACAGTTATACACTATTTTGTTTTGGTGTGTCCCTGTGAAAATGCTGAAAGGTTATAAAAACTTCTGCAAGTCTTTCAAATTGTGATATTAGGAATCGGACATTGTTGTTAAACAGCTACTAAAATCAGACAATTTATACTGCAGACATAAAATGAGGTCAAGTTGGGTCAAGCTTAAGCGAGTTATCATTTTAAATAAGTTTGAAAGTGAAGAACAGTTGTCTTTTACTGTCACACACATTGGGCTGAAACATCTTTTATTTTGGATTAAGTCATCCAACCTTAAAACAGGTGACTTGAAAATATGTTGTCTCAATGACATTTAAATGTATAAATAAAGGTTAAAAAAAATACAATTTAATTAAAAAAAACATGTTTAGGCTTTAGATCTCATATGTTTATTCTTCATGACTAATGAAAATACTGAATATATGGAAGGTAAGGGGAAAAGGAAACGATCAGAACCTGACAATGATTTTACACTTGACCAGTAGGTGGCGGTGAGGGGCTACTGGACGATGAGCATTAAAGAAGAAGAGTCAGTTGTAAACATGGAGCAGTGAAGACAGGAGTGGAAATGACATGCTTTCTATGACATCAGAGGCAGAAATCTCGACGCTTTAAGCAACAAAAGCTTTCAGTCGTAAGTTTTATTTCTTTTTGCATCTACGATAAATGTTTTTCTACCAAGCTGTTCAAATAAGAGAGTAAATGGTTGGTTTTTGTTTGATTTGGAGTCATTTTGAGGTACAGGTCAGGTTAACAGCAAGGCTGCAGTTTATAATAAACTAAGGAAGAGAAAAAACACGAATGCGAAGAATAAAACAGCTCTTGCAGAACAATAAGAGGTGAAAGAAGCTTTCAAACATTTAGCGGTGCTTTAGTTTAAACACGTGGGACCGAAATGTCCAGTTTAACCGCATTTACAGACGTGTTTAAGTGAAGGAAAGCACTCATAAATGAAACCTTAAAGGGCTGAAAGTAGACTAGAGATACTGGAGACAAACTAGTTGATTATTAGACTTTTACTGGGTTTGATCATAAAAAATAAAAAAAACATCCCATTAAATGTTCAGTTTACCATAAATTACGTTTTACGATAATATTATAAAGGTCTTTTCAATCAGTGTTTTTTCTTTGTATCATTTAAAGATCTCAGTATTTTTAAAAACTATTAAAAGTAGAAGGACTGCATGTTGGGGCCTTCCATGAAGGAAGGTCTTGGTTTGGGTTTGACCCCTTTCAGCATGGAGTTCTCACCATGCATGGGGCTGCCTCCCACAGTCCAATCAGTCTCTCTTAACTGCCCTTAGGGATGTGTGTGTGTGTGTGTGTGTGTGTGTACGCACATGATTGTTTGTCCTGTGTGTCCCAGTGTTTCCCTGTAATGGACTGGTGACCTGTCCATGGTGTACTCCGCCTCTCGCCCTGTGATTCTGGTGATGGGCACCAGCCCAAACCCAACACAAAAATTGGAGAATATTTCTCTTTTATGGTAGGGACAGAACTTACTAATGGCATTCATGAAAACACTTTGGGAAGAATATGTAGATGCATAAAATTCCTTTGAGAATATTTAAAGGAATTTCAAATATTCCCTCACTTCTGTCAGTGCACCCAGGGCCGCTGTGGCTACATTGTAGCGCACCACTGTCAGTGGGTGGATGAATGGGTGGATGATTGATTGTAGTGTGAAGCGCTTTGGGGTCTCTGGGAACTTGATAAAGCGCTATACAAGTACAAGCCATTTACCATTTAAATGAGCATTGTGTTTGTGTCCAATGGACAAAGGTGGTGCACAGAAGGAAGGTGTTTTTAGAGTTAAAGGTACAGTAAACCGCATCTAGTTCAGACAATATAGTGTACAGGCTATGAGGAAAGGAAAGGAAATTAGAAATATCCTGTCCAGGAGTGATGCTGAAAAACTAGTCCATACATTTGTTACTTCAAGGCTGGACTATTGTAATTCTTTACTATCAGGATGTCCACAAAATGCAGTTAAAAGCCTTCAGCTGATTCAAAATGCTGCAGCAAGAGTTCTGATGAAAATTAAAAAGAGAGATCATATTTCTCCTATTTTAGCTTCCCTTCATTGGTTCCCTGTTAAATCCAGAATATAATTTAAAATTCTCCTCCTCACATATAAAGCCCTTAATGATCTAGCTCCATCATACATCAGAGATCTGATTGTTCCATATGTTCCTAACAGAGAACTTCGTTCTCAGACTGCAGGTTTACTGGTGGTTCCTAGAGTCTCTAGAAGTAGAATGGGAGGCAGATCCTTTAGTTATCAGGCTCCTCTCCTGTGGAACCAGCTCCCAGTTTTAGTCCATGAGGCAGACACCCTATCTACTTTTAAGGCTAGGCTTAAAACTTTCCTTTTTGATAAAGCTTACAGTTAGAGTGGCTCAGTTTATCCTGAGCTATCTTCCTTATTTTTTACCTCCGTCTTCTTCCCTCCCTGTTGGTTGGAGTACGGGGGAGTCAGGTTTAGCCTAAACCGGCTCAGTTATGGTTGAGGTGCAAACACACCCTCCATTTCTACTACCTGTATGACCCCTTCTCTTTTCCAATGGTTATAATCAGTCTGACAGAGAGAGGTATCCCAATCGTTGTGTTTTTTAGTATAACAATGACCATCAGTGGGACCCTTTGTGGGGTTCCTTGAGACGACATTGTTGTAAATAAGCGCCGTTTAACTAAATAATCTGAACTGAAACTATTGGTGTAGTTATGCTGCTATAGGGTTAGGCTGCTGGAGGACATAACGACCACTTTCACCCTCTTTGCTACATTCTCACACTACTCTCCAATTTTGCATTATTTGCTGTTATTTCAGCTTTTAACTTTATGTTCTCTCTTTTCTCTTCCTAGAAGCTACACCTGGCCTGACTCTGTGTCTACCTGTGACACCTTTCTGGAGAGGGGAATCGTCCGAGCTTCTGCTGGCAACAACTTAATGCTCACCTTCTACAGATGATCCACATAGCCTTGTCTTTTAGTGTTTAACCCTTTCTCTCTCCTAGACATGGCAACTGACTGAGCTTTTACTGTGACTAACTCTATGTGCTCTCTTTCAGACTCTAACCTTGAAAACTGGCTCAGAGTTTATCTGTTCTTTCTTTCTAGGTGAAACGACTAAAGGAGCTACATCCATTAACATTTACTTTTCCTTCCCATAGAAAGTACTCCTGGATCAGTTCTTCTTTGTTCTTTTTGTGTCTCTGCTCTGTTTTCTCTAACCTCCAGTCGGTCGTGGCAGATGGCCGCTCACACTGAGCCTGGTTCTGCTGGAGGTTTCTTCCTGTTAAAAGGGAGTTTTTCCTCTCCACTGTCGCTACATGCATGCTCAGTATGAGGGATTGCTGCAAAGTCAACGCCAGTGACTGTCCACTGTCTCTACATGCTCATCCAGGAGGAGTGAATGCTGCAAGTCACTGACTGGATGCAATCTGCTGGGTTTCCTTAGACAGAAAAACGTTTTATCCAATTTGAATAAATAACTGAATCTGACTGAACTGTTCAATGATTAGGATTAATTGGAATGTATGAACCTGACTGTTGTGAAGAACCTTGAGACAACATGTGTTGTGAATTGGCGCTTTATAAATAAAACTGAATTGAATTGAATTGAATTGAATTGAATTGAATTGAATTGAATTGAATTGAATTGAATTGAATTGAAAGGAAGAAGGGTTTAGGAACCAAGGAAACAAGACAACGGTCAACAAATCTGAATGAAAGTAGAAGTTGTAAATATGGATTTCCTGCCTGCTGCAGACTTCCCTTGTGTGCTTATATGTCTGTACCTGTGTTCAGGTATATATGTTCATATGCTCGGATGCATTAATGCACAAAAGTGGAGGAAGAAGCTGTCATTAGATAAAGTGTGGAGGTGATCTCCAAGGGTGAAGGCATCCTGACCAAACCCTGAGGTTAATATTCAGTGAATGTTCTGCCTTTAACAGTGGTAAAAAATAATACCATTTAATTGAGTGAATGAGTTTGTTATTGTAGAAAATGACATTTTCCCCATTATAAACGTCAACAGACAACATTCTGCAATTAAACAACAAGGGATTCTGCCTGTACTTTCTTTCAAAGTAAATATTATAACTAAATTGTAGAATTAAGATTAAAATAATTAAAACATTTTTAAGAATACTAGATTTTGTTCTGACAGTTTTGACTTGTGTATCAAATCAGTTGCATGTTTTTCATCACCTGTCTGCAGATGAGGCCAACTATATGGTGGGTCTGGTTACCTTGCAGTGTTTGGGCAGATTTGCTCAGCAAAAGTGGTAAAATTAAAATTTTCCCCTACGTGCGTTATTGATTTTATTGAATTAAAGGTGAAATAAACCACATCTGGTTTAGACAACAAGGAGAACAGGCCATAATATTTATAGTCAGACAGAGATGACCTGGAAGGGAAAATGATTGGAGGAACCAGGGAAACAACAACGTTTTTAATATTAGCTCTAAATTCTGAAATTAGGAGAAAATTATTTCCTACTTTATTTGTTATGGACACTGGATTTTGTACCAGATAACTTGGGTTTTAGTATTGAAATCATCAACTAATAGACTTCTATATGAATGATTTAAATATTCTATTCACCTTTGCTAAGATCAAACAGGGTTTTAATGAACCATGATGAATATTGTGTCCCAGTTGGGTCACATACAGATATGTAATAAACAGATTACAACATATTCCCAGTAATCTTTTAAAATAGGATTTCCAGTCCTTTTAGCCCGACCAGTTCCAGAGGAAAGTTATTTTGTTTGGGTTGCCTAATAGAAATGTATTTAGAGCATCCAACAATCAAAGTGAGTTATAATAAGAAGCAGTCCTGACTTTCGTTATAACAGATTTGTAAACATTGATCTCTGTGTGTTTCCGTCAGCTCCAGGCAGATCTGAGGTCAGCTGAGGACAATGTTTTGTCTCCAGCTTCCTCTGCTGCTTCAGCCTGGAACTTCAGTTCACCTTGTTTGTCGTCACATCCACAAACTGGCCTCGCTTCGCAAAGTGACCTCACTGCCTCCCAGAAAGATGCAGAGCCTACTGTACCCCTTCAGTGGCTTAGAGGCGTACCTGGACAGGTGCTGAGCTGAGCTCTGCTTCGGTGATGCTACATCCAACCCAAACTCTCAGCTAAATGTTTTTTAATCAGCTGGAGTCTTTTTCAGGTCAGTGGACCGGATGCAGTTTCAGCTCTTTCATCCTTCCGTGGAGGACATGATGGAGGCAGAGAAGCTCTTCTGTTCTTCACCGTCTCACAGGATTGATTACTACGTCTCTGCAGAGAGGTTGGATCACACTCCTGCTCTGAAACAGCCAGAGGTCAGCATGCAGCCTGAAGTACACTCTGTGTTTTTAGACTTCTGTTTTAACCTTTAATGATTCCTGGAAAATCTGTGCTCAGAGCCATAAACAGAAATACCAGCTCATATTTGAAGGGTCTAAGATACCTTTAGCACCCAAATGTTGACTGCTTTAATGTGAAATCCACTCCCGACGCCTTGGCACCATTTTCCTCCCAATTGACATAAACAACACCACACATCAGTAGGGTGTTGATGTGTGGAACCAGGGGCCTTGCACGAATGGGGGAAGCACCCTCTGATGTAGTGCTGTTTGTGTAGGTGCTTAGTCCAAGTTGTGGAGTGTTGGGAACCGGCCGGGTAACCTACGGCTCCCGGGGATTTGTTTGGCAGGGTGTGGGCTCAAGGCGCTATGCTAGGCGCTATGCTAGGCTCTGAACTCCCAGGAGCTAACTCACCAGGTGGGATGGTAACGTGCACACCCCACTGTGGTCCTTCCGAATCCTGGCTGCCGCTGTGTGTCAGGGGCTCTGGCAGATCTGACCTGGCACATGTGGCAACCAACTTCTCTTTCTGGTATTCATGAAATGCTGTGTGAAAGGACAGGTAAAAACAATGCGTAATCCACCTCACAATGGGGCACAGAAAGGGCAGTGAAGTATTAAACACCTTCATTTACCTTCATGTCTCTTGTTGATCAGAGGAAACCTCTTTAAATCCGGCATGAAAAGGGCAACCTGAATCAAGACAAAATCTGCATTTGGAAAGATTATTTTTTTCTTTTTTTTTTATGGGAGTTTTAAACTACATAAAGAGAGGGGAGGGGCTGAGGGTCCGCAGCACTGCTGTTCCAAGTTGTGATCTATCGAAGGAGGATAAAAACAGCCTGGATTGTATTAAATTATTGATTGTTTTTGACAAACTGTTTCTGAAACAGCAGAGCTAGCAGGCTGTTTTTTAAAATACATAATCAGTATTAAAAAAGTTACTGTTTAATATGTGTTATTTTGCTCTTTGTAACATTGGGAGGCGTATCTTACTGACTTTAGCCAATCAATCATCCATGTGACTTTTTATCTGACAGAAAGACATAAAAGCTCCATGTAGCTTGTTTCTAGTTTTCTCTGCCTGAAAAAAAACATCCCAACAGTCAACTTTTTCTTTGAAAGAAGGGAGAACATTATGACAGTAACCGGGCTGGAGTCCTGATCCAACACACATAAATCTGTGGAAATACCTCAAGATGTCATCAGTTTCTGCAAAGTTCTGTTATGAGTCAGTTATTTGGTTCAGGTGTGCTGAAGCAGGGGCACCTCTGAAGGTTGCAGGACAGGAGCCCCATGCGATTGGAGTTTTAGGGTGGAAATCCCCCTTTTCAGCCATTATACACAGCTGACTTACTGCTCACAGCCAAATCTTTACTTTTAAACCAGTTAATGGTCTGTTGCTATGCAACACAAAATAAATGTATCATATTTTCAATGTATATAACCAGTGACTTTCATTCCTTCTTATGACTGAGATTAACATAAATGTAATGATGATTAGGTTGTATGAAAACAGGAACTAAACTGGTCTAAACCAGGAAAGTTTAGTTGCTGCTCCAGCTGACTTCATCTGCTCCCGCTGGAATAAGAATGAGAGCGAGGGACGTGGCATCTAAATGTTCCTCCTGTCCTCCTAAAATATAGAGCCAGCCTGTAAAAAATATACCATCTCTTCAGTGCCCTGCAGCCTCATGCATTAGTAAGCAGCTGATGATAAATGGGCAGATTTAACACCGTTCAGATGGGACAGTGGGGTCTCTTTGGCATGCCGGGTTAGTTCCCACCCTGCCTTTCTTGGAGGAAGATGTATCTACAGATGGCTGCCATCGCCGGCCTCCATCCATCCGTCTGCATGCTGTGGCAGAGACAAACGGGTCAGTCATGTCCCGCGGGATGAGGCGGGTTGGTTGGACTCAGAGATGTTACTTTAATGAAGATGTTGGAGTAAAACCAGCCAAAGTACATCAGCAAATTCCAGCTCAGGCTTTGGTTAATTGTTGAACTGTAGAAATCACATACACAGCACACACTGAAAGTGATTTACCTGCGTTTGTCTTCCCAGGTATGTTTCATCGGCAGGAGCAATGTGGGAAAGTCGTCTCTCGTCAAAGCTCTGTTTTCCCTCACTCCGGAAGTAGAAGTCCGAGTCTCCAAAACTCCAGTGAGTACTCGGAATAAACCCATTTTCAATGGAACTGAACTTCGCCATGACAGTTGCACGTCCTTTCTCCACAGGCAGACTGATTTCTTCTCTTTGTCAGGTATATACCGGCAATGCTGAGAATTTTGAGGTTTGCATGTTCTGTCAGACATGTTCAGATCAGGATGTTTGTGTCACGACCACACAACTGAAACTGGCAGCTCCTTTATATATTGTTTTTATTTTCAACATCTGTAGTGTGTTTTTCCAGTTTAAACGCATTAGAAAATATGATTTACCTGAGGGAATATCAGCACTGGGTGAACAAGAACCTAAGTATTTTTTTAAAGATCAGTCAGTCATTGTTTGAGAATAAATCTGCACAGTGGAGATGCATCGATTCCCCAGACATAGGCTGATTTTTATGATTTATTGTACAGAATTATTATTACTATTATCATTATTTTCATGCCATAAACACATCAACCAAGAGCATGTGGTTGGAGACACTTTAACCCAGAAAAGGGTTGAGGACAAATGTTTTTCTGTATAATGGAGATTATTTTGTAAATTCTTCATTTCCTTTTGGATTCGAACATTGTTTCTCTTCTTCATGTTTTGGTGCCTTGCGAAAGTACTCTGCCCCCTTGAACTTTTCAACCTTTTGTCACATTTCAGGCTTCAAATGTAAAGATATAAAATTCAAATTTATTTGTGAAGAATCAACAACAAGTGGGACACAATCGTGAAGTGGAATGAAATTTATTGGATGTGTCAAACGTTTTTAACAAATAAAAAACTGAAAAGTGGGGCGTGCAATATTATTCAGCCCCTTTACTTTCAGTGCAGCAAACTCACTCCAGAAGTTCAGTGAGGATGTCTGAATGATCCAATGTTGTCCCAAATGACTGATGATGATAAATAGAATCCACCTGTGTGTCATCAAGTCTCCGTATAAATGCACCTGCTCTGTGATAGTCTCAGGGTTCTGTTCAAAGCGCAGAGAGCATCATGAAGACCAAGGAACACACCAGGAAGGTCCGAGATACTGTTGTGGAGAAGTTTAAAGCTGGATTTGGATACAAAAAGATTTCCCAAGCTTTAAACATCCCAAGGAGCACTGTGCAAGCAATCGTATTGAAATGGAAGGAGTATCAGACCACTGCAAATCTACCAAGACCCGGCCGTCCCTCTAAACTTTCATCTCGAACAAGAAGAAGACTGATCAGAGATGCAGCCAAGAGGCCCATGATCACTCTGGATGAACTGCAGAGATCTACAGCTGAGGTGGGAGAGTCTGTCCATAGGACAACAATCAGTTGTACACTGCACAAATCTGGCCTTTATGGAAGAGTGGCAAGAAGAAAGCCATTTCTCCAAGATATCCATAAAAAGTCTCGTTTAAAGTTTACCACAAGCCACCTGGGAGACACACCAAACATGTGGAAGAAGGTGCTCTGGTCAGATGAAACCAAAATCAAACTGTTTGGCCACAATGCAAAACGATATGTTTGACGTAAAAGCAACACATCTCATCACCCTGAACACACCATCCCCACTGTCAAACATGGTGGTGGCAGCATCATGGCTTGGGCCTGCTTTTCGTCAGCAGGGACAAGGAAGATGGTCAAAATTGATGAGAAGATGGATGGGGCCAAATACAGGACCATTCTGGAAGAAAACCTGTTGGAGTCTGCAAGAGACCTGAGACTGGGATGGAGATTTATCTTCCAACAAGACAATGATCCAAAACATAAAGCCAAATCTACAATGGAATGGTTCACAAATAAACGTATCCAGGTGTTGGAATGGCCAAGTCAAAGTCCAGACCTGAATCCAATCGACAATCTGTGGAAAGAGCTGAAGACTGCTGTTCACGAACGCTCTCCATCCAACCTCACTGAGCTCCAGCTGTTTTTCAAGGAAGAATGGGCTAGAATTTCAGTCTCTCAATGTGCAAAACTGATAGAGACAAACCCCAAGTGACTTGCAGCTGTAACTGCAGCAAAGGGTGGCGCTACAAAGTATTAACGCAAGGGGGCCGAATAATATTGCACGCCCCACTTTTCAGTTTTTTATTTGTTTAAAAAGTTTGACACATCCAATAAATTTTATTCCACTTCATGACTGTGTCCCAGTTGTTGTTGATTCTTAACAAAAAACTAGAATTTTATATCTTTATGTTTGAAGCCTGAAATGTGGCAAGAGGTCGAAAAGTTGAAGGAGGCCGAATACTTTCGCAAGGCACTGTACGGTGTAGCTGTAGAAATCAGAATCAGCACCTCAGACCTCAAAGAAAACCGAGAATCAGTTCTAGCTAGAGTAAGTCTGATCAGTACATCTCACAGAATGCAGCCTTGTTAGGTTCCAGCCTCTATCAGAGCATCTAGCTTACATTTACCATCTTATTGGATCTATTGTTAGATACAGCAGAAGAATTCAGAGTCAGTATAAACTCTTTACAGCCTTTGCCTGATCTCCATCTCATTGCTGTTCTCTGAAACTTTGAAAATTGTTGCTGAGTGAAAAGGATGACAAAAAAATCAGCTGCTTTGGTGACAAAATATAAAAGAAAACTAAAGACTGGATGCAGATCACTTCCTATCAGTCTTGTTTTCCTTTGAGATCTTTCAAGCATTTTGTTCTCTGACCTTCAGGGCCACACCAAGAAGATGAACTTTTTCAGAGTGGGCAAAGCCTTCACCCTTGTGGACATGCCGGGTTATGGTCACAGAGCTCCCAAAGACTTTGTTGACATGGTGGAGCCGTATCTTTACACCAGGAAAAAGTAAGTGGTATTTTTCAGCTTCTTCTCAAGGACTGAAGAAGGTGTGTTTAAAGCTGTCAAACATTTCTGAAAGACTGAAAGAAAAAATGGGTTGCTCCAGCAGAGTGCAACTGTGACAGATTCTGGGCCTTTAAGAGGTGAAAGGTTTGTAAGTCTGGCAGAAAGACACATTAATCTGGGAAATTCAAGTTCAACTCAAAACATTTGTCTGTAAAACAATGTTGTGATGGATAGTGTTTCTCCCTGGGCGGTCGTTACAGTGGCAGAGATGTAGTGTTTTTTTTTTTGTGGCCGATGGGGGCATGGTGGGGGACACTGGCAGGTGGGTGAGTTTGTCCCGTCATGCTGCGGGGTAGGGGGTCCTGTTGTGGGTGGGGTGCTTGGTGGGGTCTGCCGCCGGTGGGCGGGGGTGGTGTTGCGTGAGGCCCTTGCCTTGCCATTGTGGCGCGCTGTGTGGTGGGGGAGCGGGGTGCGGCAGGGGTGCTTAGAGCGGGACTGAGTATGGAGCTTGTGCTGGGTGGGTGTGGCTTCATCGGCCTCTCGGCTATGGAGTTCACCTGTGGGGGTGTTCCCCTGTGGGGGCGGGGATTTGTGGCGTTTGGGTTCGGGGGGAATGTGTTCGATATCGATGTCCTTGTTGGGGGTGGCCCTGTGGGGAGGTTCATGTTGGGGTTCACTGGGGGTGGGAGGCTCATGGGGTTGGGATCGGAGCTCATTGGGGGGTTGGGACTGCTCCGTCCTGGGGCGACTCTGGTTGGCAGGCTGGTTTGGGCCATGTGGACCCCTCTTTTGTACATAGCCCCCTCTCCGGAGGTGGATGGGGGTTGTTGGGGGGTTCGGGGCTGGGCCCGGGTCTGGGCGTTGCCGGCACTGTCTGCCTGTCTCTGCCCCAGGATTGAAGGGTACCACCTCCTGGGTCCGAGGGCTGGTTGCCCCTTGGGGGTACCACGCCTGGACCTGGGAGTATACAGTTCCTTCTCAAAATATTAGCATATTGTGATAAAGTTCATTATTTTCCATAATGTCATGATGAAAATTTAACATTCATATATTTTAGATTCATTGCAAATATTTGAAATATTTCAGGTCTTTTATTGTCTTAATACGGATGATTTTGGCATACAGCTCATGAAAACCCAAAATTCCTATCTCACAAAATTAGCATATTTCATCCGACCAATAAAAGAAAAGTGTTTTTAATACAAAAAACGTCAACCTTCAAATAATCATGTACAGTTATGCACTCAATACTTGGTCGGGAATCCTTTGGCAGAAATGACTGCTTCAATGCGGCGTGGCATGGAGGCAATCAGCCTGTGGTACTGCTGAGGTCTTATGGAGGCCCAGGATGCTTCGATAGCGGCCTTTAGCTCATCCAGAGTGTTGGGTCTTGAGTCTCTCAACGTTCTCTTCACAATATCCCACAGATTCTCTATGGGGTTCAGGTCAGGAGAGTTGGCAGGCCAATTGAGCACAGTGATACCATGGTCAGTAAACCATTTACCAGTGGTTTTGGCACTGTGAGCAGGTGCCAGGTCGTGCTGAAAAATGAAATCTTCATCTCCATAAAGCTTTTCAGCAGATGGAAGCATGAAGTGCTCCAAAATCTCCTGATAGCTAGCTGCATTGACCCTGCCCTTGATAAAACACAGTGGACCAACACCAGCAGCTGACACAGCACCCCAGACCATCACTGACTGTGGGTACTTGACACTGGACTTCTGGCATTTTGGCATTTCCTTCTCCCCAGTCTTCCTCCAGACTCTGGCACCTTGATTTCCGAATGACATGCAGAATTTGCTTTCATCCGAAAAAAGTACTTTGGACCACTGAGCAACAGTCCAGTGCTGCTTCTCTGTAGCCCAGGTCTGGGGAATACGGCACCTGTAGCCCATTTCCTGCACACGCCTGTGCACGGTGGCTCTAGATGTTTCTCCTCCAGACTCAGTCCACTGCTTCCGCAGGTCCCCCAAGGTCTGGAATCGGCCCTTCTCCACAATCTTCCTCAGGGTCCGGTCACCTCTTCTCGTTGTGCAGCGTTTTCTGCCACACTTTTTCCTTCCCACAGACTTCCCACTGAGGTGCCTTGATACAGCACTCTGGGAACAGCCTATTCGTTCAGAAATTTATTTCTGTGTCTGACCCTCTTGCTTGAGGGTGTCAATAGTGGCCTTCTGGACAGCAGTCAGGTCGGCAGTCTTACCCATGATTGGGGTTTTGAGTGATGAACCAGGCTGGGAGTTTTAAAGGCCTCAGGAATCTTTTGCAGGTGTTTAGAGTTAACTCGTTGATTCAGATGATTAGGTTCATAGCTCGTTTAGAGACCCTTTTAATGATATGCTAATTTTGTGAGATAGGAATTTTGGGTTTTCATGAGCTGTATGCCAAAATCATCCGTATTAAGACAATAAAAGACCTGAAATATTTCAGTTAGTGTGCAATGAATCTAAAATATATGAATGTTACATTTTCATCATTACATTATGGAAAATAATGAACTTTATCACAATATGCTAATATTTTGAGAAGGACCTGTAGAGTATGCATGGGGAGTGTGAATGAGTGTATGACGTCCATTGTTGTTTGTCTTTACGTTGGGTGCGAGTGATTTTATGTGTATGCATGAGGGTGGGAGTGATTGTGAGTGCCTGTTTCTTTTTTTTTTTTGTCTTGTGACAGGTTGGGTCTTGGACTGCTCCCTCTCCTGGATCACCTATTTCCTCCCCGCCACACTGCCTGCCGATGGTTGGAGTCTCTGCCCGCTGGTGTACTTGTGGTTCTCGGTGTCCGCGGCCGGGTGCTTTGGTGTGTGCTGGCTCACTCCCAGGCCAGGCCTGGGCTCTGTTGGGCCTCTGCTTGGGGGGTGGTGTGTCCCGGGGTCTTGGGTCTCTGGGTCGATGGCTGGATCTGCTCGGGCGTGGACGGCTGCCAGCGGGGCCTGAGGGCTCATCACTGCGGCTCCCTGGGGCTTCTGCACTGTCGCTGCTGGATGGTTCCCCTGGGACTCTCCACTGCTCTTCTCTGGGGGGGTTGCGGTAGTCCCGGCGGTGGTTCTCCTGGGGTTCCTGTGCTTTGGGGGGCCTTTAGATGTCTCTGGCTCGGATCTCCTCTGTGCAGGAAATGGGCTACAGGTGCCGCATTCCCCAGGTCAAGCCACTTTTGAACTAGAAACAGCGGCAGAAGCGCCTGACCTGGGCTACAGAGAAGCAGCACTGGACTGTTGCTCATTGGTCCAAAGTACTTTTTTCGGATGAAAGCAAATTCTGCATGTCATTCGGAAATCAAGGTGCCAGAGTCTGGAGGAAGACTGGGGAGAAGGAAATGCCAAAATGCCAGAAGTCCAGTGTCAAGTACCCACAGTCAGTGATGGTCTGGGGTGCCGTGTCAGCTGCTGGTGTTGGTCCACTGTGTTTTATCAAGGGCAGGGTCAATGCAGCTAGCTATCAGGAGATTTTGGAGCACTTCATGCTTCCATCTGCTGAAAAGCTTTATGGAGATGAAGATTTCATTTTTCAGCACGACCTGGCACCAGCTCACAGTGCCAAAACCAATGGTAAATGGTTTACTGACCATGGTATCACTGTGCTCAATTGGCCTGCCAACTCTCCTGACCTGAACCCCATAGAGAATCTGTGGGATATTGTGAAGAGAACGTTGAGAGACTCAAGACCCAACACTCTGGATGAGCTAAAGGCCGCTATCGAAGCATCCTGGGCCTCCATAAGACCTCAGCAGTGCCACAGGCTGATTGCCTCCATGCCACGCCGCATTGAAGCAGTCATTTCTGCAAAAGGATTCCTGACCAAGTATTGAGTGCATAACTGTACATGATTATTTGAAGGTTGACGTTTTTTGTATTAAAAACACTTTTCTTTTATTGGTCGGATGAAATATGCTAATTTTGTGAGATAGGAATTTTGGGTTTTCATGAGCTGTATGCCAAAATCATCCGTATTAAGACAATAAAAGACCTGAAATATTTCAGTTAGTGTGCAATGAATCTAAAATATATGAATGTTAAATTTTCATCATGACATTATGGAAAATAATTAACTTTATCACAATATGCTAATATTTTGAGAAGGACCTGTATTCTCTTCAGCCTTCTTTCTCTCCTCCATTCTTTCCTTCTTTTCTCCCCTTTTTCCCCATCTCTCTCTTTTTTGAGCTTCTTTTTTCCTTTTCATTTCAGTCTCCGTGTCCGTAACAATTGAAATATTCCCTAGGAAGTTTATAATAAAGTTTATTTTATAAATATCAAGCAGAGCTTTAAAGCATTAGTTGTGATGCTCTGCTTGTGAAAGTAAATCTGTTATGCAATTTCTTGGCAGTCAGACAACAATTCTGAGCGATATTCTGCCGGACAGGAAACGGTAAAGTAAAAAAAAGGGGAAAAGTAAGTGGTAGTTTTCAGCTTCTTCTCAAGGACTGAAGAAGGTGTGTTTAAAGCTGTCAAACATTTCTGAAAGACTGAAAGAAAAAATGGGTTGCTCCATCAGAGTGCAACTGTGACAGATTCTGGGCCTTTAAGAGGTGAAAGGTTTGTAAGTCTGGCAGAAAGACACATTAATCTGGGAAATTCAAGTTCAACTCAAAACATTTGTCTGTAAAACAATGTTGGACTGCAGGTTTGCAGCTCATCAGACACCATGCAGATTTGTCTTCTGCACATGCTGCACACAGTTAAATGCATCACAACAAAGGTTAAAACTGACAGTATTAATATGAGATGCCATTAGATTTAAGCAATAACCTGGAAACATTAATAAAATCCATGGATTGTCCTCAAACATCCTCAAACCCAAACATTCTTCGTTCCAGAATGGAAATATTTGTCGCTCCAGCCAGTTCTGGTTCTGCACCTGGGTCTTTGGAGGCATCCGGATCAGATGAACCACCTCAGCCCACTCCTTTCAGTGCAGAAAAGCAACTCTGAGCTCCTCACCTCATGGCTCAGGCTAACCCTACAGAGGAAGCTCATTCCGGTTTCTTATATCCTGGAGCTTCGTGATCATTGCTGAGGGATTTGGCTCAGTCTTCTTTTACTCTAGAAGTGAATTCCTCATCAACATAACATCAAACAAAGCTGAGATATTTTATTTGCTTTTGTTCACTGTTCCATGATTACATATCCACCAGGTGGTGCTGTGGAACATCTTAGGTTTAGTTAAAGTTCAATTCAGATTTGTGTTTTGGTTTCCTGAAAGAGGCGCTGTAAGCATTCATCAGTAAAGATTCTTCTTTTAATTCCTGCGATTGATAATAATCTGTTGTGAGTCACTCTGCGCCTGCTGTCTTGTTTCTTCCAGTCTGGTGAGGACGTTCCTGTTGGTGGATGGCAGCGTTGGTCTTCAGAAGGCTGACCTGATCGCCCTGGAGATGTGTGAGGAGACCAGATGTCCATATGTGGTAAAAATCTCATCTCATGTTTTCATCTTTTGAAGTTAAATGAAATAAATGCCACACATTTAGCTCCAAAATAGCTGTATTTAAGTCTGACAACAAGATTTTAAAAGTCTAAAACTATTGTAAGATAATTGATGCGGGTCATCTTAAATTCACCAAATTCTAGAGTCTAAAGTCTTATTAGGACCTTTAAAATTCAACTTTATGTCCATAGAAATCCATAAAGCAGCTCTGGAAATGTCAGAGTTCAAATTGTACGACGTTTGAACTGCAGTTTTTCCACTGTGTGATGGAAATCATTTGCTTTAACCCATTTTATCCCTCCTTTTTAGCTTCAACTCATCTTTCTTGCAGATGCTCATCGTGTCCACAGTGAATTAATGCTGAACGTTCCCACTCAGCTATTTAAAAACATCCAGAACTGCCCCGCTGCGACGTAATAACGAAGCACCAGCACTCTGAAGGGACTCAGCGTTCCATTATTTATGCTGTGGGGTTATTAAACTCTGTGACAGATCAGGACGTCAGCAGAGCTAAAGTGAGAAGATGGTTAGAGGAAGCAGTGATGGAGAATGTGGACACCACTTCACCAAGTTTTAACATCATTCCTGCAGATTTACTCCACCAGTTTTTTATGTTAACTATTCAAAAGTCATTTTCTTATGCAGGGCTGGGTGGGAGAGGCACAATTTATATAAATGCCATATTGAACCTCGAAGGACTACTTAGATGCCATACTTAATCAGAAAACACATATCAAGAGTCGGGTATTCACACCCTACATAATAATAATATATATGGTGAGTCAGATGGGCTCTCACTGCCCTTAATGCACAAACCTGATAAACATCTTTAGTGGCTGAGAGGCTAGAGCTCCCAGAGAGGTGAGGACAATATGGAACGAGAAAATATGGCTTAATGATTGATAACAATTAAATATTTTCCTGATATCGTGCTAGCCTAGTCTGGGTGTTAATGGTAGACTTGCATATAAGCCACTTCATGGGACTATGGTCTATTACTGCTTACACTGCCACTTAGTGGGCAACCAGTGCAAGTGCACAAAGATATTTCCTCTAAGCTACACCTTTTCTATAGTATAATTATGCTGGTAAAAAATGTTGGTAACAACAATGAGCTAATAGAATTGTTAAACATTTCAAGTGTTTATTTCTATGTTGGAAGGAAATTGTGATCAATCAGCTGTCTGTCAGGGTGAACATCATGCATTATTGACCATTTCCATGGCGATATTGTTCTAGAAAACACTACAGCAGCAGTTAATGCCTCTGGAGTAAAAACAATGCTATTAGATGCCAACTTACTGTTTTCTGTAACTAAGACAATTCTGTTTTGATGACAGATGAAATAATCAAATAAGACGAGAGAAATTCAAATATTAAAAGCCTTCTTATAAAAGTAAGTTTTAATATTGCGAGTGAAAAGTAGAAGCTGATTTAAAGATTTGAGATTGCAGCAAGGGGTGTAGGGGCTGAGAAGCTCATGAAGATAAGATGGTGCAATAACTTAAAAACGTACAATAAAATGAGTTTGTTTAGTATGAAACCGTCAGTAGACCCTGGGGTCACAGGACCTCAGGGACCTGCTGGAGACATATGTATGCAATAGTCCTCTGATTTAACTCCCATGAAGAAATCTCACAGTCAAAACAAGAATCTGGAAATGTACCGAGAGCCAATGTAGTTGCATTAGCAGCAGAGTCACTTGTGAGAATTTGAAGGGTTTTGTCAGAAGCCTGGCAGCAGCGTTCTGAACAACCTGCAACAGGTCTGGGGAGATGTTGGTGAGACGTGTGTGAAGTGCATTACAGTAGTCCAGATGTGACGAAACAAAAGCATGAATTATCATTTCCAGTTCAGGAGGAGAGATAATAGAGCTAAGTTTAGCAATATTTATCAAATGATTAAAGCAGGATCACACCAGAGACTTGACATAATTACCAAAAGTTAAACATTAGTCAAGGATGGTCATCTGACATTGATTAATGATTAATGATTAATGATAAAGAAAGAAAATGATCAGATATCTAAAAACTGTTTGTGTGGAAGGGCTGAGGGAGATAACGGTTCAACAAGAGAGGAACCCACTGAATGTACGGGGCAAAAGTCAAAATACATTAAACAAGTTACATTTTTGGTCAAATCTGTGACCAATTTATACTCTTCTATAGTTTTAAGGACACACATATACAGCTTGTAGACCGTGAAACCCAGTCCACAGCTGCAAACATTAGGACCCAGATGTACCTTTGAGACTAAATTAGATGTAATGCTGTTAAAGGATGAATTTTATTTTATTTTTTTAAAGAGCAAAATCCACAAAACAAGAGAGGTCAACTGACAGTTTTGTACTTTTAGAGTGAATGAAGCTAGTACAGATAGATAAAAGAATGGTGTTTATCTTAGAAGGTTTGGACATGCATGTAAAACTCTAAAGTGCCAAACATTTGGTGGTTCAGATGGTGGTGACAAAGATCGATAAGTGTGCACAAGGAGCCCTGCTGACAAACCTGCTGAATCTTCAGAATGTGGTGAAAACTCAGACCACGAGCTGCTTCCCCCAGCCCCTTCTGATCAGGTGATGGTTGCACTTTCTGTCTTCACTGTCTCTCTCCAATTCAATTGATGATGTATCATGACTGAATTATTAAGATCATTGAGTTTAGTTTGTCAGAATCAGGTCATTCTTGTTTGGTTCTGAACTTATTTTGTCTGTAAGTGTAACTTTTACTTCTTTCTGTCTTTCTCTAACAGCTCTGTTCATTATTGGGGTATCCATCTACTGAGATGCTTCATTGCACATGTGACTGCGAGCATCAGGCTGAAGGACACTTCGAAAAGTGGATAAGACGCCCATCTGTTTCACTGAGAAGGAATAATGATCTGGCAGAGGGTATCTTCTGTTGAGTGACTGTACATACATCATAAATTATTGGACATGTCGACAGCTGTTCTGGTTTTATTTTCTAATAAAATGTTTAACTTTTTTTTTTTGTATTTGATTTATTTTCGTGATCATTTTATCATCAATGCATTGCCTTTTCTTGAATTAAAATGGATATCCTTCATGTCCTGTCAGCTATAATATTATTGTCTTATAGTAAATATCAATATCCATTAGGTTTTCCTGGTGATTTCCTGGTGATTTCCTGGTGATTTCCTGGTGATAAGTTGAGCTTATTTTCCTTCATGAAAAACCTGTTTTGATCAACATCTACCAGTGCACACCTTGCTGAAAACACTATCTCCACAATGAAGCATGGTACTGGCAGCATCATGCTGGTGGGGATGCTTGATCAAAACATATTGATGTTTTACAATGCCCTAGTCAACGTGCAGACCCAAATCCAATTGAAAATCTGTGGCAAGACTTGAACTTGATGCTTGTAGACCCTCTTTATCCAACCTGAATAAGCTTGAGCCATTTAGAAAAGAAGAATGGACAAAGATTCGGTGTCTAGATGTGACAAGCTGCCAGAGACATGCCCCAAAAGACTTGGAGCTGGTGTTGTAGTGAAAGGTGGTTCTACAGAGCCTTGACTGTAAAACTGTAAAACCAAATATCATTTTCCTTCCACTCCAAAGTTAGGCACTACATTATGTATCACATAAAATCCCCCAAAAAGCAAATAATCGAGACAGAGGAGGCTACCACTGCCTGCTGGCCATGACAATTGTTTACCATGGAGACTGAGCACAGGCTGGTGGATTTACCCTGACTTCTTAGGCAACTCCTGCTGCATTAAGAGATTTAACCGGTGCTACTCCCCTTCCAAGTGCTTGCCTTTGGATGTGATCTCCCACATCCACAGGGAAACATTAAATCCATTGATCTGCACCAGACAAGAGAAACACAATTTAGTTTTATTGTATAGTTCTATAAAGGAAATGACAATATATACATGTTACAGAGAAATGATCCTCCATTCGTGATTACCTGTTGCTCTCTGATTTTTTTTAAGTTGTTGCTTAAACCACCTTGTCTTGGAGAGTTCGTTGGATTGTAAATCAGGATACAAAGCGCAGTTTTTTCCAAATAGAAAAAGCTGTTTTCCATATTCCACGCTGTCGGATCAAAGGTTAGGCACATAATCACGCTGTGGTTAAAGACTGAATACAAAATGCAACATGCATCACTGTAAACCTTTTAATATTTAAGCCAGACTCTTTGACAGAGCCAGGTTCTCTATAGTTTATTTATGTAAAGTCTTACAAAACTGAAGCCGTTTCGATGCAAGCAGCGACGTGAGAACTATAAAGTAAAAAAAATAAAACCATACATCATGTAAATGATGCTCATTAACCCAGCGTTAAAATGCTATTTATTGAATGAAAGATAATAAAAAAAACTCATTTAGAAAAAGAAAAAGAGGAGATGAAATCATAGTCTTCAAACCATGCTGCTGTAAATACTTTACCTAGAACTAAATGTGATAGATCAGATCCTTGATCCTGATGGCTCTGTTGAATAAAAACCCATCATGGATCAGGGATTAACGATGTGGTCTGTTTCATAAACTATATGATCACATAAAAGCTGGGTAGTGAAGGCAGCTCATAAGACAACAATAACATGAGTTAAACCATCAAGATAAAGTATGACATATAAGGCAGATAGACCAAGGTTTTTATTTCACCTGCCACACCTGAGCTGACAGAATAACAATCTTCTAGTAAACTTTAACGCTCAGTTGTGCAGGAGATCGCACATAATTACGAGCCAATCATAAACTAACAATTACAAGAAAAAGTTGAGCGCCCAGACAGAGAGCAGGAAATCCAATGAAGATGCAAGTTCTGAAAGGTCATACAGGCACATTGATGGTTCCATGTTAGTGTCCCCCCCTCACCTCTGGGTTCTGCTGGTGGTTTGGTGTAGAGCAGAGTCATACACAGGTAATGTTTTGGGCAAGCTGGCCTTGGAGATCTGGCAGGTTTGCACTGAGTCAGCGCTAATGTCTGAGTGGATCTGATGCTCGACTTGGAAAAGATAGGGAGACCTCGCTGGTTGCAGCAGGATCTCAACATGTGGCAGGCGGTCCATTGACACAAATTGTATGATGCAGGCAGTCCTAAGCACACAGTTTGTGTAGACAGGCATCTGGCTAAAAGACTTCAGCAGGGTGCTTTCTCCGACGGCCTGAGGTATGTGGCAGAAGGAAGTCGATGACAAAGCTCTGTTTTTCTCTCATCTCCTGAGTCACTACCAGGGGTGAACTGAAGTCAGACCCTACAGCTCCCCACACTTTGATACCATGAGGAATGTCTTCAGGATTGTTCCACACCTGCTGCCATACCCTCACACCATAGTCAACTGTGGTAACAGAGATCTGAATCTCTGTACTGCCTGGTTGTGGTTAGAACTGACCCATCCTAGCATATAGGTAGAGTAGGACACCCTTGTTCATTCCACACTATGTGCGTGCTATAATCAGCCCAAAACCCACAATCTGACCCTGAAGAAACTCCCATCAAGTGCCGGTGAAGCTGTCTGATGGACCTACAAGGACCTAGTCTGCAAATGATTTGAGAATCGGGCCGTTCTGGTTTGGTCCTAAAATGGTTTTGTCTGTAAGTGTAACTTTGCATTCTTTCTTTCTGCAACAGCTTTGTTCATTGTTGGGGTATCCACCTACTGAGATGCTTCATTGCACATTAATGGGAGCATCAGGCTGAATGACACCTCGAAAGTGGATAAGACACCCGTCTGTTTCACTGAGGAGGAATCAGGACCTGGCAGAGGGTATCTTCTGTGTGTTTAGGACTGCCTGCAGTATAGTTCTATAAAGTTATATAAAGGAAATGACGATACATACATGTCACTTGCAGAAAAATGATCCTCCATTCTTAATTACCTTTTGCTCTCTGATTTTTTTATGTTGCTGCATAAACCACCTTGTCTTGGTGAATTTCTTGGATTGTAAGTGAGGATACAAAGTGCAGGTTTTTCCAAATAGAAAAAGCTCCACTGTTGGATCAGCAGCTAGGCACATAATCACACTTTGGCTGACGTTAGTGAAAGGCTGGGGCCGTGGTTAAAGACTGAATAAAAAAATCTAAAATTCATCGCTGTAAACCTTTTAATATTTAACCCAGACTATTTGGCAGAGCCAGATTCATTATGAAACTTTATTAAACTAATCTAAATTCTTCAGTGTGTGCCTTCTGATGGTGGCACTACTCTAACACGTCTATAAATTGAATTACAGCACTCTGTGGCACTAAGTTAATGAGACACAAACCATCAGAAGTGCAACTCAACAGTTTATTGCTGCAGCTACCAGATGGCAGACTATTGGATTTTTACAGGGGTGAAGGACTTTCCTCGTCAAAGTTTTGACTTCAGAAGCTTTCCATGTGATTTAGGCAACTTGGAACTCAGATACTCATACATCATCGTACAAATGCACAACACCAATACGTTTTACAACATGGAGCCTTCATGAATCCACTGGTTTCAACATCTGACCTTGTTTGCCCGGTAAGTGCATTTTATGACCTCCTGGCTTCTCCCAAACCCACAATGTGCTGGTAATGATGTTGAAATGCATCCTCTATCTTCCGACCTTTACTCATTGTTCTGACTTACTGTTGGATGATATCCCTGAGAACATTGTTGCTCCTGTTAGGGTCTATGCCAACTCCTTGTAGATCCAGTCATCTATATACTCATTGCTGCATTTGGGCCAAATTAAGTCCAAAGTCCAAGCCATTCATCCTGGGAGCTCAACTGTTTTTGTCAACAATGTACTTTTAATCAGAAATTCATTTTTTACCTTTGATCTAGATGTGATCTCCAATCTTCAGCTTTTAAAGCCTAGTAAAGATTTGGTAACAGTTTTCATGAATAATGCACTAAATGAACTCAAAAAATAGCAATAAAGATTTCCAGTAATCTTGAGTCATGTAAGGGATTCTGGAGTGACTTGCACAACTGAATTTGATGAAACATAAAGGTGTGTTTGGTGTGCGCTCTCAGCGGTATAAGGAAGGGGATCTGGAGCTTCCGTCACAGGGAATCTTATCCGATTTTATGCGACCGATTAGCTTTTATCTTTTTATCTCCATCTAATCTGTCCTTCATTCAGTTTGCAGTAAACTTTAAGTATCCGCTGCTTTGGTTGTGCAACAAAGTGTACAAAGGTTTTTGTGTTGGCTTGGCCATTATCTTCAGAGATCTGCCCTCAGATAATGATCTGATCTGATATACCCACATTTCCACTGGTAGAGCTCCACAATAAAATAAGGGAGATAAGATAAAACATTTTGGGAATTTATCTGACCGGCTGGATCATCTGTCATGTAACGGGGACTGTGGGCAAAAAAAGTGAAGGATGTGGAGACTTTTGACCAAAATACTTTGACCTCCTGTAGAGGTTGATCTATATAAAATGATGAGTCAGATTATAAAGTGACGTGAATAGGTTCAATGGTCTCTGTGTTTGAAATGTGCCAGATTTTAAATAAAAAGAAAAGGATAATAAGCAATTTCTTTATATGTAAAAACAAACCCTGAATAATATTTCTAGAGTAGATTCTGTCAAACACTGTAAAACCAACCATGTGATGAAGTTGACTCTAACAATTAACTTATTTAAAAGTAATAAAGTAGTTCCTGTTCTGATAATTAACCTATGACATGTTCAAGATTAACATCTAAAAAGTGCATATATTGACGGTAAGGGTAACAGATTTTTCCACAGCTGTTTGTCTGAATTTAGCACCATCTAATTTTCATTCATGTTCTGACAACCCACATCATGTTGGTGCCATCACAACCACAAGCTGAGCAGAATGGTTGGATTTGGATTTGTAGGGTTTGTGCTACAGTTAGAAATACCTTAACAAGAGTCCAGCTGAGCACATCATTCATCATAAACATCTGATCTGATCTGGCTCCATGGCCAACAGGAGGCCAGTTGTTCCTTCATCACTTAGAGCAGGAACCTCTTCCTTCTGCACTGTCTAAACTGGAAGGAGGTTTCATGACGTTGAGTAACTGTTTATTAAATAAACAAACAGGTCGACCACAGAAAGCTTTGTAAGTTTTTTTTTTTTTATTGTTATAGTTTTTATTACAAATGAATAGTTGTGGATGTGAAATGTGGGAAACAATCACCATATTCTCCTTAAAACCATCCATCTGAGACTTATGAGGGACAAGTTGGAGCTGTCAGGAGTGGACCACCACCTGTCTCAGTGGACACTGGCCTAAAGTAAGGTGTTGGTGGTGGATTTCACCCAAGACTCTTAATGTCAGTTCCCTGGCACATTTTCTGTCAGTTCCCTTGACATTTCTGTCAGTTCCAGGGAACAGACTTTGAGATAGTGGACTCTTATAAGTACCTGGCTTCTCACCTGAACAATAAACTGGACTGGAGTCACACCACTGATTCCCTTTACAGGAAGGGTCAGAGCAGACCTTTCCTGCTAAGCAGGCTAAGATCTTTTGGAGTGCAAGGGGTGCTCCTGAAGACCTGTTTTGAATTGAAATTAGTGTAGTTTCTTGAAGAAGCAGCTTATCTACAGCTGTGTAGGGAGTTAAATAAGCTAATCAGGAAGGGCATCTCTGTCCTTGGATGCCCTGTGGACACAGTGCAGGTGGTGGGAGACAGTAGAACTCTAGCAAAAATGACATCACTGTTGGACAATATCTCCCACCCCATGTAGGTAGCTGTTGGAGAACAGGAGAACCTCCTCAATGACAGACTGCTGCATGCTAGATGCAAATAGGAGCATTATCACAAGTCCTTCCACCCAGCTTCTGTTAGACTTTATAACCATCACTCCTCCTGACAAACTCAATAAGTGTTTACATCATTGCTGTTATTTGCACAATTTTTTTATGCACAAAATACACATGTACACGTACAATTTAAAATTATCCTACTCAGTTGCACTGTTCTTTGAGTCTGAGTATGTTATTTTTAATAACTGCACAGTGCTTGTATCGTATGTTGTAAATTTGCCCTTACTGTACAGTCTCTTATTTTTATTTTCTGTTTTTATATTTGTACAGTTTGTGTGAATCTGCACGCTACAACCTGCCTGTCACGTTGTTGTTGCTACATTTGAATTTCCACATTGAGAGATAGTAAAGATTCCTTTTATTATACTCTACTCAACTCTACTTTACTTAAAATCAAGTCTCAATTAATCCTTTCTTTTTTTTTTTTCTCCAGCAATAACGGGATCTTATGTGCTTGTCACAAATTTATTGGCGTCTCAATTTAAAACACTGGATAACTAGGGTATCTGCTGCCAGTGTCACTGACGTTTTTACAAGTGTGACCAAAGTGCGACTTGAAACAGCACATTTTCAATCACATTATGAGTGAGCCAGTAACGGCAGTAAGTTAAACAATGTTACCATTAATCAGTGTGTAAACATCTTCCTTCCAGAACGAAGTGCCATCCTCAGCTGACCAGGAAGTCCTTCACGATAAAGAGCATATATAATGGCATCATCATGGCTAAACAAAGTTCTGTAAAAAGAAATATAAATATCTATGTTCCCATAAAAAGACTTAAAACACACATTCTGAGTCGGAAAATTATGCAGATTGGCTATACATAACATGCTGAAAAGATTTTTAAACACTAACTAAACCGCTTTTTTAACTTTCCAGCTTTAACTGAATTTGTTAAAAAAACAAAAACAAGTATCTATGACTTCCATTTTTATATTCCATTAAAATAGCTAATATTATCAGCATGTTGTATGTTTAAGGTGCTGTAAGCATCATAATTCTGCTCTTTCTGTTGTCAGTCTTAATTACAGTAAAATGAAGGCAAAGACAGAATTAAAAACTGAATTTTATCATCTTTAAGCAAAAACTCTTTTCCATTTTTCTATACAGTCATATTCAATAATTTAGAATATGCTTTCCGATGAGACACCTGAGGACCTGGTAAGGATCTCGGTTTCTTTAAAGTGCCCATAACATCGAATGTTCATAATAAATCCAATCACATTAATGGAAAGGAAACATTGATAAAATATTTTAAAAAGTAAATTCATGCCACTGAAATGAACAGTGGTCATAATTTATGGTCATAAATTTCACTAAAATGGCATTTCCAGACTACTCCTACTAACAGCCTACTAACATCCGGATTTCTAAAATAATTCATTAAAGACAGACTAGATCTCGTTGTATTAATACATACACACGTGTATTTATGTATACATGTGTATATATTAGCAGTTGCTTACATTAGATCAATTAGCTCAGTTACTGGGTTAACTAAGGTATTATAAACCAAGCAATTAAACATTAAATGCACTCAGTGAATTCACTCATTGTAGAACAAAACACATGAAAATATCTGGATGCATAAAACGAAATATGAAGCAGTTTAACTGGTTTAACTTCTGCAGAATGACTTGTTTTGGACTTGCCACCGCATTTATCACTGTTTCTTATTGCACAATCTGCATTTGGTTCTTGGAGCTCCTCTGGGCTTCGGACCAGACCGGACCGAAGCAGATACAGTGTAAATCCAGATGAAGCTGAGCAGCATGGAGCAGTAGCAGCAGACACCAGTGATGATTCAAGTTCTGAAGACACTACCTGGTGTCATTTTATTAACTTTATATTAGAATCTTTAGAGAAACATTTATGTAAATATATTGTATACGCGTGTGTTGGAATAATTGAATATAGATTTATCTTATATTTTCTCCTATTCTTTAACTTGACTATTTGATCTCATAACCTTCATGATGTATGTGTGAGTTTGTCTGCAGGCAAAGATCATAAATAGGAGCTGAACTAGCAGAGAAGGAAGCAGTCCAGTTGAGGAGGTCATAAAGATGAAGGCTGATTACACTCAACAAAAGGCACAACTGACCCTACAAGTTGGAGGAGACTGTGGGAAATGTGTTGTTAATGTATAAAGCTGTTTATGACCTGTTTACGATGCAGTTGTTGTTTTCCCCCATCCTTTAGAGAACAATGTTTTTGTAAACTAGGGACCCCCGAAAGACAATAAAAAGAGGAGGCGGACAGATGCTGTTCAGAGCGGTGAGAGATCTGTAACTGAGCAAATCTTGACCGTTTCTCCTCGCAAAGCGAGTAAAAGGAACTAATACTTTGTCTCTCTTTTCTTTTTGTGTTGTTATAAATATTGTTAGGTTGGTTAAACCTGACATTAATTTGGTCCTTCGAGAGCCGGATTCCAACTACGCCTGATGGTTCCAGCGGTTCGGTAGACTCCAGGAAAAGACCGTGCGCACGGCTGTCTTCAACAGGGAGAAACACAGACCCTTTCCGGGACTGGATTTCGGCCCGCCCGCTGGGATCTGACAGCTGACAGAACTCTGAGAGAGAGGAGAGGACAAAGTGGGTGAGTTGAATCTGGATTTAAAACAAAAGTGTGATGAATGACTGGGGGTCATTGCGTGAAGTAAACTAACCCTGTGAATCCTAGGCACTAACAGGTAACAGCAGTGCGCCGGAGTTCTGCTTAAAGTATTAGTAAGAAATACTGAAAATTCCGAGGTTATAGGGGACGACAGGGTCCTCTTAAGTATTAAGAAAGTAATACTAAAATTCCGTGTTTCCAGAACGGCGGAGTCTGCGTTTAAGTATTTTAAACAACAAAAAAATACTAAGTAAAGTCTGCGTTTAAGTATTTTAAACAACAAAAAAATACTAAGTAAAATCTGCGTTTAAGTATTTTAAACAACAAAAAAATACTAAGTAAAATCTGCGTTTAAGTATTTTAAACATCAAAAAAATACTAAGTAAAATCTGCGTTTAAGTATTTTAAACAACAAAAAAATACTAAGTAAAATCTGCATTTAAGTATTTTAAACAACAAAAAAATACTAAGTAAAATCTGCATTTAAGTATTTTAAACAACAAAAAAATACTAAGTAAAATCTGCGTTTAAGTATTTTAAACAACAAAAAAATACTAAGTAAAATCTGCATTTAAGTATTTTAAACAACAAAAACATACTAAGTAAAATCTGCGTTTAAGTATTTCAAACAACAAAAAAATACTAAGTAAAATCTGCATTTAAGTATTTTAAACAACAAAAAAATACTAAGTAAAATCTGCGTTTAAGTATTTTAAACAACAAAAAAATACTAAGTAAAATCTGCGTTTAAGTATTTTAAACAACAAAAAAATACTAAGTAAAATCTGCATTTAAGTATTTTAAACAACAAAAAAATACTAAGTAAAATCTGCGTTTAAGTATTTTAAACAACAAAAAAATACTAAGTAAAATCTGCGTTTAAGTATTTTAAACAACAAAAAAATACTAAGTAAAATCTGCATTTAAGTATTTTAAACAACAAAAAAATACTAAGTAAAATCTGCGTTTAAGTATTTTAAACAACAAAAAAATACTAAGTAAAATCTGCATTTAAGTATTTTAAACAACAAAAACATACTAAGTAAAATCTGCGTTTAAGTATTTTAAACATCAAAAAAATACTAAGTAAAATCTGCATTTAAGTATTTTAAACATCAAAAAAATACTAAGTAAAATCTGCATTTAAGTATTTTAAACAACAAAAAAATACTAAGTAAAATCTGCATTTAAGTATTTTAAACAACAAAAAAATACTAAGTAAAATCTGCGTTTAAGTATTTTAAACAACAAAAAAATACTAAGTAAAATCTGCGTTTAAGTATTTTAAACAACAAAAATACTAAGAAAAAATCCGCGTTTAAATGTGTGTATGTGAGAAATAAATGGAGGATTTAAACCACTAGGTTTTACCTCATACCAAAAACAGTGGGATTGTAAGTGACTAACTTTTGTGGAAGCAAAGGCAAGAATTCTCCACTCGAAAGAGTTGAAGTGAGAATTACCACAAAAGGAGATTTTTCTGTCACCCTACTGAACAGAATAATCCAGTATTTATAATACCCTAGGTATTTATATGCTGGACCAAATTTAAATAAAAAAAATGGGAAAAGGATGATTTAAATAAACTAAAAATGAATAATAATGTAAAGATTGGAAATTTATGGAAGCACAGGATCAAATTAAAATATTAAAATTACAATATTTAGATAAATGGATAACCACATATCATTATGATGGTCGTTTAAACTCTAAAAAATTAGGTGATCTATAGGATGCAATAATTAAAAGTACATTAAAAGTAAACGTGATTTAAGAAAAATGGACAAAGAAGGTTATGAGGATGTAGATTACTGGTTAAAAGTAACTAAAAAGAGAGAGATGTGATGCAGGAGACAAGAATGGACGTTTTTGTGGAAAGCAGAAAAGGTCAGAGGGCTAAGAAGTAATTTTTTGATAGACTTGCAAAGTAGAACAGCAGGACAGAAGAAAAGGAGTAAAAAGAGTAGGTGGAAAGTTTTTGTTTTGTACCAAAGATCTGATGAGGTTTGACAGGATAAGATGGGCTAAAATGAGTCCCTTTGGTGAATAAATCCATCCCTACCATGGCTGTACCTCATGTATGTTTTATTTGTGTTTATTTTTTATTATTATTGTTTTGAGACGCTGAAGGCTGTTGATACAGCGTGTCACGGAGGTTCATGGCATGACATGGGTTTTTTCTGTGTAACCTTAGAAAATATTTTACTCTTCTTAATAGCCAGAGTGAAACAAAAAGAGGAATAACCTTTTGAAGAATATAGGATTAGACTGAAAAAAGTGTTTAAAATACATAGTGGTCTACAATAAGCAAGGAGCTTCTTAACAGCAGTTAAAAAAATGCACTACATGCTGGTTCCAGGGATGCAATTAATACCTGAGTAAGGAGATATTTTATAGGGTTCCCCACAGCAAATCTAGAAGACTATGTAAATCATGCCCTCCATGCAGAAAAAGTTATGAAGGATTAAAAAAAAGGAAATAAATAAATAGGCAACACCTTTTTTCAGCAAGAAGAAGAAGAAGAGCAGATTTATTATTAAAACAACAGAGGTAGAGAAAAATTTAGAGGCAGAGGACAAAAAACCGCAGGGGTCAGAGAGGAGTGAGCAGAGGAGATTACAGACAATACACATCAGGGTGTTGATGTTAAAAAAGGAGAAGGACCACCTTATTACCACTATTAACTGGATGTTCTGAATAAGCCACCCCTAGACGTAGGGACAGCTTTACTAACAGAAGGAAGAAATGTCATTACTCATCTATAAGATCAGATGACACCAGATGATCTACATATTACCATGTGGTATAAAAATACTCCTGGACAAGATAAAATTTATGAAGAAGCATTAACTAAAGTAACCCCTACCAAAGTCATGGTAACTTATGTTTATACAGAAAGGAAGAGTACCTCAGTTGCTGAAGTAGTGTTAGAGGAAGACACTAGGAAGCTCTGCAAAATGTGGACACCTCCACACATATCTTTATTCAAGGATAAAGAACTCAAGTGGCAGGATATGGGAATAATAGTGCAGAGGGGAAAAGATGTCACAGACTGGTTTGTAACAACAATGAATACAGAAACTAGTGCATCCACAGGATTAACTAGAAAGTTATTATTTTGGACAGTGACAGTGCAGGAAGGGATACATTTACATACAAAACAATAATGAGAAATATTCCTTACTGAACAGTAGGAACAGTTTTTGAATGAAGTCCCTGATAAGTTATGGTCAACAGATCCTACTGATGTGGGTTTAGTAAAGGAGCGTTACCTGTTCAAATTAGAGCAAAAACAGAATACAGGCCCAGAGTAAAACAATACCCTTTGAAACATGATGCACGTGAAGGAATAAAACCAGTAATAAAGGATTTAATAACTGCAGGGGTGATAATAAAATGTGAGGACTCACCAGGTAACACCCCCATTTTTCCAGTTAAAAAACAAGCTCCATCAACAGGAAAGATAGGCAGTTCTGGTTTGCATTTACCTTTGAGGGACAAAGATATACTTATACCAGACTACCTCAAGGCTACTGTGAAAGTCCAACTATATACTCTCAGGTAATGAGTGCAAGTATGGCCAAGTTTGACCCTCCAGGAGGTAGTCAGGTTTTACTATATGTTGATGATGTGCTATTAGCCTCTCCTGATTAGGAGATTTGTAAAAATGATACAATAGCATTATTAAAACATTTAGCAGAAGAAGGACACAAAGTCAGTAAAAAGAAACTTCAGTTATGTAAAAATGGGGTTAAATACTTAGGTCATAATCTTAGCGCAAGGGGACGCAAAATTGTAGAAGAAAGAAAGACTGTAATATTACAAGTTCTAAAACCAGTAACAAAAAAGCAAATGATGTCCTTCCTTGGACTAACTAATTATTGTAGAAACTGGGTGCCAAATTATGCAGAAATAGTAACTCCATTAAACAAATTAATGTATGAGGAAGAGCTGAAAATGACGTCTAAATTAAAATGGAGTGTAGAAGCTGAAGAAGCATTTACCAACATAAAACAAGTTCTAGTTTCCAGTACTGCTTTAGCATTACCAGATTATAGTAAACCTTTTGTTCAGATGGTACATTGCAAGGAACATTTTATGACTTCAGTTCTGGTTCAACAACATGGAGATAAAATGAAAATAATAGCCTATTTCTTTTCAAAACTAGATAGTGTTGCGTGTGTGCAACTATATTGTGTGAGAGCTGTAACTGCAGCCTAAAATGACAGTTGCAGTGCTGCAATAGTGTTGTTTCACCTTTTAACCTTAAGAGTTTCTCATGCCGTTTCAGCATTAATACTGCAGAATTAGGAAAAAAAAAAAGAAGAAGAAAAAAAATTAGAAGTGATTTGCAGGATCACAAAATAGTTTATGTGAATGATTTCTCTAAAAAGATGAGAGGGAGAAGACACAAACAGGATATGCATTGATGACAATGGATATAGTGTTAGAAAAGATGCAACTACAAAGCTCACTACAGGAGATAGAAATGTGGAAAAAACATGGAGCTGAATTAAAAGATAAAAACTATATATGACCAGATAATAAACCTGTCCTACCAAAGAACCTATAAATGGAAGCAATATTTGAGCCATCGTGTTTTCATAATGTCTCAACAGGGGGGAATAGTAGGACAGATATATTAATATTATATAACATATTGATTAAATTCTAAAAATTCTTATTAAAAATGTTTGTAAAACATGTTTAGCATGTGTAAAACATTATCCACAAGGGAATTTAAGACAACGAAGGGGACAATTTGCAAAACTAAGATACCCTTTTCAAACAATTCATATGGATTTTATTGAGTTAAACCACAGTGAAGGGAAAAAGTTCTGTTTAGTCGTTATAGATGCATTTTCTAAACAGATAGAACTATTTCCAACTAAACATTACAACTACCTCAGGGTTAACACCCTATGAAATGTTATGTGGAAGACCACACAGATTACCACAGTTAAAAAATAAGTGGGAGTTAGATGAAGAAGCTAACCTAGTTGATTATATGAGGAGTATGTTAGAAACCAACAGAAATAAATTTAAGCTATGAGGAATGTTCTATTTCCCAGCAGGAAAACTAACTAGTGAAACCAGGAGACTGGGTGTTAATAAGGAGTGTAAAGAAGAAGCATTGGTATTTCACCTAAGTGGGAGGATCCATATTAGGTATTATTAACCACTGCCAGGGCAGTAAAATAGCTGAGAGATCAACCTGGATTCACCTTACACATTGTAAAAAGATCATTTCGGTTGAAAGCTCCGTCAGGGGAAGTGATTTATAGACTGATAATAGGGTGGACCCAGACATTTAGAGGCTGGAGAGACCCGAAAGTCAGTGAAGACAATTAAGACACTGGAACCATTTAGAGGAGTACAAATTTCAGCCAAAATGACTTTTAGATGGATGAACAATGCTTTCCGATGCTGGGTGGTTATATATATATTTTTTTCCTTATATTGATTTTTATTTTTCTGGTACTTCTGGAAACCAGTCAAGATGAATCAGGATGTAACAACATCTGTTATGAGTGATATGAAACAAGTAGCGCTAAATCAAGGTAGGCAAGATAACCTAACTATGTGCACTAAACAAACTTCTTATACTTATGGTATTCAAATGTGTGTGAAATCTAAAACCATAGCTGTGGTGCTGATCCCACTCATTAGCTTGACCAAATGAGGAAGGAAAGGACAGGATTATAGAAGTTATAAATGGTACTTAACTAATGACAGAATAAACACCTCATGGTCCATGATGGTAGCTGATGAAGGTAATAATTGGACACCAGAGTGGGGCACCACTGCTTATGCTAGTTATTAAAATAAGTTGTTTAAGCTCCATAAAGCTGATGATGTAATCCAGGTAACAGAGCGAAGAGAGTAAAATTATGTTAGGAAAGTTAACCACAGATGACTAAGTTCCAGGTTATTACAGGAGTATCAGGAACAAATAATAACTGGTTATTGATGGTAGAACAAGAGGCTAACATGACTAAGAGAAATTGTGTTGTGTGTTTGGGTTCAAGGCTTTTATTATAAATAATTCCAGCTGTGATACCACAACTCTGTGTGATGGAAGTAATGAATCAAACTAATCCTAATGAAATGTGTAGCACAAGGATTCTGTTTTTCCTGTAACTACAGCAGATAAGGATAAATCAGTTTTCCATAAGCGAGTCACCACTGGAAACTATGCATGTATAAATACGACAGAGAGGGGTAATAAATTGGGAAATCTCACTGCAGTATGGTGTATTACAATTGTAAAAGTAAATAAGTGTTTTAAACCAGTCTCTAGAGGAGACATTTGGTGGTGGTGTGATGACGACAGGTTGTTTGATTGATTACCTTCAAAAGTAACAGGACTCTGTGCTTAATTACTTTATGGTTATATCCTATGTTAGTAGATGAAGTAACAGATGGACTATTTAGTGTTAAATCCACATGATTGGTGTGATAGGAAGTGCAGAGCAGCAGCTTGGCAGACTGAGGGAGACTCTACATACATAGATGCTATAGATGAAGATAAATTAACTGATCAAGTAGTTGCAGGATTTGAATCAAGTATGTGTTAGTGGTGTACAATGAACAAAAATGTAGACAGGATCAATTATATTCATTACAATGTACAAAAACGAGGAAATTGGACACAAAGCGGGTTTGAACTGTCCATGACCAATTGGCTTCAACTTCCCTGATAGCATTCCAGAATAGAATTGCTTTGGACAAGTTGTTAGCTGAAAAAGGAGAAGTTTGTGCTATTTTCGGAGAGAAATGTTGCATATTTATAGCTAACAACACTGCTGCTGGCTGATGGCAGCCTAACGAAAGCCATAGAAGGTTTGAGATCTCTAAATGGCAAAATGAAAGCATTATGGAGTAGACGCCTCGATGTGGGACTCCTGGCTGGATATGTTTGGGAAGTATAAAATTTTAGTATCATCAGTAATAATTTTCTTTGCAGTGTTTGCTGCAATTTTGACATTGTGTGGATATTGTTGAATTCCCTGCTTTTGTACTGTTAACCATCTCATCACCACAGCTATTTCTCCTATGGAAAACAGAGTTACACAACTCTATCTGTTATTTAAACATCAGGATGATGAAGATGACGAGGATGGGACTGACCACTTTTCTGACCTGTACGCAGATCCATTTCTATATGAATCTGTGATTTAAATGTCAGTAAGTACCTCTAAGTATAATTGTCTTTGTACTCATGAAAATAATCTTACAGTTAAAAAAATCTGACAGAAGTGGCTGTTAAGTGATATGAGAATATGAGCAGATATAAGACATACAGGGGGAAAATGTTGGAATAATTGAATATAGATTTATCTTATATTTTCTCCTATTCTTTAACTTGACTATTTGATCTCATAACCTTCATGATGTATGTGTGAGTAAAGGATGTGTGAGTTTGTCTGCAGGCAAAGATCATAAATAGGAGCTGAACTAGCAGAGAAGGAAGCAGTCCAGTTGAGGAGGTCATAAAGATGAAGGCTGATTACACTCGACAAAAGTCACAACTGACCCTACCAGTTGTAGGAGACTGTGGGAAATTTGTTGTTAATGTATAAAGCTGTTTATGACCTGTTTACGATGCAGTTGTTGTTTTCCCCCATCCTTTAGAGAACAATGTTTTTGTAAACTAGGGACCCCCGAAAGACAATAAAAAGAGGAGGCAGACAGATGCTGTTCAGAGCGGTGAGATCTGTAACTGAGCAAATCTTGACCGTGTAACTTATTTTAATAATAATAATAATTTCAGATTAATATTATTGATAATAAGTTTTGGATTTTTAGTAACAGCAAGCAACAACCTTTTCTTTCCCCACGCCTACAGCCTACAGAGGCTATAGCATCTGCTTCAACATTCTCCTTTGTCTGTCAGATATCCTGACCTCTGACATACTTTATTGTTTGAAGCAGTTTGCTGAGAAGTCCTCCAATCACAACTGGCTGTGCTTGGTGAGACCAGCCCATCTGTCGCCCCTCAGTTTTCCAGCTCTGTTCTGGGCAGCTCTGATCCTCTTTGCTGCAGGAAAATAGTGCAGACTATCAGCAGTGTTGCTGCCACCACCAGCAATGCACCATTTCACCATATTAACGCTGTTTTTAATGCAACTTGGCTTCTACCTGAACCGTTGTCATTGACCCTCACACAATGAATGACCAAACTTCCCCTTCGACGTAATTTCAGGGCGTCTTTGGACTTAAAACATTTTAAATTATGCTTATTTTGTGTCACAAATGTCTGTTATCACGTCTTTAATCCTAAAACCATGTCATTTACTACCCAATGTATAAATGTTTTCTTTCAATTTCTGGCAAAAAGCGTGTCACAGGCACTTTAAACCCTGGCGGCCAACTATCGTCTCCCTGCTCTCCGCCACAGGTATGCTGCCGTCTTTTGCTTTTAGATGATTTTGATTGCACATTACAGCACTTTCACATACATCCTCCACACATGTGCACCATTACACCACTGATTTAGCTGACTTTCTCGTAGTCGTCGTTTTCCATTTTATCCGGGACCGGGTCGCGGGGGCAGCAGAGACACCAAGACGTCCCTCTCCCTAGACACCTCCTCCGGCTCCTCCGGGGGGAGCCCAAGGCGTTCCCAGGCCAGCCGAGAGACATAGTCCCTCCAGCGTGTCCTGGGCCGTCCCCTGGGCCTCCTCCTGGTGGGACGTGCCTGGAACACCTCCCGAGGAAGGCGTCCAGGAGGCATCCGGTATAGATGCCCGAGCCACCTCAACTGGCTCCTCTCGATGTGGAGGAGCAGGGGCTCTACTCCGAGCCCCTCCCGGATGGCCGAGCTCCTCACCCTATCTCTAAGGGAGTGCCCGGCCACCCTACGGAGGAAGCTCATTTCAGTCGCTTGTATCCGGGATCTCGTTCTTTCGGTTATGACCCAAAGTTCATGGCCATAGGTGAGGGTAGGAACGTAGACTGACCGGTAAATCGAGAGCTTCGCTTTTCGGCTCAGCTCTCGCTTCACCACAACGGACCGGCACTGTGCCCCCATTACTGCAGCAGCCGCACCGATCCATCTGTCGAACTCCCGCTCCATTCTTCCCTCACTCATGAACAAGACCCCCGAGATACTTAAACTCCTCCACTTGAGGCAGGAACTCCCCTCCAACCTGGGACGACAGTGGACAGTCACTGGTGTTGGCTTTGAAGCAATTCCTCATACTAAGCATGCATGTGGCAACAGTGGAGAGAAAAAACTCCCTTTTAACAGGAAGAAAAATACAGCAGAACCATCTGCCACGACCGACTGGGGGTTTGAGAGAACAGAGCAGAGACACAAAAAGAACACAGAAGCACTGATCCAGGAGTACTTTCTATGGGTAGGAAAAGTAAAGTTAATGGATGTAGCTCCTTTAGTCGTTTCATCTAGAAAGAAAGAACAGATAAAGTCTGAGGTTAGAGTATGAATGAGAGCACATAGAGTTAGTCACAGTAAAAGCTCAGTCAGTAGCCATGTCTTGGAGAGTGACAGGGTTAAACACTGAAAGATAGGCCCAAGTGTATCATCGGTACAGTGTGAGCATTAAGTTGTTGCCAGCAGAAGCTTGCACGATCCCCCCCTCCAAAAAGTTGTCACAGGTAGACACAGAGTCAGGCCTGGTGTAGCTTCTAGAAAGAGAAAGGAGAGAGAACATAAAGTTAAAAGCTGAAATAACAGCAAATAATGCAAAATTGGAGAGTAGTATGAGAATGTAGCGAAGAGAGTGAAAGTTGTCATTATGTCCTCCGGTAGCCTAAGCCTATAGCAGCATAACTACAGAGATAGCTCAGGATAACGTAAGCCACTCTAACTATAAGCTTTATCAAAAAGGAAAGTTTTAAGCCTAGCCTTAAAAGTAGACAGGGTGTCTGCCTCACGGACTAAAACTGGGAGCTGGTTCCACAAGAGAGGAGCCTGATAACTAAAAGATCTGCCTCCCATTCTACTTCTAGAGACTCTAGGAACCACCAGTAAACCTGCAGTCTGAGAACGAAGTTCTCTGTTAGGAACATATGGACCAATCAGATCTCTGATGTATGATGGAGCTAGATCATTAAGGGCTTTATATGTGAGGAGGAGAATTTTAAATTCTATTCTGGATTTAACAGGGAGCCAATGAAGGGACGCTTCATAACCTCTGTACTGAGAATATCATCATAATTAACAGAAATAAAGGGTTGGCATCAGTCTGTGGGTAACTATTACATATAAAGTGAATCTAGTTACTGAAATAAATTAACTTTTCAATAATATTCTCATTATTGAATGGATCTGTGTATGAAACAGATTCTGTTCGGTGTATGCAGCTATATGTTGTTTTAAATTAATTTAAAGGACCTTTCCTTTATTTGTTGGCTGGTTGTCCTTTAACTACAAAGTTAGGCATACCTCTTTCAGACCAGTCATGAAAGTAAGAACATTCCACAGATTTATCAGAATTATTGCAAAGTGTGGGCATGATTTGCTCTAAACGTCTTACTAAAAGCCAATATCTACTTGGATCCAAGAAAAATAATTTTTTATTAGTCATAATGAAGGTTTTTTTTAATGTTTCCTCAGCTGTCATGTGCAGCTTATTGAACATCTATAAAAAACCTTGGATTTATTTTTTCTTTTATTGTTTTATTACATTGTAATGTGTATATGTACACTCTTAACTGGAAAATTCTCAGAACAGAATGCAAAGAAACTTTTATTTTATTGGACTAATGCACTTCAGGCTGCAGCATTTTCTAAACCAGGTTTTTTTACATAAAAATGCTCCATTGTTCCACATAGTTCAGCCATGTTTCTTTCAAATGTGTACTTGATCTTTGCCATTAAAGTGCTAACTATATCCCTTTCTGTGCTGCCACACAACCAGTTGACATTTAACTATTAAAACAGTGCTTCCAGTCAAAAAAACAATCTGTTCTGTCATTACTGTGAGAAATTTGCAGATCTTGCAGTTACAAATACTATATTGCCAGCCATACATGGTTGAAATGCCTTCCTGTTTTGTTGGGCCTGACTTAAAATACTATAGAAAAGCAGGTTTTGAAATTACTTATCCACTTTAAAAAATAATGAAATGGCTGATTGCATTTTATTTATGTTTCATACTTTTGAGATTTTTACTTTTTTCTGGCTCTAAAATAAGATTTTTTGCCCTTTAACTTTTCTGATTTGGGGATTTTAAAATCTCAATTCTGTCCAAACAAAAAAGACTTTTATAGTTTTAAAATACAGGTTAAAAAAATCCTGAATGCTCAGTACTTTCAGCAGTGTTTTAAAAACACATTTTTAGGATGCCAATCAAGCTGCAGCCTGAAATTTTAAAATACGTAAACCTTCTTTTAGTACCACTGTGAAGTATCTGGTACTTACCTGACTACAGAAAATTATAGAAAAGAAAAAGGTTCTGAGAAGGAATACATTCAGAAAATAAAATACAAACAGAACCTTCTGGTGGTTAAACATGTCATTTTTATTTTGACGACAGACCATCACTTCAAGAATGGGTTTGAAAATAGGAGTGAATTAGAGTTTGGGGATCCTGTAGCAGTAGAAGACACGCTGTGGGAAAGTAGATATAATTCCCTATGTTTAGAGGTATAAATTGCACACAGAGAAAAACTGTGGCCATGAAAGAAGTTTCAATCAAAAAGTTTATGAATATTTAACATTAGCAAATCTAGAGTGACATCACCTCACTCTGAACATTTTATGGTAAAATCTAAAAACATCTCAGACGCTTAACTGTGATTGTTTGAAAACTGTAAAAGGTAATAAAATTCTAGTTCAGCCCAACATTCCATTAAACCTTGAATGATCTTCATGCTGTAAAGTCAAACAAGGCTGGGTGTTACTGCTGAAATATTATTGTAGTATTATTGTAGTCTATGGGGATTTTTTATTCTTTTTTTTTTAGAAATATTCTAAATATTGTTTATGGTATCACAACAATTAAACACAGTACTCTATTAGTGATCAAGGCACAAGAAATCTGATGAATAATAATAATAGGTCATAACAGTTTCTCCTATTTTTCTTTTCTCTTATCTTTCTGCTCTCGGTGGAGGAGGACGCTTTTCTCTGTCTCCCGCACCCTCCCATATCTGCCCTGCTTCAGCTCTGTGTCTTGTCTTCTTTTTGGAGCCTCCCTTTGCATATCTTCCAAAATTCTGAGTTATGGATTTTGTCAGCTGGTCTCTCAATGCAATTGACCAAATTTTCTCGACTAGAAGACAGGGTGAAGGGGTACCCTCTTGTCCAGACGGGACATTTTTCTCCAGATACACAATGGACTCCTGGCAGAAGTGGAGGATTGTGTGTTTGTCGATAATGTCAGTCGAGGATGTCGAAGATGTGTACACAATTGGATGTTTGATAACAGGATTTCTGCTTTTCAGTTACCTGGCATATCGAGAAATTCAGAAAACGTCGGCATCTGTTCTGGCAATTGTGAGGCTGCCTGGCATGTATGATGGGATCTGCAGAGAGATCAACACTCAGCCTGAGATGTTACGTGAGCTGAATCGCAGACTGGATGTGATCCTTACACAGGATCGCAGACAGGTTGCAGTTCCTGGATTCAGAGGTGAAATGGGATAAATCTTGGAGAAAGTTGTTCGTTCGGATCTGGCAAAAAGGACATGGAATTTGGCTGTTTGGATTCGCCTTTGAGAAGCACCAGCGAGACCTTCAAGGCAGACGGAAAACTAAGAGTCGGCCTGGCCCAAAACAATTGTTGTTATCTGAATCCGGCCCCCCTGCACGGCCTTGATGGCTGGCTATCTTCAACTTCTCCTGGAAGTTATGTAAACATGATGCACTGCTCCCTCTGCCCCCTCCCTTCCCTGAGGACATCTGTGGAGCTGCTCAGAACTGTGTGGCCGGTTGATGAACCTTCCATCGTACCATCAAGGACAATGACCTTTGTGACAGTGCTTCACGGACTTCCTTGCACACACTCACATGCACACACACACACATGCTCAAGATAAACATATGCACCCCTTTACACCGCCTTCACCGGACCCCCCTGCATGATGTTGTTTCATATATGTGTTGCTTCTTTGCGCTGAGGGTTTTTTTTGCAATCTCAAACTGTATCCTGTTAAGGATAAAGTGTGAAATATGATTTTTTTCCCCCCTCTTCACCTAATGTGGCCTCTTTTCTCATCTAGAAAGGGCAGTAGCTATGAGTGGGCAGCATACCCTCAGTGACCTGTCCCCCCCATGTCTTGTGTCATGTTGTCTGTCTGGATGGGTTGTACTGGAATTCTAATTTCCCCTCGGGGATCAATAAAGTATTTTTGAATTTTGAATGGAATTTAATTGAATTGAATTGAAGTGAAGTGAATTGAATTGAATTACACTGTAGTAATACATGACATGCACCAAGGTGCTTCACAGACCTCGAGTAGAAAATGCAATGCTACATCAAGCTGAGTCCGCTCTTTATATTTTGATGGACTTTAAACTTTTTTCTCACCAATTCTTGTAAAACTGAATGTAAATCCTTTCCCCATAAAAGAAGATCTTATTTACTCCTGACACCCACTCTTAAAAACATTGTTTAAAAACACCATAAAATGAGGAAGTATGAAAAATGTGCAAAGACATGCTGTTCCTTGGGTTAAAAGGTGCAAGCATCTTTCCCCGTTGCTGGCAGTGGAGGATGATGCTGCTGCACAGCAAAGCTGCCTAATAAAGTTTTAATTGCCCAGAGGCAATAAAAAGTTACAATCACATACCATGTTTCAGTTGGATTTTCTTTTTATAGGCACAATCATCTGATCCCATAAAACATTAAGTATTGGTTAATTTTTTTTTTCTTACTCATCCCTTTCAACTTTATTTCACTGCAGCGGTGTGAGCATAAAGAGCAGAGAGCAGGACACTTCCCCCCACTGTCACCATCATCCTCTGGACTGGAACAGAGAGACACACTGGGATCATCTTGTGAAATCTAACAATTGAATCTTCACTTTCCATCATAATATTCGCAATGAAGACATCAGTTGTGGAAATGTCCTGTGATTCTCTTGCCGCAGTTTGTTCAGGTGCAAACTGCCTCATTCCTCCCAGTAACTTTAATGCAGTCTTGAGCCTTGTGTTGAGCACGGTGCTCACAGTGATGCTGGCCTTGGTCATGTTCGCCATGGGCTGCACCGTGGAGGCCTCAAAGCTATGGAGCCACGTCAAGAAACCCTGGGGCATTGTCATCGGCTTCCTCTGCCAGTTCGGCATCATGCCCTTCACGGCCTTTGCGCTGTCTTTAGCTTTTGGGGTGCTTCCTGTGCAGGCCATTGTCATCATCGTTATGGGCTGCTGTCCTGGAGGATCCAGCTCAAACATCATCTGCTACTGGCTGGATGGAGACATGGATCTGAGGTAAGATGATCATGTTGGTTGGAAGGTTAATTGTTTGTTGGAATGTTAATATTCCAAATCAGTTTGTCTGACCTCAAGTTAATAGTCTACTGTATGAAAGTCTAAACACAATCTACATTTGAACCAGGTTATTGAAATTTAATCCCCATTCTTGTGCAGTTTTATAGGTATAGAGAGCTCCATTTTCATGATGATGTAAAGAGGAGGTATAAAGAGATATAAGAGGCCGGGAGAAGAAGCGGACCTTCTGGTCGGGGTTTGGGCTGGAGTTGGGGTTTGATTGGGATGTGGCTTCGCTTTGTTGGAAGGGCTGGCCAGCTGGCCTGCTTGGTGCGGCGGGGTGTGCCTAGCAGGATTGTGGGTGACCGGCATGCTAGAGTGCCTCTGGGGTTTGGGTGTGGGGTTGATGAGGTGCCCGGTCCTTAACGTGTCGTGGTGGCCTTCCTGAGATGCCAACCACACCCTGGCCGGGCGCCAAGCTTTGTTTGGCGGTCGGGTGGGTGGGGCGGTGGAGCATGTCTTGTGCCTGCACTGGGGCGGCTGGTGGGTTGTGCTTGGCCTGGAGCGGTGGGCCTACCTGGCCAGGTTACTCAGGTGCCGATTGTTTCTCTCTCGTGGACTAGGGGGCTGGGGCTGCTGGCGCTGGCCAGATGGTTGGGCAGGCTCGGCGGTGTGCTGCTCTGCTGACTGTCGTGTCCAAGGGGGGATCGGGGTGGAGGGCTGGCATGGAGGGGCTATAGTGTGTGGGGTTGGCCGGCGGGTTGTGTCCTCTTTTTGGATGTGGGGTCACCGACATTTAAATCGACTGGGCGGTGATGGTGGAGCTGAAGTTGTTAATGTTTCTCCCTGTGCTATTATTGCAGTGGCGGCAATGTGGTGTGTTTGTGTGGTTGCGGGGGGCGTGGTGGGGACGCCAGCCCTGGGTGCTTGCCCCAAGGACTTCTTGCTGGGTTAGTTTGTGTGGGCGGAGGCAGGGGTGGCATTGCGTGGGGCCCTTGCCTTGCTGTCACATTGTGCTGTGTGTTGGGGGGCAGGATGCGACCGGGGTGCTTGGAGCGGGACTGTATTTGGAGGTTGCGCTGTGTGGGTGTGCCTTCGTTGGCTTTTCATGGATGGAGCTCACCTATGGAGGTGTGCCCCTGTGGGGAAGGGATTCATGGCATTTGGGTTCAGGGGCATGTGTTCGATATCTGTGTCCTGGTTGCGGGTGGCCCTGTGGGGAAATTCATGTTGGGGTTCATGGGGGGTGGGGGACTCCTGGGGTGGAAATCACAATTCATTGGGGGGTACTGTTTCATCCTGCGGCGGCTCTAGTTGGTGGGCTTGTTTATACTGGGTAGACCCCTCTTTTGCACATGGCCCCCTTTCTGGATGGGGATGGGGTTTGTTGGGGACTGGAGACAGGCTGGGGAGTCGGGGTTCAGGCCAGGGTCGGGCAGGGCCAGCTTTAGTCTGGTCTGGTGCTGGGGAGGTCTGCCTGTCTCCACCCACGGTCGGAGGGAAGGGGACCGCCTCCTGGGTCCAGGGGCCAGTTTCTCCTATGTGGTATGGAACCCTGGACCTCAGAGTATAGAGTATGTATGGGGAGTGTGAGTGAGTGTACAATGGACATTGTTGTTTGTTTTTACATTGGGTGCATGGGTGTGAGTGTTTTTATGTATACACATGAGGGTGGGAATGTGTGATTGTGACTATATGGACCTGTTTTTGTGTCTGGTTAGGTCTTGGACTGCTCCCTCTCCTGGATCAGTTTAGGTCCCCCATCAAATGTGGGGCCTATTTCCTCCCCACCACACTACCAGCCAGTGGCTGGTGTCTCTGCCCACCGGTGCACTTGTGGTTCTTGGCGTCCGGGGCTGGGTGCTTTTATGTGTGCCGGCTCACTCCCGGTGGCTGCTTGCTGGGGGCTGGACCACTGGGCTCTGTTGGGCTTCTGCTTGGGGAGTGATATGTCCCAGGGTCTCGGGCCTCTGGGTCCTTGGCTGGATCTGCTTTGACAAAGACGGCCGCTGGTGGGGCCTGTGGACTCGTCGCTGCAGCTCCCTGGGGCTTCTGCGCCGTGCCTGCTGGGTGGTTCCCTGCTATTCTCTGGGAGGGTTGTGGTAGTCCTGGCGATGGTTCTCCTGGGGTTCCTGTGCTCTGGGGGTGCCTTTGGATGTCTATGGCTCGGATCTCCTCTGTATCTGTCTCAGGTCCAGGGGGGCAGGTCTGTGGCTTCCTACACTCGCTATTGCATATTTTTATGGAGATACCTTGTATATGCAAGCGCGCTCACACTCAGACCAAAAGGTGTCACTCAGACCCAAAGGTGTTTAGATTCAGGTGTTAACAGACACACAAATTTTCTAAATTGAGCTGCAGTTACCACTGAACACATCTTGCATTCATAAGTACTGTGCACTTTTTGGTAACAATGATGTTTTTCTATATGTTTCTGCAAGTGAAGAACCAAGCAGGGTGTTATCTTATAATCTCTTCATCATTTCTCTCCTCCATTTTTTTCTCCTTCTCTCTATTTTCCCTTTATGCCCAACCTCTCTCTCATTCGTGCTTATTTTTTACTTTCTGTTTCTGTTTCCGTGTCCGTAGCAACTGAAATAATCCCAAAGCAGTTTCTAATAAAGTTTATTTTATAAATATCAAGCAGAGCATTAAAGCCATAATCCTCCACTTGTAAATCTGTTTAGCTTTTTCTTGACACAACAAGTTTGAGTGCTACACTGCTGGACAACACAAGGTAAAAAAAAAAAAAAAGGAAAAAAAAAAAAGAAATAGATATAGATATAGATATAACCAGGAGTTTGGGGCTGATGTATATGAGCAAATCGGGAAACCTTGATTGGGCTAAAGTCATTTTTATTTATCCATCCTTGATTAAAAATCCAAAGCCATGTAAAGCTTCACGTAATATTTTGTCCCATTTTTCCTGCAAGCAAGACATAAGTTGTCCAACAGTCCTGGGACATTACTTTCTACATTTCTGGGCACGTATTCCCAAAGAATCCTAAGACTAAAACTAGCTGCTAGTGAAGTCATTCTAAGAAAAAATTTTGAATTTTTCGAATTCGAAGATTTTTCTTCAAATTTTCCCTCGGTAAGATAAAAAAGTTATTCATGAAGCATCTTAGGCGCTAACAGAGAGCTCCTAATGTGAGGAGATGTTAAGAATAGTGAGGAGGACCTTTAGTGAGCCTAAGTGTGTGTGAAGCAGAGAAGATGGATGAAAGACAGACAGAAAGGAGAGATATTATCCTACAATGAACAACAGTGAATTAATGAAACGCTTTGGGCGTTAATACTTTGGGCAAATTTTTTAACATAACAGACTGTAAAATGCTTTCAACAATAAAAATTCGTCAAAAATTGGAAAAACTCAAAACAATATACAGTACTGACCAAATGTTTGGACACACCTTCTCATTCAAAGAGTTTTTTTTATTTTCATGACTATGAATATTGTAGCTTCACACTGAAGTTATCAAAACTATGAATGAACACATGTGGAATTATATACTGAACCAAAAAGTGTAAAACAACTGAAAATATGTCTTATATTCTAGGTTCTTCAAAGTAGCCACCTTTTGCTTTGATTACTGCTCCACACACTCTTGGCATTCTGTTGATGAGCTTCAAGAGGTAGTCAGTTCAGTTTTCTCCACCTTATGTTCTCCGATTTGTTTTGGTCGTTTTACCAAATCAGACCTCATTATACAAGAAGGAGATCACAGGGCAATGCTGAAGCGTGATATGTTTTAATATCAAATAGATGAAGTAGGAAAATGACCAGCATGAAAAGTAAACATGATAATAAGCAAATAAAAATAATGACGAGCTGGTCAATAAGGTTCAAACATTTTGATGCTGTGTGACAATCAATTTAATTTAGCTAAGTTTCTTCATCATGATTTACACATATTAGAATCCAGTCTAAATTCTATCATTGGTTTAATTCTCTACATTGATTACTAGGAGCGCACTTTTTTTAATTTATTTTTTTCATGTGTTTTTGTAACAACCAATCAGAGCTCTTAAAAGACATTACACATGGTGACGGGGTCAACCACACCTCCTGACTAGGATAGGAATTTCTGTCGTCTCCTCGCTCAGTCACTCTCAGCAGCGAACAGAATCAATGTCCCAAAACTCTTAACAGTGAGGATGACCACTTAAGCACATTTATGATTGATTAGAGGAGATTTCAGACTTGACATTTACTCCTTATTTTTTCTTAAACAATGCCAACATGAGTGAAATTTAAATCTTCTGTTTCTCAATTTACATATTTTTGTTTAACTAAATATTCCTATTGGGTCCGGTAATGTAAATCGAACTGTGGTCTTCGCTTTCTTCTCTGCAGTATCAGCATGACGGCCTGTTCCTCCATCTTGGCCTTGGGCATGATGCCGCTCTGTCTGTTCATTTACACCAGTGTCTGGACCTCCAGCGACAGCATCAAGATCCCTTTTGACAGCATTGGTAAGTTAACAGATCTGTTGTCTTTATGCTTGCACAGAAGGAATTATTGTTGAAATTCCTGCCATGCATTGTTTATTTGTGTTTACTTCTTAAATTTAAAAGAATTGCCATTTCATCTGTGCTTGCTCAGGAATCACACTTGCAGGCCTTCTTATACCCATTGCTGTGGGGATTTTTGTAAAAAGCAAGTGGCCTCATATAGCAAAAAAGATCCTCAAGGTAGAAATTCTTTAATTTGTTTTATGATCTGATGACCAATAAAAAGTCTTGGAAAGAGTGTAAGTGAAATATTTTGTAACGGTTTTCCACAGGTGGGTTCTATCGGTGGCTTTGCTCTCATTATCATCATAGCTGTGGTTGGAGGGGTCCTCTACCAATCGTCTTGGGTCATTTCTCCCTCCTTGTGGATAATTGGAACTGTCTATCCCTTTATTGGGTTTAGCCTGGGTTTCCTTTTGGCTTGGTTTGTGGGTCAGCCCTGGAACAAGTGAGTGAGAAGGGGAACTGTTCATGTTCAGAATAACGTAACCATAAAACCACCACGATAACACATTTTACTTTCTTATGAGGTTGCTCAATTTTTCTGCCTTTGTTCAGATGTCGAACAATCGCACTAGAAACAGGTTTCCAGAACGCCCAGCTGTGCAGCACCATTGTCCAGCTGTCCTTCAGCCCTGCAGAGCTGGAGGTCATGTTTGCTTTCCCCCTCATCTACAGCATCTTCCAGCTCGTAGCAGCAGTCTGTGCCGTGGGAGGTAAAAGTTTTACAGTAAATGTTTTTATCCTGCAGATCTCTTTCAGATTAAGGTAGTATGCCTGGTTTCTCACTGTGTGTGCTTCCCTTCCAGCCTTCCAAGCATATAAAAGGATTTGTGTAAAAAATTCAGATGACCTAGACAATGAGGTCAGAACGGAAAATGATGACAGTGCAACTAAACAGACGGGCTACACTCTGGACAACAAAGCTTTTGAGTCTGACGAACTGAAAGGCACCTACGCAAACATAAAGCTGTGAGATATAAAAATCCTGCAAATGACTGACTTGAGATCTCTTGGAGACAGTAGAATTATTGAACTGTGAACACACAATACTCACTACTGGCCGAAATGTGTAATGCAAAACATGCAACATTCTCTATTTTATTCATGTAGATATTTAAAAACAGCAATAGGTAACTTTCTATTTCATAGTAGTAAATAAATGTTTGGAGCTGTTTAAAGAAAATGTACTCTGGTATATTGTAACTTAGTATAAGAAAAACATAGGGTCAGGAAAAAAATTAAAGTTCATGAGGGGCATGATTTCATGTTCTTTATTATGTCAGAATGAATACATTTGAACTTCGGTCACTGCTTATCGAAAACCTCATGGAAGTTGCTGCGAAACATTTAATCCTGCAAGTAGACAAACAAAATAAGGGTTGACATCTGAAAATCACCCAAACATCTGGTATTGTTTTTTTGATATCTGTTCTGATGCTGACACTGATCCAACCTTCTGTTGTGTTTGTTTCTGTTTAGATTTTCTCATATTCGACTTTGTTTTTAACAAATTAAGTTGAGCCTCTCTTTTATAATAAAACAATGTTTGTCCAATATTAATTATTTTTCAAGCTACAGAGCACATACACTTTATTCCAACAAGTATGTATTTTTAAACATATACTTTGTATTTTTATTATTTTTCTGAGCCTATAAAAATAAAATGCTTATATATGATGTAAGTTATCAGCTGTTATAAAAATGCATTTAGAAGAATCATGTATTTGTTGTAATATAATCTTATTTTTGTTGTGATGGTTCTTGTTTGGATATGAATTTAAGTAATTTTGACATCTCAATAAACTCTTGTGATAAGGCATTCTCTGTTATTCGCAACTATTCAGAGGTCAGAATTATATAAAAATTTATGATGGTAAATTAATGTTTGATATTATCCAAAGACTTCAACAAATGCAATGAATATTTAATTTTTTTGATGAAGATGTGTGCATTATCTGAACAACAATGTAAAAACTCTTTATCAAATCCAGTATGTAAAGTGAAAACAAGACAAAGCCCATAATGGAGCCTTGCAGAACTCCACAACGAGCCTCTAGAATTAACCCCCTGGTAAAAATGTGTAAAAAAAGTCCTAAAATAAATACATTTGTTATATACAGGTCCTTCTCAAAATATTAGCATATTGTGATAAAGTTCATTATTTTCCATAATGTCATGATGAAAATTTAACATTCATATATTTTAGATTCATTGCACACTAACTGAAATATTTCAGGTCTTTTATTGTCTTAATACGGATGATTGTGGCATACAGCTCATGAAAACCCAAAATTCATATCTCACAAAATTAGCATATTTCATCCGACCAATAAAAGAAAAGTGTTTTTAATACAAAAAACGTCAACCTTCAAATAATCATGTACAGTTATGCACTCAATACTTGGTCGGGAATCCTTTTGCAGAAATGACTGCTTCAATGCGGCGTGGCATGGAGGCAATCAGCCTGTGGCACTGCTGAGGTCTTATGGAGGCCCAGGATGCTTCGATAGCAGCCTTTAGCTCATCCAGAGTGTTGGGTCTTGAGTCTCTCAACGTTCTCTTCACAATATCCCACAGATTATCTGTGGGGTCAGGTCAGGAGAGTTGGCAGGCCAATTGAGCACAGTGATACCATGGTCAGTAAACCATTTACCAGTGGTTTTGGCACTGTGAGCAGGTGCCAGGTCGTGCTGAAAAATGAAATCTTCATCTCCATAAAGCTTTTCAGCAGATGGAAGCATAAAGTGCTCCAAAATCTCCTGATAGCTAGCTGCATTGACCCTGCCCTTGATAAAACACAGTGGACCAACACTAGCAGCTGACACGGCACCCCAGACCATCACTGACTGTGGGTACTTGACACTGGACTTCTGGCATTTTGGCATTTCCTTCTCCCCAGTCTTCCTCCAGACTCTGGCACCTTGATTTCCGAATGACATGCAGAATTTGCTTTCATCCGAAAAAAGTACTTTGGACCACTGAGCAACAGTCCAGTGCTGCTTCTCTGTAGCCCAGGTCAGGCGCTTCTGCCACTGTTTCTGGTTCAAAAGTGGCATGACCTGGGGAATGCGGCACCTGTAGCCCATTTCCATTTCCTGCACACGCCTGTGCACAGTGGCTCTGGATGTTTCTACTCCAGACTCAGTCCACTGCTTCCGCAGGTCCCCCAAGGTCTGGAATCGGCCCTTGTCCACAATCTTCCTCAGGGTCCGGTCACCTCTTCTCGTTGTGCAGCATTTTCTGCCACACTTTTTCCTTCCCACAGACTTCCCACTGAGGTACCTTGATACAGCACTCTGGGAACAGCCTATTCGTTCAGAAATTTCTTTCTGTGTCTTACCCTCTTACTTGAGGGTGTCAATAGTGGCCTTCTGGACAGCAGTCAGGTCGGCAGTCTTACCCATGATTGGGGTTTTGAGTGATGAACCAGGCTGGGAGTTTTAAAGGCTTCAGGAATCTTTTGCAGGTGTTTAGAGTTAACTCGTTGATTCAGATGATTAGGTTCATAGCTCGTTTAGAGACCCTTTTAATGATATGCTAATTTTGTGAGATAGGAATTTTGGGTTTTCATGAGCTGCATGCCAAAATCATCCGTATTAAGACAATAAAAGACCTGAAATATTTCAGTTAGTGTGCAATGAATCTAAAATATATGAATGTTAAATTTTCATCATTACATTATGGAAAATAATGAACTTTATCACAATATGCTAATATTTTGAGAAGGACCTGTATATTTGTTTGTAGGATAATTTTACAATGAATATTTTTGAGAAATCCAACCTTTAATTAAGTATGTAACTAAAAGATAATATTCCATCCATCCATCCATTTTCTACACCCTCTTCTTTCGTACAGAGTTGTGAGGGTGCTGGTGCTTATCTCCAGCGATCTACAGGTGAGGGGCGGGGTACACCCTGGACAGGTCAGCAGTGCATCGCAGAGGAAAGATAATATTATCAAAGCATTTTTCAAATGTATACCTTACCTTACCTGCTCTCTCTCCTGGATCAGCTATTTTCTCACCGTCACACTCGCTACCGCTGGCTGGTGTCTCTGCCTGCTGGTGTATTGGTGGTTCTCGGTGTCTGGGGCTGGGTGCTTTGGTGTGTGCTTGCTCACTCCCAGTGGCTGCTTGCCAGGACCTGGGCCCCCTGGCTCTGTCAGGACTCTGCTTGGGGGGTGATGTGCCCAAGGGTCTCTGAGAGCATGGCTGGATGTACTCTGGTGTAGACGGCTGCCGGTGGGGCCTGTGGGCTCGTTGCTGCAGCTCCCTGGGGCTTCTGCACTGTGGCTGCTGGGTGGTTCCCCTGGGGCCCTCCTCTGCTCTTCTCTGGTGGGAGGTTGCGGTAATCTCTGGGGGGCCTTTGGATGTCTGTGGCTCAGATCTCCAGGGGGGCAGGTCTGTGGATCCTCACACTTGCTATTGCATATTTTTATGAAAAAACTTTATATACACAAGTACTTTCACACCCACAGGTGTTTGGATTCAGGTGTTAGCAGATACACAGATGTTCTGTATTGCACCGTGGTTACCACCAAAGACATCTTGCATCCATAAGTACCGTGCACCTTTCAGTAACATTGTTGTTATATAAGATTTGGCAGGTCAAGAAGGTTGCGCCTTTGGTTGCACTGTTGCCTTGCAGCAAGAAGGTCCTGGGTTTGACTCCTGGCTGGGGGTCTTTCTGCATGGAGTTTGCAGGTTCTCCAGGGAGAACCAGATCTATAAGGAACTTTAAATAAATACACCTAACAGAACTCTAGGAAGCAACACCACTTAAACAGGAGGATAAATCTTAAATGAAAGGAAAAGCTCCTGGCTAGGCAGGCAGTAAACAAAACACAATGACACTGATTGGGAAGAAGGAAATAAAGATAATATTATTCTAAAGTGCTACTCTGCCAGACTGGACAAGTTTAATAAATAAAATTTGTTTAAAATGTATATGTTACTTTTTTAACTGGATCAGTGTCAAGATAACTTTAATCAATATTCACTGTTCTTCTGCTTCCCTGGGATATAAATATGACATTTCTCTTAGCCACTCTTTAAAATGGGAACGACAAGGAGTATGCAATTCAAGTCAGGTAGATGTGTGCAGGTCTTTAAATGTCAGGAAATGGATTCAAGAAATCTAAATTTGACCATATCTACAATCAGACCAATAATAGCTGGAACTGTGACAAACAAGGCTGAACAAGGACTCAAGTTTATCTTCCACCACAGTGAGGAGGATGGTTATGGAGGTACCATGTCTAACATCTCCAAAGCTGTTAGACTGTAAGAGATCTGCAGGCAAGAGTATTAACAAGTGACCATGACAATCATTAGAGCATCTAATGATTGTTAGAGACTCCACCTACCAAACTAGTTTTTATGGAGGCATGCTGGGAAAAGTTCTCTTTCTCCCAGTATCATCTCAGATGTAAGCCCGTGAAGTTCATTGAACTAAACTGTGACTGTAAGTGAAACTATGTATTTTGTACAGATAAGACTGAGGTTTGCGTTAACAAACACTCAAGTTGTTTTGAATGTCAAAGAAATGATAAATATGTGGAAAAGAACTTCATGCCAAGTAATGAGTTTGGTGGAGAAACTGTGATGCTGTGAGCCTGTTTACACTTCCTGTGGACCTTGTTAGAGTTCAAAACCTCATGAACTCTGAAATACCAGGACATTTTAAGTAGAATTGCTCAGATCTGCCAGAAACCTGAAAATGGGTCACAACTGAATCCTTCGGCAGGATAAAGATCCGACACATATGGCAAAATCAACTCGAGTAAAGCAGAATTCTGATTATAAAAGTTCGAAAATGCCAACTCAAACTGTTAAACAAGCCTCATCAGTCACATAATAATGTTTAAACCCAGAGTAAATGCAGTTTCTGTCTACAAAAGTCTATACTGTATTTGTGCAAGAACATTTTTCAGTGGAAGGTTAAACAGGAAAGACTGCTTAGAAATTGAAAAATTTCAAGCTTCTAATATCTGCTGGTTTCTTTAAAAAAACAGACAAAAACAGATTTGTTCTTACAATCATGTAGTGTTTGTTGGTAGGATTCAGTAAGTCGCCTGAAAAATATCAGTGTCTGCAGCCTAATTTATTTCCATCTTGCTGATGGTGGATTCTAAGGAGTCAGTCAATCAGTCATTTTCTACCGCTTATTCCATAGTGGGTTGTGGGGAAGCTGGTGCCTATCTCCAGCTGGATTCTAAGGAGTTCCTTTTCATTTCCCCCTCAGCATGAGTCAACCACAAGCTTCCTGTTTCTATTAAACTCAGATATTTGGAAATTTGTCTGAGATTTATCCAGTTGGACTTTTTTTTTTGCTTCCTTACAGCTTTTTCATTTAAATCTTCACTTAATAAATAAAGTGGAATTCTGGTTTGAGAATAAAGAATTCCAATATTAGATGTCCCAAAACATGGATTTCATATTAGATCCCTCAGACACGTCGACTGATAATTTAAGATTATTTTAGGATATATGGTCACATTTGGTTATTTAGAGCACTGAGATGTCATCGCTTAAGTTTTATAAGCGTCAGACATTTTGGTTGGCAGCCCAGCTTAGTATGGAGTATGTCTTCCTCTTGAAAAGCTTCTTCCATCTTCCCTTTTGTATCAGTCGTTGTCTTTTTTCTCCAATTTAAACTGATTTTGTCAGGCTAGGTTTTACAGTTTAGGACACATTTATTTCCAGAAAAGGATCCAGACACGTAAGAGAAGCAGCGTACTCTGGAAAAGCTACAGAGATCCACAACTCAGGTTGGAGAATTTTGACAGCACTTCATAAATATACCCTTTAGGGACGGTGAAAAGTAGAATTTCTACTCCCTCTTGTGCTAATAAGTTGCAATAGTACCAACAACATGAAATTGCGCTAACAGTGTGGAGCATGCACGGTGCTAGACAGAGGCCAACAGGGGCCAGTACCCCTGTAGAACTGGTCCTGGTCCCTGTTATGGCCCCTGTACTCAGGACACAGTATAAAAATACATTTCTTATGATGAAATGCACTGGCACAGAAACTGTAACTGATTGTTCCCTTGGACCAATTTAGTTTTTTACCCTTACAGTTTTCTTTTAACAATGAATTAAAAATTAAGAAGTTGCACTTTTAGCTTCAGCCGCGTTGAGATAGGATCACAGTTTTCATCTGCTAGATCAGGTGTCTACAACCTGCAGCTCCAGAACCGCAAGTGGCTCTTTAGCCCACTTAATATATTAAACTATGAAATATTGCCCTGTTTTTTTGCTTCATTCTTTTGTTCTGTGCCCCCATGAATAAACACTGGCCCGACCCTGGCCCCCCTGGTAAATTTGGTCTAGAACTGCCACTGGTGTGGAGGAAATTATCATGGCACATCACCCTAAACACACCATTTCCAAGGTAAAGCATGGTGGTGGGAGCATCATGCTGTGGGGAGGCAGGGAAATTTAAGCTGATGGCTAGATGGGTTCAGCTAAACACAATCATGGAAGAACACCAATCAGAGGTTGCAAAATACTTCAGACAAATGCACCTCACACTCAGATTTGAGTTTGAACAAATCGTTTTCCTTCCACTACACAGTTTTCCACAATTTTCTGTCAGTCTATCACATAAAATACCATGAAAAAAAAGGTTTACATAGCTAAATTACAACTTACTGTTGTAATGTTGCAAGATGTGGAAAACAAATATGGGTATAAATACATTTGCAAGGCTGTGTACATTATCAAACCCACCAGCAGGGTATAGTACTTGATAACGGATAAAGAAACTACTTAGTCAATCAATTAATGTGGACGGCATGTGGACGGCATTAAAATGGCCTCTGGTAATTCAGTAAAAAACCTTGTTTGCTTTGACCATGACTTGTCTTTTAGATACCATATTAAACAGGTTTCTATGATGTCCTTTTTCAAGCTTTTTGATAAAGCTTATAGTTAGAGTGGCTTAGGTTTTCCTGAGCTATCTCTGTAGTTATGCTGCTAAAGGTTTTGGCTGATGGGAAACATAATACATACTTTCGCTAACTCTTCTGCATTTTCCTACTACTCTCAAATTTTGCATTCTTTGCTGTTATGTCTGAGTTTCTTTTCTGATACGCTACATCTGGCCTGGCTCTGTGATTAGCTGTGGCACCTTCCTGGAGGGGGGCTTTGGCTGAACTGCTGCTGCCAGCGAGGAGGTGGGTCCCATGCCGGCTGACGTGAGGGCTGCAGCGAGTGATCCTGCATCTTCGTCTGCCACAGCACTGTCTCCCAGGCTCGCTGCAGCTCTGCCATGCCGTCTTTGCTCACACCAGCCCAGGTTTCTGTGGCAACACCAGATGAGCTGGAGGAGCAGTTTAGTATTTTTGCTCGCCAGATTTAAAGCTTCAGTAGGATCAGCCTTTTGCATTCTTCTCCTGAGCTTAAGGCCAAGGTCAGAGAGATGGAGGAAGATTACATGGCAGCAGTAAGGCAGTTTTACTGCCACCCACCTCTATCCTCTCCAGGGACTCCAGAACACTGGTGCTACAGAGCAGCCCACGTCAGGTCTCCAGAGCGCTGCTGCTGCAGCTCAGCTGTCACCATGTCTCCAAAGCTCCGCCGTACAGCCCACGTCTGCCTCAACCTCCTCCACACACCAAAGAGGGCATCGTAAGAGGGATGCTTCAGCTCAAGTCATCGGGGGTCTGGCCAACGCTTCGGCTCCAGACCCAGAACTCCTTCTTGATTTTCTTGGTGGCTTCCTCGCTGAGCTCTTCCGAACTTCTGGAGGTCAGCCGGATGCCTCGGGTCCTGCTCAAGTCACTGAGGGTCTCGGCGATGCCTCAGCTCCTGCTTACGCCACTGAGGGTCCCGGCGACGCCTCAGCTTCTGCTCTCATCACTGAGGGTCTCGGCGACGCCTCAGCTCCTGCTCAAGTCACTGAGGGTCCCGGCGACGCCTCAGCTCCTGCTTACGTCACTGAGGGTCTCGGCGACGCCTCAGCTCCTGCTCTCACCACTGAGGGTCCCGGCAACGCCTCAGCTCCTGCTCAAGTCACTGAGGGTCCCAGCGACGCCTCAGCTCCTGCTTACGTCACTGAGGGTCTCGGCGACGCCTCAGCTCCTGCTCTCACCACTGAGGGTCCCGGCAATACCTCAGCTCCTACTCAAGTCACTGAGGGTCCCGGCAACGTCTCAGCTCCTGCTCAAGTCACTGAGGGTCCCAGCGACGCCTCAGCTCCTGCTTACGTCACTGAGGGTCTCGGCGACGCCTCAGCTCCTGCTCTCACCACTGAGGGTCCCGGCAATACCTCAGCTCCTACTCAAGTCACTGAGGGTCCCGGCAACGTCTCAGCTCCTGCTCAAGTCACTGAGGGTCCCAGCGACGCCTCAGCTCCTGCTTACGTCACTGAGGGTCTCGGCGACGCCTCAGCTCCTGCTCACACCATTGAGGGTCCCAGCGACACCTCAGCTCCTGCTTACGTCACTGAGGGTCTCGGCGACGCCTCAGCTCCTGCTCACACCATTGAGGGTCACGGCAATACCTCAGCTCCTGCTTACGTCACTGAGGGTCCCGGCAACGTCTCAGCTCCTGCTCACACCATTGAGGGTCCCAGCGACGCCTCAGCTCCTGCTTACGTCACTGAGGGTCTCGGCGACGCCTCAGCTCCTGCTCACACCATTGAGGGTCACGGCAATACCTCAGCTCCTGCTTACGTCACTGAGGGTCCCGGCAACGTCTCAGCTCCTGCTCACACCATTGAGGGTCACGGCAACGCCTCAGCTTCTGCTCAAGTCACTGAGGGTCCCAGCGACGCCTCAGCTCCTGCTTACGTCACTGAGGGTCTCGGCGACGCCTCAGCTCCTACTCAAGTCAATGAGGGTCCCGGCAACATCTCAGCTCCTGCTCACACCATTGAGGGTCACGGCAAAGCCTCAGCTTCTGCTCAAGCCACTGAGGGTCGAGTCGACGCGATGCTTCAGCTTCTGCTCCTGGTCTGAAGGCCTTCCGGGGGTTCAGTGAGAGACTGGTCCTCGTCCTGGTTCCTGAACCCTGTGATGAAGGATTTGAGGACGAACTGCCATCTGAGCCTGTTTCTGAGTGGTTCAAGTACAAACCGCCACCTGACACTGTTCCTGAGTGGTTCAAGGAGAGATTAGTCCTCATCCTGGCTTCTGATGAATGGTACGAGGATGAACCGCCCCTGGACCCCGCTCCTGAGCAGTCCGAGGAGAAATTAGTCCTCATCTTGGCCTCTGAACACATAGATGAGGGGTTCGAGGACGAAGCGCCACCGGATACTGTTTCTGAGGGGTTCAAGGAGCAGGTTGTCCTTGTTCTGGCCTCCAAGGGTTCGCCAGGCTCTTTTCCTGTCTCTGAGGGTCCCGTCAGCTCTGCTTTAGCCTCTGAGGGTCCGCCAGGCGCAGTGAAGGTCAAGCAGATCCTCGCCTTCGTCAACGTTGCAGGCCACCCAGACTCCTGCTCAGTAACTGCAGGTTTCCTGACCAACCTGCAGGTTCCCGCCGATGCCGGCCTTTCAGAAAATAAAATACAAACAGAACCTTCTGGTGGTTAAACATGTTATTTTTATTTTGATGATATGGTTGAACAGACCATCATTTAAGAATGGGTTTGAATATAGGAGTGAATTAGAGTTTGGGGATCCTGTAGCAGTAGAAGACACGCTGTGGGAAAGTAGATATAATTCCCTATGTTTAGAGGTATATACTGCACATAAAGATAAAACTGTGGTCATGAAAGAAGTTTCAATCAAAACGTTTCTGAATATTTAACATTAGCAAATCTAGAGTGACATCACCTCACTCTGAACATTCTGTGATAAAATCGAAAAACAGCCCAGAGCCTTAACTGTGATCGTGTAAAAACTGTAAAAGGTAATAAAATTCCAGTTCAGCCAAACGTTCCATGAAACCCTGAAGGATCTTCATGCTGTAAAGCCAAACAAGGCTGGGTGTTACTGCTGACATATTATTGTAGTCTATGGGGATTTGTATTCTCTTTTTTAGAAATATTCTAAATATTGTTTATGGTATCACAACAATTAAACAATAATAGGTCATAACTGTTTCTCCTATTACACTGTAGTAATATTTTATAATGCAAGACATGCACCAAAGTGCTTCCCAGATTACATCAAATCCACAAGCCCTCAAGTAGAAAATGCAACGCTACATCAAGCTGAGTCTGCTCTTTATATTTTGATGGACTTTAAACTTATTTCTTACCAATTCTTGTGAAACTGAATGTAAATCATTTCCACATAATAGAATGTCTGAATTCCTCACCACACCCACTCTTTAAAACATTGTTTAAAAACACCATAAAATGAGTCTGGAGGAAGTAACTTTATGAAAAATGTGCAAAGACATGATGTTCCTTGGGTTAAAAGGTGCAAGCATCTTTCCCCGTTGCTGGCAGTGGAGGATGCTGCACAAAAAAGATGCCCAATAAAGTTTGAATTGCCCAGAGGCAATAAAAAGTTGCAATCACATACCATGTTTCACTTGTATTTTCTTTTTATATCCACGATCCTCTGAACACTGACCCCATTAAACATTAAGGATTGGTTAATTTTTTATTTTTCTTACTTGATTATCCCTCCCAACTTTATTTCACTGCAGCGGTGTGAGCATAAAGAGCAGAGAGCAGGACACTTCCCCCCACTATCACCATCATCCTCTGGACTGGAACAGAGGGACACACTGGGATCATCTTGTGAAATCTAAGAATTGAATCTTCTCCTTCCATCTTATTATTGGCAATGAAGACGTCAGCTGTGGAAATGTCCTGTGATTCTCTTGCCACAGTTTGTTCTGGTGCAAACTGCATCATTCCTCCCAGTAACTTTAACGCAGTCTTGGGCCTTGTGTTGAGCACGGTGCTCACAGTGATGCTGGCCTTGGTCATGTTTGCAATGGGCTGCACCGTGGAGGCCTCAAAGCTATGGAGCCATGTCAAGAAACCCTGGGGCATTGTCATCGGCTTCCTCTGCCAGTTCGGCATCATGCCCTTCACGGCCTTTGCGCTGTCTTTAGCTTTTGGGGTGCTTCCTGTGCAGGCCATTGTCATCATCGTTATGGGCTGCTGTCCTGGAGGATCCAGCTCAAACATCATCTGCTACTGGCTGGATGGAGACATGGATCTGAGGTAAGATGGTCAGGGTGGTTGGAAAGTAAATTGTTTGTTTGGATTGCTCAAAATATTCCAAATAAGTTTGTCTGACTTCAAGTTAATAGTTTAAGTCTAAACACAATCTACCTTTCAACCAGGTTGTTAAAATTTAATCCCCATTCCTATGCAGTTTTATAGGTATAGGGAGCTCCCTTTCCATGATGATATAAAGAGGAGGTAGAAAGAGATATAACCAGTAGTTTGGGGCGTATATGAGCAAATCGGGAAAGTTTGATTGGCCAAAAGTAATTTTTATTTATCCATCCTTGATGAAAAATCCAAAGCCATGTAAAGCTTCAGATGTTATTCTGTCCCATTTTTCCTGCAAGCAAGACATAAGTTGTCCAACAGTCCTGGGACATTACTTTCTACATTTCTGGGCCCGTATCTCCAAAGAATCCTAAAACTAAAAGTAGCTGCTAGTGAAGTCATTCTAAGAAAACCTTCGAATTTTATGAATTCAAAGATTTTTCTTTGATTTTTCCTTAGTTCTTAAGAGAGCTCCTAACATGAGGAAATGTAATGAGGAGGACTTTTAGTGAGCCTAAGAGTGTGTGAAGCAGAGAAGATGGAGGAAAGAGAGAGAGAAAGGAGAGATATTCTCCTACAATGAGCAACAGTGAATTAATAAAACGCTACCAGCTTGATCGCTCAGGGATCCAACCCCTTAATAGTCGAGTAAATGAGTACATAAACCTCTATAACAATCATACAATTATTAATATAGCGATAAGATACATTTTATCATTTCCTTAGGGAGAAATTAAACAGTTTAACCTGCAGGACAGGTTAAAGGTCAGCCTCTAGTAACCTCTAAGTATCATACAGAATTGTTTAACATTTACAGACTATATAATGCTTTCAACAATAAAAGTTTGGTAAAAATTTTTAAAACTCAAAAACATATATATACTGTACATAAATAAAAACTCCAGACAAGAAAAAGTACAATAATCAAAGCACTATATACATAGAAGGAAGATGTAAATGAGGTGAATCAGTATTTGCTGTATTGTTCATGATGATGTCAGCAGCCTCAGCCTAAATGGTCATCTCCAACACTCCACGTCTGTGGAGACGTTCTCTGGTGCTGCTATCTCCTCTCTAGCTTCTGAATACAGCAGGAACCAGAGCTGCTCACATTCCAGGCTGGTGCTGAAAGCAGAGGGAACGATGCATTGATCTGCTGGAAATGTCTGTTGGTTCCCACTGTGATCCTGGGACCAAATCTCCCTTTCAACATTCCTCTCTTCTCCTCCACCAGCAGGCTCTGCTCCTGTTCAGTTCAGTTTTCTCCACCTTATGTTCTCTGATTTGTTTTGGTCATTTTACCAAATCAAACCTCATTATACAAGAAGAAGATCACAGGGCAATGCTGAAGCGTGATATGTATTAATATCAGATAGATGAAGTAGGAAAATGACCAACATGACGAGTAAACATGATAATAAGCAAATAAAAATAATGACGAGCAGCTCAATAAGGTTCAAACATTTTGATGCTGTGTGACAATTAATTTAATTAAATTTAGCTAAGTTTCTTCATCATGACCACCACACCTCCTGACTAGGATAGGAATTTCTGTCGTCTCCTCGCTCAGAGTTATTCTCAGCAGCGAACAAAATCACTTTGAAGCTGAGACTCCTTGGCAGGAATTTTTAGACTAAGTCAGGAACTCTGTAAGAGGACTGTGAGAATCGTTGTGAATACAGGCTCTGATTTCTAAGTTCTCCAAAGTTTTCCAACGGAGATTGGTCAGGACAGCAGTCTGGTGAGTCTGGTGCAATACCCTCTTCTTTCTCATCAGTCTTTATCTGACTGTGTGTCTTGTTCTAAACGTGGAGAAAGGTTTGGGTTGGTACTTTGCATCCATTTTCCTGTCCCAAAACTCTTAACAGTGAGGATGACCACTTAAGCACATTTATGATTGATTAGAGGAGATTTCAGACTTGACATTTAGTCCTTATTTTTTCTTAAACAATGCCAACATGGGTGAAATTTAAATCTTCTGTTTCTCAATTTACATATTTTTGTTTAACTAAATATTCCTATTGGGTCCGGTAATGTAAATCGAACTGTGGTCTTCGCTTTCTTCTCTGCAGTATCAGCATGACGGCCTGTTCCTCCATCTTGGCCTTGGGCATGATGCCGCTCTGTCTGTTCATTTACACCAGTGTCTGGACCTCCAGCGACAGCATAAAGATCCCTTTTGACAGCATTGGTAAGTTAACAGATCTGTTGTCTTTATGCTTGCACAGAAGGAATTATTGTTGAAATTCCTGCCATGCATTGTTTATTTGTGTTTACTTCTTAAATTTAAAAGAATTGCCATTTCATCTGTGCTTGCTCAGGAATCACACTTGCAGGCCTTCTTATACCCATTGCTGTGGGGATTTTTGTAAAAAGCAAGTGGCCTCATATAGCAAAAAAGATCCTCAAGGTAGAAATTCTTTAATTTGTTTTATGATCTGATGACCAATAAAAAGTCTTGGAAAGAGTGTAAGTGAAATATTTTGCAACGGTTTTCCACAGGTGGGTTCTATCGGTGGCTTTGCTCTCATTATCATCATAGCTGTGGTTGGAGGGGTCCTCTACCAATCGTCTTGGGTCATTTCTCCCTCCTTATGGATAATTGGAACTGTCTATCCCTTTATTGGGTTTAGCCTGGGTTTCCTTTTGGCTTGGTTTGTGGGTCAGCCCTGGAACAAGTGAGTGAGAAGGGGAACTGTTCATGTTCAGAATAACGTAACCATAAAACCACCACGATAACACATTTTACTTTCTTATGAGGTTGCTCAATTTTTCTGCCTTTGTTCAGATGTCGAACAATCGCACTAGAAACAGGTTTCCAGAACGCCCAGCTGTGCAGCACCATTGTCCAGCTGTCCTTCAGCCCTGCAGAGCTGGAGGTCATGTTTGCTTTCCCCCTCATCTACAGCATCTTCCAGCTCGTAGCAGCAGTCTGTGCCGTGGGAGGTAAGAGTTTTACAGTAAATGTTTTTATCCTGCAGATCTGTTTCAGATTAAGGTAGTATGCCTGGTTTCTCACTGTGTGTGCTTCCCTTCCAGCCTTCCAAGCATATAAAAGGATTTGTGTAAAAAATTCAGATGACCTAGACAATGAGGTCAGAACGGAAAATGATGACAGTGCAACTAAACAGACGGGCTACACTCTGGACAACAAAGCTTTTGACTCTGACGAACTGAAAGGCACCTACGCAAACATAAAGCTGTGAGATATAAAAATCCTGCAAATGATTGACTTGAGATCTCTTGGAGACAGTAGAATTATTGAACTGTGAACACACAATACTCACTACTGGCCGAAATGTGTAATGCAAAACATGCAACATTCTCTATTTTATTCATGTAGATATTTAAAAACAGCAATAGGTAACTTTCTATTTCATAGTAGTAAATAAATGTTTGGAGCTGTTTAAAGAAAATGTACTCTGGTATATTGTAACTTAGTATAAGAAAAACATAGGGTCAGGAAAAAAATTAAAGTTCATGAGGGGCATGATTTCATGTTCTTTATTATGTCAGAATGAATACATTTGAACTTCGGTCACTGCTTATCGAAAACCTCATGCAAGTTGCTGCGAAACATTTAATCCTGCAAGTAGACAAACAAAATAAGGGTTGACATCTGAAAATCACCCAAACATCTGGTATTGTTTTTTTGATATCTGTTCTGATGCTGACACTGATCCAACCTTCTGTTGTGTTTGTTTCTGTTTAGATTTTCTCATATTCGACTTTGTTTTTAACAAATTAAGTTGAGCCTCTCTTTTATAATAAAACAATGTTTGTCCAATATTAATTATTTTTCAAGCTACAGAGCACATACACTTTATTCCAACAAGTATGTATTTTTAAACATATACTTTGTATTTTTATTATTTTTCTGAGCCTATAAAAATAAAATGCTTATATATGATGTAAGTTATCAGCTGTTATAAAATTGCATTTAGAAGAATCATGTATTTGTTGTAATATAATCTTATTTTTGTTGTGATGGTTCTTGTTTGGATATGAATTTAAGTAATTTTGACATCTCAATAAACTCTTGTGATAAGGCATTCTCTGTTATTCGCAACTATTCAGAGGTCAGAATTATATAAAAATTTATGATGGTAAATTAATGTTTGATATTATCCAAAGACTTCAACAAATGCAATGAATATTTAATTTTTTTGATGAAGATGCGTGCATTATCTGAACAACAATGTAAAAACTCTTTATCAAATCCAGTATGTAAAGTGAAAACAAGACAAAGCCCATAATGGAGCCTTGCAGAACTCCACAACGAGCCTCTAGAATTAACCCCCTGGTAAAAATGTGTAAAAAAAGTCCTAAAATAAATACATTTGTTATATATATATATATTTGTTTGTAGGATAATTTTACAATGAATATTTTTGAGAAATCCAACCTTTAATTAAGTATGTAACTAAAAGATAATATTCCATCCATCCATCCATTTTCTACACCCTCTTCTTTCGTACAGAGTTGTGAGGGTGCTGGTGCTTATCTCCAGCGATCTACAGGTGAGGGGCGGGGTACACCCTGGACAGGTCAGCAGTGCATCGCAGAGGAAAGATAATATTATCAAAGCATTTTTCAAATGTATACCTTACCTTACCTGCTCTCTCTCCTGGATCAGCTATTTTCTCACCGTCACACTCGCTACCGCTGGCTGGTGTCTCTGCCTGCTGGTGTATTGGTGGTTCTCGGTGTCTGGGGCTGGGTGCTTTGGTGTGTGCTTGCTCACTCCCAGTGGCTGCTTGCCAGGACCTGGGCCCCCTGGCTCTGTCAGGACTCTGCCTGGGGGGTGATGTGCCCAAGGGTCTCCGAGAGCATGGCTGGATGTACTCTGGTGTAGACGGCTGCCGGTGGGACCTGTGGGCTCGTTGCTGCAGCTCCCTGGGGCTTCTGCACTGTGGCTGCTGGGTGGTTCCCCTGGGGCCCTCCTCTGCTCTTCTCTGGTGGAAGGTTGCGGTAATCTCTGGGGGGCCTTTGGATGTCTGTGGCTCAGATCTCCAGGGGGGCAGGTCTGTGGATCCTCACACTTGCTATTGCATATTTTTATGGAAAAACCTTATATACACAAGTATTTTCACACCCACAGGTGTTTGGATTCAGGTGTTAGCAGATACACAGATGTTCTGTATTGCACCGTGGTTACCACCAAAGACATCTTGCATCCATAAGTACCGTGCACTTTTCAGTAACATTGTTGTTATATAAGATTTGGCAGGTCAAGAAGGTTGCGCCTTTGGTTGCACTGTTGCCTTGCAACAAGAAGGTCCTGGGTTTGACTCCTGGCTGGGGGTCTTTCTGCATGGAGTTTGCAGGTTCTCCAGGGAGAACCAGATCTATAAGGAACTTTAAATAAATACACCTAACAGAACTCTAGGAAGCAACACCACTTAAACAGGAGGATAAATCTTAAATGAAAGGAAAAGCTCCTGGCTAGGCAGGCAGTAAACAAAACACAATGACACTGATTGGGAAGAAGGAAATAAACAAAACGCAATGATGACATATATATCTGTTGGGCTTCTTCTTAGCTTTCAGACAACAATTCTAAAGTGCTACTCTGCCAGACTGGACAAGTTTAACAAATAAAATTTGTTTAAAATGTATATGTTACTTTTTTAACTGGATCAGTGTCAAGATAACTTTAATCAATATTCACTGTTCTTCTGTTTCTCTGGGATATAAATATGACATTTCTCTTAGCCACTCTTTAAAATGGGAACGACAAGGAGTATGCAATTCAAGTCAGGTAGATGTGTGCAGGTCTTTAAATGTCAAGAAATGGATTCAAGAAATCTAAATTTGACCATATCTACAATCAGACCAATAATAGCTGGAACTGTGACAAACAAGGCTGAACAAGGACTCAAGTTTATCTTCCACCACAGTGAGGAGGATGGTTATGGAGGTACCATGTCTAACATCTCCAAAGCTGTTAGACTGTAAGAGATCTGCAGGCAAGAGTATTAACAAGTGACCATGACAATCATTAGAGTATCTAATGATTGTTAGAGACTCCACCTACCAAACTAGTTTTTATGGAGGCATGCTGGGAAAAGTTCTCTTTCTCCCAGTATCATCTCAGATGTAAGCCCGTGAAGTTCATTGAACTAAACTGTGACTGTAAGTGAAACTTTGTATTCTGTACAGATAAGACTGAGGTTTGCGTTAACAAACACTCAAGTTGTTTTGAATATCAAAGAAATGATAAATATGTGGAAAAGAACTTCATGCCAAGTAATGAGTTTGGTGGAGAAACTGTGATGCTGTGAGCCTGTTTACACTTCCTGTGGACATTCTGATTATAAAAGTTCGAATATGCCAATTCAAACTGTTAAACAAGCCTCATCAGTCATATAATAATGTTTAAACCCAGAGTAAATACAATTTCTGTCGATAAAAGTCTGTATTTGTACAAGAACATTTTTTGGTGGAAGGTTAAATGGGAAAGACTGCTTAGAAATTGAAAAAATTCAAACTTCCAATATCTGCTGGTTTCTTTAAAAAAAAAAAAAAAACAGACAAAAACAGATTTGTTCTTATAATCATGTAGTTTTTGTTGGTAGGATTCAATAATTCGCCTGAAAAATACCATTGTCTGCACCCTAATTTATTCCCATCTTGCTGATGGATTCTAAGGAGTTCCTTTTCATTTCCCCCTCAGCATGAGTCAACCACAAGCTTCCTGTGGTTGACTGTTGGTTTGGTGCCCTGGACAAAGCATCTGCGATGACATTATCCTTTCACTTGATATAACAGATATGCAAGGAAAAAATTGATGTCTCTGATTTGGGCAGCACAAAGAGTTCAAAAAGGTCAAAGGGTTATAATCTGTACAAACACTTAAAGGCTCTGCACCCACATAGACCTCAAAATGTAGCAATGACCACATGAGAGCAAGGGTTTCTTTTTCAATGACTGAATAATTTAGCTGGTGCCTATTAAATTTCTTAGAAAAGAAACTCACAGATCTTTCAATTCCAAATTCATCCTCTTGCAAAAGGACTCCCCCTGCACCAACGTGACTGGCGTCGACTTGAAGTTTAAAAGGCTTACTCATATCAGGAGCCAACAAGACAGGAAAACTACACAGCATCTTCCTGACCTCTTCAAAAGCCTGCTGACAAAGAGGGGACCAAATGTATTTCAAATTACTTTTCAAAAGGTCAGTTAGAGGTGCAACGACAGTTGAAACTTTCCTACACAATGCTCTGTATTATCCAACTAAACCCAAGAATTTCTTGAGTTTTTTTTTAGTTGTTGGTGCTGGATACTTTTCAATGGCTTCTACTTTTGCATTCACGGGACATACTTTGCCCTGACCCACCTGACGACCACAATAAGTAACAGTTGCTTGCGCAAACTCACATTTGGCAAGATTTACTGTAAGATGTCATTGGCTATACCTCAGGTGTCAAACTCCAGTCCTCGAGGGCCAGTGTCCTGCAACCTTTAGATGTGCTTCTGCTTCAGCACACCTGAATCTAATAATTAGGTCATTAGCAGGATTCTGGAGAACTTGACTGCATACTGAGGAGGTAATTCGGCCATAGATTCAGGTGTGTTGGACCAGGGACACATCCAAACATTTGAGGACACCGGCCCTCGAGGACTGGAGTATGACATCCCTGGGCTAGACGATCAAACAATGTCTTGATTTGTTCCAGGTGAGAAGACCAAGTGTCTGAAAAGAAAACGACATCATCCAAATACACAGCTCAGCCCTCCAAGCACCCCAAAACCTTATTCATCAAATAGCAATGTTGCCGGTGCATTCCTTAAACCAAAAGGCATAAAACTATATGAATACAAACCACTAGGTGTAACAAAGGCAGATATTTCACGCGCCCTTTTAGACAAAGGAACTTGCCAAAAGCCTTTCAGCAGATCCATCTTACTGATGACTTTTTAATTACCAACTTGGTAAATACAGTCATCCATTCGTGGAAGAGGGTATGAGTCAGGTTTGTTTATGTTATTAACTTTTCTGAAATCTGAACAAAACTGAAAGGTTTTGTCTGATTTTGGAACCAACAAACACGGTGAAGCCCAGCTTGAAGATGATGCCTGAGCAATACCATTCTTTAGCATATAGTCAATCTCAGTGTCCAGATGCTTGCGTTTTTCCTGGATTAACCCTTTAAAAGTCGGTGCTTTATAGGTTGTACATCACCCACATCAATATCATGTTGGATCAGTTGTGTGCAGGATGGAACATCTGCAAATAAGTTAGGGTAAGAACTTATCAACTAAATCAAGTCAAGACGTTGTGACTCTAATAAATAACATAACACAGCATCCAAGTTTTCCAGTACTTCAGAATTCTTGAGTCTCCCAGTTAACATTTCAGAATCTGAAACAGGCAACCCATCTTCATCCAATTCCTCTCCAGCAGATGTCATTGTGTTACCAACACACAAAGGGTGAACTCCATCCACCAATGCACTCTGAGCTACACGAGCATAAGGTTTACAAAGGTTGACAACAAAGACACAATGTTCAGATTTCTTGTCATGCAGGCGTTTCATCTTTTCATGAGCAGATGATAACTTCTCTTTTGCCAACTGCATAGCAATAAAGAGTCTCTGCCTAAAGCCATTAACATAATTCAACAGGTTTTGAGGTGGTTCAGCTTCCTTCCACTCATCCCTGCAAAGCAGTTAAAGGACCACTCACAGTATGACCAAACACTAATTCATTCGGGCTAAAGCCCGTACTCTCCTGTGACACCTCTCTTGCTGCAAGTAACAACCAAGGCAGTCCATCCTCCCAGTCAGCATTCATCTGAACACAGTAAGCACAGAGAAAAGATTTTAATGTCTGATGGAATCACTCTAGTACACCTTGGCTCTGTGCATGATATGCTGTGGATTGATTGTGCCTAATGTGCAGCTGCTTCAAAGCCTCTGCAAACAAATGTGAAGAGAAATTAGATCCTTGATCACTCTGAATGACTTTTGGTATCCCAAAAATAGCAATAAACTGGGTCAGAGCTTGCACCACAGACTTTGCAGTAAGTGTGTGCAATGGATATGCTGCTGGATACCTGGTATTCTGACACATAACAGTCAAAAGATACTTAGCACCTGAACACGATGGGGGAAGAGAATAAACACAATCAACAACCAAGTGCTCAAAAGGCTGACCAATAGCTGGAATAGGATACAGTGGCACCTGTTTTATAGTTTGATTGGGTTTACCAGTCAACTGACAGGTATGGCATGTTTTGATATAGGAAGCAACATCTTTTTTCATTCGAGGCCAAAACAAATTCAGCAAAATGCGACCATAGGTTTTCCTGACTCTCATGTGTCCGGACTCATTATGAGATACCTGCAAAAACAAGGCATGCTATTTCAAAGCCACAACAACTTGGTAAACTGGCTCCCCAATAACACCGTCACCACACGGCACCCACTTTCTTAACAACACCTCATTGTCAACAAAGTATCCATGAGTATGGTTCTGCATCTCCTCAGCAGGTACAGCAGACTGAAACATCTCCCGCAATGTAGGGTCAGATATTTGCTCCTGCACCAGATCATTCTGTGAAACAGACAAAGGGACATTAGACCAACAAAAAGATGACATGTCTTTCTCTTTTCCCAAATGTTCATGATCCAAATTTATCTCATTGGTTATTTCCATTGCCCAAGTCACAGCACGTGCTTGAAAAACATCAGGGTGTGATTTTTCACTTTCATCAGGACCTCTGGTGATCAAAGGTACTAAAACAACGATCAGACGCTCTGGTTGATCAGGACAGACCTTTCCTTCAGCTATATCATTACCCAGGATCACTGTGACACCATCACAGGTAGAGCAGGACGAACACCCATTTTTACTTCCCCATCAAACAATTGTGAATGGAGCATCAGCTTATGTACCGGAACATGAAACACGGACATGCCCATACCCAACACAGGGATAGATAATCCAGTGTCAGATTCATCTGAAAAAGGCAAAACTGATGCCAGGATAAATTAATCGTATGCACCAGTGTCCCTTAAGATTGTGACTGCCATCTTGTGTGTCAAGACAAAGTCAACAGCCAATGTGGCAGCCTCTGATACAGTTTTCACCTTCTGTTCATTAAGATACACTGTAATGTGTTCAGAAATTGCTCCAGAACCATTAAATTACAGAGATCATCAAATGTTTTCACCTGAGAGGCAGTACGCCACCGATTAAAATGATTCTCTAAATCTCTTGCTAACTCTACATAAGTTTTGTCACCTTTTTCCAGTTCCTAAACTTCTGTCTGTATGCTTCAGGAACTAATTCAAATTCCTTCTGTATTGCAGCTTTAATCTTGGCATAATTCTGACATGGAAAAAACTTCCTGAGCACGACCAACCAAAACACACTGAAGCAAAACTGAGCGGTCTGAATCAGACCAGCCCCTTGTCTCCGCAACCCTTTCAAACAAAATGAAAAGTGTTTCAACATCCTTTTCGCTAAATTTAGGCACCAAGCACAAGTCACTTAAAATATCAGAAGATTTACACTTAGACTCCATAATACCAGATCCTTCAGCAAGTTTACCTTCTTTCATCAGATATAATTTCTCACTTTCTAAGTTTAACCTTGCTAATTCAGTTTGCTGCCTCATTTTTTATATTTTTACATGTTCATCCAAGAGGAGTGAATGCAGCAAGATACTGACTCGATGCAAAGATTTCGTAGATAGAAAGCTTTTTAGCTAATTCGAATAATAATCCTAATTTGATTGCATTGTCTGATAACTAGTATCAATTGAAGTACATGTACTTGACGTAACTCTGTATGATTCGACAGAATTGACTTTGTATAAACTGAATAGGCCACTTAGGCTTCAGGCTTAAATCCATGATGTTATATGATGTGACCGTGAGATTATCAAGCCTTTCTTTTAAAAAAACTATAATTGCAATTATAATTGCATCTGCATGTAGTTTATTACATATGTGTTGAATGCCTTATATGTCAAATGCCTGCATCCAGAGTTTTAAATGTGTTCGAACACCTGGTATAATGTAAACACTTACAGAGCATTTCTCAGCTCCTCCATGGGCATTAGTCTTTGCAGTTGTAACATTAACACATAAAATCTTGATTGAAGTCCCAGTGTGATTTTTATATCACACCCCGGGGTTCAAACATTTTTCAACCACAGCGCTATACATTAGACATGTGAATTCAACATGCCAGTTTTTTAAAGATGTCTGTTTCTGTTCAATAAATGCCCCTCCAGCTGAAGCTGCCTTCACCGCCATAGTAAAACTCAGAATTTCCATAATTTAAAACAATGTCTCAGGTGCGGCGCTGGTGGTGTAGGGGTTAAGCGTGTGCCCATATATAGGGTTCAAGTCGTGGACCCGGTGTCCTTTGCCAAATGTCTGCCCCTCTTTCCTGTTTGCCTACTGTCAAAATATGAAAATAAAAGCCTCTAGAGCCAAAACAATATCTTAAAAAAAACACTGACTCCCTGGCTTTTTCAAAGGTTGCGTGTAATAGGCTAAATGCCAAACTCGTATAGGTTATTACATTGTTACAGGACTATTTTAAACATTTTTGGTCTGTTGGATTGATGTTCCATAACACGCCTATCGGATTTGCATACACGTTATTTGATTGTTTAACAGTAAGCTGGTAAAATATGGTACACAGAAAGTACACAAAGCCTTTGTGTTATGGATTTTACTTCGCCGTATCAAGCCTCGAAAGGTTTATCAGTAGTTATCTGCTGTTTTCTTTTTTATCTGTAGTTGAATGAGAATGTTTCAGAGGGGTCATTGAATCCACCAGAGATTCACGTTTAGAACTGAAAGTCGAAGACGAGAAGAAGAGACCCTGGAAAGTTAATGTAAAATATATGTTCTTTATATTGGCTATACCAAAGGATGCTTTTGTATGTATTCCCTCAGCCTATTTTGTGATAAAACATATTTGCGTAAATGTCGAGGACCCCAAAAATTCTCATTTCCTCCTCCTGCATGCAACTGTTTCAGAGTTTGTTAAATCGGTAGAAATGAAAGGATTTGTGGAGCTTGCTGAGTTATTTGTCTTTAGACTGATTAAACGAATGGTGGCAGGTGTTTGTGTGAGTTAGCAGACCGTTTTCCAACTAAAGCTGTTATCCTGCCTCATCAGGGCATTACAGAGGACTGTTTACTAATAAAACTGTTGACCGAACCATGGCAGCAGCTAAATGTCAGCAACCGGGTATTTGTTGTATCTATGGTTGATATGAATGATAGTGGCAGTAAACAACGTGGATATGTCTCCTTGCACTCCGCGCATGTCGAGGTTTTATGTACAGAAAGTCGAATACCTGAGTAGTGTGTGTAGCCTACCTTGCTGCTCCGTCTATAAGTAGCATCTGGGAGGCTACGTCTGGTCTCCAAGGATTTTCTTGCTAAGACGTTCCAAGTGACCAGTGTGATTGGCAGTCATCCAGGAATTCACAGACCCATAGTTACAGCGTAACTTCCTTTCTGTTTCATGCATTCCTGACTGCCAGTGGAAGTAAACAAAGTGGATGACTTGTGCCAGCAAGTCACAAGGAACGGGGTACTGGTACTCACCCATCGCTCAGGAGGCTGAAGCCAGAGGCAGGACTGCTGAAGCCAGAGCAGACTCGTGGGCAACGTCAAGGCGGAAGAAACGTGCAAAGGTGCACAGAGCCACACAGGATGCCGCCACACAGATGTCCCCCAGCAGCACAACCCTCATCACCGCCCAGGATGTAGTCACACTCCTGGTGGAATGACACACAACCCGTGAGGGTGCAACAGCACCCACAGATCTACAGGGGTTGGACAATGAAACTGAAACACCTGTCATTTTAGTGTGGGAGGTTTCATGGCTAAATTGGACCAGCCTGGTAGCCAGTCTTCATTGATTGCACATTGCACCAGTAAGAGCAGAGTGTGAAGGTTCAATTAGCAGGGTAAGAGCACAGTTTTGCTCAAAATATTGAAATGCACACAACATTATGGGTGACATACCAGAGTTCAAAAGAGGGCAAATTGTTGGTGCACGTCTTGCTGGCACACCTGTGACCAAGACAGCAAGTCTTTGTGATGTATCAAGAGCCACGGTATCCAGGGTAATGTCAGCATACCACCAAGAAGGACGAACCACATCCAACAGGATCAACTGTGGACGCAAGAGGAAGCTGTCTGAAAGGGATGTTCGGGTGCTAACCCGGATTGTTTCCAAAAAACATAAAACCACGGCTGCCCAAATCACAGCAGAATTAAATGTGCACCTCAACTCTCCTGTTTCCACCAGAACTATCCATCAGGAGCTCCACAGGGTCAATACACATGGCCGAGCTGCTATAGCCAAACCTTTGGTCACTCATGCCAATACCAAATGTCGGTTTCAATGGTGCAAGGAGCGCAAATCTTGGGCTGTGGACAATGTGAAACATGTATTGTTCTCTGATGAGTCCACCTTCACTGTTTTCCCCACATCCGGGAGAGTTACAGTGTGGAGAAGCCCCAAAGAAGCGTACCACCCAGACTGTTGCATGCTCAGATTGACCCACCACTTGGGCCGACGGTGGAACTGCAAACTGTAAACTTGGGACGTGGCTGTGAAGACCTACGCATCTTGGCAATGGGCCTCCCAACTCTGAAAATCCCCCCCCCCCCCCCCCCCCCTGGCCTAGGACCTAAACGCTGGCCCGGCACTGCTGGCGTACTCCGCAGGGTCTTCCTGCAGTTGTCTGATACGGGAGCCTGCGCCGGCCAGACCTGATGTCACATGACAACAAGACCATCCCGGTGGAACCTCAAACATAGGTCATCTGATAGATTGAGGTGGCACCGGGGCACGGCAGCAAAAAGTATTGTCAGTGATATGGGCTGCTGGTGTATCATACAGCCCGATCCTAGCCAGAGCAACCACCCGTCTGAATCTCAGAATTGGAAGCCCTCACCGACATCGTGTCATCCAGATCACCACCCGACTCCCAGGCATTCTCCTGGGAGGCAGGCTGGGGGCTGGAGTCCCCAAAAGCGCCTTAAGCTGCTCCACCTCGGCCCTCAAGGTATCCACCTCCTGCCGAGAGGGAGGCTACAGCTTTGCCTTATTCCACCGTGGGCCACCATGATCCCCAGCCGGCGTATCCACACACCAGCCATAACACGCTTGAGGCACCTCTGAGGACGGCAGCTCTCTAGCATACAGGAGGCCTTCAACCTGGTGCAACCGGTCCAGTCTCTCTAACTGAGAGCAGCAGGATGCTTCAATTCATACATGGGTCAGCCTCTCTGAGATGAAACATGCCCAGGCACTTGGAACACAGCTCGTGGCCATCCTCCACTTGGAGAGGAGCGGATGAGCCATCCACCGTCGGACGCTGCACACACCTCCAAACAACACAAACACAAAACAAACAGCAGAAATATGAAATGCCAACCACAGCCTTAGAGGGCTACAAAAGAGCACTCTGACAGTCAAGTCACAGGCAGAATGACGCCAGACAGCACAAAAATGTCTCTGTCAGACCTGCAGAAACCAAAACATTCCGGAACACGGACTTGTGGAGCAATCAACCTGAAAAGCACACCAAGTCGACAGTGAGAAGATTAAAGAGACCGGACGTAGCCTCCCAGGTGCTACTTATAGACGCAGCAGCCAGGTACCCTACATGTCACGTACGCAACTGTTTTTTACACTCACACTTGGTATCCCTGTCGGGGGTGCTGCATAGTGCCCCTCCCAGGGACTCTGTTATTCTGCTGGAGGACTTCAACACCCACGTGGGAAATGACAGTGACACCTGGAGAGGTGTGATTGGGAGGAATGGCCTCCACCTCCTCCGAGTGTTGTTTCATTATTGGACTTCTCTGCTAGTCATGGATTGTCCATAATGAACATCATGTTCAAGCATAACGGTGTCCATCAGTGCACTTGGCACTTGATTGACTTTGTCGTAGTGTCTTCAGGCCTTTAGCCGTATGTTTTGGACACTTGGGTGAAGAGAGGGGCTGAGCTGTCCACTGATCACCACCTGGTGGTGAGTTGGATCCGCTGGAAGAGAAGAAAGCCGGACAGACTTGGCGGGCCCAAGCGTATAGTGAAGGTCTGCTGGGAATGTCTGGCAGAGCCCACGGCCAGGGACGTATTCAACTGCCACATCCGGGAGAGCTTTGACCAGATTCCTGGGGAGGTCTGAGTGGACCATGTTCTCTGCATCTATTGTCGATGCTGCCACCCGTAGCTGTGGCCGTAAGGTCTGCAGTGTCTTCGAAGATCTCCTCAATCCTGCCATCACGCATTCCCTGGTGGAAGCAGAGGCAGGAGACTCAGGATTGGACTTTTTCATCACCCAGGCTGAAGTCACTGAGGTTGTTAAAAAGCTCCACGGTGGCAGGGCACTGGACCAGCTCTACACCCACTGCAGGGTACTTGAGGGTTCATGGGTGTTTCCCCAACCGGTCCACATGTGTTTTGTGGACCTGGAGAAGGCATTCGACTGTGTCCCTCGTTGTGCCCCGTGGAGGGTGCTCCAGGAATACGGAGTCGGGGGCCCTTTAGGGGCCCTCCGGTTTCTGTACAAATAGAGCAGGAGTTTGGTCCACATTGCCGGCACTAAGTCGGAGCTGAAGAAGAAATCAACGTCAAAGTAATTTCGTCCTTTTTTTTATTAAATCAGATAGGTGCATTTGGATGTCTGGGCAGGATGAGGCATTGTTAAGGTGATTTAGAATCACCATTAGTTAATCCAAGGTATCAACTTGTTGCATGCAATACTGATTGAGGTGTTTTATGCTAAGCTGTTCTGATTTGCTGTGCGGCTGAATTACGGAACGTGGATGCGATCAGCAAGGTGTGTGCATATGTTTTGTCCGGCTGATCCCAAATCAGCCAGGAGTTAGAAGTTGGACTTTTAAAGTTTTCAAATTCAAAGCAACTGTGGCCTGGGTCTCATGGCCTCACCACTCTGTTGTCCCAGTTTTATTACTGGAGTTTTTCCACTGAATTCCCGCCTCAGAGGTTTATGATTCTTGGTTCGAGATTTGGCGCAATCAGCTGCTAGTGGCTTTGAGTGTAGCCCATCGTCTACAAGCTGATCGTCGCAATCGAGACATCAGCACACCAGGAGGGTTTTGCTTTCCGAGTTAACCCAAATTGCACATTTTGTACATAAAACTGCTGATTTGATCTTCATAGACACTCAATGCACATATATTTTCTTTTATTACCATTGTTAGGTAGTTATTTTTATCCTCTTCATGCATAATAGTGCTTGTTAGTTAGGTGAAGGTTTTTGGACCAGAATGGTGGTACACCAGGGCTATATGGCTTCATCTTCACATTTATATTTAATAGAAGCGTTTCTGTTTATTTTGTGCAAGAGTTATTTATCTGTCAAAATAAGATCGAAGTTCCCCCACCTTCGGTGAAGCAGTTAAATAGACATAAATAAGACATTTAATTATTATTATTGATAAATAAAAAACATTTCCTGAATTATGATTTTTAATTATGATTTTTGATAAATATTAATTAATCAATAATCATAATCCTTACAACATTGGACTCCGGCAGGGCTGCCCTTTGTCATCGGTCCGGTTCATAACTTTTATGGACAGAATTTCTAGGCACAGCCAAAGGCCGGAGGGGGTCTGGTTTGGGGAACAGTGGATTTCATCTTCTCTTTTTGCAGATGACGCAGGCTTGCTGGCCGGCTCTAGCCAAGACCTACAGCATGCACTGGGGCGGTTTGCAGCCGAGTTTGAAGCAGCTTGGATGAAAATCAGCTCCTCCAAGTCTGAGGCCATGGTTCTCGACCAGAAAAGGGTGGCATGTCCTATTCAGGTTGGAGGGGAGTTCCTGCCTCAAGTGGAGGAGTTTCAGTATTTTTGGGGTCCTGTTCCCGAGTGAGGGGAGAATGGAGCGGGAGGTCAACAGACGGATCGGTGCGGCTGCCGCAGTAATGGACACACTGTGCTGGTCTTTTGTGGTGAAGAGAGAGCTGAGCCAAAAAGCGAAGCTCTCGATTAACCAGTCGGTCTACGTTCCTACCCTTACCTATGGCCATGAACTTTGGGTCATGACCGAAAGTACGAGATCCGGAATAGAAGTGGCTGAAATGAGCTTCCTCCATAGGGTGGCCGGGCATTCCCTTAGAGACAGGGTGAGGAGCTCGACCATCCGGGAGGACCTCGGAGTAGAGCCGCTGCTCCTCCACATCGAGAGGAGCCAGTTGAGGTGGCTCGGGCATCTATACTGGATGCCTTCTAGACTGCTCCCTTGGGAGGTGTTCCAGGCACATCCCACTGGGGGGAGGCCCAGAGGACGGCCCAGGACACGCTGGAGGGACTATGTCTTTCGGCTGGCCTGGGAACGCCTTGGGCTCCACCTGGAGGAGCTGAAGGAGGTGTCTGGGTAGAGCGACGTCTTGATGTCTCTAATGAGTCTGCTGCCCCTGCTACCCAGTCCTAGATGAAGTGGAAGGCGACGAGTAAGATAATTTATTTAAATCCATTGGTTTTTCTGGCACAGACTAGGCTTGAAAGCCATATCTGTGCCGTTCTAAAAGCGGTGTTATCTTGCTTTATCAAAACCAGCTTGAATGTGTGTTGTTTCTGTTTTTTGTAGAAAATGTTTGAGCTAGGCTGAAAGATGCCAGCCACAGGTCAGAGTAATCTGTGTCTGTGGACACCGCTCCCTGTGTCCATGTGCCCGCTACAAACATGCCTGCTGCAGCTACAATGGGAACGTCTACGTCCTGGGAGGAAGGGACAGCAGCTGCCTGGGAGACTTCTGGAAGTACAGTGTTGGTAAAGGCCCCAATGACCAAATGACTCCAATGTTAAACAGAACCAGAACATAACGTTTTTACCTGGTTACTCCTTAGTTATGGTTTCTGGTGGGTAGTGAGAGTTGTACATCTTACTCCACACAGATTGCACCAGTTACACACATGCAGTTTAAAAACATTGGCATCTCAATGTCAAAACTGAGCAACTCAAGTTTCTAATGCTTGGGGTTCACTTTTGAACAGTGTGAGAAAACAGGAACTCTACACAAATAAGTCAGGATTTTACATGGACTGAGTGCTGTAGGCTGTATCAGCAAATGCATCACATTTCTGTGCAGAGTGAATACTTCCAGTGTTCTTTTTCATAACTTCTGTAAGTCTTCCTGATGTAATGAATATCATTTTCTAGGTGACCCATTCTTGTCTTAATGCTTCTTGTTAACCAGTTTCTTGGCTTCTTCATCTGTTTTTAATGAACTATACCACAGTAGGGTTTAGATCTAGGGAGGTTTCTGACCTCAGATCAGTGTCAGTTTTCTCAGTCACTTATCACTTTTCACCGTGTTACACGGTGCTCTCTACAGATCATTATAAAAGGGTCTCTGGATTGACATTTTGATCCAACTCTTTATCTATTGTAGTGTTCAGAATTGAGAAGAAGTTCACTCCATTTGGTGAGAAGTAACCTACCACATGGACTGTATCTGGATGCGTCGTTGGCACCACACAGGCCCCAGGGCAGCTCTCATTTTTTCTTCCCAAATTCTTCCTAAACAATCAGAAGGAATATTCATCAGAGAAACTAACTTTTCATCACTCGTCTGCTGTCCATTCATCCTTCCTGCAGGACTTTATTCTGTCCTTGATGTTTTTCACTGGTGGTAACCTAACTCTGTAGTACCCTTCTCAAGATAGTTCTGGAGCTGCCTGGAACCTTTTTGACACCTCTTCAATGCAACTTAAACGGTCTACCCTGGAGTTCTTGATCATGCAGAGAACTGTTCTTTCAGCTGCAATGTTCTTAGCAGCAATTTCCTCCGTTTAAGATAAATTTGATACATTTTACTTTAAGGCAACATTACTTACACAAGCAGAGCAGAACATATTAATATAGATAATTAATATGTTACTTGTACACATGAATTTCAATAAAGTTGAATACCACTGAAAAATTATTTATTCAGTAATTCAATTCAAAAATTGATTATAGCAATTTATGTAAATCCGGAATTCTCTATTGATAATATTACAAAAAACAGGAAGTATCATTGTAATACAAAAGTGTTAAGTTATTGACCACACAATAATGGGAAGACAGTTGACTGGCTACCTGAAAGTCTCCAAAATGAGAGTAAGCTAAAAATGTCCCTTGATAATGGAGCTGGTGTTTTACAGAGTGCTGAAGGCAAGCATGTTAATGGAAAATTCAGTGGAAGGAAAAGGTATGGTAGGAAAAGGTTTACATGCAACTCAGATAACAGCAGCCTTGAGAGGAGTGTGAAGCAAAGTCCATTCAAAAGTTTGGGAGAGATTCACAAGAAGTGGACTACTGCTGAAGTCAGAGCTTCAAGAGCTACCACAGACAGATGCATCCAGAACATTAGAAGTGTCTTACCTGGGCTTAGGAGAAAAATGACTGGAACTGTTGCTCACTGTTCCAAAATCCTCTTGTCAGATTAAACAAAATTTTGCGTTTCATTTGGAAATCAGTGTCTTAATGTCTGGAGGAAGACTAAAGAGCCACATAATCCAACCTGGCACAGCTGCTTGCACTGCTGCCTTGCAGCAAAAAGGTCAAGGGTTTTAATCCCAGCATGAAGTGTTCATGTTCTCCCCTTGCATGCATGGGTTCTCACCAGTTACTCCAGCTTCGTCCACAGTCCTAAACCATCACTGCTAGGTTAACTTAAATTCTCTAAAAACTCTAAAAACATAAATCTCTAAATCTCTGAAAACACACTTTTCAAAAATCTAATTTATTGAATGGATCTGTATATGAAACAGATTCTGTTCGGTGTATGCAGCTACATGTTGTTTTAAATTAATTTAAAGGTCTTTTCCTTTATTTGTTGACTGGTTGTCCTTTAACTACAAAGTTAGTCATACCTCTTTCAGACCAGTGAAAAACAGGTCACTCGGATCATGAACAGTCATGAAGGTAAGAGCATTCCATAGATTTATCAGGATTATTGCAAAGCATGGGTATGATTTGCTCTAAACTTCTAACTAAAAGCCAATGTCTACATGGATCCAAGAATAACTATTTTTTTAGTACATAATGAAAGATTTTTTTTTTATTGTTTCCACAGCTGGCATGTGCAGCTTATTGAAAATCTATAAAAAACCTTGGATTTATTTTTTCTTTTATTGTTTTATTACATTGTAATGTGTATATTTACAATCTTAACTGGATAATACTTAGAACAGAACGCAAAAAAACTTTTATTTTATTGCACTAATGCACTTCAGGCTGCAGTATTTTCTAAAAAGGGTTCTTTAAGAGAAATGCTCCATTGTTTCACAGAGTTCATTCATGTTTCCTGCAAATGTGTATTTGATCTTTGTCACTAATGTGCTAACTATATTCCTTTCTGTGTTGCCACACAACCAATTGATATTTTACTATTCAGACAGTGTTTTAGTCAAGAAAGAAATCTGTTAAATCTCATTACTGTGAGAAATTTGCAGATTTTGCAGTTACAAATACTATATTGCCAGCAATACATGGTTGAAGTGCCTTCCTGTTTTGTTGGGCCTGACTTAGAATACTATAAAAAGCAGGTTTTGAAATTACTTATCCACTTTGAAAAATAATAAAATGGCTGATTGCATTTTATTTATGTTTCGTACTTTTGAGATTTTTACATTTTTCTGGCTCTAAAATTAGATTTTTGCCCTTTAACTTTTCTGATTTGGGGATTTTAAAATCTCACTACTGTCCAAACAACTACCGATTAAAAAATCCTGAATTCTCAGTACTTTCAGCAGTGTTTTAAAAACACATTTTTAGGATGCCATTACAAAGCTCTCATTTAAATCATGAGAAAACTTGTTTCCTTCCCCAGAGGTTTTATCATGATCTTCCACCATTTCATGAACTTAACCAACGTGAGTTCTCAGATGGAGTTCTCCACCTTGGGAGCATCGTGTCCGTTTCAAACAGCTTGAATCCCTTGCTAAAGACATAGAAGTTTTTGATCCAGGTAGCCAGGAGTCAAATATTGATGCTTACCTGTTTGAGGTTGTACATTGTCTTCTGGACTTGTGTTTTCCTTCTGATCGTGAGAAGCTGAGACTTATTTGGAAAACAACAGCTAAGAGTGTTCATGTGTTCATAAAGATATAAAATTCTCAGATTCATATTTACAATAATATAATTCCCTATGTTTAGAGGTATAAACTGCACACATAAAGATAAAACTGTGGTCATGAAAGAAGTTTCAATCAAAAAGTTTATGAATATTTAACATTAGCAAATCTAGAGTGACATCACCTCACTCTGAACATGTCCACATGTTATGGTAAAATCTAAAAACATCTCAGAAGCTTAACTGTAATTGTTTGAAAACTGTAAAAGGTAATAAAATTCCAGTTCAGCCCAACGTTCCATTAAACTTTGAATGATCTTCATGCTGTAAAGTCAAACCAGGCTGGGTGTTACTGCTGCAATATTATTGTAGTCCATTGGGATTTTTATTCTTTTCTTTAGAAATATTGTAAATACTGTTTATGGTATCACAACAATTAAACACAGTACTCCATTAGTGATCAAGGCACAAGAAATCTGATGAATAATAATAATAGGTCATAATTATTTCTCCTATTACACTGTAGTAATATAGTCCTATAATGCAAGACATGCACCAAAGTGCTTCACAGAATGAACCAAATCCACACGCCCTTGTGTAAAAAATACAACGCTACATCAAGCTAAGTCCGCTCTTTATATCTTGATGGACTTTAAACTTTTTTCTTACCAATTCTTGTAAAACTGAATGTAAATCCTTTCCACACAAGAGAATGTCTTAATTCCTCACCACACCCACTCTTGAAAACATTGTTAAAAACGCCATAAAATGAGGCTGGAGGAAGTAACTTTATGATAAATGTTCAAAGACGTGCTGTTCCTTGGGTTAAAAGGTGCAAGCATCTTTTCCCATTGCTGGCAGTGGAGGATGATGATACTGCACAGCAAAGCTGCCCACTCGTACTTGTACTCGATGTCTTCCGCTTTATCCGGGACCGGGTCGCAGGGACAGCAGACTCAGCAGAGACACCCAGACGTCCCTCTCCCCAGACACATCTTCTAGCTCCTCTGGGGGGAGCTCAAGGCATTCCCAGGCCAGCCGAGAGACATAGTCCCTCCAGCGTGTCCTGGGCCGTCCCCTAGGCCTCCTCCCGGTGGGACGAGCCTGGAACACCTCCCGAGGAAGGTGTCAAGGAGGCATCCAGTATAGATGCCTGAGCCACCTCAACTGGCTCCTCTTGGCCGGGGCTACTCCGAGATCCTCCCGGATGGCCAAGCTCCTCACCCTATCTCTAAGGGAGTGCCCGGCCACCCTACAGAGGAAGCTCATTTCAGCCGCTTGTATCCGGGATCTCGTCTTTCGTTCATGACCCAAAGTTGATGGCCATAAGTGAGTGTAGGAACGTAGACCGACTGGTTAATTGAGAGCTTTGCTTTTCGGCTCAGCTCTCTCTTCACCACAACAGACCAGTAGAGCGCCCCTATAACTGCGGCAGCCGCAGTGATCCGTCTGTCGATCTCCCACTCCATTCTTCCCTCACTCGTGAAAGAGACCCCGAGCTACTTGAACTCCTCCACTTGAGGCAGGAACTCCCCTCCAACCTGAAGAGGACAAGCCACCCTTTTCTGGTCGAGAACCATGGCCTCAGACTTGGAGGAGCTGATATTCATCCCAGCCGCTTTACACTCGGCTGCGAACTGGCCCAGTGCATGCTCTAGGTCTTGGCTAGAGGGGGTCAGCAGGACCACGTCATCTGCAAAAAGAAGAGACGAAATCCACTGGTCCCCAAACCAGACGCCCTCTGGCCCTTGGCTGCACCTAGAAATTCTGTCCATAAAAGTTATAAACAGGACCGGTGACAAAGGGCAGCCCTGATGGAGTCCAACATGCACCGGGAACAGGTCCAACTAAGTGCCGGCAATGCGGACCTAACTCCTGCTCCACTTGTACAGAGTCCGGATGGCCTCGTATAAAGGGCCCCAGATTCCATACTCCTGGAGCCCCCCTCACAGGGCACCACGAGGGACACAGTCGAATGCCTTCTCCGGGTCCACAAGACACATGTGGACTGGTTAAGCAAACTCCCATGAACCCTCGAGTACCCTGTGGAGGGTATAGAGCTGGTCATGTGTTCCACGGCCGGGACGAAAACAACACTGCTCCTCCTGAAGCCGAGGTTCGGCTATCGGCTGGACTCTCCTCTCCAATACCCTGGCGTAGGCCTTACCAGGGAGGCTGAGGAGTGTGATCCCCCTGTAGTTGGAAACCACCCTCTGGTCACCCTTCTTATGTAGGAGGACCACCACCCCAATCTGCCAATCCAGAGGCACTGTCCCCGTTTGCCACGCAATGTTGAAGAGGTATGTCAACCATGACAGCCCCACAACATCCAAAGACTTGAGGTACTCAGGGCGGATCTCATCCAACCCCGAAGCCCTGCCACTTCGACCGCCTGATTATGTCCCCAGTTGAGGTCAGCAGCCTCCCACATCCACTGTATACAGTGTTGGCAAAGCACTGCTTACCCCTCCTGGACAGTTTGTCAGAATCGCTTCGAGGCCAACCGGTAGTCCTTCTCCATGGCCTCACCGAACTCCTTCCAGGCCCGTGTTTTTGCATCTGCCACAGCCCAGGCTGTGGCCTCACGGTACCAGTCAGTCCTCAGGAGTCCCATAAGCCAACCACAGCTGAAAAGACTCCTTCTTCAGCTTGACAGCGTCCCTTCCTGTCGGTGTCCACCACCAGGTTCGGGGATTGCCACTGCGACAGGCACCACAGACCTTACGGCCGCAGCTACGGGCAGCAACATCGACGACAGGTGCGGAGAATATGGTCCACTCGGACTCTATGTCTCCAACATCCTTCGAAATCTGGTCAAAGTTCTCCCGAAGGTGGGAGTTGAATACATCCCTGGCCGAGGGCTCTGCCAAGTCTGTCCGGCTTTCTCCTCCTCCAACGGATACAACTCACCACCAGGTGGTGATCAGTGGACAGCTCAGCCCCTCTCTTTACCCGAGTGTCCAAAACACTCGATCATTGACCTCCTGCCTAGTGTGTCCAACCCGAAGGCGCAGGGATGCGACCCTCTCATCCACTGTGGTAAACCCCAAAACGAGACGGCTGAGCTGGGGGGCTACAAGCAAACCCACCCCAGCCCACCGCCTCTCCCCGTGGGCCACTCCAGAGTAGAAGAGAGTCCAGCCCCTCTCGAGGAGATGGGTTCCAGAGCCCACGCTGTGCGTGGAGGTGAGCCCAACTATTTCTAGTCGATATCTCTCGACCTCCCGCACAAGATCAGGCTCGTTCCCCCATAGCGAGGTGACATTCCATATCCGTAGAGCCAGCTTAAGCATCCGGGGATCGGGCTGCCGAGGTCTCCACCTTCGTGCGCCGCCCAAACCTCTTTACACCGGTTCCCCCTGCAGGTGGTGGGCCCACTGGGGGATGGCCTCGCATCTCTCGTTCAGGCTTAGCCCAGCCGGGTCCTGCGACGAGCAACCCAGACACCATGCACTCTCCGACTTGTCCCGATCCCAGGCATGGCTCCAGGGTGGTGTTGTGGAAAATTCTTTTCAATGTTCTGAACTTCCCTTACCTCTCTCCCCTCTTCACTGACTTGCTCAGTGACAGAGTCATTCAAACGCTGAATGCCTTTGAATAAAACTTATGAAGACAAAGCCCGGTTTTGCTCTTTATATGAGTAAATTTCTCTCCCACTTTGATAAGAAAATTCCACTACAGAAGGACCCTGGCACCGCCGTACCAGGCGACATCACGTGCCTCGATATAATAGTCCTCATGAGGGTGTCTTGAACCGCTCTTTGTCTGACTCGTCACCTAGAGCCTGTTTGCCATGTGAGACCCTACCAGGGGCATTTAAGCCCCAGACAACATTGCCTCTAGGATCATTTGAGCACTCAAACCCCTCCACCAAGTTAAGGTGGCGGTTCAAGGAGGGGTTAAGGTGGCGGTTCAAGGAGGGGAGCTAACCAATAAAGTTTTAATTGCCCAGAGGCAATAACACAACATGTTTTAGTTGTATTTTCTTTTTATATCCACGATCCTCTGAACACTGACCCCATTAAACATTAAGGATTGGTTAATTTTTTATTTTTCTTACTTGATTATCCCTCCCAACTTTATTTCACTGCAGCGGTGTGAGCATAAAGAGCAGAGAGCAGGACACTTCCCCCCACTGTCACCATCATCTTCTGGACCGGGACACACTGGGATCATCTTGTGAAATCTAAGAATTGAATCTTCTCCTTCCATCTTATTATTCACAATGAAGACATCAGCTGTGGAAATGTCCTGTGATTCTCTCGCCACTGTTTGTTCAGGTGCAAACTGCCTCATTCCTCCCAGTAACTTTAACGCAGTCCTGGGCCTTGTGTTGAGCACGGTGCTCACAGTGATGCTGGCCTTGGTCATGTTTGCAATGGGCAGCACCGTGGAGGCCTCAAAGCTATGGAGACACGTCAAGAAACCCTGGGGCATTGTCATCGGCTTCCTCTGCCAGTTCGGCATCATGCCCTTCACGGCCTTTGCGCTGTCTTTAGCTTTTGGGGTGCTTCCTGTACAGGCCATTGTCATCGTCGTTATGGGCTGCTGTCCTGGAGGATCCAGCTCAAACATTATCTGCTACTGGCTGGATGGAGACATGGATCTGAGGTAAGATGGTCAGGGTGGTTGGAAAGTAAATTGGTTGTTTGGATTGCTCAAAATATTCCAAATCAGTTTGTCTGACTTCAAGTTAATAGTTTAAGTCTAAACACAATCTACCTTTCAACCAGGTCATTAAAATTTAATCCCCGTTCCTATGCAGTTTTATAGATATAGGGAGCTCCCTTTCCATGATGATATAAAGAGGAGGTAGAAAGAGATATAACCAGGAATTTGGGCAAATCAGGAAAGTTTGATTGGCCTAAAGTAATTTTTATTTATCCATCCTTGATTAAAAATCCTAAGCCATGTAAAGCTTCACGTAATATTTTGTCCCATTTTTCCTGCAAGCAAGACATAAGTTGTCCAAAAGTCCTGGGACATTACTTTCTACATTTCTGGGCCAAAGAATCCTAAAACTAAAAGTAGCTGCTAGTGAGGTCATTCTAAGAAAACCTTCGAATTTTATGAATTCAAAGATTTTTCTTTGATTTTTCCTTAGTTCTTAAGAGAGCTCCTAACATGAGGAGATGTAGTGAGGAGGACTTTTAGTGAGCCTAAGAGTGTGTGAAGCAGAGAAGATGGAGGAAAGAGAGAGAGAAAGGAGAGATATTCTCCTACAATGAGCAACAGTGAATTAATAAAATGCTACCAGCTTGATCGCTCAGGGATCCAACCCCTTAATAGTCGAGTAAATGAGTGCTATGAATCAGAAAAAGGCGGACCCAAGATTCAGCCAGACACAGTACTGAAAGTTTAAAAGGTTTATTCAGCCACAGGAAAACGTCACACAGGTAACACTCCTCACAGCTTCCAGGAATCACTGAGGCAGAAAGAGGGATTAGTGACTTGTAGTCTCTCCAGATTTTGCAGGGATCAGAAAAGTCACTAACCTGCTTTTGTCTTGAGTGAAACTTGAAACCCAGAGGGGAAACCTCAGTGGGCGGCAGGCGGTGATCTCCACAGCACAGCTAAGAAGTGACTACAGGCTGAATAATCCAAGGACAGAAACAGGGTCAACGATCGGAACAAGAGGCGTCAGGCAAGGGGCAGGCAGAGGCATAAACCAGATGCAGGAAACAAGGTCGACAACCAAAATCCAAATAGTCCAACAGGGAGCAGGCAGAGGCATAAATCCAAAAGGCAAGGCAAGGTCAAGAACAATGATCAGAGAGGAAGGAACGCTGGATATCTACTCACACAATGGCTTTCAAAAATCTGGCACCGTCTGCTTGTCAGAGTCAGTATATATCAGGGAAGACACAGGAGCTTGGCATTCCACAGATTACACTGCACTGCAGCAGCCACCAGGTGCATCTAATCTGCTGATTGCAGCCAGGGAGACAGGGTAGAGCAGATGTGCCAGAATCATAACAAATGAGCACATAAACCTCTATAACAATCATACAATTATTAATATAGTGATAAGATAAATTTTATCATTTCCTTAGGGAGAAATTAAACAGTTTAACCTGCAGGACAGGTTAAAGGTCAGCCTCTAGTAACCTCTAAGTATCATACAGAATTGTTTAACATTTACAGACTATATAATGCTTTCAACAATAAACGTTTGGTAAAAATTTTTAAAACTCAAAAACATATATATACTGTACATAAATAAAAACTCCAGACAAGAAAAAGTACAATAATCAAAGCACTATATACATAGAAGGAAGATGTAAATGAGGTGAATCAGAATTTGCTGTATTGTTCGTGATGATGTCAGCAGCCTCAGCCTAAATGGTCATCTCCAACACTCCACGTCTGTGGAGACGTTCTCTGGTGCTGCTATCTCCTCTCTAGCTTCTGAATACAGCAGGAACCAGAGCTGCTCACATTCCAGGCTGGTGCTGAAAGCAGAGGGAACGATGCATTGATCTGCTGGAAATGTCTGTTGGTTCCCACCGTGATCCTGGGACCAAATCTCCCTTTCAATATTCCTCTCTTCTCCTCCACCAGCAGGCTCTGCTCCTGTTCAGTTCAGTTTTCTCCACCTTATGTTCTCTGATTTGTTTTGGTCATTTTACCAAATTAAACCTCATTATACAAGAAGGAGATCACAGGGCAATGCTGAAAGCGTGATATGTATTAATATCAAATAGATGAAGTAGGAAAATGACCAACATGACGAGTAAACATGATAATAAGCAAATAAAAATAATGACGAGCAGCTCAATAAGGTTCAAACATTTTGATGCTGTGTGACAATTAATTTAATTAAATTTAGCTAAGTTTCTTCATCATGACCACCACACCTCCTGACTAGGATAGGAATTTCTGTCGTCTCCTCGCTCAGTCACTCTGAGCAGCGAACAGAATCAATGTCCCAAAACTTCTTAACAGTGAGGATGACCACTTAAGCACATTTATGATTGATTAGAGGAGATTTCAGACTTGACATTTACTCCTTATTTTTTCTTAAACAATGCCAACATGAGTGAAATTTAAATCTTCTGTTTCTCAATTTACATATTTTTGTTTAACTAAATATTCCTATTGGGTCCGGTAATGTAAATCGAACTGTGGTCTTCGCTTTCTTCTCTGCAGTATCAGCATGACGGCCTGTTCCTCCATCTTGGCCTTGGGCATGATGCCGCTCTGTCTGTTCATTTACACCAGTGTCTGGGCCTCCAGCGACAGCATAAAGATCCCTTTTGACAGCATTGGTAAGTTAACAGATCTGTTGTCTTTATGCTTGCACAGAAGGAATTATTGTTGAAATTCCTGCCATGCATTGTTTATTTGTGTTTGCTTCTTAAATTTAAAAGAATTGTCATTTCATCTGTGCTTGCTCAGGAATCACACTTGCAGGCCTTCTTATACCCATTGCTGTGGGGATTTTTGTAAAAAGCAAGTGGCCTCATATAGCAAAAAAGATCCTCAAGGTAGAAATTCTTTAATTTGTTTTATGATCTGATGACCAATAAAAAGTCTTGGAAAGAGTGTAAGTGAAATATTTTGCAACGGTTTTCCACAGGTGGGTTCTATCGGTGGCTTTGCTCTCATTATCATCATATCTGTGGTTGGAGGGGTCCTCTACCAATCGTCTTGGGTCATTTCTCCCTCCTTATGGATAATTGGAACTGTCTATCCCTTTATTGGGTTTAGCCTGGGTTTCCTTTTGGCTTGGTTTGTGGGTCAGCCCTGGAACAGGTGAGTAAGAAAGGGAATTATTCATGTTAAGAAAAACTTCACCATAAAACCGCCACAATAACACATTTTACTTTCTTATGAGGTTGCTCAATTTTTCTGCCTTTGTTCAGATGTCGAACAATCGCACTAGAAACAGGTTTCCAGAACGCCCAGCTGTGCAGCACCATTGTCCAGCTGTCCTTCAGCCCTGCAGAGCTGGAGGTCATGTTTGCTTTCCCCCTCATCTACAGCATCTTCCAGCTCGTAGCAGCAGTCTGTGCCGTGGGAGGTAAAAGTTTTACAGTAAATGTTTTTATCCTGCAGATCTCTTTCAGATTAAGGTAGTATGCCTGGTTTCTCACTGTGTGTGCTTCCCTTCCAGCCTTCCAAGCATATAAAAGGATTTGTGTAAAAAATTCAAATGACCTAGACAATGAGGTCAGAACGGAAAATGATGACAGTGCAACTAAACAGACGGGCTACACTCTGGACAACAAAGCTTTTGACTCTGACGAACTGAAAGGCACCTACGCAAACATAAAGCTGTGAGATATAAAAATCCTGCAAATGACTGACTTGAGATCTCTTGGAGACAATAGAATTATTGAACTGTGAACACACAATACTCACTACTGGCCGAAATGTGTAATGCAAAACATGCAACAGCAAAGATTCCTGTCTGTAGAGCCACCAGTCAGGTGAAGGGCTTTCTTTATTTTATTCATGTAGATATTGCATGCAGAATTATTTTGTGAAAGACAGAATAGATACTGAGGGGAAAATGTGGTCATGAAGCTATTAAAGTTCATGAGAGGCATGATTTCATGTTTTAAGGATTATGATTATTGATTAATTAATATTCATCAAGAATTATAATGTAAAATCATAATTTGAAATTTTTTTATTTCTTAACCAAAAATCATTACTTACGAATAGAAATCAGAGATGTCCTCTGCTGTTGTGATTATGGGTTCAAAGCTCTTTAATAATTACAAATTATTAACCAAAACCACAAACTGTCACTGTTTATTCAACCACTTCACCGAAGGTGGGGGAACTTCGACCTTATTTTGACAGATAAATCATTCTTGCACGAAATAAACACAGACGCTTCTCTTAATTATATATATGAAGATTTATTGAAGCCAAATAATCCTGATATACCGTTATTCTGGTCCAAAACCATCACCTAACAAGCACTATTCTACACAAAGGGAATAAAATTACTACCTAACAATAATAATAAAAGAAAAATATATGTATCCGCATTTAGTGTCTATGAAGATCAAACCAGTAGTTTTATGGACAAAATGTGTAATTTGGGTTAAATGGAAAGAAATCCTCCTGTCGTGTTGATGTCTCGAACGCAGCCATCAGCTGATAAACGGTGAAGCCACGCCCCTTTAGCCACAACCAGCTGAACGCCCCAAATCTTGACAAAGGGTCATAAACTCTGAGGCGGGAACTCAGTGGAAAATCTCCAGCAATAAAACTGGAACAAAGAGTGGTCGGGTGAGGCCCAGACCGCAGCTGCCTTGAATGAAAAACTTTTAAAAGTCCAACTTCTAACTCCTGGCTGATTTGGGATCAGCCGCAGAAAACATTAACCACACAGCAGCAAATCAAAACACAGCTCAGCATAAAACACTTTAATCAGTATTGAATGCAACGAGTTAATACCTGAGATTAACTACTGGTGATCCTACATCACCTTAACGAGGCCTCATCCTGCCCAGACCTCTAAATGCACCTATCCAGTTAAATATAAAAAGAACGAAATTACTTTGAGGTTGATTTCTGCTCTCCACCGGTTGAGGAGGGATCAGGTCTGAAGAAAAATGAGGGGAGGGGGACCACGCATCCGTGATCAAATTAAAGGAAAAAAACGGTAATTTCTCATCCGTCCAGGAGGGGAAAAGATTAACCGTTAGTCGACTGCTTACATAAGGAGGAAAACTCATCTCCTTGGTCATAGAACCTCTGTGGGTTTCACCTGCGCCAGGTGTCGCTGTGATCCTGGATCGGTAAATAAATCTCCTGATCTTCTCGTATCAGACAGATTTCCAGCTTTCAAGCTCTTCCGGGAATGGCCTTGTGGAGCAAAAGTTTGCCTGCGAGCTTGTTTCTCCAGATATGCGCCTCCGTTGTGCTGTCCTTTGAGACAGGCGGGAAATGGCACTTGGGTTTTACACTCTTGGTAACGTCAGAGCTGCGACGTCTGTTGAGCTGCGTGTGTCAAAATGTGCAACCAAAATGGATGGCCCCAACAATGTTCTTTATTATTTCAGAATGAATACATTTGAACTTCGGTCACTGCTTACTGAAAACCTCATGTAAGATGCAGCGAAAAATTTACATAATCCTTCAAGTAGACCACCAAAATGAGGGCTGACATCTGAAAATCAACCAAACTGCACTTATTAATTTTTTGATATCTGTTCTGATGCTGACACTGATCCAACCTTCTATTGCGTTTGTTTCTGTTTAGATTTTCTCATATTCTTTGTTTTTAACAGATTAAGTTGAGCCTCTTTTATCTAATAAAACAATGTTTGTGCAGTATTAATTATTTTTCAAACTACACAGCACATACACTTTACTGCAACAAGTATGTATTTTTAAACACAAACATTTTTTTTTTCATTTTCTGAGCCTATGAAAATAAAATGCTTATATATGATGTAAGTTATCAGCTGTTATACAAATGTGTTTAGAAGAATCATGTATTTGTTGTAATACAAATCGTATTTTTGTTGTAATGGTTCATGTTTGGGTATGAATGTAAGTACTTTTGACATCTCAATAAATGTGCTTAAATAAACTTTTGTGATAAGGCATTCTCTATTATTTGCAACTATTCAGAGGTCAGAATTATTTCAAAATCTATAATGGTAAATTAATGTTTTAATATTATCCAAACACTTCAACAAATGCAACGTAAAAACTCTGTCAAATCCAGTATGTAAAGTGAAAACAAGACAAAACCCATAATGGAGCCTTGTGGAACTCCACGTGTAAGTGGGGCTGAAGCTAAAGAGAATACATTTACAACACCCTTCGAGAATTATTAACCTCCTGGTAAAAAATATGTACTCGTACTCATACTCGTCATCTTCCGCTTCACCCGGGACCGGGTCGCGGCGGCAGCAGACTCAGAGGGGAGTCCTAGTGCCTGCCTGCGGATTCTGGCCAACCGGATTCGGACTATAGATCTGCAAATATATCTGGGTGAGAAGTTGCTCTGAATGATAATATATATTATTTTTTTATTACACATTAACCATCATCTCCTAACTAATTAATTAGGTTCCAGAGTTGGGAGAGGGACGACATCGACTGAGGGCCAGGTTACCCTGTAAGGAATACAGGGAGGTTCTTATTGGTAAGAATAAGATAAAGCAAAACAAATTCAATTCAATTCAGTTTATTTATATAGCGCAAATTCACAACACATGTTGTCTCAAGGTACTTCACAAAAGTCAGGTTCATACATTCCAATTAATCCTAACCATTGAACAGTGCTGTCAGATTCAGTTATTTATTCAAATTGGATAAAAAGTTTTTCTATCTAAGGAAACCCAGCAGATTGCATCCAGTCAGTGACTTGCAGCATTCATTCCTCCCAGATGAGCATTTAGAGACAAACAAAGGGTTTTGTGGGTGGTTTTTGCAATTTCTACACCTTATAAAGGAGAAAGCCAGATGGTAGACGTGCCGCTGAATGGGTAAAAAATGGTTCCGGAACCTCAAAGGCATCAGCGGTGGGTCCATCTCCAGACTCTGCGATTTATAAAATAATGAAAGGAAAAGGTGTGGATGATTGTGTTAAATGTGCTTTAATTTGGAAGATAAGTTTGATTTTCCACAGGGTGATAGTTTGAGTGTAAATAAGTTAAATAGTTAAAAAAAATTGTTTAAAGTAAAACAGTTGATGGATGGAGATGGAAAAAAAAATAAGAAAAAGATTAAAAAAGCATAGAGTGTATCAATTAAGGGGTTAAAGAGTTAAAACATTTCTGCAGGAAGTTTCGTTTGTCTTAAATAGTGCAATCAGTCGGAAAAGTAAGTAACAGTGAAAAGGGACATTAGAGATGGGAAAAGAAAGTTGTTTTAGAAAGGAGTATAGTGCATATTATAAAAGGAAGTGACAGGCAGGTGGACAACTGACTGACTGACTGATAATATTTCTGTGTGCAAAATCTGAATCTATACTAAACTTTTTCTGCTGTCGCTCTCTCACACACACACACACATGGGTTTTGAGTGCAACATCTGTGTTTTTGAGTCTGGACTTTAGGAACCTGCCCTTCCCATGGCTATTACACCAGAGACGCTTCTTCAGCACGGCCTGAAAGAGAGGGAGCCTGCCTGCCTGCCTGCCTGCTGCAAATCACAGTGTGAGTTTCCACAAGAACGAAACTCAGAAGAAGTCTGGCCCCAAACCCACTGAGATGGACAACGATCCATGCTGTTTGCCAGAGCCAGAAGAGCGATACACTGGATTTATATTGAAAGCACATCTTATGCGGGCAGAAGAGAAACAGGCCGGAGTAAAGTTTCTTCTTTCTCCCTCCTGGAGAAGTTAAACAGGACAAGGAAGGATTGAATGTATCACCAACACACCTGGAAAGGCTTGGGTTGTTGTTTGGACTGATAGAGGACTCTGTGCCATGACAGTCTGACTCTGGAGCGATTTAGAAACTGATGGGGGTAACGTACAAACACACATACATTTGCATAAATCTTTTCCTATTTTCTGCAACGAAGAACGCTTATTAACCGCTGCTCATGTGACGCTTGCTTGACGTTGACAGATATAGCGGGTTAAAATATTATTTTACGGTTAGAAAAGTATCTTTAAAAGGGTGATAACTTAACTCATTTGATACTTTCCAGTTAATTCTTTTAGAGAAGCAAGTTCTCTTTCATCGTAGAATATTCAGGGTCAATTATTATAGTTATTAAAGGTTATTAAAAAGCAGAGAAAGTTACATTTCCAAAACTCAGCAGTAACCATGTGTTTCTATGTTATTCTCAGGACAGACCTCATGAAGGAGCATTTTTAAAACCCAACGCATGCGTTCAGGCATTATTTTCTGTTGTCAGAGTTTTTATCCCATAAATCTAATGGTTAGAGACCTCATTAAAACAGGCTTAGTTCTACTGTAGATGGTCTTCATACAGTTTCTGACACAGTACTTACAGTTTGGTGCAGTTTTTGTCCGCAAGTGCTAACTGACGTTTGTGGAAAGTACAAATTCATTGTTTTTCACAGCAGCTGGTGGGAAGAGGTTATATTAGGTTTTTTCTTCCCTTTTCTGATTCATGCAGCGTGTTGATTTACACTGTACCTTATATCAGGTCCTGACAAAAACTATGAAAGGTTTGGTTCTGCAGTTTCTTTTTTCTCCCTTTGGGGAAGGAAAGGAAACCTAATCAGTTCTGTGCTGCACAGAAATATTAAAACACTTGTTGTTTTCTAAGATATCACCAGCTAAAACTTTTAAAACTTTTGAGAGTAATTGGTTTTGTTAAACACATTTTCCTTGGTAAAACAAACCTTTAAAATGAGAATGGGAAAAATGTGGTTATTTTTGATGGTAAAGAATCTGATTGCACAGTGGTACCACAAAAAATTAAACTAATCTCATGTTCCCTAAAAGACTCTGCATGAAAAGGCCTTCAGAACCGTGGAGTTATTTCCCACCACAGTACCAAGTTTTTTAAGCATGCTTTTTCTTTATTTTCAAACAGATCTGTGTTTTTGTTTTGTTTTTGGTTTTTTAGCATAATGTTTGTCTGAAGCTTCTTATGAACTGTGATAGGAGCAAATATGATCTGAGGTAAATTAGGAGCTGTGAACTAATAATTTTAAATCTGATTATTGTCCAAGCAGAAATAATATATTTAGCCAATCCTTCAATCTCTGCAGAAAGTTAACACCATTGTTCAATGCAGTAGTACTCAACTTGTGGTTCCTGGACTCCTGAAGCCCGTAAGCCATAGATTTTGGGTACATAAAATTATAATACTTAATTAAAGGTAGACCGATTACCTATTAAAATAGATCTAAGCCAGTGATGAGTTCCAGTCATTTTGGTGGCTTTGAAATGCAATAATACTCAAAATGTCTACTCTGGGGAACACAGATTGGGGTTGAAGAGTTTTGTTTTGGAGCCAAGGCTAGGATTTTTATAACGGAATCAAGACAAGTAAAATCCTTCATTTTAGGAAAAGAAAAGAAATAAAGGCTCTCTTAACAGTAAGAGGATGGTCGGCTCAAACTCCAGTCTCCTTGTTTGATTTCTTAGGGTTTTAAAGATTAAAAGAATACCTAGGAGTACAAAGGTACACAAGGTGATTTCAGATTACTAAGAGATAAAAGATTGGAACATTTATCAGCATTTGGATTGTAAAAGAGGGGTTCTAGTAATAATTTTCACTCCAAACAAAAAGAGAATTATAACAATAACTCTCAAGATTGTAGTTATTATTATTACAGAGTTAGAGTACAAAGAATTGGCAAAGGGTTTCAGCATCAGGGAATTTGGATTCATTTAAGAGAAAACTGTTGCTGTGCTTCTAAATAGTTTGTGCACTCATCTTAAAAAAGGATCCTGAAGATTGTCATAACAAAATTGATCAATTATAGCATTAAGAGAAATGGCTGAGAAAACATATTTTGAAAGGAGATTGTTAAAAATTTCTTTGAATTCTCGAAGCTTCAAATTTGGTAATTTGTTTGTCTTTGATGTTTTGTCTTTGTTTTGTTGGAATGGATATTTGTTTATATGTTGCATGAAACAATAATCCATGTTTAGAATAATGTTTCTAAATCCCAGATTGATTAAAACTTTGAGTTTTTAGGAGAGTTAAGAAGCAGCTTGTTTCTGAGGTTGGTGCATGTTAACAGTTTTGCAGTTTAAGGATCACTATGATCAGAATCAAAATTCTTTGTCATTGCTCCACATGGGTGCAACAAAATTTCCAAAAACAGAACAAAACATTGCAGGCAAGTAGTGCAAATTAAAGAAAATAAATATTAAAAAGTTTAAAACGTTATAAAATATATTTACAGGAATATTTACAGAAGATGGGTTAGAATGAAGAAACTGTGGGTCCCGCCCATAGGCTGCCCATCAGAGGTTAGTTCTGCCTGACTCCGCCCACCAACCAGGTTGGTTCACACCTTTGTTGTCATGGTGACGCTCAGCACCTCCCTTCCTGAGTTTTAACACTGTTTAAGAGACAATAGAATTAAAATGCTTGTAGTGATTGTTGCCTTAAAAACATGTTGTTTTTTTTTTGGGATGTAGGATGACTTTTAGATTTATGTGTTTTACTATTAAAAGGTTAATGAAATAGTTTAAACTAATTTGAAGAATTAGTTTTGCATACAGAATCATTGGTGATTTATTAGATTGACAGTTTCCCTGGTACCATTAAACTAGCTGACAGTTCAAGATATGTCAAAAGTAAGGAATATATTTTTGATAAAGAATCTGAGTCATGACTTCATACTTGGTGGGAATTATTTATTAGATTAAATTTGTAGAGTTTATGCATCAAAATCACATTAGATGTCCATTAATGTAACACTCATCTTCATATAAGACAAATCAGGATGATATGTGACTAATTTCTAAGTGAGACATTGATGAACTGAACAACAACTGAAGTTTGCGTTTTGTTGTTAATGGAACTGAATTGCAGTTAAAAACATCTGGATTTTCTTTATGTTGCTTTTGGTAAATTCATAGTGACACATAGTTATGTCAGAATTCATTTATTTGGTTCTATGTAATGTGATCCTGGTTACTAGAACATTTTTTTTTTTTTTACTTTTTGCTGGATTGTCGCATGGGTTGGACTGCGCCAGAAGAAGGGAAATGTCAGAATAAAGAATAAAGTAACATGAGATTACAAACGTTTTAGCACTCATGGAATTAGGGTAGCTCATAGCTCCAGTGAGGACTTAGTGACAATGTGAGAGAGACGTTGTACTTTGTTTATATAAATGGTGCATAGCTCCCTAAGACCACATTCTGAAAACCTGTCTGAAAGTATGGTGTTAATTCTTTTGTGAAAATTTACATCTCCATAGATTAGACCATTTTTGAAATTTTCTTTGGGCATTCTGAAACAATGGAAATATTGACCTGTAATCAGACCTTCCACAAACATCATGTCACCCTTTTGATATTCAGAATATTTAGCTGATGGTCACTGCTAGTATACTACGTGGAGTCAGAAGATTAATTTTCTTTGATTTTTTTGGATGTTTTGATGAAGTTCATGTAATTAAGCACCTAGGCTTGAGAATTGGACTTTGAAATTAAAAATTAGCCAAGTGTTGTGAAGGCTCTGCTTATTGTTTTCACTTACGATTGAGACTTTTGCAGTGCTGTTTGACAGGTCTCCTAATTTGGACATGTGGATATTGCTAAGATCTCTGCCTTCCACATCTTTGTGTGAAGAGAGGATGTTGTTTTACTGTCAAAACCTGTCAAAACCTGCTTTCTCAAGTTTCACAGATTGTGGATGCTGCATTACTGGAAACAACCACTTCCAAACTCCACTCCTTGGTTCCAGGAGAACACACTTGAAGTCCAGATGCTGGAACGGCCCATATCAGATCCTACACCGTTGTCAAGGTATCAGAGCATGTTACCTGGGTCTATGCTACACTGGAAGGTGTTCATGGGAACACCACCTGAGCAGCATCCTGGTTCTGAACCCCTTGCTTAGAGGGGCTTCCAACGACTGCCCACCTGTACCAGACTGGTAACAGGGCAGCTTGAAGCGCAGAAGCCACTCAGGAGAGGCAGCAGGATTTTAAAATTTTGTTTATGATTTGTTTTCTCTGAAAAGAAAAAGGAAAAAAAAACTGCTTGCTTTCAGTACCAGAAGAAAGGACGTTCCACTTCAAGGTCACGATGCAGCTATATGGAAGATGGTCTGTTCTGATGCTAATGATTGGTATTGCAAGTATTTTTTTACTCCTGTGTTTATTTGGGAAAGGTACAGCAAAGACAATGTGTGGCTAATCTGAGTAATTATGCCAATAATACTCATCAGCTGATTTGAAGAGAGATTCATCACTTCTCTGACTACCACGATGATGCTGATAATGTCTGGTGGCAACTGATGCATCAAACTGTGAGGAAGATAAGAAATGATAGTTGCTATGTTTGTTGTTTGATTCCACGTGCTATTAATGATCAACCATTTTTGGTACCTGTTCCTATTGATACTGCTTATACTCTAGCTACTTTCTTTCCAGATAATCGGCTGGTGGAGGTCATTTTTCCTTGGGTGAGGAATTATACCGTAAGGCAAAGCAGAAATGTTAGTAGATTTTCTAGTGAGACTAATTTAACGTGTGCTTTAACCAACAGACATAAATTTGAGTCATGTCCTATCAGAACTGATCCTTATGCCATTTCAGGATCTTCGGTCCCAGAGCCTTTGTGTTAACTCTTAATCTGACAGCCTTACCGATTGGAAGTAAATTGTATGGCATGGCAGGTAAATTAACCAGGGTTCTTGTTACTTTTCCTAGTAGAGATGCTTACTCATGTCCTAAGAACATGGTTTGGATGTGTGGAAATCGAATGGTTTTGGATTGAGAGGGGTGGTGTTTGTCATTTAATTGGGGAACAATGTTGCAATTTTATTCCTGATGTGTCTAACAACATGACAAGTATCCATGATAAATTACAGGAGTTGCTTACGAATCAACAGAAAGAAAATATGGGTTCCTCTGGGAATCCTTGGTCCTGGTTCATTACTGGTGGTTGGACATCCTGGTTAATAAGGATTGGAGTATTTCTTTTATTTTCATTTTTGATTTTGATGTTTCTTTCATGTTGCATTATTCCAATGGTTAAAGGAATGGTAATGAGACTGATAACTGTTTCCATGCTAAAAGTTGATATGGATCTTATATTGCTTAAGATGCTATAATGTTGTAATAACTCTAAACTGTTTGGGGAGTTAATACTGATGTTCAGCATTCTAGTGGTATAAATAGAGATTTATTCTTTTAAAGTGTTGTATATTATTTTTTGTTGGTTTTACTTTGATTAATTCTGGGTAATGGTTTTGTAGAATTTTCCTTTATTTGTGATTATCTTGTAATCAGAAGAAAGGAGTGTTGTGGAAAATTCTTTTAGTGCTCTGAACTTTTCTTTACCTCTCTCCTCTCTGACCTCTGTGTTTTGGTTACTTAAGAGCAGATGGGCTCTAAATTCATTATCAGACGTTTTATGGTTAACACTCACTGAAGGGTTGTATCTCAAGGGATGGGTGCCCTCATAAATAACTTTGTTACCTCTGATCCGAGGTGGGGTGTAAGGGACCATATTTCTAAAACTCTTTTAAGTTGAGGTAACACCCATATAGTGTTTAAATACTGTCTGTAAACTCGTGTTCTGGGCTCTGCCTTTCTGATTTGCTCAGTGGCAGAGTCATTCAAACGCTGAAAGCCTTTAAATAAATTTATAAAGACAAAGTCTGGTCTTTCTCTTGTTAATGAGTTGATTTCTCTCCCATTTGGATAAGAAAATCCATAACAAGGACATAATGGCCACTTTCACTCTTTCTGCTACATTCTCCTAGACATGGCTACTGACTGAGCTTTTACTGTGACTAACTCTATGTGCTCTCTTTCAAACTCTAACCTTGAAAACTGGCTCAAAGTTTATCTGTTCTTTCTTTCTAGATGAAACGACTAAAGGAGCTACATCCACTTACATTTACTTTTCCTTTCCATAGAAAGTACTTCTGGATCAGTGCTTCTTTGTTCTCTTTGTGTCTCTGCTCTGTTCTCTCAAACCCCCAGTCGGTCGTGGCAGATGGCCGCTCACACTGGTTCTGGTTCTGCTGGAGGTTTCTTCCTGTTAAAAGGGAGTTTTTCCTCTCCACTGTCGCTACATGCATGCTCAGTATGAGGGATTGCTGCAAAGTCTACACCAGTGACTGTCCACTGTCGCTACATGCTCATCCAGGAGGAGTGAATGCTGCAAGTCTCTGACTCGGTTTCCTCCTGTTAAAGAGGAGTTTTCCTTTCCACTGTTGCTACATTCATGCTCAGTATGAGGAACTGCAGCAAAGTCAACAACACAAAGCAAGCGACTGTCCACTGTGCTACATGCTCATCCAAAAGGAGTGAATGCAGCAAGATACGGACTCAATGCGAAGATTTCGTAGATAGAAAACTTTTTAGCTAATTTGAATAAAAAACCTACTTTGATTGCATTGTCTGATAACTAGTATCAATTGGAATATATGTACTTGACTTAACGCTGTATGATTCGATTGAATTGACTTTGTAAAGTGCCTTGAGACAACCTGTTGTGAATTGGCTCTATATAAATAAACTGAATTGAACAGGCCACTTAGGCTTCAGGCTTAAAACCATATCTTCAGATTAACAAGCCTAACATTTAAAAAAAATGATAAATCCATCTGCATGTAGTTTATTGCATATGTGTTGAATGACTGATATGCCAAATGCCCGTATCCAGTTTTAAATGTGTTCCAACACAACAGAACTTGGTAAAATGTAGAGCATTTCTCAGCTCCTCCATGGAACATTAGCCTTTGCAGTTGTAAAATCAACACATAAAATCTTGATTGAAGTCCACAGAGTGATTTTTATAACAAATCCCTGGATTCGAACATTTTTCAACCACAGCATGTGAATTCAGCGTGACAATTTTTTTAAGATGTCTGTTTCTGCTCCATAAACGCCCCTCCAGCTGAAGCTGCTTTCACTGCCATAGTAAAACTCAGAATTTCCATAATTTTAAACACTGACCCCTTGGCTTTTTCCAAGGTTGCGTGTAATAGGCTAAATGCCAAACTCCTATAGGTTATTACATTGTTACAGGACTATTTTAAACAGATTGGTTTGTTGGTTTGACGTTACAGAACAAGCCTATCGCATTTGCATACACGTTTTTTGATTGTTTAACAGTAAGCTGGTTAAATATGGTACAAAGAAAGTACACAAAGCCTTTTGTTATGGATTATACTTCGGCGTATCAAGCCACGAAAGGTTTGTCAATAGTAATCTGCCATTTTCTTTTTTATCTGTAGTTTACAGGAAAGTTTCAGAGGGGTCATTGAAAGCACCAGATGTTCAAGTTCAAAACTGAAAGTCGAAAACGAGAAGAAGAGGCCCTGGAAAGTTAATGTAAGACTAAAATATATGTTCTTTATATTGGCTAAACCAAAGGATGCTTTTGTACGCATTCCCTCAGCCTGTTTTGCGCTAAAATATATTTGCGTAACCGTCGAGGACCTCAAAAATTCTCATTTCCTCGTCCTGCATGCAACTGTTTCAGAGTTTGTTAAATCGGTGGAAATGAAAGGATTTGTAGATCTTGCTGAGTTATTTGTGTTCAGACTGATTAAACGAATATTGGCAGGTGTTGGTGTGAGTTAACGGACCGTTTTACAACTAATGCTGTTATCCTGCCTCATCAGGGCGTTTCAGAGGACCGTTTACTAACAGAACCCCGGCAGCAGCTAAATGTCAGCAACCGGGTATTCAAACCGCTAGTTGCGGTAAGTGGCTTTATTTGGGTCAGATACAATGTGTTCTTTCTTACTAAAATCACATTTTAACCGGAGGAAAACATCCGAAACATCTCTAATTCAGGTTAGGACCGTAGAAGTCTTATGTCATTAAAGCAGTTCGGTTGTTTTTGCTGGGAAAATAATGTGATATGATGGAATTCCAGGGAACTCGAAAATGACTTTATGTACATTCATATCTTTGCTAAACAACATGCTTCTTCTTTAATGGTACGGTTAAAAATACACTTTTCTTTCTAGAAGATTCTCCCAACTTTTGAGCTTTCCTCTACTTTCTTTTTAAGCGCCAATAAAAAGAAAACAGCTAACTTTGAAACTGCTTCCCTCAGCAATAACTTCCGTTTTGTCACTGAGGGCTGGTAATGCTAATGTATGGGGCAGGTTTTCTTTGGACACTGGCTGCTTGACACTGAGATTTCAAGTTGGCCAATACTTGTGGTGCACTATCAAAATCAGCTGAAGGTTTGGACATAATGAGGATAAACTTGTAATTCCTACATTTTATGTTGCATTCAAAGAACCACATGCTTCTTTTTAGTGTTGGAGTCTTTACAAAAACAACTTGGTTTTTGGTAGCTCAACCCTCAAAGAATATCGGTATTGGCCAGGAGAGGCTTATCGGTGCATACCTTGGTTTTTTTGTCCTCAGCACAGTTTATTTAGGCAGATTTATTAGTACAACACGATAAGTATGAATGTTTACATGAAACCTGGTGCAAACTAAAGAGTTTAAATATAATTCTTTGGTAATAACAAGAGAACATGGGAGCAAAACCATCATGTTTCTGTGTTTAAAACATTAATAAGGTATATATGAAGGGAATGCAAAAACATCTGTAAACTGAAACGTTTGTTCAGGAATTTAAACCTAAATATTTCTCAAATTTTCCATTCAATTAGCTGGTTAAATATTTGATATAAACGGATGGAGTTGTTAGCTTAGATGCTGTAATGATCAGCTAATACAATTAAAAAAAGAAAACTTGCCACTGTGACTGTTTCATGATACAGCGTGTCATGAGGTAATGTTTCCCTCCACCTGGATCATGTTCCACATCTACAGTGTTAAATGTTTCATCTTCTGAGTGGCTCGGGTGTTGGAGCGTATCCTCTGACTTTTAAATTCAGCTGAGTGAGAAAACGCAGAAAAGAGGAAAACGTTTTTCTGTATTCTGGTATATTTCTGGGTCAGTCTTTAGCTGAAGGGTTTTCAACATCACATCTTTGTTTGTAGCTCAGTAGGACCTTGAAAAACTAATTCATACGTTCATCTTTAGTAGAATTGATTACTGCAACAGTGTCTTCACAGGTTTGGTTAAAAAGTGGATCAGACAGCTGCAGTTGATCCAGAACGCTGCTGCCCGCGTCCTCACTAGAACTAAGAAAGTGGAGCACATCGGCCCGGTTCTAAAGTCCCTACACTGGCTCCCTGTAGCTCAGAGAATAGACTTTAAAATACTTCTGTTAGTCTATAAATCACTGAATGGCTTAGCACCAAAATACATTACAGACTTGTTGTCAATGTATCATCCAGCCAGACCTCTCAGGTCTTCTGGCTCAAATCTACTCTGCAGAACCAGAACCAAACATGGAGAAGCAGCTTTTAGTTATTATGCTCCACAAATCTGGAATAAACTCCCAGAAAACTGGAAAAGCGCTGAAACCTTAAGTTGCTTTAAATCAAGATAAAAAATTTTTTTGTTTGGAGTGGCCTTTGAATGTATTATCTAAACATTATTAATTATGTTTTCAGTCCAATTTTTCTTTCATTATTCCATTCTCTTTTTCTTTTCTTAATTACTTCTGTTGTTTGATTTTCTGTATCATTGTAATGTTTGTCCTTATGTACAGCGCCTTGAGTGCCTTGTTGCTGAGAACGCTATATAAATAAACTTGACTTGAGCTGTTGCAGCTTACAGGCCAAATGGACAAATAGCAACACCAACTCTGATTATGCATGGATGGTTATACCGTATATTTGCACATTTAGTAAAACAGAACAAAACCAAGAATAGAAAACGAAAAATAAACAGATTCTATAGTTTGTACGTAGGTCATGTTCTGTGACTCACTATTTAATATGTAGAAACCCAAAGGATGTTAAGAGATGCAGGAACGTAAGTCTGATCTGTGAGTAATGTAACACAAGCTGAAGAATCTTTTTAGATTTAGTTGAACTGTAGAGGGACTGCCGGCTGTTAAAGAACGTTGTTGCTGGAGAGATTCTCCCTGGAGTCGGGCTCTTCAGTCTCCTGGCTCTCCAGGTATTCTGAGTCAGAACATCTCAGGTGAACCACCATACAAACTGCCACCATAACAACCACAGCTGCCTCTCTGTGATACCAGGGTTGGATGTGTCACTATCCCAGCGGCTCTTTTTTAAGATATCCCCTGACTAATGGTGGTGTTATGCTCCACCCATTTTTTTTTTTTACATCTCTGTGCTGTTTTCTTTTCTACTGATGATTTTGGCAGGAAACAAGAACACAGGCATTTACCTCCTGGCAGAATTTATTTAAATCAGTTGTTTTTTCTGGCACAGTCTAGCCTTGAAAGCCATATCTGGGTTCTAGGTTTCTAAAGCCATATCACAGCTTGAATGTGTGTTGTTTCTGTTTTTTGTAGAAAATGTTTGAGCTAGGCTGAAAGATGCCATCCACGGGTCAGAGTAATCCGAGTCTGTGGACGCCGCTCCCTCAGAGTAGCCTGTGTCCGTGTGCCCGCTACAAACATGCCTGCTGCAGCTCCAATGGGAACGTCTACGTCCTGGGAGGAAGGGACAGCAGCTGCCTGGGAGACTTCTGGAAGTACAGTGTTGGTAAAGGCCCTAATGTCCGAATGACTCCAATGTTAAACAGAACCAGAACATAAAGTTTTTACCTGAGTTGTACACTTACTCCACACAGATTCCACCAGTTGCACACATGCAGTTTAAAAATGTTGGCATCTCAATGTCAAAACTGAGCAACTCAAGTTTCTAATGATTGGGTTTCACTTTTAAACAGTGTGAGAAAACAGGAACAATGCTTAAAATATAATCACTCTTTGTGGAATGAATCTATATAGAGTACTACGTTTTAAACTAAGTGACTAAAATAAAGTAACTTTTGATGCGGTTGTATTGAAATCCAGATGTACCTGTATTTTACCGCAGCTGTCAGATGCTTTCATTAACATGAGTTCATGTGTAAATGCTGTGCCTCTCGTTAACAGAAGAGATGTACAACAAAGACGCTAGAGAAAAACAGAGCCACAAAATATAAAAAACATGCAGCAGTGTCCTGACATGGTGAAAATGGTGTTTATTTCAGTGTTGGACGAATGGACCAAGCTGAACTGCACAGGTGATGCTGCACCAGAGGAGTTGGAGCAGCATTCTATGGTGACTCATAAGGTACAAACTCGTCATCCTAAATGAATGCTAATTTAAAACATGACAGCATAATGCAAGTGGAACTTTGTGTGTTTCTGTCTCTGCCAACATTTGGGCTTCTTCAGGGTTTCCTGTATGTGTTTGGAGGCATGTGGGATTCTGCTTACACCGGGGGGAGATGCCCCCTCTGGGTGTTTGACATCGGTGAGTTTCACGCAGGAAGAGCATGCATACAACTAATTATCAGGCTGTCAGCAAAGATTCTGGCTTTCAAACCAAAAAGACCTGCCCGTACATGTTGGTTTCAGCCTTCAACCCACCTGAAAACAAGTCACTGCTCTGTGTAGCTTCCATATCTCTGATTTAATGCATTCTAGGTTTCTAAAGGGAAATGTTTGTTTCTGGTAAAGAAGAGCAATTATTCACCAACATGGAGACAAACACAAGCTAGTAAATATTAGTTTGATGGAGTATTAGTGAGCAGGAAGGTGGATGTTTCTGGAACATGTCCTGCAGCTTGTTGGCTCCTGTGTTTAATAGGTTTGGCTCTTCAGATGTGGGAACCTAAAGCTTGTTACAGCCTAACTGCAGATTTCAACTGTAACCTTTCAACCTGTATATGTATGAATTTCTTATATCCAACAGCTTGTATTTTAACTTTAAGGGTTACACCTTGGAAAGTCGTTTGTAAATTGCTCAGAATATTTGCTCCTATTTGTCAGGATATTGAACAACCTTTAAAGCTCCACTACTCTGCAGCTTGTTTCTCTTCCCCTATATGTTCTGTAATAAGGCTACATGTTTAATCAAAGGTTTTTTAAAGCTTTATTTTCTGTTTGTTTCAGCGAATCAGAAGTGGGTGCCCTGTCAGGGAAAGACCAGTTCCCCTCAGGTAAAGACCACAGACATTGAAACCACCTGAGAGCTCTCAGCTCCATTAGCTTTTACAGACCCAAGCTCTAAAAATACCGCCTCTGTTTTCTCAAGTGGCATATCGAATGTCCTCTTCAGAATATTTTGTTGCGTCTTTTACGACGCCCTCCACAATTTTTGGCACAGGTTTTTAAAAAAAAAGATGAAAAGAATTTCATCATTTATTGTGATACATCATCCACCCTTTCATTTCATTACATTTATCCATTGGAGAAAAAAATGTAATAAAGTTACTATTGCCTCATTTACTGGCATCTCTGACAACTCCTACAAAACAAATGTTTCCCATTTCCCTAGAGCTTGAATATAACATGGCACAGAGGCCCATTTCCTTTTATTACTTCTCAGAATCGGACAGATAAGAGAACAGGCCCGCATCTGCAGTTAGAGCCGATTAAAAGTTGAACTGTGACAAACAGGCCTGGTGTAAAACAAAGGATAAATCTTAAACAAACAGCAAAATAAAGAGAGATTCAACCTTCTTCCACAGACGTCTCAGTCCAGTAGAAAACATGTGCTGATTTGGTTAGAAGTATTTAACATGAGATTTTGTCCCACTGAATAAATCAACTCAAATGTTTCTTTACTTTTATTTCTCTGTTTTTATTACATTTTCAGTCAGCTTTCAGATAGCGCCAGTCCAATACAAGAGGAAATGATATTCAGGTTTAAGGGGTGTATTTATCAGGAGAACAGTGGAAGCTAGCACAGATAAAACATTTAACATTTGAACAGATTGTCGCAGATGAGTCGTGTTTTAACGTCCTACTGATGTTTGTGTTTGCAGACCCAAAGGCCGAGCAACCGGAAAGGACACAGCGCCGTGGTGCTGGGATCTGCCATGCTCGTCTACGGAGGTTTCATGGACATTAAAGGATCCTTGCAGGAGTTTTGGAGTTTAGATTTCAGTGAGTTTTCTTAGCCTATATGAGAAAAATCAAGAACGAGTAGGAACAAATCTAGTAAATTTACTTTATTAGAAAACAGAAAAATGGGGATTGAGGATTTTTTTGACAGCTTTTGTTTCATTTCCACGAGATTCCCATTGACTGCATGTCAGACCTGCTGAACTCACAGAACCTTTGACTAAACCTTTTTGATCCAAACACTAGCTTGAGTTAGTGTTTTATCTGAACAAGCTGATTTGTGAGCTGAGCTTTAGAGGTCATATTAGAGTTCAGCTGAGGCGAAACTGAGATTTGGAGTCTGTGGACTTCAGGTGTATTTGTCTTGACAGATACCATGGCTTGGTCTCCTCTGAGCGGTTCTGAGCGGGGATCATCAGTTCCTGGACCCAGACACAACCACTCCGCCGTGGCCTACCAGAACTGCATGTTCCTGTTTGGAGGGCTGAAAGGTCTGCGGGAGCAAAAGGACTTCTGGAAGTGGAATTCCACCAACCATACGTGGACCTGCCTCAAGTGAGTCCCGATTTTTCCTGTTGCTAGGAAACAGACAGGCTCATCAATAATAATCATCAATAATTACCATCAATAATAATCATCAATAATAATCATCAATAATTACCATCAATAATAATCATCAATAATAATCATCAATAATTACCATCAATAATAATCATCAATAATAATCATCAATAATTACCATCAATAATAATCATCAATAATAATCATCAATAATTACCATCAATAATAATCATCAATAATAATCATCAATAATTACCATCAATAATAATCATCAATAATTACCATCAATAATTACCATCAATAATAATCATCAATAATAATCATCAATAATTACCATCAATAATAATCATCAATAATTACCATCAATAATAATCATCAATAATAATCATCAATAATTACCATCAATAATAATGATCAATAATTACCATCAATAATAATCATCAATAATAATCATCAATAATTACCATCAATAATAATCATCAATAATAATCATCAATAATTACCATCAATAATAATCATCAATAATAATCATCAATAATTACCATCAATAATAATCATCAATAATAATCATCAATAATTACCATCAATAATAATCATCAATAATTACCATCAATAATAATCATCAATAATAATGATCAATAATTACCATCAATAATAATCATCAATAATTACCATCAATAATAATCATCAATAATAATCATCAATAATTACCATCAATAATAATCATCAATAATTACCATTAAAACTGTATTAAGTTGTCTCTATAACTAGGAATGCGCTGATCTTAAAATTTTGGCCAGTGTTGATATCTAACGTTAATATTGCTGTTATGGCCATCAACCAGTCAGTCAGTCATTTTCTACCACTTATTCCATAGTGGGTCACGGGGGAGCTGGTGCCTATCTCCAGCAGTCTATGGGCGAGAGGCAGGGTACACCCTGGACAGGTCGCCAGTCCATCGCAGGGCTACACACAAACAACCATGCACACACTCATTCATACACCTAAGGGCAATTTTAGAGAGACCAATTAACCTAACAGGCATGTCTTTAGACTGTGGGAGGAAGCCAGAGTACCCGGTGAAAACCCACACATGCACGGGGAGAACATGCAACTCCATGCAGAAAGACCCCCGGCCGGGAATCGAACCCAGGACCTTCTTGCTGCAAGGCAACAGTGCTACCAACTGCGCCACCGTAAATATTGGTAAATATTGGCCATCAACCAATATTTACCAATATTATATATATATATTATACATATTTACCCTTTCGACATGAAGAAAAAAAGACACCGCTCACATTGGTTCTCTGGTTGAGGTAAACAACCCACAATCCTGTGCTGCATCACCATCAAAGTCACATGACCAAACAAATACCACATGGCCCTCCTTTCCCAAAATACGGCAAGAAGATGGAAATAAACATTGTTATAAAAATCCGATAATGATATCTTGAAAAATGACTGACACCATTGTTAATGCAGATAAATCCCTCACTTTAACAAAATATGTGTCATTATTGACGGTCAATGCAGTATTTCAAGATGGCATACTTAGGAAAAATGTAGTGAAGGTAAAGCCAGGATAATGCAGTTCTCAGAGAGCACCGAATGTTGAATCTTTACAATAAGAACCCTACATGAAAATAAAATGAACCTTTGAGCCTATTTTACCTAAACTTTTTACAGTATCCTCCTTGCTCATAGAAACAGTCTGAATGCTAGCCATGGTGTGTTTGGGCTGCAGACTGTAAATTGTCTGTGACATTATTTAAATAAAGGTTCATTATTACGTGCATTACATGAGGTATACCTGGCAGACAGAGGTTTGGGAGTCATTTTGAGGTAGATCAGTGAAGATATCTTCTGTGGCTGGTCTAGGTTTATTGGACTGGAATTACTGTCCCTGCTGCTGGTTCCTCTGCAGACATCTCTGCCTGTTAATATAGTCTTAGCATAATTTCAAAACATTCTAACACAAATGCAAGAATATTGTTATCAGTGATCTATCAGCACAAAGCTCTGCACAGAGACCCGCTGTTTGGCATTGTCCAACCAACTCATAGGTTCTCTGCTTGTGTTCGGCAGGCTGGGCCCTCCTCGGCTCATAGGCCACGCTGCTGTGACCTACAGGGACAGTATGCTCCTTTTTGGGGGCGGTGAGAGCCAGAACTCTCCAAACAACAGCCTATGGAGGTACAGCTTCTCCTCTCAGAGCTGGAGCCAGGTGGCGTCACTCCCAGGCTCCGACGCTCCAGACAGGATTCACCACTGCTGCGTTGGACTCGGTCGCAGCTACGAGCCCGACGCCAGCAGCTTCAGCTCGGATGCTAAACCCAAGCATTTTAAAAACAAGTGCTTCCCTGCTTCCCACTCAGACATAGAAATGAAGACATTCAGCAAAAGTCTGTCTTCTTCAGAGCTGGACACCCGCAGTGAGCCCGGGAACGATCCTCAGCTGATGGAGAAATCTTTGATGTTTGAGAAGAAAGCTTTCAGGAAGCAGTGGAGCTGCTCTGAAGAGCTGCTGCTCAACCAGGGAGACGGTGACATCTTAAAGAATCTGCCTGACACGCTGCTGGTGCTGGGAGGAAGACCTTACAGCAGACAGAGTCCCATCTCCATCTGGAGTATGACCCTGACTGACTCCTAACCAGGAGACATGAAACGTTTTCTTAAAAGAACCAGTGTTAAAACCTCCCCTCTGTTCACAACTGTTACTTGTACATAAGTGAGTATATAAAAGTGTTTTATATCATCGGGAAGTTTTTCTGTGAATTCCTGGATTTATTCCACCTACTACTGTGAAATTCTAAAAGAAATGAAAATATAGCACTAGAAAGACAGATTTCTGGTTTCAGCGTGGAAGAAAACCCGTCTATGTGGGAAAACACAACAGAAGTATGCTCAAATGTCCTTCTCATTGTTCAGAACCATAAACCTTCAAAATCTGGTTACGGCAAACTAAAACACATTTTTTAAAAACTGTGATCATGATGCTCTCCAGCAGAGGGCGCCAGAGCTCAACATGCTCAAATCACACTCGGTCCAGACGTGTGAGGTCAGTGCTACCACATAGTGGTGACCAACACCAGTCCGTAGGGTCCTGCAGGTGTTAGATGTGTCTCTGCTCCAGATGGTTGAATCGTCTTCGCCGGGTCATCAGGTTCTGCAGAGGCTTGGTACTGAATTCAGATCTGCTGAACCAGGAAAGAGCTACAACATGTAGGATACAGTTTATGTTAACTTTCACCATCATGGCTCACAGCTAACACAAACCCACATTTTTGCTTCTCAGGAAATATTAAAACCAATATAAATTATTTTATTTTACAAAAGATGATTTATTGAATAGTATGTCCATGTACTGTATAGTACTTGCACTCAATACTTGGTCATGGCCCATTTTGCATGAATTACTGCTTTGGTGCAGCATAACACGGGATGCGAGTCTGTGGGTCTGCTGAAGCCCAGATGGCATTTTAAAGGCCTTCATCCTATCTGCATGGCTCTTCAGTTCCACATCTTTTCTTTTGGACCAAGAATCTCAAATTCCAGTCCTCAGGTGGCTGGTGCCCTGCTGCTGTTAGAGGTCTGTGTTAATGCACCTGAATCATTAATAGGGATCTGTAGACATAACTAGAGTAATTCTGGTGTGTTGGACCTGGAACACACCTTAAAGTTGCAGGACTTTGCTGGAGTTTGGGACCCCGCTTGTTGACAATATTCCATAGATTAGGGGCGCCCAAGTCCTGTCCTCAAGAGCAGCTGTCCCGCAACTTTTAGATGCATCCCTTTTCCAACACACCTGAATAAATGGTTGCATTCCCTCAACAGCAAGTCATTCATCTCTGGAGAGGCCCGGCCCGGCTGCCGTTAGGAACGTTCCAGAGGTGAGAATCAACCGAAGCTTCCAAGTTAACTTGAAGTTCCGTCAAAAGACCTTTTCCCAGAGAAACTGAGGGATCGGTAGAGTTAAAGAAAATCTCAACAGCAGGATTTAGATTGGTTGCCTTAAACACAAATGAGAAGAAAGCCTAATGGACATATTGAGTCTCAGCATTGGCTCAAGAGAGAAATAACTCTCCCAATGTGTTCAGATGATAAAATACATTGTTAGTTTTGCGTTATGTCACTACAAATTACATATGCTACCTAGACTTTACAGTACTGTCTACTTGTGGGTTGTCTACTTGAAGACAGGCAGATGTTTTCCCACAGGTCCACGAGGAGGCTGGCTGCTGTTATGGTTTCAACACAGTTCCATATTAAACTTCTCCTGATGGTTACAGTTCTTCAAATGGACTCATTCAAACTGAAAACCACTCAGTTTTACACGTGTAAATGTTTTGCTCCCAGCCCCTGACCACCCCCCCCCCATCGAAACAACTACCAACACTGAAAAAATGATTGTACAAAAAAGTTTATTTTAAAAACCACAAAGTACTAGTCAATACAAAATGTATAAAAACATACAAAAAAGTTGGTCAAAAAATATAACATTTATGGTGTACTAATGGCACGGTGGTTATGAATCTGAATACAACAAGTTGGTGCAATCCAAAAATAAATTCACATTGTAGCAGTTTGTTTGCAACCATCCTTTCAGGCCTGGAACATCAAGCTCCAGAAATCAGCACTTATGATGGAACGTGGCACGCAGCTTCTATTATTAAACAGAAAACTGAACAAGCAGGTGCTGCAGAAGTAAACATTTTGTTGTCACATATAACATGTACCGAATAAAAGAAGCAACAGGTTCACCAAGCGGTTTAAAACCCCCTAAAACTGCTGCACTTTATCTTTTAAACTGAACCCAACAGCTGTGAGAATGCAAGGGTTCACTCAGAATCCGGCCCAGGGGGGCGGAGACAGTAGTGAACGTCATTCCTTTAAAATAAACAACAACAATACTCAGAATCCAAAAACAACAGTTTCAAACATTTTCAAACAACACATGGCAATATCAAGAGTAACATGGTTCTGATATTTCAAGCATTACCCAGGTTTGTTTATTCCTTTGGACAAAGGCACCTCAAGTGTTCCAGTTACCAATGAGAGGCCTGTACTGGGAAGAAGGTTCACAGCTCAAGATTCCTTCACCGTGACTGGGATCATACAGAGCAGCACAACAAACACAGCTCCAAGCTGTGTTCTTCCTTCTCAAGGAAGGAAGAACACAAAGGGTATAAGAAGGAGGGACACACGGTAGAAAAACCAAACAGAAGGACAGGAGTGATAGCAAAGCAAACGGAAAAACAAGCAGATACGGATGCAAAGTGGATCTAACTCAGAAAAACACGCATATCCAGGCTTCTTTCTCACGTCACAGACGTCTCAGTTCTTCATGTTCGAAGTACTAAAGTTCATTGTGAAGTTATGGCAAATAGTTCTTTAGTGGCTAGGGCTTTAACTATGGAGCCAGCTAAAAAACATGAAAAGTGGGAAGATAGGAATCAAGGAAGGAAGGGGGAACACAAACACATAGGACAGGAGTGACGGCGCTATGACGCAAAGAGCACAGGACACAGAAGGAAAATGAAAGGAAAGAGTGAATGATAGAAGGACATGAGGGCAGATGAAGGGACACAAGGATGGAAAGGCATCAACATCAGAGGGAAACTAGTAAGGGCACAGGAAAGAAAGGAAAGATGGATACAAGGGAGGTAGCGCACAAGTAAACAAGGAAAATTTCCAAATTCTTATTTTCCTTTTTTGTACTAATCCAGACCTTCAGAAAAAAAAACAAAAAAAAAAACAGGTTCCTGTGCTGAAATTTCACAGCACAGGAACCCAAATAATCTACGCTATAAATCAACACACCAAAGCCTGAAGAAGGAAGGAGTTTGATCATTTGTTCAGAAGTTTCACTTTAATCTAAAATAATGTAAAGAAGTACTGAGGGAATGTTTCAAAGATGGCCTAAAACTGACCATGTGTAAAGAAACAGAACCATATTTTCACAATACAGGCCACGTGTTCCAAGAGTGGAAAGGCTGATCGGATCAGGACCAACACTTATTGTTGAAGACAAAAAGAAAAGTAGACACTTGAGAGGAGCCCTTGTGTGACGATCAACATCTTGTACAGTCTTCATAAGATAACTCCCAGTACCTGTCTTTGATTTGAGGCGCCCTGTTCAACCTTTTGTTCGCTTCTACAATCACCCAACTCATTCTCATAAAGTACAAAAGTTACAAAACGACTGGCTTGGCCCTTCCTTAACAAAATTCCAGTACAAGTCTAAGGCCAACTTGAGATTTACACAGACCACAACAATAAAAAGATAGAAATGACAAGTTTCATAATAAAATATCCATATAGTATCTAAACATTAGCTGCCCTGAGGGAGATGTACATGTCAACCTTTACCAGTTTTGTTGCACGCCGGCAGATAATAAGCACTTTGGGTCTGCCGTGTGCAGTTCTGCTGAGTTGAGATGACACCACAGTGGGATGTAACAGTGGAAGGCTTTGGCTCTTCACCCACCTCAAGCAAGTCAATCCTTTCCCTTTCTGTCCTCACTGCTTGTCTTAAGTTATGCACGCAGACCTGTGAAGACATTTATGGCGGCTTGATCATTTTGCTTGGATGAAAGCTAAAGTTCACGAGAGTGGGCGGAGAAGTAGCTTACCTTTGTCACAGGTGCTGCTCTGTTTCTCCTGGGCAAAGTTTAGTCTGTTCTGCTCCGCTGCAGTGCCGTTGGACTCTGGGCTGCTGCTGCGGGACGGGCTGTTTTCCTCGTTCTGGTACGCCAAATCCAGGTGCTGCTGAGCCAGTTTCAGGTGTCTGCGCAGCCTCTCCAGCTCCCGAGACGATGCCTCATCACCAATGGACTCACGGCCCGAGTCTCCGAGGTTATCCCTGAAGCCCGTTTTTCCAGACGGGTCCTTCTTTAGAGCATTGTGGTAACCTGGAGGTGCCGAGGGCTGGCGGCATATCGAGGTTCCCTGGCTGGCCAGGGCCGGGTGGCGCGGGGTAGGGCGAGGCCGCGGCCTGCAGAGACAGTCCCGAATCCCGCTGACACCAAGATGAAGGATCTCCAGCATGGTGAAGAACAGGCACAGAGCGCTGACAGCATACATGATGAGCAGGAAGGTGGTCTTCTCAGTAGGACGTGACACGAAACAATCCACCGTGTGTGGGCAAGGAGAGCGGGTGCACACGTAGGATGGCGCCACCTCCAGCCCGTAGAGGATGTACTGCCCGAACAGAAACGACACCTCGAAGATGGCGCGCGCTAGCAGCTGAAAGACATAGACCTTCATCAGCCCATCTCTCTTGATGCGACGCCGGCCGTCGTGCTTTTCTGTTGGCTTGCTTGCAACTTCCTTCTTATCTGGCTCGATCTCCTCCGTGATCATGGGATCCTCCTCCCCATTATTCTCTGCCTCTTCGTAATCCCTGTTGACTCCACGCTTAACCATTGGCATCCCCTTCTTGCCCTGGAGCTTGTAGTCATCGTCGTCCATGCGAGCGATTTTGTGCATGGCGAACCCGAGGTACATGATGGTGGGCGTGGTGATCATGATCACCTGAAACACCCAGAATCGAATGTGCGAAAGAGGTGCAAACGCATCATAGCAAACGTTCTCACACCCAGGCTGCTGCGTGTTGCACACAAATTTACTCTGTTCATCATAGTAGATGGACTCGCCGCCGACCGCCGTCAGCACGATCCGGAACACAATGAGGAGGGTGAGCCAGATCTTGCCCACAAAGGTCGAGTGATTGGAAATCTCATCCAGCAGACGAGTGAGGAAGCTCCAGCTCATTTTGCTGCAGGATGAAGGAAGTTATCAGGAAGTTACCTGTGCAGAGAGAAAACAAGAAGGAAAATAAACTTTAACTTTTCCACCAAAACTGAGGCCTGAAAAATTATGATTGTAAGACACTAGAAAACACATCTCTACATCTCTTTACAGAAAGCAGTAAGTTACAAATTGTGTTCACGTCAATTTTAAAACCTGACTGCATTACAACCAACACCCACAGGGTGGAGCTAAACCATAACCAAACATGTCTCGATGTTTCCCTGCAACTTTGATGAGAACATGCTCAGGCAAAGATCTCCGAAAAAGCCTTGATATCAGCAAACCATCCAACCATAACACTGCAGCTCACAAGCAAAGGGGCAAAGTTCTAGCTTTCTACAGCAATTCCCGTTTTATATTCAAAGAAAGTAAAGATCCTAATCATGTTCCCATATTTAGGGCTGCTATCTCTGAGTGAGCCGTTTGTTGTGGAATTTTCCAGTGTCTGTCTCACAAAACTGTCAGTTCTCCAAGACATTCCCACACACACACTGAGTCGCGTCCAGATGCTGTTGGTTAAAGTTTAACTATCTCTCACAATGAATAAAATGCTCTTGTGGTTTCACAGCATCTAACTAACCAACTTCTGGTGAGTCTTGATCTCCTTTAGGAAACCAAACAGTGTAGTTTAGCACAAGCAGCCACATGGACGTTAGGATGAGAAAACAGCACTGAACTTAGCCACTGGTAAAATTATAGACGTCTAATCCACCAACATAGCGTTCCATCTCATTGATGTGACCAATTTCAGTTTGAGTTTCAAGTCGCTACAGTGATCTATAAGCTCGTTGGCCTCAAAAATGGATTTATTTGCTTCCCAACAAGACCAAAGTGATGCAGAACTTTTCTATTACAGTTAAAAGTAAAAGAAAACCAAATCCCTGTGTTTCTGTAAGTCTGCTCAGTTTATTTTATCATTCTGCATTCACACCCAGTTTGGCTTGTTGGCCTTTTTATTATTTTCGAGCACTTTAGATAAGTGTCTCTTAGTTTACCAAATGATTTTTCAGCTCTTTCAGCATTTAAAAACGTTTAGAAGTGACATTTTATTTACCTCAAAGATGATAGGGCTTGTCTTCTTTTCATCAAATCCAACCTATGCAGACCTGTTGATCTGGACGGGCAAACATCATCATTATCTACCAGTTCCATTTGTTTTTGGGTGTTTCTTTCGAAAGCATCACTAACCATCAGTCATCTTTGGATCGCTGCCTGTGTTCACCTGCAACCTGCATACCGACAGTCACACCCTAACGACAGATACGGGTGATTTACACATCCAGGCAAAGAGTCTACTTCGAATTAGACTCTCGTCATTTCACCCAATCATTATTTTATACCTTTTTAGGTACAAAATGGTGTCTTCTGCTGCCAGATAGTTCAATTTGTAATCTAAATTTATTTAGAGTAGAGCTGTTTTTCCACTCCCGGATGTTTATCTCCATGATTCTTTAAATGCCCGCCCAAGAGAAACAGAACTATGTATAAAACAAGGTAAATGTCATAGGTCCAGACAGTAGTCGTACCAGCGCCAAATCAATGTAGGAATTGGAAAAGGGGCCAAAAAAATGACCCAGAGCTGTTTTGTTTCTCCTGTAATCTTTGCTCTTGGTGACACGTTCCTGCATCTGTTTAACATTTTTTAAAAAGCCTGAACAAACATATAGTAGATCTTCTGCTGTTGAAGATCAGAGAGGAAAAAACAAAATCGAAAACATCTGCCTCAGCTTTATGAATGGGTGCAATGGTAAACCAGATTCTGGCGGATTCCTTCAACTAGATGAGACACCAGAACTGATCCTGATGTTGTAACAGATGTTTTGCTGCCAGTTTTGAGATCCCACCCACATCTACAAAAAAAAAAAAAAAAAATCCATTGGTTTTTAAAAGAATGTCATTTTGGTTTTACCATCATTTTTAGCTAAAGCTCCTATTTTGGATGTTTTCACCAGCCTCTTAAATCACACACTCTACTGTTGCAGGAGGATCAGTTGCAGTAATGCTAACAGCAACTGATCCTAACCAAATTCTTTATCTGCATTCCTACAGAAAAATTAGCTGAATCCTTGTTACGTTTGTGTTCCTCCTGAAGAACATGTCTGCTGTAAATACATCAGTTCAGATTTAACTTGAACAACAAACAACTGTGGCTCTGGTCCAAACTTTAATGTCAATACCTTTTTGAAGAGAACTGCCCGGTGGCTCCATTAACCCTAGAATTGCAGTTCTCTTCCAAAAGGTAACGTTTGGACTAGAGCCACAGTTTCTTGGTGTGCGTGACTAAAGAGTTTTTCCAACATTTACAACTTGTTCTGTTTGCACAACACAATTGTTGGAGGCCCAGTTGTGTTACAAATACAACAGATTGGGTCGGTAAATGTGCAGTCCAATACCCGTGCTGGGTTGGGTGTCGGACTGTGTTGTAGAGCCGTTTTGTTTTAGTTCCAGTCCTTAAGAACCGCTATTCTACATGTATGTGATGCTGTCCTGCTTCATCACACTGGATTCAGGAATGTTTTTTTGTAAATACAAATCCTAGGTCAGCGTGTGTTACTTAAACATGGGGTTCTGCTGAGTTTTGTTCTTGGCTCCATTTTGTTTGTGCTTTATATTCTTTAACAAACTTTATATTTTCTCCCTATTGGTATTTGAAAAAAACTAATGAAATATTGGACAACATTTTTCTCTACCTGCATAAGAATACAATAAAGACAGACTCTTATCCATGCCCCAGTCAACTCGGTCGCTTAGATTACTGACCGCTGGGTTAAGTAGCCTCATTCTTTTTACCCACCATGAAAAACCTGGCAGTGACACCAGATGTTGTCTAACTTTTGAACCAGATATAACGAATGTTGCTTCTTTCCTTTTCAGTTCAGGGACATTGAGAAACTGAACTATAGATGGAAATAGTTATTCATTTTTTTTTTTTATCTCATCCAGCATAAATAAGGTAATTCCATATTTATTTTTTGCAGTATAATAATCTGCAGCTGGTCCAAAACACAGCTGCCAAAGCCTTTAACCCAGTCCTATAGGCACTCCAATGTTGCACCTTGTTGATCTTGTTACATCGGCCCAGTTCTGCCATTATAAATCTCAGAACTTTTACGCCAGTATGTCACCACCAGTACAGGACAGCAGATCAGGGACTTCTGCATGCTCCAAACTAAAAACTAAAAGGAACCTGGCCTTTTTGTAGTTGTGAACCCTGAAACTCTTCAGCCCTCAGTCTCTGTTCTGCTGAACACATTTTTAATATTGGCATTTCTGTTACATTTTACTATTCTGCCTGTTCTTATTTGACTGTCTTGTGCTCTTTTATTTGTAAGTAGGCTACCATTTGTTTTACCTTGAAGTTAACTGTAGAAACTGTTTATTTTTATATAACTTGGAGGCCGATGCTGGAGCAACAGTTCATTTATGCCTCCATGTTTAGCAGGAACGTCTTAATTCTACCCTAAATTCACTCTGAATACGAGTCATCTGCACTGAGGTAATGTGGGCATATATGGGATACTTGGCAGTTTTTAGAGTGTTTCCAAGCAGTGGAGGTTATTCTCCACTCTGCAGAACAGAGAAGCTTTGTGGCTCCAACATCTGGGAGAAGGGGTCAAAGTTCACCCTTATATACCCCACCCCTTTAGCCTCCGGGGGTGGGAGAGAGCCTTCAGAATAATTAAAACTAAAAAACTACAGGAAAGCTCTGAAGGAATGTGCGCCAAACCATCCGCCCTGAAAAAACACAAGACGCTCTCAGATAAGCGACGGAACCAGAAAACAGAACCAGACGCAGGGCTGGGTTTTAACAAACCCAAGCATTTCAAACATGAAGCAGCGGAACGTGGACTGGAAACTAATCCCATTTGCGGGGAACGCGGGGCCAAAAAAAATAAAAAACCATCCTCGTGGCAAACGGCGTCACGGCGGAACCACGCAGGATCCGGAGGGAGACCGGATCATCAATGCGTCAGATTGACAAACGGACAAACTTTATGCGCCAATGGCGCAGAATTACAGCAAATGTGTTAAGGGAAGGGTGACCCTAAAAGGAGAGAGAAATGTGAAAACGACTCCAGTAGATTCTCCCATTATAATAAAATACCATGACCCAGCACCACGCATTATAAGCCGCCACACGTTGATCTAATTGAGCCCATTTCGTTGCGAATACGCCGCTAAATAGCGGTAGTTTGAAGTATTACGGGTGATTTCGAGGTTTTAATTAGCGCTACCTCCCATCAGCTTGTGCGCCTAAACTTAAACTGACGTTAAAACGACCCATTAATTCGATTCTGTTCACTTTTCCAGGATATATGGTTTAAAAACTAGTTTTACAAACAGATCCTGAAACAAAGAGATAAAAAGTAAAGTGACAGAAGCGTTTGATAAAAGAAGAGCTAACCGGTGATGCTGCCGACGCGTTTTCTTTGTGGGATGTTTTTACCTTCAAAATGTCTTCTGGTATCCTGAAAGTTGTCTTCTGTTTAATCTCTGGAAATGAAACCCTTTGCATCAAATATCAGGCCCTTGGGTTGTTTTTTTCTCCTTCTCCTTTGAGGAGACTACTGCTTCTCCAGTGGTGCTGGTTGAACTGCTGGGCGAGGACAAAGAATATTCCTAAATCCCCTTTTTCTCCTCCCAGTTTGAGCCGCGCACCCCACCCCCTTGTCTGCGCAGACGACCGACTGCCAAGAAGGAGGCTGCAGCTTTTCCTGATGCAATCTTCAGGGCCGCCTTTACACTCATTCGCTGCACACCGCATCTGAGAGCAGTGATTGGAGAGACATGCTTGATGCGTAATGTGTGTGTGTGTTTTTTATTATTTCTATGACAATAAATCAAACTTGCTGCAGGCTGTAATCCGAAAATGTATCTCTACCAAAGGTTGCCCAGAATGAGAGCATCCGGAGAACAAAACCTGTAATCTGGTCTTAAAATGTTTTTTTTTTTGGGATTGTAAAGATGAGTTGACTCATAAAGTCTGCACCTCTTCCTGTCTACCACAATATTCAGAAGTTGTTGCTAAATCCTCTGATTTATGTAACACTTTCCATGGCTAAAGGAAAACGTGGACTTCCTGAGATCCCTCTCCCCTCCCTCCTTAAGACCCCTTGCACCTACATGTTACCGAGCCATAACATTGGGGCCCACTGTTGAAGTTTAAGGAGACCATAAATACATTTGTATTGGGTGTATCTGGGTGAGCTACTATCCTGCAAACATTGGAGGAAACCCTGCTCCAGCACCCCTGAATTTGATAGCTGAATTCCCTCATCAGCATTTAGTTAATCAGCTCTACAGAGGCCTGTTTGAGAAGGGATGTATCTAAAAGCTGCAAGATGGTGGCTGTCGAGGAATGGCCTTGGGCACCCCTGGTCCTGAGCAACAGCATTCAGATGTCACATGATCCATCTATTATGTAAAGGCCTAAAAGGTTTGTCAGAGAACATTAGCAAACAACAGCATTATGAAGACCAAGGATTGCAGCAGGCCGGTCAGGGAGAAAGTTGTGGAGATTTAAAGCAGGGTTATGTTATAAAATAATGTCCCAAGGTGTTAAAAGAGCTCTGTTCAATCAATCATCCAAAGATGGAAATTGTGTGGCACAACTGTGAACATGCCCATCTACCTAAAGTGACAAGATGGGCAAGGAGGCCGTTGATAATCCACAGTTTAGGTGGTGGAATCTGTCCAAAGCACAACTATTAGTCGTGCAATTCAAAAATCTGGCCTTTATGGTTGCTAGAAGACAGGCATTAGAACATCTGTTTGCATTTTGTTACAAGCCATGAAGGGAACACAGCAAACATATAGAATAAGGTGTTTTGGTCAGATGAGACCAGAATTAAACTTTTTGGGCTACTTGCAAATTCTTGTGTGGAGGCCAACACATCATCCCCACCGTGGAGCAAGATGGCGGCAGCATCATGCTGCAGGGATACCTTTATTCTGGGAAAGTGGTTAATTGAAAAGATTTATAGAGCAAAATGAAGAACAATCCTTGAGGAAAACCTGGCAAAAGACTTGAGACTGTGGCAAAGGTTCACCATTCAGCAGGGCAACGAACATAGAGCTAGAGCTACTATGGAATGGTTCAGATTAAAGCATATTCCTGTGCTAGAATGGCCCAGTCAAAGTCCACATTTTAAATTGTGACATGACTTGAAAATTGATATTGAAGGACACTCTCCATCCAATCTGACTGAGCTTGAGTTAAATTGCAAAGAAGAATGGGCAAAAATGCCAGTTTCTTGATCTGCAAAATTGGCAGAGACACAGCCCAAAAGACCTGCAGCTCTACCTGCAAACGAAGGTGTCTCTACAAAATATTGACTCAGAATGTCACAAACCTGGAGGGATATGAATACTTTTGCAAGCCACTGGACACAGTCTATCCTAAGGTATTTACTCTTGCATGAAACCAAAGTGAAACTTCCTTCAAGTAACTGATTTTAAAGCCAGCTGATGCAGCACTTTCCCTGAAGGTGACTCAAAATGAGGCACCAACAGTCACGTTGATTGAAAATATTGCAAGTGTGCAGTCACCATCCTTGAATCCAGGGATACGCTCAGAACAAACAGTCACATTTTTCTAACCAGATATCGTGAAATGACAAGTCTTCATCGCTTTATCACCCATGTGGACAAAAACACATACAATACCCATCAATTTTTAATTCACACATTGCCCATTAAATCACAGCTCCATCTCACTGCCCCGATTAGTGGCTGTTATTGGTGAAAGCACACAAAGAGGAGCAGTTATTGTTTAATATCTGCTGCAAACAGGAGGTTAGTGAAGGAATGCATTGCCCTTCCCCCTCTTCAGGGTGCAGCCACAGCTCTATTGTGAACCACAAGCATGCTTTCACTAATGGGTTGGAATCTAGGGTGTCCTTGTAAACCACTGTCTAAATGACAATGGAAGGTGATGTCGGGACTGAGTGGTGTAGCCATGCGGTTCCTGCAGACTATGAGCTGAAAATAGCTGTTTTGCTGGATTTTTCATCAACAGTTTGTTCTGAAAGCAGAATTTGATCATACATATCGAGGCCACATTTCTCCCATTGTCTCCCAATGCGATGTATCAGCCTCTTGAATCCATGCTTGATTTTTTATACCATGTGCTGTCACACCCACCAAACTACTGATTTCTCACATACCTAATCCGACATGTTAAACACTATTTAATGAAATTCACAGAGCGCACCTGGGGGAGTTAAAATTGAATCTTTATTGCTTCATTTTCCTTCCATGTCGACCATCCACTTTGATTGGAAAGTGGAAAACACTTCCCAGAATGGGAGTGTTGATAAAAACACTGACAAAGCCCGGAGACTGATATATTGTCTATAGTTTTATGTGATTCATCTTTACAAATTAAAACCATCTACCCAGTTTCTGCCTCTCTCTAGCTCCTTTTGTGGGATCCCAAGGTGTTCGCAGGTCTCCCTCCAGCAAGCTTTTGTCTTGGCTTCATCGTGGATTGGAACATGCCCAAAAAACATCTAAAGGGAAGCATCCCAACCACTTCACCTGATTCTTTTGCAAAAAAGCAGTAGCTCTAGTGCCAGGTTGCCCTGATAATGTGGCTGCTTCAGTCAGGTGACCAGGTAGAGGACTGCCATTGTACAGAGAAAAATTACTTTCGCCATATGTATGCAAGATCTTGTTCTGTTGATCATGATCTATGTGTCATAACCATAGATGAGGGTTAGCACCTAGATGAACCAGTAAAATGAAGACCACACCTTTGGGCTCAACTCCTCCTCTGCCACCACAAGTTGAAGCAGCACTCTGTTTGTGATGGTAAGCAACCACGAGACACCATAACATCATGATGACTGCGAAGTCCCAGGTTTGGTGACCAAAACATTTAAGGATATTTTTAAAAATAAGTCATGGATAGCAGTTCCCAAAACCCTAAAAAACCCAAACTAACCATGAAGCAACAGTAGAACTTTACTAAGCCTGTCATTTAAACCTGTGACAGGCCTACAGGAACCTTATTGGTTTTACAAACCCTTAAAAAGCCATTATAACTGTTGGGTCTGCAAGTACCTTGTGTTTACTGGACCTAAAGGCCTTTATGGTACCTTCAAACTGGTACCACAGCTCTGATCATCTGGAGCCCAAAACTGTGTGAATGAGAAAGCAGTGCACACCAGCAAGAAATGCTCACATTTAGGGAGTGGAAGTATTTCTTCATTTATTTACATGTAGAAAATATGTTCATAATTACAGTATATACACACACATTCACATGATAAGACCAAAACAAATAAAACAATAAATGCAACATTAAATCCCTTCTTTGTTGATTTAGTTGACATATCTTAATGAGAATGGGAAGAAGAGTAAACTTATCCCCTTGAGTACATCCCTTCAACATTATTTAATAAAATACCAATTCCCCGGTTATCAAGATGTAGCAACTAAGTGAAACATTCACTAGATTTATACATTTGTACATATTATCCCTCACTGCCCTGAATTAATAGAAATAAATGTCTCAAACTTTCTGACCTTCAGGTTTTACGTTCGACAGACTGATTAGATCAACGGTTGGGACCTCGTCTGCAGTAATGATATCATTAAACAGCAAGAGCTGAGCAGGAAAGCAGAGCTATTGATTTACTGGTTCAGAACCTCACCTGTGGTCATGAGATATAGGGACAGGTCAACCTCCGGGGGTTAGGTCACACTAATCCCATTGTGATATTTCTCTTGCTAAACAGTCTTGTGATGAAGCAGTCAGCCTAGACCTGTTTGGAGGCTGAACGCTGGGGCAAATGTGAGCAAGAAAATGTTTCCTTTTTGTGCAGCTGTGGTCAGCTCTTTGACAACAAAGAAAGATAAAGTACTTAAAGACCATGAAACTAAAATAAGATCTGGAACATAACCCACATTACATTGTCCACATAGTTTTCACTTAATTAACTTTTAAGGAATTATTTTATCTTATGTATCAGGTCTCTAATGTACTTCACAGGTACAATGGTTTTTTCAAATATTTTGTGGTAGCAGATGTTTTTGTTGCAGGCAGTTATTAGTTTTAACATTTCTGGCATTCTTTTTATGCTAACAAGCCTAGCATTATGCACAAGGTGTGACTCTTCATTAAACAGAATTAGAGCAAGCTTAGCTTGGCAGATCTCTAAGACAACAATGAAAATACCAGGTTTGTTCATAGCCAGGATAGCCTGCCTTTCTATTGTACTCTGTAAGTTACAAAACATTTTTTATCTAACCTTTGTCCAAAAAATAAGATATGGCTCTCGAAATGTATTATATTGTTCTTTTCCAGGCAGAAAAAGACTCATTAGTGGTTACATAACGCAGTTTGAAAACAACAAAGGCACATTTGCGTCCTCATGATATACATTAATGGTTGAAGGGATTCACTGAATGGCTGAGAGCAGCTCCCAAAAATAAATTCAGATACAAAATTGGGTGATTTTAGTCCCCAAAAGCAGTATATTTTATACCTATTTTACTGACGTCTTGGGCTGGACAAAAAGAAATAAGCCTTTGATAATGGAAGCAATACATGCCCATATATTTCTGATAGGGACAGGTGTGTATGCATGGTGGGATGGTGCTTGCACTATTAAACGGTTGCTCACACCTGACTTTTTTCAGTTTTAAACAACAAATTTGCCAATTTGTTTCCACTTTTAGGGGGATTCAACCATGTTGTTCAGGATTAGTGATAGATTTTTGTGTTGTCTGTGTTAGCATGTAATCCTATCAGATTTAAAGGCTCTTCAAAACAAGTTGAACAAGAAACTGATCCCAGTCTGGTGCTGCAGTCGAATGCCTTAAATAATATGAATTCAAAGAAGGGATTTTTACATTGCTAACCAATCTGTTGGCATAGTACGCTTCTCTCTGAAATATCTTGTTGTTCTACTTAGGGAACACTTGGAACACTGTCAATTTAGAACTTCTGAGTTAAATAAAGACACACACATGAATGTAACTGTAGCCACACCTTAAACAAACTGCTTTCTTGTGTGATTTCATAGAAAAAAAATCAGGCAACATATCAGAAACAGAAATGTGAGCCTTGTTAAGTCTGCTTCGTCCTTAGATACAATTCTCAGGTGCCTGAGGCTGCAAAGTGTATCTTTTCAAACAATTATACACAAGCATGAACAGCATGGGCGATGTCCAGCCATTATACTGCTCAGGTAGAAGAAAGTTTCTATGTCCCAGTCCCTGAAGAAGCCACTACTGCAAAAGTTATAAAAAAAAAGCCAGGTTACAGTTTGTAGAGGCACTCATGAACAAATACCTTATTATTTAGAGACATGTCCTGTGGTTAGTGGTAACTGTTTGGCCCAAAATGACCATTATTTTATTTGCAGAAAATAAGGAGGAAGTTTGCAATCTTGAAAACATCATCCCAATTGTGAAATATGTGGAAATATTGGCGTAACATTTTAAGACACCAGCCAGGAAGTTAAAGCTTGTGTACACAGTCAATTATTAAAAGCTGACATTTCAAAGCCCTGATTTCAGTCCCAGAGAAAACATGAGCTGTAAAGGTGTATATGAGCAAGGAGGCCTGCAAACCGGACTCAGTTACACCAGTTCTGTCTGGGGGAATGGGTCGAAAGTCCAGAGAAATATAGTGAGAAGCTTGTGGAAGGAAAGCCAGAATGTATGAACTGAATTTGAAGAGAGTTAAAAACAATTCTCTAAAAAAATTTCTCATTATTCTGCTGATTTGGTAAATAGAATTAATTAGGGTAATCCTAACAGAGCCAATTAGTCTGATTTAATGTCAAGAAGGCGATACGGAAAAGATTATTTGTTTTTATACGGTTTCTGTAAACATCTGCTTTCAACTGTAAATACATACAACAGTAATGTTTGTGCAGCAAATCTAGCAGCACATGTGCAGTCATGGGCAATTTATTTACTCTGAGAATAAATTAGTTGAATTTGGCAACAAACCTGTTCCTACTGCAAGATATTCATTGAGATTCCAACAAAGAGCTGGAGTTTCCTGCCAGCAAGACTAATGCTTTCCATCTGTGTTGTTGTGGAGTCGGTGTGCCTAATAGGTTCTGCTTCGGATCAAAAGGACCTACTTTAATGTGACTCTACAGTATATGAAAAACAGGCAGATTAGACTGATTATCCATCATTGGGAGTTGGTTAATGTCTCACATGCCTGCATTATAAGAAGGAGAAGGCTGTATGAACAGATAAACATGTCTCAGAGCTGTTTATCACACGGGTTCAAATGCTACTGCAGCACAGGTTGATAAGTGTTGTAAATGGAAGTGAAAGTTATTAAAGTACAGGTCAGGACTGGAAAAAACTGAAGCAGATACTTTTAATCATGTGATATAAGAGCAACAGAATCAGTTTTTAGTGCATGTGATGCTGTACGTCTCTCAGATATATAACATTTAAATGTAGTTTTATCTGGCAACTTCAAGGAAGCAGATAGTTAGTCATTGTCTTTGTGTTTCATGTTATTTGCTTGTAGGTTTACTGCTGCCATTTCCTCCCCTGTCACCTCACCTCTGGACAAATCCATTGGGGGAGGCAGAGTGACGAGGCATTGTGTAGAAGGGGGTTGCTAGGGTTGATTTGCAAGGTCATCTTCTTGTGCTTGGGGGATGGGGACTGATCTACATTCTACTGAGGATTTCCCTTTTTTACACCACCGGTCAGCAGTTTCGTTGGTCCACTTTTTTGCAAAATAACCTCTGATCTTTATAGATCAGGGCTTAGAATACTAAAAATGCACATCTTGTCACCCAAGAAACGTGCCTCTGTCATGTAGGCAACACAACCAGCCTCTTGCGTGGCTTACAGTTGGAGCATAATGCACGTGGGCCACACAAAAGACGCCCACATCTTATAGGGGGAGGATGGGTACACTGTTGCCATAGAAACAGACAGCCCGACCCCCCTGAGCAGATGGTGGATGTTAGGATAACGGGGGCTGGGTGTCAGGATGGCGGGACCCTCTGGAGATGAGTGTTTGTTGCGGCTTTGATTGTGTCTTCTTCACCAAACAGGTGGCTTTGTTCTGAGGGTCAGAGTGAAGAAAATTGTTTTAATTTAAAGCAAATACTGACCAAAAGTTCATAAATAAGAAATGCTTGTAAGAGATAGATACATAAAAAATCAAGTGGAATTTTGTTACATTTGTAGCTTTGTTTTTGCGCTGCCCTGGAATAATTGAAATTTTAAAAATAAAAGTTAAATTTACGAACCAAAAAAAAAAAACGATTTTAGCAAGAAAATACTGGTGGTTGCTGAAGGTTATAGAAGTCTACACAGAAACTTTAACAAACATGAGAAATGTTTAAATGACCAAACCAAATGTTCACTTCTAAGTCAGTTAGTTCCTTGATCTCAAAATCCAACATGGCTGCTACAAAAAGCAAACGATTTTATTTTTTGCTTCTTGTAGTTTGCATCTCATTTATTTGGTTGCACAAATATACCAGAGTCCAGCCTCTGTTAGAAAAAGTGTTTAAATTCATAATCTCAGTTGGATGTAACATCCCTCCAACCATCTGGGTGTCGGCTTCCGAGACAAATGGATTACAGCTAGTGCTGGGGTCTGCAACTTTTACAATCCAGACAGCCATTTTTCCTGCTCCTACTAAATACATTTTGCCTGGAGCAGTCAAATCTAAATGACCCTTTCACAAAAAGATGGCATACAAAGAATTTGCTAATCTAGGCTACACGATATTCTGAAAGCCTGCCAAAGATGTTAATTCAGGTGAACGTAGTGATATGACTTGCGTTAAGACAACAAGCAATTGACTGAATATGGGTGACGTCTTTCTGCTTTGAAATTCCAGTTCATTATTTCCATCTTTTCAATGTGGTTTTGTTGATAAAGATGCATCTGCCTACATCTACACTACTCGTCAAACGTTTTAGATACACTTTCTCACCCAGTCTCTTTATTTTCATGACTATTTACATTGTATATTCTCACCAAATGCAACACATGGACACATGGAATTATGCAACAAGCAAAAAGTGTGAAATAACTCTAAACATTTTAAAATTTTAGATTCTTCAAAACAGCCACCCTTTGTTCTGATTACTGCTTTGTTCTCTTGGCATTATATCCATGAGCTTCATGAGATGTTCACCTGAAATTGTTTTCCAAAGAGTCTTGAAAGAACTTCCCAGAGGTTCATTGAGAGACGGCCAAAGCTTAATATTTCAGTCATCACAGCAAAGAGCGGCTGCTTTAAATAATCTAAAATATGAAACACATTTAAAATTCTTTTACAGTTTTTCGTTTGGTGCATAATTCAATATGTGTTCATTCACACAGTTTCGATGACTTCAGTGAGGATCTACATACAATGGAAATGGTCATAAACATAAAGAACACCATTAAATGAGAAAGGGGTTCTAAAACTTTTGACTGGTAGTGTATATATATATATGTATATATATATATGTATATATATATATATATAAATATATATATATATAAAAAGACATATTTGTCCTTTTCTAATGATATTATAAATTAGAAATATTTCTTCATCCAAAAGTATTCCATATTGATATTTGGTATGGGGATAAGGTTAAATTTGTGATTGTTTGGCTCTTCAAAATTTTTAAGATTAAAACATTTCATATAATTTCTTAAATTGTTCGGTAAAAAAAACAACAACATTATTATAGATTTAAAATGAAAGACCACAAAAACACATTGGCTTAAGTCTAATAACATATAAACCAAAATAATATTCCTTATGGCATTATTTTCATTCCACTGTTGAAATTCATTGCATAGTTAGCATGAAAGCCATTCTTATTCCTTTTAAATATCAAAACACATCTTAGTTACTGCTCAAAGTTATAAGGAGCCACTGTGGAGGGCCTAAAGAGCCATTTGGGGCCCTGGAGCCACAGGTTGCAGACCACAGAGCTTGTGTTAGCATAGCAGCACAACTAGCTCCAGGGTAAAACCAGAAACATATAGCAGCATTAACCATCTCAAGACTTTTGCTTTAATGTTTAGAAAAGATTGATGGATTTTCTTTTTTTCTCTATTTTTGATTTTGGCCACATGAGACAGAATCTCAACAGGAAGTACGTGTTCCCTGATTTTCAACGTTGGTTTTACTAGAAACATTGTTCAACCTCGGAGATTTGTAGCCACAATATTACAAGTTGGAATGCAGGCTGCAGGATCTTTTAGGCAGAACCATGTTGTTTGAGCTGAGTCCTGACCAAAATGAGCCTTTTCAAGCACAGAGGGGGTGCCAAACAAGACAAAGGCCTGACATAAAATGAAGGGGAACAGTTGCAGTCATGAAGTAGCTTTACTCCTTTATAAAATGAACCTTTAGAATTATATTGTGATCAGGGCAACAAATGAGCACTTAAATCTCAGCATTATGTAAATATATTTCATAAACATTTTAACTTATTTAACTGTTACACAATGGTCTTTCTATATTATGTCATGTATTCGCCTAGTGTTTGAAGCAACATGCCCCAGAGTAAGAGGAAGGAATCTGTAATGGCTCGGAGCGAACGGGCTTAAAGATCAGAAGGCAAGTCCTTTTAGAGAGGAAGAAAGAAAGAAGCTCTTCTCAGGACAGGAAATGTGCTCTGCTGCCCCAACTTTTTATACTGCCTGTTGGAAAAATAATGTCCACCTATTTCCAGCCCCAGCTCCCATAACAAACTTTTCCAAAAAAGAGTTTAGTGAATGAGTGAGAAAGCTGACAAATAATCGTTCATGTGTATGAAATTTTACATGATTTCTGTTGGACACATAAGTATATTTCATGTTCAACATGATGAAATGTACTCTGCTTCTGCAGCCCCACACACAATCACAGAACTAATACTTATCCTAAACCAACTGATCCATGTTGATTTACAGATTGTTTCAAACATGAAAAGCTTAGAGAAAACCAGGAATAACCTAATTTTCCATATTTCACAAATAAACTTTTAAAACTTTTGTAATCATAAAAACTCAGTCCAGTAGATTTTTTGCTTTTCATGATTTTTTTCAAACTGAAGTGGTCTCAAAGCTTAAAAAACTTATAAAGGCTCTCTAATTGTTTTAAAGGTCGTCCACCCTGGGCAGAAAAGCCTATTTCCTGTGTCCAAATTCCTGCTGAATGGGTGGCAAAAAAAAAAAAGTGAAAGATTTACATTCCAATTGGTACATCTCCATGTTCCTGGACTGTACAGAACCAGCCTGTAACCCGGCCCTTTAAACTTCCATGAGGTTTTGTTCCTTTGCCGTTGACCAAGAGTCTTTCTCTATATTGACCTCAGTGCACCCAGAATGCAGAAACTCTAACTGCCTCATTCATCCTGTTAAACTCCAGAACCTGTTGTTTCTCTAGCAATGTCAGCATGACTTTGCCAAATATCCGTTAGGGTTTGGCAACCAAGCCAGCAACTCTTTGAATGAGGGTTGACAAGGAGGAATTACTGGCTGCATAAAACTGCTGGCATCACCACTGATTCAGCAGTGCAGCACCTTTCTGCTGGATGACCGGAAAATGAGACCATAAATCAGAGCGTAGAAGGAGATTCCAGAGGAGAGCGTGATTTGTTTCTTTCTAGCCACAAGAATGTAATATGAAGAATGAACTTCAGCATCAGCACTGATTGGATTTAATTCAGCTGAAATTTATGACAGTCCAGGTTTGCTGCAGCAGCATGCAACAAAAGAGTATTCATGGAACTAAATCCTGCACACCTAACTGAGTAATGTGAGGCATTCAGAGAGGTTTTGTATTTACCAGCTTGTACACGGTTCTCTTAAAGCACATATGTTCGTTCCATCGAGTCCTGTACTCTCATGCCTTAGAGCTGATGTCATGAAAACAGGTTTTTCAGATCCGCTTCATGCTGCACCGGACCTCTAGGCCAAAGTTAGTCCTTCGGGAGGCTCTACGTATGTGAGGTCTGGGTGGGACGAATTACACAAACCTTCATGGTCAGAGCTATTCTGGACTATAAAAACCACTTCTGCAATTACAGGCTGCAGAATGGAGCTATTTTTCTTGTTGGGAAAAAAACATGCTCCTCATGTTGAAAGACATTCCCTGATTTAAATAAAAGAAGATCAGGTTTAGTACAGCTCTGAAGCTGGTGGACCATCGTTACCGCCTCGTTGATGCTGATATGACTGAAAATAAGACAGAAAGGTGTTTAAACGTCAACCTAAGTGAATTTAAATGTCTCATCTCATTGTCATTCTGAGAGCTGGGGTCAGACATCTGATTCAATAGATTTGTAAATGAGGCTCTTCTGACCAGCATCATGGGTGATCTGATCAGTAAACAGAGTTGAATGGAGAAGCTTTGTCATGCACTGAGGAGCTCTAGGATACTTATGGCTCTATTTATTTAGTGCTCTGAACAAACAAAGCTGTCCTGGGCCACATTATAATATTATTATTACATTTCCAATATGTAAATTAACATTGTCTGTAATTATCCTGCATTTTGTTATACTTAACTTGTACAGTGTAAATCCAAATATCTAACTGTACTACATTATGTCCATATTGATTCTTTTTGTAATATCTCTCTCTCTGAAACCTTGTTTATGGTGGAAAAGTCTAATGAATGCACCTGAAGCATTTAGTCTTGTAAGTGAACAAAAAAAAGAAACAATAATAATTTACAATAAAATTATTACGAAAATAACAGAATTGCTCCTAAAGGCCGTACTTGAAGAAAGGTGCAGTTTGTGGGGTTGTGGTATATTGTGGCCAAAGTGGCTGAAGAAGGGCAGCAGACTGATGTTCTCCAGTGTAGCAGGTGGTTTATTTACAAAAAGAGCAACCACAAATATGTACAAAAATGACTTAAACTTAAACTCTGTGGGATCACCAACTGATCACCAATCTGGCTGCGGCGATACAACAAATCCCCCTTAACCACAAACACTCCCCTTCTTCCTTCCACTTGAGTTGACTCAGGAACACTCTTAGAAATCAATGGTTCAAGTGTAGGATCTTCTTTCTGTAGCTTAGCAACCTCACTGGAATTAGGAAGAGCCTCAGCCTTTAATGGATCTAATGTGTGCTCAGCCATTTTTGTTCCTCTCACCTTTCCATATCTTCTCTGTCTCTTAGTCTTTTTTGTTTTAACAAAAGTGCTAGAGTCATCTATAGGAACATCCGCATCTCTAAAAGGCAATTCATCCCAGCTCAAAGCATTAGCCAGTTCCTCCTTAGCTTTTGACCTTGTGACCGCCAGTAAACTCTCATCATCTTTAGCCTGACCAGAATGCTTAGCTATTAGCACTGCCAGTATAGGAATATCTCGGCCCAACACCACTTGATACGGCAATGTTTGAAGTACTCCTACTGAAAGCGTATAAACCTGACCTCCCACTTCAATTGCATCCTCAGCAATGGGGTAAGATACTTTGTCCCCATGAATACAGCAACTATCAACAGTTGTTCCTGAAAAACTTACATCCTTAGGAAGACTATCTTGTCTAACCAGAGAACGATTGCTTCCTGAATCTAATAGAACTACACAGGGTTTATCTTCAATAAACACTCCTAATGAAGGTTAAAGTGGCAGACTGTGAAATACATTTTTATCATCCTGCCTGACTCGAGTTTGTGTCTCCAAACACATATAGTTTTTACTAATCGACCTCTTTGTACACTGCGCTTTAAGATGACCTACTTGACCACACAAATGACATGATTTACTGGCTTTATGTCTTGCCCCAGATCTGGCAGGATCAGTATTAGACCAGCTTTGTCTTGAGTACTTAACTTTAGAGTCAGTGTCAGAAAATGACATGGTTGATGGCATATAAGATGGGGACTTAACTTGACTGAAATCTGTTAATGGTCGACGAGCTGCTAAGAAAGCTTCAGCCAGTTCTGCTGCTTCCTTGGATGTCTTCGGGTTGCGCTCCTTAACCCATGTCCGAAGATCCGGAGTCAGAACCTTCAAAAACTGTTCCAGGACAATGGCATCTCCAATTTGTTCCTTTGTCTTTGTTTCAGGATTCATCCATTTGAGGTATAACTCCTTGATGCGGACCTGCAGTTCTCTTGGGGTTTCCTTCTCTCCAAAAGTACTGGAACGGAACCTCATCCGATAAAAGTCCACACTTATTTCAAACTTCTGCAAGACAGCACATTTCACTTTTGCATAGTTCATAGTGTCATCCATATCCATGGCTATATATGCAGAACGAGCTCTGCCAGTTAGCAGTGGGGCTAGATGAAGAGCCCACTCATCCTGAGGCCATTGACAGGCATGAGCAATTCTTTCAAAGGTAATTAGATAATGTTCAATGTCCTCACCTTCATTGTAGGGATGCATTTTTGGCCCTTTCCAGCCTGGATTTCTCACCAGAGATGAATACTGTGCTCCACTAGATCGAGGAACCGGATCAGAATCAAGCCTGTCTGGATCTTGTGGACTGAGAGATGGTTCAGAATCAGGTCCCCTCCCTGCTGATGTAGATACTGGAACTTCCAATGACTGCTGATGGGTCCCCTGCTGCACCTGCTGTTGAAGTTGAGCAAACTGATGTCGGATGTGCCTCCATCTGTCCTCCTGGCGTTTGTACTCCTGCTCCAGTTTAGCATCACGTTCCGCTTGTTGTTGCATTAAAGATTGCAAAACTCTTGTCAGTTCAGCCACATTCCCTTGTCCATCATCCGAACCACTTACTGCCCCTTGTTGGTCACCGGCATCATGCGATTTTTCTATGTCACATTCTGCAACTGGCCCCCTCTTTGGTCAGGTAGACATCTTATCCACTCCCTCTTACTTGGCCTGGAATCCCATCACTGCCACCAAATGTGGTATATTGTGGCCAAAGTGGCTGAAGAAGGGCAGCAGACTGATGTTCTCCAGTGTAGCAGGTGGTTTATTTACAAAAAGAGCAACCACAAATATGTACAAAAATGACTTAAACTTGAAAGTGACAAAATAAACATAACTATACTCAAACCAACCAAAATTAACGTCACGTGCACACAGCTACACTGACCTGGTCCTCCCTCTTTAACTTCTTTCCTGATCTGCTTAAATACCTTCATGCCCTTCCAAACACAATTAACTGAAATGGAATCTTCCATCTTACAGGTATATTCCAACATGAGAAATAATGTCAAATCACTGAAGCTACCTCTATCTAGCAACAACCCTGTGTTTACGGTTTAACAATTATATCCTAACTCTAACACATCAAAACTAATAAACAAAACCCCAAAGTTCACTTAACACTTTAACAGTTTCTTCTCCCCTCTTCACCTGGTACCTTCTGTGACATCACTTCCCTGAAACCTCCAAGTACAGGAGGTTAGGCCGCACCTCCTCCTTTAGTTCCTTGAACACAGGTAAGTGGTAAAATCACTAGCTGGAACTAGGCAAATGGAATTCATCCATTTTACCACAGGGGTCATACAAGCTGGTCTTTTCTGAGTTACCTCAACTATTTCCCGACACAATTTTTCAGTTTATTTCTGAAAAGTTTCTTTTAAACGCATTGTTTTCAGAAATGTTGTCATTCACACAAAAAATATCTAAAACGACCAAGAACAATGTAGTAACTAGCAACGATGATATGATCCATGGGTCTTTTTGTTCATGTTTGGTACTTTGGTTTTCTACTTGGATGACTTTGGGTGGTGATAAAGTTTTGGTTTCTGTCTCTCACATAAATCACTTTATTTAAGTACAATTCTTTTTTTAAAAGGAGGATCCACACTTAGCATCTCCTATTGAGAAGTATTTGTTTGCACCAGCCACAGCTGCCCATAAACAAGAAACCACACACGTATGTCCTTGGCCAAGATAAAACCCAAAGAAAAGGACTAACTAATAGGCACACTGTGCCCTACTGGTGCAGCAGAAAATGTACTGGTGTGAAAGCACACCAGGCAACATGGCACTGCTAATCCAGAGTTCCTGACTACCTAAAGGGGACATCTAGCCTCCTCTCCTTGGCTATCTTCAGAATGAAGCATGTTAAATGCTTCAAAGACAAATGGATTCTCCCCCTCTTCATCATCACAGTTCTTTCTTGTGTTGTGTTCTTTGTATTTGGTTAGATTCACACTTGGGTCTTTAGCATCTTGTAATCATTTTTCCATTTAATCATTTTCCAAAACCTCCACTGTTCGGATCCTCACCCAGCTGCACTAAATTCTGCTGTTTAGGGTCACCTGGTTCTTATGTCACCTATCACCTCCCTAGCAGACGGAAGCCGGTCAGTTTCCTTCACTCCTTGTCAGTTCCTTTGTTGTCCATCTCATGCCATTCCAGCTTGTTTATTGCCTCACCAAAGTTTGCCATTGGCCCCCTGTCAGAAATCGCATTCTTACATATATATCTTGAAAAGGAAGGAAATGCATTGGTTAGCTTTCCATCCTTCGCTGTGGACACGGTCCAATAGAAAACAGCTGTAGACGTCAACACTGCTGTGATAAGGATGAGTACAAATGTTCATGTTTTTTCTGATGAGGCCGGGGTGGATGAGCTCTTCGTTGCAATTCATAATCACTGTAATGGTTATATAATATATATATTATAATATATAATGGTTATATAATTACAGTCACTTTGTAATCCAACTGAAGCCTTTTTAGCTCCAGTTTTGTAATAGTTCCTGTAAGAAGACAAGCTCTCATGGTTTGGGAAGCTGAAAAAAAATGAAATGTAAATCTAAAGATTAGAATATCTGAGGAAGATGTGATCTGAGCAGCTTCAAAATATCATGGCTTCCTGTCAGCTGAGGTGTTCCTCCGTAGGTCCTCAAAGGTTTTATGTAACCCTGGAAAGAAAGAAGGGTTGTTGATATAAACTTCTAATGGATTCGTAGTAACGGCTGCATTATTTTTTGCCTTTCCAGCCAAGCAACAGAACAGCTGTCAGGGTTATTAAAGTAAGATCCAAATCTTGATTGCGCAATAACCCAGAAAAACAGGCCATTCACAGCCTTGTCTTTGTTTTTCCAACAGAGCTGAGCTTTTCCGGGCAAAGTTTTCACTGAATGCAAAAACATTCAATTCATATAATTACATAATAAACACTTTCTGTTACATGCCATACAAAGACATTTATGGTGAGCAATAAACTTTGGAAACTTTTGGACACACTGTTGTTTCAAAACACATTATATACCCGTTGAAGATTTACTTTTCAATGTCCACAACTTTGTGAAGTTTTCACAGCGTTTATTTGCTCAATAAGGAGAGGAGAAAGAAATCAAAGAACCTGTTTCTGCTAAATGTCCTTTATTTTCTGCCAGAGCCAATGAGAAGCTTCTCTCCATCTTCCCCAACCACCCTACAGCCCAGGAGGGCCATGGAGAACATCTATAACCCTTTACCTCCTCTGGAAACAGTTTTTCACCCCCTTTCTTCAAATTCCAGAGCCACTTCTTAGACATTATCTTCTTTCTTTCGTCACAGCCCTCTTATCATAGACATGTTGTTCTAAAATGATTTTCTTGCTGAAAAAAAACTTGTTTTGCTTCATCTTGAGCTCATTCCTTCTTTGATAAAATCCTGCTGCATGTCTTTTTCAACTTTCCTGCACTGGAATGCAGGCGTCAGTACCACAGCATCGTGCTTACCTTGATGTAACCAAGATGTATGTCCAAGGGCTGCCTGAATGTGGGATGATGGTGACCTAATGGGCTGACAAATGCAATTCAAAGGGACCTCCAGTATCTCTTATCCATAGATGACACAGGGTTTTTCTCTTGAACATCCTCATGGAAGATATGTTGCTGTTTTTCCAAAGCCTGTGATAATACCCTGTACCACCTTATCAGGTATTCAGGCAGGATCTTTGTGGTCTGTCACATTATGTTGCCTCAAGGATTGTGAATTACATGGAAAAGCCACAAGCTCCAACAGAACCAGCTGCTGTTTGTGTTGAGGTTAGATGTTCGTTTCCAAGTGTGCATTTGTGTGATTTTTAGAGTTTAAATGTTCAGAGTTTTTTGTCAGGGAGTAGAAGAAGGTTCGAGCTTACAGTTAAGGGTTTTCTTCGTGACTTCGTGACTTCCTCATTCTTATAGCAACAATTAAGAAGCAACAATGAGCCAACGGTTAATCTACCTCCTTTTCTGAGCACAAGTGCATTGCCCAGAAATGCTGAGTCACCAACTGCTGACATACCGAGCAAAAAAAGAAAAGTTTGTCAGCTTAATAAATGTCATTGAGCACTCATAAGGGCTTAACAGTGGACAGAACCCACTGTTTGTATGTTAGTCTTTTTACTCTGTTGTTCATGTGGTCACTGTGAAGTGCAGGCATAGATATAGAGACAGAGATTGTAGCTAATGACTGCGCTGTTCTTCATGACGTGCACCTCCACGCACCATTTTGATGTGTTGATAGATGGACAAACAATGGTCCATTCCACATAACTACACCTGAAATTTTACTCCTTTAACAACCTGATTTCTCAATAACCTTGTAATTAATTGTAACAATCAATCTTGAACGCATGCGTTTGATGATGCCAAAAAAAAAATTCTTTCAGTTTTTTTTCTGTAGGGCTCTAAAGTTGGACGTATTAACAGACAGAAATGTAATACAAACATTGTTCCTTTCAAAATCTGGTTTATGATTATTATAAATGGGATTATTTTTAATCAAATATGATACAATTTAAATAATACATTTAAAACGGTTAGCTTGGATAAAACAGTCCTCTGAGAACCCTTTTAATTTAATATAATCTGCCCTCTTAAGACATCCAAATAAGAAAAAGATATAGATGACAAAACGTTTATTACAAAAAACATCATTTTGACATTCATGTCTTAGAATTAATTGAAAAATAAGCAAACGTGGAGTGATATAAATAATCTCCAGGCCGAACATATCTTTTCAGTGTAATCTGTCTCATACATTACATATCATTAGCCTCATAGCATAACTGCCTAAGTCATATTTTAGTTTACTGTTACAAAAGCAATAAAAAATACAGGTCCTTCTCAAAATATTAGCATATTGTGATAAAGTTCATTATTTTCCATAATGTCATGATGAAAATTTAACATTCATATATTTTAGATTCATTGCACACTAACTGAAATATTTCAGGTCTTTTATTGTCTTAATACGGATGATTTTGGCATACAGCTCATGAAAACCCAAAATTCCTATCTCACAAAATTAGCATATTTCATCCGACCAATAAAAGAAAAGTGTTTTTAATACAAAAAACGTCAACCTTCAAATAATCATGTACAGTTATGCACTCAATACTTGGTCGGGAATCCTTTGGCAGAAATGACTGCTTCAATGCGGCGTGGCATGGAGGCAATCAGCCTGTGGCACTGCTGAGGTCTTATGGAGGCCCAGGATGCTTCGATAGCGGCCTTTAGCTCATCCAGAGTGTTGGGTCTTGAGTCTCTCAACGTTCTCTTCACAATATCCCACAGATTCTCTATGGGGTTCAGGTCAGGAGAGTTGGCAGGCCAATTGAGCACAGTGATACCATGGTCAGTAAATCATTTACCAGTGGTTTTGGCACTGTGAGCAGGTGCCAGGTCGTGCTGAAAAATGAAATCTTCATCTCCATAAAGCTTTTCAGCAGATGGAAGCATAAAGTGCTCCAAAATCTCCTGATAGCTAGCTGCATTGACCCTGCCCTTGATAAAACACAGTGGACCAACACCAGCAGCTGACACGGCACCCCAGACCATCACTGACTGTGGGTACTTGACACTGGACTTCTGGCATTTTGGCATTTCCTTCTCCCCAGTCTTCCTCCAGACTCTGGCACCTCGATTTCCGAATGACATGCAGAATTTGCTTTCATCCGAAAAAAGTACTTTGGACCAATGAGCAACAGTCCAGTGCTGCTTCTCTGTAGCCCAGGTCAGGCGCTTCTGCTGCTGTTTCTGGTTCAAAAGTGGCTTGACCTGGGGAATGCGTCACCTGTAGCCCATTTCCTGCACACGCCTGTGCACGGTGGCTCTGGATGTTTCTACTCCAGACTCAGTCCACTGCTTCCACAGGTCCCCCAAGGTCTGGAATCGGCACTTCTCCACAATCTTCCTCAGGGTCCGGTCACCTCTTCTTGTTGTGCAGCGTTTTCTGCCACACTTTTTCCTTCCCACAGACTTTCCACTGAGGTGCCTTGATACAGCACTCTGGGAACAGCCTATTCGTTCAGAAATTTCTTTCTGTGTCTTACCCTCTTGCTTGAGGGTGTCAATAGTGGCCTTCTGGACAGCAGTCAGGTCGGCAGTCTTACCCATGATTGGGGTTTTGAGTGATGAACCGGGCTGGGAGTCTTAAAGGCCTCAGGAATCTTTTGCAGGTGTTTAGAGTTAACTCGTTGATTCAGATGATTAGGTTCATAGCTCGTTTAGAGACCCTTTTAATGATATGCTAATTTTGTGAGATAGGAATTTTGGGTTTTCATGAGCTGTATGCCAAAATCATCCGTATTAAGACAATAAAAGACCTGAAGTATTTCAGTTAGTGTGCAATGAATCTAAAATATATGAATGTTAAATTTTCATCATGACATTATGGAAAATAATGAACTTTATCACAATATGCTAATATTTTGAGAAGGACCTGTATGTGCTTGCAGAAAAGTGTGTTTTTTTTTCTTGTTTTCCCAAAAACAATCAAATATGACTTAGGCAATTATGCTTTGAGGCTAACGATATTAGATATTACACACAACCGGTCAAAAGTTTTAGACTTACCTAACCAGTACATCCATGTTACAGACCATGCCTCAAAATGCTTGCTATCAGTAGAAGCATATGAATTTGAAATAATGAAATTGATTATAATGGTGTTTTGCAAGACAATCCTTAATAACAAGTAATAGAAAGGTATTCCCTGCTGTTTTGTAAATTTGTTCCAATGGTTGAAACATTATATGGCCCAGCATCGTGTCCCTGATGTTCTCCTCTCACTTGTTACATCCTGAGATTTAGCCATTGTTGGCAAACCAAATCAGCACATCAAAATGGCGCCTAAAAATACACAAAATAAGTCACATGTGAGTTTAGGCATGCTCCATCCTTTTGACATTCAGAAAATTAGATAATTAAGCTTGTTTCTAAAGCAGTGTACCCCAAATTAATGTAAGAATGGCAGGAGGTTGCACATTTTTAACCCAGAGCACAGAGTGGGGGTTTCTGGTGATGTAACATGAGTGAAGAGAGATGCAAAGCTAAAGGCCAACTCCATAAAATTATTTGGTTTTAGCAAACTGTGTAAAGATTTTTATATCCTACATATCAGTGGGAGTTTGTGTTGTGCTATACATGTGTTCTCCCACATCAGGTAGAATTTATTCCACCAGATACTAAAAAGTGCCACTAAATTCCTAACAGGCACCACCTAGTGTCCAAATAGTGTCATTCCAGGTAAGTTGGTGTTGTTTTTGTTTTTGTTTTTTGTCTATTAATGTTGTATTTTCATGTTAGAATTTATTTCGTCCTGTGTCGACTTTTATTTTAGCATGAAATTCAGGTCATTGTAAATGAAATAAATATTTTATTTTGTTTTACTGCTATACTGTCATATACCTTTCAGTTGTGGACTTGTTTGACATAAGGTCTAAAGTTTTTTGAATGTTTTAAATTTAAATTGAATTTATTAATGCACCAATCCTGCCTTACTGTATTTAGACAATTCTAACTTAGACCTCAACCCCTTAAGCAAGGCCGGTTTATTTTTCTATTACTGTTTCTGTGAGGGTTGGAATGAAAATATGAAAGGAAACCCAGCACTTGTGTTTTCTTTCTTCGTCATCGTACCTGTACGAAAAACCCCCCCAAAAAAACAAAATCAACATTGAAACTAAACTGTGATGTAAGTATGCAGTTGCAGCCCTAAATACTGCTTTCTGGTGATGCTGTGTAACTGACCCAGCTGGCATGTGCAGCTCATCAGCTGTAGCAGCTTAAAAGGAGGGGGAAACCACCAGAAGATCAGAATCAGCTTTATTGCCAAGTTCGTACATACAAACAAGGAATTTGACTCCGGTACACTTTGCTCTTTGGTTTTGTTTTTGTATTACAGAATGTACATATTTACAATGTACAATATACACATATATAATAAAGAGGTGCATTTGCAACATCTGTATGCTGTTGTTTTGGAACCTCGGATCGGTGAAAGATGGTGAACAAATCCCAAGAGAGGACTCTCTGATGTTGAGAAGTTCTTCTCTACTGAATGAGACCACAGGATTGTGGCCCGAAAAACATAAAAACACACAAAATACAAAAACAAAGAGAGAGCGAAGCTCCGAGGCTGCCATCGTCGGCGCCATCTTGGTTTGACAGATATTTCCTTTCTTTTTAGAGGTAATCCAGCTTCTTGCTTCCCTCCTAGACTCCTCAAACCTCCCTGGTTTCCACCTGAAAGAGGAAGAAACACTATTCATTTATTTTTACAGTAAACCCCTTAAACCCATTTATGACCTAATTGTTTTTGTTCTAGTGTCTCATTAAAACTGAAATGACAAATTTAACAACATTCCTTTTCAGTTAATTATTCAGCATCACTTTATTTAAAAGTAGTCTTGTCTTAATTGGTTTTTGTAATTAGAACTGTCATTGCTGAACATAATGCACTTAACTACAGGCACACAAAGTTTACTGAGCCTCCAGGATACACAGTTGTAACACGTGCTCTAATGATGTGTTCTCTACAAAAAGCAGGGGGGAGGTGCAGCTGTGTTTCAGACACCTTATAGAGCAGGTGAACGTTTTAGAAGAATACAATTTCTCAGGGATGAGCCACCTTATCCTGGAAGGAAGAAAGCTGATATTTACAGAATGTTAACAACTTTGAATCAGATGTTATATGGGAAAATACAATTTATCATGAACTTATAACTTTCTGCTTAGATTTGTATAGTCCAAGATATTTTTTTGAAAGTTCCTGAGGAAATTCCATCAGAAGATGTGCTTCCATAGTAAGCTGAACTCTTTTTGTTACAGTAGACATATCTTGCTGACCTTCTGCAGTTTGATGAGGTGTTATGTCACTTTCTCTAGACTGTCCTCTTGCAGGACAGGAACTGCCTGAAACATTGAGGTATGTTCTATTGGACTTCCCCTTTATCTAGTTTTTCCCAGCAGAACAATCCCACTCTGGCCAGGCAGATACTTCAGAACCCGCCACAGGCTCTCTGTCCAGCTTTTGAAAAACTGGGTCCTGCAGGTTTTGCTGTCCAGCTTGGACAACCCAGTGGAGGAGAACAGCATTTTCCCTCCGTTGAAATCCCTCGTGGTCTCTTTAACCCTAATACCAGGGACAGTCTTCATAATGCCATTTGCACTTTCAATTTTGTTGATATTTTATCTGCTGATTGCATATTTGTTATTGATGTTACAATTATATTTGTATTATGCAGACATTGACTGCATAATTGTTTTCATAGAATGCATAATGCTCTGTGCTTCATATTCAATAACGTTTTCTGAATACATTTAGTTTTATCTCTAGGTGACATGTTTATGTAGATAGAGAGTTGATCTTAATGATAGAAAATTATTTAAAGTTGTCCAAGCTGGTTTGAAACGTTTCCAAAGCAGGTATTGTCATAATGCTGGTTTAGACTCTGATACCACACAACCATGAGAGGCAAAGAGAAAGTTTTGAAACTGTTTATTTTCAAACAGTAGATGCGAGGATGAATGGGAACCAGGAACTGGGTAAGCGGGTCAATACTGGAGTTATCTAGGCAAAAGTATTGCGTGCGGATGCGAAAGAAAATAAATCTTCCCATGTCCCCTCCCGGGCTCTGTACCTTTCCCCTCTACGGTGGCAAAGGCTCTTAAATCTTTAGAGCACATGGAGCAGTTTTGTTGGTCAGATGAGACTTGACACATGATGGTACTTTTGGTTTGACAAATGAAGAGATGCAGGGCTGATTTAATCCAGAATCTGCCTTACAAGTATCCCTTAATCACTGATGTACTTGATTACGACTAAACACGTTTTACAAGCAGCAGACTGCGTGTTACATTCAACTCTCCTGAAGTTCGGTAATATTTGCGACTTTCCTGTCAGCTCTATGAGTTTAATAGATAAGTCCTTACTTCTGACTTTACGTTACAAATCCAACTTTACCAGGTCCAGTTCTCCACTTGCGTTTGCTCCCTCCATCCTGAACGCAGGTGGAGAACATCGAGCAGAAGCACTATTGCCTTGTGGGTTGTGTAGTTCGTTTGACTCGCATTATAGTATATGCTTCTTGGAAAAAAAAATAAAAAATACACAATGGCGGTGTCAATCCAAGTTTTTCTTTCTGAAAGTTTATAACAAAGTCTCAGTTTTACATTCCAAAGACAATTGATCCTAGTTTAATTTCCCTCCTATTGGTTAGCTCCCGCTCCCGTTCATTTTTTATCCTGTACCGTCCCAATCACGTGATCTTTACTAATACTGTCTCCCATCCCGTGGGATTCCTATGGGAATCCCGTGACCTGTGGGATTCCCGAAAAAATGTTAGCCTCTAGTCCAGATTCGGGAAAAAAATCTTGCTGTTAGTGATTTGTTAGATGGACTTAGGCCCTGTCCCAATTCCCACACTACACCCTACGCCCCTCTATGAAGTGTTTACTTTGTACAAGTACATGTAAGGGCTGAAGTGTGCAGGTTACAAGCGTGCAAAATTGGAGAATTGGGACAGTAGAGGTTACGTCATCGACTTGCACCTCTGCACCGTAACTGCAACATCAAAATGGGCGGGAACCAGCGCTGTTTCCACAGTCTTGCAACAAGCAATTGTTTTGAGGAGAAGAGAGTGCAGGAAGCGACGGAGGTTTATACACCAGACTCTCGCCGCGTCAGTGTTTGTTTGAAAGGTAACTTCAGTGTTATGGCCTACTGACTGCCCAGACTCACTCTGAACCCACTGGTTTCTTACAATGTTGAGCCTGGAAAACCAGTAAAAAAATATATTTGTTGACTTGCTGTCTAAAGTTTACGCGGTTCTTATTATTCTGATTTGATGGCTGGTTACGTTGACGGTTGTGATTGGTTTTTGCTCAGAACGTCATCTGCAGCAGTGAATTGTGGGTAATATACTTTGGCGAAGTCCGCTTCGATGCGGGCTTCGCTGAAGGGTGGATGTGGGGCACAAATGGGGCAGGGCTAAGGACCACTCTGGAGAATTGGGACACACTACGCACTCGAACCCATCAACGGGAACGCGCAATTCAGGGACACAAGGGCGGAAGTGCGAGTATTGGGACAGGGCCTTACTGAGTGAGAGGCTGGGTAAGGAGGTAGGGGAATAAGTCCTTCCCCACAGCGTCTGTGGTTGGCAGGCAGTGAGCCGACTAGTTCCTGTCATCTCCAGTTAGAGAGCTGTTCTTTCTTCCACGGGGAAAAAAACTCCGCTGTGACTTGAGGCGAACGATGGAGGGTAGACATTGTTGAGGTAAAATAATGCTATCACTGATATCCTTGCGGCCTCAACCTCTCCCAGTCCGGATGTCTTGAGAAAGAACTGATGAAGAGCAGGAAATTAAGATTAACACAAGTTTAATTTGGAAGATAATAAATCCAATGATTTCTAAAGCAAAATGATTATACAAAATACCATATTGAAGGAAAATTACATATAAAAGAGAGAATTTACAAAAGAAGAGAGAAGTTATATAAGGGCCCTTACAGAGAGAGATGGATTTTCAGCAAAGCATGGCTGTCTTTACCCAGATGTCTCTGTCATTACAAGTTTTCAGTACATCTTTATACTGTGGACTTCAAAGCTTACTGACTGTGCCTTCCCTTTTTCCATCAGGTGTTGTAAATCAGCCAAGCTTCCTTGTGGCATATCTATACCACGGCCAAAAGTTAACATTTATTGCTTTATTGTCCCCACAGCCAGCTTTTACGGCTTGCAGCTGCCGAGACCATTCTAACCCCAGTTTCACCCTGACCCCTGCGCTTACGGACTCTCTCTCCAAGGCTCACTCATGTTAAATCTCAGTTTAATGTTCTCACATGCAAACTAAACTAATACACGAAATTTAATTCTCAACAACAGGCAGGTGAATATTCTTCTGAGTTGGGTCCGACGGTTCTCCTTGAGAGGATGGGCTTCGAGGGAGAGAGCAAGAACCATGAGTCTGAAGGCATCGCGTTTCTGGGTTTCCACTCTCCTTCCCTTGGTTCTCCACTCCTTAAAAACACAGCTGATTGCTGTCAGAATGAGGAACACCTGGGCAGGAGCACCTGCCCGTCACACCCTAAGGAAAAAAAAGGAAAAAGCAAAAAACACAGCAAGGCCCAGCACAGAACATAACCTGCACACAGACTCTGTGGTAGCTGACAGGTCATGCAGTATTGATACGAAATATCCTTTGGACATTCAGCATACCTGGAAAATGTTCCACATGAAAAACGTTTGGCATGTGTGGGGTATGTTGTGTCACAACAAGTTCGTGCTTCTGCTGACATGTTTTGGTCAATTATTTGTGCACCTGCTATTGATAAGTAAAGCTGAGTATCATCAGCGTAACAGTGAAAAGTTATCCTATGCTGCCTGATAATTTGACCTATTGGAAGCATATATACAGGTCCTTCTCAAAATATTAGCATATTGTAATAAAGTTCATTATTTTCCATAATGTCATGATGAAAATTTAACATTCATATATTTTAGATTCATTGCACACTAACTGAAATATTTCAGGTCTTTTATTGTCTTAATACGGATGATTTTGGCATACAGCTCATGAAAACCCAAAATTCCTATCTCACAAAATTAGCATATCATTAAAAGGGTCTCTAAACGAGCTATGAACCTAATCATCTGAATCAACGAGTTAACTCTAAACACCTGCAAACGATTCCTGAGGCCTTTAAAACTCCCAGCCTGGTTCATCACTCAAAACCCCAATCATGGGTAAGACTGCCGACCTGACTGCTGTCCAGAAGGCCACTATTGACACCCACAAGCAAGAGGGTAAGACACAGAAAGAAATTTCTGAACGAATAGGCTGTTCCCAGAGTGCTGTATCAAGGCACCTCAGTGGGAAGTCTGTGGGAAGGAAAAAGTGTGGCAGAAAACGCTGCACAACGAGAAGAGGTGACCAGACCCTGAGGAAGATTGTGGAGAAGGGCCGATTCCAGACCTTGGGGGACCTGCGGAAGCAGTGGACTGAGTCTGGAGTAGAAACATCCAGAGCCACCGTGCACAGGCGTGTGCAGGAAATGGGTTACAGGTGCCGCATTCCCCAGGTCAAGCCACTTTTGAACCAGAAACAGCGGCAGAAGCACCTGACCTGGGCAACAGAGAAGCAGCACTGGACTGTTGCTCAGTGGTCCAAAGTACTTTTTCCAGATGAAAGCAAATTCTGCATGTCCTTCGGAAATCAAGGTGCCAGAGTCTGGAGGAAGACTGGGGAGAAGGAAATGCCAAAATGCCAGAGGTCCAGTATCAAGTACCCACAGTCAGTGATGGTCTGGGGTGCCGTGTCAGCTGCTGGTGTTGGTCCACTGTGTTTTATCAAGGGCAGGGTCAATGCAGCTAGCTATCAGGAGATTTTGGAGCACTTCATGCTTCCATCTGCTGAAAAGCTTTATGGAGATGAAGATTTCATTTTTCAGCACGACCTGGCACCTGCTCACAGTGCCAAAACCACTGGTAAATGGTTTACTGACCATGGTATAACTGTGCTCAATTGGCCTGCCAGCTCTCCTGACTTGAACCCCATAGAGAATCTGTGGGGTATTGTGAAGAGAACGTTGAGAGACTCAAGACCCAACACTCTGGATGAGCTAAAGGCCGCTATCGAAGCATCCTGGGCCTCCATAAGACCTCAGCAGTGCCACAGGTTGATTGCCTCCATGCCACGCCGCATTGAAGCAGTCATTTCTGCAAAAGGATTCCCGACCAAGTATTGAGTGCATAACTGTACATGATTATTTGAAGGTTGACGTTTTTTGTATTAAAAACACTTTTCTTTTATTGGTCGGATGAAATAAGCTAATTTTGTGAGATAGGAATTTTGGGTTTTCATGAGCTGTATGCCACAATCATCCGTATTAAGACAATAAAAGACCTGAAATATTTCAGTTAGTGTGCAATGAATCTAAAATATATGAATGTTAAATTTTCATCATGACATTATGGAAAATAATGAACTTTATCACAATATGCTAATATTTTGAGAAGGACCTGTATAGTAAAGAGAATTGGCCCAAGCACTGAACCCTGTGGTACTCCACAATTAACCCTGGAGTTTAAAGATGATTTATCATTTACATGAGCAAACAGGAATCTGTCAGACAAATAAGATTTAAACCAGTCTAGCGCTGTTCCCCTGATCCCTACAGCATATTCCAGCCTTTCTAAGAGAATATTGTGATCGACTGTATCAAATGCAGCACTGAGATCTAACAGAACCAGAACAGACACAAGTCCATTATCTGAGGCCATAATTAAGGTTTAATTACAGCTACCTTAAAAGCCTGTGGTTCTGATCCATTTACTAAAGATAGATTAATCATATCTAAAATGGGGCTGGTAATCAGAGGGAACACTTCCTTAAATAATTTGGTTGGGATTGGGTCTAACATCCAAGTTGAAGGTTTAGATGAAGCTAATATTTCTGATAACTCAGGAAGCTCCACATGATCAAAACAGTCCAAACCCAGATCAGGTTCTGCAGTTATTTCCAATGTTGTCTCACTTGCTGAGGATGAAGTAATCATCTTCGGGAGTATGTCAAAGATTTTATTTTTAATAGAATCAATTTTATTTAAGAATAATCTTATAAAGTCATGACTGCTTAGAGCTAAGGGAATGGATGGCTCAACAGAGCTATGACTCTGTGTAAGTTTAGCAACTGTACTAAAGAGAAACCTAGAATTATTCTTGTTCTCTTCTATTAATGATGAGAAATAAGTTGTTCTGGCTTGGCAAAGTGTCTTTTTATACAACAGTAGGCTATTTTTCCAGATTAAGTAGGAGTCCTCTAGGTGTGTAGAGCGCCAATTTCTCTCCAATTTTCTAACATTGTGCTTTAAAGTACGCAGCTCTGAATTAAACCAAGGAGCTAGCCTCCTATGAATGATTACCTTCTTTTTCAAGTGGGCTGCATTGTCTAATGCACCACGCAATGATGAAGTAACACTATGAACATGTATGTATGTACCTGACTTTTGTGAAGTGCCTTGAGACGACATGTGTTGTGAAATGGCGCTATATAAATAAACTGAATTGAATTATTAATTTTCAGCTCAGAGATACAAAAGGTTTTCTTTTGTATGATGTATCAACTTGTATCATGTTTGATGATGGGACTCGCTTCCACGCAATCTTGTCTTGCAGAACTGTCCAAACTCTACCCCTTTTAGAACCTCCATTAAAGGGCCTTTTCCACCAAGCGCACTCCAGTGGTAACCAGCAGTAACTGGTGCTACTGCTTACTTGGCACCAGTTCTTTGTGTTTCCCAGACAAACTCTGGTCTTAGCCCTGAAAAAAACTGTGCTAACCCAGCACCAGTATGCTGCTGGATCAGAAGAAAGACCCACTTTGTCGGCAATCTGGAGCAGCTAGTTGGGTTTAGTTTAGTTTTCAATCGGTCAAATTGAAAACATAAAAACACAGCGCTCGAGCAAGAATAAAATGCTGAATTAGCCTCAGAATAGTACAAGCTGACTGTCTCTTCTCTTCACACTGTTTATTTGGATATCATTTGTCATGGAGTTTAAGAAGGTCAAAAGGCCGCTCATAGCTGATTAGTTTCCCCCTGAATCCATTCACACAATTTCTGATTGATTACTTTAATACTGTTGGTCATTAATATCTCCAGGTGGTTTTAATAAATCTTGCTCTAAATGTTGTGTTTAATTCCCCTTTTGTAGTTATTGGTGCAGATGAGGGTTTAGGTGACTAGGAGCAGTGTTCATAAACTAAGAAGGTGATATTAATCAGAATCAGAATCAGCTTCATTGCCAAGTTCGGGCATACAAACAAGGAATTTGACTCTGGTACACTTTGCTCTTTTGTTCTGTTTTTGCATTACAGAATATATAAATTTACAATTTACAATGTACAATATACACATATCTAATAGAAAAGGTGCATTTGCAACATCTGTATGCTGTTGTTTTGTACTCTATTAAATGTTCATCAGAGAAACAGCCTGGGGGAAGAAACTGTCTCTGTGGCGGCTGGTTTTAGTAAACAGTGCTCTGTAGCGATGGCCTGAAGGTAAAACTCTAAACAGTTTATGTGCAGGGTGTGTGGGGTCTGCAGAGATTTTGGCAGCTCTTTTCTTGACCCTAGACCTGTATAAGTCCTGGATGGAGGGAAGGTCAGCCCTGATTATTGTCTCTGCAGTCCTGATTATTCGTTGCAGTCTGGACCTGTCTTGTTTTGTGGATGAGCCAAACCACACTGAGATGGATGAAGACAGGACAGACTGAATGATGGCAGTGTAGAAGATGACCAGCAGCTCCTGTGGAAGGTTGAGGTTCTTGAGTTGCCTCAGGAAGAACAGTCTCTGCTGGGCCTTCTTTCGAACAGTGTCAATGTGTGAAGACCATCTCAGGTCCTCAGAGATGGTGGTTCCTAAGAACCTGAAGTGGTCCACGGACGATACAGTGTTGTTGAGGATGGTAAGTGGGGTGTATGGGGGTGGTGTTCTCCGAAGGTCCACCACCATTTCCACAGTCTTGAGTGGGTTCAGTTCAAGGTAGTTCTGACCGCACCAGTGTACCAGCCGATCCACCTGCTGTCTGTATGCAGACTCATCACCATCCTGGATCAGTCCAATGACAGTGGTGTCATCTGCAAACTTAAGGAGTTTCACGGACGAGTCCAATGAGGTGCAGTCATTTGTGTACAGGGAGAAGAGGAGTGCGGATAGAACACACCCCTGGGGGGCACCAGTACTTATTGATCTGGATCGGGAAAAGATGCTCCCCAGTCTCACCTGCTGCTGTCAGTCCATCAGGAAGCTGTTGATCCACTGACAGGTGGACGTTGAGCTGGGTGAGCTTCTGGTGGAGGATGTCTGGTATGATGGTGTTGAAAGCCGAGCTGAAGTCTACAAACAGGATTCTGGCGTACTTCCCTGGGTGGTCGAGGTGTTGCAGGATGTAGTGTAGACCTAAGTTAACAGCATCATCTGCCGACCTGTTTGCTCGGTAAGCAAACTGCAGGGGGTCCAGCAGGGGGCCTGTGATGTCTTTCAGGTGCTTCAACACCAGCCGCTCAAAGGATTTCATGACCACAGACGTCAGGGCTACAGGCCTGTAGTCATTTAATCCTAGGATGGTGGGTTTCTTGGGAACCGGGATGATGGTGGATCGTTTGAGGCAGGAGGGGACCTCACATTTCTCCAGTGGCTTGTTGAAGATCCTTGTGAAGATTGGAGCAAGTTGATGTGCGCAGGCTTTCAGACATGATGGGGAGACGTTATCAGGTCCTCCAGCTTTCTTTGTTTTTATGCGCTGAAAGAGCCTGTTTACATCTTCCTTGGAGATCTTTAGTGCAGGCAGAGGATCTGACGGTAGGGGGTTGGTTGCTTTATGGGAGGAATTTGTTCCTGAATGGGATGTAGAGGAGATGATTTGAGGTGTGAATGGCTTCTTGTCATATCTGCAGTAGAAGGGATTCAGACGGTTGGCCAGGAGACGACTCTGTTCAGGATGGGTGGAGGGGCTCTTGTAGGCAGTCAGGTTTCTCAGACCAGTCCATACAGCTGAAGTGTCACCAGTAGAAAGGCTGTTCTTAAGCTTCTCACTGTAGCTTCTCTTAGCTGCTTTGATCTCCTTTGTTAATTTGTTCCTGGTCTGCCTGTACCGCGCCCAATCTCCACTGCTGTGAGCTTCTTCCTTTTCCCTGCGCAGATTCCTGAGGTGTGGAGTAAACCATGGCTTATTGTTCCCAAAGGTGCAGAAGGTCTTGGTCTGCACACACATGTCCTCACAGAAACTGATGTATGATGTCACCACATCAGTTAGTTGGTTTAAGTCAGTGGCTGAGATTTCAAAAACAGTCCAGTCTGGCATCTGTTTGCAGGAAAACGGGGACAAATAATATGTGTGGTCAAATTGTCTCCATGCACTACAATGCTTCAAAAAAACAGACTTGACTCTTATATAATAGAAGTTGTTTCTTTTCTTTTAGTAGTTCTACAGAACTAGTAGAGGTTGGTAGAGGTAGTTCTGCTCATGAACTGGAACCTTGTTGATGGAAAATCCCAACAGCTGGTTGGCAAGAAACATAAGGGAGCAGTTCCAGCTTCGAAACTATGGTTGACCTAATAGGGACAAAACCTCCAAACCAGGAAACACTGGCTCTGAATCCCAAACAAGAATCTCATTTGTGCATATCGTGTGTGATAAACTCAGGAACCAGTTTCCCTGTAATCTAGTTTTAGATTATAACACTTGTTCCTAATTTTTTTAAGATTTCCACAGTTCAGTTTTGTCCTAAAAAATAATTATGTGCTCTTAGGACAGGAGGGTGTATAATTAAAATAATAATAATTATACTAATTATTATTATTAATATTTATAAAGCACCATTCAGAGTATAAGTTAAAAGGTTCACAAGACAAGAAAAAAAGAATTAAAATGAGAAAAATAAAACTATAAAGAAAAAAACTGCAAAAAATTAAACTAGATTAAACAAAAACCAGAAATCAAAATTACTGGAACTAAAATTCTAAATAAAAGTAAAAAATATTGACTATAGGTTTAAATCAATGCAAACGCACATGCCTGCCTAACTAATACTGTATCCTTCTTTAAAGTGGGTTAAAGGATGAAAGTAAATGTGCCAGTCTGATCTCCTTAAGAAGATCATTCCACAAAATAAATGCTCTGAAAAGCTTGATCTCACTCAATCCTCAGTTGAGATTGTAATATAGCCAAAAGAGAGTTGGCAGAGGACCTTAGGTTTTGGCTGGGGGCGTGTTGTATGAGGAAAACCAGAAATATATTCTGTTGCCAGCCCAGAGCAAGCTTTAAAAGTCATATAAATAATAAATTCTAAAACTAATCAGCTGCCAGCAAAGAGAAATGCGAATAATATGTTCTCAGTTTTGGCTTTGTTTTTTTTTTTGTGTTTGTTTTAAATCTTTAAGCTGCATTTTGTGGCATCTGTTATTTATAAAAACATTGTGGGCTCCAACACATATAATAACATGCATTAATCTAATCTATTTGAGGTAAGAGCAACAATAATTTTCTCTCGTTGTCTTTTAGATAATATTGATCTGAATTTGATGAGTTTCCTAAGCTGCGTGAAACATGTTGGAACAACTGAAAATACATGCTTAGTCAAAGTGAAGATTGCTAGAAGTGATAGCAAGATCTTTTCAAGTGCTGGACCAGCTTAACAGGCAGTGAGGCCAGGTATGTACTTGTTCATTAGAGCATTCTCTGCGATAAAAAAAGATTACGTCAGTTGTATCCATATTTGGCTGCAGGAAACTGTCATCCAGCATTTTATATATTGGATGCTGTTGACTCTAAAATCGTCACTCGGGTTAAAAGAGATGTACAGTTACTAACCATAACCGTAAGAACAAAAATTCATGCTATGTCTGTGGATGACATCTACCAGGGGTAGCATGAACCATGACTACAGGAGAGGCCCAAGAAAAGACCCCTGAGGTACTCCGCAGGTCATTTTGATTGAGTGTAATTGACACGTTCCAGGAACCACACTATAAATCTGGGTCAGTATTCACAAAAAATCTTAAGACTAAAAGTGGCTCTTAATGACGTCATTCTAAGAAATATCTTAGAATTTCTCGAATTCTAAAATTTTTCTTAAAATCTTCATTCAGTAAGATAAAAGTTATTCACACAGCATCTTAGGCCCTAAGAGAGCTCCTAATGCGAGGAGAGGTTAAGAGTTAAGAGGGAAATTAAACAGTTTTAGCAGCAGGAATGATTAAAGGTGCTCCTCTACTAACTATTAGAAAGGATAAATAAATAACTGCAACAATAATAAAAAAAATAAAGAAAATTACAAACAATATTCTTTTAAAAAATAAATGTGGACAAAATTGGAAAAACTGAAAAAAAAAAAAAAAAAAAAAAGAACTGCTGTTACACTGAGCCATGACACATTTCAGCACGTCTTCAGTTTGTTTCCTGGTGTATCTTGTTTGATGTTTGATGATTACTTGCTTGCTTTCATCTGTGTAGATTTTCCAGTTGTTTCAGTCATTATCTATTTATAGCACCAACCTTACTGGGTTGGTTTGTCATTCATTTGTTAGTTTGTGTTCCTCATCCATCAGTATTTTTTGTATAGCATTTCCCCATTATTTTATTTAAATTTCTCATTTTTTAATTCTCCATGTTGTGGTGCATATATCTTTGTTAGAGTATTGTTTTGCTGTTACTTGCTTAGGCTGCATATTATCCATCCATCCATCCATCCATCCATCCATCCATCCATCCATCCATCCATCCATCCATCCATCCATCCATCCATCCATCCATCCATCGTCTATGCCTGCTTGTCTTTGCAAGAATGTGGGAGGCTGGTGCCTATTACCAGCAGTGTACACTCTGGACAGGTCGCCAGTCAATCACAGGGGAACACAGAGACACACAGGACAGACAGCCATGCACACACACACTCATACCTTAGGACAATTAAGACAGACATCAATTAACCTTACAGTTTTTGGTCTATGGGAGGAAGCCAGAGTACCCAGATAGAACCGACACATGCACAGGGAGAACATGCAAACTCCATACAGGAAGACCCTAGGCCGGGAACCCTGTATGCCAGATGTTTCTTAAATTAACATCTGAAGCCCAATGTTTTTGTGAAGATTGTGCTCGAAATAACACACCCAAATCTGAGTTTTTCTAAGAAAATAACAAATTCTATTTAAATAATCATTATGTTTATAATTATGTTTTGCAGATGTGATAATTCTGGTCTTCCTTTGATGCTGGTTGAGTAAATCCTTGGCGGATTGTGAGAAAACGTATATTTGTGGAACATGTGCGATCTCTGCTTTCAGCAGATGTGCTGATTGTGTGTAGATGCCCAGTGCTGATCAGGTCAGAATGAGTTTGGCGGTAATTACATTTTTTGGAGTTTGCTTACTTTCTGATTCAGCTTCTTGTATTTTTAACTGTGTTTCTATCAACATTTAGCCAACATTAAAGTGATTTGTTTACACCTAACATTTTATTCTTTAAATAGAACCTGTTCACCACTTGTTGGTTCACTGTTCCCTGCTTTAGTTTATGTTTGAATTTAAGGTCATTTTTGTTGCTGAGCATCTATTTTTGCTGTTTGTGCCTATTAGCTCTGTATCACAGTTAAATGACTTTGGATTTAGCTTGTTAGTATTTGATACCCATATTTTTATGGTGTAAAACAGCAAAGAGCAACACAAGAACCAACATTTTGTACCTGTGCCACTGTTTGACAAGCTTGAGTTAGGGCATACTGAGTAACGAGGCCAAAGGGCACATTTGGTTTTCTGCCAAACCTCCATGTTACGATCTGCTGATGAAAGCAGCGAGAAGTCCAACAGATGAACAAAGACTGGCATCTTTAAAAGGACCTTGTTCAGTTGTAATGAGAAATGTGTCCATTCAGTGAGTCCTGAGAGCAGGCAAGAGTTGGGTCATTGATCACAATCACCAGTGAATAAGTTTCATTTTCCTGTGTTGGTAAAACTGAAAATACCATCTGTTGAGTGAGAGAGACTTATATGATAAGTGTAAAAGTATACTGCCAAAACTATTGGGCTACTTGTCTTTACACACACATGAAGTTTAATGGCGTCCCATTATAATTTTAAAGGACTTCATTTGGCATTGTCTCACTCTTCGCTGCTATAACAGCTTTAACTCTTCTACGTGCATTTATGGAAATTTTTGACCATTTTTCCAGGAGAACATTTATGAGGTTAGACACTGATGTTGTATGAGAAGGCCTGGCTCACATCTCTTCAAAACATCCCCACACTATAACGCCCTCTCAAAACACTTTACACTTGCCACAATGCAGTCAGCCAGATGTGGTTTTCTTGGCAACCGACAGATTGCATTGCTAGGCATGATTCTTCATTATGGAAAAAACATGTCCTCACTGCTCTAGAGTCTAGTGGTGGTGTGCTTTACACCACTGCATCTGACACTTTGCATTGCACTTCATGATGTAAAGCTTGAATGCAGCTGCTTGGCCATGGAAACCCATTCCATGAAGCTATCTACACACTATTCTTGAGTTTATCTGAGGTATCATGAGGTGTGGAGGTCTGTAGCTATTGATTCAGCAGAAAGTTGAAGACCTTTGCACACTACAGGGGTTGGACAATGAAACTGAAACATCTGTCATTTTAGTGTGGGAGGTTTCATGGCTAAATTGGACCAGCCTTGTAGCCAGTCTTCATTGGTTCCACCAGTAAGAGCAGAGTGTGAAGGTTCAATTAGCAGGGTAAGAGCACAGTTTTGCTCAAAATATTGAAATGCACACAACATTATGGCAGACATACCAGAGTTCAAAAGAGGACAAATTGTTGGTGCACGTCTTGCTGGCGCATCTGTGACCAAGACAGCAAGTCTTTGTGATGTATCAAGAGCCACGGTATCCAGGGTAATGTCAGCATACCACCAAGAAGGACGAACCACATCCAACAGGATTAACTGTGGACGCAAGAGGAAGCTGTCTGAAAGGGATGTTCGGGTGCTAACCCGGATTGTATCCAAAAAACATAAAACCACGGCAGAATTAAATGTGCACCACAACTCTCCTGTTTCCACCAGAACTGTCCGTCGGGAGCTCCACAGGGTCAATATACACAGCCGGGCTGCTATAGCCAAACCTTTGGTCACTCATGCCAATGCCAAACGTCGGTTTCAATGGTGCAAGGAGTGAAATCTTGGGCTGTGGACAATGTGAAACATGTATTGTTCTCTGATGAGTCCACCTTTACTGTTTTCCCCACATCCGAGAGAGTTACGGTGTGGAGAAGCCCCAAAGAAGCGTACCACCCAGACTGTTGCATGCCCAGAGTGAAGCATGAGGGTGGATCAGTGATGGTTTGGGCTGCCATATCATGGCATTCCCTTGGCCCAATACTTGTGCTAGATGGGCGCGTCACTGCCAAGGACTACCGAACCATTCCTGAGGACCATGTGCATCCAATGGTTCAAACATTGTATCCTGAAGGTGGTGCCGTGGATCAGGATGACAATGCACCAATACACACAGCAAGACTGGTGAAAGATTGGTTTGATGAACATGAAAAAGAAAGTTGAACATCTCCCATGGCCTGCACAGTCACCAGATCTAAATATTATTGAGCCACTTTGTGGTGTTTTGGAGGAGCGAGTCAGGAAATGTTTTCCTCCACCAGTATCACGTAGTGACCTGGCCACTATCCTGCAAGAAGAATGGCTTAAAATCCCTCTGACCACTGTGCAGGACTTGTATATGTCATTCCCAAGACGAATTGACGCTGTATTGGCCTCAAAAGGAGGCCCTACACCATACTAATAAATTATTGTGGTCTAAAACCAGGTGTTTCAGTTTCATTGTCCAACCACTGTATGTTTTTCAGCATCCACTGTCCCCACTGTGATTTTACATGGCCAACCACTTTGTGACTGAGTTGCTGTTGTCCCCAATCACTTCCAGCTTGTTTCTAATGCCACTAACAGTTAACTGTGTCTGTATCTTCGTGGCATGGAAATTTCATGACTAGACGTATGGCATCTTTGCCATCCTACCAGAGCACCACACTGGAATTCATTGAGCTCCTGAGAGCGACCCATTCTTTCACGAGTGTTTGTAAAGCAGTCTGTATGCCTTTGTACTGGATTTTATACACCTTTGACCAAAGCAGTGACTGGACTACCTAAATTCATTTGAATGGGTGACCCAATACTCTTGGCAATATAGTGTATTGTTCAAGCTCCTTCATCTTACTTTGTATTAATGTTTTCACATTTTATCAAAACTAATTTTAATAAACAAGTGTGTAGATTAACTACGATCTTTCTGAGTGGTGTGTAAAAAGGCCTTGAACTGACATTTGTTGTGAATATTTATATAAATTTAATTGAATTGATTCTGTAATCCTGCTCCATTCTGAAAGAATAACATGTAATGAATATTAATCTACATGGTAATTTATCACACAGTAATGTAAAATGATTTAGCTCAGTCAATGCTAATGCTATCTGCTAACAAAAAGCTACATCGGCCAGATGTTCCAAACTTATAAAGGATTATACATTCCCAGCTGTGTTTCCATTCTGTGTTCAAGCTCAGGTATCGGCAGTATAGGCAGTGACATAAAGATCAGAATCCATATAATAAAAATGTCCAAAGTGTAACAATGTAGACACAAGACATGCCCACATTCTGAATCTCTATCATACATTAAACTAATTTGCTAAGTGCAGAGGCATACATATGCTAAGCTTCAGTCCTCGATGTCAATACTACTTAAAATGGTCTACCATCATCTAACTCATCAGTTTTCTATATTTCCTTTCTTTTTAAGGTTAAACCTTTTTAATGTATTAAAAGGCATTTTGAAGCTGGGTTTGAAGGTTTAGGGTTTCTTCTGAACAGCATAATTCATAACTTTCTGTGGAACATTACAAAACACGTTTTCCAGTCTCAGGACTACAGGTAGTTTCTCACTCACCTGGCTGCAGGATGTCTCACAACAGAGTAAAACCATAAATGAATTAAAGACTAGTGCTGCCCTCTAGTGGGCTTTTGTCGGCAAACTTACTGACAGCTTCTCACTGAAAATTTGTATTCTGGGTAACTTCACAAAGCAGTTGGGTTTCTGTATTTTTATGATGAGGTATTTTCAAAGGGCGCTGGGAAGGAAATTTGTCATTTCTGTTGCAAAGCTTAGCTTCAACAGACTAATTCTTTTGCACCCAGTGAGCAAAGAAAACTAAATTTTAAGAGATATTTAAATGTCAGCAGATGCAAACATTCATCTCTTAAGTCAAAACAAAAAGCATGGTTAAAACTCAGAACCCCTTTTTACACAAACACAACGTAGATTGGAAAATCCTTCACAATGCTAATGAAAACTTTTATGGCTGTCAATAGAGTTACTGAAAAAAATTAAGTACACCCTTGCTACTCCCATCAGATTTAAGATGTAAACAGCGGGAGTTTTGTCAGTTTTGTCAGGTTCTTGGGAGCGCAGTCAAATATTATAGCAGACGTACCTATATATTCGATAAATTAGAATATGTGTTCCCATGACGCTCGTTTGTAAGACTGAAAAACCCAACCTTTAAGTAAGTATTATACTTTACATTTCTGTATTAAAATGTTTTTTATTGGTCTGATGTAATATTCTTACAAATAAAGAAATAAAGGCTTGAAGGACATTTCCAAACTATCTGAAGTCCATCATTGTACAGACCGAAATTTTTTTCACACTTGGAAAATATTTAGGACGGCAGCCAGCCTTCATAGGAGTGGATGTCCCAGCAGATTCAGCCCAACATCAGAGTGTGCAATGCTCAGAGAAATGACAAAAAAAGAGCTCCATCCCTGACTCTACAGGCCTCAGTTAGCATGTCCAATGTTGAAGTTTCTTTTCCCTAAAAACAATATGGCAAGAAAGTTGCATTTGAATGAAGCACAAGACAAATTGGAACAATGTAATTTGGAGTGATGGGACCTGAAAAGTAGAGATGTTTGATCATAAACACAGAGCAATTTTTAGTTACTTGTGTTGGAATTATGATTATTGATTAATTAATATTTATCAATAATTATAATTAAAAATCATAATTTGACAAAATTAATTTCTTAACCAAAAATCCTCATTTATGAATCGAAACCAGAGATGTCTTCTGGTGTTATAATTGTGGCTCAACGCCTTTGATAATTACAACCGTTAAATACTCAGTAATAATTAATAACTATTACCAGAAATGTCACTGTTTAATTGACAATTTCCGCCAAAACGTGGGGAACTTTTAACCTTATCTTGACTGACGAATCACTCTTACACAAAATAAACACCCACAACTTATCTTTATCTATGTGAACATTATTAAATCACAGCCTGATACACTCGCTCTTCCGATTCAATAATCTTCACCTAATCAAACATGCGAAGTTCTACTCAAAAAGGGGAAAAATATCTAACTAAATAAAATAAATCAAAACAGCAGTGGGTGTGTATGGAATCAAACCAGCAGTTATGGCAAAAATGATAATATGACAAAGGGTTGTGGTGGTGAGCAGAGGTTGGGAGCGTAGCCCACACTGTAACTCGGTTATACTTAGTCATAAAACATCCACCAACTCTGGGCGGGGGTGAGCACACAAAGAGTTATAAAACTTTTGGCAGCAAGCTAGTGAAATTTCTGGCCTTCTCATTCCAGAAACCTCTTTCATGAATTTTTTGTTGGCCAACGAAGGAGAATAAATGAAGACTCCACGAGGGCCCTCTTCTTCTCCAGAGGATGCTTCAGTTGCGTGGTAACTGTGTCAAGGTCTACAGCTGAAGGCAAATGGTGGGTCATCTCATCCTCTGTTATATAGTTGACGGTGTCCTCACGGCTGCGACGCCCCGTCTTATCAGCCGCAGTGTCCGATGGGATTTGTAGTAACGGACTGTCCTGGATACAAAATGGCCGATGACGTTGGAAGGGCATAGTGGCGTCCAGCAACGTGCAAATGGTCCAACATTCAGCAAACAAGTGGTCCAACATTTGTTGCTCCTACCAAGTCTCAAGCACAGTGGTGGAGAAATGATGGTTTGGGCTTTTGTCGTAGCCACAAGCACCTTGCAGTTACTGTGATGGGTCCTTCAGAGAGCCAATAATTAAACTCAATGAACTGATTCAACAATAGAAAGGGTGGACCAAAACTCATCCACAATGTGCAGAGAACAAAACTAAATTTAAACAACAAAAACTGAAAAAATAGTAACCAGAAATGCTAAAAGCTAAACCAGGTCCAGGATACATGGGCAGCGACCAGTATGCCACCAAACTGAGAAATTAAATTTAATGGTGAAGATTGGAAGATTAGTAAAACTCTTACTGGAATTCATGTTTGAAAAGCTTTAAGTTTGAATATAAAGTTGTTTTCTTTAGGACGAACAGGAAATAAGAAATGAAACCAAAGTTGCGGAAACAACTTCTTTTGTGGCAGAACCTAAAGCTACAGTTTAACTGAAAATGCCAACAATGACAAGCCAGATGTTGAAAGTTAATTTCAGGATAGATTATTGTTAGATAAAATTGGATCTGATCATACTGGCTGCTGTAGTTTTGAATAACTGTATTTTTTGCTCACTGTTAATTGCAACACTTCCTGTGTCCTAAAGTTTGCTTCATGAAAGTCTGGAAAGGAGAAAGGCCAGATGTCCTTTCACTGAATATGGTTTTCATCTAAAGTGAGACTGAGCTCCTTTTTCTGATTTCCACCCAGTCCACACAATCCTGATATAATTCAAGCAAACTACCATAAACACCCAAGGCGGTTTTACTCGGAAAAAAGAGGGCAGGTTCTTGGTAAATAAAGTTCACATTTGCAAACAGATTTTTTTAAAAGGGCGAGGGGGACAGGAAACATCAATTTCTCACTTGTGCTGTTTCGGGTCAACCACACAGAATCCACAGTCTTGCATTCTTCCTGTTGTTTTTCATCCAACAAAGTCATCTCAGGATCTCAGGATCCTCAAGTCCAATCTAATGCAAGAAACCTATTTCAGTGCAAGTGTCTGGAAGTAGTAGGACTAAATCAGGTTTGTCAGTGAGAGCTTTAATTTGTTTCTGCAGCTGTGCATGCATGGTTATCATGCACAACGGCAAAACCTCCTCCAGGTTGATCTTATCAATAAACCTTTATCTACAAGTCTTTAAAGATCAACAGGAGGTGCAAGGTACATTAGAGGAAGTCTGCAAGCCGCCTCCTGTAAATAAATAAATAAATTAGACTTTATTGATCCCACAATGGAGGCATCTCTTATGGAGCAGTGGGCTGCCATCGTGCGGTGCCCAGGCAGCTTTCACGGGCTAAGGGTCTTGCTCAGGGACCCAGAGTGGCTGGCTGTGGGATTCGAACCAGGGTACTTGTGGCCTCTCCAGGACCCAAATGCTCTGCTCTCTGACCACTAGACCCCACCCAGATCCTCCATCCCTACATCCATCCTGTTCTACTGCAGCTTACCATTGGATGCTGTTTTAGGGTGAGATTAGGCTGTGCCACAAAGAGATTTAAATATGACAAGAAGTACCATTAAATTGTATCCTGCATTTCGTAGGTAGAGAATAGTGTTTCAATCCATTAAGAGAGTAGACTAAAGGAGACGGGAAAGACATGGGAAATGATATCCAGGTAGGTGAGTGGGTGAGCAAATTAAACCCAGCTTTAAGCGAATGGTGGCATCCTTTACACTGGCTCCCTGTATCTCAGAGTAGACTTTAACTATTGGCTTAGCACCAAAATACATGAAAGATTTGTTGTTGTTGTATTAACCTTCCCTACCACTCAGGTCTTCTCTTTAACGTCTACTCTACATCTGCCGGACCAGAATCAAACATGGAGATGCAGCATTCAGTTCTTATGCTCCACTAATCTGGAATAAACTCTCAAACCTGCCTTTGGCTGTTCTATTTAAACTATTAACTAAAACATCATTGATTTCAGTCTGTAGTCCAAATTTTCTTTAAATAAAGCACTAATCTAGGACGAGTCCGGTTTTTAATTCCATAGGTATGAACCTGCTGCACAAACCTTATGAGGCTTCTTTTGTATAGACTCAAAAAATGAAGAGTGGCATGTTTCCAACATTAGAGTACCAACTGGCTTCAATAAGAGGTCATTAGAACCAGAAACATTTATATAATTTCATACAAGAAGGAGCAGACATACCTGGTGCATCATGCAGCATTACATCTAAAAGTTCACTCTGTTCTGCTGGTAATTTTTTTCTGTCTTTTGTCCTTTAAAGGTTGTTCCCCACCTTCTTTGATAAACTAAGACACAACCTGGTGTGTTTTTCCTCAGACACAGATAATATCTGTGGTTCTTTTTGCTCACTTGAGTCTCACAGTCTTGTTAATAGCAGCAGCCTCACCACTCAGTGTGCAGACATTCAGGAGGACTTCAACCTGAAGTAAAGACATCATCTCTTGACAACTGAAGCTTTATTATTTTTACTTGTGCACATCAAGTCAGGAAGGATGAAGCTACAACTTTATTTGTTTAGTGCCATGAGCTATTTGCTGCTGACACATCAAGAGGAGCACATACTGGTATGGAATATTTCCATTTTCTGTTATAATTTATTTCCTTGACGTAAGCATATCACAAAAGACCTTTTTCACTTGTCTGCTTGGGTTTTAGGGACACATTTTCACTGTTCAGAATAGTTAAATGTTTGTTTCTATTTATTCACAAACCAATATTTAGCTTTTCCAGATAAAACATTTATTTCCAGCCTTTTAAACCAGCAGTGAGTATTTTCATTTAGATCAGAAAATTACAGCAGTTATTGCAGAATGTCAGTGACATGCTGTTTAGGGTGTACATATTACAGTAAACTCATTTTTGAAGGATGCTCATTATTTAAATGTTTATTATGCTGAAAGTAAGAAGAGCAGGGTAGTCAGGGAGAAAAGAAAATATGACCTCCAGTAAAGTCTAAGGCGTTACCTGTCTATAATAATATAATGTAATAATAACATGATCTGGTGTTTATCCGATTCAGGATTTATTTATAAATCCAACGTCAAGAGAACAAAAACTCAACAGATTTCACACCGTCATTTTTCATTAAAAGAATATGATGTCAAAGTAGAAAAGCTGTGGGTTAAAAACTAAGTACACCCCCTAATCCAGCAGCTTGTAGAACCACATTTAGCAAAAAAAACCTCAGAAGTTATTTTTAGTAGTATTTTATCGATCTACTGCATCGCTATCGAACAATATTATCTCCCTCTTCTTTATGAAATGTTCATTCATTGCTTGCACCAAATGTCAGCTGAGCTTTAACTGACCAGTTGGTTCATATGTGACTGTAAAATACTTTGTTATTTGGATGGGTTTATGGTCTACTTAATGCAGATTCTCAGGTCCTCTGGCTGCAACACAAGCCCAAATCATCATCCCTCCACCACTGTGCATGACAGTTGCATGCCTGTTTAAGCTGAGATGTTGTGTTTGTTCATCTCTAAAAATGGTGCTATGCGTTATGGCCAAACATGTACTTTAGTATAATTTTGCCAATGACTTAAATCCTTAGATGTCTGGCGTCGTTCAGACTTCGTGCAAACCACCACTTTTGTAAGTAGTGCAAGCTCTGACCTTGGGATGCATTCATTAGGATGTCCACTCCTGTAGATATTGCAGATGTCTGAAAAGACTTCCTCTTGTTAATAGGCTTTGTCTTTGTAGAATGATGAACTTCAGATAGTTTGGAAATGGCATTAAATCCTCCCTGGATTGATGGGCAGCAACAGTCTGTTCTCTAAGCTCATTGCTGTTGTCTTTCTACTTTGGCACTGTGTTAACATACACCTGTATGTTCCACAGCAACAAACTAACAAAACTTGTGGTTTTATAGAGGTGCTGACACTGATGATGGTCAGTTAATCAAGTTCTTTAATTTGCACCTGTTTCTGTGTTTTGTTCTCATAAGGTTAGATTTAAATTTTAAAATATGTTAAAGACCAGATCATGTTGATTATATCCTGGTATGTAAACCAGTGAAAGTAAAACAGGGTGTACTTTCTTTTTACCATGATTGTGTAGGTTTTGACTGTGTTTTTTGTCATTTCACTGTTTCTTTATCTGTGTTTATCTCAGAGCCTATCTGAAAAGTTAGTTCTGTTCCTGCTTTCTAACTTCTTCATTCTGCCACTCACCAACTGACATGATTCTGTTTTCATTTTCTTAGGATGCAATGTTCGGTTTTTTTGATTCAGCCAACACCACTTTCATTTATGATGATGATTACAAAGAATCTGCTCCCTGCAAAATGCACGTACCGGGATTTAACTCCCTTGTACTGATGGTCGTCTATATCATCGTGTTTGTGTTCAGCCTCATGGGCAACAGTGTGGTGGTCTACGTGGTCTGCTCTATGACTAAAGGCAGAACCAGCACAGATATCTACTTGATGCACCTTGCTGTGGCTGACCTACTCTTCTGTTCCACTCTCCCCCTCTGGGCCATTGACTCTCACTTCGGTTGGATCTTTGGCAACTTCCCATGCAAGCTCTTCTCAGGCTTCCAGGAGGCATCTGTGTACAGTGGGGTCTTCCTGTTGGCGTGCATCAGTGTGGACCGGTACTTTGCCATTGTGAGAGCTACACGAGTGCTGTCCTCCCGGCACCTGTTGGTAAAGGTGGTGTGCGGTGTTGTGTGGCTGACATCCGGGTTGCTGTCTCTACCTGTGGCAATTAAAAGAGAGAAAATCTTTGCTCCTGAACTGAACCAGGACATTTGCTACGATAACCTAACCGGCGAAAGCAGCGACCAGTGGCGGGTCAACATCCGAGTTCTGCGGCACACGCTAGGCTTTTTCTTACCCCTGGTAGTGATGACCATCTGCTACAGCTGGACGGTGGTGACGCTGTTCAACACTCGCAGTCAACAGAAACACAAGGCCATGCGCGTCATCTTGGCAGTAGTGCTGGCATTCGTTTTCTGCTGGCTGCCTTATAACATCACCGTGCTAATTGACTCTCTCTACCGAGGTGGAACACTCACAGAGACCTGCGAGGCCCGCTACAGAGTGGAGACCACGCTAGAGGTGACCAGGGTTTTTGCCTTCATGCACTGCATGGTGAACCCCGTGCTGTATGCCTTCATCGGGCAGAAGTTCCGGAATGAGCTGCTAACGGTTCTTTACAAACAGGGCCTGATCAGCAAGAAGGTCTGGGTGACTTACAGGAAGGGATCTGTTAGCAGTGTGGCCAGCATCAAGTCGAAACACACCTCTGTATCGATGTAAATCAATGCTGTTGGCGGGTTATTTATAAATACCCCCCATAAAGTGAACAAGCATAATCATTGTTGAAGTGCAAGAATATAGAAATTAGATCTTTTTAAGCATTCAGAAAAATCCACAACAAAGCAAAGAAAAAAAAAAACCAAAGTACTACGTCTCATTTTCAGAGGACATTAAATGTCACAGAACACTTTCTCAGTTCTAATGTTGATGAGATCTCTGAAGAACTATTAAATCAACCTGAATTGACAATTATTCTACATGATGAAATATTCCAAGATGTTTTGTCTTATAGATACTCAAACAAAAAGCGTGCCAAGAAGGAGGCTCTGGAAATGAGCATAGAACACTTACAACCCAAAACATTTTATTAAGCTATCATCTCTTCAGACTTACCTTTGGGAACCACTGGTAACTGATCTTGAGTTTCCTGGTTAGGTTTTAAGTCAATAGGGGTCCACACCATTTCACCAATGAAGGCCATATGCACACTTTCTGCTCCAAAAGCATTTAGGAGGAAAAGGAGCAATTGGGTGTGGCTAACTTAAGCACTTGATTTACTAGTCATCAGAGAGCACCTCTGTAACATACAGGAGTGTGATAACACCATGCCCTGACAGAAAAACATGACTGATTTCCTTAGAGAAGCAACACATGCTCCCCATCAATCTGGAAAGGGTTATAATTCCATTTTTAAACTAAGTAAATATGGGAAAAGACTCAAGAAATTATTCCCAGGTATAAAGTGTTTAAGACAGCAGCCAATCTGGAAGATTCCAGAAAAATCCAACCAAAGGTCAGAGGGTGTAATACTCAGAGAACTGGAAAAAAGCCCAGTTCTATCTGAATGAAACACAAAGACATCAGTAACAATGTCCTTTGAAAAGATAGGTCCTCAGTCACAGGACTATGTTAGAAGAAAATCAAACACAGTCTAACAGCACAGATACCTGTCAAGCACGGTGGTGGAGGGGTGATGAATTGGGCTTGTTTTGCTGCCACAGGATCTGGGCACCTTATGTAAGCTATGATCTTCTCTGTATACCAAAGTATTAGTATTATAGTAGAAGGCCATGAATCTGAGAGTTGAAGCTTGGGCGACATTAGTTCATGCAGGCAATGAAGAAACCTTTCATAACAAAGAGGGAGCTGAATGTCTGCAGACCTGCATAAGCTGAAGCAACGTAGGAAGGAAAAAAAGAATCGACCAAACTTTGTACAGTCTTGTTTCTTTGGGCTTACAGTCTTCAATACCTTAATACTGCTTAGAGTTTGTTAAATGACAGATGCTACAAGAAATAGAAAAGGTGTTGCACTTTTTCACTCTGAGCATTTATCCTAAAAGCTTCTTCAAAGCTTCACGTTGGAGTCTAATGTCAAAATCCAAATATAATGAGTGGCCTCTGCAGCTCTTCTCGTTTTTAGAGTGTGATGTTTGGCTTTTGAATCAACATCTTCACAATCTTTTAATAAAATTAAATGTCAAAATGTTTCCATGAAATATTTTCCATCACTAAGAAATGTGCAAGCTGCAGAGTGTGAGTTGCTGCACAGCTTTAGTCATATGTGCAATTATCAAGATATACATGTTTTCTGAAGCATGGGGACTCTCAATATAAAGCAGATATTTAAATATCCTGTGTTTCAGGGTGTCACTTTGCTATTACACCTATTGAGAAAAAATCAGATAAAAAATATTTCAGACAGGAAGAGGTGGTGAAACTTGTTTTCTGTTTTCACCACTAAAGAACAGTGTGACTTCTTTGATGAATGACTTTAATTTAGCAAACATTTCTGTAGAAACATCTTCTGCTTCTTTGTTATCACTGTTTTCATCTGAATCTAATTTTCTTTGATTGTATTTAACTTCATTTTTTTATTTTCCAGCAACATTTTCTTATTGTTCTTAATTAAATTTATTCTGTACGGATCCAAATATATTGAATAACACATCTATTTTTATGAAATACTGTCTGATGTATCTACAAAGTGGCTTGATATTAATTACACAAATAGCGACATCAAAATGTACTGCACAGTTTATCTTTGCAGGATCCCAAACCTCAAGGAGAGTTGCAGCAAAGAACCGACATTTGCTTAAGTGTTGCTTCATTCACAGGGTTTCGGTCAAGTTCCTGTTTTTCTATGTGGTTTCGAAGTGTTGTTGTTGTCAGTACCTGACATGTTGAAGTCAAAAAAGGAAAAAACAGGAGACAAATTTAGACCAAATTTATCTGTCAAAATCTTTGTTATCATGAACGTGTGAATATTACTTCAAAGAAATAATTTCTGGTGTGAAACGGAGATCAGTGTTTTTAAATGCTTTCTGGGAAACTTGCACCATACGCACACAGACCCGGTGTACATCTGATGAAAAACAAGTGATAAAGGATGTGTATAACAATGACATTTTCAGCTTCTTCTGGAGTTTGACATTGTACTTTCATTTTATGAGTAGTTTGAGGCAGCGGTTTGGTACCAAATAATGTAGTTGATCTAATTTAGAAACTGTCCCACCGTCACCACGTAAAAGACAGAATGTATTCAAACCCGCATCAAGTGTTACACATCTTATCTGTTGGTTATCTGAACACATTGTTGTATTAGTTTGTCGTAATCAGGGGTTGTTTGCTGCCTGTTGCCATCACACCTTAGAATTCCTGCAGGACAGCAAGTAGTTCAGTAATTTGTCCTGAAATGTTTTTGTATAAAGTTCATTATTGTGTTCATTATTTTGATATTTAATCTGATTACTCATGAGACTTCAAGTTGGTGCAGCTGCCTTGCCTTGCAGCACCGTCAAATTCTGCATGTCCTCCCCGTTCCTGTGTGAGATCACATCAGGGTTTATACATACATTTATATTCAATAAATAGAAATATGTTTTAAAGTTTCTGTAATTGAATTCACTGAGTGAAACACATGATATAGATTAATTACTCAGACTGATGTTTTCAAGCCTTTATTTCTGGTTGGTATGGTGATTTTCCATCTGCAGCTAATAAAAACGTGACATTTAAGATTAGAATATCACATCAGACAATAAAAAAACAGTTGTTGCACAGAAATGAGGGTTTCATAAAAAGTCCATCAAATAAGCCTTAAAGCATGTCAACGTGGCATCTATCCTGTGAACCCAAAACCAATAATGCGTATAGATTTTATTCCACATGTCAGAGGTTTCTGATTCTAGTTTTAGTCATGATATCAGAGTGGGTTGAAAGTGGAACAGGCCACATTGTTGTGGAGAGGAAGTGTTGAGAAATGTGGTTTACATTGACACCATCTAGTGGAGTATTTGTGGGGAACCGAACATACATCTATCATCATCTACAATTTAATATAAAATTTATTTTTCTGTGTTCTTTTTGTGTCTTTGCTCTGTTCTCTCAAACCCCCAGTCGGTCGTAGCAGATGGCCGCTCACACTGAGCCTGGTTCTGGTTCTGCTGGAGGTTTCTTCCTGTTAAAAGGGAGTTTTTCCTCTCCACTGTCGCTACATGCATGGTCAGTATGAGGGATTGCTGCAAAGTCAACGCCAGTGACTGTCCACTGTCTCTACATGCTCATCCAGGAGGAGTGATTGCTGCAAGTCACTGACTGGATGCAATCTGCTGGGTTTCCTTAGACAGAAAAACTTTTACCAATTTGAATAAATAACTGAATCTAACTGCACTGTTTGATAACTTGAATCAATTAGAATGTATGTACTTGACTTGAAATCTGTATGATTTGATTGAATTGACTTTGTTAAGTGCCTTAAGATGACATTTTGTGAATTGGAGCTATATAAATAAAACTGAAATAAATTGTTTTCATATATTTGCATTGAAATCTTTCTATAAAAGCACAGTGACATGTCAAAGGTGTTTCTACACAGAACAGCAGGATCTGATACAGATGTGTCTCTGGAACACCCAAAACGCAAAATCAGAGGCTGAAAAGTCAGGAGAAAGTTAATAAACGAACATGAACCTGATTTATTTTACTGTTGAACAACTGCAACACTTTCAGTTCATCTGAAATGTTAACGAACCTCAAATCTGAATATTTACAGAGGTTTAAGGAAGGTTAATAAGTGAGAACAAGCAACTCTAAATAAATAAAAAAAATACATACATATATATTGTAACAGCGATTTGAATAAAAGTCCGGCTTTCTAAGGTGGTAATCGCAGAGAGCGATGCTGTCTTGTAACCCTAACTGATAGGCCTGAAAAGCCTTAACTGGTAGCCTAAACAATATTTAGTGACAAAAATTAAATATGCAAGTTTAGGATTACTCCAGTCTTGTGTTTTTAATCACTGATAATGTGAAGATTGAGTACAGGGAAAGGAACTACGTGATACGAAAAAACATCAACTGAAGGGAAAACACTTAGTTTGATTAGCTATCTCCTATCTAGCAAAAGGAGCTAATAGAAATGTCCAGGACAATTAATCTACTAAACTAATTATCCTTACTGAGCAGTATAAACAACAAACTCTCAACAAAAACACCACATAAACCGATTCAAAACGTAGCTTATGAGGTTTCTCAGTGCTTACAGAAACACCAGTTATAACTCTTCTGAACATTACTTACAAAAATAGCAGCGCCCCAAGTGGTGAGTCCAGGAACTACACCACAGTCCTGCCTTCAGAACATTTTATACATATATATTTATAATGTATATATATATATATATATATATATACATTATATATATATATATATATATATATATATATATATATATATATGTGTGTATATATATATAATATACACACATATATATATATATATATATATACACACATATAATGTGTGTATATATATATATATATATATATACATTATATATATATATATATATGTATATATATATATATATATATATATACATATATATATATATATACATATATATATATATATATATATATGTGTATATATAAGCTCTCCTGTTGAAGGACTCATAGGTTCCCTGCAGGGTTTATGTCTGGTGAGGAAGGGAGCCATGTTATTATCTCTCATTTATAAGGCCTTCATTAGCTAGTACCTCGATGTGCATGATGGACTACTGCCCTCCATAAAAATGTTGATCCTCTTGACTGTTGCAATTTTTTTCCTTCACCGCAGCTTTAAATAAATGTCATCTAAAAATTGTCAGGAGGTTCTGAGAGTTGATTTTTAGTCCATCTTCAACTCAAAAAGATCTAACTAGTTCAGCTTTAATAATACCAACCCTTACCAGTACCCCACCTCCACCTGGATGTTGGTCTCCTTAGACTATGCCCTTCCTCTTTACAGGAACACATACAGTATCACCAGATATGCTTACATCCAATGAGCAGTTGAGTTTATACACCTTGGAGTTAAAACTTATGAATAGATGTGATGACATATTCAAGGCAGGAGCACATTTCAGCAACAAAACAATACAAAGTGCTTTTTATGATGAAAACATGTGAAATTTAGAAAAAAAAAACTTAAAGATTACATTGCAGACATACTTAAAGACAGCCAATAAAAGTAGGGAAAGATACTGCTAGTTTCTAATTTTCAAACCTAGACTGACTCTTATAGAGAAGAGCGTTATTTTTTTATATTTTAAGTTTCTATGACTTCAGTCTCTCAAGCAATAAAAACAAAAACACCACTTTAATATGCTCCTTGCGGAGAAAAGAACAAACGGAAGATGTATATAGGAGTAAAGTAACAACAATAGCTGTAACATTGTTTTGTGTTTTAGGGACTTTGAGCTCTTCCTTATTTAAAATTAATTTCACAGTTTAACAGAAAGCAGATCAACATCCTGTTTTAGCTCAGGTTCAAGCTCCTTTCCGCTCATTCTCTGAAATCTTCACTTTTTGTTTCATTGCTTCGGATTTTCAGCAGTTTGACCCGCAGGGGGCGGGGACACGCTTGTGCGTAAGGCCGATCGACGTTGCCACGGTAACGGCATAAAAACAGCTCCGCTAAACCTCTGTAGATTTCCGCGAGGATAAACTGCGTCAAAAGTGTCCCGCTGAAGGTTTGTTATCAAGGATATTCCATCATCACTGAGGTAATCCGGCTGAAAACTGAATGGCAGTCCTGAGTCCATTTTACAGCTTTTACTTTGACCGGACTGAAAAGAGCGTTAGCGGTTGAATGGGCTAAAAACATTGTCAATTAAACAAGTAATGCAGGACTGCTTCCGCTTTGGCCTCAAAATAAAAGCACCGTTTTCTGGAACTCGTTGAAACCGTGATCTGTTCTCAGTTAATAATAATTATCAGTCAGTTTGCAGACTATCTTTGGTCTTATTTTGATTCTTTTTTTATGTTATTTTACAAAACTGCACTTGAGTCAATTGTTCTGTGTTTTAACTGACCTCCTTTTTCAAGCATGTAAATTTCAAACATATAAATAATAAAATGAGATAAGGTTATCGTTATTATTCATTAGAAGGAAGTAAGATGCAGTTTACACTTTTTTTAGAACTAGTTTGTAGGTTTACATGTCAATCATTTTTAATATAGCAATTAATACCAGGGTACATCTAAATACAAATCCACACACACACAATACAAACATAAACCAGTAAATACTTTGAAAATCATGACAGCAAACAACCATCACTACACTGAGTTATACAGTCATTAAAATAAATATCCCAATAGTAAATTTATTTTTTCTCTGAAATCTGTGATTTCTTTCATGAAATATGTTCGAACTAATGTGGTAAACCATATACAGGTCCTTCTCAAAATATTAGCATATTGTGATAAAGTTAATTATTTTCCATAATGTCATGATGAAAATTTAACATTCATATATTTTAGATTCATTGCACACTAACAGAAATATTTCAGGTCTTTTATTGTCTTAATACGGATGATTTTGGCATACAGCTCATGAAAACCTAAAATTCCTATCTCACAAAATTAGCATATTTCATCTGACCAATAAAAGAAAAGTGTTTTTAATACAAAAAACGTCAACCTTCAAATAATAATGTACAGTTATGCACTCAATACTTGGTCAGGAATCCTTTTGCAGAAATGACCGCTTCAATGCGGCGTGGCATGGAGGCAATCAGTCTGTGGCACTGCTGAGGTCTTATGGAGGCCCAGGATGCTTCGATAGCGGCCTTTAGCTCATCCAGAGTGTTGGGTCTTGAGTCTCTCAATGTTCTCTTCACAATATCCCACAGATTCTCTATGGGGTTCAGGTCAGGAGAGTTGGCAGGCCAATTGAGCACAGTGATACCATGGTCAGTAAACCATTTACCAGTGGTTTTGGCACTGTGAGCAGGTGCCAGGTCGTGCTGAAAAATGAAATCTTCATCTCCATAAAGCTTTTCAGCAGATGGAAGCATGAAGTGCTCCAAAATCTCCTGATAGCTAGCTGCATTGACCCTGCCCTTGATAAAACACAGTGGACCAACACCAGCAGCTGACACGGCACCCCAGACCATCACTGACTGTGGGTACTTGACACTGGACTTCTGGCATTTTGGCATTTCCTTCTCCCCAGTCTTCCTCCAGACTCTGGCACCTTGATTTCCGAATGACATGCAGAATTTGCTTTCATCCGAAAAAAGTACTTTGGACCACTGAGCAACAGTCCAGTGCTGCTTCTCTGTAGCCCAGGTCAGGCGCTGCTGCCGCTGTTTCTGGTTCAAAAGTGGCTTGACCTGGGGAATGCAGCACCTGTAGTCCATTTCCTGCACACGCCTGTGCACGGTGGCTCTGGATGTTTCTACTCCAGACTCAGTCCACTGCTTCCGCAGGTCCCCCAAGGTCTGGAATCGGCCCTTCTCCACAATCTTCCTCAGGGTCCGGTCACCTCTTCTCGTTGTGCAGCGTTGTCAATAGTGGCCTTCGGGACAGCAGTCAGGTCGGCAGTCTTATCCATGATTGGGGTTTTGAGTGATGAACTAGGCTGGGAGTTTTAAAGGCCTCAGGAATCTTTTGCAGGTGTTTAGAGTTAACTCGTTGATTCAGATGATTAGGTTCATAGCTCGTTTAGAGACCCTTTTAATGATATGCTAATTTTGTGAGATAGGAATTTTGGGTTTTCATGAGCTGTATGCCAAAATCATCCGTATTAAGACAATAAAAGACCTGAAATATTTCAGTTAGTGTGCAATGAATCTAAAATATATGAATGTTAAATTTTCATCATGACATTATGGAAAATAATTAACTTTATCACAATATGCTAATATTTTGAGAAGGACCTGTAAATCCATGTTGCCTTTTAGAAAGTAGTTGGTATTTATTGGTTAATGTTTCAAGTCTGGCCTGAAAACGTTTTATCTAATTTATTTTTAGAAGCAGAGGAACAAGCCTGTAATTTATGAAGTGGTTCACTGGTTTTCTTTAACAGATTGACCTTAGCTCCTTTTATGATGTCAGGGAATGTTTCAAATGATCTGTTGAAGATGTGCTGGGATAAAAAAAAGCAAAGAACTAAAAGCATCACTGTGGAAAAAGTCAGCTGTAAGAACTGAACTGTTTTAAGAGTGAAAATAAACCGAGCTATAAATAATCGACCTACAGCAACCACACAGAACCATTTCTATAAACGCTGCACCTCTTTGTAAACAGAGAGAAACGATTTCTTTATAAAGCATAATATTAAAAAATGAACATATTTTAATCCATACTAAATAAATCATCAGAATAGGTTCTAATAATTCTGAAACCTTGGTATGTGAAAATAAGTTTGTCTTAGTTCTGTTCATCCCAGTTAAAAAAAACACATAAAATTATAAAATTACTAAATATTTGACATGATCAGCTTTTAAAGCATTTTCAGTGTAAATATATTTGAAAGAAATGTGTTTTGTGGTTAATAATCTCAGTCACAGTATGTGACAAATCCTTTTATTCTGAAATTGAATCCCTAGCACCGGAAGTTGATTAGCAGACACTGCAGTAGCTTAGCATGCTATCTTTAGCAGCGTTTCTTCAGAGTTGGTCATTGAGGTTCTGCTGTAAATATTTCTCTGTTCCAGCAAACAGAAACGTACCTTTATGACGATCTGCAGGTTAACACCGGGGCTAGCAGCTTAGATTTAAACCTTTTTCTGTTGGACCTCAGCAGGTTCGGAACCAGTCAGGATGTCCAGTGACCTCGCTGGCGTGTGGGAGGTAGCGCTGAGTGACGGAGTCCACAGGATCGAGTTTGAACATGGGACAACCACCGGGAAAAGAGTGATCCTTGTGGACGGAAAGGTCAGTTTCCGGGTCCGCTTACAGTACTGTACCTTTTAAAGAATTTTGGAAAGCCCAGATGATGATGATGATGATCTAAGCTTCTGATAGGTTCATTCACAACATTTGACATCAATGGAGGCCCACCTGTGGATGTATTTTAAGGCAACACTTGAAGCACACTGTTTCCTTGTGTGACATCATGGAAAAATCAAAAGAAATCAGCCAGGATGTCATGAAAAGACATCACGTCTTTGGGGACAATTTCCAGATGCCTGAATGTGCCATGTTCATCTTTTCAAAGGATTTTAGGCAAATATAAAGAGCAAGGGAACAATCACACTATTCAGGAAGAAGACGGTTCTGTATCCCACCGAGGAACGTGTTTAGTTCACCTTGTGAAGATATTGGCTGAAGCTGGTGAGAAAGTGTCTTTACAGTACTATAGATGGGCTGTAAGGCCACTCGTTGAAGAAGAAGTCATTAAAAGCCAGATTATACTTTGCAAAATGCACTGCTTAATTTCTGTGTTCTGATGAAACTAAAATTAAAGTGTTTTGGCCATGATGACCGTTACATTTGGAGGAAAGATTAGGGAAGCTTCCAAGCCTAAGAACACGGCAGTGGCAGCATCATGATGTGTGGCTGCTTTGTTGCAGGAAGGACTGGTGCACTTCATAAACTAGATGGCATCATGGGGGTAGAACATTATGTGGAAACATTGATGGACAGTGACACAAGCACACTGCCAGACTTGTTACAAAGAGGCTTAAATACAACAACGCCAATGTTTTGGAGGGGCCATCACAAAGCCCTGATGTCAGGCCCAGAGAAAATGTGTGGAGTCTGTGAACAAACCGGTTCTGTCAGGAGGAATGGGTCAAACTTCCAGCAAATTATTGTGAGAAATGATCTTTCTTGTGGTTCTGACATTTAGCAAGTAGAAATAATTAGTTGTAATCCTAACTGACATAAAACCATAAAGCGAAGTCGGATTTGATGAAAAGGTTCTATTTCTTTTATATGGGGTATGTAAACATCTGGTTTCATCTGTATGAATGTTTTTGTTACATAAGGTGTCTGATTGGTTTAGATAAACAGGAAGCACCTATCTATGTCCTGTTAAGCCCAAACGTATTCATACCCCTGGTAGATGTAGGTTTAAAGTAATCTTTAAACTTTACCAGCATGTTTCTTCTGACTGGAAGTAATGGTTTTGGAGCGGCTCAGTTCTGGCTGGAGACTGCCACCTCGAAGACTTAAAGCTCATCAGCAAAGATACATTGAGAATTGTACCAGCAGAAACACGCCAACAAAGCATGCATGTGTGTCCAGTGAAGGTAGCCAGTGATTCCCATTTAGCCTGGTTTTCAGGAGGTTCTGAGGCGGGACTGGATGTTTAAACTCGTCGGGAAGGAGACTTTCAACGTGGGCCAGTCAGACACCAAAGCCACCATCAACATTGATGCGGTCAGCGGCTTCGCCTACGAGTACACGCTGGAGATCAACGGGAAGAGCCTGAAGCAGTACATGGAGAACAGATCGAAGATCACCAGCACCTGGCTGCTCAACCTGGACGGGATTGACTGCAGAGTGGTTCTGGGTGAGCCCGGTTTAACCTCTTTTTAATGTTTGCTTTGCCAGTATTAATCAGCAGAGGAGCATCCTCGCCTCTGAGTGAGAGTTTATGCCAAATATCCATCTACCTTAGCTTTACTTGTTCATTCATATTACCTAGAAGGACTTGATATTTAGAGTGCTGTGATTTCTGCGCCACAGAATTGCGCTCTCGTATTAATGCTAAGCTCGTTAACTGCTTTAAGCACCACGCCATCCGCTGCCACCCGTCCTAACTGGACAGGCTAATCCCTTTTCTAATCACGCTGCTTGTAGCTAATCAGATGGTGTACCTGATCAGCTAATCCATACATAACATTTAAAAAAAACCAAACAGCAGTTTGATGTGTGTAATCCACACAACTCAGAGTTATAGACACTCCCACTTCTCTAAGCTATAGAAAAAGCAAGTGATGTTGTACAGAAATGGGTTAGCTGCTTTTGGCTTTATTTGTGAAAGTGAAATCATGGTTGGAGGCATCAAACCTGTTGGGTATCCTAAATGTTTGAAATAATGAGAAAGAAATGTTACAAGGAAACCTTAATTGGTCACATTTGCATTGATTCTTCTGTAGTGGTGCGACACAAAGGGCATGCAAGAGCTGCAGCTCACATGAAGCAGAATCTGTGGATTTGTCCAAAAACATCTGTTGCAGCCTGGCTGCTGTGATCAAATGATTTTTGCTGGTGTGTTAAATGCACAGGAAGCTAATGTGGGAGATTTATTGTTCTATGGTAACATCGTCTTCCCGTGCAACTGAAACAAATGGGTGATACGCTATAGTGTGTTTGGACAAATCCAGCTCCCAGTTATATTCCTCTATCCTCCCAGTCCCCTCCCAGTCCCACTCCTCTACCTCCCAGGGCCCTGTAGACAGGTCGATACTGAACTCCTTCACTGTTGTTACTTTCAGAGAAAGACACCATGGATGTGTGGTGTAATGGAGAGAAGATTGAGACTGCAGTAAGTTTTCATAATTAATCTAAGAAATAATCCATAACAGATTATAGAAATGTACATTTTATTTCTGTCCCGTAGAGAAACAAAGAGCCAAAATTTAAACATAAAAAATGATTGTTTGTTTCTTCATGGCTGCTGCTGTGATCCGTGTCTGCAGGGGGAGTTTGTGGACGACGGCACGGAGACACATTTCACGCTGGGAGACCACAACTGCTGCGTGAAAGCTGTGAGCAGCGGGAAGAGACGAGACGGCATCATTCACACTCTGCTTGTAGACGGCACAGAGATCGCTGAATGCACCGAGTGAATTTTATTCCTGACTTGGTTTTTGTCAGGAAGCAGACTGTAAAGATTTCCTTAAAAAGGTTGGAAGGCAGCAGTTTGTGGACGTCCACACTGTGCAGATATAATAGCCATACTGTCTGTGTAGTGACAGGACAGGAGCTGCAGTCTGAGCAGATAGAAATGTCAATCATAAGATTTACTGTCTCTAAAGGTTTACATTAATATTAAGAGATTTTTTAGGCCTAAAGATGTAATTTATAAGTTAGAAATACTGTCCATTCTCTGTCGTTGAACACCTACTGTCTGGTGTCATTCTGATGGAAACAGAACCTTCTTCCGGACTTCCATCCTCTGTGGTTTAATGTTGTATTGTGGGCTATTGATGTACCCGAATGAATATTTCTCTGCCTGTTTTCTCTGCTTGGAATCTTCTCCATTTATCGGGCCAATCAGTTGCTTCAGGCAGAGGTAAAAAGCTGCTGTGGTGTCTGAAGAAAATGAGGCTCCATCTTGTCCTGCTGACCGCTCCAACCGTTTTACACAATCATTCGGATTCATTAGTCAATGCTGACCATAGAAAACTACATACACCACACCTGTTAACTGGGTGGAGACTTCCTGTTTGTCCTTGAAGAACTGTGAACTGTATGTGGGCTGTTATGTTGTGGCTGTTTCAGTTAAACCTTTTCTGTATATTTATAGAGAAACTGGGTGAATACTCAAAGCTTTTGTGTTAGAACTGTCTGAATGTTTAAGTTAATGTCACTGGAGCAGAGGTCCAATTAAAGGTCAAATCCTGTTCTTTCTGAGGTCAGATGTTTGATGTCTCATTTAAAACTATGTGGGGCAGAAGTTTTTAAAGCTTCTTTTTATGTTTGTCAGAGTTTAAAATGTCAACTTGATTTATATTGCAGCACAAAGCCACACAACGTGCTTTCTAGACAAAACCTGCTGATAAAATTTACAAATGCACATCTGCAGAATCCAAACACACTTTAATAACATACGGTATTTATCTAAAACAGGATGGTTACACAACATTTCCCTTTGGGATAAATAAAGTATTTTTGAATAAAAATTTGAAACAGCTATTTAATATGTATTTAAAACGTTTCTAATCTGTTTGGATATGGAGCATCTCTGAAATCTATGGGAAGTGAATTCCATCCTATCAGACCACAAACACAGCTTCCTTATTACTGAGTACTAATAGAAGTGAATGATTATTATCTGTGGACCTGAGTAATATAATTTACCGCTTTGTACACAAATAAGATTTTAAAGTTGACTGCATTCTGCAGGCAACCGGAGGAGCGTTCGGAGAACCAGAGTAATATATTTTCAGATTTCTTAGTGTCTTTCAGATTATGGTCAGCTGATGTTAATGTAGTCTACATGTTGCAGAGTTTGGAGACAAGTCCAGCCTACTTGTGACAAACAGACATTTATTAAATCTGTAGCTGATCAGATTTTCACAGAAACTAGTCATGTTGCTTGTTTCAAATTGATTTTATGAAAAATGATTGTGACTTACAGCAGCTCAACTTTTTTCAGGTACATTTTGTCCATGTTGACACTTTCTGAAACAAAATTAAGCTAAGATTCCCCAGAGATATACATGAGATATACATGCAGATGTGCTCCAACGCACCTCTTGTCTATATGGAGAAGAGAAAGAATGATTTCTACTAGATTTATGTCATCTGAAAGAAACTGATTAATTTATAGATTTAATAACGTTTCCATGACCCAAATATTACGTTTGATTTAGCAAGATATTTAACGCTTTCATCAGAATATAGATTTACACATTATTACTTTTGTTGCTATATAATATGGTCATCTTCCCCCAAAATGATTAAACAAATCATAAAATAATAATAAAGACAGGATTTTAATGAAGATCAGATATTTTAACAAAGTTCAAGAACAACAACCTTAGACCACAAGTTATTCCTTTACAAACTTTTCCTGGAAGTTCTGTTAGATAAACAGAACCTTCTTCTGAAATCAGTTTCTTACATTAAACCATGACAAAATAAGCAACCCCCTTTTTTTTTTTTACAAGTAGGAAACACTTGAATCCTTCTTACAGATGATAATGAACTTGGGTAAAGCTTGATAACCGCTGAAGATAACGGAGATGTCAGGGCCTCCATCCACACTGTTATGGGTAACGTTGGGATCTTTCCCAACCGGAGGAGGCATGTTGAGTCCTCTTTTACCAGGAGCTGAGTTTCCTGTCAGCACTTCAGCCTCCACAAAGTAAAGATACTCTTCACTTTGTTCTCGCCACAGCTCCAGGGCCACCTTTATCTTGTGTGCAAAATAGATGCCCTCTCCATACTTTGGATCTGTAACCAGAGGAAATTACATCATTTTATCATGCAACCCTTAATAAAATCAAATTAGACACAAAAATGACCAATGCTGCTGTTTTAGTTTCATTAAATCTGAGTGGTGCTTTCGATATGCCTAATTTATAATTTGTTTCAAAGACAGGAAGCTGCTCCATTATTTACTCTAAATGTCTTATCTCACAACAATGAACCTCTTATTATTTTGTGTATTTCAGACCTAAGAATAAGATTTTGACACTACTAAACAGTTGCATTGATTTTAGAGAAAATTGAACAAATATATGACAGGAAAATGAGAGTAGCTGAAAACCCATCTAAGGTAGCCACCGAGGGGCAGCGTAACGGAAGCAAGAAGGCTTAGCCGTCCACCTTTGGCCTTCTTTTAAAAAGTAAACAATGATGAGAGCTACCGGCAGAATATTTGGAGACAGATAAAGAACGGTTAGGAAGTTGTTGCCACGCTGTTATCTGGACACACGAAGGGTTGTATGAGTCAGGAAACTGGGAAGATTAAAGTACCTGAACAGCTGATGCTGGGCCATTGCCATGTTGTCATTTGCAGTGATTTTGGCTATTATGTCATTTATGAATGGGAATAAAAAATATCACAACCCCTCCATACATCTCACTGTGCATTTGTAGAAGCATTTGATTTGTGCTATTCCAATGTTGTTTTCCTTATATGGTGTTACGTTCACTGACCTATAGGGGGCTCTCTTACTAGGAGAGGGTTTCTTGTTTTATTTTTTCTCTTCTGTGTTTGCAGGTTGCTGTTACACCTCATGCACAGCTGAAGTCAATCCTTTCTCATCAGTGGACAGCAAAAAGCTTCAGTCATCAGTGCTGGACCTTTCTCTTTGGGCATGTGATTTGAGACCTCAATTATGTGTACTGGCTGTCTAACAATAACTTTGTGGCTAATCTTGTTTTGGTGAATTGTTGAATGATGTTAAGATCTTGTGTTAAGAAGGGAAGTTTGGTAAGGGTTCTCCACCATTTTCTTTGAGCCAAGTTTTCTCCTGTTTTATGGCCAGCCAGGCATTTGAAGTATTATACTTTTGTTTTGGTTAGATGAGGCTTTGCTTTATATTTTATCAATTATTAGTTAGAATGGGTATATTTGTCAGAAGGGCTATTTTTGTCATCTTGACCTTGACGTTTATTGCTTCCCAAATATTGAGGTCCTGTGTGAACCCTGATTTGAGGAAAACAAATCCTTTTTTTTACGCTGAGCGGAGTTTTGTTCAGTAGTTTTAAGTTTGATAGTTGATTAATTTTATTAATTCTGCTACTCCTAGACTTTCATTTAGGGCTTGTAAAATAGGTTAAGGAGGAGAGTTTTCACGATCTTGCTCAAAACGCAATTGAAAAACAGTTTATCATTCCTATCTTATCGTTAACGAAATAACGAAAACGAGAAGTAAAAAAACAGTTTTTTTTAACTGAAATAAAAATAAAACGAGACTTTGCAACAAAACAAAAACTAACTGTGACTGTAACGAGTGTTCACAAAACTAACTAAAATTAACTGAATTTATAAAGACAATGTGCTTAGTTTTCGTTTGTGTGTCTCATGCATATATGAAATCTAGTCTCGGGATAATGTTTTTTTTCTTGCTGTGCCGCATTCCGCCAGCAGAACGTCAGTCAAGTAATCTGTGCGGTCTGACCACACCTAGCGTCATGTTAGCAAAACTTGGGATAAAGTGCCAGAGTCCAAATCGGGATTACTTGGAATACGACTGTGTTTTATATAAAACCAAGTGTCTTGTAGTGTAGGGTGACCAGACGTCCCCGATTTAGACGATCTGTCCCCGGCTAAATCTGTCCCCAGAAATGTCCCCGATTTTAGCGTTTTTGAATGAGAAATGTTGTGTGTAGACTTACTACGGTAGCTGGTGCTAGAAAGCACGAGTGAGCATATTGCGCGTAACAACTGCTGTTACAGTAGCTGGTCGCGCTGCTGTTAACGCTACAGACAGAGTAGAAGAAGAAGAGCTGAGGGCGCCGCCTTGGACTGGGCTGATACTGGCTGTGATGAAGGTTTGTTTCATGGTAGGAAACGTTACTAGTGTTGTCAACATTCAAAAAAATGGCTTGGATGTGTTTTGTTTTACTAAAAGCGAGGACACAAATGCTAATAAACCAAGTTTTTATGAACGAACCGAACAGCAAATAGGAAGACAAGAGCACAACTGCCTGATTTGGGAAATTGAGGAGCTACAGTGTCAACAAGGATTCGTCCAAAGTAAGACGTTTTAGAATTTATTAGTGACCTTCAGTTTATATTTCCTGAGTTAGTTATGAGTTGTTTTGCTAATTTATTATAGTGATTTGTGAACTCAGGCTGAGGGGTGTTTTCCACTCAGTTTGGACATATGAAAGTTACTGAAAGGAGTCAGCAACAGGGAAAATGAATGAGGCAAGAACTGCATGAACTGCGAATGATGAAAAGGGAGAGAGAGTCACCTGGTTAAATGTGCATTTCTTCTGTTGTATGAGCCTGTAGCTCCAAGTAATAATAGTTGTTTTTTTTCCTTTTGCTAAATATGGCAATTTTGGTATTTCATCAACAGAGGAAAATAGTTCAATAGTTAAAAACCTATTTGATTTGTTAAACTGTAATTTTTCAGTATGTTATACTCTCTAATGTTTTTGGAGAGGATTGTGATTATATTATGTCTCTTTTAGAATAGTGAACGTCTGATAGAAGAGGAGAGAGGAGGAAAATAGACTGATAGAAAGAAGAGTAAAAGAGCAGGGAAAAGAGCAGAAGAGTGTTGGAAAAAGGAGGAGAGTAAAGAAGACAGACATTACTACTATTTTTTGTTTTATTACTCTTAGGAAATGCTAAGTGTAGATAGATTTTCCTGCTATTATTTATTATTTTTAAAGTTTGATTATGAATAAATATTTTAAAATAAATGAAACTGTAACTGTAACCGTGTTTTCATTATATCTTGATAACATTTCATTCTTTTAATCTCTGAGCTGGAAATATAACCGGATTTGATTTCAGAAAAAAGACTAAAACTATAATTTAAACTAATAAAAACTAAACTTAAACTAAGCATTTTGAAAAAATAAAAACTAAACTAGCAAACAAATGCTAAAAACTAATTAAAACTAAAATAGAATTGAAAATGTGAGGTCAAAACTAAATAAAAATTAAAACTATTAAAACCTTGGTGCAAACGCATTAAATTCTATGGGCCTGATCTTCAAAAGGTTTGCGTGTATAAAACTGCACGCAAACCTATTTGCATCCGCAAAGCTGATCTACAAACGCAGTGGTAATTGGATTGCGTGTGCAAAATCAGCAGAATTGCGGGCACAAACCTTTTAGCATGTCTGCCTTCGTGAATATGCAGAACACATGATAATGACCCAAACATGCACATTTATGGGAGAAGGATATGCATATGTAATCCTTTACCACCTGCAATGCAATATTCCAAACCTAAAAGGGAGTGCGGGTGCAATTTTAGCGTGTGGATTTAGCTCGTTTGAAACGCAGGTACTAACTGGGACGCAAAAATGTCTGCTGTCTTTGGCCAGAAGGAGGCATAGATAAGATGACAGATGATAGGGAGAGAAAATCTTCTGTACATGTGCCAACAGATTTGCGTTGTCAGAAATAAAAATATTAAAAGATGGATGAGAATAGAGGATTCAATGTTGGATCATTTTAGCTCTGATTTGGAGACAACCAAAAACAGAAGCCCTGTCATATCTCCTATGATAAAACTCCTTGCAACACTTTTTTCTTGCATCTGGATCTTTCCACTGCACCATCGCTGTCAGTGAGATCATCTGCTCTGAACTGGAGGCTGACATTTTTTCGGGAATCCCATGGGTCACGGGATTAAAGATCATGTGATTGGGACGGTACAGGATAAAAAATTAACGGGAGCGGGAGCTAAGCAATAGGAGGGAAAATAAACTAGGATCAATTGTCTTTGGAAATGTAAAACTGAGACTTTGTTATAAACTTTAAGAAAAAAAACTTGGCTCGACGCGGCCATTGTGTAGTTTTTTTCCAAGAATCATATACTATAATGCGAGTCAAATGAACTACACGACCCACAAGCCAACAGTGCTTCTGTTCGACATTTCCACCTGCGTTTGCTCCCTCCATTCTGAATGCAGGTGGAGAACTGGACGTGGTAAAATTGGATTTGCAACGTAAAGTCAGAAGTAAGGACTTATCTATTAAACTTATAGAGCTGACAGGAAAGTCGCAAATATTACCGAACAAGTATTAAGTGGGAACGTAAAAAGTATTGCGTGGGGATGCAAAAGAAAAACAATTCTCCCATATTTTAATACATCATTAAATATTAAGTGTACCACTAATTACGTCATGTCGTCTTTAAAATTATACTTAATTATTCAGTGGCACATTTAATTGCATAATAGTCCATTTCATGATATAATGGTACATTTATTGTTTCTAATGATGTATTAAATAAATAAATGGTACCTTTAATTTAATGCCACATTTAATGTTACATTTCTTTCATGTTACATTTACTTCACTTATGGGACATTCACAACATTTATTTATTTAATGATGATTTTATTGTATTAATTTTGTCCAGTTTGACCCTCCATTCTTGATGCCTGTATAGGAGGTCATGTCAGAATTTGAATCAGGTGTTCTGGAGCAGACAAACATCTAAAACCTGCAGGGAAGGGGTCCCTGAGGACCAGGGCTGTGAACCATTGAGGTATAGTTTCTAAATTGTGAAGGTTTTGCCTTTTTATCCTTTTGTTCAACAAGTACAGTTCTCTTGCTAGGTGCATTTTTCTTTTGTTTCAGCAACTTGAAACATGAAAGTAATGTCATTGTTCAAAGGAAACAGTCACTCAATAAATGAGTAAAATACAACTATGTACATTTTATTTATTCAGCTAAGATAGGCATGGTCTGTTTCCTTGTTTGATATTTTATTATTTCTTCATTATTATTCTTTTTACTTTAACTGGCCTTTACTACAACTAAAAACAGGGACCTAACTGGTCCTTCAAACAAATTGCCAAAAGATTAAATGAAGAAAACAAATTGGGAGTGGCACAGGAGTGGGAGTCGTTCTAAATGGGAGCGGGACGGGAGTGGGAGTCAATTTACCAGGAGTGGGACGGGACAGGATTTCTTTTTTTAATGCTGGCCTGGGATTGGGATGGGACAAGACATTTTTCTGTCGGAGCGGGATGGGACAGGATTTCTTTTTTTAATGCTGGCCTGGGATTGGGATGGGACAAGACATTTTTCTGTCGGAGTGGGACGGGACAGGATTTCTTTTTTTAATGCTGGCCTGGGATTGGGATGGGACAAGACATTTTTCTGTCGGAGCGGGATGGGACAGGAGAGAAAATCCACTCCCGTGTCACCCTCTACTCTGAACGAGCCATAACCTGATCATGGCTAAATGCGAACATTAATGATCAAGTGCGCACAGCCTGTAATTGCACATCATGCAAAATATCCACTGTGCTTTGATGTTGATAATATAATTAATAGGAAATGTATAAAGACACTATAAGGCACTATAAATCCTTCATTTGCTAACTAAATGCTAAAATCACTTCTTGCAGGTGAAAAATCACCATTTAAAGGCGGTGTTTCCATGTGGTGGAAAAGACAATGTATGCTTTAACCGTGTCACTAAACAAGCATTATTGACAGTAAGATTGTGTCAATGCAATCAATCAGAGCTGGATCAGTTTGATTACGTTGTTTAAATGTGAACATATGCCAGGGGAGGGTTTTGTTTATACAGTAAAAAATTATTTTGTGTCACCAAAAAATAATTAAAACAATCAAAAACGTTGTATATCGTATTGGCAATATTGACAAAACAAACAAAACAAATTCAGTAACATCATTGGAAAATAATTTATTTTTATGTACATAAATGTTCGATTTAAATTCTTTGCAGGACAGTTATGACGTTATGTTTTTAAATTAGCAAAGCTATAACATACAGATTGCCAACTCCTACAACAAAATATTTTTATGTTGCTAATATTCAGGGGTGAAAGTGAGCTGGTACGGTCCGGTACTGCGTACCACTAAAGATCCTGTGCCGGTACACAGTACCGGGAAGAGGGAAAAACGGCTGTCTGCTATGAAGCCGTCATCCAGAACCAGTTACGGCTGCAAAAACTCATGAGCACACAAAGATCAGATCCGCTACCAATAGGCAGTCTAAAACCCAACTTAATCTGTTTATAAATAGAGTTATTTTCCCCTCATTCCAGATAGTTTCTGAACTGTTCTGCTATGCTGGAGCCTCAATGCTCTTGCTTTGCTTCTCTCCCCTCGGAGCTCGAGGCTTTTATGAACGGCCAGCCTTTAAAACGAGCACCGCTACGTTTAATGTCTGTCTGCTCGCTGCTAAATACCCCAGTTAAAAGCAAAGGGAGAGAAACTAGTTGTGTTTCATGTTATTTTGCTGAATTATAGCAACACTGTACAGCTCGAAAACACCGCTTATGACCAGAGATTTCACATATACTACACGAGAGCACATGCGCGCTTACCTCCAAAACAGAGCGGTTGCCAAGGAGATCGATGTGTTCGATTTAATGGACTGGGAGATTTTATACAGGTGGTGCACAGACATAAAAAAAATGCCGCTTGCATTAGGACAGGACGAACAATAAATCACTTACCATCTGCAGACTTTTAAATAAAAACCGCAAAAACAACCGAACGGTCAAATTTTTTATTTAAATAACATCAAAAACTGACCACAACCAGAGAACGCCTACAGTAAAGTAAAATGTTGATACGTTTTAATTAGTTTGAGTTTGGACTTTGCTGAGAGAGAGAGATCTCGAGGGGGCCACAGATGAGACTAACAATTAACACACTGCAAGGGCCGAATGGAACAGAAGGAAGAAATCAGCAACTGGATCAATCCCTGCATTTTTCTAGCAACACATGAGGATCTGTTCCTCTTGTTCCATCCAGTAGCACACGCAATTTCCTCATTTAAATTGGGCGGTCTGCATCTGTTTTGCACCTGTTATCCATCGCACTCACAATCTTTGAAGATAACACGCAACACGCGTACAATTTATAAAGAGTACACGCAAATTAGCACCCGCTATTTGGGATCTTTGAAGATCAGGCCCTAAGTGGTCAAAAAATATCTGGGGAACAAAACTGTAAAAGATGTTTACTATTCTGTCAACAGCCAATCACAAATAGCTTTGGAAAACATTTTAGGGACTACTAAAAAAACTTTTCAAAATCAACATCTCCACATCGTTAGCAGCCATTACCTTCAAGCATTCCACCAGCACATGTCATTCATCGTGAAACTGATCAAGAGTCATCTGAAGCCAACAACACTGTGAGACTTGTGGAGAGCTTGCTTAGACGGATGAATGTTTTCATTTAAATTCTGGGTTATTCCACCTATTATTAATTTTCTGAAATCTTTTCAAGATAGAAAAAAAAAACATTGCTGCTGCTTAAAAATCTATATGAGCTTACATTCATAGAGGGTTTTGAGGTTATTTTTGTTTATTATGAACATATTTCCTTTCCTTCAGATAGATGCTCAAAATTACAGGGAAATGTAAACACATATAAAACATTTGGGAAGTCAGTAACAAAAAGGCATTGTCACCTGAGGGTTATGTTTTACAGCCCATCACATTACTTGAACATATAAACAGTACAATTTTGCTAAATTTTCTTGAACTACAGAAAGACAGAAATATGTCCAAATGTGGAAAGAACATCTTCAAAATGTAGGTGCTAAGTCAGAGACAAAGTCTGTCTAGCACCACAACCAGAGGTTCCACAGATTAAAAGAATAAAGGCAACAGAATACTTAAAATTGCAGCTCAATGTATTTGCTAGTATTTAGTAACAGTGTTTCAGTACCAATGTTGTCCCTTAAACCAATGCAGCTAATTCAGGATACTACAGTTTGAATCCACATTAGGGCCTGAAAAGTGGATCATTTTACTCAAATCATAAATTATTTCCAACTATGAACTAGGGTTTTGAAATCTCTCAGATCACAGCTTTCAGACTTTCTGGTTTGTTTTTACATTTCCAAGAATTTTTGTCAGCATCAGAACAAGTCTGGTTTCCCTACCAAGAGTTTGTTGTATCTTTCCAGCATTTATGTGGAAATAATGGGATCTGCAGGTCTGGATGTGTTCAGATTAGATGTTAAAACTGATTTCTACTAAAGCTTTTAAACAGCTTTCATTAAAAGTCCCTTTTGTTTCCTCTGGGTTGCTGACAGGCTGTGACTGTGTTTAAAAACATTAGGAAATTGGCTACGGTTGAGCTCAGAAGTTAACATATCATAGCTTAATTTTATCATATATATTTTTTGGAAATTTCAGTGAATATTATTTACAACACAGAAACGTTCCTTTCCCGCATGGTAAGTAGTTGGTTGAAGCTATTTCATTTCAAACAATTGTTTCCAAATGACTCTGATTAAAGATTGACATAACCTAGAGGTTTAAGACATAGTTTTAATTACATACTAACAGTAACCATATTCACAGGGGATTTTTTAGTTGCTTGTAATTAGTGTCTGTGCTCCTGACAGAGCCAAGCATGTTTCATCTACTGACACTTCTGAAATCTGAGCCATGGAGAAGGCAATAGAAAAATCAAAGCATCTGGCAGAGAAGGTAGTTGAACTTCATAAAACAGGAAAATGTCAGAAATAAATATGCTAGGAAATGAAAATGTTATGATTTGGGGTTGTTTGGTTTTTGGGTTTTTCTTATATTTCTCTCAGTTTTTGAATCATGCTTCTGTTTATTATTTTTCTGGTCATGTTTTAGTCTTGTTCATGTTTTGTCAAGTTTGGTTTTTGGTTCTGGTCATGCTTTAGTTTTTGTTTGTATTCAAGAGTCTCTGTTCTTGCTCCAGCCATGTTCTATTCTGTCTGTTAATTATCTTTATCCGGTTCACCTGCTCCAAACTAATCTGTCTCCTAGCTCTACCTGTTTACTCTCCATATATTCACTCCTGTTCAGTTGTTCATCGCGGAAACATTATTCAAATATTGCTCTTGTCCTGTAGTCATGCCACGCCTGTCTCGACCAGCCTGGCCAAGTCTGTTTTTTGCCTGTTCTGCCTGCCCATTCGTTGTTTGGTTCCTGCCTCTTTTTAGAGTGAGTTTTTGGTTTTTATTAAATTGTTTTTTTCACTTACCATCACGCTGCCTGCTCGTCTGCATTCTGGGGTTCTATCTCGCAAACAATAACAGAAAATGCCAGCTCACAGTGCTCAAACTCTTAATTAGGAAGTGGAAAATTAGGGATTCTGTTTAAACCAAGCCACGGTCCGGGGGGGGGGGGGGACAACACCCATGCTACTAAAACAGTTGATTTAAAATGCGCCAAACAGCACAGAAACAAGCCCCAAAACTTCCTCAGCGAAGCTACGTAGAGCTGTGGGACCACAATTTACTTTATGGCCACAACCATTAACATATAGAGAGGAATAAACAATTCCTATTCTAAAAAGTACAATCTTATTCTGATTCTTATGGATGTGTAACCTTCAAGGGACAAGGAAACTGGACAGATTTAACAGCAATATACAGGGGTTGGATAATGAAACTGAAACACCTGTCATTTTAGTGTGGGAGGTTTCATGGCTAAATTGGACCAGCCTGGTAGCCAGTCTTCATTGATTGCACATTGCACCAGTAAGAGCAGAGTGCGAAGGTTCAATTAGCAGGGTAAGAGCACAGTTTTGCTCAAAATATTGAAATGCACACAACATTATGGGTGACATACCAGAGTTCAAAAGAGGACAAATTGTTGGTGCACGTCTTGCTGGCGCATCTGTGACCAAGACAGCAAGTCTTTGTGATGTATCAAGAGCCACGGTATCCAGGGTAATGTCAGCATACCACCAAGAAGGACGAACCACATCCAACAGGATTAACTGTGGACGGAAGAGGAAGCTGTCTGAAAGAGATGTTCGGGTGCTAACCCGGATTGTATCCAAAAAACATAAAACCACGGCTGCCCAAATCACGGCAGAATTAAATGTGCACCTCAACTCTCCTGTTTCCACCAGAATTGTCTGTCAGGAGCTCCACAGGGTCAATATACACGGCCAGGCTGCTATAGCCAAACCTTTGGTCACTCATGCCAATGCCAAACGTCGGTTTCAATGGTGCAAGGAGAGCAAATCTTGGGCTGTGGACAATGTGAAACATGTATTGTTCTCTGATGAGTCCACCTTTACTGTTTCCCCCACATCCGGGAGAGTTACGGTGTGGAGAAGCCCCAAAGAAGCGTACCACCAAGACTGTTGCATGCCCAGAGTGAAGCATGGGGGTGGATCAGTGATGGTTTGGGCTGCCATATCATGGCATTCCCTTGGCCCAATACTTGTGCTAGATGGACGCGTCACTGCCAAGGACTACCGAACCATTCTTGAGGACCATGTGCATCCAATGGTTCAAACATTGTATCCTCAAGGCAGTGCCGTGTATCAGGATGACAATGCACCAATACACACAGCAAGACTGGTGAAAGATTGGTTTGATGAACATGAAAGTGAAGTTGAACATCTCCCATGGCCTGCACAGTCACCAGATCTAAATATTATTGAGCCACTTTGGGGTGTTTTGGAGGAGCGAGTCAGGAAACGTTTTCCTCCACCAGTATCACGTAGTGACCTGGCCACTATCCTGCAAGAAGAATGGCTTAAAATCCCTCTGACCACTGTGCAGGACTTGTATATGTCATTCCCAAGACGAATTGACGCTGTATTGGCTGCAAAAGGAGGCTCTACACCATACTAATAAATTATTGTGGTCTAAAACCAGGTGTTTCATTGTCCAACCCCTGTAGTAACATTTAGACATGACATTCTTGGACATTGCAATATAAGAGTGGTCCAAAACTAAAAGGCCAACTGTCAATGTCTACAGCAGGAAAAAGTGAAGACTCTGGAGTGGCTGTCTCATTCTCCTGGCCTTTAACTGAGCCACTTTGAGGAGATATAAAAAAGTATGCAGTTCATGCATGACTGCCCAGGAATTTACAGTAAATGGAGGCTTTTAACTAAAACAAGTGGGGAGGTTTACTATCTGAGATAATAAAGTGCCTCATTCACAGCTACTCCAGAAGGCTTCAAGCTGTCATTGATGTTAAAGGTGGCAACACGCAGTGTTAAGAACTAAGTTGATTTAGATCACGGTCTCGTGAGTTCTTTCTGTTGCCATTCTGATTTAAGAAGAGCAAACCAATGTTTGATGATAATTGGTTTTAATCAACCAATAACATGTATGAAAGAAATGTTTTGGTATCATCATTCATATTCATTGAAAAATGCCCCCCAAACATCAGAAATTCAGCCAGGGTATGTAAACTTCTGAGCACAAATGTAAGCGCATCATCGGTGAGGAACTATACCTTCAGGCGGTGCGCACTCTGCTTGGAATCCAATTCGACTGATCATCTCACAGAACTGTGCAGGGATGCGTTGAAACATTGTTTTAGGTTTGGAGCACTGAAGCTGTTTTTTCTTCAGGTCAAACATCTTCTTCAGAGCATAGTTCTCCATTTTGTCCACCTAAAGATAAAATACAGGTTTTTTGTTTTTTATAACTAAAAAAAAAAAACTCCAAAAATCACAAGATTGATGTGTGATTTTCCAATGGAAATTGGGTTTAGCATAATATTCATGAATCATCATGAAGATGAGCTTCAAACTGGAAGGTCAGCTACACGACTATGGAGCAGGTTGACTGAAAAATCTCTCCAGATGCTTCAACATACTGTACCTTTGTTACTCTGAGCCCGTGAACGATGAAGGCATCAGATTGATGTGAGAATTCCTTACTTGACTTGTCAACTGTATCTCTTTTAGGGGGTAGCTCTGTCTGAGACAGCATCTGCAGTTCACCTTCTTCCTCTGAGATGAACTCCTTTTGGATTTTGCAGAGCATGGCTTCTACTTTCAAAGCAGCAACAACACAGTCTTTCTTCATTTCCCCGCTTATTGCTATACATGCATGACCCTGCGTCATGAACTCCTCAATGAGCAACCCATTTTCGGCTAAACGGGACAGCTGCATATGATCTCTCTCGCTGAAGTGTGAGATGAAGTTGTTCTCGATGGTTTGAAGTTGTACAGAGAGAAGGTCATTGAGCCACTTCTCAGCCTCGCGTGTTGTTTCATCAGAAGGACCAAGCAGGCTGATTGTTGGGGTTGGAGCTCTGCTGGTGTAGGAGTCATCTTTAGGCCCAGATGCTGGTGAATTAAAACATTACACAACTCTTTGCTTCAATAACGATGTGTAAAGCATTAACTTTGCTGCACTTGTGATAATGGTATTGCATAATTTTTTCCTTACCTAATTTGTTTCTTCTATTTGAGTAATATTTTTAAGATTTGTAAAAGTACACATATGTAAAAATATTTTGATTTTTTAAAGCAGACACAGAACTCAGTGGAGATGCTGTATTTACCTTCTGGCCTGGAAAAGCCTTGGGATCCCCCAGAATGAGCTGGGGAGTCTTGTTGAGGAGAGTTTTGTCCGAATTTTCCTCCTGTACCTGTTAGCTCTGGGGACAAATCTCAGGTTTAACAGAAGACAATGGATGGGTGTTTTAGCTCATTAATTAATGGGACTAGTTCATTTTTCCCAGTACACATTTTCTGTATCTAACTGACTTCTGAAATACAACACATAGAGGCAGGAACACTTTAAAATACTCAGTGATTAAACAAGAAATTTTGAACTTGACATGGTCTCTGATGAACAGAAATCTTTTAACATTACCGAGTGGAAAGCTGATAGATGCTAAATGTCTCTGGAGATCTCCCATTTCTCTCTCAAAGGCCTGCGAAGGGAAGATATTAGATATGTTTGCTACTACAAATGATGCAAATAAGCAGACATAGAACACATTTTCAAAATTAAATGTTGAAATATTGACATTACATTTTTAACACCTGACATTTACACAGCATGTTTAAAATTGCACTTGTAGAAAATGTTCAACATCTCAGAATCTCCATCCTTTGTTCTATCTTTGATATGCGTAAATGTTACCATCCCTATTTAAAGCATGAGATGTTTTTACATAATAATTGTATATCAGAAACTCTAAAAGACACTCTAGGAAAGTACCTGAAATGTTTCATGGTCAGAAGGAAAAATGACGACGTAAATCTCCATTTTGATTTGACAACTTTGGGCAAAGTTGAAGAACGCTCGCAACATGATTGAGGCAGATTCTGCTTTACTAAACCCAAGGGCTCCAGTGCCGATAGCAGGAAAAGTGATTGAGATGTAAGGCTGTGTAGCTGCAGTAAATAAGCACTCCAAAACAGAATTGTAAAAGATCTATAATACATAAAAAGGTAAACAGAGATGTAGAGAAATCTTAACAATTAATAGTATTAGATTTTATTACTGCCCTTCTGAAACAGACATGTACCTGATTTGCTGCTGGATCAAGTCCTTTTTCAATGCAAAAAGTGTGAAACACCTCTTTGCAGTGCAGCCTGTGGGATTGTGTGCGGATGATATGGCCCATCACGTTAGCTTTCCTTATTTCCTTTTGTATTTCATTACCAGCTTTGTACAATATAGCTTTGGAAATTTTACCAACACTTAGGTCTCTGTCCCTTGATGTAGTGTTAACAATGACATCCGTCTGAAAGAGCAAACAATACAAAATCAGGTAGACCACATCTAATGATATAAAGTCAAGTAAGCCGGTTTTAAATACAGGTCTTCACAAGGACTCTAGTTTTTTCCTCCAATCCGTTTGTCTTTGTACACAAACAGCACACAAGCATACGCAGATTATATTGCTCTGGTTGCACATCAAACTGGCAGTAATGCTCTGCAGGATTATTAGCAGGTTATTAACAATCTGGTACAAGCTCCTTGGAGCTCAACATCTCAAAGACTAAAGAGGTGTGCTGCAGAGGCAAAGATAAAACAGTATCATCAACAGCCACTCGACATCCAGGGTCAGATGGTGGAACAGGTTCAGACCTTAAGAAACTGGGCAAAAGCAATAGAGACATGAACCTCTTTCTCACACCACACAAAAACTGTACAAGAAAACATGACAACCTGTCTACCTTCTGACAAATCTGAAGACTTTCGGTGTCAGTAAGAACATTTTAACTTTTGTCATTCATGTTGATTCAGTCCAAACATCTCTTCCGGGTACAACCTGATCTGCATTAAACTCAATGCAAGGCTAACTAGCATAAAACTGATTATACTAAAGTATTTAGCTCATCTCAACCTCCTCTATTAGAACTATACAGGTCCTCAATGATCAGGAAAGGAGTCCCTTCCCATTTCTCCTCCATTCTTTCATCGAGCAGACTATCAAAAAGGACCATTGGTCAGAAATTTTGCAGTAATTCACACTGAAATGCATACTAAATTATTTTTTAGGAAATATTTTTATTTAATTCTTACTTTTTGTTCTTCAATTTTACCCTTCTTCAGTGTCAGAAGGACATTTCCCATCTGGACTGAAGGTGGTGGAATGTGGGCAGCGCTTCTTGTATTTCTCCATGCAGCCTGGCTGTAGGTTTGGGGCTGCTGAGGACTGAATATCTCACGGCATGCTCTCTCCATTTCCTGCACTGTGGGCTCATCATTGTTCACAAGGAAGATTTCTTTGGGATGATGGTTCTGAAAGGGCAAGTTATCATAGTAGTATTTTACAGTTGACACTATGGTGCGAGCACAATCTGGCAGTGGGTAGTGGAACAACCCAGAGCTTATGGCAGGAATGGCAACATCCGCCAGATGGTGTTCTTCAACTCTGTTGAGAATACTCCAGATGGTTTTCTCCAACATAGGGGTAGCTTTTTGTACGTCATATCTGGAGGGACTCATTGACAGGTCTGGACCCACAGCATGAATAATCTTCTTGTATAGTAGTGACCCTGCATCAAGAACAACTGTCTTCCCTGTTTGTAATTTACCACGCTTTTTAACGAAATCATCACTTTCCATTTGGATTAAGGGACCACCAGCAGTGGACAGAGCCAGAGCAAGGCCTCCATAGTGCTTTAAGTCCTCATTAGCAGCATTCACAACAGCATCAGCATGGAAATGGGTGAGATCAGCTTTCCACACAGACACCTTTACACCTGAACGCATCACGAATTCAAATCTCTTCTCGGGAGAAATGGTTGGTGGCCGTCTCCGATATGAAGTACTGCTCTCATCCTCTAACTCCAAACCTTTGATGGTGGTCACACATCCGAATTTAGTGTCAATGATGTCACACAGAATGGCTCCATATCTTTTTACAATGGTAACTGACCCGTCCTTAAGAGGAATATCCAGTTTACTGGCCATGGTTTCTTAATTAACCTGTGGAAAAATCATACAGCACACCATTAACACCATTAACATCACAAGGACCAAGTTTGATTACATTCCTAAAACTGGGACAGACGTCCGTCACTCATAATACTCCTCGTTTGGACTGAGTTATCTCTATTTGACATAGGCAATATGAACTTAATGCTTATCACAATATTTTGTAGTATTTATTATGCTAACAATAAAACAATAAACATTATTGTAAAAAATCTAAGTGTTTTTTGCTTTGAATCTGTGGCAGTCAGAGTCCTACACACTGTAATAACTTACCCAACTCTTACCCTTACTCCTTTGTACACCAGCCACATAAAGTGGTGCACTTTTACCTCTAAACATTACGCAATACTTGCATTCAACACAGCTTTAAAATATGTTTATGTAAATAGTTCAAACATCAAAAGTAACAATCCCAACAACCCCATCAGCTAGAGTTTATCCTTATCACGACGATGTTTTTTACAGATAACCATAATGGGACAATGAGGCGATGGTTGCCAATCCTAAATGTCTGAAGTAAAACAATCAGCAGCTGGATCATGCGTAATGACGCAGCGCAACCTCTAGATCGGGTCAGGGTTCCTCCCGCAACCCAACCAGGAGCCGGAGGATCAGCGGAGCTGCGCATTTTCCAATAGTGAACAGATCAACTGCTGCTCTGTCGAATCTGCTCCAGATCTGAGAGATCAGGTCGGGATGGAGGCTCCTGGACACGACGTCCGCTCCTCTGTTCAGGACGCCAAGAATGCACTGTGTTTGTGCGGGCCCAGCATAGTAGGGCAAATATAGAAAATAAAATATACAAAATAAAGGATGGATAATATGTACACTTGGGATGCCCATTTAACACAGTTATCAACTGATGATACATTCAGCTTGCCTCTGAGTTCACAGAGTCACAGATCAACTACGTCTCCCACCCCTCTGATCATGCTGTGTTTGTTCACTCTGCTTCTCTGTGTTATAGTATCTGTCTCTTGCAGCTCTGATGGAGATGGAGCCAAACCTGAGGACGCACAACGGTGCAGGAGCGATCATACCTGCCATCTGTGCGCAGCGCTGTTGCGAATTGCGGCTGTAAAAACACGCAAAACACTGACGTCTTAACTGGACAGCGGGTGTTATTTTGCGCTTATGATCTTGTTGCGCATGTTAGTAAAAGTTGCTGCGGTGTTTTTGCCCATGCTGTCCGGTTTTAAGAGGCAAAAACATTTTAGTAAATCTGGCCCAGAGACAGCGAGAGAGAGTGACGTCAGTCACAGCCTCTCAACACAGTCGGGTCCGGCAAGAATGTCTGATGTGGGTCGGGGTAGGACAGTGGGGGAGCCAATGGGTCCCTGGCCCCCCACTCCGGCGCCAGTACGTACTAAAACCAAAGTGTTGTTTTAATTTTGCTCCAGTAGAGGGAGACAGATATGACTAAAATACAAAATCTTGCACTCAACACTTTATCTAAAACTGGCTGAATAACATAACTATATTCTATAGTAACCATGCTGCTTTTCATTTTAGTTAATTATTATTCTTTGAATATTAGGCCCCAATTCTTGACATTTCAGTAAGGCATGTTTATGATATCCTTTGGGAGCAAACTAATTAGAATATTTCAATCTCAGGTTGCAGTAACAAACATGACAGACTCCTCTCGCCATTTTTTGTAATCATCATCTCTGGTGTTCAAAGCGAGCCTTCAGCGACAACGTCAAGTCACATCCAAACGCGAATTACAAATGACTACACTTTTTTCACTTCAGCTTTAGCTGAATTTCAAATAAAATCTTATTGCATAAACGATAAAAGGGTTCTTTCGGTTAAAATAGACTAAATATATAGGCGAGGCGCTCACCTTCCCTGGCGTGGAAAGTCCCGAGTGAGAAACCGAAAGTAAACTGGTACAAGGTGTGGACCAGTCCAAACTGGCTGAACTGCTAGTTCGAGTTTATATGTCTTCAATCTAACCGATAAAAAACATGTCCCTCTTCCTGCTGCGCTTCATTCTGCCTCAATCCCGCAAAGCCATGCGGTTGCGTCAGTAAGACGTCGGCCTCTCTTCGTTTCATCAGAAACAAAAGTGAAACTGGTCCGAAAGATCAGACAAACAGAGGAAGGGAGGCCGGCACCATGGCGGCGGATTATTCCTACCCTGTTCTGGTTGAGTTGGAGGAAACCAACACGCCGAGACTGAAAAATAAGTTAGTGAAGTATTTTCAGAGTAAGAAGTCTCACGGAGGAGACTGTGAGGTGATCTACGAGTGCGGCAGCCCAACTGTGCTGCTGCGCTTCCGCAGAGAGGAGGGTGAGTCCCAGAAAGTCAGGGTCTTAATCAGTTCTCAGTAAAACCTGCTGGATTCATCCTGTTTGTTTTTTTATCTCAGACCAGAAAAATGTCCTGGTCAAAGAGGCGCACCAGATCAGTTTGGATCAGGGAGTGTTAAAAATGACAGTTCGCCTTCCTTCAGAGGGGAAACAGAAGCCGGTGAGCGCAAAAAAGTTGAAGTTAGTTAATAATCTGCGTCACAGACCGGTTTAAATCCGATCGGAGGAGTATTTAAATGCTAATAATTATTGGAGTGCTGATCTAACCTGAGTTACTTCCAGTAATAGAAGACAGCCTTGCAGCTGATGTTTGTCTCGCATTTCTATTTCTTGTATGTTTAAAAATCTGTAAACTATTTTAATGTTTTCTATGATTTATGACTTTATCTGATGCAACCATGTATAATAACCCTGACCTAACCTGCTGTGGAGCTTTGAACACTTTCCTGGCTTCCTATTTAAACTCTGAGCCCCTAGTAAAGATATCTGGGCCTGCAGGGCTTTTATTGCTTCCTCGTAGTCATATGACTGATCAGAAATCCAAGAGGGTGCAACCTGATGATTTTTCTGCTTTTGTCTTTTCACTTTGTGTATGAGGATATTTCACAGAATAAACGTCTCTGTTTATTAACTGGCAAAATATTACTTTGACTGAAGTCTTTTTCTAACCAGTTGACATTTTAGACACTGAATGTAAACGTGTCAGTGTTGTCTGGATCAAAAATGTCTAAAATAGTTGTGAAATTTATTTTAAACAGGAGGATCCATCTGATAAAGGCAACAAAAAGTGTAAGTACCCATGTAAATATCTGCTCTTTGATATAAAATTCATTTATTATAAATAATGATGCAATTTACTTTATGATTTCCAAATCTTCTTACTTTCTGTATTCTAAAATGTTTCTAGTGACCTAATTATAAGTCTACAAATAAATAACAATATTATATAGTATTGACCTTATCAGTTATTATGTTCTGACAAAAGTGTACCTGCATGCATGTACCTAAAGAAACAACATATCTAAATCTCAGTCACCATGAAGAAGAATAAGAGAATGCAAACGTTGATTATTAGTTATTAAAATAAAACTTACCTCCTGGATTGATAGTAAATGTCCACTGATGCTCTCAGGTACTTGCAGTTGCTCATACTAGGTGATATTTTTAGTTTGTCAGAAACAGACAGATTTTAATTTAAAGGTTTGGAGTTTTAAATTAGGTTTAAGTTAGGTTTAGCATTACACGTACGTTTGTGACGTCTGATGCCAGCTATTTCCCACAACTTCATGGTAAAACTGGACTTTCTTCTTCTCTTTCACTCTAGATGATTTATGCTACATGCACACCATGACCCTTTTAGTGATTGTTGACAAAATGGTGTTTTCAGGCTTTGAATAGCCAATCGAGTTACATGCTGTAATTTTATGGTTTTGTTGACCTCTTTGTCTTATTTTCATAATGATCATCTATCTTTTATTAAACAAAACATCACCAAGAACCATTTTAGTAGCTAAAATTCTCACTATATTTGACCCAGCTTCTGGTCATAATCAGATGGGGCAGTTAATAGATACTTTCCCCTAAGCTCATCATATTAAAGTTAAAGATTATGGACCTGCTTTGCTTCTGATTGACTCGTATTATTTTTTAGTGGAAAAAAAGATCTCATTCATTCAGCTTTTATATCTCATAAACAGCGGACAATGCAGGGACCGACAAACAGCCGGCAGCTGAAAAGGACAGCCCTGTGGATGAAGGTCAGACAGGAGAAAAAGGCAAAGATGTTGATTCAGCAGATGAGGAGCTGTGTTCCACCTCGGCTGTTTTGGAGAACATTCCAGAGTCTCTAACACTTGAATTCTTGGAAATGCTTGTGGAAAACATTTTGAGAGATCTAAGCTCTCCGACTGCCTCCCAGGACTACACGTTGGAACTCATTCCTGACGCCTCATCTGCTGTTGTGACTTTCCAGAGTGGAATAGGTACCCTTTTCATTTATGAGTAAAGCTACATTTATAGCAGCTTGAAATGTCATGTTTTTACTTTTATTGATTCACAGATAACACTGAGTTTATAGAAAGTTGTCCTCAAAACCGGATGTTCACAAGGAAGAGCTTATCAATCCGTCCCCTTGAGACCACAGTAAAGGTTGTGGTTGAAGGGATTTCAGACTGCAGTGTGGATATGCTATGCCTCTACTTTGAGAGTAAAGGTGGAGATGTGGAAGATGTTCAACTTAATGAAGCTGAACAGTCTGCTGTCATCACATTTAAGAACCATCAAGGTAGTTCAGCTGACCTACGTCATTGCAGTTTACTCTGCTCTGTGATTCAACTGACTGCTACCAATGTTGAATGGTGAGGTGTAACTTTTTATTTTTTCCCACAGGTGTTAAGAAAGTCATAAATAAGAAGCATGAAATAAAAAAGGAAGAAGTCAAAGTCTACCCGTTTTATGAGTCTTTGGGTGTAGCCCTTTATGGTAAAGATAAGCCATCACCAAAACTTCCTGCTGCCATCTCTGAACCCATTGACAATGCTGTCCTAAAATACCTAACTACCAACAAAGCAGCTCTGGAGGCCATTCGTTGTGACTTGGAAAAACATTTCTGCAACGTAACGCTGGAGCAGTCTGCCGTCCGCCTTAGTGCCTCGCCTTTATTACTGAAGCAAAAAGATGCCAAAGCCATCATCAAAGAGTGGACAGATACAGTGAAGTCAGCCTTAGCTCAGGCTGTGTCAAAGTTCAAATCCATCAAGTTCTCCCTGGAGTTAGATGTATGGAAGGAGTCTGAGCAGAAGGTTAAAGAGAAGCTACAGAAGGAAGATGTGGTTGTAGTTCCTGATAAAAGCAGTGGGGTCCTTTCAGTGGCTGGCCTCGTAAATGATGTCAACAAACTTGAGAAACCCGTTTCAGAGCTTCTAAGCAAGATTAAGGAAAGGGTCAGAAGGGAGAAATTAAGTAAAACTCAGGAAATCAATGTGTCACCATCAATGTTCCACATCCTTTCTGAAGATGGTGTTCAGGATAAGCTCCTGCAAGTGTACCCAGAGCTCAAAATGTCATATGACCAAAAGAACAAAGCTTTGAAAGTAACTGGCTTTGTGGATGAGATTATTGATGCAACCAAAGTGATAAGCAATGCAATGTTTGCATTAAAACGACAGAATTTAGAAATAGATCAATCTTTGCTTGACATGCTAAAGGAAGAACAACAAGAAGAGGCCACAGATGCACTTCTCACAGCCTACAATGTAAAAGCAGCCTTGGATATCAGTCCACAGAGAGTGCAGCTTGTTGCTGTTTCTGACAATGATCTAATCAGTGCCCAAGACCATCTAAGCCAAACGCTGAAATCTCAATACATTGAGGTGGAAGACAGTGAAGTCCTGAAGATGCCAGAGTGGCAGCAGCTGGTCCATCAGCTGGAAACAGCAAACAGTGTGTCAGGAATGAGAACTCAGATTATAACTCGCCAACAGCAAGTGGTAGTGTCCGGTCACAAAGACAAAGTGGACAAAGTAAGCAGTGAACTAGATGACTTTTTAACACAAAAGGCTCATGTTGAAGAACTTGTTGCTGTTGAGGCAAATGTCATCATTGAGTACCTTAACAGTCAGCCACACTGGTTGAAAAAACTGGAAAGTGGGGTGGATGTGTCTTTCGGAAAGGAGGACATTATCCTAAGTGGCTGTAGAGCTGCTGTGATAGATGGCAAGACCATAGTCACAGATTTACTCTCTTCTGTGTTCTTCGATAGTTTTAAAGTCACAAAACCTGGAGTCAAGAAGTTTTTTCAAGAAAAAGAATCCATGTATGCTGCCTTAATTAAGAGTGACACTGGCTGCTTGGTCCAACTGGTTGATAACTCTAAAGAAGAACAAGAAGACTTCGCCTTAGTACAAGTACAAAAACCCATTTACAAAATCCAGACAACTGATGGAGTGGAAATAGTGATATCCAAGGCAGACCTGTGCAGTTACTCTGTGGATGCTATTGTCAATCCTTCTTCTGATGACTTGAAACATGATGGAGGTCTTGGTTTGGCACTTTCAACAGCTGCAGGACCACAATTGCAGGCCGTCTGTGACAAAATAATCAACTTAAAAGGAAAACTCCGACCTGGAGACTGTGTTATAACTGATGCTGGGGGAATGCTTTGTTGCAAAAAATTAATCCATGCTGTAGGACCAGTTTTTGATCGAAGTAAGCCAAAAAAGGCTGAGGCCCAGTTGAAAAGAACTGTTAAAGAAAGCTTAGAACTTGCTGAAAAGTGTGGCTGTGTTTCTGTGGCTCTTCCTGCCATCAGCAAAGGTCTCGGCTTCCCCCTCAATCTGTGCCTAGTTACCATTGTTAAAGCATTGAAGGAATACTGTGATGAGAGGTGTGACGACAACCCCTTGAAGAAGATTCATCTGGTGGACAATGAGGACAATGTTACTCTTGGCATGGAGGCTGCTGTGAAGCAGGAGTTTGGAAATTATGGAGTTAGTGTTTCACCACAAAACCCTTTCCCCAAAGTTAGTCAAAAGTCTCAGCTGGTTAAGCTAGCTCCATCTGAACCCAGCTTGTGCAAAGCGCAGACCAAAGAGGGCTTGAACATCGTTCTTAAAAAGGGAAATATTGAGACTTCCAAGGTAAATATGCAGGTTTTTCAGTATTTAATTTAAAGATGAAAAAAAGAGTTAGATCCTTAGAGCAGAATGAGGCTAAAGGCTAGACAGGAAACCTTTTTTTTAATGTGAGACCAGGGTTTAGTTTTTTTTTTACTGTTTTCTTAGTAGCCTCAGGATGCTATCTACTGCAGGTAAAGGATAAGAGCTTCCCAGAACCCCACTCATCTGTCTCTCTAGCTTTAAGAAATACTGACCGAGAAATAATAGATATCTTAGGACTGAAATATTCTCCTCACTGATTACACCACTGATTATTATTGGCTTTTTGTTCCACATGTCATAATTGTGTTATACCACATTTTCAGACAGAGGTAATTGTGAACACTGTGGCTGAAGATCTTATATTGAACAAAGGGGCCATTTCAAACGCCATCTTCAGTGCAGCTGGACCCAAGCTTCAGCAGCTGGTACATAACCAGAAAACTGGTGGAACACCAGGTGAGATTGTTGTCACGGACAGCTGCAAGCTAAAGAGCAAAAAAGTTTTCCATGCGATCGCTCCGCACTGGGACAATGGCCAAGGCGCTGCTGAAAAGGTACAATTATTTTTATCAGGTGTAGAACGTTTTAAACGTCTTTCTGAATCTGGTCAAGTATCAGCAAAATCAGCCATTTACTTCAGGTCTGATCTTGTGTTTTTTGTAAAATAATTCATTTTCAGAAAAACCTCTAGATAATCTGATTTACACTTTGTCTTTCAGACTCTAACTGGGATTTTTAAAGATTGCTTGGACCTAGCAGAGAAAACCTGTTTGACATCTATTACTTTCCCGGCTGTTGGCACCGGAAACTTGGGTTTTCCGAAAGATCTTGTTGTCTCCTTGATGATGGATAAAATCTTAGAGTTTAGCAGCCAACGACAATCCAAGCACCTCAAGAAGGTTGCAGTTGTTCTTTATCCTGGAGATACACAGACTATTAAGGTAATGAAACAATAGAGATCAACGTAATTTTAAAGTGCTAAACCACAGCTCAGAATTTACTGAACAGCATGATCAGTTTTTAAAGCTCACAAATTAGCAATAGGCAGGTTTAGTACTTTTTTATATCTGGAATTAACTTATAATGATGAAAAATGACTTTATTATAAGAAAGCATCTATGAAATTCATTCTGCAGGTATTCACTGATGAATTTAAGAAGAAGTTCCCCAGTGCCACAGCTCCTTCAGTAACAGTTTCAGCGCCCGCAGATTCTTCACAAAGTGCAGGTAGGCAGGTTTTTCTAGTCAGCTGTAATTTGATTAACATTTAAAAAAGGCCTTAATATTAGTTTTTGTTTCCCAACAATAGCCTTATTCCATGGTTGAATTGTTATTTCTGTCTGGTTTCTGTCTACCCACAGGCAAATTCTCTAAAGTTGTCTCCAGTTCAGGAATGCATGAGACTAAACTGGGAAATGTGACGGTGCAGGTAGTAACTGGAGATATAACTAAGGAGACCACCGATGTCATCATCAACTCTTCAAATGATAGCTTCACTCTCAAGTCAGGTAAATCTATATGTTATAAATAGGTTCCCCAAGATTCCATCCTGGGACCCATCCTATTCAATATCTATATGCTCCCCCTAGCTCAGATCGTAACAAACAACAAGATAAGTTACCGTAACTACGCAGCTGACACACAACGCGACCATACAATGTCACTAGGTCACTGTGAACCTATAGAACAAATCAATGTGTGGATGTGTCGTAATTTTCTTCAGTTGAATAAAAACAAAACTAAAGTCATTAGTTTCGGACCAAAATTGGAGCAATTAAGAGTCACCACACAGCTTCAGTTTCTACAGCTAGAAACCACTGATCGGGCCTGAAATCTGGGTGTTGTAATGGACTCAGACCTGAACCTTTCGAGGCACGTAAAGACAATCACAAAGTTGGACTTCTATCACCTGAAGAACGTTTCCATTTTCCATCCCATTAAAAGACCAATGTCTCAACAGGATCTCAAAAAACTCATCCATTCTTTTATCTTTAGTCTAGTTGATTCCTGCAAGTTTCTTCGCAGGTCTGCCTAAAAAGTCAACCAGACTGCAGCTGATCCAATAGCCATCCTCACTAAAACTAAGACAGTAGAGCAAATCATCCCAGTTCTAAAGTCCTTCCACTGCTCCCTGGACCTCAGAGAGTAGACTTTAAAATACTTCTATTAGATTATAAGTCACTGAATGGCTTTGCACCGAAATACATTAAAGATCTATTGCTGTTTTATTAACACTCCAGACCACTCAGGTCTTCTGCTTCCAGTCCACTCTGCATCCACAGAACCAGAACCAAACATGGAGAACCAGCATTCAGTTATTCTGCTCCTCTAATCTGGAACAAACGTCCAGAAAACTGCAAAAATGCAGAATCGCTAAATTCTTTAAAATCCAGGTTAAAAACCCATTTGTTTAGAATTGCTTTTGATTCTTCTATTTAAACCGTTACCTGAAACATATTGATAAAGGTCTCTACTGGGGATAAAGATTAATCGGGATTTTCCATCTCGGAACAGACAGTTTAAAGGACCTCGCTGTCCACAAAGAGAAGCTGTCCACTGTAGAAATATTCCACCATTATCGAGACACATAATGGGTCAGAACAGTTCTAAGGAGTTGCGTACCCCTCAGGGAGAACCGTTTGATTTTATGTAAAGAAAATATGGGCCTAAAATCATCAAGTGCATAACATTAACACAAAATCTAACCAAAGGCCTAAAAATCAAAAATGACAAAATATTCCAAATGATAAAAGTATAAACGGTCCTGCAAATAAATTAAACATTTAAAATTATAAGAAAGGTTTCTACTGCGGTTAAAGGTGATTTGGGATGTTCTACCATAGAACTGAGCGAGGCGGACCTCGCTGTCTACAGTGAGAAGCAGATCACTGCAGAAGCCCCCCCACCTCCTGACGGACCGTGGCTGAGCTGGGCTCTTCTAGCAAAGTCTACAGAGCACCGAGAAGGCTCTGACTCGTGGTCCGGAGAGGACAAGTGGACAAGTTTTAACGGAATATTGTCCCACTACCCAGACGCATAATGGGTCAGAAGGTTCTAAGAAATTACCTCCTCCCTATGGAGAATTCTTTGATATTATGAAGATAAATTATGGACCAAAAAGCACAGAGTGCATCAATGAATGGGTCAAACATGTACGTTTTCCTTAATAGAGTTCGTTTAGTCTTTACATAAACCTTAAGGTCATTGATTTTAAACTGTAATCCAATTTTTCTTTACTTTTCTTAATCATGCCACTGTTTTTAATGTTTTTTGTCATGTAAAGCACTTTGAATTTCTTGTGTCTGAAATCTGCTAGACATACACTTCCCAAATATACTTGCCGAGCCTTGTCTATCTCTATCATGCCAGGTATACATTTTCAGAATGCACTAAACACATGCTTTAAGCTTCTTAATAACATGGATTTATTGTTAGACAGACATGTTTTATATAGTAAAAGAGGTTTAAAACCTTTCACCTTATCTACCTTCTCAGGAGTATCCAAGGCTATTCTGGATGCAGCTGGTGTCGCTGTTTTAGAAGAATGTCAGTACCTTGGTAAGAACAGAAACTCTTGCTCAATTATAACAAGCATGCTTAGTTTCTGGTTAATTTAGTTCTGCAGCTACGTTGTGATTGTGACTGAAACACTCCACCAGGTACCCAGCCCAACCAAGGCATGATAATGACTGTACCAGGAAACCTAAAGTGCAGTAAGATTCTCCACCTGGTCGGACAGACGGACCCAGTAAAACTAAACCAGACCGTGAAGGAAGCGCTCCAAATGTGTGTGAAGAACTCCTACACTTCTGTTTCATTTCCTGCCATTGGCACAGGTGAGGCTTACCAACAGACCTCAGAAATGTATTCATTCACCCTTTTTTTTTTGCATATGCCAAAATGATCACATCTTAGGTTGCCTGCATACTTAGATGTCCAGCTTATTGAAGTTTAAGTGCTTAAATTCCAGATAATTCAGATTTTAAAAGATGTGTATTCATGAAGCAACTAATACATGGACTATTCTTTACACTGGATTTAAATAGTATCATTATTTAATATAATGAAATTTAATAAGTTTCATTATCTTGGATCCAAAGAATTTGACTGTATAGATTTGGACTGAAGAAACATGTAAACTTGCTTTCACTCGAGAATGAGTCTTAAATTGACACTTTGTGGGTGGAATATAACTTTTTTGGCAGATTTGAAGCATCTCATTTGGGTTGTCCCTTTTCAGGTCAAGGTAACATAAAAGCAAAACAGGTGGCAGACTCCATGTTGGACGCAGTGATTGATGTGCTCGGCCAAAACACGTCCAGCTCCCTGACTTTAATCCGGATCGTCATTTTCCAGCAACAGATGCTAAAAGATTTCTGCAGCAGCATGCAAGAAAGGGAAGACACTGGGCCAAAGGATAAAGCGGGTTTCTGGACAAACATTGGCCACAAGTTAAAATGTAAGTATGGAGATTAAAACTATCTCACTAAAGTGAGTACACCCCTCACATATTTGTAAATATTTTAGTAGATCTTTTCATGGGACAACACTAAAGATATGACACTTTGATACAATGTAAAGTAGCTAGTGTGTAGCTTGTATAACAATGTGAATTTTCTGTATCCTCAAAATAACTCAACTCACGGCCAATAATGTCTAAACCACTGGGAACAAAAGTGAGTACACCCCTAAGTGTAAATGTCCAAATTGTGCCCAATTAGCCATATTCCCTCCCTGGTGTCATGTGACCCGTTAGTGTTACAAGGCCTCAGGTGTGAATGGGGAGCAGGTGTGTTAAATGTGGTGTTATTGCTCTGACACTCTCTCATACTGGACAGTGGAAGTTCAACATGACACCTCTTGGCAAAAAACTCTCTAAGGATCTGAAAAAAAAAAGAATTGCTGCTCTACATAAAGATGGCCTAAGCTATAAGAAGATTGTCAACAACCTGAAACTGAGCTGCAGCACGGTGGCAAAGACCATACAGCGGTTTAACAGGACAGGTTCCAATCAGAACAGGCACCGCCATGGTCCACCAAAAAAGTTGAGTGCAAATGCTCAGCGTCATATTCAGCAGTTTCCTTTTGAGAATAGACATACAAGTGCTGCCAGCAATGCTGCATTAGTTGACGGGGTGGGGAGTCGGACCATACGCCGCATCTAAAGATGATGCACAAGACATGGATTACTGGAACCATGTCCTGTGGTCTGATGAGACCAAGATAATCATGTTTGGTGCAGATGGTCTCAAGCATGTGTGACAGCAACCAGGTGAGAAGTACAAAGACAAGTGAGTCTTATTACAGCCAAGAACGGTGGTGGGAATGACATGGTTTGGGGTTGCATAAGTGCTGCAAGCAGAGCATGTTTCTTCCCTTCAGGCAATGGGCAGCAGGTAGGTATTCCAACATGATAATGTTGTTATAGAGCCGCTCTAGTGAACTCCAGTTGAACAAAGTTGAAGCAGTGCTGCAAAATAATGGTGGCCACACAACATTTTGGCACAATAAAGCATATTTTCGCTTAGGGGTGTACTCATTTTTGCTGCCTGCTGAGTGGTGAGTTGTTTTGAGAAGACAGCAAATTTACACTGTTATAAAAGCTACACACTGATCTACTTTACATATTATCAAATTGGCATATCTTCAGTTTTGTTCCATGAAAATATCTAATAAAATATTTTTTAAATGTGAAGGGTGTACTCACTTTGTTTCATATGAATAATAATAATCAGATTTCTGTCTGAAATAATAATTTAAATCATCTTTATTCTTACAGCAATATTTATATCTGAAAGTCCTGAAAAAAACAAGGAAGAGGATGAGTTTGATATTGAGACCATCAAAGTCGACCCTACTTTCTTTCACATCTGTGGTGGCACACAGGCCAGTGTAGATGCAGCCAAGAAGAAGATAACTGATCTGATATCTGAGCAACAAGACATCATGGACATAACAGACAACGCCATCTTAAACTTCTCTTCTGCAGACTGTCAGTGCATTGTCGACATCCAGAGGAACATGGGTGTGAGCATCAAGAATCATATCATTAACGGCCAAGCCTCACTCCTCATTGAAGGTCTCTGTAGAGATGTGCTCCGAGCCAGCCGAGAGATAGAGAATATGTTGAAGAAGGTGAGAAATGAGCAGGAACTGAAAAAGAAATGGGAGCTAACAGCCACTGTGGCAGATTGGCAGTATCAGCGACACGGGCTTCAGTATCAGAGCTTTGATCAGGTGAACAACTACGAGCTTGAGCATGCGTTGGAGAGGGGAATGACCAGTGTAAAGGTTACCATCCAGGGCTCAAACTATACTGTGCAGCTACCTAAGGGACCAGCCACTGACACCAAGGGAAACGTCCTACAGATAAGACGAAATGACAAACTAAAAGGTATTTCAGCCATAGATAGGATGTTGTTTTATAGCATCAGAATCCTTTTTCACTTCAGTTTACCTGATGTTACTGGACTTTTATTTGTCTGCTACAAATGACTAAAAGTTTTCTATTTCCAAAGGTGTCTAAAGAAACAACAATGATATGTTTTTGCTTTTTCGTAGCTGATGATGTTCCTGAGTTTTGGGATCCCATGCCGGCTGACCAAACATGCCATGCTGTCCCCCTCCAGTCCGGGTCATCGGAGTACGCAGAAATCCTAAATCTCTTTAAAGCCACATGTAACCGAGCTGTCACCAAGGTAACATAAGTAGTAGTGTTGTCCTGCTATCACCTGGATTTTTATTGATTTTTCCTTTAACTAAAGAAAAACACAAACACGATTACAAAGATGTTGGATAATTTACTAAAATCTTCTATCTCTGCTCTTAGATTGAGAGGATCCAGAATCCTGCACTGTGGAAAAGTCTTCAGATAAAAAAACATGAGATGGAGGTGAGAAATAATCATCAGAACAATGACAAACGGCTCTTCCATGGCACCTCTGAAGCCACTGTCCCCATCATCAATGAACGTGGCTTCAACAGAAGCTACGCAGGAAAAAATGGTGAGACTTTCAGGGACTTCTTTGTCTTTTCAGAAGGTGACGGTACGACATCTGTCTGCCAAGTCAGTAACTTCTCAACAAAAACTTCTCTGGATTTAGTCGGATTTTTGAGGCCTTCCAAGTAAAACATTTTAATATCTGTGAGATATAATGCCATGTTGGTTAAAGTTAACCGTCCACATTGTCACAACAGACCAATGCTGAAGTTAGAGTTGTTTCCTAAACTGAACCCTGATCAGCATTACTTTGCTAAAGTTGCTGTTTATAAGGTTTGCAGCGACTGTATGTCGTTCCACCTGATCAGCTGATCATGAGTCCCTGGAGATTACTTCCAAACAACTACGAGAACTGTAGGAGTGTTTGATGCCATGACTTGAATGTGACAACCTCATTAAATCCAACAGTTTACTCCACCGCTCTGCAGTTGATAAGGAGATCTGTCTATCCAGGCATGGCTATGTCTGCTCCAACTTTTAGTTTTAGAACATACAAAAATTTAATTAATTTTAGAAATTCAAAAACATTCTTTGTTCACTGCTGACGGGTGTAAATAAAATATTTTTATGTATTTCTTCTTGATTGAAGCATACTGAAAATGTACCGAACTGTGATTTCTGTGTACTGTTGCACCCTACCGGTAATGGACTAAAAACATTTTCTAGACAATTAAACCCCTTTTATCTGAGACCCTTTTTGGACCTATAATTATTTGTTCTTCTCTACTTTTTTTCATTAAAGTATTGCATGCTTAAAATTATTTAGCATTTTTAATTGAAGAAAAACTAATTATGGCTCCTAAGTTCTTTCAATTTGGCGATTCTGGTCCAAGGTACAAAAGGTTTGTACACCACTGCTTTAAAAGATCTTAGTATTAAAAGATTACAAAAAAGTCTGGCTCCTTTAAGGCAAAACCTAATTAAATATGTACTGAAATAAGCAGTACTATGCTTATTTATTTGTATTATAAAAAAATTATATATTTGATTTTGAAGTATTTGAAAAAAAAGTAATATTATTGACAACTTCTATAACTGTGTCACGAATTCACAGACTGACTAATCTGTCCTTTAATTTGCAGCTACCTGTTATGGCAAAGGCGCCTACTTTGCTGTTAATGCCAATTACTCTGCTCAGGACACCTACTCCAGGCCCAATCAGAAAGGAGAGAAGTTAATGTACCTCTGCAGAGTGCTGACAGGAGACCACACCCTGGGACAGCAAAACATGATCGCTCCACCGTCCAAAGGGGGCACTGCCGTTGACATGTATGACAGTGTGGTGGACAACATGACCACCCCCAGCATGTTCATAGTGTTTCATGACACCCAGGCCTATCCTGAGTATCTGATTACTTTCAAATAATTCACCCAGTAAATGGTAAATACAAAAGCAACATTAACATAATAACCAAGCTTAATCTAATTGTTTTTCCTCAAATATTTTCTTCAACTTGCCCTAAATTCACTTCATTTGTATTCAGGCTCAAAGTGCTGCTTCAACGTCTCACACATACCTAAACGTTGGGCCCTGCAAGCAGGAACCAGTGAAAGATAAAATGAAGAGCTTCCAAAACATTTTGTTACCTATGCAATGTCATATAGCTCCTCTAGAGCTCCTCTAGAGCCTCTGAACATCAGTATGTATGAGTTCTGAAACAGACCTGCTCTGATCTAGAAATCACATAATTGTAGAAGTTAACACTGTGTTTTATTAGACTAACAATCACTTCTAAGTTTAAAAATGAAAGTAAACTTAACCAGTAAATATATAAGAATGTGAAATGAACAAACGCAGGTGATTTGACTGTACAAGATCTTAGTAAACTTCTAGACTTGAAGAAAATAATAAAGCATTCTTTAAAAACAGTTTTCTCTCATTATTCTAGCAATTAGAGAATCATTTTATTTATCCTAACTGACATAAAACAGGGAAAGATTAGTCTGATTTACTGTCAGACACTGAAAGAAATATTGTTGTCTGTCTTTCAAACTGTATGTAAATATCTGGTTCACCAGAGCTGAAATATGTTGCACTGTCCTTATATTTTAGTTTATGCTGCTGTGCTCCCTGTGTTTTGTTTTGTGTTTATTAGGTATTCTTTTTAATACTTTTTAAAGTTCCTTGTTTCATCCACAGCTGCATGGAGTTGTTATTCAAGCACATGTTCCTCATCCAGTAATCGCAGCACAAGCTAATATTCTCAGCCACTCCTTTATTAGATCCTTCTGTTTGTTCGTATTATGCTCTTGTCGCCTGTTTGTTTCTCTGCGTTTATCTATGTAAGCTTTTAGGACTTTATGCTTTAATAAAGTTCACTTCTTTCAACATCTGTGTGTTCCTGGTTAACTCTAGCCAAACATTTCAGTCCTCTGCAATAACACATTATAACAGAGATGCATGGTAACTTTGGGAGAGCTGCAAGGATCTACAGCTCAGGTGGTGCATTCTGTAAATTTCTTCGGCAGGGAGATGGCTGGAGCTAAATACAGAATAATCCTGGAAGAAAACCTGTAAGAGGCTACAAAAGTCTTGAGTGGGGTTGGGGTCCACTTTCGAGTAGGGCAACGATCCTAAACATACAGCCAGAGCTGTGACGCAAAATCCAACTCAGAATCCGTGGCAAGACTTAAATACATTTCATTTTTAGTTCAATCTGACTGAGTTTGACCTGTTTTGTAAAGTATGAGCATTACAACATATCAAAACAGCAACAAACTACACCTGATGTCGACATCCCTACACGCACCCAGAATGGAAAAAACAAACTGGTTAAAAATCCAAGTGTTACAGCAATGCTGCATTTACAGTCGGTCTGTTCCTTTCTATTCTCTCACTCAAAGTCACTCTGATTGAACATGAATTACGATGTTATAACTGCTTTTTATTTGAACAACCGAAATTATCAGGGCTTCCATCTTGAGTCTATCAGATTCTAATTATTTGAGCCTGTCTTGTAATCCATAAACAACTAAATAGTTATGCTAATATTTGGACATTCACAAAGAAAACTCAACAAACACTGTCGTAGGTTTGCTAATGTCACTTAGCCTAACTGTAACTTTAACCTAAAAAGAAGCTACTGGTGCCTCGTACCCATGGTAACACCATCTAATTACTGCCATTGAGTTCATTTGTAAGTTTTGGCTGATTTGTCTATTCATACACAGTTGAAGCCATAAAGCCCTAATAGATAATAGATTCTATGATCTAAAAGTTATTCAGAAATCTCAGATGTTTTACCACTTCTTGCTCCATGTGTTTTTATTTGAACAACCGAAATTATCAGGGCTTCAGTCAGCTCTGCTACACAAACAATTTTAACACTCGCTTTATGCCGAGAGTTCAGAAATGTGACTCTAAACTCAAATGAAAAAAACAAAAATTCATAACAAAGGGTTTCATGTGACTTTCCTGAAGTCTATAAAAATTGTTCATCTCTACAAACATGAGCAGCAGGACTAAAAAACAGGCACATCTTCTGACAGCTTTAAAGCATTGACATGGGAAATGACAGAATTTTTTATGCACCAGTTTTATGCAGAAGTTTTTATAACAAGCACCACCTTAAAAAGTATTAGTTTCCTCGTGCCATCTGACATTTTAAAACAGCAGTGCACAGGATTTTCAGCACAATGCATAAACAAAGCAAAAAGTTCTCATCTTCTGGCCTTAGTTAATTGGCTAAAGGATGCACTCTCACCAATGCCTTCACAGTAGTTTTGTAAACATGCTGTGAAAGTTCTTAAAGTATAGAATGCAGAGAAATACATTAGCTTGTATTGTTTATAACTTGGAACTGGAACACATTTAAGCTAGGTCGGATGTCATTTCTACACACGTGGACAAAATTATTGGTACCCCTCAGTTAATGAAAGAAAAACCCACAATGGTCACAGAAATAACTTGAATCTGACAAAGGTAATAATGAATACAAATTCTATGAAAATGAACAAATGAAAGTCAGACATTGCTTTTCAAACATGCTTTAACAGAATTATTAAAAAAATAAATAAACTCATGAAACAGGCCTGGACAAAAATGATGGTACCCTTAACTTAATATTTTGTTGCACAACTTTTTGAGGCCATCACTGCAATCATACGATTCCTATAACTGTCAATCAGACTTCTGCACCTCTCAGCAGGTATTCTGGCCCACTCCTCATGAGCAAACTGCTCCAGTTGTCTCTGGTTTGAAGGGTGCCTTTTCCAGATGACATGTTTCAGCTCCTTCCAAAGATGCTCAATAGGATTTAGGTCAGGGGTCATAGAAGGCCACTTCAGAATAGTCCAATGTTTTCCTCTTAGCTATTCTTGGGTGTTTTTAGCTCTGTTTTGGGTCATTATCCTGTTGCAAGACCCATGACCTGCGACTGAGACCAAGCTTTCTGACACTAGGCAGCACATTTCTCTCTAGAATCTCTTGATAGTCTTGAGATTTCATTATACGCTGCACAGATTCAAGACACCCTGCGCCAGATGCAGCAAAGCAGCCCCAGAACATAACAGAGCCTCCTCCATGTTTCACAGTAGGGACAGTGTTCTTCTCTTCATATGCTTAATTTTTCCAAATTCCAGTCGGGCTTTTTTATGATTTGTTTCCAACAATGGTGTTCTCTTTGGTTGTCTCCCTTTAAGTCCACTTTACCTCAAACAACGTGCGATCTGACACTGATGTTCCTTGAGCTTGAAGTTCACCTTTAATCTCTTTAGAAGTTTTTCTGGGATCTTTTGTTACCGTTCGTATTATCCATCTCTTTGTTTTGTCATCAATGTTCCTCCTGCGGCCACGTCCAGGGAGGTTGGCTACGGTCCCATGGATCTTAAATGTCTAAATAATATGTGCAACTGTAGTCACAGGAACATGAAGCTGCTTGGAGATGGTCTTATAACCTTTATTTTTAACATGCTTGTCTATAATTTTCTTTCTAATCTCCTGAGACAACTCTTTCCTTCCCTTCCTCTGGTCCATGTTGAGTCTGGTACCATGTTACCAAACAGCACAGTGACTACCTGTAGCCATATATATAGGCCCACTGACGGATTACAAGAATGTAGACACCTGTGATGCTAATTAATGGACACACCTTGACTTAACATGTCCCTTTGGTCACATTATTTTCAGGAGTACCATTATTTTTGTCCAGGCCTGTTTCATGAGTTTTTTTTTTTTTTATAATTCTGTTGAAGCATGTTTGAAAAGCAATGTTGACTTTCATTTGTACATTTTCATAGAATTTTTATTCACTAATATCTTTGTCAGATTCAAGTTATTTCTGTGACCATTGTGGGTTTTTCTTTCATTAACCGAGGGGTACCAACAATTTTGTCCACGTGTGTATATCTCAGCTTAGATGTAAATTGATCACAGGAAATGTTGCCACCAGCTCTTGTTCCTGATTCTCCCAAATTGTTTTCTTTGAGAAGATCCTGTACAGCCAAACATTCTCTGCTTAAACATCTCATGTTTTGGGCTGTAGACGATTCTTGGCTCTGCATCACAGTTAACTTGTTTACATTTACCTTTTAAATAACCAATACAAAAATTACTTCTTAGTAACACCCAGTTACCTCAGTATCACAGTTTGAGTCGACAGCTACACACGTCAGAGGAAGGAAAGTCAGCTACAACAGTTTAAGGTTCAAACTTTCATTTAATGTTCATATATCCTGACATTTCTAAGATGAAAGCCACCAAAATATTTCACTGTACTGCAACTGAGTTTCTCACACAACCATATTACAGATTTTCATGCAGTATTAATACTGTTCTGTCACTAGGAGACATCAGTTTGTTGTGAGACTGACATTTTTTCCATTATCACTAAAATATAGGGCTTTAAGAGCAAGCTCAAGTGTGCAGAGCAAGCACCGCCTTATAGAGGTGTAATTCATTTCTTATACTTCGCTTCTTGATTTTCGTCAATGAATTCTAATGAGAAAATCCAATTACCATAACAAGCCGCCCAAGAAGTAAATTCTTTTACCATTTCTATATGGTTACATTGTTTTATGTTGTTGTTAAAACCATTTTGTGCGTAAAACCAGTGTCCTGTGTTTTAATATAATCAACTAACTAAAGGCAAAAGCACAAAATTATTCAATGATCATGACATTTTAAGTAAAAATGTATCGGTATCAGCGATTCTAGCCCTGTATATATTTACTTGTTCTTGGTTCTGTGGTTCTCATTGCCAATACTACTTGACGTTGTTGCAATAAGTGCCCAATGGGTGTCGCTGCAATCTATCCCCCCCCCCCCCCCCTTCCGTTTTTTTCTTCTTCTTCTGTAGCGTATTCACTCTGCTCTGCTTTGGCTGATAATAAACATTAGCTTGGCATCGATAATGACGGACTGTTGGCTCTAATCTAAAAGTTTTATTTCAATCATCAATAATATAATGTTTTGCAAATAAACATTATGGATGCAAAAATATATGTGGAAAATATTTCATTTAGAAATGTCAGCTGGTTAAATTAAGCCTCATTATGTTCAATATATGTTTGGTTTATATAATTAAGACCCTCCATTGCTTACTGTGTTTTAAATATCTTGAGTATCTCCATGTTTTTTTTTAAATGCCTATTATTCCTACGTGATTGTAATTGATCAGATCATAGTTTGCATTATGGCCACTGCATTTATGTTAATAAAGTTGCATAGTTATAAATACATATATATATTTTAAACTTGGCTCACAGAGTTGTTGCAACCTCTCTTTCTGACACACTGCCCGACTGTGGAGAGCCGTTTCATTGTAATTTAAATAAATAAATAAATACTGCTATTGATAAATTATTAATAAATATTCTGCCGGCCTCAGCCACGAATTGAGCTCGACCCTGCTGTCCCAGCGCCGCCCCACAGATAAAACTCCACCCCCTCGTTTGAATATAAGAACATGAAATTAAAAAAAACTAAAAATGAAAAACGGGGTTAAAAAGTAAAAATCACTGAAATACGTAAAGTAGCTTTATAAAAGTGTCACAAAATAAAAGTGCATTATGAAATAAATAAATAAATATTTGAGTAAATTAAATAAATCTTGAAAGGAATTAAATAAAACAAGATAAAAATTGATTTTAACATAATTATTTAGTTTTATTTCATGGGGATATTTATGAATAGTTTATCAATAGCAGTATTTATTTATTTAATTTTGAATGAAACGGCTCTCCATACATTCTAACTAGTTTGTTAAGCTGCGACTGAGGTTCGTCAGCTGCAGTCTAACTTTTTTCTTTTAAATAAAAAAACAGCAGAGATTCTCGGATAGATTAAAACACGGTAACTAATAAAGCGCCTAATAATAAACCGTAGAATTCACATACTGAAAATAAAGCTAATGCTGTTTGGGATGAAACCTTTCTGAATAAAATATTTTCATAATAGAATAAATGTAATTACCATAAATCCTCATTTGCACAAAGCAATCCAGGTATCGTTGTGTGTAAAGATACATTTTTCAAATTACAAAGAATACAATCATGTTCACTTGTGGGTTAAACTTGATGTCTTTAAAATTGCATCTCTTTTATTTTACGGGGGAGCGGCAGAAATATATAACCCGTCCGAATTCTTGCGAGAGTTTCTACGAGAGTTTGATGCCTTCAGTTGGCTTTAGCTGGTCTGGAAAATCCTGTGGTCTGTGATCCAGCTGCAGGTCCAGTTGTTTAGTCACAAAGTCTGTTAGTGTGAACAAGGTGGGCCTGGATCCAGTCCCACCTTTCCCAATAAACCTTTAAACTGAGTTTTAAAGCGGTAACATGATTCTCTGTTTGGCTCCACCTGCAGGACGCATGTTGTTATTGCAGAATCACTTCGCTGGAATAATATTTTATTTTGCGTCAAATCGTCACGTAAACACCGGTTTGTTTCTAACAACTTTTTATATGATAAACGAAGCAAGTAATCGGCTCTCTTAAGGTTTTCTGGCTTTCCCATTGTTTGTTTTTACTAGAATCCGGTTTTTCCAGCCATGAGAAAAAGGTGTGTCGCGTCGCAGGTGTGCCGACCTGCTTTTCGTCAGTTAAAAACACGGAAGGTTTCAGGCTGTGGGTGGTTCTCCTGCTGAGTGAAGCAAAACTTCATGTTGTCATTCAGCCTCCAGAATAAGACGGCTCAAAAATCTGTTCAGGGTAAAGAAAGAGCCTGAACACTTTCTCCGGAACCAAGAACCGCTCAGCGGGATTTTCGGTGGCATGGCATTCGCCGCACAGACGCATCCAGGCGGGCAGGAGATCTCGTCGGTCCCCGGCAACACGGAGAGCCTGACTCCCTCCGCTGTTAACCGCATTCTGATGGAGTTCATGATTTACTTCGGCCGAGCCGTGGTGGTCTTCTACCCGGTGTACCTGACCGGGTACCTGGGCCTCAGCATCAGCTGGGTCCTGCTCTGTATGCTCATGTTCACCTGGTGGCAGAAAAACCGGCAGTGGAAGGACGTTCGGATCGGATCTGCTATTGATTTAGTGGACAACGAGGCGCATGTTATCAGCACCGAGCTGAAGACTTCCTTACAGATGGCTTCATGGGTATGTGTGTATGGAGGAATGGGTCTGTGTGTATGGAGGAATGGGTCTGTGTGTATGGAGGAATGGGTCTGTGTGTATGGAGGAATGGGTCTGTGTGTATGGAGGAATGGGTCTGTGTGTATGGAGGAATGGGTCTGTGTGTATGGAGGAATGGGTCTGTGTGTATGGAGGAATGGGTCTGTGTGTATGGAGGAATGGGTCTGTGTGTATGGAGGAATGGGTCTGTGTGTATGGAGGAATGGGTCTGTGTGAATGGAGGAATGGGTCTGTGTGTATGGAGGAATGGGTCTGTGTATGGAGGAATGGGTCTGTGTGTATGGAGGAATGGGTCTGTGTGTATGGAGGAATGGGTCTGTGTGTATGGAGGAATGGGTCTGTGTGTATGGAGGAATGGGTCTGTGTGTATGGAGGAATGGGTCTGTGTGTATGGAGGAATGGGTCTGTGTGTATGGAGGAATGGGTCTGTGTGTATGGAGGAATGGGTCTGTGTGTATGGAGGAATGGGTCTGTGTGTATGGAGGAATGGGTCTGTGTGTATGGAGGAATCTGGCATTCTTCACCTCAGTTTTGTTGGGATACGGACCAGCAGATAGATTAAACTTTCCTGGCTGGGAGCAACATTCCTGACATACAGAATGTCAGGAATGTTGTTTGTCCCAGTAGATGTTTGCTCCAAGCTGACAGCTATATGTGCACCAGAGTTCTAGAAAACATCTGAAACAAGGTTTGGACTCCATGAATGTCGACTTGTTCTTTATTTGCATGGGCGTCCAGAATGAACCTGGCCCTCCCACAGCCAGGCACGGATTGCTGCTCAGTTGTGTTGCAGGAGACTTTTACTTCTGCACATTTAACTGCACCACACCCAGACACACAGTGACTCATTTAACGTGAGAAAAACAAAACTTGTTTCAATGTCAAATGAATGCGTGTAATCACATTCTGGGTCGGATTGGTTTGATTGTAGCAGAATACTCTCTGGTTTTAAAGTCCTGCCAGAGGTTGATCACCTGCAGTTTAGTGCCTGACTCTTGGTGATTTAGTTGGAGGTGCAGACCCGTTACAAGTTGTGCATCAGAATATGATCCCAAACTTTTTTTTTTCAGTTTACAGTGTTGCTGCTGCAAAGAGGCGTCGGTAAGACCTAAAACCACCACCACTGTGCTTGAGCTTTGAATATGAGAGAATGATTTTAAATATCTGGAATGGAAAGTCATGAGTTTAATTTCTGCCTGGAACTTTAATCCTAACATTGATCTTCTCATTTATTTGACTGCCGTCATGCAGACAGATTTACTTGTTTAATTGCTTTAATCCAGCATTACCTCTTCATCATGCATGCAATGTTCTTGTTTTCGAAGATTTGATCACAAACCATTTTATAACTGTTTATTTGTTTCTTCCAAAGGTGCATTTCACAGACGTTGAGAAGGTTAATTGGGTGAACAAGGTACAGTCTTCATAATATTATTTGACATTGTATTAACATGATGTTAATCTAGGACTTAGATTCCACTTTTGTTGATCGATACACTATGGGTGCTGGTTCCCGGTGCGCTCAAAGCAACCTACATACTGCACCTTTCTGCCTGCACCGTCGGTTAACTATTGCAACAATTTAACCAACTCACAATGTTCTTAAAAATCTGTGTTGGGTTCCTCAGTTGAGCTCATTTTAGAAGAACCTTGTGTTTGATCAGGGTGCTGATTCAGTGTGTTTTGGGTTTTTGGTCATGTGTCCAGGTGTTGAAGCAGGTCTGGCCCTTCTTTGGGATGTACATGGAGAAACTTCTGAGAGAGAACATCCAGCAGACGGTCAGGATGTCCAACTCTGCGCTCAAAATGTTTACTTTTACCAAGATCCACTTTGGATACAAAGTGAGTCAACGTTTGGCATGTTCCTTCTTGCTCTGTTTTGTACTCATACATAATAATTTCCTTTTTCATCTAAGAAAAACAAGCATAAAGTAAAAGAAAGTACACCCCCTCTGATTCTAGGGTGTTACACAAGTCTCACAATGTACAAAACACACTTGGCATTATTTATTAAACAAAGACGAAGCAAAAATACTAAAGCTGAGTGAAAAACTAACTACACCCCATGATCCGGAGCTTGCAGAACCCACTTTAGCAGCGGTGGTGTCTCTCACGTCATTGTGGAACAATTTTTTTCCCACAGTTTTTTCACCGTTGCTTCACTTCATTGAGGTTTCTCCACAGCCCTCTGAAGGTCCCACCATAGGATCAGCAACCAGGCTGAGGTTTGGAGGGTTTATGTTTGTCACGAATGATTTCCTGTGGCTGCAAATAGAGCCCATATCATCAACCTTCCACCACCATGTTTGACAGTGTGTATGGGATGTTTCCACTGATATGCTATGTTTGGTTTTCTCTAAAAATGGTGCTGATCATTGTGGCCAATGATCACTACATTAGTCTTTCAGAACTCTTGTGATTAATTCAGATCTGCTCTGCAAACCACCATTTCTCTGAGCATTGCACACTCTGACCTTGGAGTGGATTAGGAATGTCCACTCCTGGGAACATTGGCAGCTGTCTTAAATATTTCCCACCTGGTTATAGTTTCTCTAGAAATATGGACTTTAAATAGTATGAAAAAGAGCTGTATAACTCTTCTCTGATAAATGGGCAGCAACAGTTGCTTCTCTAAGGTCATTGCTGATGTCTTTCCATCTTGACATTATGTTGTCCAGTGCAGTAATCTCATGATGCTGTTGAGGATGATCAGTTAACTAATGCATCTTATCAACAGAACCTAGATGCTGCTTTTCTCGTTTAAATCCAATGAAAGTGGTGGTGAGGATTCTTCGTTTTTCTCACAGCTTTCCACCTTTATCATCTTAGTACAATAAATAATGAGGGTGTGGAATCTGTTTTGTTTTCATTCATTGAGGTTAGATGGAAATCATTTTAGGACCTGTTGAAGACCAGATTAATGTAGGATTTCCTTACATCTTAAAAATTAAAACTCGAAGGGGGTTTACTTTGTTTTAACAAATAAACTAACTGTAGCTGAAGATGAAGTTGTGCCACCTTTTTGTCTTACTCACCTGACTTCTTTTCCACGTCTTTCAGCCTCTCAGGATCATGGGGATAAGAGCATACACCCATGAAGTGGACCAGAGGGAGGTGATTCTGGACATGAACATCAGGTCAGTCAAACATGTTAGAACATGCCTTGTCTCAAGTGATTTCTGTTCTCATTTGGGCTAACCAACACTGGTTTCCTCCACAGTTATGATGGTGACGTGGACATCAATGCAGATGTGAATGCAGCTATCAAAGCTGGAGTTAAAGAGTTGAAGGTGGGCGCTCATGTTATATCAACCCTCTGCTTCAGCTATGCTGTTTCTGTAAAAACTGCTTGTATCTTCTAGTTCGTAGGAATGCTCCGAGTCATCTTAGAGCCCCTGGTTGGTCAGGCACCACTGGTGGGAGGAGTCACTTTGTTTTTCATTCGCCGCCCTGTAAGTCCAGACAAACACACACATTTATCTGACGGATAAAGTAGTTGCAAGCAACAAAGCAGTTGTGGGGTCAGTCTTAGTTTGAACTCATGTTACTTTTTTTTGCTCAGAGTTTGCAGGTCAACTGGACCGGCATGACCAATGTGTTGGACAGCCCTGCGTTTAGGTCTGATGGACAGAGTATTCTTAGACCTCCTACATGTTGAGGTTTAGATGTCCTCTCTAATCTGATCTGTCCTCTTTACAGCTCCCTGTCTGAGCAGAGCATTATAGACATCATTGCATCTATCATGGTCCTGCCGAATCGCATGTGCATTCCACTGATTGACCAAATCAAAGTAGATGTGATGAGGTTTCCTCTGCCTCGGGTATGTATGAGATATAACTCATGAGGAGCCACTCGCACTTCAAACAGTTATTCCAAAAATATTGTGAGAATAAGGTACATCTTCAGCTTTTCTTAACAATATAACATCCTTATGCGAAACCTCCATGATTGCTGTCCTCAGGGCGTGGTCAGGGTCCATGTGTTGGAGGCCAGAGACCTGGTGGCAAAGGACACATACATGATGGGGCTGGTGAAAGGCAAGTCAGACCCTTACACCACGCTCAGAGTTGGCAACCGATATTTCAAAACCAAGACCATCAAAGAAAATCTGCACCCGAAATGGAATGAAGTTTATGAGGTCGAGTAACAAAACTTTGACACACTTTGACGGATTCATGTTATCTGGCTGTTTTTGACACACTTCTCATTGCTTTTCACATCTACTATAAAAATGCATGATGGTTTAGGCGCCTTTCTTCTTAAACTAAGCTGTGACTGTAAGGGAAAGGAAACACATTCAGGTCATTTTTAGGTAGCAAGTGGACTGATGTTAAAAATGTTTTAATTTATACTATTATTACATGCCATCTGTACAAAGATGTACTGTATTGATTACTGATTTGATGTCAGGAGACGGCGTATCACCACAACGAGATCTTACAGATATTCTCCTGAATGATTGCAAAATGCCTCATTTAAATGAGGGCCATGCTGCCTGTTAGCTTCTAAAGCTTCCTTTCCATCACCTTTTTCCTTCAGCAAGTGCAATCCCTTAACCAACTTTCACATCTTCAACATTAAAACCGAAAAACCTTTTCTTTGTGCAGTTTGTTGTTCACGAGGCACCTGGACAGGAGCTGGAGGTGGAGGTGTATGATGAGGACAGAGATAAAGATGATTTTCTAGGAGGGTAAGAACCAGTCCTACCTAAAAAATCATTGAAATAACTTTAGTTCATTGTAAATATGACAAGTTTTTGCAAGTTGGAGATTTACTGCCGTTGGTATCCAACCACTGCACAACAACATGATTATAACATCCTGCATGCATGAGCTCAATAAGAATCATACGGTGCATGTTATTGGAAGTAGAATTATAAAAATGATAAATAAACAGAGAGTTCTGTCTTCATCACATAATTTATCTCTGCCTTAGCTATAACCTGGATTTCGGAGAAGTGAAAAGGGAGAAAGAAATGGATCAGGTGAGCGTTTTATGAACTGTTCTGAGTAAAGTTAATAATAATCCAAACATGTCTCTGTTGCCTTTAAACTGTTGAACAGATTAACAGAATTCGATTTTTTTATGATATTTTCCACCAATCCTCTTGTTGAAGTGGTTTCCTCTGGAACGAATTGCTCATGGGGAGATTCATCTGAAGCTGCAGTGGTTCGCCCTAAACTCTGATCCCTCTCTGCTGAAGGAGGTACGGCAGCCTGGTAGTGATTTTACTGTTTGGATTAGGACACGTCTATTAACATCAGGGCTTTGTTAACTACCATCTGTAGTTCAGTTCCCAACAGCTTCAGTCTCGTGAATAATGTCCTCTCTGTCTTTCAGTCCAACGCCGGTCTGTCCTGTGCTATGCTCGCTGTCTATCTGGACAATGCTTCCAACCTTCCAGTAAGGGCCATGGATGGTTTCTGTTCCTTTTTTCACTGGTTGCTAAAAATAAGCTGAGTTTTGCCTTTTTTTAACGTGTCTGCAGAAAGACCATAGTGAGTTAACAGCAAATCAGAAACATGGGAAACAGGCCAGAGAGGCACGGGTTAGACCGGAGCTTCATTTCATCCTTCTGTGGGGTTTTTTGTTCGACCTTTGAACCTTGTAGCCAGGGCCTGATTTAGGAGCATGTGTGTCCCTGTACTAGAGCCAATTGTTGTGCCCTAACCCCACACACACTAGTTTTTACTCAGGCTGATGAGTAAATAGGCCAACACATTTCCCCAAAATGGTGAATGGCAAATTAACCAGCATCATTTCTTTCAAGAAGGTGCTGAGTGAGCACTTAAATCTTGGTGTTATTACATCTGATTCGCCTGGGGTTTGGTCAGAGGCTGATTAGTTTTATATAAAGTACAATGTTTTCAAAATATGCCAGAGGCTCAGTCAGATCAGAAAGTAAAGTCTCTGCGTTAGTGTTCCAGGTTCCTGTTGCCGTGCACAGCCGGTTTTTCCTGTTTGTCTGGCATTTAATCAGGACCTATGATTAGGATCAGAGTTCAGTCTGTTGTCAGCTGTTTCCTGGTTAATTTATTTCATGTATAAAGCAAATACAAACTGATATTTTCAGGGTTTGTTGCTTAACTGAGGTTTTAGATCAACTTAGGCAACTTCTGTGCTTGGATGCTGAGCTGACCTGCTTGTAGAAGCTGCTGAGCGCCCTCTGCAGGACATAGTCTGAAAACACACTGGCAAATTCTTTAAAAAGAAAACCAGATTTCTTCCTTGCTGTAATGTTTTCAAAATGTAGAAATGAAAGTGAACCAACAGCAGTATTGCTGCGGGAGATTCTTCATGTCACATGTCCCGTGTTGTGAGGCGTGTCTGCACTGTGTTGCAGAGGGAAATTTAGTTCGACTCCAGCCCTGAAAGTAAACACTTTGCAACGTGAGTTCTTCACCTCTAACAGGGGCTCAAGAATTCATTCAGATATGCCATACAGAAAGCGCATATAGGTAGAGGTTTTTAGACAGATATTTGGCCCCAGAGACTTAAAAAAATGAATAAGAGACAGAAAGTTATCCCACCAAACACACACACACACACACACACACACATACTTCATCTCTTGTCTGTTTTCAGCTCACAAGGAGAAATGCGGGTCCCAGCTCCTATGTGGAAATTTCCATTGATAAGGATGTTCAGAAAAGCAAGGTATTAATCATCACACACACACACACACACACATTGTCATAAGTTATGTTTTATGTGTCAGACTCATGCTGTTTATGGTGTGTAATCATTTTCCAGCCTGTTATTGTCTTTTCACAGGTTGTGTATATGAATAAAGACCCAGCGTGGGAGCAGGGCTTTAACTTCTTCGTACAGAACATAAAAACTCAGCAGCTCACAGTTCAGGTCAGTCATGCAGCGCTGAACATGACACACACACAAACACACACTCAGGATCCGTCAGACGCTTTCTTGGATACCTTGTAACGATGTGAGCGCCATCTTGGCTCTAACTGTAGCTAAAATCACAACGATGTTGGGGCCATCCATTTTGGTCGCACATTTTGACACACGCAGCTCAACAGACGTCGCAGCTCTGACGTCACCAAGAGTGTAAAACCCAGAGGAGATTAAGTTTCGGTGCCATTTCCCGCCTGTCTCACAGGACAGCGTAACAGAGGCACATATCTGGGGAGACAAAAGCTCGCAGGCAAACTTTTGCTCCACAAGGCCATTCCTGGAAGAACTTGAAAGCTGGAAATCTATTTGACACGGGAAGATCAGGAGATTTATTTGCCGTTTGAAGACCACGCGACACCCGGCGCAGGTGAAACCCACAGAGGTTCTATGTCCAAGGAGATAAGTTTTCCCTCCTTGTTGATTCAGTCGACTAACGGTTAATCTTTTCCCCTCCTGGACGGATGAGAAATTACCGTTTTTTTCCTTTAATTTGATCACGGATGCGTGGTCGCCCTCCCCTCATTTTTCTTCAGACCTGATCCCTCCTCAACCGGTGGAGAGCAGAAATCAACCTCAAAGTAATTTAGTTCTTTTTATATTTAACTGGATAGGTGCATTTAGAGGTCTGGGCAGGATGAGGCCTCGTTAAGGTGATGTAGGATCACCAGTAGTTAATCTCAGGTATTAACTCGTTGCATTCAATACTGATTAAAGTGTTTTATGCTGAGCTGTGTTTTGATTTGCTGCTGTGTGGTTAATGTTTTGTCCGACTGATCTCAAATCAGCCAGGAGTTAGAAGTTGGACTTTTAAAAGTTTTCATTCAAGGCAGCTGCGGTCTGGGCCTCACCCGACCACTCTTTGTTCCAGTTTTATTGCTGGAGATTTTCCACTGAGTTCCCGCCTCAGAGTTTATGACCCTTTGTCAAGATTTGGGGCGTTCAGCTGGTTGTGGCTAAAGGGGCGTGGCTTCACCGTTTTATCAGCTGACCGCTGCGTTCGAGACATCAGCACCAGGAGAACTTCTTTCCATTTAACCCAAATTACACATTTTGTCCATAAAACTGCTGGTTTGATCTTCATAGACACTAAATGCGGATATATATATTTTTCTTTTATTATTATTGTTAAGTAGTAATTTTTATCCCCTTTGAGTTGAATAGTGCTTGTTAGTTAGGTGATGGTTTTGGACCAGAATAATGGTATATCAGGATTATTTGGCTTCAATAAATCTTCATATATATAATTAAGAGAAGCGTTTGTATTTATTTCGTGCAAGAGTGATTTATCTGTCAAAATAAGGTCGAAGTTCCTCCATCTTCGGTGAAGTGGTTGAATAAACAGTGACAGTTTGTGGTTTTGGTTAATAATTTGTAATTATTAAAGAGCTTTGAACCCATAATCACAACACCAGAGGTTATCTCTGATTTCTATTCGTAAGTAATGATTTTTGGTTAAGAAATTAATATTTTCCAAATTATGATTTTAAATTATAATTCTTGATGAATATTAATTAATCAATAATCATGATCCTTACAACATGTTGTTTATTTCACATTTAAACTGCAGAAACCAGCTGCTACAATGTAGCTACATTGTGTTGTTGGTTTGCAGTCTGTTTCTACTGCACATGGTGCTGTGGAACATAACTTACCCCTTTACACATGTCTTTATGTTTTATGGTTCTACTTACATGTTTCAGATCATCAGATGTATCTTAAATCAGATAAAGATAACCTGAGTAAATAAAAAGGCTGTTTTTATAAAGGGAACAAAGTTATCCAAACCAACCTGGCCCTATGTCAAAAAGCCTTTGTTCCCAAAACTGAACGACTGCTTGTGTCTCCATTGTCAGCAAAAACTACCATCGGTCTGTCTTTTACATCACTTTGAAGGAATTTGTGCCCGGTCTTTGCAGAATTGTTTTAATTCAGAAACAGTTTTTCCTCATGAATAGCCCGTTAAAGGTCACGCCACAGCATGTTATTCAGATTTTAGTGCAAACTTTGACTAGGTCACTCAGTAATCTGCTGGATGAACGGTTAATGCACTTTTGGAATAATTATGGTAGGCCTGCCACTCCGATGAAGCCTCCAGCCCATTTTCCTCCATTTCTGGATAACGGCTCTCAGTTTGCTGGAATTCCAGACTGAGTTGTCATTGACTTTTGTTTCCCTGTGCTTGAATTTCGTCAGTTTGAGAAGTGTGCTGCTTCTAGAGATTATTTAACCTACTTCATGATATCAGTCAGGTTCTATTTAAGAGACTACTTGTTTTTAGAGGCCAGACAGGAATCAGGTCTGGGTGTGACTAGTGAGCCACAAAAAGTTAAACGGTTGGTTAAGATGGGAGGCGGTCATTGGATTACCTTTTTACATGACGCCGGTTGGTTTGGATACATTTTCTCCCATAAATAAATTAAATCTACATTTAAAAACTGCTTTATGTTTTTACTCAGATTGACTCTGCCTGATGTGATAATCTGTAAGAGGATACATCATTATTACCAACATGTCTGCAGTAGAACCAGACTGGAAGCAACTGTTGGGGTAAAGTTTAACCCTGTTTGGATCAGAGAAAATTGCCAATAAATTCAAACATATGCAGCTTAATTCTTTTTATTAAAAACCATTACAGCTTGTTGTACATTTATTCCACCTTGGAAAAAAGAATGGTTCAAACTAATAATTAAAAGATCCAAATGCATCTGAAATTCATGGTCACAATGGATGGATGGAAACATTTGAGGAGAACTTTATCTAAACCAGGGGTTTTCAACGCCATCTTTGTTTGGTTTAGGTCAAAGAAAATGAAAAGAAGACTCTGCTCGGTGTTCTCAACCTGCCTCTCAGTCGCCTCTTCAGCATCTCCTCAATGTCTGTAGACCAGCGCTTCCAGCTGGAGCGCTCTGGAGCCAACAGCCAGATTAAACTGAAGGCCACGCTGAGGGTGGGCCATCCTACCAGTTTTATGCTGCACTTCATTTGGCCAAATGCCTGAAGATCTATTAAATCATCACTTTCAACTTCCATGTATTATTACAGATTCTTACTCAGGAACAACCACCACCCAAAATCCCCCAGACTTCTCCTCCGAACGTCAAACAGCAGACGAAAGCAGGAGGAAACACCTCTGCGTCCACTCCCTCTGCTGCATCTGCTGCACCTGTTGCATCTGTTTCCCCTAACAGTACACCTGCAGCAGCCTCACCAGTTCTGCCGGATGTTCCTCCGGACGGAACAAAGGAGACTTCTTCAGCTCAGCCACGCCGCAACTCTTTCCTGGCTCCTGAAACCAGTAATCCCTCAAACTCAAACATGCGTCGCTATGACTCCCACAGCCTGCTGTCAGACAACTCCATCGCCTCGTCACGGTTCGACTTAACAGACGGAGCCGCCTTTCCAGAGTGAGTCGAGGGATTGCTTTTTCTTCTGAAACCTTAATGCTGACCTTTGCTGTAAAAACTTCATTGTTTGATTTAAAAAATATATATATTTCAGGGCTATTAGGAACCATCAAGGCTCATTTGGAGAGATCAACCTGACTGTACGCTATGCTACCATTAGGAATAAACTTATGGTCCTGGTTCACTCTTGCAGGTTTGTCACAAGATGCATCCCATTATGATCCTCCAGCATCACCATCATTTATTAACATTATACAAATGACACCTGGTTTGAAGTTATGCAAAACAAAATCCAAAAGATCAAATGTTTCCCTGCAGAAACCTGTTTCCCTGCAGTCAGAACGGCACAGACTCCTACGTCCGCGTGTATTTCCTCCCAGACCAATCATGGAGACACCGCAAAAAGACGCATGTCAAGAAAAAGACAGTCGATCCTGTCTTTGAAGAAAAGTAAGACAACTGGAATAATCCTGTAAAGCACATCTTAACATGATGGAACAGAGAAAATCACGCGCCGGTCCTCTTTCTTTTACAGGTTTGAGTTTGATGTGTCACTTGCAGAAGCGCAGACCAGAAAGCTGGATGTGGCTGTTAAAAATAACAAGATGCTCCATACAAGGGAGAGAAAGGACATTGGCATGGTAGGTACACTGTCCTTTTAAGGTTTGAAAAGAGTGTTTTATTGACCTAAAATAGAATAATTCATCACTTAATAGTTTAAATTTGATCACATACAGCATTTCTGAGAAACACCTCATGTTCCTTGGTTTTTGCATTCTAAATAACTAATTGAATTTTCACATTCTGCTTTGGTCAACAGGTGACGTTGGATTTCTCACAGATGGATCTAGTTAAAGGCGTCTCAGAATGGTACGAGGCCCAGATTTCTCTCTCGTTATTACTTACCTGTCGCAGTAGCAGAAAAACACAGCTTGAAACTGACAAAGGTTTAATGGCAACCCATTTTTTTCATACTTAACACAAGTCACACTTTGTTTTTGGATATATTTTAATCCGTATTAGTTTTTCATATAGTCAAATAAATCAAAAACAGCACGGACGAAACACATGGTTCCCTTACAATGCTATTTATTGGCTGCATCAGTTGCATCGAACTACCTCTGTACTTCCCAATACGACATCTGCACTCCCAACAGGTAGTTCAGCCTACTCTTCCTGAGCAAACTCCTCTTAACTGTCTCAGGTTTGAAGAGAAGCATGTTTCAGATGTTTTCATAGAAGTTAGGATAGGATTAAGCTTTGGGCTCATGGAGGGCTGTTTAAAAAAACAATTTAATATTTTTACAGCCATTCTTGAGAACTTGTTGGAAATGATTTAGAAGGACCCATAAGCTGCAACTGGGGCTTAGCTTTCTGACTTTGGGCAAGATGTTTTGCTATAAGAAGCCTTCATTGTGCCATGCACAGAGTCTAATATTAAATTCAGTTATCAGTAGGATTGTAATGATGCATGTCTTGGCACGTAAAGTTAGTAGCAAACTGTCTCCGTATAGACATCCTTTACAAGACGGGAGCAAGTCAGTCACAGATCATCACAACTCTCATTCTGAAGAGAACATGTTGGTGATTGTTACCATGGCAGAAAATTAGCAGAGGAATCTGCTCTCTAAAGCACTCCACACCAAAGCAATGCAAGGGTGGCTGTTGATGATAAGCAGGAGGTTGAAGACCCACCTGGTTGTTTTTAAATCATCAGTGTGCAGAGGTTAGGTTTCCGGTGACATACCAGCAGTGGATTGCAAGCGGTGAAAATATGGCAAGCCCAGTTGTCATGCAATCTTACTTCTTTTGCAATGTGATGGTGTGTTTATTCTATATCTTTTCTCATGCTATTTCACAGCTTGACATACACATTTTGCAACTCCTTAAGGAGTTTTAAAACCACAGAGACACCAACGGGCTACACTAGTAACTAAAGAAACCCCACTAGGTTCTTAACAAGCACAACCTAGTGTTTAAACAGTGTCACACCAGGTGAATGAGTGTTTTATACCCTATATATTAAGTATTTTCAACTTTGAGAAATCAGCTTTTTAATGCCATTTTATTTTGCATAAGGTTGAGGCTAAATAAAGCAAAAAAAAAAAATCACTCTTTTTATTTTCAAACTGGATGTAGTATTTTAAATATGAATGAATTCCCAGGAAATCCAGCTGCAGTGTTCAAAGCCTGCTACCTTAAAGCCCCCCGGCTGAAGCAGGCGTGGTTTGTTTTGCAAAGATAATTTGGTGTACCTGTTGTGCACTGACTGGTGCTTTGAAAGCTTTAAAGAAAGCTGTTTGGCCTTAGGGAGATAACTCTAAGGCTAGACCTATTATATTTAACATATTTCGTTTCTCTTTTCAAGGTTTGAACTTACACTACCTGGACTGATGAGTTCCGGTACACGGAAGCGGTTGTAAAACAAAGATGTTCCAGGCTCTGGAGGAGTTGGATCTTTGAGGGTCTGATGTGGCTCGCTTCCAGGAAGCCTAACAGTGACATCTTTCCAGTAATATTCCAGACCAGGGCACCTTCTAAAGCTCTTATTTGGAAGTGGTGTTGAGTTCATCTTGTCTCTGAAGTAAATGTTACAGCTTCAAGCAATTGTGTAAATATCTTGTTATGTAATATGAATACTGTGGGCTGTAATAATAAGGACACTTGTAATGTTTTTTCCTTTTTATATGAAATGTAAAAAAAAATGCTGTCATTTAAAAAATATTCATTCCACGGAGAACACAAGATAAAAACAAATGTTTCCTTTTCGTTCTCCTGAGCTGCCTCTGTGTGGGAACTGGAATTTTAGATAAGAAAACAAGTTAAAGAAACAAATGTTTGTTGCATCAAACTCAGAACCATTGCAAACTGAGGACCGGTTCCAAACCATAATGCTCCAGAAAGTGCTCCTGTTAACAGCTGTGTCCGTGTACCTGAGCTCGCCGGCTGGAAAACTGTCTAAGCAAATCCCATGAAGGGTTGTGCTGAGAGGCGACAGAAAAATGCTTTTAGTGTTTTAGGAGTGGAAAGTACATGTTTTAAACCTGTTTTTTTTTCTTCATATTTGTGCTGGAAAGCACATTTCTTGTTAAATCATTTGTATCATCTAAGGGTTTCACTTTAACAGGGTTTTACATTATAAAAGTATATTTTATTTAGAGTAAAAGCCATATTTAGTATGTATGGGTTAAAACTATCTTCTCTGTAGCTAACCACTAATCTATAATAAATAATACAATACATCATTTTAGGAGAATTATACTTAGCACTAAATTCATTTAAAGTTGTTTTGTCTAATTTCTGCTGTTCATAAGTTTCGAAGGAGAGTTGTTTCTAAGTTTGTTTGTGAGGTAATACTCAATAATTTTGTTTTAAGGTATTTATTAAAAATAAACATGTTCAAATAGACACACAGTGGGGTTAATATGATTTGTGTTTTCACTGTAAGATCATGATGGCCTCAGCTTGTTAAGGTTAATTACAGGATTGTCAGAAAAACTCTGAACATGTATATAGCTTGGTTGGAAGGGTTGAAGGAGAAATCGTCCTCTCTAATAAGAAGATTACGGCAGGATTCCGGTTTGCAAAGCTGCATCTCAACCAGACAAGACTTCTGGAGTAATGTTCAGGTGAGACCACATAGCTAGGTTTAGATGAAAGCAAACATATCAGCACAAACACCTCATATCAGCTGTGAAGCACGGTGGTGGAGGGCTGATGATCTGGGCTTGTTCTACAGCTACAAGACCTGGGCAACTTTCAGTCATTGACTTAATACCAAACTGTGAGACCACCTGTCTGACAGCCAAAGCTTGGCCCAAACTGAGTTATCCAAACAACAATGACCCCAAAACAGCAGCAACTCTGAAACAAGCTGGTTGCAATGGCCTAGCCAAAGTACATAGCTCAGACTGATTGAAATGCGGTAGCGAGACCTTCAGAAAGCTGTGCGAAATCTCAGTGAACAGAAGCAATGTTGGAAAGAGAAGTTAGCTCAAATTCCCCCCACAACGCTGTGAGTGACCTGCTCCGGAAGATGGTTCTGCTGGATCAAGGGACGTGCTTTGTTTTTCACAGGGGTGATCTGTTGTGTGATATATATTTTTTTAAACTGGAAGTTGGAATGAAAAAATGTAGAAATCTGCTGCAGATCAGATGATTTTTATTATCTCCTGATGGGTGAAACCCTCATTTACAAGAAGCTGCATCCATTCTTTTCCTCATGATGTTCTCTGACTTACGTAGATGATGCAGATGGATATGGAGGTAATGTTAACAGGAAGAGTTTGAAGCAGAGTCAGTTGAAGGTTTTTTTTTAAAGATTGTCTTAATGTCACCTTTACATTGCTTGCAAACGGAATCGGACCTTGGGGATAATAAAGTTTATCTTGATCTTGAAGCGGCCCATTTGGTCGCGACAGAAACAAGCGGGTTGCGGTTTTCTCCCTTTGTAACGAGAACCACACAGAAGATAAAAACTCCGTTTATACATTCAGTTTATCACAGAGAGAAATACCTCTGCGCGATCAATCTCAGCTCCTGCTGCGCTCAGGTGTTACCGCGTTGCTTAGCAACCGGCCTAGCAACGGAATAAACGGGAATACGGAATAAATGTTTCTGTTGGTCGCAGAAAGGTTTTAACCGGCATGAGTTTAAAGAGGAAGAAACCAGATTTCACAGGCAACCCAACTGCTTTAGTGCCAAACCCAGAACAGGTAGGCGGGATAATATTGTGGAAAAATCCGAACCTTTGGAAAACTTTACTTTTTTTACGCTATTAACCAAAAACTCTGAGATTCTGACGCTTAACAAGCAAAATTACCGCCTGACGTTTTATCTTTCTGTAATGTTTGTAATGATATAATCCATATCTCTGCTGTGCTGACCATGTGTTTCCACAATTTCTGGTATTAATTACTGGAAAAAGTTCTTAACTCATCAGGTTGACCTTTTGTTAAACTGCTGACCTGTTAATGAGGCATGCATCCGTTGATAGGCCTGCAGGAAACAGCCGTGGATGGAAGAAAAACCTTTATTTTCTCTGTTTGGAAGCAAACATCTAAGAACAGAAGCAGCTGTCGAAAGTAAGTTCAACGCTTAATTTTTGGAAGCTTTGCATAAAAAACGTTGGTTTATTTGGCTACAGTATCGTCTTTGTAATGGCCTGCTTGTTTTGTGGTGCAGGAGACGGTCCCGACAGCAGAACCAGTGGAAGTTCTAGCAGAGCTCAGGAACTGTTTCACAGCAGACAAGAGGTGCAGAAACAAAGAAGGTCCAGGACTAGCCAGGCAAATGTGTGGCAGAAGAACAAGGATCTGCATCAAAGTTTGATTAAAGTCATGAGGTGAGCTGTGATGTTTTCATCAGCCTTTAGGAGGATCTTTCTGCTTATTTCTACTCTAGCATGATTATTTCTAGTTCATGACAAGTTTATTATGTTTCCTGTTTCACAGAATAAAAGTATATTCACAACCTACCACTGTAGGACCAGCCCATAACTCTTACTGTTGCTGTTTTGTTTGCTGTATGTCTGATTTCAGTCAGCGGGTAGCTGAGGGCTGCAGCTCCTCACATACTGGACCCTTCACATTTACAGAAGAGACCAGACGTGAAATGGTAAACTGGGATGCACGCTCCTGTAGAATATTAGTATATAAGATTAGCGGTTCTGTTTGTGCCAGCAAAGGAAAATTGTGCCTCAGCATTCTGTGGTCTATTATCTTGTCTTTTGTCATATACCAGTCACTAGGACTCAAAGGCAGAGCAGAACTGGAGTCAAATTGATGTCTTTAATGAAAAAAGAGAAAAGAAAAACTTACAAAAATGGTCTGCACAAGGGGAGCAGACTGGAACAGGACTGGGTATGAAAAGTAATCTAATGAAGGGCGAGAAATGTGACAGAGGGTAGAGATAATGGAAGGAACCAGCGAGGAACAAGGACGAATTAGGCATTTAACTACTGAGGCAGGAGTGGAGAAAAGATAAACCAGAGGAGCTAATCAGAGGCAATGAGTCACAACTGAGGCAGAGAGGAGACAGAGCAGAAACACAAAGAAAAGTATCTAATAAAAAATCTCAAATGTAACAATCTAGTGTGACAAGATAATGCCAACAATAATGAACACAGAAAAGACAAGAAAATGATCCAAACATAAAACAAATCACAAACATCTTTTGTAAGAAAGCTTGGTTTTTTTTATGAGATGTTTAATATTTTTGAACATGTAAACGTCTTGACTCCACCCTCCTTTCGTTACACTTTTAGGTCAGTCAGATAATCTGTTCATCTCTCAAAGCGGTCAGCATTAATGCAGGAGCTACACTCAATTTATTTTATTTTTTTAGTTTAAGAGACACATATGAACATATAAGGGATTAATGACTGCTGTGTCAATGCACAACATATACTTACCAGCACGCTGTCGCAGAGTCATAATCTGTTCCCAGTTCTTTAGCTGGATCTTTTGAAAAATCCAAGATATTCTTGTTTTTTCTGCATATAACATTAAAACTACTTTATTGGTCAGATCTGTAGTTATACAACAGGAGTAAAATGTATCCCCATCCACTTTTAAAGGCTGTGCAAAATGAAAAGATTTAGTACATAACATGAATAAGGAATATAAATAGCATCTTTTATGCTAAAAACATCAAATCAAATGTAAAAGTATTCTCATTCTAAATAAATAAATAGTATTTTTAGATCTATCGTCTTTCTTAAAATGCAAGCATTTATGGGAAGCCCCTAATGGTTTGGCGGCCCTAAGCAGCAACTTAGTTTGCTTCTGCCTTGGGCTGGCTCTGCAGTATAGCATGACATTTAAATGCTATTAGTCAGTTGTAGATGTGTTTTTAATCCTTTACTTGTCTGCTTTCCTCATATTTAAGGATGCAGCACATTTTGCTTTTAATGTCGCAAAGACCTTAAGAAAACCTGCAGAACTGGTGATTAAGAGAACTTTAAAGAACTGTAAGAAAAGAGCATTTGTAGATTCAGAACATAATGGGCCTAAAAGTGAGACAGGTGGATCAGTACCTTCAACATGGTCTCATGAGCTGGAGCGAAAATGTCTTGATCCACTCTTCTAACTGGCGCAGCCTGAAAAGTGACCTAAAACTGGTTTAGACAAGCTGGAAGACACCAGACCTTCTCTTTAAAGAAGCCTAATTGGTTCCTGTTTTCACAGGGACCTAAATTTAGTTGCTTAAAGCAAAGATTGTAAATACATTTTCTGGCTTTTATCGGTGGCATAAAGGAGTCAGCGTATCTGATGTTTTGTGTACCTTTTAGCGTTGGGTGGCTGTAAGTAGGTGCAAAGTCATGCATGACCATAGTTCTTCCTGGTTGTTTCATCAGGGCTGTTCCAAACCTTTTTCTGCATAATGTCCAGTTCTATATTCACACAGTTTATGTGCTTGCCTGGGACGTCTCCTGCCCACACCAGAAACCAACAAAAGTGGAACAGAAGAAGTTCCTGTGTTTTAAAAAAAGAAATACATTTTAAATATTTGAGCGTTTTTCTTTCCTTTTTGCATTTCCAGAAAACTCACAGCAATAAAGTTTATAATAAAAATTCAATTATTTAAATAATTTCTACACATTATGAATGATATTCTCCATAAACGAATAAACAAGTTGTTTATTTAAAAGCAATTTTTCTACATGATTCTGTATCAGCATATTAGTTGTTTAAAATGTCTTTTTGCTAGTAAAAATAATTTTCTGTCCTGTCAGATGTATAACTATTATATCCAGAGAGGGATTGGCTTGGTAAATGTGGCTCCTTTGCAAGATTCCTGTTTGGAGAAAATCCATGAACTGATCCCTTCCGAGCTGAGCCACCTGAGCTGGGAGCAGAACCTGCTGGATGATGAGATCAAGGAGGAATATCTGCACAGCGTCAGGGCTGCAATCTGTATTTATTCAATTATTGCTAAAATCAGTTTCATTCTTCTTTCCTGTTGTAAATACATGACCTACAACAGTTGGATGATCTTCATAGAGTCACAAATTGTGGACTAAATAGATGAATTGCTAAATGCATTTTATATTCATTCCTTGATTATATTCAATCAAAAGTCATGATTTTCTTATTACCGATATATGGCAGCAGAAAACATTTTAATACCTGCTGTCTTTTGCTGTAGTAACGTATACGCCCAATGACCCAAGTGGAAATGAGAAGGGCAACGAGAAGGATCTGCCCTCTCACAGACTTGAGTAAGTCAACACAAGGAACTCTAAAGGCATAAAACCATAGAAAAGAATTAAATACATACCTTTCCAGTTTTAATTCTTCAACAAAATGAAAAATAATGTAGTATTAAAAGTCAATACTAGTGGACACTACTTGACTGTGTCATTATTAATTTAATAAAAAGAGCCAGAATGCAGAGACAACAAAACCAATCCCACTCTGATTCAGCAGCTTGTGTAGCCATGTTTATTTGTCTTCAGTATGAACTGGGTATTCTTCACCCACTTTTCTTTGCCTAGTTTTCTGACCCAGGCTTCACATTTGACTCCATAATGGACTCTGCATCACTCCTTATCCTCTCGAATTATACACGTGCTTTCCACACAACTGACCATAATATCCTCCCCCACCGTCTTCACCTTTAAACTGGACTTTCTCCATATGCTCTGAATTGGTCTGTGTTGTACTGCAAAGATAGAGCCCATTTTGTGGGCCCGGGGTATGCCAGATCCTGGGCCCACATTGACACATGTGGGGTCCCGCAGGGATCAATTCTTGGACCAACACTCTTCCTCTTGCGGTCATATTCAAAAAATTAGTACAGGCATTCTGATGAGGCTTGTTTGTCAGATTAAAAGTGCCTTTTGAAGTAACAACCTTTAAGTTATACTTAAATTATACTTTTCAATAAGCCCACATTTCTGTATTAATTTTTTTAAGAGAAAAATTAAATGTGTTTTCATTAACTGCAAGTGGAATTTCATCATAACTAAAAGAAATCAAGACTTGACAATATCAGTCTTTGTGTAATTAATCTTTACAATGTGTTTGACTTAGTGAATTAAATTACTGAACCAATTAAACCTTTCAATAATAATCTCATGTATGGAATATGACTGTATATGCTACCCTTGGACATCCTTCCCATACCACTGGTACACCGATGATATTTAACTTTAGGTGAAATTGGACCCAATCTCTCCGACTGGAAGCTTAAAATTGAATAATTTTTTAAAAACATTGCTGTGTAGAATTTACAGTGATGATCCGGTCTTAAACAGTTTAACTGCTTTCTTTTGCATTTAAACAACAAGAAGAAAAGTGAAAACATTTATAATTTGGTGACCCAGTCAGTTGTGGCAGATGGCCGCTCACACTGAGCCTGGTTCTGGTTCTGCTGGAGGTTTCTTCCTGTTAAAAGGGAGTTTTTCCTCTCCACTGTCTCTACATGCTCATCCAGGAGGAGTGAATGCTGCAAGTCACTGACTGGATGCAATCTGCTGGGTTTCCTTAGATAGAAAAACTTTTTATCCAATTTAAAATAAATAACTGAATCTGACTGAACTGTTCAATGGTTACGATTAATTGGAATGTATGAAGCTGACTTGACTTTGTGAAGTGCCTTGAGATGACATGTGTTGTGAATTGGCGCTATATAAATACAACTGAATTGAATTGATGTTTGTATTAAAATGTTATTCTTCCCTGTCAGAATGGAAATAGTGCCGAAGCCGTGGAATCGATCATTTGTCCAAGCGAGAAAGAGGATGAGCCTAAATCTTCACTGTATCAGCCGCCCTCTGCTGCAAATGATGATTCTGTGGCATAACCGTTACAAGTACGTATAACATCCACTCCTCTAACAAAAGCTTTGTGATGGACAGCATGAATATATTCATTTAAAATCTTTTCTCATAAACAGTTATCGATATTTTAGAATGCTTTCTGATTACAGTATTTTCAACACTGAATAGTTTGCACACAGAAGTATTTTTCTGTAAATGACCCACAGTTTTCGTGAAAACTATACTCAACTGTACAAGATCTGAAACATTCCAGAGATTTTCCAGACTACAGCCCCACCGGCCCCTAGCCTCCCACATCTCCCACTGATCATGGTGGATCTGGTGAAGTAGACTCAGTGTAATCTCCCCTTCCTAATTAACCTGCTTTCAGAGACGTCCGTCTGATTGATGTGGCAGAGTTGTGCAGCAGAGAGAAGTTCATGGAGCTCTCTGAGTTTCAGCAGATTGTCAGCCAGCATCTTGATCTCACCAAAAGATTCCTCTTCGAAAAGCAAGTATCAGGTCCCACTGACACGATGTTTAATAACTGCAAGAAAATAAAAGGCTGTGAGGATTTGTTACTCTGACAAAATAAATCCTACCAATGATTTCAAACACGAAGAACCATAACATATTGAAAGGACACAGCCAATCCAAGAATCCATGATTATTCCTCTAAAATCACTTGTAGCACAATAAAGTTGCAGCTTAAGTTGTTACATGTGCTACATGACTAAATGTTTCTTTTGAAATTAAAGCTCTTGACTGATATTAAAGTTCTCGTCACCATTTCAAATGGTTTCTATAATGTAAATGTGAGGAAATTGTACTTGCTTGTTGATTCTGTGTGGATCCCCAACCATCACACAGAGTTTGCTTTGCCTCAGCCAAAAGTTTGTATGTTCGACCCATCCTTTAAACGATTAACGTGTTTTCTGTTTTAGTTGGCTTTCTGACGTGCACAACATGTTCTGCATGGCAAACATGCACAACCTGCTGGTTTCACTCAGCAAGAAGGGCAAACTTGAGTCTTTCTTCAACTCTGCAGCAGCTCTGATGACCCTGCAGCTGCAGAAACTTACTCTCAACTCACTGAGTGACTACACAAGACTCATTTCTAAGGAAATGGTAGGACACTACGATGCTAGGCAAATTTAATCTAAAGAAATGAAACTAACTGGACTGTTAAATATTGTTTCCATTTTTGTGTTCTTCCCCTCCATCATTCAGCATTCAGACAGAGCTAGAGGGACATCAGGCTTTGTTCTGCATATGATCTTAGAGGACAGTGACATCAAGTTTGAGCCAGATTTAAGAGCTTATGAGAAGGTCCTGGTTAGCGTGTTTGAGCTCATGCTGAGTTCCACCAGAAGTATACCACGAATAGAAACAACATTGTTCCCTGATTGGGTAAGAATGACATTGCGTGACCAGGTCATCGACACTGATGGGATCTGATATGGTGACTTTTTAATGGTTCATTTTTACATAAGATTTCTCTGTTGTTTTTAATATCAAAGAACCTCTCTAATTCAAATAGTCTAAAACAAATCTATTGGTGAAATGGTTGTTGATGTCTCAGGGACACAGTTTCAGTCAAGCCTGAGTTCATCTCTAATTTCACCTCCTCTCAGGAAGAATCCCATCTTGGAAAAACCTTGAAGCCCATCATCCTCCCAGAGATCATTCAGCCCCAGCAGGAGGAGGTGTGCAGAGCATTCTGGGCTGAGACTGACAGGCCCAAAGAGTACATCCACCAGTATGACCAGTATGCCATGCTGATGTCCAGGCAGGCAGAGGAGAAGGTGGAGCAGTTCCTCAGTCAACGGAGATCCTTCCAAGACATTATGGAAGAGGCCATCCGCTATCAGCAGCTTGCTGATGAGATTCAGTACATGCCCTGCAAAGTAAGATCTGTAACATGAGCTGCTTCGGACTCTGCAGATAATAGGTATCCGTTGTCCTGTTAACAGCAATGTGTAAGGTCTTTCATGCTTTAAATCCTACCTAATCCTATCTTGTTGAAGGTTTTCAGTCCAGTTGGCTGACTTCTTCTCAGTGATGGCTCCCCTCACCTTTAGTGTCCCCCAAGGTTCAATCTTGTGCCCAATTCTCTGTTTGTTATATTTATTATCACTGGGGTTGATTAAAAAAAGATGTTTTGACAATTTTATTCTCTTGACTTTGTGGGAGCAATCTGGGGATTGTCCTTCCTGTTCCAACATGACTGCAGTCATGAATGAGCAGCAACATGTGCTGCGCATAAAGCAAGGTCCATAAAGACATGGATGAGTGAGTTTGGGTGGAAGAACCCGACTGACCTGTCCTGATCCCAACTTAATAAAAGAACTTCGGAGAATTCAGAGAAGTGACTGTGAGCCATGCCTCCTCCCCTAAAATCAGTGTCTGACATTCCCATAAACACACATTTAAACCTTGTAGATGGACTTCTTAGAAGGATTGAAGCTGCAATGGTGGGCCAACGCCATATTAAAGCCTTTCTATTAAAATGTGATGACAGTGAAGTTCATGTGTATGTAATAGGAAATGACCAAATAGACTGTATTTTATTTATAGACTTGTTGTTAGTCAGTTTGCTGCTTCGCAAACTGACATCATTGCTCTGTTAATAATTATAATTTTGCTTTTATTGATCGATTTAGAATTGTTTTACACCTATGCTATTTTTAAAAGTGCTCTGCAGTAACATTTGAGCTTTAATAATTTTTCATTAAATCCTTTCTGTTGAAAATTGAGAACATGTAAAAGCTGCATGATTAGAATATTCCAAGCACAGAGACTTGTTTCAAACGTCCTGAAATATTTCTAGTCTGATCGATGTGTGTTAATGAATAATATTTTGGACTTTAGGTGGTACAGCTCGGCATGTTTGAGGTCCGGTCCCACAAGCTCCTCCGCTCTTTGGTCAACCGTGCTCAGGAGCTCAAGCATAAACTGGCTATGCAGATGTTACAGGACCATCAGGAAATCAGCAGGAAGTTAGTTGGATTTACTGTTTTCCTTCCGCATCTATTCTGTAGCTGTAAAATTCTGACAATAAGACCAAGGAGGCTTTGAACAAAATAAAACACCCAGACAGCCAATAAAAGCACTTTATGTGCGATGATCCTTCAGACATCTTCACAAAGAGGAAGTCTTCTTAGGGAATTTGAAGCAGTGATATTTCTGGTTTCAGACACACTGAGGTTCTTTGTACATTTCACCACAATAACCATCCTTTCTGTCTCCGACAGCCTCTGCACAGAGTTTGAGAAGATTTCAGAGAAGGCTCTGAGCACGCCAGCTGATACTCTGACACTGATGGAGCTAAAGGTGACTTCTTTATTTCCAGTTACACAGATAAACTCGGTGCACTCCTTAAACAGCGGCATGTTCTAAAAGCTGTGGTCGTAAGCTGTTTCTGATTCAGATTCCGATAGCTAATAAGAAATATCAAGTTTGATCCCAGGGATTTTAAATGGAATGAAGAAAGATTTATATCTTTGAGTTCTGTTTTGCTGAAAGAAGAAGAATAAATTCTCATAAATAGGCCAATCCGAACTGAAAGATCTTGACAAAGTTTTCTGTAAAACTCATCCGTCGAAATTAGTTTGTTTTAATGTGTGTGGGTTGTGGGTCCCGAATGATCTGATGATTAGTGCTAGGTAAAGAGGTTGAGTTTTTCTAATGTCCTGGCCCATGGCTCCCCTCTTCATCCTGCCGTAAGTCAGGACAGAACACACCTTGTGGAGAGACTATGGATGCCTGTTTCCTCAAAGATATAAAACTTTTAATTAACTGGGGTCTGTGTTGGAAAACACATCAGATATTTCACCATGCCAATATCAAGATTAAACTTCCTCATGGGTTTTTAAGCCATCTGGATACTTATATACACGGCTGAATAATGGTTGGATCCTTCAGTGTTGACGTTTTCTAGTAAAATGTCAGACAGGTCTAGTTGCTTCGGTCAAAGAAAATTATAACATCATCATAAGTCTGCAGCACAGACACCATCCTCATAACCAGCCTGCAGGGTGAAGATGAGTCCAAATTACTGTGAAATACATACACAGTCTCTGACTCGAAATGTAGATGGAAATGTCTTGAAATTGGGACCCTGGATGTGTGACATAAAAGTACCCTCCAGATCTCAGAGGCTGAGAAAATGACCCAGGAGGACCAGAAGAGAGAAAGGATTTTATTTCCACTGTGTCTTTAAGTTATTAGTCATCTCTTACATCTAAATATTTACGTTTGAGATCATAAAATTAAATCTTTTTGTATGACCCTCCTGTTTTTTCATGTAGGTTTTGGGGCTTATTTTTGTGGTGTCTGACCTAAAGTCATGACTGCAGTAAAACATTTATTTCACTTAATTTAACTGATTTAATTTCAGACCCGCTAACCACCTCAAAACAGTAACTGGGCAATGTCAGAAGTTCCTCAGTTTATATCTATAGCCTTATAGGTAATGATGCACTGATGAAATGTTCCCATGGTTACCCTGCATCTCTCTGCAGGCCTACATGCAGAAGGTTTTGACCACAGAGATGCCTCGCCTGGAGCAGCAACTGGCTGATTCCAACAGACAGCTGTGTTCCATAATGGACTTTGTCACCCTTTCACCAGAAGATCTGGAGCTCAACGCTCAAACCGTTCACTGGTTTCAGCGTATGCCGTCCATATTTGAGGAACACGAGCACATGGCTATTGCGAAGACAGAACTTTACCAGTCTGGACTCAAGGTCTGTGGTTCTGCTTTAATCCCTCACTGTTTAACTACTCGGGGTTAATATGATTTACTGGAGGTAAAATGATAAAAAGCTGCTCTTTGATGGAAAACAAAAACATATGTTTGTACTGGAATCATTCCAGTTGCACCGGGAGCGTTTTATGGAGGAACTGGTGAACTACAGTATGCAGATGAAGGAGTTTCTTGGTTTTGGTGAGCTGTCAGATCTCAGCAAGTATCTGAAGAAAGCACAGGCCCTCAATGCCAGGCTGGACTTAGCCAGTGAGAAGGTAAAGTAGGAGTTCATTACCTCTGCTGGTTAAGCTCTGTGCAGAAGGATGCAAACCAAGGTCGGAAATTTTAGGTTTAAAGGTGTTCTCTCAGTGCAGCTTCAACTTATAAAGATGCATAAAACTGCAAAGTGCCTCCAAGTGGATTCATATACTTTAATGCTTTTACCCCTAGAGGGCAGCATTGGATGTAAAATAGAGTTTTCATCAACTTTTTCATTTATATCCCAGTTATCCTAGAATCCTTTAATTACCTGTTTGTCATTTTTTTTATGAATTCACTCATTCCTGGTTTGTCCATTTCCTTCATCCAAACCATGTCCTGTTCTAAAAAGATAAACGAGCTTAATCTGGAAGAAGAGGCCTTCGGCTGGCCTGTGTCGCAGTATCCACTTCGGACACTGATCCAGGAAAAACTTACACCATTTCTGCGCCTGTATGAGACAGCCTCTGACTTCCTGACGCACGATGAGCAGTGGCTCTGTGGGCCACTCTCTGCCGTCAGTCCAGATAAGGTACCAGATGTACAAATCAGTCAAAAATGAATTTATATCAGGTTTCACTGGGAACAAACATGATGCTCCACCCATGTAAAGATGACGATAACAACCCCAGAGCTGCTGATGGGGCAGTAATATGTGTTCTGCATTTTAAAGTTCATTTAGCACTGATTTAATGCTGCGGGGGAGACAAATATGAACAACACCCGTACATGTATTACAATCTGTCCCATTTATACTAATGCTGATAATATTTAGGGAATTCTGTTTTAAAAAGGTTTTTATTTCTAAAACGTTCTGAAAAAGTATTGAGTTAAATTGGATCATTTTCAAATCTGGATGAGAATGGATGATAGAAACTATTCTAGACTTTATTTCTTATTCCATCACCAAAGATATATATGAATTTGTGAAACATAGAGTAATATTTACAATGATTTACTTTTTGTCGGACTCCTTATATACTGCATTCAGTATTATAATCAAAACAATGCAATAATATAGACAAATTCAAATTCAATTGCATTTTTTCCAATTCGATACTAGTTACATTACAATGCAGTCATATTCCCTTTATGATGGCAAATGGTAAAATAGTTTTCCTACTAAGGGATTCAATCTGGTTCTGATGAGTCATCGAGTATAAAAATCCCTCCACCTGAGCAATCATGTTGTGACAGTGGAAAGGAACGGCTCCCTTTCAACAGGAATAAAGGCATTGGTATTAGTATTGACTGTAAACTTAGATCCTCATCCAGCCCTTCGTTTACGACTGTTTAATTACTGCTCAGACTGTAGCTACAGGCACATTTAGGCCAGGAACGTTTGTCTTTTGCCATTTCCTGACAGATGAACAACATCATGTTTCTCTTGTCTTTCCCATTTTGAAGACTGGCTAAGACACACTGACCTTTGTGCATAATATTTGCACCCCTAGAAAACAGCAGTCTATAAATTACTAAATAAGTTCTTAGAAACTCTGATAAATTATAAAATAAATAAGTAGAAGAAATTAAAAAATATTTTCCACTACTTGTGTTTTAACTGTAAGAGGTCTCAATAATTGTGGGAACAGTGATGTTTAAAAAAAATACACAACCATGGTCTCAAGTACACTGAGACCTGCTTTGATGCTGAAACAGGAAGTGATGTCCAATAAAAGCACAACATAAAACAGGAAACAGGGTCCAGCTGGACATTCAGGGAAAAATACAAACCAGGGACCTAAATCCATCATAAAACATCACATCAAATTTGTTTTCTTTGTGTTATTTGAGGGATGGAAACTGGATGGATGGATGGATGGATGGAGGGATGGATGGATGGAGGGATGGATGGATGGAGGGATGGAGGGATGGATGGATGGATGGATGGATGGATGGATGGATGGATGGAGGGATTGATGGATGGATGGAGGGATGGATGGATGGATGGATGGATGGAGGGATGGATGGATGGAGGGATGGATGGATGGAGGGATGGAGGGATGGATGGATGGATGGATGGATGGATGGAGGGATGGATGGATGGAGGGATGGATGGATGGATGGAGGGATGGATGGATGGATGGAGGGATGGATGGATGGATGGATGGAGGGATGGATGGATGGAGGGATGGATGGAGGGATGGATGAATGGATGGATGGATATATGGAGGAATGGATGGATGGATGGATGGATATATGGAGGGATGGATGGAGGGATGGAGGCATGGGTATATGGAGGGATGGATGGATAAATGGATAGACAGATGATAAATGTGAATGGTTCCTCTGAGAGCATTGCCACGGGCTCTAAAAGAATCGTCACATTCAGGACCACTGTTTCCATAGTCTTTTGTTTGCAAACTGCTCACCTTGGCAACCATGCCTAATGCGTCCCAGCAGCAGCACCATAACAACCATTAGAGACAGCAAAACAGGCAACATTGTTACTGAGTGTAGAAAACCAGCAGGGTTATACACCAGGATCCTGTTCGTGGACTTCAGCTTGGCCTTCAACATCATCAACCCAGACATCCTCCACCAGAAGCTCACCCAGCTTACACTGCTGGTCTACACCTGTCAGTGGGTCACAAGCTTCCTGACTGACTGGCAGCAGCAGGTGAGGCTGAAGAGCTTGTTCTCTGCACAAGAACCATCAGCACCAATGCCTTCCAGGGGTTTCTCTGTACATCAATGACTGCACCTCAGCGGAGTCGTCTGTGAAACTCAAATACAGATGACACCACTGTTATTAGACTGATCCAGGACAGTGATGAGTCTGTATACAGACAGGAGGTGGATCAGCTGGTCCACTGGTATGGTCAGATCCACCTGGAGCTTAACCTGCTCAAGCCTGTGGAGATGACAGTGGACCTTTGGAGAACTCCCCCCACACTGCCTCCCTTCACCATCCTCAACAGCACTGTTTCTACAGTGGATCTCTTACAATTCTTAGGAACCAACCCTTCTCAGGACCTGAGATGGTCCTCACACATAGACACTGTTCGGAAAAAGGCCCAGCAGAGACTCTACTTCCTGTGGCAGCTCAAGAAGTACAACCTTCCACAGGAGCTGCTTGTAATATTCTACGCTGCCGTTATTCAGTTTGTCCTGTGTTCATCCATCACTGTGTGGTTTGGCTCATCCACTAATCAGGACAGGTCCAGACTGCAAAGAACAATTAGGTCTTCAGAGGGGATCATCAGGGCTGACCTTCCCTCCATCCAGGACTTGTACAGGTCAGGAAAAGGGCAGCTAACATTTCTGCAGAACCCACACATCCTAAACAAAAACTGTTTAGACTTTGACCTTCAGGTCAGCACTACAGAGCGCTGTTTGCAGAGACCAGCTGCTACAGAAACAGTTTCTTCCCCCAGGCTATGTCTCTGATGAACAGAATAAACACCTTACAGCCCGAGGAGTCAGCTACTCTGCTGCACCACCATAACCTGCCTTTGTTTTTTTCTTTTCTTTATTTCTAAAAAAATTATATTATGTACATACATGTACATAATTTTCTTTTTATCCTTTATTATTATTTTATTTCATCATGTTTAAATGTTTCTGTTTAATTTCTGTATGCTGTGAGCACTTGAAACCAAATTCAAATTCATTGTTTGATAGATTACACACAATATTGGCTTATAGAGCTGATTCTGAAACATGGTATAAACCAGTCAGAGCTGCCAGTGTAACCAGTGTCACCATCGGAGCACCCAGAGCGGACTCATAGCATCACTCAACAGCTCATATCTGCTTTGGTTCTTTTATTAGATCTTCTTTATGTTGTTCTCTGTCGACTTATTCAGCACATTTTTTTTGTCATGCATTTTACATATATTACCTTACGAGTAGCCAAACCAGCCTCAGACCTCCTCAAATATCTGATATGGTATGAATTGTGCATTTTTTTAAATCATTTTTTTGTGTTCATAAAAACTTAATGGAAACTGTTTAAAGAGCAGTTTTTGCATTAGTAATACTGAGCCATGATTAACTAATATCTAATAAATATTTTTATTGCTTTAGATGTAAAATATAATTGATTGTAATGAAATAAAAACTGTCCTCCTGTAGGTGGAGTTAGAGGTTGGAAACTATTGGCGCACGATATACAAGCTGGAGAAAGGCTTCAGTGAGGTTCCCAATGCACTGAAAATAGCCAGAACTATAAAGGCTAAGGTGGAGAGTTTCAGGGACCACATTCCCATGATTCAGGTAAAGACCCAGAGGCTAAGAACCTTGTCCTCTTATACTTGCTGTCTAGTAATTTAAATTTCTCTCGGGAATATTTGGGGTTTGTAGGTATTGTGCAACCCAGGTCTGCGTACACGCCACTGGGACGCCATGTCAGAGCTGGCCGGCTTTTCCCTGCACCCTGTTGACGAGCAGGTATGCGTGGCTCAGTACCTGGTCATGCAGCTGGAGCAACATCTGAGCAGCTTCGACGGCATCAGCGAGGCAGCTAGCAAGGAGCACTCTCTGGAGAAGGCCCTGGAGAAGATGAGCAGCGAGTGGTGTTTCATGGAGTTCAGTCTGTTGGCTTATCGAGAAACAGGAACCTTCATCCTGTCGTCTGTGGAGGAGATCCAGCTGCTGCTGGATGATCACCTTGTGAAGACACAAACCATGAGGGGCTCACCCTTCATTAAGCCTTTTACAAAAGAGATACGGTGAGCAGCTAAATAGCTGCTCCAGAGCTTCCTTCAAAGGCCCAATAAAGAAAATCCCTGTTGGTCTATGATCTGCCAATCCAGCTTCTGATTGGATCTTTTCTTAGTCCCGGACAACAAATGAAGGATGAAACTGAGGCAGAGCTATAGTTTCATGTAGATGCTGTTTTTCTGTTTCATTTCAGGGAGTGGGAGGCCAAGCTGCTGCTTCTGCAGGAGATCCTGGATGAATGGTTAAAGGTGCAGTTCACCTGGCTCTACCTGGAGCCCATCTTTAGCTCCCCAGACATCATGGTGCAGATGCCTGAGGAGGGACGGCATTTCACAACCGTGGATAAAACATGGAGGGAGACCATGATGCAGGTTTCTTTGGTAAGGTCTTTCTTTTCATTTTCTCCATCCTTACAGCTCTGTAGAAAACAAGCTGAGCATGATTTCCTACTAAGACAGGTCAGCGCCCAGAGCTAAAATAAAAATCTGGACCAAGATCCATCTTTTTATGTCTTTTACCAAACTAAGAAAATTGTGCTAATCAAAAAAACAAATAAGCCCACCTGATATCTATATAGGAATAGCTGATATAGCTGAATGCTTGATATCATCAAATGATGAAGAATGAATGAACAATCTTTTAAAAAGCTCAGAAAAGGTTAAAGGTTGACAGAAAGAAAAGCATCAGCATCAGATAAACACAGACTTTTGAACTAAAAGATTGATAATAACTGCAGAATTTATCATGTCTGATACCTCTTGGACATCCATTTGGAGATGTTTCTAGCTTGTCTCATTGGGAGGTGTCACTGAGGCAGATCAAGAACTCCTTATCAACTGGAAACACACTGGGATCCTCCTGGGGAGCTGGAAAGTGAGGCTGTTTCTGCCATGACCTTACCTCAGAAAAGAGGTAAACGGCGGATGGACCATTATGTCCATTTTCTTCGAAGAGAAGCCTGTGCAGATGGTGCTACATCCATGTGTATATCCTGAGAGACACAACAGTGAGAGAGCCAACAGGTAGCAAAAGCAGAGGGTTGATAAATGGAAGAAAGGAAAACATTGAGCACAGAGGAAATAAAAGGAGAACTTAGAAGAATTAAAAAAAGAAGTGCAACCCGGTGGAAAGGGAAAAACAAAAGAGTCAGAGGTGTTGCACAGAAATCCTCAAACAGTTTCTAGAGGGTAATTGGTATCGTCAGTAGACCTGAAATGAGACACATCAATTTCAGGCGGTGTCCTCCAGAAAGCCCAGCCTGACTGCACTGTCTGATAGAAATTATGGATTCTGTCTGAATGAGGCAGAGGTGCTTCAGAGCCACAAAGAAAATGAGGTCACTGAGGAACAGAGAGCCTACACCGAGACGTGCATACATGCTTTCAGCCCTGCTGTGAACTGTGTTCATTCATTCTTATTTCAGCCTGGAGGCACAAACACTGCAGCACAAGGCCCTACTCCTGTGTGGTCACCTTGTTTCTGAAAAATAAGACATTGTTTTAAGCCTGTAAATATAATAGATTTTTACTGCAGAGGACAGAGTGAACCTGAATATTTTTACAGCATAGGACAGGGCAAATCAGATTTTTTATAACACATCATAGTCTTATTATATAACTTAATACTTTGTTTCAGTTTGTTTTATTATCAAACAAATAACATGATCAACAGAGTGCACCTAATCTTACTGTCTCAGATTTATGAGTTTTTCTGTTTATTAGGCTGATGTTTCTAATTCTGATATTTTAGATCATGCAGCGAAGGCCAGTTATCAAACACCTCCCTTTATATGAGAAGTTGAGACAAAATATCCCTCAGCATGTCCTCCATGCAACTAGCCTTATCTCCTGACAGCATGTCCTTCTGACATCCAGCATGTCCCTCTGACATCCAGCATGTCCCTCTGACATCCAGTGTGTCCCTTTGACATCCAGCATGTCCCTCTGACAGCAGCATGTCCCTCTGACTGCAGTATGTCCTTCTGACATCCAGCATGTCCCTCTGACATCCAGTGAGTCCCTCTGACAGCAGCGTGTCCCTCTGACATCCAGTATGTCCCTCTGACAGCAGTATGTCCCTCTGACATCCAGTTTTTCCCTTTGACAGCAGCGTGTCCGTCTGACATCCAGTATGTCCCTCTGACAGCAGTATGTCCTTCTGACATCCAGCGAGTCCCTTTGACAGCAGCATGTGCCTCTGACTGCAGTATGTCCTTCTGACATCCAGCATGTCCCTCTGACATCCAGTGAGTCCCTCTGACAGCAGTATGTCCCTCTGACATCCAGTTTTTCCCTTTGACAGCAGCGTGTCCGTCTGACATCCAGTATGTCCCTCTGACAGCAGTATGTCCTTCTGACATCCAGCATGTCCCTCTGACATCCAGTGAGTCCCTTTGACAGCAGCATGTCCCTCTGACAGCAGTATGTCCCTCTGACATCCAGCATGTCCCTCTGACAGCAGCATGTCCCTCTGACTGCAGTATGTCCTTCTGACATCCAGCATGTCCCTCTGACATCCAGTGAGTCCCTTTGACAGCAGCATGTGCCTCTGACTGCAGTATGTCCTTCTGACATCCAGCATGTCCCTCTGACATCCAGTGAGTCCCTCTGATAGCAGCGTGTCCCTCTGACATCCAGTATGTCCCTCTGACAGCAGTATGTCCCTCTGACATCCAGTTTTTCCCTTTGACAGCAGCGTGTCCGTCTGACATCCAGTATGTCCCTCTGACAGCAGTATGTCCTTCTGACATCCAGCATGTCCCTCTGACATCCAGTGAGTCCCTTTGACAGCAGCATGTGCCTCTGACTGCAGTATGTCCTTCTGACATCCAGCATGTCCCTCTGACATCCAGTGAGTCCCTCTGACAGCAGTATGTCCCTCTGACATCCAGTTTTTCCCTTTGAAAGCAGCATGTCCCTCTGTCATCCAGTATGTCCTTCTGACATCCAGCATGTCCCTCTGACATCCAGTTTTTCCCTTTGACAGCAGCGTGTCCGTCTGACATCCAGTATGTCCCTCTGACAGCAGTATGTCCTTCTGACATCCAGCATGTCCCTCTGACATCCAGTGAGTCCCTTTGACAGCAGCATGTGCCTCTGACTGCAGTATGTCCTTCTGACATCCAGCATGTCCCTCTGACATCCAGTGAGTCCCTCTGACAGCAGCATGTCCCTCTGACATCCAGTATGTCCCTCTGACAGCAGTATGTCCCTCTGACATCCAGTTTTTCCCTTTGACAGCAGCATGTCCCTCTGTCATCCAGTTTTTCCCTTTGACAGCAGCGTGTCCGTCTGACATCCAGTATGTCCCTCTGACAGCAGTATGTCCTTCTGACATCCAGCATGTCCCTCTGACATCCAGTGAGTCCCTTTGACAGCAGCGTGTCCCACTGACATCCAGTATGTCCCTCTGACATCCAGTGAGTCCCTCTGACAGCAGTATGTCCCTCTGACATCCAGTTTTTCCCTTTGACAGCAGCATGTCCCTCTGTCATCCAGTATGTCCTTCTGACATCCAGCATGTCCCTCTGACATCCAGTTTTTCCCTTTGACAGCAGCATGTCCCTCTGTCATCCAGTATGTCCTTCTGACATCCAGTGAGTCCCTCTGACAGCAGCGTGTCCCTCTGACATCCAGTATGTCCCTCTGACATCCAGTGAGTCCCTCTGACAGCAGTATGTCCCTCTGACATCCAGTTTTTCCCTTTGACAGCAGCATGTCCCTCTGTCATCCAGTATGTCCTTCTGACATCCAGCATGTCCCTCTGACATCCAGTTTTTCCCTTTGACAGCAGCATGTCCCTCTGTCATCCAGTATGTCCTTCTGACATCCAGCATGTCCCTCTGACATCCAGTTTTTCCCTTTGACAGCAGCATGTGCCTCTGACTGCAGTATGTCCCTCTGACTGCAGTATGTCCTTCTGACATCCAGTATGTCCCTCTGACATCCAGTGAGTCCCTTTGACAGCAGCATGTGCCTCTGACTGCAGTATGTCCTTCTGACATCCAGCATGTCCCTCTGACAGCAGTATGTCCCTCTGACATCCAGTGTGTCCCTCTGACAGCAGTATGCCCCTCTGACATCCAGTGTGTCCCTCTGACAGCAGTATGTCCCTCTGACATCCAGTGTGTCCCTCTGACAGCAGCGTGTCCCTCTGACAGCAGCATGTCCCTCTCACAGCAGTATGTCCCTCTGACATCCAGCATGTCCCTCTGACAGCAGTATGTCCCTCTGACATCCAGTGTGTCCCTCTGACAGCAGCATGTCCCTCTGTCATCCAATATGTCCTTCTGACATCCAGCATGTCCCTCTGACATCCAGTTTTTCCCTTTGACAGCAGTGTGTCCTTCTGACATCCAGTATGTCCCTCTGACAGCAGTATGTCCTTCTGACATCCAGCATGTCCCTCTGACATCCAGTGAGTCCCTTTGACAGCAGCATGTGCCTCTGACTGCAGTATGTCCTTATGACATCCAGCATGTCCCTCTGACAGCAGTGTGTCCTTCTGACATCCAGTATGTCCCTCTGACAGCAGTATGTCCTTCTGACATCCAGCATGTCCCTCTGACATCCAGTGAGTCCCTTTGACAGCAGCATGTGCCTCTGACAGCAGTATGTCCCTCTGACATCCAGCATGTCCCTCTGACAGGAGTATGTCCTTCTGACATCCAGTATGTCCCTCTGACTGCAGTATGTCCTTCTGACATCCAGTATGTCCCTCTGACTGCAGTATGTCCTTCTGACATCCAGTATGTCCCTCTGACATTCAGTGAGTCCCTTTGACAGCAGCATGTGCCTCTGACTGCAGTATGTCCTTCTGACATCCAGCATGTCCCTCTGACAGCAGTATGTCCCTCTGACATCCAGTGTGTCCCTCTGACAGCAGTATGTCCCTCTGACATCCAGTGTGTCCCTCTGACAGCAGTATGTCCCTCTGACATCCAGTGTGTCCCTCTGACAGCAGCGTGTCCCTCTGACAGCAGCATGTCCTTCTGACAGCAGTATGTCCCTCTGACATCCAGCATGTCCCTCTGACAGCAGTATGTCCCTCTGACATCCAGTGTGTCCCTCTGACAGCAGCATGTCCCTCTGACAGCAGCATGTCCCTCTGACAGCAGCATGTCCCTCTGACAGCAGCGTGTCCCTCTGACAGCAGTATGTCCCTCTGACATCCAGCATGTACCTCTGACAGCAGTATGTCCCTCTGACATCCAGTGTGTCCCTCTGACAGCAGCGTGTCCCTCTGACAGCAGCATGTCCCTCTGACAGCAGCGTGTCCCTCTGACAGCAGCATGTCCCTCTGACAGCAGCATGTCCCTCTGACAGCAGCGTGTCCCTCTGACAGCAGTATGTCCCTCTGACATCCAGCATGTCCCTCTGACAGCAGTATGTCCCTCTGACATCCAGCATGTCCCTCTGACAGCAGTATGTCCCTCTGACATCCAGTGTGTCCCTCTGACAGCAGCGTGTCCCTCTGACAGCAGCATGTCCCTCTGACAGCAGCATGTCCCTCTGACAGCAGCGTGTCCCTCTGACAGCAGTATGTCCCTCTGACATCCAGCATGTCCCTCTGACAGCAGTATGTCCCTCTGACATCCAGCATGTCCCTCTGACAGCAGTATGTCCCTCTGACATCCAGCATGTCCCTCTGACAGCAGCATGTCCCTCTGACATCCAGCATGTCCCTCTGACAGCAGCATGTCCCTCTGACAGCAGCATGTCCCTCTGACAGCAGCATGTCCCTCTGACAGCAGTATGTCCCTCTGACATCCAGTGTGTCCCTCTGACAGCAGCATGTCCCTCTGACAGCAGCATGTCCCTCTGACAGCAGTATGTCCCTCTGACAGCAGCATGTCCCTCTGACATCCAGCATGTCCCTCTGACAGCAGTATGTCCCTCTGACATCCAGCATGTCCCTCTGACAGCAGTATGTCCCTCTGACATCCAGCATGTCCCTCTGACAGCAGTATGTCCCTCTGACATCCAGCATGTCCCTCTGACAGCAGCATGTCCCTCTGACATCCAGCATGTCCCTCTGACAGCAGCATGTCCCTCTGACAGCAGCATGTCCCTCTGACAGCAGCATGTCCCTCTGACAGCAGTATGTCCCTCTGACATCCAGTGTGTCCCTCTGACAGCAGCATGTCCCTCTGACAGCAGCATGTCCCTCTGACAGCAGCATGTCCCTCTGACAGCAGTATGTCCCTCTGACATCCAGTGTGTCCCTCTGACAGCAGCATGTCCCTCTGACAGCAGCATGTCCCTCTGACAGCAGCATGTCCCTCTGACAGCAGTATGTCCCTCTGACAGCAGTATGTCCCTCTGACATCCAGCATGTCCCTCTGACAGCAGCATGTCCCTCTGACAGCAGCATGTCCCTCTGACAGCAGCATGTCCCTCTGACAGCAGTATGTCCCTCTGACATCCAGTGTGTCCCTCTGACAGCAGCATGTCCCTCTGACAGCAGCATGTCCCTCTGACAGCAGCATGTCCCTCTGACAGCAGTATGTCCCTCTGACAGCAGTATGTCCCTCTGACATCCAGCATGTCCCTCTGACAGCAGTATGTCCCTCTGACATCCAGTGAGTCCTTCTGACAGCAGTACGTCCCTCTGACATCCAGCATGTCCCTCTGACAGCAGCGTGTCCCTCTGACAGCAGCATGTCCCTCTGACAGCAGTATGTCCCTCTGACATCCAGCATGTCCCTCTGACAGCAGTATGTCCCTCTGACATCCAGCATGTCCCTCTGACAGCAGTATGTCCCTCTGACATCCAGCATGTCCCTCTGACAGCAGCATGTCCCTCTGACAGCAGCATGTCCCTCTGACAGCAGCATGTCCCTCTGACAGCAGTATGTCCCTCTGACATCCAGCATGTCCCTCTGACATCCAGCATGTCCCTCTGACATCCAGCATGTCCCTCTGACAGCAGTATGTCCCCCTGACATCCAGCATGTCCCTCTGACAGCAGTATGTCCCTCTGACATCCAGCATGTCCCTCTGACAGCAGTATGTCCCTCTGACATCCAGTGTGTCCCTCTGACAGCAGCATGTCCCTCTGACAGCAGCATGTCCCTCTGACAGCAGCATGTCCCTCTGACAGCAGCATGTCCCTCTGACAGCAGTATGTCCCTCTGACAGCAGTATGTCCCTCTGACATCCAGCATGTCCCTCTGACAGCAGCATGTCCCTCTGACATCCAGCATGTCCCTCTGACAGCAGCATGTCCCTCTGACATCCAGCATGTCCCTCTGACAGCAGCATGTCCCTCTGACAGCAGCATGTCCCTCTGACAGCAGCATGTCCCTCTGACAGCAGCGTGTCCCTCTGACAGCAGCATGTCCCTCTGACAGCAGTATGTCCCTCTGACATCCAGCATGTCCCTCTGACAGCAGTATGTCCCTCTGACATCCAGTGTGTCCCTCTGACATCCAGTGTGTCCCTCTGACATCCAGCATGTCCCTCTGACAGCAGCATGTCCCTCTGACAGCAGTATGTCCCTCTGACAGCAGCATGTCCCTCTGACAGCAGCATGCAGCTCCATACAATACCAGAGCAGTGAGAGTTGACTGTTGATAGACTGGTATAATCAGCTCCACCACTAGGAGGGGCTCAAGATTCACTGATTTCGAGTTCAGGAGTGCTTTGAGGTAATCTTTATTTTTTAAAATCATGTTTTATTAAATTATCAGCTGGTTGTTTTATTGTTTAACTTATCATCTCCTGTGTGCACAGTTTAACACAGAAACAGGTTTATTTTTGATCCATGTTTCATGTAGTCTCTGCTGCATACCTTCTTTCTGTCTCGTTCGGATTTCTTTCTTATTTCACCTCTCAGCTCGTAGAAAATAAACAGCATATTCTCCACTAACAAACTCATGCATAGAAACAAAATTAACATAGTCATATATGGTTAAAGAGTTTCTCTGCAAAGCTCTCTGCAGGATATATCCTGAATTAATAAGATATGTTTGTCCTATATGTGGTTTTCATATCTACTCAAATGTTTTTACCTACGAGCGTTTCTCTGCTCTATCAACTGCACACTCTCAGTCCTCCACCAAAGCCATCTGTTTCGTGCATATAAACTACATTATCACACATAATACCATGTTATCCATTCAGTGTGCTCCTGAATAGCTCCTGCTGGCTCAGTGAATACAAAATTAGACCTGTTATTACATTGTTCTTTCAGAGAATAGGCCAGAATCATAAGCATGATGAGATTTAAGAAAAGATGGAATCATACTTTATCAATCAGACACACTTTGCTGCAATAATCGCCTGGCCTTTGAAACCCAATCAAATCAGTCTTTTTGTCTGTGTATTCATCTGCTGTGTGTTTATTTAGCCTTTAAAACATCCCTCTTACACTGATTAAAGAAAAAACTTCCTCCTCAGTGGTTTTAATCTTTCTTTTTTTAGTCATTTGTGTTGTTGTATTTTGTGCTAATCCCCCAGTGAGTTTAGAATGAAACAGTCTTCAGTCACTGTAAGGAATCAGGAATCAAGGACAACCATACTGTAATTATGATCAAACTGCTTCAGAGGGGCATAAGATCATTTTAATGAGTTGTGGCCAAAAGAAGGAAACAGTACTGACAGTCTGCAGAAAGTTTCCTGTTGAGGCAACATCACTTTTATTTCACTCCATCTATCAGCTGATATCAGGCTTTTATCTATTCATAGAACACCCAACTTTTCCATCTAATCAGGTCACTTATTTTCTGCACAATCTTTAAAATTAGATTACATTTTTAATGGATTATTTGCAGTATGTGGCATATTGGTTATAGATGTGATATTAGTGCAGTGAATTTCATTTAATCCGGTTTAAATCTTTAAACGTTTTGGTGAAATATGGATCACATGATTCAGCATGAACTAGGTGGAGAAAAAGCAGTTTCCTTAAATTAAGCTCTAAAGCCACAATGTGAAGCACCACTTTATAAGAATAAATTCAAAGATAATTGATGGGATTTTTTTCTTTAAATAATAAAATGTTTATAACAAGCACACACTTTTCTGTTGCTGGTTTCTAACTTTCTGGGAGAAAGGTATTAAAGTTTTTCTGCAGCGTAAGCAGGGATGCTGCTCCTCCCATCCAACTCTGGTTGAGAGGTTGGCAACACAGCACTGCTCATTAGTGCTTCACAGAAGCACAAAGAAGCAAGACACTCCGTTTTGTTAACAAGACATGCATGTGTTCTGAATGTGGAAGGGAACTGAAGCTTGTGGAGGAAACGGAGGGAGACATTTTCACAAGATGGGGCATTCACACCCTAAAGCTGATCCTACATGCCCCCTCCAGCAAGGATGCACTGAGAGGGTGATCACCTTCCTTTTATAAAAGGGTGACCGTTATACAACGACCCAGGTGGGACTTGAACCCACAATCCCCAGCTCCGGAGGCTGATGCCTTATCCATTAGGCCACTGGGCCTCACACATAACCCTCCAGTGCATCCATACTTGCTCCTGAAACGTTAATGACGGACATACATGATCATTGTTCTATTTGTTGTAGGACAGACATGTTTTATCTGTGGTGGCAATCGACAACATGCTGGTGAGGCTAAAACAGTCAAACGAATTCCTGGAAAGTATCCTCAAAGGTCTGAATAACTACTTGGAGAAGAAACGTCTCTATTTTCCTCGATTTTTCTTCCTGTCCAATGAAGAACTTCTGGAGATTCTCTCAGAGACCAAAGACCCCACAAGGTAATCTGCTGTAACATGAATTAATTTAATGTCATTGGTTTTGTTGTGTAGGTGGACAAATCCTGTTTAAGGCTGTAGGAGTATATTAAAATTAAACTGGGACTTTAACTATGCCCGTAAGCGTATGAATGGCAGTGTCTGAAAGCCAGAAGCAGAATATGTAACAGCTCATTTATATTTATAGATACCATTTTACTCCCATAAAAAATTTCATTCACACAGATTCATTCTTTTTTTGGTCCTGAAACAACACAGCAGCCACAGATCATCACACTAAAACCACCAAGTTTGATTGTTAGCGTGATGTTCTGAAACTCTCTGTTAGACCTGTTTACACCAGAATTAACGGGACACAAACCCAGTAAAAAGTTCCAGTCCATAAAATATTTTTCCAGAAGTCTGGAACATCATCAGAATGTTTTTAGCAAATATCAGACGGATCTTTGTGGTTTTTATTGGTCAGCAGTGGTTTTCTCCTTGGGACTGTCCCGTGGAGCCTGTATTTGCCCAGTCTCTCTGATTGTAAATCATGAACTCTGACCTTAACTGGGGCCAGCTAGGGCTGCAATGCTTTAGAGCTTAGCTTGATGTGTTGTTTTTTTGTTATTTTAGCCTATTTTCAGTTGTCAAACAGGTTCTATGCGAGACATTACCAATTCTAAAGCTCTGGCAGTGATGAGGACATGGCATGGTTAGTGAAACTGAACCAAACAAATGCGGTTAATCACAGGGCAATTATACTCTCTCATAGTACCAGATTTGTCTGAATAATGTTTTGGCCTTAATAAATAAAAATGTGAATTTAAAAAACAGGCTTTTCACAAGTACTCCAGTTATTTTTTGTTGAATGAAACTTTTTTGATGATTTAAAGTGTGACAATAAAAGCAAGGGGGGAATGGAAATCTGTTTTCACAGCACTGTATAAAACCTGCTCTATCTCCATAATGGTTCTCCAAAGGTTCTTTACAGTAATCCATGCTTATCTAATTTCACAGGGGCATTCCATTTAGTAGATTGTGATTCCAAACAAAATATATTTTAACCTTTCATACTCTCCATGCTATTTCAATTTTCACTTCTTTATCACCAGCAGTCCCTCAATCTCTCTGTGACTGCTTGGAATTTTTCATTATATCTGTTCAGACACACAGGCTGCAGCCCTGCCATCCGTTCCATAACAAACTGTTTTCTGCAGCACTGCCATTGGAGTTTGTGTCGGCCACAGATGGTGGTTTATATTACAGAGGCTGTTTTTGGGGTGCATGTAATATCACTTATTGGCCTTAGTTTTCTACCATTAGGGTTTAAAAAAAGGAGAGAAAGGTGATAAATTACATCTGTTTTGTCTTCATTATACAAGCTAACAGAATTACCTAAAGGCCTTTGTGAAATATCTGTGATGTTCTCTTTTTCATACGCATCATGATTACAGTACCAAGGTACTTTTCTCTGAGGTGTCATCAGAGCCCTTTTTAAAGCCAACTTAAGGAGATTTTCTGTTTATGTCCTCTTCTCATAATGCCCTCAACAAATGAAAAATATCTGGATTTTCTTTTAACCGAGTGAACATTATATCCCATTACAGGTTTTTTGCAGCTTGTTCTTGACGCATATTTTGAGTAGAACATTTTTCTTGTGTAGTGTCTGCACAAAAAATAAAGTGGGTATGCAGCAGTGGGAGAGACCTATGAAACCTTTCCAGGTGTTTTGTACTTAAGTTCTACTGAAGTATGAAATGTTCTGGCCAAGAAGAAATGATCTCTTGTTCTTGGAGCCCTGACAGAGAGAATGAATTTCCCTGTTTGTGTTGAGAATGTATCAGATGTGGTGTTTACATATTCTCATGTTCAAGTGTAGGTTCTCTCTGGGTACTCCATCTCGCTCTCACAGTCCAAAAAGATGCATTTTATGTTGGTCTCTAAAGAAAATGTCCTTAGTTATGGCTGTGTGTGCATGGTTGTGTGTCTCTGTGATGGACTGGAGACCTGTTCAGGTTCTACCCTGACTCTCAACCATTGACCTCTGGAGATAGATAAATCTTTTTATGTCTCTGGACCAGAGTGCAGCCCCATCTGAAGAAGTGCTTTGAAGGCATTGCCAGTGTGGTGTTCACTGATGTGCTGGACATCAGCCATATGAAGAGCAGTGAAGGTGAAACGGTGCAGCTCCTGGACATGATTTCCACCTCCAGAACCAGGGGTCAGGTGGAGAAATGGCTTCTTGAACTGGAGAAAGGCATGGTTGTTTCCTTACAAAAGGTGCTGGATGGACTGGTTTTATAGTTTTATCATGCACATGTGATTTGATAACAGTTATCTTACATTACTCTTACAGTATATATTATGTGGAAAACATATTTTATAGCGTTATTGACATTTTCTGGGTGAATCACCTTAGTCAGACTCACTCAGAAGTTAATGCTGCTGTTGTGCTCTGTTGTAGGTAATTGGAGATGCAATCAATGCCTACCCAAATGAGCAGAGGATGAACTGGGTCCGTGCCTGGCCAGGCCAGACTGTGCTGTGTGTCTCACAGGTCTACTGGACCAAGGATATCCATGAAGCTCTTGCTTCAGGACCGAAGGTGCTCAGTTCTGTTTTGTATCTATTCCCAAGTTTGAGGTTTGCTGCCCTGTAGTTTACTCAGCTGATATATTCATATCATCATGAAGCAGATCTGCATCTTCTCTTGTGGTCAATGTGGTTGTGGAGTTTTGTTGTCTGTGCATCAGAGCTGCCACCAAAGCAACTTAGGGTCTGAAATACAAAGGACTTTTAAATGGTAAAATGATCTAATGAAATGTTTTACAAGATTCATTTTACTGTTGAAGGTCCTTCGTTATTTTCCAGAGTTATTCATCCAGGCTGAATGTTTTTGGAAATGACAACAGGAACTTACCATTTGTCTCCAGCGGAACATTGAAATGTGACAGGGCGAAGCTGAAATTGGACCCACAACCTTCCATTTGCAAGATAACTACTCTAACCCCTGAGCCACAGTCGCCCATTATTGGCTTTTTTGCCTATTATTATACTATTGATAAAATTCTGACCAATTTCTTGTGGGTAACTTGACCTTTAGATGGAGCTTAAAACTCATACTTGCACGCATTTAACATTTATTAGCATCCTCTGTGTGATTTTTAATGGTGCTTCTCTGTCTCAGGCCATGGATGCCTACCTGGCACAGAACAATAGACAGATTGATGACATCGTGGCTCTGGTTCGTGGAAAGCTGTCCAAGCAGAACCGGGTGACCCTTGGAGCCCTTGTTGTTCTGGACGTCCATGCCAGGGATGTTTTAGCAACCCTTGTGCATAAAGGAATATGTGACGAAAATGACTTTGAGTGGCTGAGCCAGCTGCGGTACTACTGGGTGGTATGTTAAAGGACATTTCGCTTTAGAGGCTTTATGATCGGCTTATTGTTGAAACTCAGACTTCCTCTCTGTGCAGGAAGGTCATCTTCAGACCAAGATGATCAATGCTGGTTTACCTTATGGCTATGAATACCTGGGCAACACACCAAGGCTGGTTATTACTCCACTCACTGACCGCTGTTACCGGTAAAACTACCAGTTGAAAATAGTTTTGCTGATTTTCTTTGCTGTGTTTGACTATTTTTCGGTCTATTAAAATCTCGGTTTTATTAAAATATCCCTTTTAAGAGTTAAAAAAATAACATCAGTGACTTTAAATCTTGTCAGTTTACTCATTCTGTAAGTCTCTGCTTATATTCAGTACTTTGTTTGGTGCCCTCCACCTCCATTTGGGTGGGGCCCCTGAGGGCCCTGCAGGCACAGGGAAAACAGAGACCACCAAAGACTTGGCCAAAGCTGTTGCTAAGCAGTGTGTGGTTTTTAACTGCTCAGATGGACTGGACTACATCGCACTGGGCAAATTCTTCAAAGTAAGTACATTCTCTTCCCATCTCCTAAAAAAAAAGCTTCAGATAAATTTAAACCAAACGTTTCAAATGTTTTACTTCAGACAGAGCATTAGATGAGATATTCACATGCTGTTGCATTGTTGGATGGATATTCATTGAACAGATAACTATATTTGATAATATCAACTATCACAGTTAGAGTATTATCACCATCCACACAGATGGGTTTAGTAATATACTCAACAATGTCATGCAACAACAGTTGTGTGTACATAACAACAAACATAAATGACTCCAACAGATACAATAGGTTCAGTTTTTCTATTCCAATAAACTTTTGATGACTAAATCGATAAATAGACGGAAAATTTGAATTATGATGATTCGCAGTAATTACTACCTGGATTTAGTGTAAACTGGAATGGTGTCATTCACCCATCCATACAGATCATTCAAAATGGCCTGGGGAAGGTAGAACCGCAGCTTTACACTTTATAATCCTCTACCTCATGCAGCTATGTTGGGAAATTTTTCCATACAAGGTTTCTGTACATTTATTTCTATATTTAGAAGTGTTCATTTTCTCTGTGTGATTCTTTACAGTCACTGCATATAAGGGGAAATGTGATTATATATCCTCGAGATGTTTTTTTATTTCTCTTAATATCCCTCACCCCCCAGACTGAAAGCTGCATAATTAACCTAAAGGCAATAAAGTAAACAGGACAATTTGCTGATTGAAAGAATGCTGGCATGACAACAGTGACAGATGTACAGCTGGTTCTTTTTCCTCTTACCTCAACAGGATGTCTCATTCCACCACAGATAATCCCTGGCTTGCGATTTAAAATTTAAGAATCAAATAACTCATAAATAACAAAATGCCCAATCCATCGATCCGTGCTACATTGAAGTGCTGTGCGAGAGTTCAGTTTAATAAATAAGGAGAAAAAATGGCTTTGAACAATTGAGACCTAATTTTTTGATGTTGGGCTAAGTCCTTTTAAATATGGTGTGTGTGTGTGTATGTGTGTGTGTGTGTGTGTGTGTGTGTGTGTGTGTGCACATGCTCAGGGCCTTTTGTCCTGTGGAGCCTGGGCCTGCTTTGATGAATTTAACCGTATCGACCTGGAGGTGCTGTCTGTGGTGGCCCAGCAGATTCTCACCATCCAGAGAGGTTTGTCCTTAACATTCTGCTTTACTTTCTCTCTGATGCTGAAGGAAACTGGCAATAGACCAGAAAACAAAGGATTGGCAAAGCTTCAGTAATAAAAAAGTAGGTTTTAAACTACAAAGAAGGGCAACTGTGAGAAGGCAGTTTGTGTAGTCTGGCCAGGAAAACTTCCTGCTAAGGTTTGTTTCTAGTTGCCCAGAACAGAGCTAAGAGTCCTTCCAGTTTTTAATGATTTTCTCAGAACATCTGAAAGATGCATTAAATATGCCTGACCCAAAACTGAACTGCTGCTGTTCTTTAAGTATTTATGGATGTTTTTTCGCAATTAAAATTCACTTACTATGAGTTCTCTGAGATACAGTTCTGTGTAAAAGTTTTAAATCATTCCTCATTTCCTTTGTGCATTGTATTTTGCATTCTAAGAGTCAAACTTGTAGAACACATCCTGATTTTGGGTTTGACACAATGAGCATTTATGTTTTTAAGTCATCTAAAGGTTCAAACATACAGTCATATATTTATTAGAATATTATTTAAGTTAATTTAAGTTAATTAATATGATTTAATTATTTTTAATTATTAAATAATTAATATTATTTAATTATTATTGGCAGAGCCAATGAACTGAACACATTCTTCAACAGGGTCAGTTCAGAAACAAGCTTCGCATCCTCCTCTCCTGCTCGCAGCCAAACAGACATTCCACCTTCCTTTGACCCACAGGACCCACAGCTGTCCAGTAACACCTCACATTTTTTATCTTCCACCTCAGCCCTAGACCCTTCTGCTTCTACATGTTTGCCTTCAACCATATCAGAAGATGCTGATGCTTCCTTTGCCTCCCCCTTCCACCTGTGTGTCTCAAGAAGTCAAGTGAAGATGCAACTGGAGAGACTTGCTTCAACAAACCCACTGTCATCTGGACAAAGCCAGCAGCACTGTGAAGATCATGTTCTTTGATTTCTCCAGTGCATTTAATACAATCCAACCTGATTTGCTTTGTCAGAAACTCCAGAAGACTCAGGTGGAGGCCTCAACAATCTCCTGGATTAAAGACTACCTGACAAACAGACCACAGTTTGTGAGACTGAAGGGTTGTGAGTCTAACCAGGTAGTCAGCAGCACAGGAGCACCACAGGGGACGGTACTCTCACCATTCCTTTTCACTCTGTACACCTCAGACTTCCAGTACAAGACAGACTCCTGTCATCTGCAGAAATACTCGGATGATTCTGCAGTCGTGGGGTGGATCAGAGATGGACAAGAAGCTGAGTACAGGAAGGTGGTGGACCGCTTTGTGGGATGGTGTGGAAACAATCATCTCATCTTGAACGTGACTAAAACAAAAGAGATGATTGTAGATTTTAAATCAAAAACTATTTCCATCGTGGGAGAAGAAGTGGAGGTGGTGGAGGAGTATAAACACCTCAGTGTTCACCTGGACAACAGACTAGAGTGGAGATGCAACTGTGAAGCCATCTACAAGAAGGGACAGAGCAGACTGTACTTCTTGAGGAAGTTTAGGTCCTTTGGTGTTTGCAGCAAGATGCTGCAGATCTTCTATAAGTCTGTTGTGGAGAGTCTGATCTCTTCTACCATCATCTGCTGGGGAAGCAGCATCAGAACTTAAAAAAACTCAACAAGCTGATAAAAAGGCTGGTTCTGTTCTGGGGACTCCTCTGGAACCTCTGGAGATCATTGTGGAAAGAAGGATTCTTCATAAAATGAAGAGAATTATGGAGAACCCTGAACATCCTCTTCATGAGACTGTCCTACAACAACAGAGTGTCTTCAGTCAGAGGCTTCTTCAGATCTGCTGTAAGATGGAGCACTACAGGGGATCCTTCCTGCCCACAGCCATCAGCATCTACAACGGCTCTTTGAAGAAACCTTCATAATGAGCTACAACAACATTTAATTTCACTTTGGGATTAATAAAGTATTTTTGAATTGAATTCATTTATGTTCAGTAACTCAATTAACTAAGTGAAACACATTATATAAATTAATTACACACAGAAAATACAACATATCCTTATGAACATTCATTCATCTTCTATACCGCTTATCCAATAGTGGGTCATGGGGGAGCTGGTTCCTATCTCCAGCAACCTGGATAGGTTGCCAGTCCCCTGGACCTTCCTGCTGCAAAGCAACAATGCTACCAACTGTGCCACTGTGCACCCCTCATTTAGGCGACTGTGACTGTGGCTCAGTAGGAAGAGTAGTCATCTTGCAACCAGAAGGTTGTGGGTTTGATTCCAGCTTCCTCCTGCTGTATGTCGATGTGCCCCTGGGCAAGGCACTTAACCTCAAGTTGCCTACCGATCTGCGTATCGGTGTATGAATGTGTGAGCGTCAGTGAGTGCGATTGGGTGAATGTGGCTCTAGTGTAAAGCGCTTTGAGTGGTCTGTATGACTGGAATGGTGCTATATAAATTCAGTCCATTTACCATTTATAAAGTGCTTTACAAAACAGATGAAACAAAAATAAAAACAACTATTTCATAAAATGCCATAAGCAATGAAATAAATGGAAACAGCATTAAAATGCAAAGAAGAAACAAAGACTAATGTTCGTGTTTTCTGAAATTAAAAACCAGTTTAAAAAGACGAGTATTTAAAAAAAAAGGCATTTTTATGACAGAAATATGGGTTTATTGTGAATAATGTATAATACCTGCTTAAAGGTTATTTTAAAGGGGTATTGTTAATCTGAAAAACAATCATCATTGGAACACATATTCCTACTTATTGATTAAGACTGAATGTTTCAGATCATTAAACTGATTATAATATCAGACAAATATATCTGGGAACAGTCCTTGACCTAAAGGCACTTCGTCACAGGAAATAAAAAAATAAAAAAACGGTTCTTACAAAACAGTATTTTAGTGGTTTTCCACCTGTTTCATTTTTGATTTATATTTTCAGAATCAAACTATTTAGATGACTTACAGAGCCACACATGCAGTACAGACTACATCTTAACGAATGTGTTTGTCCAGGCATCGCTGCTCACACTGAAATGCTGGTTTTTGAGGGGACAGAGCTGAAACTGGACCCCTCGTGTGCTGTATTCATCACCATGAATCCTGGCTACGCTGGACGCTCAGAGTTGCCAGACAACCTCAAGGTACTTCTCAGCTCAGCTCCGGTCCAGATTCTTATTAAATCAAAGTTTAATTATTGATTCCCCCATGCTGAAGATGTAGAGCTGTGCTTGCTCTTTGTTCCTTAATGTTTCTGTAATGTAACTGCCTCTTTACACCAGGCTTTGTTCAGGACTGTAGCTATGATGGTGCCGGATTACGCCATGATTGCAGAGATTGTGCTTTACTCCTGTGGTTTCGTGACGGCACGGCCTCTTTCAGTGAAAATCGTGGCCACTTATCGACTGTGTTCAGAGCAGCTGTCCTCCCAGAGTCACTACGACTATGGCATGAGAGCTGTCAAATCTGTGCTGACTGCTGCAGGAAACCTGAAGGTTTGTTCAACAGTTCCACTCAGAGTTGTTTAGATTTTCCTTTTATCAGTCTAATTCTGCCCAGGTGAAAATTAGAAACAGGTTTGCATAAGCATAATATCTCCCAAGCATAATATGCATCATTTAGTTTTAGTTTTATTTCTTTAAAAAACAGCTTAAACAGCATAGAAGGAAAAAACCCACCGATTTAACAACTAGAATGTTAAGTCACTATTAATGTAACTATAGTTACAAGACATAAATCACCTTCAGTCAAGTAGTCAGTCTTTTTCTGGAAATTCTGTTGCAATTTCAGCCCAGTTGTTTTTAGCAGGTTCTGTATTAGATGAGTAAATAGACAAACTGGTGCCAGTTTTTATGCTTTTTATCCACGATTCCCTAGCAACAACTGACAATATACCCTCTTTTGTGGAACATGGACTCCACCAGTCAGATGTGGCACAAGAATAAACTCCTGTCTTTCTGAATGATTCTGCTGTTTCATATGAGACATGTAATGCTTCTCCTTCATGACACGTCTCCTTTGTGCTACACATCTGCTTCATTTCACATATCTACTCCACATAACCTGCTTCCTCCATGTCACACATCTCCTTAATATTACCTCCATATAACAGATATCCTTTGTGTCACATGTCTCCTTCATGTAACTCTCCTCTCATTTCATATGTTCTTCATATTTCACCTTTCCTTCATGTCACACGCCTCCCTTTGTGTTACACATCTCCTCCATATCACATGCTTCCTTCATGTTACACATCTTCTTTGTGTTACACGACTCCTTTATCTGAAATGCTTCCTCGATGTTACATGTCTCCTCCATGTTGCATGGAGCCAGGGACTTAAAAAAGCTCAACAAGCTGATAAAAAAGGCTGGCTCTGTTCTGGGGACTCCTCTGGAACCTCTGGACATTATTGTGCAATAAAATGAAGAACATTATGGAAAACTCTGAGCATCCTCTTCATGAGACTGTTGTACAACAACAGTGTCTTCAGTCAGAGGCTTCTTTAGATCTGCTGTAAGACAGACCGCTACAGGAGATCCTTCCGCCCCAGAGCCATCAGCATCTACAACGGCTTTTTGAAGAAAACCTGCATATGAGCTACAACAACATTTAATTTCCCTTTGGGATTAATAAAGTGTTTTTGAATTTGAATTGGTTTTGAATGTCACCCCATGTTACATGCCTCCCACATATTACCTGCCTCCCCTATGGTACATCATCTTCCATGTTACTGCCCTCCCCCATGTTACATCCTCTCTATCATCCATGTTACATATCTCCTCCATGTTACCTGCCTCCCCTACGTTACATGCATCTTCCATGTTGTATGTATCCCCATTTTACATCCTTTCCCATGTTACCTGCCTCCCCCACATTACATGCATCTCCCATGTTACTGCCCTCCCCATGTTACATCCTCTCTATCATCCATGTTACATGTCTCCTCCACGTTACATCCACTCCCATGGTACCTGCCTCCCCCATGTTACATGGCTTTTCAATGTTACATGCCTCCATTATGTTCCAACTCTCCTCTCATGAGCTTGATGTCCCTTCCACGCCTTCTCTATATCATACACTTTCTCCATGTTGCACATCTCCATGTCACATGGCTTCTCCATGTTAAATGTCTCCTCCATGTTAAATGTCTCCACCATGTTAAATGTCTGCTCTTTTTTTACTTACCTTTTTTTGCCACATTTCTATGGTGTTCCTTTTATTTTTTTGTTTAGATCTCTGATTTCTCACTTTGGTTTTTTCCCCTTTCTCATCCTGACTTCCTCTTCCTCTGGATGTTTTTCCCACTGCAGCTGGCTTTTCCAGATGACAATGAGGACACCCTGTTGCTGAGATCCATCATCGATGTCAATCTGCCAAAGTTCCTGGCTCATGATCTGAAGCTTTTTGAGGTGTGTTGAACTCACGTTCTCCTGATTAATGAAGCAGTTCACAGGAACTGATGTCAATCCATGTTAATTCCACCTATTTCATTTGTAATCTCCATGCACAAGGCCTATCTATCATGATTTGGATCAGAATTGCTCACTGGGATACATGACTAAATCCATGTGCAGTTTCCACATTCATCATTTGTCTTCATACACACCCAACCCCTTCATCTCAACGTAAATCTGTTTATGTGTATGCAGCATCCTCCATGCTTTTCGGTCACCTGGTAAAGATATGTAAAAAGCCTTTTTTGCAGCATCGTAATCACTCAATTAAAAATCTTGAATTAGTTTGGCTGGACTTGATCAGATTTTGTTGGAACTTTGTTATCTGTAATCCATAACCTTCTGTTTTGCTGGGGTATAAATATGATGTGGCACAGATGCCCATTTCTTTTTACCACTCTTTAAAATGGCAAAGAGAAGATAACATAACATGTCATTAGGTAAGTGAGATGCATGTTGATCTTCATAAGTGGGAAAATGGCTAAAGAAAAACAGCTGCTGCCTAAATCTGGCCTAACTGAGTCAGAACATTAATTAGAAAGTTTATAGCAAATGAAACTTTCATAAAGAGGGCTGCATGAGAACCCAGGTATATCTGACACCACAAACAATGAGATATGAAAGGCAGAACATCTCCAAAGCTCACTGTTAATGAGCCTTGGGGTCCCAAAGTCCCGATAGCAACCATTTGCTTGTAGATTCATGCTAGCTGGTTGTTTGGGAGAATTGACAGGAAAGAAAAAACATTTTCTGTCTTACTATCACAGAAGTAATCATTAGTAATCATTATCAACTTTGTGCCTTGGTCAGATGAGACTAAAATTGAGCCTTCTAGCATTAAACACTCCAGGTATGGCCACTGTAAAACAAAAGATTAATACGTAAAAAAGCACCTCGTGCCTACTTTTAAGTATGGTGAAGGATGTGGTAGGCTGTGGGCTTGTTCCTCTGGGAACCTTTTTGAAGTGTAAAGCATCATGAACTCTTTGAAATACAGGACATTTTGAGTAAATGTCTGGTGGCATATTTTAGAAAACTAAAAATGCATTGTCAGGGACCAAGCTGGTTAAGCAAAAGCCATACGCCATCAAGCCATAACATAATACAACCTCAAACTAACTATTCAAACAAAATGAACTGACCTAACACACAGTAATCAAAGGGGGCTTAAATAGTGGTTGATCAGACCAGACTGACACACCTGGGAGGATGGAAGGGGAACATCTACTCACTAATTTAACAAAAAAGAACTTAACACACAGTTAGTTTAAGAATCAACTTTAACGACTAATGGAGTTTAAACGAAAATTCAACATGGAAGACTCACCACCCCGTCTCGTCCAATCACTCCTCACTGGCTGCTCCAAACAACGGCAGGTCCGCACTCCTCCTCGGCCAATCATCTCCCAGGGCATCACTTTTAAAGACCGTCTGCATGGAAGACGCTCTTCTGCTGAGCTTCGAGCCTCCTCCACCCCTTCTCCACCATAGGCTCCCAACTCCTTCCATACCAAGGCCTACACCACCACCAGGGTCGAATCCCAGGGGGGGAAGACGTACCTAATCATAATCATAAGATGTTTATTCAAACTCATTTCATCCTTAGCGTTCATGTCTTCCTCAGGGGTCCGAGCGCCAAAGAAATAATCTTTCATTAATAAACTCTTTAACCGTCTTCTTGATGTTTGTCCATTATGTGAGTCTTTCCAGGTTGAAATTACCATCTTTTTTGTTCTCCATAGTCCAAAGAACCCGACTATGTGGCCATCACATGCGACATAACGGGTCTTTTAGCAGGATAAAAATTTAAAACATACAGCCAATGAACACAGTAAAGAAACACTCAATTAACCTTCTCAGTCCCCGAGTCAGTTACTCATCTTTTCCAAGAATGCCAAAAACTGTCCAGGACACCGTGTTACTGATGTAGTGGTGTGTCTTTTTCTAAATGCTGAACATTCAGTGCCTATCACATTTAATATTTAAATATATTACTCTTTTATTGCAGGGTATTACCTCTGATCTCTTCCCGGGTGTTGAGCTCCCAGAACGAGACTATTACATTCTCCTGGAGGCCATTAAGGAAAACTGCCAGCTCATGAACCTTCAAGTCACCAAGTTCTTTGCTGAGAAAATCTTGCAGATCTATGAGATGATGATTGTAAGGCATGGCTTCATGGTCGTAGGTGAACCCTTTGGAGGAAAAACCAGTGCCTACTGTGTTTTGGCTGCAGCTCTTCGGGACATCTTTAAAAAGGTGATAATGCTGTTTGTGTTGAAGGTGAAGAAGGGCCGTCAGCCTGTTTAAAATAAAGGCAACATAATTAGTGAAAAGTTGCATGACATTAATATAAACTTCTCTAAAGTTCTAATATCAAATGTTTTTCTCTGAAGTGTGAGCATGAACGGGTTTAAGGAAGATTTTAAAGAAGGTTCCTGAGTCTTTCAAGCATGAAGTTGTTTATTCCCAAACCTTCATGTTGAGAAAAATTGTGTGTTACAATTAGTTTCCAATGCTTTTCTTTCCAAAACACATCCATCCTGGTTGTCAGAGCTGCAGTCTTTGTTTAGCAGTTATTGATCTCACAGAGCGGGCCAGAACCGGCTTGTTGGATTTACATGGCGAGGAGGAGACAGTTGAAGGCCTGCTGAAGAACGCTACATTAATCTTCATCACCAACCCTGTGGCCATGTCCAGCTCCACCCCCTCCATCTCTCATTGTTTAGAAGCAGTTTGCTCCATCTTTGTGTTCTAGTCAGGGTCCAGGTCTCAGTTTGAGTTTCTGCTTCTGTGACTCAATAACATGGTTCTGTCACAGCAGGCGTTTACAAAGTAACTTGAGAATTAACAGGTTGATGTTTATATAGTGTCTGTAGTATGTGTTCCAGTTGTTCCTTCTTTTTCAGTCTTTTTGTTTTCTGGTAAGGATGGTCTATATCTGTAAAAATATATGCTATCACCTTAGGGTCTGATGGATGAGAACCAGGTACAGATCACAGTTATCAACCCCAAATCTATTACCATGGGCCAGCTGTACGGGCAGTTTGACCCAGTTTCTCATGAGTGGACTGATGGGATCCTCGCTGTCAGCTACAGATGCTTCGCGTCCTCCAAGGTAAAACCATCACCTCATCATAATAGCAAATACCTGAAGCCAGAGACACATGGTCAGTTTGTGTTAATAAAGTCAATGTCAGAAATATTCTGTAGAATCAAAAACTATGTTTCATCAATTTGACTGCGGCCCAGTTAATTCATTCACCAGTTATGTTCCACATTCTGCATTCTCTTTTTCATGACAGCTGGTTCTACAGAACAGCCTCAACCTTTGGCTCCAAAATGGGCTAATTGTGTTAATAACACTATTGCTATGTTCTGACAATATGTCACCTAAAGTTAGCCCAGGCCAATTATTTGGTTCTGAAGATTTCAGGACACATCCAGCTCCAGACTCCTGTCCTCATCCATAGCTGTTAGCTGAATGGCTAAGCTAAAGTTATCGTGTTTACTCTCAGCTTTGATATGACTCATTGATAATTTATTCCTAAACATACATTGATCAGTCATAACATTATGACTGCTGACAGAAGAATAAAATTACACTCTCTTCATTGTAGTACCTGTTAATGGGTGGGACGATTAGGTGGCAAGTGAGCATTTCGTCCTCAAAGCTGATGTCAAAAAATTGACTCTGTAAGGATTTCAGTTAGTTTGACAACAAGGCCCAAACTGTGTTGGTTAAATGGCTGGGCCAGAACTCCTGAACTGCAGTTTTGTAGGGTGTTCCTGGTGGGCGGTGGTCAGCATCTCTAAAAGGGCTCCAAGGAGCAGTGCTGAACCGGCTACAGGATCATGGGAGGCCAAGGCTTATTGATGCAGGTGGGAAGTAAAGACTGCTGAAGAGGTTCTTGCTGGTTAAGGCTGGTTCTAATAGAAAGGTGTCAGATGCACAGAACATTACTGTTTGTTGTTTATGAATGCCAAAAATGGGAAGGAGAGAATATTGGAAGAAGGTGACCTGGTCTGGTCTCGTGTTCTCTTTTAGGTCATGCCGACCCAGTTTGCGTTGCTTAACTGGGGAATACCTGGCACCATGAAAGCAGTAGTCTATTTGAGCAGGAAAATGCTCCCTGCTACAAAAAATTTTCAGGAATTGTTGAACAACCAGTCAGATTCCTCAGATCTCAATCCAACCCATTATCAATAGGATGAGGTGGACAATAAAGTCAGATTCATGGAGGCCCCCCTTAGTATCTGCTTCCAATATCTTGATATGAGTCATTACAGCACAATTTCAGTCTAGTGAAGCCTTAAAAGGTTGGGACTGTTTTGACTGCAAAGAGGTGACCAGCACACTAATAGGCAGGTGGTCATAATGTTATGATTGATCTGTGAATATATCCTAAAATTGTTCACTCTGAAAAAATGTTGTAAGTAAGTAAAGTTTATTTATGTAGCAACGTTCCCAGATAAAAATCACTTAAGTGTTTCAGAAAGACAAACTGTATGGTGGTGCAGTTGGTAGCACTGTTGCCTTGCAGCAAGAAGGTCCTGGGTTCAATTCCTGGCCTGGGGTCTTTCTGCATGGAGTTTGCATGTTCTCCCTGTGCATGTGTGGGTTCTCACCGGGTACTCTGGCTTCCCCCCACAGTCCAAAGACATGCCTGTTAGGTTAATTGGTCACTCTAAATTTCCCTTAGGTGAATGAGTGTGTGCATGGTTGTTTGTGTGTTGCCCTGCGATGGACTGGCGACCTGTCCAGGGTGTACCCTGCCTCTCACCCATTGACTGCTGGAGATAGGCACCAGCTCCCTGTGACCCACTATGGAATAAGCAGTAGAAAATGACTGACTGTTTCAGAAAGACAGCCCATTTGGACTCTGTATAAGTTACAGTTAGACTCTGGAGTGCTCATCGTCACAGAGCTTTATTATTAAATAAACAATAGTTATATTATAATTATAATTTATATTTAAATCAGATAATAATTTACATCTGGTCTCTGTAGATCTCCACACAGATGGATTCAGAAAACAGTTTTCCTGTTTTTGTGTTCAGCACTGCGTGGAAATACTTGCTGATGGTAAACGTTCAGGCAACGATTCTGTCTGGCAGAGTTCAGCAGCGATGAAGAATCAGTCGATGCAGCACACAGTATGATTCCTTTATAATGAGCAATTCAGAACTGAATCACACAGAGCCTGAGCACTGCTCACTGCTTTCACCAAAGCCTGCTGCTGTATCAACTACAGCCACACATGGACGAGAGGCTGATATGCAGCATCGCCTCCTCCACGTCAGAGCAGGACCTCTGGATGGATTATTGTTTAAAAGAGTTGACATTTCAATAAAAAAAAAGCTGGTTGAAAGCTGGCTGAATGCTGGCTGAACGCTGGCCGTGACGGCTGAACGATAGAAACATTTGGTTGTCTTGTTAAAATGTGATCTTTAACAGCTCTCTTTCATTTGCAGATTGTGGTGCAGACGTGCTGAAGGAAAATCATTTCCTCGTCCTGTTCTGGAATCGTTTTCAAATGAACTTGTCAGTTCAAAAGAAACTTCTTTTCTGAAATTGTCATTTTTGCAAATTGTTCTTTGTTTTTGGCAGCTTGTGGAGTGACGGTTCATACTGATAAAAAGATAAAGCGAGATCCACTTATTGACTGCAGCATCTTTTCCATAACTCTTTATGACTGTTTATCTGGAGTCAGAAGCAGCTTTTTGGATTTCTTCTATACACTTTGGGTAGATTATTGCATTTCAACATAATCACGTCTCTCTCAAAGCCAGATGGCCCCAGTGCCGCCATGCACATTTGTTTGTATTAGAACCCATTAATTTAAAGTGGCGTTCTTTTCGGGCAGAAAAATCAACCACTCTGTCAGCGTCTATTATATCACATTAGATGTGTGTTTCTGTCAGTCAGCAAACAACCATTGCCTTGTTTAGGAGTTAAAATGTGCGTTTGTAAGTCTGCACAGCTTCCACTGTTTGAGAAAAAGAAAGAGAAGTGAAGGTTCCTGGTTAAAGAAGGACTCAGATGCCACATTGTTGGATAGGCATTGTTAACTTGGGCCTTTAAAGTTAACTGAAACCGATAACTGCTGTTAAAGTTGACTTTAAACTGAAAAACTGGGCCTTTATCAGAAAAAAAACATTATGGTACAAATACTTAGTCCTTTTAATTAATAAAAACTAGTTTATTATCATGTAATCCATCATGGGCTCTAATTTCATGTCAAATTAGTCTTTTAGTGATTTCTTTGGCCTGTTCTGGTTTCTTAATATAATTATTGTGGATTTTCTCTGATTCACACAGAGTCAGAAGTAAACATACAGGTTCAAATGTATATCCACATTAATATTTAAATATTGAAGAAAGTTGCACCTCAACCACACATTTTGTGGATGGATATTTGACCACTTTTCCTGGCAGAGTTGAAAGACTTGATTTAAATTGGTCAATTTCAATGCAACAGTACTTCTGGCAGGAAACGTGTCCCACAGCATGATGCTACCACCACTGTGCTTGACACCTGGTATAGTTTTCCGAGGATTGAAAGCCTCCCCTTGACTGTGTCAAGCATGCTTCTTGTCAAAGTAAATAAAAAGCTTAATCTTGTCTGATCATCAAGGTTGATGGCCTTGTTAAGTGAAATGACTGAACAAACCTTCAGAAGCACTTATCAAAACATTTAGGTGAATGTAAAAAATATGTCTGAGCTTGTATGTATAATTTTGACTCTATGTGGTCAACATAAAATTCAGGAACCATTGATCACTCTGTGGTTGACTCTGATCCATAACTATGCTTTTGGCCTGTCACTGTTGTGTAACTTGTGTCACAAGTTGTAGTTGTCAAATGTTGTCAAACCCTCATACTTCCTGTCTTTCAGAGCCCTGACAGAAAGTGGCTGATCTTTGATGGTCCAGTCGATGCCGTGTGGATCGAGAACATGAACACTGTGCTGGATGACAACAAGAAGTTGTGTCTGATGAGTGGGGAAATTATCCAAATGTCGCCACAGATGAGCCTAATTTTTGAGCCCATGGACCTGGAGGTGGCATCTCCAGCCACGGTGAGGATCATGTTTACTGGGAATACAGCTTTCTTTTTTGTTAGTTTCAATGAGAGGGCATAATGTTGGGGAGAGTCATGCAAACAGCTGCTCAGCTGTACAAAAATAAAATAATAAATGTCAAAAAATCTGAGAAAAACATCCAGCAATTCCAAGAGCTGAAGGACTTTGTGGTTAGAGGTTCTTCAGATGTTAAGATTCTCATTGGAGTTGAGGTGTTTAGTTACTCTGTAGACCTCAGTAGTTCTGGTTTTATTATAGTGATCTGTCTTCATCCGAGCTCTGTGTTCGAATAACTTCCTGTCACTCCTGTTTTTGGACGTCTGTCGCCTTTTGGTTTGTTGAGTTTTTCTGCTAAGTGACTGGATGTTTCTACGCTTCTGCGTATCTCTGGTCAGATTCCTCTCAGAATTTCCTCTAACTTCAGCTTATTGCCTTCCCTCTTCTTGTGTCCTCTGATACCTATACGTTTTTGTCTTTTTTCAATGAATCACCTTCAATATGATCCTGCTATGCTCCTGTCTGTGTTTTGATCCTCCTATAACTCTGCAAATTATCACAAGCAAAGGCTTTATAAACCGCCTCCAGCTGCCAGAAACGGAGCACCGGGTGAAGCAACTCTGCATTTCTTTGAAATCCAGGCATTTCCAATACAGTTTACATAACTGTGCTCTTCAGTCTGTGTCTTTGTGGTGAGGCAGGAGCTGAGGCTTTTGGTTGTGATGCACAGATTCCTTCAAAGAATGCCTCTGTGTTTTTATTAGAAATACCTGTTTGTGATTCTTTAAAGTCTGGAATCTGTTCATTTCAGAGGGAGCAGAATGTTTTTAATTCATAAACTCTCTCCAGTTAGTGCACAGCAGCTTTTCTGCCATCTTAATCTCTTTTTTTCTTCTTACTTCTTTTTCTGCTTCTCTAACGTTATCTTAAATATTCATGTTATTCTTCTCTTTTGTTCTGCTGTCATATCTGCATAACACCTTTTAAGAATAGAAAGAATAGAAAGTTTCCATTTCCTTTTTATCTAAATGTCTTCACCCATCTCTCCACATGACTATTTATTATAGGTTATGCCTGACGCTGTGTAGTATGTATGCATGAAATTAATTTTGCTTTATTGGCATCGTTAATTAATGGTTATTACACTGAATGTAAGCTGAACTGTACGGCACATCAGTGCAGCACATCTATATTCAAGATCAGACATGTTTACTTGTTACTGACAGGTGTCTCGCTGTGGTATGATCTACCTGGAGCCCCACATGCTTGGCTGGAGACCCCTCATGCTGTCTTGGCTCAACACTCTGCCAGCTACGATCAATGAGACACACAAAACTCTCATCACTGCCCTCTTTGACCGCATTCTGCCTACCTGCCTACAGCTCATTCGAAAGACGATGAAGGTGCTACAGTTACAACCCTCTGATGTATTTAGTAGAGCTGACACTGACTTACCAAACAGAAATTAGCTGAGGAATAATTTGGAATAAGCAGATTTGTCTCCATCTGGATGAAAAGTTTTACTCAGTTACTTTTCACATTATTTCTGATGTTTTGTGGGAAACTGAACGTTCCCTTCAGTTACAGTCTGTACTCAGTGTTCAGTCAAATATCCAAACTTTATGCTGAGCTCTGGGTCTGACAGGATGTTCAGACAGGGAGCGCGTTGGAGGTTTTTAATTGTGTTGTCTCTCCTTGTCTGGCTGCAGGAGCTGTCCCCGACCTCTGACACCAATCTGGTCAAGTCCCTGATGAATCTGATGGACTGCATGATGGATGAGTTTCACGACCAAGCAGCAATTAAGAGCCTGAGTGAAAACAATATTTGCTCCTGGTTGGAGGTTTGTGTCCACAGCACCACACTTAATAGTAATAAGAAAAAAACTGTGATGCGTTAAATTTTCTTGAACATTTGGCAATGCAGCCTGATATCCTGAAAAACATCAGCTTGCTGTTTTTATCCAAACTGCTAGAATGACAGTTTTTTGTGATTATTTAAGGAAGTGAGCGGGATGAATAATTTCAAACCTGTCATCCTTAATGTGATTCATCCCCTTTGTTGATGTACCTTATCATTCAGTTTTAGCATTTAACAACTATGCCTGACAAACTTCTCCAAATCTCTCAAATTGTGACAGCATCTCTTGTTCACAGCCTTTTTCAGGCGACCAATGTGATCTAAAATTTCCTTCAGGTGAAGCAATACTTAGTTTATTCCATTGATCACTGTGATGATAAACAATTGTTTTTTCCTCCCCCCTTCGCTTTCTACCAGACACCTCAGAGTGATGGGTCAAACCTGACTGGCATTTGGAAGTATTCATAATCAGATTTTCATCAGATTTACATAAAAGTTAATAGTCATTTGAAGAAAAGTCCAGAGCATAATGCTGCCACCACCATATTTCACTAAAGGTTTTCATATATGGTCAAAAGATTTAGAACGCCTTTTTTATTTAATGGTCTTCTCTATGTTTATGACCATTTACAATGTACATAGATTCTCACTGAAGGCATCAAAACTGTGAATGAACACATGGAATTATGTAGCACAAAATTGTAAAATAACTTTAAATATGTTATATTTTAGATTCCTTAAAGTAGCCGCCCTTTGCTGTGATGACTGAAATGTTAACCTTTGGCCGTCTCTCAATGCAAGACTCTTTGGAAAACCATTTCAGGTGACCACCTCATGAAGCTCAGGGAGAGAACGCCAAGAGAGCAAAGCAGTAATCAGAGCAAAGGGTGGGTATTTTGTGATAATCAAAAATATAAAAATACATACACTATGTTAGGTATTATTTAGTCAACTCAGAGGCAAGAACGATGCAGTCAATTTACTTGCAAGGGTAGGTCACACTCTGCAGTGCAGACTACAAAGTGTTGGCACCCCTCTCTCTTTATTTATACATGCTGGTTCACACACAGTTCAACAAACATTCAGTGTGTGTGTGTGTGTGTGTGTGTGTGTGTGTGTGGGGTCAGAAAGGTTAGGGTTCATGTGTCTTGATTTTAAACAGAGAGGGAGTGAGGACTTGGTAATCCTAACTCATTCGTCCCCCACATACAAGTCCTTCTCAAAATATTAGCATATTTTGATAAAATTCATTATTTTCCATAATGTCATGATGAAAATTTAACATTCATATATTTTAGATTCATTGCACACTAACTGAAATATTTCAGGTCTTTTATTGTCTTAATACGGATGATTTTGGCATACAGCTCATAAAAACCCAAAATTCCTATCTCACAAAATTAGCTTATTTCATCCGACCAATAAAAGAAAAGTGTTTTTAATACAAAAAACGTCAACCTTCAAATAATCATGTACAGTTATGCACTCAATACTTGGTCGGGAATCGTTTGGCGGAAATGACTGCTTCAGTGCGGCGTGGCATGGAGGCAATCAGCCTGTGGCACTGCTGAGGTCTTATGGAGGCCCAGGATGCTTCGATAGCGGCCTTTAGCTCATCCAAATTGTTGGGTCTTGAGTCTCTCAACGTTCTCTTCACAATATCCCACAGATTCTCTATGGGGTTCAGGTCAGGAGAGTTGGCAGGCCAATTGAGCACAGTGATACCATGGTCAGTAAACCATTTACCAGTGGTTTTGGCACTGTGAGCAGGTGCCAGGTCGTGCTGAAAAATGAAATCTTCATCTCCATAAAGCTTTTCAGCAGATGGAAGCATGAAGTGCTCCAAAATCTCCTGATAGCTAGCTGCATTGACCCTGCCCTTGATAAAACACAGTGGACCAACACCAGCAGCTGACACGGCACCCCAGACCATCACTGACTGTGGGTACTTGACACTGGACTTCTGGCATTTTGGCATTTCCTTCTCCCCAGTCTTCCTCCAGACTCTGGCACCTTGATTTCCGAATGACATGCAGAATTTGCTTTCATCCGAAAAAAGTACTTTGGACCACTGAGCAACAGTTCAGTGCTGCTTCTCTGTAGCTCAGGTCAGGCGCTTCTGCCGCTGTTTCTGGTTCAAAAGTGGCTTGACCTGGGGAATGCGGCACCTGTAGCCCATTTCCTGCACACGCCTGTGCACGGTGGCTCTGGATGTTTCTACTCCAGACTCAGTCCACTGCTTCCGCAGGTCCCCCAAGGTCTGGAATCGGCCCTTCTCCACAATCTTCCTCAGGGTCCGGTCACCTCTTCTCGTTGTGCAGCGTTTTCTGCCACACTTTTTCCTTCCCACAGACTTCCCACTGAGGTGCCTTGATACAGCACTCTGGGAACAGCCTATTCGTTCAGAAATGTCTTTCTGTGTCTTACCCTCTTGCTTGAGGGTGTCAATAGTGGCCTTCTGGACAGCAGTCAGGTCGGCAGTCTTATCCATGATTGGGGTTTTGAGTGATGAACCAGGCTGGGAGTTTTAAAGGCCTCAGGAATCTTTTGCAGGTGTTTAGAGTTAACTCGTTGATTCAGATGATTAGGTTCATAGCTCGTTTAGAGACCCTTTTAATGATATGCTAATTTTGTGAGATAGGAATTTTGGGTTTTCATGAGCTGTATGCCAAAATCATCCGTATTAAAACAATAAAAGACCTGAAATATTTCAGTTAGTGTGCAATGAATCTAAAATATATGAATGTTAAATTTTCATCATGACATTATGGAAAATAATTAACTTTATCACAATATGCTAATATTTTGAGAAGGACCTGTATTCCTTTCTATGGCATGTAGGAGGGAAAAGCACTTAGAGCAGACATGAGTGATAAACAATACAAAAGTTTTCAAACCCTAACAGTCCCTCCTTTGTTTATCATGAAGAAAGTCATGCTTAGATACATATAAAAGAAAACACTCTGTGTGAACGAAAAACCCATGGACGGAAAGCAGATTATATTGTGGGAAAAATACTCACACGCCCCTCCCCCCAAGGGGCATGGTAGAGCACAACAATAATAAAACAATATAATAAATCAAAGAAAACAAAATGTAATAAAAGTAAAAGAATTAAAACAAGCCTTGTTCATGTCATTGTACTTTGTCTCATTTCACTTAAATAGCAACTTCTTTCGATTTTCTGCTATAAAGTCATTTTATGAAGTACAATTATGAGTTCACTCAGGCGTCAAAGATATTTTCATTTACAACATGTCATCATAAGAGTAGTGGTCTTTATTTTGTAGCTCGGTAGAATAAACCTTTTCTGTGTCATCATAGTCATCTGTCTTTGGGTTCAGTGTGGTGTCAACATTTACACACAGTATTTAAAGAGTATGTAGGTGTTATCTCAACTTAAAAGAGTTTGTGCTTTACGGCCCTAAACTCTCCTCGGGTCAGGGGTTACAAAGTTATCTATGAGCAGACCATCTGCTTTTCCTGAGACATCACCCAAAAGGAATGGGTTTTAACCATTAAACGTCTGATTCTGATTTTTCCAGCTTCCTCCTCTAACACAGATGTTCTGAAGAAAGAGAGGTAACCTAAAGGTCATACTCTTTGGAACACCTTAGAGCACCTAATACAAGAATTTCCATTACAACTCCTTTCTACTGATTACAAGGTAATCACAAGTAAAAGAAAAATAAATTCTTCAAAACCATCACCCCTCTCAGCTAACAGATAATCCAAAACCATTCTACTTTGCAAACTCATGTTCTAAGAGCTTGCTGCTCCTTGGTCAGAACAGTGAAACCCTCCTCTCTGATAATGGGCTGATTGAATTATAAGTTGTGACTGTAGGTAGTAAAGGAGCTAGATAACATACTCCAGACCAATTAGCAGGCAGATACAGATATAATCTATTTCCACACATCCAAACCATGTTAATTCCATGTCTGTTTATTCATGACTCTATTGTCTTTGGTGAGAATCTACAATGTAAATAGTCATGAAAGTAAAGAGACCCATTAAGTGAGTGTACCTAAAACATTTGACTGGTAGTATATATATATATATATATATATATATATATATATATACTGAGATTTCAACAGGACGTGTACGTGTTCACTGTTGATATACTGACTGACCAGATAATGGTGCACTCTCAAGCAGAGTGGTTCTCACTGTCAGGGTCTGTTTTGCTTTGTTCTTAGTAGTTTTGTTGATAGGAGTAGAAAACTGTTTTCATGATAGGTGAAGCTGGGCAGTTAAAACCATACAATTTATGAAGTTTTGGGGAAAACAACTTTCCACTTACTTGATTTGGAAAACACACATCTCACGGAATAATAGTTTAGAAGAATTGAAAAAACCAAATGTAAACAGTGCTACATAGATGTAAACAAGAAATCACGACTATTAATTATCTAAAGCTTGACTTATTGTTACAGTTATTTATTTCGGAGCTAATCACAGAGCAATGCAGCTTTTAAACATAGTAGCGTTCACTATATCACTGGAAAAGGGCTCATTCTAATATAGATTTTCACTTAAACATCGTCTAAATATTAGATTGCTTTCATTATTAACATGTTCTCCTCTCTTCAGACCTGCTTCCTCACTGACAGAAAAGAAAAATAGAGTTTTAGGAAACCTGTTTTTTGCCTCCTGCAAGGAATCTTTTGGAACGTTGCTATTATCTTCCTGTGGCACACGGCACTGATGAATGCCTTTCAACCTTCTCTGCTATGTTTCTCAGCCAGTCATTATCAAAGTGTTGAATTAATCAGCTTTTTAACAGCAGGAGCCATCATAAGGCTGCTAAGCCCAATTTACCATCTCTACAGAATCCCTACTGATTCTTGTTGTTTTAGTTTTCCATTTTGGATCTCAAAAAAGACATGTCTTTCTTGTGGATTTTGTTTCATGTCTAATGCAATAATTTGCACACTGGCTAAGGCTTTTTTATTTGTGCAGATTTAGCTCCAACTATGTTTTGCACAGTGAGATGCTTGACAATATAACCTTTATTTGCAGGAATGTATTTGTTCTTCTGCTCATTAAGGAGACACGCTGCCTTTTGGTTGAATCAATCTGCAGGTCCTAATGAAATATGTCTCTCTCTCTCTCTCTCTCTCTCTATCCGTCAGTCCAATCCAATATGAATACACTGATGCATTCCTATATACAGTACAGACCAAAGGTTTGGACACACCTTCTCATTCAAAAAGTTTTCTTTATTTTCATGACTATGAATATTGTAGCTTCACACTGAAGGCATCAAAACTATGAATTAAAACATGTGGAATTATATACTGAACAAAAAAGTGTGAAACAACTGAAAATATGTCTTATATTCTAGGTTCTTCAAAGTAGCCACCATTTGCTTTGATTACTGCTATGCACAACTGCTACGCCCCAAAGATCTCAAACTTGGACTCATCAGACCAAAGCACAGATTTCCACTGGTCTAATGTCCATTCCTTGTGTTCTTTAGCCCAAACAAGTCTCTTCTGCTTGTTGCCTGTCCTCAGCAGTGGTTTCCTAGCAGCTATTTTACCATGAAGGCCTGATTCACACAGTCTCCTCTTAACAGTTGTTCTAGAGATGTGTCTGCTGCTAGAACTCTGTCTGGCATTGACCAGCTAATCTGAGCTGCTGTTAACCTGCGATTTCTGAGTCTGGTGACTCGGATGAACGTATCGTCCGCAGCAGAGGTGACTCTTGGTCTTCCTTTCCTGGGGCGGTCCTCATGTGAGCCAGTTTCTTTGTAGTGCTTGATGGTTTTTGCGACTGCACTTGGGGACACTTTCAAAGTTTTCCCAATTGTTCGGACTGACTGACCTTCATTTCTTAAAGTAATGATGGCCACTCGTTTTTCTTTACTTAGCTGCTTTTTTCTTGCCATAATACAAATTCTAACAGTCTATTCAGTAGGACTATCAGCTGTGTACTGTATCCACCTCCTGCACAACACAACTGATGGTCCCAACCCCATTTATAAGGCTTGAAATCCCACTTATTAAACCTGACAGGGCACACCTGTGAAGTGAAAACCATTTCAGGTGACTACCTCTTGAAGCTCATCAACAGAATGCCAAAAGTGTGCGGAGCAGTAATCAAAGCAAAAGGTGGCTACTTTGAAGAACCTAGAATATAAGACATATTTTCAGTTGTTTCACACTTTTTTGTTCAGTATATAATTCCACATGTGTTAATTCATAGTTTTGATGCCTTCAGTGTGAAGCTACAATATTTATAGTCATGAAAATAAAGAAACCTCTTTGAATGAGATGTTGTGTCCTGTGTGGTCTGTACTGTAATTATTTTATCCATCCATTGTCTACACACGCTCGTCCTTGCAGGGTCGATGTGGGGCTGGTGCTTGTCTCCAGCAGTCACTGGGCGAGAGATGAAGTAGACCCTGAAGAGGTCATCAGTTCACAGAGACACATAGTACAAACAGTCATGCAGACACACAGTCATACCTAAAGGGAATTTTTATAAAAACCTATTAACAGTGATGGGTTTGGACTGTGGTAAGAACCTGGAGTACCCTGAGAAAACCCACATGCACAGGGAGAACATGCAAACTCCATTTTGGCCAGGAATATGAACCCAGGACCTTCTTGCAAACTAAAGGCACCAACTTTGTGGCACAGTTGGTGCTACCAATTGTGCCAAGGTGCAGCACTATAGTTGTTCATTATCTTTCATCATTTTCATAGTTCTTGTGTTGCAGTGTGATGTGACTAATTTTTAGCTGTTAGTTGTTAGTGTGTCAGCATGTAGACCCTGCCATTTGAGTGGTTAACCTGTAGAGAAAGTCAGTGTTATACCAATTGTCTTCAACCATAGCATTTTTAGCAAAATACTAGAAGCGCCTCACCTTAAGGGACAAATGTGCCATAATTTAAAAAGTACTGTAGGCCTAAATACATTTTTCCTAATATGTATTATGACATAATTCAAATAATAATGAATAATGAATTAAATATATACCTAATTACATATTTCATTTATAAAAATATTTATTTTAGTTGCATTTCCAATCATTTTACAGTTTATAAAGTTTTTAATGTCCCTGTGGAACAGCACATCATAAATTAAGTTTACCCATCAGAGTCACCAGGTGGGGGCAACACTGCTGTAGTGAAGGCAACTTAATGTGCAGATTAACTAATCAGTCTGTGATGAGCCACATTGACGGTTTCATTCAGTTCACAATGTACTGCAGGAACTATATGTCCACATTTAATTTATCTGATAAGTTATTGACACATTAAAACAGTGATTAACTGATTCAATTATTTAATGTATTTATTTGTAACTTTATTTAAATTGTATAGTTAAACGCAACTAACTAAAATCAAACAAATGCAGTCTTGCATTTGTTAGATTTACTTTTAATGGAAAAGTAAAGACTGCTCATTCTAGGCATTTTTCTTTCTTGCATTAGAATGTGTAACTTACATACTTATAAACAATAAATTCAGAATAAAACCTCAGATACCTTTGAATTATTTTCCTTTGAACAAAGGTTAAAGATTATCCATATCACTGAGATATCAGTTTTTGAGTGAAACCCATAAAAGCAGCAGGTCTTTGACCTAAAACCTCAGAGGACTGGTGTCATAGTAAAGGTCAGGGCTTATGAAGCGGATATTCATCATAGGTATGGGTTTTAATGGTTCAGCTGGCTGTTACATTCACTGAGTTTCTCTGTTCAGTCACCTGGCCGTGTTCAGAGTATGATTCACAACAAAACAGAGCAACTGCTGGGGTAGCCTGGGTTTGGCATGAGGGCCTGCAGAGTCTGAAGGCTGTGTGTCTTCCAGCTCCTAAAACACATAGCCTGAATGTTGAATTTAAATAATCTTAGACCAGATAAATATGATCAACAAAGCATGCACAGCCTTTTTTACTACAATTGTGTGAACTGTTACTGTAATTCTTGTTGGCTTTTACCAGGATATTTTATTAGAACCTCAGAAAAGTTAACATCTAAAAAAAGGGAACGGTATACCGACTGCTGCAGCTTTGTTGGCCATACTATAAATACCTGCTCTAATATAATTTAACCACTGAAAGCATTAGTGCTCTATGGTGATTAAGATGCTCTTTATAAGAGTAAATCATGTTTGGTTTAACCTCCCACACAGGTGTAGCTTCAGCAGAAAGAATACTCCCTCACCTTGTCTTTACGGCTCTGGTACATATTAGGTTATAACAGGAAGTTATTTAAGTATGTGTTATAGTTTAAAATAACTTTTTAGGAAGAAATCAATGTTGAATAGGCCCATAAAAAAGAGCTACAGTGAGGAAAATAAGTATTTGAACACACTGCGACTTTGCAAGTTCTCCCACTTAGAAATCATGGAGGGGTCTGAAACTTTCATCTTAGGTGCGTGTCCCCCATGAGAGACATAATCTAAACAAAAAAGTCCAGAAATCACAATGTATGATTTTTTAATAATTTATTTGTGTGTTACTGCTGCATAGAAGTATTTGAACACCTGTGAAAATCAATGTTAATATTTAGTACAGTAGCCTTTTACAGAGGTCAAATGTTTCCTGTAGTTTTTCACCAGGTTTGAACAAAGTGCAGCAGGGATTTTGGTCCATTCTTCCACACAGATCTTCTCCAGATCAGCCAGGTGTCTGGGCTGTCACTGAGAAACACGGAGTTTGAGCTCCCTCCAAAGATTTTCTAAAGGGTTTAGGTCTGAAGACTGGCTAGGCCACTCCAGAACCTTGATATGCTTCTTACGGAGCCACTTCCTGGTTATCCTGGCTGTGTGCTTCGGGTCATTGTCATGTTGAAAGACCCAGCCACGACCCATCTTCAATGCTCTAACTGAGGGAAGGAGGTTGTTCCCCAAAATCTGGCAATACATGGCCCCGGTCATCCTCTCCTTAATACAGTGCAGTCGTCCTGTCCCATGTGCAGAAAAACACCCCCATGCTTCACAGTAGGGATAGTGTTTTTGGGATGGTACTCATCATTATTCGTCCTCCAAACACGGCGAGTTGGAATTAAGACCAAAAAGTTCTATTTTGGTCTCATCTGACCACAGAACTTTCTCCCATGACTCCTCTGGATCATCCAAATGGTCAATTGCTCCGTAGCTCTTTCCAACCTTGTGGAGGTCTGCAATTTTGTCTCTAATGTCTTTGGACAGCTCTTTGGTCTTATCCATGTTAGTAGTTAGAGTCTTACTGATTGTGTGGAGTGGACAGGTGTCTTTATGCAGCTAACAACCTCAAACTGGTGCTTCTAATTTAGAATAATAAGGGGAGTGGAGGTGGAGTTTTTAGAGGCAGAGTAACAGGCCTTTGAGGGCCAGAATTTTTGCTGATTGGCAGGTGTTCAAATACTTGTTTGCAGCAGAAACACACAAATAAATCATAAAAAAAAATCATACATTGTGATTTCCGGATTTTTGTTTTTTTGTTTTTATTTCAGACCCCTCCATGATTTCTAAGTGGGAGAACTTGCAAAGTCACAGGTTGTTCAAATACTTACTTTCCTCACTGTATGGATTGTGTTTCATCAGCACTGACAGTGGTGCTTTCCTTGTACGAAGGGCATCTTTGTGTTCTGCCTGGTGTGGTCAGTGGGTGCAAGCTGTGACGATTCGGGCCGAGAGAAGTTCGATTCTGTGGTGAGAGAGATGCTTAGCGGCCCTTTAAGCAAAGAGACAATGACCCGTCATGGCATTCTGGACAGTCCTGAAGCTTCACCAGAACCTCTGACAGTTCCTCTACCGACTGACGGTACAGTCTACCAGTACCGCTTCATTAAAGAGGTACGACTGATTTAAATACTAGAAGTTCTCAGAGATTTTCGATTCACTTCTTTGTGAGTTCTTTAGAACAACGTTGTTAAAAGTTGTTTTGCTAGTCTGAAATATTTAGAAATAGAAATTAAACATTTTTTAAATTTAAAAAATCAAAAATACCTACCGCTAATATTGGCCTACACCGTATGAAAAAGCAAATTTTTTCTCCCTAATGTTAAATCAGACTAAATGTTTCCTGTTTTAGGTCAGTTAAAATTATTATTGTATTAAAATAATTTTCATTATCTAAATGCCAGTATAAAGGAGTAAAATGTTTACGTACTTTTCTGTAGTATTTAGTAGAATTGCCATTTAAACTGAATTACCTGGTACAAACATTCTGGTTGTCTTTCCACAAGTTTCTTTCAATAGTTTACTGGAATTTTGACTCCTAAATAATAATAAACAAAATCATATCTCTCTTATTATTCTGCCATTTAGGAAATAGAAATAATTTTGGTCATTTTAACTGACCCAAAACAGTAAAAGTTTAGGAGTTTCTGTTTTAAAATACATCCTTGGATTGTTTATAATACATGTTTTTATGAATCTGAAAGAAATAAGTTATGTTGAGTTTCATTCAATATAGAGGAGAATTTAATAACTTAACGGTACACCCGATGTGGACTTCTCAATTTCATAAAAGAAGCAAAGTGGATTAAAAGTTAGAACTTGATATTTGTTAGCATCGGCATCTGTTTCCATTCTGAAGAGGTAACAGATGGTTGATTCTCCTTCACTTTAGAGATGATACAAAACTTTAAAACTAATCAGTTGAAACAACATTAAGCCTAATAAACACGTCCTGTTTGGATGATTAAATCAGCAGATCAGTGTGTTTATGTGCTTCTTCTCATTAACCATCTCCATGTTTAATGTAGATTAGATCTAACATATGTATATAGAACAACGTGATACTAACACCTAACCATCTGATGACTGGTTCTTCAGGGCCCAGGCAGGTGGGAGCTCTGGACAGACCAATTAAAGACTGCACCCCCCATAAGCAGAGACATGCAGTTCAATGAGATTATCGTGCCCACTGAGAACACTGTACGCTACATGGCGCTCATGGAGCTCCTTGTTACTCACCAGAAGCCGACTATTTTCATTGGCCCCACTGGCACTGGGAAGAGTGTCTACATAACTGTGAGTCTTCCGAACTGTGTTGTTTTATCCGTGAGAAGCTTGAAAAGCATGAGATTGTTTTTTGTTAAATGAAATATGAACATGCAGTTAAAGTGACCTACCTTGTTGAAAGTTCGTCTACAGCAAGAACTCTCAGCAGTGGTTTTCTATGTGACTTTGTCAATTTCTCACATCGTTGCGGAGGAATTTTGGCCCCCTCTTCTTTCCAGCAGGGCTTCAGTTCGTTGACATTTCTGCATGGCTCTCTAGAGGTCCAAGGACAGCATTTTCACAGGCTGAGGTCTCGACTTTGACTGGGCCATTGAAACAGTTTGAATCTTTTCTTTTTCTGCTATTGTGGATCTGCCACTGAAGTTGGGATCATTGTCCTGATGATGAGCCAGTTTGGACCGGCCTTCAGCTGTCGGACATACAAAAATGAAATACTTTGGTATACAGATGAGTTCATGGTCCTTTCAATGACTGCAAAACGCCAAATACTATTTTCTGCAAAACAGGGCCAAGTCATCAGCCCCCTATCACCATGCTTCACAGTAGGTATGAGGTTTTTCAAAACTTATGTGCTTTTCTCAGATGCAGCTTAGCAAACTGAAGTTGTGCTGCCAAATTACTTTTAGAGAGAAGAGCCGTTCTCATTCATATCTTCCGAACAAATCTCCTTATTCAGTCTCTGTCCTGTTATGAGCTTTAACATTTAACAGTCTAACTGAGGTCAGCGGAGTCTGACATGGAGCTCTTGTATTTTCAGTAATTTCTTTAAGGTGCACGCTCTGAACCTGGCTGAATTTTTGGGACATCCACCCATGGGAAGATTGGCAGCTGTCTAAAAAGTTTTTCACTTGAGAATAATCTTTCAGTCTACAGAATGATAGACTTCAATTGGTCTAACCATCCCCAGATTAATGAGGAACAACAGCTGGTTCTCTAAGGTCATTGCTGATGCCTTTCCATCTTGGCGTTGTGTTAACACACACCAGTACGATCCAGAGTAGTAAACTGCCCAAACCTTGTTTATAGAGGTGCTCATGATGATGATCAGATAATCAATACATCTGATCTACAGTTCTAGCTGCTACTTTTAATCTTGAATTCTTTAGAAGCAGAAAGGGTGTCATTGTAGTTTTCATGACTGCATTCTAGAAACATCCTTTTTCCATATTCCTGATAATACATGCCTGTGCCTGTTCAGGATCTTAAAATCTTATGGCATTTGAGCTACATGTGACTAAAAACTCTGCAGGGTACCAGTTATCTAATAATATCTGATCAGAATACTGTTTAGTTGTTCCTCCCTCAGACAAATCACTCTTCTCCTTCCAGATAATTGGGAAGTGACACAGTTAACAATCACTGGGTGTGAGATGACTTTCTTGAAAGAAAACTGAGTATTTTTCAGTGGAGCTCTGTATTTGTACAAAGGATTAATATGCCATATTAATCCCCCCCCCCACACACACACACTTCTTGCTTCATCTATTAGTTTGCTCAAACTTTGACCTCAGGGGTAAACGGAGATCATCTCACCGGGGAGCCTGCTTGGCTCTCAGCTTCCTGCCTGTCTGCATGGTGGAGCGCCTCCATCCCATAAGGCAGGCAGTAGACCGTGGCAGAATCCCAAATCTGGCAGAAGTGATAAAGTAGGACCAGCACCCAGACCATGTAAATATGAAAGGCATGATGCCCTTACTGTTACCTTCACACAGTGCTCCTAAACTTTCTCTGCACTAATCCAGAGTGAGACAGGGACGAGCTGAACTGTGGGTTTGTCTTTTATACAACAGGATATAAATGCAGTTTGGGCTTCTTCTTGTGATCATTGCATTCTCATAGCTTCTTTATTTATGTTGCTCTGATCACTGGATCGGACAGGAATGAATATATATAAGTGCTGGCACTCATCTGCATGAATGAAGCGCAGGTCTGTGGTTATTACCAGAACCAGTTCTTTGGACCAGGTTGGTACATGACGTTTTACATGAGGCGTCTCTATATATTTAACATGCAGAAGCTTAATAGAAACAAACAACCAAATAGAACACAGTTTGTTTTAGGTCTTTAATTATAATTAATAAATCATTCTGTAGAAAAAAGTTAAATATAATACACAAATTCTTTTTAAAGCTGTTATTGTTGTGTTTGGTAAGACATGAATGACATTTAATGTTATTCATGTGTAAAACATTTTATATAGAGATCCATGAGTAGACACTGTTCATGTACTCTCCACAGGTCACGTCAACCTTCTAAAATCTGATGAGGATCTGTGTTTCTGTTTAATATATGTGCTCTGCAGGACTTCCTGTTGAATAAGCTGCAGAAGGAAGAGTACAGCCCATTATTTATCAGCTTCTCAGCCCAGACCACAGCAGCCCAGACCCAAAACCTCATAATATCTAAGTTAGATAAGCGACGCAAAGGAGTGTTTGGGCCTCCGCTGGGAAAGAAAATGGTACAACTCATCTGTAGCTTACTATCAGAACCTCTTGTCTCTTTGCCTTTGCTCTGCTCTGTGGGCCCCCAACTCTTTGAATACTTAAACACCTGTTAGTGTTCAATATTTTCATATGTTGGGTTCCTCTCAGGTGGTTTTTGTAGATGATGTTAACATGCCAGCCAGGGAGGTTTATGGTGCTCAGCCCCCAGTGGAGCTCCTGCGTCAGTGGTTGGACCACTGGAACTGGTATGACATGAAGGACTGTTCCATGATAAGCCTGATGGATATCCAAATCATGTGTGCCATGGGGCCACCAGGTGAGCAGTAGCAGTAGCAGTAGTAACACAGAGTGACATTACTTAAAAATGTTTTAGTCATTAAAACAGAAAGCTCAGTTTCAGAGGAGGCAGTTTTTTGGGGATGAGAGTAATGTGGGCTTCTTTGCTGCCATCCAGTTCTTACAGAGATCTACCTCCTCTATATCTGCAGGGTGTTAAGAGAAATGCAGTCCTTATCTACTGCAACAAGCTGGCAGCGACAGTGAAGGTGTTGGAGGCTGCTCTCAGGTGGCCACTCTACCTCTCTGTTTGCTTCTGGGCTCTGAGCTGGCTATTGTTAGATTATCTGAGCTCTGCGTGATTGTGGGGAACCCTTCAACTAACGCAGGGAGTTTGAAGTAATAGACATGGAGTTTCATCAGATTTCCAGCTGCTGGTAGCTGGTCAGATAAACTGTTAATGTTCCAGACTAGATGTGTGTCTCCAGCTAAGACTGCTGTTCCTCATGGTCCCGATCCAGTTCTGTAACAAATATAACTCAGCAGTGGAACTATGTTCAGTTCATTCATTCATGCAAAGAGCTGAAAAGGCTCCATGTTTCATCAACCAATGAATCAAGTCATGCAGTAATCTGTAGACGCCCTCCCCAAATAAATCTACACAATATTTTCATGGTTAGATTAACCGAATTAACTTAGCAACTCTGACTAACTGTGAAAAAAAATAGTTATTGTACAGAAAAAGAGCCACAAAATGCAGCCATATCTAAAGTAAAATCTGAGAAAACATATAAAAATGTAGTAAATTTGAACATCTGTCAGAAAAGATTGAATTAGATTATTTTCTGGGTTTTCTTTAGGTGGTGGAAGGAATCCTGTCACACCTCGTTTCCTGCGCCATTTTAACATGATCACCATAAATGAATTTGATGAGAAGACCATGTTTACAATCTTCTCCAGGATCACAGAGTGGCATTTCTCTACACGGTAACAGTAATGAAGATACACCACCTTCTTAAAGTTGAACCTTTCTACATTTTATCACGTTCCAACCACAACCTCATGTGTGATAGACCAACACAAAGCAGGCTGCAATTGGGTGACAAGACACATGTTTTTGTTTTACGAATAAAAATCTGAAAAATGCAGTGTGCATTTGCATTTAGCCTACTCGGTCAGTGCTTCAAAAAAATCATGTTTTATTGCAGTTACAGCTGCAGGTCTTTATCAGCTTTGCACATCTAGAGAATGAAATTGTTGCCCAGCTCCAACTCAGTCAGAGTGTCTGTGAACAGTAAACTTCAAGTCTTGCCGTATATTCTTAGATGACTTGGGGTCTAAACTTTGGCTAGACCAGACACATGAAAAGGCTTTGATCTAAACCTTTCCATTGTAGCTCGAGCTGTATGTTTAGGGTCGTCCTGCTGGAAGGTGAACCTCAACTGAAGTCTCAAGTTTAGCAGGTTTTCTTCCAGGATTGTCTTGTGTTTAGCTCCATCATCCAATCAACTCAGAGCAGCTTCTCTGTCCCAGCTTAAGTAAAGAATCCCCATTGCAGGATGCTGCTACCAGCATATGTGATCATGATGATTGTGTGTTCACAATTGGAGGAAAATCATTTTTAAAGTTCTTTTTTTTTTGCTCTTAAGTCTCCTAATGGTCAAAAAAAGTCAAAATTTGTTAACAGCCACAAAAGCAACAGGACTCTTCAAAACAAAATAGCTTGTTTTTATAATACCTAGTGTAGAAAATTAGTTTACATTTTTAAATTAATGAACAATTGTATCTTTGTCTTTTGGTTTAATTTATTTTTTTCATAGGCTTCTTCATTGGATTTCTACAGAAAAACAATCCCACTGTAAAAAAATATTGAAAACTATATATATATATATATATATATATATATATATATACGTACAAAATGTTCTCAAAGCTTAAGGGTTTGAACTCTTTGCAAAGCCACTGTTTGTAGCCTGTACCGGGCTTTGTTTAAATTTCCATATGTGTTCATATCTAGGAATGTTCATAACTAAGAGATTTGTTAAAGCATGTATTTGGATTTTTCGAATATTTTAAGAGCCAATCCTGTTATTTTCAAAACTGCATAATAAAGTGTTAAAGGAGGCCAAGTCTAACAGCCTTAATGTATTGCAGGTATGAAATTCTCTATCTATAGGTGTTTCTTATTCCCTTCTTTTTTCACTGCTTCATTGTTTAATTTTAAGGCCCTGAGATTCTGAACCAATAAAATGTTTGGAAAAGATTTTAATTCCATCCAAGCACAGAATGAGATATTAGATTTGGTTTCTTACAAAACACTAATCCAGATTGTTTCCATATGGCTGCGGGAAGATGTTAGATTAAGCTCTAAAGAATGACTCATTCTATCTCCAGGTTTTTCTTCCCAAAGCCATTTGCAGCTCTGACCTCTGAGATAGTCAGCAGCACTTTATCTGTGTACCAGGAGGCAAGCAAGAACCTTCTACCAACACCCACAAAGTCCCATTATTTGTTCAATCTGCGTGATGTCTCCCGGGTCATTCAGGGCATCTGCCTGTCAAGGCCAGAAAATGCAGAAGAACCGTCTGTCATCAGAAGACTCTGGGTCCATGAGGTAACACTGCAACCAGCAGACAGAAGGAGCTGCATTTATAGTAATGTGTCTCAGGCTGCTTCTTCATCACTCTCAATCTTCCTGTGGACCATTATTTCTCAGGTTCTCAGGGTGTACTGTGATCGGTTGGTCCACGACTCTGATCGATCCTGGCTTGTTAGCCATTTGCAGGTCGTGTTTCAGGATCACATGAAGGAAAACTTTCACCAGCTCTTCCAGCATCTGGACCAGGACGAGGATGGAGTTGTGACTGAGGACGACCTGCGCAGCCTCATGTTTTGTGATTTCCATGACCCCAAGGGGGAGGACCGGAACTACCGTGAGGTCCAGGACCTGGAGAAGCTGCGTCCGGTGGTGGAGTCGTACCTGGAAGAGTACAACAACATCAGTAACGCACCCATGAAGCTGGTGTTGTTCCGCTTCGCAATCGAGCACCTCTGCCGCATTTCCCGCATCGTCAAGCAGCCAAGAGGGCATGCCCTGCTGGTGGGAGTGGGTGGCAGCGGGCGGCAGTCACTCACCCGGTTAGCAGCCTACATGGCAGATGCTGAGCTGTTTCAGGTTGAAATCACCAAGACCTATGGGACCAATGAATGGCGTGATGACCTCAAACTAATCCTGAGGAAGTCCACCCAGGGAGAAGCTCATGGCGTGTTCCTCTTCACTGACACTCAGATCAAAATGGAATCCTTTCTGGAGGACATTGGCAACCTGCTCAACACCGGGGAGGTGAGCTTAAGGAAAATGATAAAAGGGTAATAATAATAACAGTAAAAATGAATTGATCAGTTTAAAAGTTTTACATTCGCTGTTAAAAAGACTAAAGTTTGGCTGAAAGGCAGACATGTTAATGTAGACAGACCTGTAGTAACATTGAGATCAGAAGCAACATTTATGATCACTGTGTGGTTTCCAGGTACCCAACCTGTTTGCTGTGGACGAGAAGCAGGAAATCTGTGAAAGAATGCGTGTGCTGGACCGCCAGCGTGATCGAGGCAAACAGACAGATGGCAGCACCTTATCCCTGTTCAACATGTTCTTAGAGCGCTGCCGTACACAGCTGCACGTGGTGCTGGCCATGAGTCCCATCGGAGATGCCTTCAGGGACCGCTTAAGACGATTCCCCGCCCTCATTAACTGCTGCACCATTAACTGGTTTCAGGTGGGTGGATTAACAGCAATCTGGTGCAGCAGATAAATCATCTGTAAGCTTTTATTACCCCACTGGGAAAACAGGGACTGTCCTCTAGTGTTGGGCTTTAGGACATTGGCAGCAGATTCTTTGGACCTTTCAGGAGTGGGTGGGGTTAGATATGGGGATGGATACTGTGATTGTTTAGTTGCACTGGGATCTGGGAGTGTGCAGGTATGGTCAGTGCTTCTGGCCTTGTTCCCTTAAAGTGCTGCTGTGTTTTTGTTTTTCTGAAGCATTAGAATGATGCTTTAATACTGCATAGGTGGGCCAAAGCATTTCCTAGCAGAACATTTACATTTTCTAATAATAATCGACCACAATAATAATATTGTGGTCGATAGCTGGATGTTGCATGTAAACTTCATTAGTCATCAAGCCAAGACAGCATACATATATTTTGTGATTTGCTTCCATTCTGATGATGTTAATTATACCTGGTTTAAAAAGAACGTTTCTTGATAATAAAGTGGAAAATAGATAAATTCCTGCCTCTAACAGACTTGGCCTGAGGATGCCCTGCAAGCGGTGGCTGATCGCTTCCTGGAGGATGTTGAGATGACAAATCAGACCCGAGAAGGTTGCATCCACATGTGCAAGAGCTTTCATACATCCACTATTGAGCTGTCGGCTCGATTTCTGCTTGAACTGCAGCGTCACAACTATGTCACTCCAACTTCATACCTGGAGCTCATTTCCACCTTCAAAGCTCTGCTGAGTACTAAAAGGGCGTAAGATAATCACATTGACAGATCCAATATTATACACTGCTCAAAAAAATAAAGGGAACACTTAAACAACAATATAACTCCAAGTAAATCAAACTTCTGTGAAATCAAACTGTCCACTTAGGAAGCAACACTGATTGACAATCAATTTCACAGCTGTTGTACAAATTGAAAAGACAACAGGGGGAAATCTTTGGCGATTAGCAAGACTCACTCAATAAAGGAGTGGTTCTGCAGGTGGGGACCACAGACCACTTCTCAGTACCGATGCTTTCTGGCTGATGTTTTGGTCACTTTTGAATGTTGGTGGTGCTTTCACACTCGTGGTAGCATGAAACAGACTCTACAACCCACACAAGTGGCTCAGGTAGTGCAGCTCATCCAGGATGGCACATTAATGCGAGCTGTGGCAAGAAGGTTTGCTGTGTCTGTCAGCGTAGTGTCCAGATCCTGGAGGCGCTACCAGGAGACAGGCCAGTACACCAGGAGATGTGGAGGAGGCCGTAGGAGGGCAACAACCCAGCAGCAGGACTGCTACCTCCACCTTTGTACAAGGAGGAACAGGAGGAGCACTGCCAGAGCCCTGCAAAATGACCTCCAGCAGGCCACAAATGTGCATGTGTCTGCACAAACGGTTAGAAACTGACTCCATGAGGATGGTATGAGGGCCCGACGTCCACAATTGGGAGTTGTGCTCACAACCCAACACTGTGCAGAACACTTGGCATTTGCCAGAGAAAACCAGGATTGGCAAATTCACCACTGGCGCCCTGAGCTCTTCACAGATGAAAGCAGGTTCACACTGAGCACATGTGACAGACGTGACAGAGTCTGGAGACACCGTGGAGAGCGATCTGCTGCCTGCAACATCCTTCAGCATGACTGGTTTGGCAGTGGGTCAGTAATGGTGTGGGGTGGCATTTCTTTGGAGGGCTGCATGGCCCTCCATGTGCTCACCAGAGGTAGCCTGACTGCCATTAGGTACCGAGATGACATCCTCAGACCCCTTGTGAGACCATATGCTGGTGCGGTTGGCCCTGGGTTCCTCCTAATGCAGGACAATGCTAGACCTCATTTGGCTGGAGTGTGTCAGCAGTTCCTGCAAGATGAAGACACTGAAGCTATGGACTGGCCCGCCCGTTCCCCAGACATGAATCCGATTGAGCACATCTGGGACATCATGTCTCGCTCCATCCACCAACGTCACGTTGCACCACAGACTGTCCAGGAGTTGGTGGATGCTTTAGTCCAGGTCTGGGAGGAGATCCCTCAGGAGACCATCCGCCGTCTCATCAGGAGCATGCCCAGGAGTTGGAGGGAGGTCATACAGACACATGGAGGTCACACACAATACTGAACCTCATTTTGACTTGTTTTAAGGACATTACATCAAAGTTGGGTCGGCCTCTAGTGTGTTTTTCCACTTTAATTTTGTGTGTGACTCCAAATCCAGGCCTCCATTGATTAATAAATTTGATTTCCATTGATGATTTTTGTGTGATTTTGTTGTCAGCAGATTCAACTTTGTACAGAACAAAGTATTCAATGAGAATATTTCATTCATTCAGATCTAGGATGTGTTATTTGAGTGTTCCCTTTATTGTTTTGAGCAGTGTAGATGATTTTTAGCTATTAGGTCACATTTCTCAGTCACATGTCGATCCTATTTTTCTTCTTTCCCTGTCCAGTGAGGTGATGAAACTTAAACATCGCTACGAAGTTGGTCTTGAAAAGCTGCAGTCAGCTGCAGACCAGGTGGCGACCATGCAGATTGAACTGGAAGCTTTGCAGCCACAGCTGCTTGTGGCCAGCAAACAGGTAGATGAGATGATGGTGGTGATTAAACGTGAATCCAAGGAGGTAGCTGAGACTGAGAAGGTGGTGAAAGAGGATGAGGCTGTCTCCAACCAGCAAGCCATGGCTGCCAAGGCCATAAAGGATGAGTGTGATGCTGACCTGGCTGAGGCCACTCCTATCCTGGAATCGGCTCTGGATGCATTGAATACTCTCACCCCTCAGGTACCAGAAGGGAGAAAATCTTAATGCGAGGCGATGCCTTTGCATTTAGAAAAGCTTGCAAAAGTACCACTGAAATTTTCCATATTTTGTGCTGTTTCAACCACAAACCTTGATGTATTTTATAGGGCCCAACACAAAGTTGTGCAAACTTGTGAAGTAGAAGGAAAATGTAGATGGTTTTCAAACTTTTTACGTACAATCTGAAAAGTCATTTTTGCATATTTACAAATGTTCTGATGGATTTTCTAAATTAAGTCTTTGGGGTATATCTCCATCAGCTTTGCACGTCTATAGACATTGCCCCATTTTTCTTTGCAGAATAGCCAAAGGTCTGGACTTTGACTGGGCCATTCTTATACCATTGGATTGTAGCTCTGGCTGTATGGTTACATCTTATGAGTTTTTTGCAGCGTCCTACAGGTTTTCTTCCAGGATTGTTTCTTATTTAGCTTATTCTTCCCATCAAGTCTGACTAGCTTCCTTGTCCCTGCTGAAGAAAGGCATTCTGAGTGCATAATGCTGCCACCACCATGTTTCACTGTGGGGGTGGTGTTTTCAAGGTGATGTGCAGTGTTAGTTGTCCCCACACATAGTGTGTTAAATGCAAGCCAACAAGTTTAGTTTTGGCTTTATCTACCCAGACCACTATTCATTGTCTCTATTTTCTAATTAGGGGACCTCTGGAGGTTTTTGTTTGACTAGAATGTCTTAGGGATAAACCCAAATCCTCACCACACATATTTTTATTATTATTTGGTAAAAATGTTGAAAACGTGTTTTGTCTTTCTTCCAACTCACAATTATGGAGTATTTCATGTTGGTCTATCCAATAAAATGTTACAAAAGGAGGAATGTTCAAAGGGCAATCATGCTTATGCGAAGCACTTTATACAAAGAGCCAACTTTACTGGAACATAGTAGTGATTCGTGTGGTTACATCTGCAGGATATCACACTGGTGAAGTCCATGAAAAACCCACCCCCAGCTGTTAAGCTGGTTATGGAGGCAATTTGCATTCTTAAAGGTGTCAAACCAGACCGAGTGCCGGATCCCTCTGGTTCTGGTAAAAAGATAGAGGACTACTGGGGCCCAGCCAAAAAGCTTTTGGGTGACATAAGGTTTCTTCAGAG